>NC_054842.1:16903858-18138546 GCF_018345385.1 Vulpes lagopus | reverse complement strand
TAATAAATTTCTCAAAATTACTGAGCCAATGAGCAGAAAGGCTTTGAGATGCATTGGATTATACCTGGTCACTCTCCTTTGTGCATTTTGCAATTGCTTTTTTTTTTTTTCCCACTGTCCAACTGGTTTTGAGACCTTTAGTGTTCCTTTATCCCTTCCTATAGTAAAGGGTCCTTCTTGGATTCAAGAACCAGGTCCTTGGATTGAATGACATCACCGTTCTCCTTTCTTGGTTTTTTAATAAAGGGATAGTGAAGCTCAGAAAGAGTGGGAAGCACATTGACATAATGTACCTGGGAAAAAGAGACAAGAATCAAACATTTAAAAAAGATAAATGAAGTGGTTGACTTCCACTTAAAAGAAAAGCAATTTACCTCATTTGAATCATTGGGGATAAAACAGAATTTCCTAAAATGACAAGGGAATTTGGTAGTAGAAATAAAAAAACAAACCATTTAGTTCAAAGGTCCTTTTAGAGCTCTCTTATATGCCCTTCCCAGAATCAGAAGTGTCTTGCTTTCATGTTTCTGCTTGTGGCCAGAGTTTGTTCATTTTCATTGCTGTAAGGTGTTATATGACCATGCCACAACTTATTTATATATATAAATATATATATATATATATATTACAATATTGAGGAGGCATATACATAGAAGTCTAACTACTGAATTTTAAGACACGTGAAAATTTGACTTGAGTAGCTACCTCCAAACACTTGTCAAAGAAGTTGTACCAGTATATACACCTCCACCAACAATGTATGAGAGTTTCAGTTCTCCATATTCACCAGCATCTGCTATTTACCTGTCTTTTGAATTTCACCCAATCTGTTGGGTATGTTATGACATTGCCTTGTAATTTCACTTTGCACTTTCTTAATGATTAATGAAATTGTTCACCATTACATATGTTTACTGGATGCTTTTAAATCTTTTGTAATATAGTTGTTGAAATCTTTTGATTATTTTATTAAGTGTCTAATTCTGCCTACCTCATTTGTAGGAGCTCTTTATGTATTCTGGAAACAAGTCTTTTGGACATATGTATTGCAGGTGTCTTACCTTGTACTGTGTCTTGTTCTTTTACATTCTTAATGCTATCTTTTGGTAAATAAAAGTTCATAATTTTAATAGAGCAAAATTTATCAATTTTACTTAATAGTTAATACTTTTTATCTTAAGATATTTTTGTTTACCTCAAGTTTGTAAAAATATTCTTCTATGCTTCATTTTAAAAGTTTATTGTCTCACTTTTCACATTAAGATTTTTCAATATGTGTTGATTTTTTAAGTGATATGAAGTAGGAGTTCAATTTCCTTTTCCCCTATGATATCTAACTGACCCAATGCCACTTACTGCACTTCACTATCACCTTTTTCATTTATCAATTGACCTGTGGAAGACCTGAATTTTAGATGATCACTCTGGCTACAAGGTAGAAAATGGAATGGGGGTTGGGAGCAAGAATGGAAATTGGGAGAACCGGTAGGTGGCTTATATAAAGTACAGGTATAAATGAGGGTGACTTGAGTTAGGAGGGTAGCAACAGAGATGCTAAGGGACAGGTTAATTTGACAAATGTCTTCAAAGTCAATGTATAAGTAATAAACATAGAGTGACAGAGGGAGGAGTGTGAAAAGGAGGGCAATAAAAATTACTTTCATGTTTCTGGCTGAAACATCAAGCTAATGGTAATGCCATTCCTTGAAATGAAAGAAAAGTTTGATTTGCAAGATTTTACTTTGATTTTTCAAGAACTTACATCTTCCACGCTAGAAGATTCTTGTACCTCCACCAATAACTTATAAAACTATGACTCTTTTCTTAGTAACCTAAATAAACTCAGGACAGGGTTGAAATGGTCAGTCAAGAACTATTAAATTTATCAATTTTCTTCAAGGATGGTGGAAAAGAAAAGAAAAAGAAAAATTATTATTATTTGTTAAGTAGAAGCCACTTTATGTACTTGATAAGTATGCAATGAGCCAGATCCTTAGCAAGTACTGGTTTTTATACGAAGACCAAACATCAACTTCAGCACAGCACTGACACAAATTCTTTATTTGTGTGTCTTGAAAGCATAGTTCAAAGTCTTTTGGAGTGATGTAATTCAAACTGAAGCATATCCATCTTTTTCTATGTCAACTGAACCTTGGAGAACTACTCTCCTGAAGTACCCTGCTACATGTATCAAGGTCTACAGAGGCTTTTACTTCCATGCTCAAAACAGGAATTATTACAGTAGCTCATTTCCCAAAGGTATTACATGAGGTGAAAAGTACATTTAGAAATGGTGGGCTGAGAGTAATAATAACATTAATAATTGATGCTTCTGCAGTTCATTTAATCTTCGAATTCCACAGCTAAGTTGTCATATCATATTATCTAAATTTCAGACAGACAACCTTCACACTGATTAGCACATTAAGGTAAAGATGGAACTTAGAAAAACCTGAGGTGGTTTATTATTCAGCTCCATGTTCTATAGCAGAAGTTCGCAGGCTGGCTGAGATTGGGTTTTAGGTATGTGAGAAAGGCTTTTTTCCATCAGCATTGGGACAGCCAGGTATGGCTTTCAGATCCCAAGTAACCAGCTCTGGCACTGAGCAATGTCTAATGGTTGACCCCACAGTTCTGTAGCATGAGTGACTGAGCATGAGTGACTTCTGGCTCCTGCTGCTTTGCCCATTATGTGCAGAATTCCTCAAAGAGATGATCTGCCAACAGCAAGGCATGCTGCTCTCCATGGACAAGAAATCTGTGGTGTGGTTGAATGAGTTCTTCTTTTAGATGATGGAGGATAGAAGTATGCATGACAAAGCCAGGGAGTAGAGGGTGAGTGGTGATGATGAGCAGAAAAGGCTGGATGAGTGCTTCTGTTGGGCTCTCCTCCAGGCAGCAGCCCTGTATCTCTGTTGATTCTTCTGTCATTTGTTTTGATGAATGCGTTTAGTGCAGGCCAAGCTATTGCCAAGTGACTGCCTTAATGATGTATGCATTTAGAACTTCATCATTTTGATATACTTGGTAAAAAAACGTTTTAATCAGAATCTAAAACCATTTGCATCATCACAACAAGATGACATTATATTTTTTCAATGAAAGAATGTGAGCTGCCTGGTTATTTCAATACACTGTCAACCGTTGCCAACTTTGAATGAGTGAAATTGTTTTAATTTTCCTACCACTTATATACACAAACAAGTTTTCAATATAAACTTGATAATTTAAGGAGATTATCAACAGAAAATCTTGATAAGAGATTGCATATTAGTCATTTTTATCATAAAATTTGAAATGAAAATTATGTTCATACATACTGTTGTGGATTGGATTGTATTCCCTAAAAACATGTTGAAGAGTGGACCCAGGGAAACAAGGCATTCACAGTGGCCACCAGCTCGAATGACTCACAAAGTAAGCCACTGCTCTCAGAGTGCTACTTGGGTGCATCTCCAGCCTGAGAGCACTTAATGAGGCATCCCAGTATCAGTCTTCATCATAATTAAAATGTGACTAAATATAAGGCTTAGCTCTCAATTCCAAGGATCTTTTGAGAATTGACAAATACTTACGTGTCTAGTCTTCAGTCAATCATAATAAATGTCCACCTAAAAATGCCCCTGGGAAAAACAGCCATGCACTGAGCATTGAATCTACACAACAGGGGAGACCATTCAATATGGGGAAGGAACTCTCTTTCTTAGTCTGCTTTTGATTTGACACATTGAGTTAGTGGTCAGTGTAGTGGGAACCGGGGTTAAGTGGGGGAATTCATTTTTATTTTGTCCCTTCACTTTTTCTTCAACTATAAAATTCAAGGGCTTATTCACTCATTACTTAAGTAATTAACAGTTATTTTATGTTATCATTTGCTTCCAGTGTTTTCTTCTACTTTCCGATCTCAAAGGTGAGTCTTCTTGTCAGCTACATAGACTTCCAGATCATGGCTCACCTTTTCTATCAGATTTTCTTGTCCCTCTTCCCAACCCACAGAAGGGCCATGGAACAAGTCCAAATAACAGCTACTTGCAATTCCATTACTGAGCAGACAGGTCCTATCATCTAAATGGCCCTGACCATTGCTCTGCAGCCTCTTTGCATCCCACTCTCTTGTTGGCTCCCTCCCACCAAAGCTGCTCTACACCATCCTGATGTCCAAGCCACTAGATTCTTTCCTTAGCCTTTAAATATTAGGTGGATGTTCTAATAGAAGGCTCTTAATGTTATTTTTGAGATTCTGAGTTTCTGAGAAAACTTACAGTTAGTGACCTTATTTCACATAGAAGACAGAAACCCAGCCAGCATCTTGCTCCATCTTTCCTTTTAATTACCCCATCTTAGATTGAACTATCTCTGCATCTCTTGTCTGAGCCCACCCCAGATGCTGGGAAGAGAATGTTTAGCTCTTTCGTAAAGTTAATCCCTCTGGTGATCTGAATTGTGCCCTGTTTTACCTTCTCAAGGATCAGGCTTTGACTCAACCCATTCTTCTCCAGCACCTTCTCTCTGTGTGGTTCCTGTCTATTTGTGCTCAACAGTGTCCAGTTCTCCCCTGCATAAGAAACATATACATTCCTTTTCTTGAAATGAAGGCTCTGAATATATATCTATATATGCTGTTTGCTTGCTGCTTTCCTGCCTGGCTCACCTACCCACTACCACCACTGCAGAAACTACTCACTGACACTGATCCTGGTGAAGGACACCAGGATCATCTTCTAGTCAAATCCAATATTTTCTCCTTGTTTCTTCTTATCCCTTGTTTTCCATGATCTATTAGATTTGATGGACTTTTGTTGATGTCATAGTAGGTAAAGCAGATGTAGGAGTCCTTGGATAATTTGAACAGGAAAAAATAGATAAAGAATGAGAAGTAGCCTTCCATGGAATTTAGTGGGTTTGTTAACCACCCTGACTGTTCCTGGCATGAACAAAAGGCCAGGTAGACAACCAATGTTCTATTTTTTGCTGCAATGTGAACTTCTACTCTTGTTTTTGGAGTAGGGAGCTCAGAATTCTTTTGTTGTATCACATTGGGTGCCCTGCCATAGCACCCTGATACCATACAGGGTGACCTCAACATTGTTCATCTCCTTTCTACAGCCTCTACTCCATAGCTGCTGAGACTATAGGTCTCCACCTACTTCTCTGGCAGTTTCTCTTATTAGTTTCATGTTCTTGACCCTTCATTTAGTTTGCTCTTGAGTTTGGCTTTGTACTTGAAGACCTTCCAAATCTTATGTACAGGAAGAATTGACCAGTAAATTGGGTCACCATAAAGCCTGGAATTTGAAGAAAATAAATCTTTGGCATTGGGAGTGTCCAAAGCAGGGACATTGGCATTATATTCTCGTTAGCTAGATGACTGCTGCACTGCAGCAGAGAACTAGAAACTGAGAACTAGAAAACATGAAGAAGCTTACAGATTAAAATGACAAGATACATGTCTTCTATCACTCATCCTCCCCAGTCTCAATGAAATAATAAGAGAAATATACAAAATCTGTCACTAGTAGCACTTTAAAAAAAAAGATTATCACCAAATCAGAACCCTCAGAGTATTTTTCCTTTGGCTCAAAGCCATAATACAGATTCTCCATGTTTCAGGGGAGATCTACCTTTGGAGAGAGTCAGGGTAAATTGAGGATTCAGAAGCAGAGCTTTGTCCTTAGGTAACTTCTAACACTGTGACAAAATAGAACCCTCCCACTCTGGAGGAAGTCTAGCTTCTTCTCATTTTGTCCACTGCTACCATGCTAGGCCAAGTGACCTCCCCCCTTGGTCTGAATTTGCAAATGCCTCCTAACCAGAGTCCCCACTTCATGTTGTGCTAAATCCTGTTCTCCACAGAGCAGCCAGTGATTCTATTAAACCATGAATAAAGTCACATCACTTGTTTGCTCAAAAGCTCACACACAGTAAATTCCAACGTGGTAATAGTGACCCCAAAGACCATGTGCAAGCTCATGCAGAGCAAGCTAATGGACCGTGTGGTTTTTCACTCTATCAGAACTTGCTTTAGACAATGAGAAGGAAAATAGCTGTATCCACCGAGGGTTGGTGAATACGAAACAAGGAGATTGGAGAACTGACAAGAGCAGAATTAAAATAATCAAGTCTAGACTATAAATTGGATTGGGAGAAAGCACAGCTATGGTGGACTGAAGAGACATGGAGTTGCCAGAAATTATGACATGAGTTAGGGTGAAGTCCTGCATTCCTGATGGGGTGGGGAGTGGCAGTAAAGGGCATCTCTGAGCAGAGGTAGCTGGAGTCACGGCAGAAGGAAGCTGGAATAGAAGGGGCTCAGGCTTGTCCAAGCACATGGAGAGTAGGTGTCTGGAAGCATCCCCATGAAAGAGGAGGGAAACAACCCCAACTCCAGCATCCCTGATTCCAGCATGACATAATCTTAGAGAGAGGGTTCCAGGGAATAGGATGAAAAGGAAGCTACATCTTCAGGGATTACCCTGACTTCCTTGAAAGTAAAGCATTGGAGGGGCTTTTTGGGAAAAGAATTAAAGAAACAGAGGACATTCTTGCAGAGCATTAACTATATAGCAAATGAAGGATTCTGGAGAGACAGAAGAGATGTGTCAAGTGAAAAAACAAGTTTTAGAAAAGTGTTTGTGATACAATACTATTTTACCTAAGGATAAATATATGTCAAACTCCATATCGAAATGTGGAAGGATGCAAACGCCAATGCCTTACAACAGATTTCACTGTCAACAGTCTGTATTTCTACATGGGCTTTACTCTTAGCAGCTATCGTGATTTACCTTTGTGATCATAGTAAACAAAACAGAATTAACAAGTACAACAACAAAACTTGCCTGAAGAAATCAGTGTAAATATGACTGTGCTTCTAAGAAGGGCAGGGGATATCATGGAGTTATCACAGGTATTAAGGAGCAGGTGCGAAGAGTTACATTTCTAGGAGCATGCTTGTCTTTTGACTTAAAGTTTTGTGGGTAAAGTTACTCTGTGGGAGGGCACAGAGCTTAGAGTAATGATCTTTTAAATAAATTATATTTTCCTTTTAAGACGGGTGATGACATCACTCAGCTTTCCAGAATGTCAATTCATCAGTTAAAATACAGTGCTTTGTAATTAGAGAGTTCTGGACTCAAATCTTGACTGTAACCCTTACTAGCTTTGTTACTGCGAATAGTCACTTAACTTTTCTGAACCAGTTTCCTCATCTGTAAAATGAAGTTATTAGCATATATCTATAGGTTTGTCTTAATAATTAAATAAGGGTATAGATTCCCAGTACAATGCCTGGCCTGGAGCTAGTCCTCAATAAATTGAGCCTGTTATTAGCTATTCCTACATGAATTAACTCTGAAAATACCTGCAATATGTCAATTCTTTGTAAATTGTATTACATTTGGAAAAATTTGGCAAAGATGGAAGCATAAAGCCATGCAGTTTGTCAAGAAAACCATTGGTCCATTTCACTGATTATTATCACTTGAAATTAAAGAGATCTGAAACTTACCAAAACTTACCAAATTGTAAAATTTGACAAATGTTATTGTAAATATTCATGTTGGTTTTTAATAAATTAAACTTTACCTCTTTATAACTTTTTTTGAACACATACTCAGTGTCATAGGATTTCATTCTAAAGAATTTCAAAATGAAACAAGAAACAAATGTCTCATTTTGACTCAAGAGATATTTCTCAAAACTAGAAGCCATAGGGGCCTCTGGGTGGCTCAGTTGGTTGAGCATCCTACTCTTGATTTTGGCCATGACCTCAGGGTCCTGAAATGATTGAGCCACACCTTGGGCTCAGCACACACACTCTCTCTCTCTCTCCCTCTCTCTCTCTCTCTCATTCTCTCAAATAAATTAATAAAGTCCTAAAAACAAACAAACAAACAAACAAAAAAACCTAGAAGCCATAATTCATTATTTATCATTTGAGAGAAATTATGAACATTTCGAGACTTTTGAGGATAGAAGAATAAAATTATGCCCCACAAACCTTCAAATATCTCAAAGACCAAAAAATTACTCTTCAGACAAGAGAACAAATTCTGAAGAAAGTATATCAGTATATACTGAGCATTAGATACTTTATCATTACATTTAAGTTTATGCTTTCAGAAAAATGTTCATAGCAAAATTAAATAAACTTTGAAATTACTGCTGGAATGGAAGAAGCTATTACATGAAGGAAATATTTTATAGAAAACACAAATATAAACCCCAAACTGCATTTTACATGGATGATGTAAAACTAATTTTTTTTGTGCATAATCATCTCTAGTATTTATGAATTCATAGTCAATATAGCCTTGGGGGGAAATAAACAACTTCTATCTGTCTCTTGGTATTGCTTTGACTTGGCCAATTACTACATCAAGCATAAAATGCTAATTTCTTAGTATATACCATCTAATTATTTCTTACGCAATGCTGTAGGGAAGGGCAGGCATAGATTTTATGCTTTTATCTATTGAACCAAAATTGACCAGAAATATTTATGGAAATTGAACATTTTGTCATATTAATTAAAACACAAAGGGGGAGATAAATATGAAACAAGAACAAGATAAACATTAATGGTCTATTATAGAAGTTACCTGAATTCTAGAGTTATCTTACATAGCAAAAATATTTTCTCTCGATTTTCAATTAAAATTAGTTGATATTGCCTGAATGCTATACTGGCTCCAAGGCTCAGCAAGAGAAAAGTCCAATGATTAATTAGTAATGTCTGTCACGGATACAGATGACAAAGTGGAAATACATGTGCGGGGACAGATTAACCCAGAGATTCTCGAAGCATGGTCTCTGGGGCCACAACGGCACCTGAGAACTTGCTAGAAATACAAATTCTCCAGTCCTACCCAGGCATACTGAATCAGAAACTATGGGGGTGAGGTTCAGCAATCTTTATAAGCCCTCCAGGAGATTTCACTTTATAAGCTAAAGTTGAAAACCCCTGGGTTGGAGTAATGCCAATCATCAAAATGCCTAAATTTATAGAACTATCCCAAACAACGTCTTGTGTTTCTTAGCGACAATTTCTCATTATATTTGCCATTTTAAAAATTTCGTCTTATCACCTTTCTTTTTCCCCTGCCCTGTCTTCTTAATCCTTAAATTCTAATTTAAGGCAATTTTAGAAGAGAATATATTATGCTGGAATTTGACAATGATGCCCTGGAAAAGTGTGCTATTTTAGGCTAGTAGATATTTTATAAATTCCAAACAAAGGACAGTATTGCAACAACAACAAAAAAAGTGTTACTGAAAACTACAGAAACTACCAGGACTCAGGGTATCATAAAAACAAAGAAAACCTCTGAGATTAGAAGTAATCAGTAGAAAGGGTTTTAAAGCAAACCTAGAAAGCAGTTCTGGGTTTTCTGGGTTACATCACTTGGTTATCTATCACTGCATAACACAATCCCCCAAATTTAAGTGCCTTAAGCAACAATAATTTTGTGTGGTCATGATTCTGTGGGCAGAAAATTGGGACAGAGCATAGGAGGAATGGTTTATCTTGTTCTACATGATGTATGCTGAGGTTGGAATATGCAATATTGTTCCCTCATTAACATAACTGGACCCCAGCCAGGACAACTTGGCAACTGGGACCCTCCAAGTACCCCTGTTTCCAGTAGGGGTGAGGGCCAAGTAGGAGGAGGCAAAACTGCCACTTTCAGAATAGGCCCCAAATTGATACAGCAGCAATCCCCCTATATTCCATTCCAGTTCAAGGGGGTAGAGAAATCAACTCCACATTCTGAGGAGGGAAGTGAAAAAGAATGTGCTGCCATCTTTAATCTAGTATTCCAAAGGTTAAATTCTATCTTCTGGAAGATCTCAGTATTTTGAAATAAAAAAGTAGAACTTATTTTACAGAAATTGCTTTATCATTATATTTTGTGCAATCTACACAATGAACACTTCAAGGATAGTAACTGAGTCTTCCTTATCTTCAAATTCCCATTACCTAGTACTATGTCTGGCCCACCGTAAGAATTTAATAAATGGATGTTGAGAGAATGAATAAGTTTTGTAGGTAAGGTATAAGCAGTGTAAACTAGATTATGTTGTTGTAACAAATAACCCTAAATCTTACATCCTGTCTGTCTTGGATGAGTTAAAGCTCTGTTCTACGTTGCCACCATTCTGGAATCCAGATTAAAGAAACAGACACTCTTTATATATGGTGAGTTTTGTGGAAGGGGAAAAAGAGAATATGGCCAACACTCGATGGCTTTTAACACTTCAACCTGAAATGGAAGAACTTTTCACATTTTGTTGGCCAAGGCATTCCGTAACCATGCTTGATATCAATAAAGCAAGACTGTGTGTGATCCTTCCACAGGGAGAAGCGATGGATATTCTGAGTAATAACATAATCCATCACGAAAAATATATCTGAACTGATAATAGTGCATTATTATTGGTTTTAGCATTTCTTTCTGAACGATCACAAGATTTTTTTAAAAGATTTCTATTTATTCATGAGAGAGACACACACACACAGAGAGAGAGAGAGGCAGAGACACAGGCAGAGGGAGAAGTGGGCTCCATGCAGGAGCCCGACGTGAGACTCGATCCTGGGACTCCAGGATCACACCCTGGGCTGAAGGCAGGTGCTAAACCGCTGAGCCACCCAGGGATCCCCGAAATATTATCTTTCACAAGGATTATTAGCATGTGGTCTTCATGTGATAGTGTCCTTTAAAAAGAATTACTAAGTTGTGGTTCCATCCTCGAAAAGAGAAGTTGGCACATAATCCCAGCAGAACACGTTTATGGAACTAAGTCTCTGGTAGAGACCACCGAGTTCCTGAATTCTTCCTAAAGGTAATCTTTTTGCTGAAGTGAATAGGAAATAGAACCTGTATGTTATGTTCAATTCAATAACATGGCAGGTGTTGACAGCTGTTTCCTGAGACTGAATTGTTTTGGAAGGACAAAGCTGTAACTGGAGTGGGTCAGTTAGTGTAAACAAGTTGGTTTTGTTTTTAAGTTGCCTTTGCACAGTTCTGGTTTCTGTGAATTCCAACTTAGCTGTGAATGAAGCCCACAAAAGCCTCAGAGAGATGTTCTGTGCGTCAGTCAGTGGCTTCAGAAGGCGTGGGGACTGCCAAAGCACAGCACAGGCAATGACCTGAACTTTGCTGAGGCACACTGTGCTGTTTGTAAATACACATAGGAAGCCACCATTTGGGGGTTTATCTACATACAATTTTTCTCTCCCATAGATTTGGAGAAGAGTCTGACTGGCCTTAAAAAATATTTTCAAAGGATTACATAGAAATGCTTCAGGTAACCTGGAAACATGGAGATATCATTAGTAAACTCCATTCCTTGTGAGAGTGATTTACATTCCTTCTCATTTTCTGCCTTTGGCCCAAAAGGCCACAAGGCCCAGAAAGGAAATCGGCTCTCTAATGGCGGAGGCCTGTGCCTGTCCCATCATTTCCCTGCCTGTGTTGCTTTCAAAGGGAGGGAAAGCAGTTCTTCCAGCCAGAGAAGCAATTACTGCTCCGAAGTTGGTTGGCAGGTTAGTTTACAGATTAACATTTTGTGGTTGCATATTTATGGTCTAGAATCCCAAGTACTCACTTTATAATAGAATGTGTGAGAGAGAGATGATAAAGTGGCACAACCCAGCACATCATCCCCATGGCAACTGTATCACAAAGAAAAGTTACTGCTGGTGCAAAGGCAAGATGCTTTTCTCTTTGATGCAAAATATTGCCTTCGAAATCTGTAAACTGGGAAGGGGCTCGGGAGAGCTTTCTCCCTCCAGCTCCTTGCTCCTTCCCTTTCTCTCCGTAGCTTTCTTTTCTCTTGTCTTCTTACCTTCTCACCAGCCTCTCTCTCCTTTCTTGTATGTGGCCATAAACAGCCAAGAGAAAAGGGCATCTTTTTTCCTGAGTTTTCTCATCATTCCTGACTATAATAGGCGTGAACAGATAATTTTTAATGAAACAATTGTCAGAGAGCAAGGAGGCCACCTCAGAACCATGTGGCTATCCTAAATGTTTTAGCTTTTTATTTCCTCCATCGTGTCCTGCTCTTCCAAATAATACGTTCTGACTAAACACACAGAAGTGCTTGCCTAACAGTTGCTCTGCACATTTGTCATTTGTCCAGGCAAATTGTTCTGAGCCCTAAGGCGGGGAGCGCCCACCCACATTGATGAACAGATAGGATGTAATCAGTCACATGTATCCAGAGTGTGGCTGAAGGAACCTGACGTTATGAATCAAGTGTTATTTCCCCCTCCCTAGTACAAAAGACAAATTTCTTGTCCCCCTGGACAACATTGCAAACTATTTCTACATGGAGAGATTGCCAGTTTCCCTAAATTGAAGGCCAGAAAATTCCCCTTGACTTAAATCTTTCATTAAGTACTGAATGGCTATTTCTCTTCCATATGCTTGGTTATTGTTTTCCTATCAATATGCTGGGCACTCAAAGCACCCTCTAATTTCAGATGATATTTTAAATCTGAGACCTTTGTCTCTATTGGAGGAGGGGGAAGAGAGAAATTCTTCTACTATTGAAACTGTATAAATGCAATTCTATATATGACTATATGTACACATAAGCACTTAAATCAGTATTTGTTGATGATGACCACCCAAAACCTGCTCTTTCCTCTTTGCTAAGCACACACTAACAGACAATAACAAATGAATTAGCAACATTGCCAAGCACTAAATTTTAAGCCAGAAATGACAGATCAGTGGTTTATCTGTTTCCACAACTCTGAATTCATCATGGACATGGCTAACCAATTTATTGTCTTCTCTCACTGAGTACAGACATAGCCTCAGAGTTCTTAATTCAACTCCCCGAGTGGCCACTGCCAATTGATTAGAACTGACCTGTAACATCATAGCATTGACCTGTAAAATATATTTATTATTCCTAAATAAGGCAATACATTAACTTCAGAAGATAATATAGCACTAGATCAAATCCCTATCAAAAATGGAACCCAGTTGACACAAGTTCAGCTGCATAAAGTCCAAGCTTTTGTAACTAGATACAAATTCAGCAATGAATAGAGATGACTCCCACAAGACATGGAAACAATCTAAATATGCATCAATGGATGAGTGGATAAATAAGACATAGTGCATATATACAATGGAGTATTATTTGGCTGTGAAAAAGGAAATCCTGCCATTTGCAGCAACAAGGACAAATCATGATGGCATTATGTTAAGTAAGAAAAGTCAAAGAGAGAAAGACAAGCCCTGAATGATTTCACTCATATGTAAAATCTGAAAAAGCCAAACTTATAGAAACAGAGAACAGATTAGTGGTTGCCAGGGGCTCAGGGGGAGTAGAAGGCGAGGAATGAGGAGTTGTTGGTCTAAGGGTACAAACTTCCAGTTATAAGAGGAATAAGTTCTGGGTATCTAAGATACAGCATGGTGAAAATAGTTAACAGTATTGTATTGTACACTTGAAAGTTGGTAAGAAAGTAATTTTAATTGTTCCCACCATAACAACAATAAAATGACAATTATATGAGGTGAAGGATGTGTTAACTAAGCTTATTTAGATAGTTACTCCACAACATATACATATATGAAATAATCACATTGTACACTTTAAACTCACACGGCATGATATGTCAATTATACCTCAATAAAGTTGAAAGAGAAAAGGTTAGGATACTGTTTGGGAAAAAATGGGGTTCTGAAAATTAGAATGGGAACATAAAGGATGATCTTTATGAAGTTTGAGATTCAACTCCTAAATTCTGCTGAGTCTTTTTTGACAGCTGAAGTAGTGCTTCCATTTTATTCAAGGAGCTCAACCCTCCTTTTTAGAATCTATAGTGGCCTCCCCTTGTAAGGCACTGCTGCTCCTCCTCAAGACCTACTTTCATGTCCCTTTCTGCTTTCAGTCTTAGAATTAGACTCATATCCCAGCAAGAACCAAAGGGTGAGGTACAAAGAGTTGCCTGTGAGGAGGCAAATACACATCTAAGAATGACAGGATTTTTAACATTTATATAGACAGAAACCTGTATAATATTTGTAGGAATGGATACTTAGGGCATGGGATTATGGTGGAAGAGATATAAAATTGGAGCAGGCTAAATTTACTGATATGGGCCCATTAAGCAAAGATTCTGGATTTATTATTTTGGTTCAGAAGACTCAAAAGGCTAGGAATGGTTCTAACATTTTTAGAGAGTGATTTTCTAAAATATGGAGTCAATGGTGGTCTGCACTAAATAAAGTTAAAATGCCAGAACTGCTTTGGTATACTATAGAGGAAAATATCCAAAGAGAGGCTAACTGGAATGTTAGAGGTGATGTGTCATGTACAACCTAATCACCCATTTTTGGAGGGCCTAGAGGACATACATTTCTCATGACTGTGAAAAATAAGTTTGTGAAGATCCCTTGAAAAGTTATATGGTGGCTCCTCTCTGTAGGAACCACTACTGTTTAACTGGGATTCCTAAATGCAATAGGAATAATGGGACCCTGGGGTGTCAGGGGTAAAAGGCACTAATCAGGAAGGACAAGATAGGTGTGGTTATCCTAATGGACAATGGAGCCAAAGTGGTAATCAGAATATTCCGACTCACAGAGCCTTATGGTGTTGGCCAGCTGATCATGATGTTCTGAGATAAGAAATGTATGGGACATCTCAGATATATAGTGTTGAAAGAAAATCCTCCTACATACAGAATTTTGAGCAGTGCTTATTTTGCTTGAAAGGAGAAATAGCCAGAGGTATGAGTATATATCAATTCAAGGGCTGAGGCCAATGGTTTGGCTAGTTGATGAGGAACTTAGAAGGAACACGATTAGAAAATCTGTGACAAGGAAGTTTGAGGAAGACATATATGAATAGACCTCTCCAGGTAGGCATAGGACATGAAGATATTTATTGTGTACCATTTGAATGCTCCTGAAAGGGTCACCTCAGCAGAGGAGGATATTAATAATGTAGTAGAAAAGATGACTCAATTTATGGTTAGCAGTCAGCCCTTTCCCCCAGCAACCTCCGTCACTGTCCAATGGGCTCATGAGCAAAATGGCCATGGTGGCAGAAAGGAGGGTATATCTAGGCTCAGCAACATGGACTTCACTGGAAATGTCAATATTGCTATTGCTAATATGACTTCTCAGTCTGCCAGAAACAAAACTCAACACTGAAGAGCTGATATGACACCATTCCCTGGAGTGATTAGTTTTTTCCATGTGTGAATTTGGCTAGGTGATAGGTTCCAATCATTCACCTGAAAACTTATTTAGGTGTCACTATGAAAAGATTTTGCAAATGTAATTAGAGTCCTTAATCAGTCAGCTTTAAGTAAGGGAAATGATCCTGATCCTGGATAATCTTGGTAGGCCTGAAAAGTTAAGCTGAAGCTTCCTTAGGAGAGAGAGAATGAGACACAGAGACAGAGACACAAAGAGACAGAGAAAAGAAATCTCCCTTGTGGATATTTGGCTCATGCCTATGGGTTTCAGTCTGGCTGTGAACTTCTCTTCCTGAATGCCTGCCTCACAGAGTACAGTTTGGCCTTTGAGACTTGCTTAGCCAATCTCTACAATGGCATAAGCAAATTTCTCATAATAAGTA
Organism: Vulpes lagopus; assembly: GCF_018345385.1. Taxonomy (NCBI): domain Eukaryota; kingdom Metazoa; phylum Chordata; class Mammalia; order Carnivora; family Canidae; genus Vulpes; species Vulpes lagopus. The sequence continues at coordinate 18,122,937 of NC_054842.1, read as the reverse complement.
AATATTTAAAATATACATATATGTGGGGTCTCCCCTCTACTTGCTAGATGGCATGCTGCCTGATTGATGAATCATTTAATAAAGCCAATTTGATTATTTATTTATTCATCCATCCATCCATCCATCCATCCATTCATTCATTCTTTATCTACTACTGGTTCTTTTTCTCTGGTTAAATCCTGAGTGATACATGTGGTTTGCAGAGGGCCACCTCTGGCATCAGAGAGCAGAGTTTAGAAGAGTAGTTTTGAAGCTGAGAGACAAAACAGTAATAACCAGCACATGGAGCTTTACTCATGAGGGACAGATTAGTTTGCTCTGTGACCAGAAATGAGAATGAGCTTGGAGACGTGGGGAGGCATCCTCTCCTCAGGAGTCTGGAGAAGAAAGGCACAGATGGGTGGTTGCAACAGAAGTCTCTCAGCCTAGCCAATGAGGACCTGTAGTAACAACTGGGGGAGGTTGGCCTGAGAAAGCGGGTTCTGTGGCCAAACTGTGGGGTGGGGAGCATTTCTACCATTGGCCAGCATTTCCAGAGCAGAAATTTGCATCACACAAAGGAACAGAGAGACTTGTTTTCCCATCCTTGTTCAGGGAGAGCCAGAGAGAGATAGGCCTGTGGTGGAGGGGATGGGCTCCCTGGCCTTCCAGAGTCCTCCAGGACAAGTAGTGCCCCAGTGGTGCCTCTTATTTCTCCCTGTCATGCTGCTTAGTTAATGATGGGGAGAGTGGTGATAGCAGCTAGGTCAGCATTCATGGCAAAAGCTCTTCATAAAAGTAGCTCATCTGAGTCCCAGTCTTAGCAGCAGCAGCATTGCAATAGAAACTTCCCTAGAGGGGCACCTGAGTGGCTTAGTGGTTGAGGTCTTCCTTTGGCTAAGGTTATGATCCTGGGGTCCTGTGATGGAGTCCCCACATCAGGCTCTCTGCAGGGAGCCTGCTTATCCCTCTGCCTGTATTTGCCTCTCTGTGTCTCTCATGAATAAATAAATAAAATCTTAAAAAAAAAAAAAAAGAATTGCCATAAAGTAGCACAGGATACCTAGGTGAAAAAGTAAGAATTGAGGGAGTATTCTGGGATAGCACAATGGCTCTAGTATATCCTAGGACTCCCAGAATTATCACAATCCTATCCCAGTTACCTTAACATTAGTATTTTATTAAAAACAAACAAACAAACAACAACAACAAGAACAAAAACATCTGAGAGTCTGCACTCCGGTATGTGCAAGGCATGGACAGGTAACACAAATGCAGGGGTGAAGTCAGATGTGGCCTCTGACAAACTAGGGAACATATGCTCCATCTTAAGGAGCCAACTTCATACAGCTCTGTTCACTGATGCCAAGAGGGAGCTTGGCCCACTATTCCCAATCTCCTGGATTGTTTTTTAGAGAAAATTTTGATGAGACATCTTCCAATTTTTAAATGTACCTCATTTTTTTTTCCAAGCACTATGTAGGTCAGGGAAAATACATCTGTTTGGAACTCAGCTGTAATCATTAGTGGAATTGGAGATAAAGTAGGATTAACTTAATCTCATTTCCTTTCCTCTCCTCTTTCTCTTCCCTGAGGCTTGTGCCCTCCAAGGCTGTCTGCTATGTAATCCTTCGGTACTTTGCTTTCTCAACTGAAGAGCACTGACTGGCCATCTCAAACCACATTACAAAGTAATTGAAAGGGGGAAATCGTCCTTCTCATTTTAACAGCTGTGAAAACTCATACAAGAAACCACACAGTGAGACCTGGCACATTGGTTTCGAAGGAGATAGTGATAAATTCAAATGGAACTCGAAATTTTACAAAGTATTTCTTATTTGCTGTGTTTTGTGTTTTGTTCCTAGTTTTATGGTCTCTCCCCCAACAACATCCAGCATCATGCAGATTGAAGTCAGCTGTTAAGGGATGCACTTAGAACAACTCCTGAAAGCAATGATCTGAAAGTGCTTATTTTGATGCGGCTTTGTTGAACACGAATTAGCAGGTGGTTTACTGAGGGTGGCCGTCACTTGTCTTATCTATGAAGTGTGCTATCTAACCTCAGTTATACAAACTTTATCCTCTCTTCAGTGAGCACCTTCCCGGATTCTTTCTGAAACTGGATCCTGAGTCTATGTGTTATGGGTTTTAGTGATTCCAAAGAAAAAAATTAAAGGAATTTAAAGTAAGACTCTTGCAGAGAAGATGAATATTCGTTAACTGTTACAGGGTTCCGGTCAGGCCACTCTCAAAAAGGCCACTTTGGCATACTGATTATTTTAAATTAAAGTTCCTTAAGAAACAGCAGGTGCAAAGACACATTGGCTTTCCTTTGTCCCCCTGAAAGCAGAAAATAACCTGTCCATGTGAAAGATACTTCCCTGGACCAGGAGAAAGAGAGATATCCTCAACACCAGAGAGAAGAGATTTAAGTGATGAGAAGGCTGTATAAACAAAACTTGACTTCCTCACTAATTTACTACCTTAAGCCAAACTTCTTTGTCAGTTCTTCACAGATTTGTTGTTTCTTTATCTAAAAGATATAAAAGCTGCCTGCTTTGGTCATTTCTTTGAGTCTCACATTTCTATAGTCTTCCGTAACACAAAATTAAATTTATTTTCTTCCTGTCAATCTATCTTATGTCAATTTAATTAATAGGCCACCCAAAGGACCTAGAAGAGAAGAATGGAAAAGTTTTCCTCCATTACACCCGCTTCCAAAATATTCTCTCCCAGCATGAATTTGAATATTGGCAGATGTTTGGAGGGGATAAGATATTTCAGATCAAGGAGCATTACAGAATAAATTTACCTCTGGAAATGCTGGCAATACAGAACAGGAGTTCAAAATGGATTTTCTAAAATACAAGATGAATGAAAATGTCTTGTTTTTGTTTTGTGTCTGAATGTCTCCCAATAACTAAAATTGAACATAAAGGAGTTGAAAAAGAAATCTGAACACTTCTCTGTGGGAGATTTTAAAAAGCCGGATCCCGGCTTTTACTAAAGAAGAATTAAACATACAGTGCAAGGCTAAAGGTGTGAATTTTACAAGGTGATGAAATTCAAATCCAATGAAACTAAGTCACAAAAATGATATCCTCTTTCACATTTACTAATGCATGAATACCTTGATTATAAATATTGATGAAGATCTTTTCATAAATTATTTTCAGGTTATAATGTTTCTGAAGATATTGGAAGTAATAATATTTATAAAATATGACAAACAGTAGGCTTGTCACAAAGACAAAATAAGACAACCTAAAAAGAAGATATGTATCCACATACTTCTCAGAGAAACCATACTACTTAGGGAAAGAGAGATTTGGGATCTCCAAAAACTTCTTAGTAGTTATTGATCAAATGCGCCAGATAATAGCTGAGTTTTTTTTTTCATTTGTCTTTCTGTTTCAAATTATGTTTGCAGGCTGTCCAAACAGGCTATGTTCAGATGAACACAATATCCAGACCATCTACTGATTTCCATGGGTTCCTTGGCCAGCAGAATGGGAACTACTGCATCAGCTTGTGGAGACAGTGTGCACACATCTTCATGCACCACAGTTGTTGGTTCCTTATTTTGTTTCCAATATTCCAAGGGGTTCCCATCATCGTCCACAGTTAAGCCCCAGCTAATTAAAACATGGATATATGAGAAGTGGCATGATTTTTTTGTGTGTGTGAGGATAGGAAAGCCAGAAAACTTGAAGCTTGTTCTTTTTCTGTTTACTCACAGATATTATCAAATATCTGTTTCTGACCCCTGCAGAAGGTTTGACATGTATCACTCTGTGGAGAATAAAGCAGCAGCCGAAAGCTGCACTGTCTGTGCTCTCCAGAACCTCTGGACCTCCTTGGCCCCTTGGCCCACCTGAAAGGGGCAAGTGAGGGCCTGCCCAGCAACAGCAGAAACTAGACAAGAAATAGAGGGAGCCAAAAACAAAAACAAAAACAAAAACAAAAACAAAAACAAAAAAAAAAACCCCAACCAACCAAACAAACAAACAAACAAAAAACAAAGAAAGAAGTAGAGGAGGGAGCCATACTTGGGGCATTGGTTCCTGCATCCTTCCTCCTACCTTCAGAAACCAACAGCACAGGAAGGCAGTGAGCCCTAGCCTGAGCCTGAAGAAGCCTGATAGCTTCTGCTTGTGTTCTTCTGGATCCCAGGCTGTTCTGTTGGATGGAGAGTGACCATGTAGAGGAGAACCAAGACACTCAGTTGACAGCTAAGCCCAGGCATGTGAGTTAGGCCATATTGGAGTTACCAACCTTGGGGATGCCACATCGACAATCCTTTACCTGTGTTTCAAACATCTCAGGCAACCTTCTCCTCCCACATTCCCAAACCACAGAATCAGAAACAAGAAAATGGTGTTGTCTTGGGCTACTAAGTTTGAAATGATTTGTTATGGAGCATAGGCTGACACACAAAGACAATGCTGTTCTCCCTAATTACTATCTTAAAAATCAAATATTAAATACAGAAGCCTTTCTAAACTGAGATGTGGTTTAAAATGAAGAGAATTAGTAGTACTATGACTAATACTTTATATAAAATCTTGGCGCCCTTCACATTACTGAGGGCAGGAAAGGAGAAGGAAACAAGGAGATGAGGTACATGTTTTAATAATTATATTGGTAGCTATTATTTTTTGACATGTGCTAAGTGCCAGACACTGTTCTGGCCAATTCACAATGCTCTAGGAAGGTCCAGTACAGTGACCCCATATTACGATGAGAAAACTGACCGTACCATGAGTGCATCAGGGAGCTTCATGCAACCAATAAACAGATGAGTCAGAATTATCCGTATCTGAAGCCAAAGCTCTTTTCAATGTTAAATGTTGACCATGTTTTTCTGTAGCTCTTTCATAGTATCAATTCTGTTCAATCCTCTTGGAAAAGGCAACTCAAAGGCTAGATTCAAGGCAAGGGGAAATAGACTCCATTTCTTGGAGCAAAGAATGGTGTTGATGTGTGTACAGGGCTGGGTGGAATTACTGGCAGTTATCTCTACAGACACTCTGCTATACCTTATTTTATACAAGGGGAATCCCAGGCCAAAAGTATTAGGCTATTTGTTTAATGTCACACAGTCATTGTAAAGCAGAACTAGAATGAAAACTCAGCTGTGAAAGCCCAAGTTCAAGTGATAAAGGGACGATGGTACAAATAGTTTGTCGTCAAAAGGAAGAGAACAGTCAATCCTGAATAATAGCCCAGGTGAGGAGGGGGTTTAGGTCTGGAGAAATCTGCTGTATTTTACTGGTCAATGGTGTTCTAGTGGAAAGCGATGGAGTTGCCCATCAACTGGGCAGTGTTACAGTATTTACAAGGGACAACCTGGAGAATTTAGAATAGTACATCATGACCCCTGACTCCTGGATTCTGATCAGCACAGCAGCATATAGGAAAACTCCATCACTGCCAGTGTCATGCCAGGAAAGAATTCCATTTAAATAATGTATGTTCTGGCTCTCAGAAATGGCATTTGTGTTTTATTCATCTGTATTCATAACAGGAAGTGTTTCTCGAGGCTTTAAACTGTATTATACTGTATTATAACTATTCTACGTGCTGGAAAGGAAATAAGATTAAAAATTGTGCTGAGACACAGAATAATATTAGTTCTCAGAATATTAATTTGGTCATCTAGCAGCCATTACTTGAATTCTTTATATTGTTTTGTTTCAAACAGATGGATTATCTGCATTAAAAAAGCAAATGACCAAACGAATAAGAGTGGGGTCCTTAGCTTGATGGTCAGGAAATCTAAACAGCAGCCAGATGATACAGGCCAAAAGGATATGGTATCAAAAGAGGTTTTGGGTGAGCACCACAAAATAATTGAAAAGTCATTCTATGTGCTGATATTGCTAGTTATCCTGTCACATACGTTAGTATTAGCCAATGGGGCATCCCTGGATGCCACTGTGGGCACTTCCTTTGGAATTAGTTTCAGGACATCATGTGGACATAAAAGAAAAGACTGGCTGTTTCCACTTTAGAGAATTATACTTCCTCTCCTCCCAAATCACTCATAGTTAAGCATTTATGCTTATAAAACAGACATCTGATTAAATCAGGCTTGTATGTGCAAAAGAGGTGTTATTGCTTCCTTTGGCTCACAATCCCCTGGCACCAAGCTAGTATACTCAGATGTATCCTAGATGAGTGGATGTGACTAAAGATGGGTAGAGGGACAGGGATCCTCTCTATATGCCTTGGCTGCTGCTGTATCTCTATCAAAGTAGCTCATATAAGGGAAGGTCATGATGTGAAAGTGGATTTTGGGACATCATCCTAAATAAGAAGGCTCAGCTGACATTACAACTCAGTGTGTGATAAGGGCCAGTCTTTTTTTTTTTTAAGATTTATTTATTAGAGAGAGAAGGAGAGAGTGAGCTGGAGCAAGGGGAGGGACAGAGGGAGAGAGAAAATCCTCAAGCCAACTCCATGCTGAATAGAGCCTGATGTGGGACTGCATCCCAGGACCCTGAGATCATGACCTGAGCCAAAGTCGAAAGTCAGACACTTACCTAACTGAGCCATACAGGTACCCCAATGGGGGCCAGTCTTATAGTACTTTTTCCTTGTCTTTTATCATCAAAAATAGATCTTGACCTTTTGAGTAGAAAAACTCTATTCTCTACTTCCTCCGCACACTGACAACAACTAGAAGAAAGCTCCCTGTTTCTTCCCTCCACTCTCAACTCTATCCACAGAATCCTTCTGTACTCCTACCTTATGAGAATTTTTCCCATACTAAGTAATTCTCTAATTCTCTACAGACACCAGCTGGGTCCTACCATTCAATTCTGACACCATCCACCTGGAGTTAGTGTCAGATCCCACAGGTTAAGGTGGAGGGCTCAGTTCTACTTAGACACCAGTCTCAAGTAGTGGGTCCTCAGGTTACTCACAACTTCCATCTGACTTGGCGACCAATCAGGAGTTTCCGCAATCTCTTTCTCAGTTTCATTAATTTGCCAGAGTGGCTCCCAGAACTCAGGAAAACAGTTTACTGACTAGGTTACTGGCTTGTTATAAAAAGATACAACTCAGGAACAGCCAGATGGAAGAGATGCATACAGAAAGGTCTGTAGGTAAGGATGTGGGGCTTCATTATCTTGTTTCACCACCCTCCCAACACCTCCGCATCTTCACCAACCAGGAAGTGCCAAACCCCTTTGAGTAGGATTTTTATGGAGAATTCATTCCATAGGCATGGTTGATTAAATCACTGGCTGTTGGTGATTGAGCCCAATTTCCAGCCACTCTCCCTGAGCCTAGAGGTATGGTGAATGGAGTTGTGCGTATAGGGATGGTGTTTGGATGGGAAGGGGTTGAAAGTTCCACCCTGAGGCTGACCAGGAGTGCCAGCAGCCACTAGTCATCTCATTTATATAGAAAAAGACACTTACCACTTTGGAAATCCCAAGGGTTTTAGAAGCTGGGTACAGCTCGGAAAGGTGGGGTGTGGAGAACAAATATATATTTCTAATAATCCTTTCACTAGTCCATCAACTCTAATGCTGCTCCATCAAAAACTGGAGCTTACTTCTGTTTAGATTAATTACTCCTCAGATTGCTATATAAGTAGACCTTCTTTCTCAACTGCCTTACTTTTCTTTTTGAAATAAACTGATAACTAAAGCTTTCCTCAGTTTAAAATTTGTCCACAAATATGGACAGTGTCTTTGAACGCTTAATGCTAAAAGTGCTATTCTAAAATCTTGAATATTTTTGGGATCCCTGGGTGGCTCAACAGTTTGGCACCTGCCTCTGGCCCAGGGCATGATCCTGGAGTCCCGGGATCGAGTCCCACATTGGGGTTCCTGCATGGAGCCTGCTTCTCCCTCTGCCTGTGTCTTTGCCTCTCTCTCTCTCACTCTCTCTCATGAATAAATAAATAAAATCTTTAAAAAAAATAAAATCTTGACTATTTTCAGCTGTATAGATCTCACTTCCTATTTTTGTCCCCAAGGTCAATAATTTTGTAAATATTCTTGAAGGAACCTATACAAACACTTCAAACCAGCTGTACCTAGAAGTGTGTCCCAGGGGCCCTGAGGTCAGGGCCAGGTGCTGCATCCTGGTGGCCAATCTCAGAGTTGGATAGGGCATCAGTGGCTCAGGGTTGTCATGTAATGAGGTTTTAGAGAGTGACTCAGAAGTCAGCTTCCTTGGGGAAGAAACAAATCATAACAAAGTTCCTTTATTGAACATTTTCTTTTTTGAACATTTTCTATGAACCATTCAGCTATGTACTTTGAATACATAATTCTAGTTCATCCTTAGAACTTCAGAGGATGGTGCCATTCCCATTTAACAGACAAAGAAACTGAGGGTTACTGAACCTTAGTAACTGATCCTCCATAGAAGAGCTAGCAAATGGAGGAATCAAGATTTAAATCCAGTCAGTCATATCTAATTCCAAAGCATTAAACTACATCGTAAAAATAATATAACAAAACATAAAACAAATGGAGAATTTGGTAACAAGAGTGAAAGCTTGAAGTGGAGGATGGGAGAGAGAGCCCCTAATTATCCCCCAGTACATTTCTTGTAGCCATTTTTAAAGTGTTTTTGCAGCCAAGACTGGGAAAGAAGGCTTAAGGACAGTTTGGGAGTTAACAAACCTCAGTGGAACCCACTAGGACAAAGCAATACTTCCTGCCAAAAAAAGGCCAGCCCAGGAGAGGGCATAGGAGATGTGTAGACAGCTTCTTCTCATGAGTCCTAGATGTTCTCCATCTTCCTTTGAGCCTTGCCACACTCAATCTTCACTTAAAACCCCCAGGCTTGGTTAAATGTGAAAAGAATTCAATATATTCTCAAATCCCCCAAATCCACTTTAACAACAACCAAAAGAAAAAGGAAAAGTGGGAGGTTCTTACATCATGATACATTTTTTTTTATTTATGTAAATAAAATTTTATAAGATATACAAAAATTATGAATTCTCTTGGAGAAGAGATACTTCACACAATAATTTTGATAAATAATATTTATTCGATACTCCCATGTGGAAGACACTGTGTGGAGTGCTTTTTATATCAGGTCATGCATTCTTTGTGCAACCCAGTGAAGTCGCTGGTGGCCTAAGAAGCTGAAGCTTGGTGATGGAGCCAAATCTGACCAAACGCCAAGGGCTTGCTGCTTGGGGTGCGTCAGCCAATAGACCAGCCTGAGTCTTTGATTTAAGCAAATGGTTTTTATTACTTCTGGCAAGTACGGAGACAGGAAGAGAGTCCTCCAAACACTGTTTCCTCTAACACAAACTGTAGGGCAGCTTTACACTGCCAGCCAGTGGCCTTTTGGTCAGTTACTCTTGCAATTGGAAGCAATCACAGGAACTTAGCAAAACTTTGTAATCCTTTAAGCATGACTTTAAAAGCATTTATTTAACTGTGTAATTTCCCAGGAACCTTATGATTTTCTTTGTTCCCAGACATCTGCTCCCTTGAGTAACTCTGGTGGACTTCCTGGGAACGGGGTAGTTCTGAAGGACTCGCAAAGTTGAAAAACAAGTTGGGAACAGTTCATTTTAATTTTGTGCTGTGGTCTCTGATGGCTTTATCTCTCACTAACAATTGCAATAACCATCTTTGTATTAGCGATTGTTATAGTCCTAATAATAACGTGTATCTCCTTTAGTCTTGACATTGTTCTTTACATGTCGCTATCTATATCTATATTAATGGCTCTGAGATACAAGGCTTATGGGGTAAAAATAGAAGTTACTCACCTTCAAAGCATATCTTGTGTAGGGACCAAGGACAGGCTACCCCAAAATGTGCTACTTTGGCATACTGACTATTTTAAAAAGTTACTTAAGAGACAGCCTGCATAAGAAGGACACTAAGACCCTCCTCTGTCCCCTAAAAAGCAATATATAAATCCCCCATGTGAGGGGTGCCCTCTCTGTACCGGGAGATAAAGAAACATCCTTGCAACCAGAGATAGGACATTTAGAACCAAGAAGGCTATATAAACAACCTTTGTAACTTTTTGCTAATGTATTACCACAGCCCAAATTCTGTTTAGATTTCCTGACTAATTAAAACTCCCAAACACAAGTTTTCTTTGGCCTGTCAAATGTGCACAAATTTATTGTCTCTTTGTCAAAAAAAAAAAAAAAGTATAAAAATTGCCTGCCCTGGTCATTCTTTAGGTCTCAGTTTAATTTTTGGGCCTCTCTGCATATGTAATGAAACTTTTTTCCCCTCCTATTTGTCTGAGGTAAATTTAATTCTTAGTCAAGCTAGAAGATCTTGAAGGGTAGAGGGAGAATTTTTTGTTCCCTTCACCTGAATACTTGTCCTTTACTACATTTCCTTCCATACCAGTGCTCTGCAAACTTCATGTGCATATGAATCATCTGGTTATTTGGTTAAAATGCAGGTTCTGATTCAGCAGGTCTGGGGTACAGCCTGATAGCCTACATTTCTAATAAGCTCCCCAGTGGCTAGTTTGGGAAGCATGTTGTGTCTAGCAAGGATCCTGGATTTTGCTTCCCGGAATGAATTTTGAGGGCATCTGTGTCCCTGAGGGCATCCCCCACCTTAGGTTGTTGGGTGGATACCTGGATATTGCACCTCAAACCTCTTCAAGACATGGGAGTTGGGGCTGAGAAGACAGCACTGTCTGAGGGTACCTGTTCCCAACTGAGGAAGGGGGAGATTGAACTCTCCCGACTCTCCAGTGGCAGCCACTGTGCTGCAATGAGCTCACATTAGAATATTTACATCAATCCTTGGCCCTGGGGGTTACTTATGTTCTAGTGAGCTGGTGATTAAGTGCTATTGTAAGATTAAGAGTTCACAGCTGCATGGCTGGAATTGGTAAATAAAAGATTCCTTATTATTATTTTTAGCTTTTTTTAGCCTTTCCTGGGGCCGAATGGAGGCCAGGTGCTTTACCTTAATGTGAGTGACAGCACAGTTCAGCTCAGTGAATGCTCAGTGAGAAATGACTGCTGGCTGGCCTCACACAACTGATGGGCTTTGCAAATTATCTTTACATTGAATTTGTGTAATGACTTTCAGCATGATTTCAGATTGAGTTTATATTGTTTTATATAACTGAGTAATGAGGCTAGGCTTATTTTTTTCCCTTTTTGAATAATTGATTGTGTAACCTTGAGCAAACTCTCACCTGCCTTGAGAAGGTATGTACTCAAGAGGATTAGCAACACAGCATTGCATACAAACAACCACACACAAACCACACACAGTACACAAAGGTTTAGGAGAGTTCCCTTACCTGCCAAATGGCAGATCCCTTCCACCTTTATAAATCTGTGATTCCTGAGCAATGCTTCTTAAAGTTTTTTATACATAATTTACTTGGAGGTCATGTTATTGCAGATTCTGATCTAGTAGGTCTGGGTTAAGACCCAAGATTCTGTAGTTCTAACAAGTCTCCAGGTGATGACAATGATGTTGGTGCATCAAAGCTCTACTAAGTAACTTCAGTAGGCTTTCTCCCATAAAGAAACTAATGATTTCTTCATATAAGCAGGGAAATAGACACTTAGGAGAGTTCTTATTTAAAGAAATTCCATTTCACTATTTTTTTATATTCCCCAAATGAATGAGACCATATAATGTTTGTCCTTCGATTGACTTATTTCACTCAGCATAATACTCTCCAGTTCCATCCATGTCGAAGCAAATGGTGGGTATTTGTCGTTTCTAATGGCTGAGTAATATTCCATTGTATACATAGACCACAGCTTCTTAATCCATTCATCTTTCGATGGACACCAAGGCTCCTTCCACAGTTTGGCTATTGTGGACATTGCTGCTAGAAACATCGGGGTGCAGGTGTCCCGGTGTTTCATTGCATCTGTATCTTTGGGGTAAATCCCCAACAGTGCAATTGCTGGGTCGTAGGGAAGGTCTATTTTTAACTCTTTGAGGAACCTCCACACAGTTTTCCAGAGTGGCTGCACCAGTTCACATTCCCACCAACAGTGCAGGAGGGTTCCCCTTTCTCCGCATCCTCTCCAACATTTGTGGTTTCCTGTCTTGTTAATTTTCCCCATTCTCACTGGTGTGAGGTGGTATCTCATTGTGCTTTTGATTTGTATTTCCCTGATGGCAAGTGATGCAGAGCATTTTCTCTATGTGCTTGTTGGCCATGTCTATGTCTTCCTCTGTGAGATTTCATGTCTTTTGCTCATTTCATGATTGGATTGTTTGTTTCTTTGCTGTTGAGTTTAATAAGTTCTTTATAGATCTTGGAAACTAGCCCTTTATCTGATACGTCATTTGCAAATATCTTCTCCCATTCTGTAGGTTGTCTTTTAGTTTTGTTGCCTGTATCCTTAGCTTTGCAAAAGCTTCTTATCTTGATGAAGTCCCAATAGTTCATTTTTGCTTTTGTTTCACTTGCCTTCATGGATGTATCTTCCAAGAAGTTACTGTGGCCAAGTTCAAAAAGGATGTTGCCTGTGTTCTCCTCTAGGATTTTGATGGAATCTTGTCTCACATTAAGATCTTTCATCCATTTTGAGTTTATCTTTGTGTATGGTGCAAGAGAGTGGTCTAGTTTCATTCTTCTGCATGTGGATGTCCAATTTTCCCAGCACCATTTATTGAAGAGACTGTCTTTCTTCCAGTGGATAGTCTTTCCTCCTTTGTCGAATATTAGTTGACCATAAAGTTCACGATCCACTTCTGGATTCTCTATTCCGTTCCATCGATCTATGTGTCTGTTTTTGTGCCAGTACCACACTGTCTTGATGACCACAGCTTTGTAGTACAACCTGAAATCTGGCATTGTGATGCCCCCAGCTATGGTTTTCTTTTTTAAAATTCCCCTGGCAATTCGGGGTCTTTTCTGATTCCACACAAATCTTAAAATAATTTGTTCTCTCTGAAGAAAGTCCATGGTATTTTGATAGGGATTGCATTAAATGTGTAAATTGCCCTGGGTAACATTGACATTTTCACAATATTAATTCTGCCAATCCATGAGCATGGAATATTTTTCCATCTCTTTGTGTCTTCCTCAATTTCTTTCAGAAGTGTTCTATAGTTTTTAGGGTATAGATCCTTTACCTCTTTGGTTAGGTTTATTCCTAGGTATCTTATGCTTTTGGGTGCAACTGTAAATGGGATTGACTCCTTAATTTCTCTTTCTTCAGTCTCATTGTTAGTGTATAGAAATGCCACTGACGGCTGCAGGATGGCCCCCATGTCTCCGAATAATAGTGGCTGTGGCAGTCCTGGTAAAAGACTCAGATAAGTTGGCCTTCAGCCAACCCCTCACTGTGGTGGCCCCCCCACGCCGTAGAGACAGTCATCCGCCAGCCCCCTGATCGATGGCTCTCAAACGCCCGGGTCACCCATTATCAGGCCATGTTACTGAATTCTGAGCGGATACGGTTTGGAACGGCTACATCTCTAAACCCGGCCACCTTGCTTCCAGAAACCGAGTCCCCCTCCCTAGTAATGCATGATTTCCACCAGATCCTAGCCGAGGTCCATGGCACCAGAGGGGGCTTGACGGACCAGCCTTTGCCAGATGCTGAAGCAACCTGGTACACCGAGGGGAGTAGCTTTCTACGAAATGGTGAACGTAAAGCTGGGGCGGCCGTGGTAGATAATTCACTGTCCGGGGCATCAGCGAGGCAACGACCCAGTAGCAGAGGGGAACAGGATGGCCGATGAAACAGCACGAGCCGCTGCACTAGGCCCACAGGAGGATGGACAGAAGCCTTCCCCACCAAACGAGAAACTGCCCAGGTGGTTGTCAAGAAAATCCTAGAAGAAATTTTCCCCTGGTTTGGACTGCCCAAGGTAATAGGGTCGGACAACGGCCCCGCCTTCGTCTCCCAGGTAAGTCAGTTGGTGGCCAGATTACTGGGGATAAATTAAAAATTACATTGTGCATACAGACCCCAGAGCTCAGGGCAGGTAGAAAGAATAAATAGAACAATTAAAGAGACCCTAACCAAATTGACATTGGAGACTGGCACTAGAGACTGGGTCCAACTCCTCCCTATGGTTCTGTTCCGAGTCCGGAACACTCCCGCGCGCCATGGGCTAACTCCTTACGAGATTCTCTATGGAGGTCCCCCACCAGTGACGGACTTACTAGATTCTGCTATTGACCCTCTTGCTAACGCTCCCGGTTTACAGGACAGGCTAAAGGCGCTCCAGATTATCCAGCGCCAGATCTGGAAACCCCTTGCGGGGCTGTCTACCGCCCCGGAGACACAACCTGTTCCAGATCGGTGACTCCGTCTATGTCAGGAGACATCAGTCCAGGACGCTTGAGCCCCGCTGGAAGGGCCCATACACTGTACTACTGACCACCCCAACCGCCTTAAAGGTAGACGGCATTGCTGCTTGGGTCCACGCCTCACACGTCAAGCGCGCCCCATCAACGAGCACCGCTGACGCCAGCCAGGACGGACCGGGCGAGCCACTCCAATGGAAGCTCCACTGCACCCAAAACCCGCTCAAGATAAGACTTTCAAAAAATTGTTCAATGACAGTTGTTATATTCCTACCTCTCCTAGCGCTCTTTACCTCCGCCAAAGGTGACCCTCATGCCCTCAAAAGGTTAACCTGGCAGGTACTAACGTCTGGGGGTGACGAGGTCTGGTCTATAACTAAGACCGCCCCTGTGGGAACCTGGTGGCCTAACCTATATCCTGACCTATGCAAGCTAACCATAGGGGCCCCTAGGCCATGGGACCTAGAGGGATACTTCGACACCTCTAGAGCCCCTAACCGAGAAAGCCCTCCAGGGCGACTGGGATTAGACCCATGGGGAGGATGTGGCACGCCTGACAGAAGGGCCATGCTCAGCACTCTTCCCTTTTATGTCTGTCCTGGGTACCACAGAGATCGCAGGCTAAATCCCACCTGTGGAGGAGGGGAATACTTCTATTGTAAAAATTGGGGGTGCGAGACTAGGGAGACACAGGATGAGAGGCCCTCCTCCTCCTGGGATTACATCACTGTCAAGGCTAACTATACTCACCCGGGGTTACCAGGAACTCTGCAATACTACCGCCCCGATTTTAGGGACTGACTCTTACCTGGAGCCCCAGCCGGGAACTTGGTGGGCATGCAACAAAGGCCTCACCCCCTGTGTGTCAGCTAAGGTTCTAAATAGCTCAAACGACTTCTGTGTCATGGTGCAGATCATACCCAGGGTGTTCTATCACCCTGCTGAAACTCTAGAAAATCAGTATAATGAACATCCCACCCGTTTTTGGCGCGAACCTGTCTCCCTAACCCTAGCCGTTATGTTGGGACTAGGGGTCGCTACTGGGGTGGGTACTGGCGCAGCTGCTCTGATCCAGGGCTCACGATGTTATTTTGGAACTCCAGGCAGCTGTAGATGAGGATCTACGGGCACTAGAGCAGTCCGTTTCTAAGTTAGAACAGTCCCTCACCTCACTTTCAGAAGTAGGACTTCAAAACAGGAGAGGCTTGGATTTACTACTCCTGAAAGAGGGAGGCCTGTGTGCGGCCCTGGGAGAGGAATGCTGTTTCTATGCAGCCCATTCTGGAGTCATCAGAGACTCCATGGCCAAACTCAGGGATAGGCTAAATAAAAGACAAAGGGACCGGGAGGCCCAGCAGGGCTGGTTTGAAAGCTGGTTTAATCAGTCTTCCTGGTTAACCACCCTAATCTCTACCATTTTGGGCCCTCTAGTTATCCTGCTCCTGCTGCTAACTTTCGGCCCCTGAGTCCTCAACTGGCCGCTCCAGTTCATCCGAGAAAGATTGCTTATTACCCAAGCTCTGGTATTAACTCAGCAATGTCGGGCCCTCCAAACTGAAGAAATAAATGTTCCCTAAGATTTTAAGGTTAAAATCAGCCCAAACAAGAGGAGGGAATGAAGAAACCTCCCCCCTTGTAAGTAGGGCCAGCCCTAATCCAGAGGCAGCCCATCCAGGTGCCTTCCTGAAATTTTAGCAACTAAAAGCATTCTGTTTGTGATAAGAAAACCATTTCCCCCCACACCCTGATTGGAATGTCCCTGAATAGGTTCATGTTGACCCTCTGTGAAATCAATAACCTGAATGCTATGCAACTCCCGAGGTTCTTTTGTCTTTAAGCGGTTTTTTTTTTTCCTTTTGCCTTTAAAAGATACCTGTAATTGCTAATCGGGGCTCTCTTCCTCTTCGGAGGCGGAGAGCCCGTTTGCGCAAACGTCCAATAAACCCTCTTGCTAATTGCAAAAAAAAAAAAAAAAAAAAAAAAAAAAAAAAAAAAGAAATGCCACTGACTCCTGGGCATTGATTTTGTATCCTGCCACACTGCCAAACTGCTGTATGAGTTCTAGCAATCTCGGGGTGGAGTCTTTTGGGTTTTCTCTGTAGAGTATCATGTCATCGGCAAAGAGGCAGAGTTTGACTTCTTCAAATATCAGAAAGGGAGACAGAACATGAAAGACTCCTAACTCTGGGAAACGAACTAGGGGTGGTGGAAGGGGAGGTGGGCTGGGGGTGGGGGTGCCTGGGTGACGGGCACTGAGGTGGGCACTTGATGGGATGAGCACTGGGTGTTATTCTATATGTTGTCAAGTTGAACACCAATAAAAAATAAATTTATAATTAAAAAAATAAAATAAGAAAAAATAAAGAAATTCCAGGGCAGCTGGGTGGCTCAGCGGTTTAGCGCCACCTTCAGCCCAGGGCGGGATCCTGGAGACCCGGGATTGAGTCCCACTTCAGGCTCCCTGCATGGAGCCTGCTTCTCCCTCTGCCTGTGTCTCTGCCTCTCTCTGTCTCTAATAAATAAATAAAATCTTTAAAAAAATAAAGAAATTTCAATGAATATTTGAACATTATTTTTAAAAAATCTAAACATAAAGCATTTATCTACTTTTAAAAATATAAAATTTTACTACTACTCACTTATTAAAATGGCAATTTTTTTTAAATTAAAAACTGGCAACTCCAATTGCTGGGAAGGATATGGAGGAATAGGAGCTTTCATTTATTGCTGGTGGAAATGCAATATGGTACATCCACACTGGAAGATAGTTTGGCAGTTTCTTATAATGCTAAACAAAATCTTCTTGTATGACCCAGCAACCACACTCCTAAGCATTTGATAACTTGAAAACTCATACACATATACAATGAGCGTGCAATATTTATAGCAACTTTATAATTACTGGAAACTGGAAGCAACCAACATATTCTTTCAATATGTGATCTATAAACTGTAATATATCCTTACAATGGAAAACTATTCAGCAATAAAAGGAAATGATCTATCAAAGCTACACAATGACATGGGTAAGTTAAATGTGTGTTACTAAGTTAAAGAAACTAGTCTGAAAAAAAGTGAATTACTATATTGTTATAATTTTAACATCTAGAAAGGCAAAACTATAAATGAGGTAAACAGATCAACAATTGCCAGGATTCTGAGTGGGAAAATAATTGAATATGTGAAACATGGGATTTTTTTTAGGCAAGTAAAACAATTTTTTGATCATATTGTAATTGTAGATACATGACACTATGTATTTGCCAATATTCATAGAACTTCAAGGCAGAGAGTGAACATTGATGTATGAAATTAAAGGTGATAATTTAGGAGATGGGGGACCAAAGTATGGAACACAGAATCTTTACGAAAGAATCTGTATAAACAGGGTAAAGGGAAAAAATAAGTCACCTTGGAAATGAGTAGCAACTGTTGCGATTAAAGGCAAAGTGGACTGTTTATAAACACTATCCTGTAGTTGATAAAGTTGTTTCCCATGGCTGCACAGGCTAAAGACTCTGAAACTGCTATACATATATTCTGGAACTTGACTAAATAAATGAATGGCAGATAATAGGAGCCAGATTTCTCACTATTGGAGTGGCAATTTGCAGAGAAGCAAAGTGATCCAGGTAGTAATGAATTAGAGTTGGAGGCATCACTAAGATCTCATGATTAGCTTAATATAGATGATGATGTTTCCATATAGAAATATTTACAAAGATGACTATATGTGCAGATCAGTATACAGTTATATATTTCCTTGCTCTGTCAGCTGAGAAGACCTGAAACAATAAGACCCCAGTAGCAACAGGCACACCAAGCACCCACATCTTAACTTCTAATACCACTCACCAGGGATCCCTGGGTGGCTCAGTGGTTTAGCACCTGCCTTTGGGCCGGGGCGTAATCCTGGAGTCCCGGGATCAAGTCCCACATCGGGGGCTCTTTGCATGGAGCCTGCTTCTCCCTCTGCCTGTGTCTCTGCCTCTCTCTCTGTGTCTCTCATGAATAAATAAATAAAATCTTTAAAATAATAATAATAATAATACCACTCACCAACGGAGGGAACCAGGGCTTCTTGGAAAATGGCTGATTCTAGGACTGAGATAGAAAATAAACAATATGGCTTAGAGAGTCCTGGAGTGCCAGCAAACAATGAAGTGCTAAATCAACAGCAACAACAAATCTCCAATTATAGAGGTATATCAAAGGATCATAGCAGCCAACCAAAAGAGGTCCCAATTGCTAAACAGTGGAACAATTTGAGCAAAAAAAAAAAAAAATGGTGTATTTGATTATAATGTGCAGGACAAAATAAACATTCAGATTTCATTAAACTTGCAAAATCAAGTAAGGTCATTGTAGGGCTGACTTTGATAGACAAGTTGACCTCATATTGAACTCTTAGCTTTACAGTCTCTAGTAGGTAGATCTGGTCCCCTAGAGACTGGTGCCTTTTGAACATAGACTCTGCTAATCTGTTAGACAATCACTCTAGAAGTTGGCTAAGCCAACAGTACTAAACTTCCCGGATGTGGGACTTAATTATGTGACAGTATCTAGTTCTGTGGATCCTTGCTGGTAAATGTTGCCATTAGTCTTGGGCAGGTATTCTCTTAGAAACACTGGCTTTCAGGTTATTATGGCTCATCCTTTGTAAGAAAGGGTACATGATTATGTAAGACTAATATGCATGATTGTCCCCCAGCTCCCCATAACCCTTGCTTACTTCTGTCTAGAAATGCTAATGCTTAAATGAGAAATTCAAACCAAACAAATGAAACTATTTGAGGGAACCATCCTTTTTCTTTATGGCAGTATGCTGAGATCTCCTTAATGTAATAGCTCAAGAAATCAGAAGTAGTAAATCAGAGGCTTTTAGCACCCTTGAGATATTCTTTTTTTTTTTTTAATTCACCATGAATCTCAAGCTAATTTACAAGCTTTGATTGGTTCCAACTTTAAATGAAGCTCAGCTCAGGTAGGTCAGGTGAACAGTCTCACTGGTCCAATTTCCTTCCATTACACGCAGACTATATCCTTCCTATTTAGAAAGTGTGTTGGTGATGTTTTGTCACTAATGACTGGCCTGCCTGTCTCTGAGGATGACAATGGCTTTTAAAGGGGTTTGTAATTGTTAGACTGTGCCAATCCTCCTTGTGATCTTCACTGTATACAGCAGTTACCTAATACCCCCAAGGTCCCTAGAGAATTAAACTAAAGCCTTCCGGTGCCATCTGGTGTATATTTTTAAAAAGAAAAAAATGAATAAAACCTCTGGTATGAAGCTGCAATGCAATTACAGTCTAACCTAAGGAAGGAAGAAATAGGAGCAATAATCTAATCAAGAACAAATATGTAACAAATGTCTTTGTATACAAAACTCTGCCAGTGAGAAGGACATGTGGTTCTAGAAAAATATAGTCTCTGACCTCAATGAACTCACAATCTAGTGGGAAGAACAGATGTACAAAGCAAACTGAAACAGAATGAGAAAAGACATACAGGTGAAAGGGACTAAGAAGAAAGCTAATGAGGAAGGACTGATTTTTTAGGGATAAAAGATGCGACAAAGAATGTATTGCCAAGTAGATAAGACTAAATTTGATCTCAAAAGATGAGTAGAAATTTCCTGAATGAAAAGACCAGGGAAGGATATTCTAGGCAGATAGAAGAGAATAAATCAAAGATATGGCACTGTAAATATGCTTATGTGTTGGGGGAATGTGGCATAATACCACAGGCAAGAATAGTTCTAGTCAAAATGTGGTCCATGGATCAATAACATCAGCATCAACATCTGAGAACTTAGTAGAAATGCTAATTTTCAGACCCTAATCCAGACTGTCTGAATCAGAATCTCTGGAAGTGGGACCCTGCAATCTGGGTTTTTCCCCTGATCTCTTGAGTAATGCTGACACAGGTTTGAGAAGTACTGGACTAGAACACTAACTGATTTTGGAAACCAACTATAAGAAAGGGAAGCAGGATAGATTGTAGATGGGTCAGATCCTGATGAGTCATTGTCCTTAATTAAGGACAATTAAGCATAATTAAGGCAACTGAAAATATAGTGAATGGAATAAATGATAGGTTTTGCAAGAAAAATATGTTATCCCAAAATAAACATAATCTTGGGTTATGAACGTCACAATGAAGTTCTAAAAACCAAGAACAAATTAAATGTGGGTACTTTCAAAGACCAGATCAGAGAAAGCCCAAATTAAATGTCAAGAGAGAGGGAAATTGTAAAGAGGACTGGATGTCAACCATGAAAAATTATATGAAACAGATGTGAATTGAAATAAAAGCAGAATTCACCTTTCCTTGGCTACGTTCTCTCAAGTATCTTTCATTCAACATGTGTTGAACACGTACTGTGTGCTAAGTATTTGACACACACTGGGGACACAAGCCAAGTGAGACTTGTCTCTGCTTCAAGAAGATCAGATTTATTGCATAGTGGTCATTGCAATTTATGAAGTCTCTACAAAGTGCCAATCACCACCTAACATTAGAGATGATCTTAACCTCTAAGAAATAATAAGTAATGTATAGAAGTCTGTGATTATAGAGCTCACATTCCTTTTCTTTCTTAAAAAAAGATTATTTAAGAGAAAGGGATTGTACCTGAGCACGCAGGCACGCACAGAGGGGAGGGGCAGAAGAAGTCTAAAGCAGACTCAGCACTGAGTATGGAGACCTATAGGGGCTCAGTCTCACAACTCTGGCATCACAACTGGAGTGGAAACCAAGAGTTGGTCACTTAGCCAACTGTGCCACCCAGATGCCCCTCACATTCCTCTTCTAATACCATATTATCTCTTTGCATAAAGTCAGAGGAAATTCATTAGTATTACTAATGATATTGCTAATATATCTCCAGACTGAATAGATCAACATCATTGTACTATAAATAGGCCAAGGTCTTTGATGATGTCTTTATGCCATGTATTTCTGCAAGACTTTCAAACTCATCTTCACCTTTCTGGATTCAACTATCTTATTTGTTCTTATATGGGTAGTTCAGTTGACCATTTTTGGCTTTGTTAATTCATGGGTTATTCCCATAGTCATAAGCAGCATACTCTGCTTCTTTCTAAAACCTTATTTTGGCATCTAAGATACCTATCCCCCTGCTTACCTCCACCTCCCCCAGATCAATGTGAATTTTAGATAATAGGTGGCCAAGTTAAAAAAAATCATACTAGAGGTCACAGGCAATCAAACAAATTCAGAGTATCCAGGTTGTCAATACCACCATATTTGAAAAAAATACTGGAGACTATGCTGCAAATCTACTATTTGTCAGAATCTGGCCAGTCTTAATTAGTTTCATTGCATCACAATGGGACACACTAATAAAAGGCTTGGGTCTAGATTCATCCACTGGTATGGGGCAGGTATGTGGGGGAAAGAACCAGCCTGAGAATATGAGAGGCAGCCCCACTGAGTGGCAAAATGGAGTGACAAAGGAGATAGGAGTACCTGGCAGGTGATGGTTCCAGCAGTGATAGGGTCTCCAACATGCAGTATTTGAATGTCCCCAAGGGAAGTCAACATTCAAGACATTTCACTTAGTGTCTGGTCTATGTATAGTTGATAAAAATGAAAAAATGAATCTGCTCCTTAATGAAGAAAGTATGGAATAACTTCCAAAGTACTAGTTATGATGGCAATGCCCAATACAAAGTGGGAAAACTCTAGGGGAACATAAAATCAAAACACAAGTCTAGAAGCAAGTGTTGGACATCACAAAGTGGACTTGGGCCAATTTCCAGGTAGAAAGGCCATGAGTTAATATACAGAGATAATCTGAACATTTGATGGGAATATTTGGCAGAAGAAGTTGGAAAAGTGCCCACTGATAGAGTCTCAAAGGTGCCTGGCATCTCTACCTTATGCAACCATTTTTAATCAACTGTTTCCAAGGAGAGCCAGAGGTGCTATAGAGACAGAGCAACTGGGGCTGGTTAACAATGGTGCCAGGACAGGCAATTTGCCTGTCTCTAAATCTGACATATTTATTTATTCAGAAATGTCTATATTAGTGTGTGTATGTATGAACATACATGTTTATTTGAAAAAAGATATTATTTTAATCTACTTAAATGGACTTTTGGGTCACCTAGGTGCCTCAGTGGTTGAGCATCTGCCCTTGGCTCACTTCATGATCCCGGGGTCCTGGGAATGAGTCCCGCATTGGGCTCTCTCCAGGGAGTCTGCTTCTCCCTCTGTCTATGTCTCTGCCTCTCTCTGTGTCTCTCATAAACAAGTAAAATCTTTTTAAAAAATTGACTTTTTTTGGGACGCCTGGATGTCTTAGCAGTTGAGTGTCTTTCTTTGGCTCAGGGCGTGATCCCAGAATCCAGGATTGAGTCCCACATTGGGCTGCCTGCATGGAGCCTACTTCTCCCTTTGCCTGTGTCTCAGCCTCTCTCTGTATGTCTCTCATAAATAAATAAATAAAATCTTTAAAAAAAATTGACTTTTTTCTACTTCCTTATCTGTGTTAGGTGCTAGTCACGTGGTTCTAGTAATTTCCCTGGCCTAACACTCTTCTGAGAAAACATTTGATGGGAATCTTTGGTAAGTTTGCCCCAGACTATACCTCAGGGATGACCTGGGAATGATGTGGGAATGAAGTCCTCAGGCATCTCTCAGTATCGCCGGCTGAATGAGGCTGGATAGATGGCTCCAATTAATATCTCATGGAGCAGAAAAAACACTCAGTTGGGATCTGCCTGGAATCCTACAAAATTTTGAAAAACAGTAAACTGCTGCTGTAAGCCTCAAAGCTTTGGATTATTTTGCTACGCAGTCCCCTTGCTGCCCCATTAGTTCCAGTCAGAAAACAATCTGCTTAGGGCCAGAATGAGGAGCAACCCTGTGTAGTGCTGGGGAAAAGCATTCCAGGAAGGGCAAGTACAAATCTTGGAGGCAGAACAAGCTTTGAAGTGTTCACAGAACCCGGAAGCAGGCCAGAGAGATGAGCACAACGAGTGGGAAGAGGGTTGAAGTGAAGTGGGAGCAGGAAGCAGGAGGTGGATTTCATGGGGACTTGTAGATGAGGATAAAGGGTTTGCAGTTTATTGTGTGAGCAGTCTGAAGTCATTGGAGGGTGTGCTGAAGACTATCTGGTTTATTTTTAGAAAGATCTTTCTGGCTACTGTGTGGTGAATGAGTAATGGTGGGGCAGGCCTAGTGGCTGACAGAGCACTTAGGAACCATTGCAGTGGACCAGGTAAGATGTGATGGTTACTTGAACTAAGATGTTGGCTGTGGTCTTGGGAGAGAGGTAAACAGATGTGAGATATATTTTGGAGGTAAAGTGATTAGGATTTAGTGATTGATTCAAGGCGATAGTGAAAAAGGGGAAGGGATCAAAAATAACTCCTGGATTCGGGGTTTTGAGCTATCAGAGAGTATAATTCAATAAATGAAGCCAACTAGGGTGGAAGAAGGCTTGGGATGGAGGCTCTAGCAAGTTATCAAGAACTCTGGTTTTAGGCATAATAAATTTGAAAGCTGGATACATGGGGTTGGATAAGATCTCACGGGAAAGTAAAGGGTGCTAGGCTAAGCCCTGAGACAAGTTGATTTAAAAAGATTGAAACGGCACAGAATAGCTGGCATAGAACAGTAGGAAGCAACAGCTTCTGAGGGAGAGGAAAATTAGGAAGCTAAATGTAGAATATTGCAAGTCAGAAAGAAGAATGAACTGTGTTGGGTACTACTGAGAATCAGATAGGAAGATGGAGAGGGCATTCATTTGATTTGGCGACATGGAGGATGTTGGCAGTATTGACAGGAATAGTTTCCTTAGACTGAGGGGGCTGAAGCCAGATTTTACTAATTGAAGAATGAAGAACTATAAGGAGCAGCAAGTTTGGAGAAGTCCTTCAAGAAATTGTGGTATGAAAGGAAAGAAAGGAGGTGATACCTAGAGAAAGGTGGAGTAAAGGGAAGAGCGTTGTGGTTGTTTCTGGTTTTACATGTTTGCTTATCAAAGTAGTACACATTCTTATTTTGAAAAATTTAATCGTATTAGTAAACTTAAATTTTTATTTTTTATTTATTTTTTAAGATTTTATTTATTTATTCATGAGAGACACAGAGAAAGAAAGGCAGAGACATAGACAGAGGGAGAAACAGGAGGTGGATATGGGCCTCAATCCCTGGACGGGGATCATGCCCTGAGCCAAAGGCAGATGCTCAAACCCTGAGCTACCCAGGCACCAAAACTTAAATTTTAAAAAAACCCAGTAGTGCCCTGACTCTAGCCAAGAGGCAACTGCTTTTAACTCTTTTCCTTGTTCTTGTTGCCTTAAAGTTCTAAATAATACATTTGTATTAGTATTTCTCAATGTATTGAAACGTTTTCTCTTAGTGCTGTAAGATATTTAATTTTTTTCTTTTCCTTTAATGACATATGCTAGAGCAGAGATTGGCAAACTTTTCCTATAAAATACCAGATATTTTAGGCTGTGGGAATCATTTGGTCTCAAATGGAGCTATTCAACTCTCTTGCGGTAGCATGAAAGTGACTACAGACAATACATAAATGAATGAGCATGGCTGACATCCAGTAAAACTTTACTACAAAACAGGTGGTGGGCCAGATTCAATTCATGGGCTAGAGTTTGCCAACTCCTCTTTAGAGTATGATTGTGGACTTACGGGACTGATTCAGGAGGGAGGAGGAGATCGATAATGCAGATCCTAACTATAGGTTTTGAAATGAAGAGGCAACACATCACTTCATACAATGTCAGGGTTCTTTAAATCTTCTAATCTCCTCACCTCTTCAGCACTATGGCAGAACAGGAGCTGTCTAATTTTCTTAAGATGAATACAAAGTTAATATAGTCATTCTTGCCCCACTGGGCTTGGGGCTTAGAAACATACGGTATTTCAATAGAACTAATTTCTCCTTTTGGTGAATGCAGCAGGTGAGCCCAGCTGCATATATGGCTATATTTGCAGACCCTGCCCATCTCTCACCCACGCTCAGAAATTAGAGTCTATAAGCATAGCTAATTAATATCTGTAAAGCGAAAAGGACACAGGAAATCTCTAATTTCCCTCAGGAAACCATGGTTAATCAAAGGTTATAGGCCAGGTCTTCTGTGCTTCCATCTATGACCTATAACTATTTTCTAGAAATGGGTTTGGTTCCCCATGTCTCTTAATACCCAGTGGTTCAAGGATAGGCTATTGGCCTTGGCAAAATGAATAAGCTTTAAATAGTCTTAAAAATAGACACTACCATATCATCCATAGCTCCTCTGAAAGTGGTTTCTGGTAGCCCTTGTTGTTCTATAACGTGGCAGAGAAATGATGGGAGCCCCGCTATCTGGACATTAATGGTGATATATTAAGCAGTGATATTGATGGTTCATTACTAACTGGTGCTGCCCCAAATGTCCACTCTCTAACCACTGGGGGAATCTGGCTTACTGTCCAATACATTTTATGGTTTCATTTACAGAATTTACAAATATGCTTATTTAAATGATCCAGGCATAGCCAAAGAAAACATTATTTTTCTAAGCCAAATGCGTTTTTCTGATTCTCAAAAAATCAATCAATAGTTTGTTTAAAAAACAGAGAACTTGTTTTATTTGTTTGATATATTGTACTGTCAAATATAGAGCATAAGCTTTCATGCTGATTCCTTGATATTTTGTATCTTGAGGTGGGGTGTGTGTGTGTAAACTTGAAAATGTATCTAATTAAACTTATGAAGTCTTTCCTGCTTATTAACCTTTAAGGAAATTACCATTTTAAAAAAGATTTTATTTGGGATCCCTGGGTGGCGCAGCGGTTTGGCGCCTGCCTTTGGCCCAGGGCGCGATCCTGGAGACCCGGGATCGAATCCCACATCAGGCTCCCGGTGCATGGAGCCTGCTTCTCCCTCTGCCTGTGTCTCTGCCTCTCTCTTTCTCTCTGTATGACTATCATAAATAAATAAAAAAAATAAATAAAAAAATAAATAAAAAAAAATAAAAAAGATTTTATTTATTTATTTTTTTTATTTGAGAGAGAGAGGAGAGAGAGAGAGAGAATGTGAGTAGCTAAAGCAGGGGAAGAGAGGGAGAAGCAAGCTCCCTGCTGAGCAGGGAACCCGATGCTGGGCTTGACCTCAGGACTCTGAGATCATGGCTTGACCAACTGAGTCACCCAAGTGCCCTGGAAATTACCATTTTTAAGAATTCACCATACAGGAAGGAAGAGTTGGCTAGATTTGGGATTTTCACATTAGCCAACAACATGTCTAGAGAGAAATATCTAAAATATGACAACAGCTTTTTTTTGTTATAGTTTATGATAGTAAGAATTACAAAAGGTTACAAATTTAATCTATATTGATATTTATTCTGGATTCATAGGAATTTTCTTAGAAACTAACTGTAATTTGGATCTCCAGTTTATTGGTAGAGTTTCTGGGGATGGGGTTGATTATGGCATAGTGAATTAACAGTAGGATTAATTTAAACTGGCACTGGAGTCCTGCATAGAGAAGATAGACAGAAAAGGTGATGAGAGCAGCCAAGATGGTCTTGCATCCCAAGTACCCATGTGTTAGAACTCTGAAGTTCTGGCCAGGTGGTGGACATTTGTCCAGCACTCACCCTGGAACAGCTAGCCCACTGTCTTCTCTGAACCAAGCAAACTGGCCCTTTGGAGAGATTATCAGGTGCATACAGCTCAGTGCTTTCAGCAAATGATGTTTTCATGGTGCTAAGGTTGGGGAATGGATTTGCCCTAAAGCATCAATTACTTTCCATTAGATAGAAAGAACATCTCAGCAATGGAATATCTTAGAGTCTCTACTGGCCTCCCATCTCACTTCTTTAGTTCTCCTCACAATGCCTGGCACCATGTATTGTCCATTCCACCTCTCTTAGATCTAGTTTTGCTGCTACTCTCACAGCTTGATCGAAGTTGCTGGAAGCCAACAGTGAAATTGGGAAGTCAGGTGAGGGACACATATATTATATTGGGTTCCTGGTTTTAAATCTTGAGATGAGGCTTCATGTGCAAGTAGTTTATTAAGGAAGTGTGCCAGAGAGACCATTAAAGGAAGGGGGGGATAGGGCAGGGAAGAGAGTAAACCAAGAAGGGTGGTCTCAGGCAACATGCACAGAGCGGAGCTCCAGTCTAAGCCCTGGGGGAAGCTGGAGGGTCAGTTGTGCCAGGTGGTGGCACTGTCCTAAATTGATGTAAAATTTTGCACCAGCCAATCATTGACTAACTACCACCCTAGTGGATTACTTTCTGCTCTCTGCACCTGTCGGACATGTGGTTCCAGCAGCCTGAAACTAGTTCTGTGAAGAAAGCCACAGGTTCTGGCCCTGGAAATTTCATGGAAGTCAGAGAAGACACACCGTGGTCAAATACTTATGTGAGAGGATCTAGAGATCCTCTGAGCACTGATATAGTCCTCCTTAAAGCATTAGGCAAAAGGTACAGAAGACACAAAAACTCCAAAACTTCAATTTGATAAGCCCTCCACCATGTGGGAGGCACTGTTCTAAGTATGGACATACATTGTGTTCTACATTTCTACCTAAGCATGAACATTACTGTTTCCCCATGCTATAGATGAGGAAGGTCAGGATCAAAGAAATTAATTTGCTCAATGTCAAACAGCTCCTAGGTCATAAAGCTGGAATTTGAATCCAGGTTTCATTTACCCCAGCAAAGAAGGAGGCAATAAGTAGGCCTCCTTCTCAAAACATTCTCACATTGCTCAAGATTGTCTAAGCATCATATGAAATTAGATATACCCTATCCCTTTCCTTGGTGGGCCTACTCTTGAACACCCTCTCTCTCATGTCTGTGCTGATATCATTCTCTTCTTTGTCACAGCCCTCCCTCCCCTGTCTAGAGTACCTTGAGTTTTTCAATTAGTCTCTCCTAGTTTTGTCTTTCTGCAGCTATATGTCATCTCAGTGCGCACAACTCTTTCACATCCTGACCTGTATTTTTTTTTAAAGCAGTTCTTTTTTTTTTAAATTTTATTTTATTTATGATAGTCACAGAGAGAGAGAGAGAGAGGCAGGAGACACAGGCAGAGGGAGGAGAAGCAGGCTCCATGCACCGGGAGCCCGACATGGGATTCGATCCCGGGTCTCCAGGATCGCGCCCTGGGCCAAAGGCAGGCGCCAAACCGCTGCGCCACCCAGGGATCCCTGACCTGTATTTTCTCTCACTTTAGACCATACACTTCTCGAGGTCAGGGACCATGCCTTGTTCATCTTCGTACCCCTGACAATGAACACACAACTAGGTGGCTAAGTGCTAAATTAAATGAGTCTGTGTATCTATCGTAGGGGATATCAGGGCCCTTCCAATTGCACAGCAACCAGAGGGTCAGCCAGTGTTGGATTCATAGAGGAAAGAAATGGATTTTCATTTGGGGTTATTGACAAAGGCTCTATGGAGAGTGTGCCATTTGATGGTGGTTTTGGTGGTGAGAGGAGGTGGGTGGGCAGAGTTTTCAAATTGTCCAAGTGAGTAAATTCAAAGGCGAGTCCAATCAGAGACAACTCTTTTTCTTTCCAGTAGCATCACATCAAAAAAGCCTATAGCGTCCTGAATTTCCACAGCCACTGCATGACCACAGAAGGAAAGTTATCACTGATGAAGGAGCCTTCAAGGAAAAAAGAAAATCTGCATCCTAGTTCCATAATTCAACTGCTAGATAAGGCCAGGCTTAAAGCTGTTATTATTTGCAGTTATGAGAAAACATTAAAGAAATGACATGATAACCATCTTCTACCAGTTTAGATACTGTTTATTTGTTGTTTTGTTGTTTTTTGTTTTGTTTTGTTTTGTTTTAGTTGCAACCCCAAACATTCTAACTAATATACCCTGAGATCTTCCTTTGCCTCAGCTGCTGGTTTGGATCAACCTAAAATACTCTGTTGTCTACTCAATCCTGCCTCCTTTACAGCATGAACACACAAAGTTGTGACAAGGAAGATGTGTTTACAGGCAGCTTAGAAATATAAAGTTATGAGTAGGTTACAAATATCATACAACAACATTATCCTACACAGTTGGCGATGGTGACAATCCTGAGTCATCATCTGCTTTATGGTTAAAGAACTGACAAGTTTCTCTTCACATTGAGGAAAGCCCAAATGTTTTCCTAACTGCGTATAAAATATTTCTTTTGATTTTTATTTGAGTTCTTACCCTACAATGATGTGGTTTATTTATTTAGCATCAATTTAAACAGTGTATAACCAGTAAACAACTAGTTCAGCCACAAGGTTTTTACTGATCTGTCTAACCCATTGTGTGACCAGCTCATGTTTGGTGGGCAAATACAACTGCTATTCAAGGGCTGTATTCAAACATTGTATCCATCCAACCTTCAAATTTGAAGATGTGAGGTTATTCCTAAAGATTGTTCTCTGCTTTACCACCCCTTAAAAGCAAAGAAGTAGACAAAGAAATACATTTTAAACTCATTTTGGAGAAATAATTCACAAAGAGCCCCAGGAATCTTTGTAATAGGGATTCATCCAGCCCTACAATACTGATGACAGCCTAATTTGCCAATATGTCCACCATTTAATTAGATTAAACCTAAGAGAAGCTCTTCCTGAAGAATGTTTATTTTTGCACCAACTTCAGAATGCACAGAATATCTATTTCAACCTTATTTGGATACAGAAACACTAAACTACACACAAGAAACACTCACCAGGATTGAACTCGCCAAATAAATGACATATTGCAGGAATCTTCTCCTAATTTGGGAGCTGGGAGGTTTACTAGATTTAGTGTTAACTGAGTAGAACCTCTTGGGAAGTAAAAGTGTCTCCACATCAACCAGCAAAATTTTGGACCAGGAAGTCTAACAGAAGCACCCTAGCTTAGTGGCTGAGACATAGGTTTTTAACTTTGGGGGGGGATGTAGATCTTTTTGATTATCTGGTAAAATCAGTGGATCTCTTGCTGGAATAATGTTTTTAAATCCATAAAATCAAGCACAGAGAATCATCAAGGAAACTAATTATATCAGAATGTAGTCAGCAAAAAATTTACAAATTGTGATGGAATTATATGTTTTCTTTTTAATTAATGCATTAAATAACAAGATCTAGCAGTGGGTCTGATAATTACTATAATTTCAAAGTAATTTCAAACAATATCTCATGATGTTTGTAAAAACTGTGATTTGAAAATGTGAAAATATGTGTTTTCAATTGTGAAAAAATTGTAAGTACTGCTAATGCAACTGTGGGCTGTTATCTGTGTTCACAATGTAACAGAATGACTTTCTAGGGAGGAGTGGTCTTTGCACTAAATGGTCAGTATTGACTTCTCATTGAGTGTGGCTTCTATTATCATAGATTTGTTTTCCCATACCATTTAATTATCATATGCTTCTCATGGGGTGTAAATTGATGTAAACACTTTATAAAACTGTTTAACTTTATCTAACTCAAGTTACATGATTTCCATATTAGTCAGTTGGGCTGCCATAACAAAATACAACATACTGGATGCCCACATTGTCCAGTCTGATGTGAGCTTCTCTTCCTGGTTTGTAGATGGCCGTCTTCTTACTGTCCTCTCTCATGGTGAAGAGACAGCAAGAGAGAGGGAGAGAGCGGAAGAGGGAGGCAGGAGTTTAAATAAATAAGCTCTCTGGTGTCTGTCCCTATAAGGACACTAATCTCATCATGAGAGTACCATCCTCATGACTTCATCTAAACCTAATTACATCTCAAAACCCTCATCTCCAGTTACAATTGTATTGCGGGTTAGGACTTCAACATAAGAATTCAGAAGTGGGACTGGGATGGGACTCCTGGGTGGCTCAGTGGTTGAGCATCTGCTGAGGTCCTAGGATTAAGTCCCACATTGGGCTCCCTGTGGGAAGCCTGCTTCTCCCTCTGCCTATGTCTCTGCCTTTCTCTCTATGTCTTCATGAATAAATTAATAAAATCTTAAAAAAAAAAAAAAGAATACAGAAGTGGGGGCATGATCCATTTCACAGCAATATTCTTGCTAAGGTAGGTCAATTCAAATTCCTCATCTTCTGATTATATAGGGTGCCAGCGGAGACTCCTAAACTTTTCTTCTTCTCCACTTCTCTGGAATATAACTACTATACTGGAAATATAACCACTGAGAAGTTTACTACATGCAAGTTCTATGTTGCGGAAGATATTTTGAATATGGTATGACTTACAGCAGTACGAACAACATGATAATAATAGTAATCATAACACATGTAATGCTTATAATATACCAAGCACTGTTCTAAGCACTTTATAATAATGATTCATTTAATCCTATGAGTTAAAGTAAAAAAGCGTGCCCATTTTACATATGACAAAACTGAGACACAGAGATGTTATATGACTTACTCAAGGCATCAAAGCCAGCGGTGACAGTGCCAGAATCCATCCTCCTAACTACCACACACTGCTGCCTTTGCCAGGATGCTGATGATAGGCAGGCTGATCCTTTTTTTTTTTTTTTTTTTTTTAAGATTTTACTTTATTTATTCACGAGAGACAGAGAGAGAGAGAGAGAGGCAGAGACACAGGCAGATTGAGAAGCAGGCTCCATGCAGGAAGCCCGACATGGGACTCGATCCCAGGTCTCCAGGATCACACCCTGGGCTGAAGGCAGCACCAAACCACTGAGCCACCAGGGCTGCCCAGCAGGCTGATCCTAATGAGGAATGAATGTAGGTTCTGGGAGCAGATAGATCTGTGTTCAAATCTCAGCTTTATCACTTATGAGCCTAGTGA
This sequence comes from Vulpes lagopus, assembly GCF_018345385.1. Taxonomy (NCBI): domain Eukaryota; kingdom Metazoa; phylum Chordata; class Mammalia; order Carnivora; family Canidae; genus Vulpes; species Vulpes lagopus. The sequence continues at coordinate 18,090,910 of NC_054842.1, read as the reverse complement.
CTTAGAATAAATAATCTTTTGATCTCGGGCGTTATTTAATTCTCTCTAAAATTGGGATAAAAATAACCACTACCTCAGTTTGAGTTCCCCTGAAAGGAGAGTCAAGGGAAGGACTTGGATGCAAGTGTTTTATCTGGAAAATAATCTCAGGAAGCAGCAATGAGGGAGCAAGGAGAATAAAACAGGAGGGAAAGGCAGCGGAGGGTATGTTATGAAGTTTGTACTGGGGTCAGGGAGAACCTAATTCCTCCATGACCTCCTGAGAAAAGTACAGTATGCCTCTCAGAATTGCTTACCTGAAGGACATGAGGCTCAAGCAACGCATTGGTGTTCAGTCTCCTTTGGTGGAGGATTGCCCTCTGAGGCTGCATTTGCAATGCTGAGTGAGAACTGGCTCTGTGGCATCACAGAAGACCCTGAGGAAAGTAGAGTGTGCTGGGGTGGGCGATGGCAACAGAAATGAATCTGAGCCTGCCCCGGATACTCATCGCAACGATAACTTAAATAAGAGGTAAGTTAAGGAGATAAGCGGGGACCATCACCTATACCTATTTTTCCAGTTTGGGTTAAGATTAGGGATGATACCTCCAAGCATCTGCCAGAGTACCTGACTTATAGTGGACAAAGGCTGCAGCCTTACATTCTTCAAAGAAACCTATGTTAATTAACCCAACACTGCAATGACCTCTTCTACTACTGCTATTAATTATGTTATGATTGAACAATTGAAAAAAGAAGAGCTTTAATCCACAATTCATACCACATAAAAATCAATTCAAAATTTATCATAGACCTAAATATAAAGCACCAAACTATACCGGTCTAGATAAAAACATAGGAGAAAATCTTTGTGACCTGGGATAGGCAAAACAATAGACCCATAGAAGAAAAAAAAAAAAAAGAATTGAACATCGTCAAGTTGAAGAACCTCTGCTTTTCTTTTCATTTTTTAAAGATTGTATTTATTTATTCATGACAGACACAGAAAGAGAGAGAGAGAGAGAGAGAGAGAGAGAGAGAGAGATGCAGAGACACAGGCAGAGGGAGAAGCAGGCTCCATGCAGGGAGCCGGATGTGGAACTCGATCCCAGGTCTCCAGGATCACACCCCGAGCCACTGGTGCTGCCTGAACCCCTGCTTTTCATAGGTCACTATGAAGAGAATGAAAAGACAAACCCCATCGGAGGAGGAAAGATGCATAATTCAGATACTTATAAAGGACTTGTACCCAGAATATATAAGGAACTCAAAATTCAGTAAGAAGAAAATAAGCAATAAAACAATAGGCAAAAGATTTGAATGAGCACTTTACCAAAGAAGATGCATAGATGGTAACTGAATACATAAAAATATACTTAACATCTTAGCCCTTAGGGACATGCAATTAAACCCACAAAGAGATACTGCTAGATACCACTTATGGTAAAACCCCTGACCACACCAAGTGTTGGCAGTGATGGAGAACATCTGGAACTCTCATACACTGCAAGTGAGAATGTAAAATGATACAACTGCTTTGGAAAACAATTAGGCAGTTTCTTAAAAAATTAAATATACACATACCATATGTCCCAGTCATTCCTGTTTTACCCAAGAGAAATGAAATCGTATGTCCATATAAAGACGTGTGTTTAGTGTTCAGAACAGCTTTATTTGCAATTGCCAGGAATTGAAATGTCCCTCAGTAAATGAACAGATAAACAATTTGTATTATATTGATACAATGGAAAATACTCAACCCCAATGAAAGGATACATTATTGAAACAGACAACAGCAAGAATTAATCTTAGAATAAGTATATTGAGTTTTAAATGCCAGAAACAAGAATACATGCTGTTTGAATCTATTTATATGCAATTGTTTATATTTATATACAATTGTCTCAAATGGAAACTAACATACAGCAATAGAAAGAAGATCAGTGGGATCCTGGGATGGAGGGGTGGGCGAGGGATTAAAGAGGGTTTGAGGAAACTTTCTGGGGTAAAGGATCTGTTCACTATCTTGATCCTGGTAGTGGCTTCACAGATGCATTCATATGGCAAAATTGATCAAATTGTACAATCTAAACATATGTAGTTTATTGTGTGTCAATGAAAGCCATTACAAATACTATTACAATGAAATTTCTCCTGATTTAAGGAGAGGCCCGTGCAGCCTCTCTCCCCCAAGTATGACAGCTCTCAAAACGTAGGTTATACATAGCCACCTATTTTATCTGCTTGCAAGGTCATATTTAATATATTCCCTCCTGATTTCTTATAAAAGCAATGTCATTAGAGACTCTTTAGCCCTGAATTCGCACACATTTGTATTTGTGCATTTGCCATTGCGTTGGGATTAATGCTCTAAAGGTCTCATCTTCGTAGTCATTAATCCCAGGTCCAGATGGCACTGTGTCTAGAGAGAGATTAAACTTCATCTTCATCTATCTTTAGAAAACTGGACAAATGCCTCTGCTCAGAGGTGTTCTGTGCCTCCCTGGAAAGAAGCAGGCTCATCAGGAATTCACTATTAAAAGGAATCTACATTTTAAAAATAAAGCAAACAATTTGTGGCAGATTTTTTACATTTGTCATGCCATTCACATGTGTCCCAGGATAGCCATCGTGGAAAGTCTCATGCATTGGCTACTGATGCCCTCCCCTTCCAGTGCCCTTGTTTTTCTGTCTATGGCCTTCTTCTAGATGCTAGGGAGCCCTCTCAGCCAGTGACCAGGCACAGGCCAGAACTGAACAGGATTTAATGCTCTGTGGGCAAGCCTCAATTAATGGAATAGAAGCACATGCTACCTTCATTCCATAGTCCTTGAAGAGGCATTTAAAGCACATTCTAGGCAATGCCCCAGAGCTAACCTAGGCATGAGTCCCATTGCACAGTAGTGAGCAAATAACTTATGCATTCGGATTGCCTTTGATAAGTTCTCTTTTCTCTCTTCCCAATTACTCATTTTTGCTTCCAGGAATTATCTACCAAATATAATTAACTCCATCTTAGACCTTGTCTCAAGTTCTGATTATCATCATTACCACATCAGAATCTTCATGTTCAGTGAAGAAGTTCAACATCTAGCTCATGGGTAAGTCTACAAAAGAAGTTGAGCAAAAATTTTTGATAGTAAAGTAGAGTGTTCTTATAAACTTCAAAAAGTTTTTGACATCTTTTCCTTTAATTCCTCAATCCTTTATAAGTAAAATTTTGACATTCTAATCACAGGTTAAAAATAACAGTACTTGAGCAAGGAGAGTGAGAAAATGATATTTCTATTTAACATCAGGATCAGTTCTATAAGAGAAATTCCAACCAAACAGAGCCTTTGGGCTCATTATCATTGGACAATCAATGGCATAAATACACATGGCAACATTATCCGCTTAGAAAACACATTGCAGGGGTAGCCCCGGTGGCTCAGTGCTCTCACCACCTTTGGCCCAGAGTGGGATCCTGGAGACCTGGTATCTAGTTCCACGTCGGGCTCCCTGCATGGAGCCTGCTTCTCCCTCTGCCTGTGTCTCTGCCTCTCTTTCTCTATGTCTCTCATGAATAAATAAATAAAATCTTAAATAAAATAATAAAATAAAACAACACAATATAAAACAAAGGTATTTTGACACTAATGCTTAGCAGTGTCGTGGAGAAAATGGGAAAACTTTCTGTTTGGTCAATGCCTTCAAAATCAAAGACAATCTGCAGATTTCTGAATTCTCCTACCATAATCATGAATAAATAAATAAAAATCTTAAAAAAAAAAAAAAAGGAAAACACATTGCAGTGCCTCAAAATGGCATACTGACATTAGAATCTTCAGTACATACTACCCTGTCTGTTTCTGCCTCATGCATGGACTATCTATTTTGCTCAGAACATTCATGCTGTCATCGATACAACTCAAAAACTAAAATTTTGATGGCAAGTGTTAGTCTAATCTATTATTCAAGATAGAAAACACTGCTGTCATAATACATTTATGATGATCATTAATTATCCTTGACAGAAATGGGCCCATAGAAGAACACTAAACAACATCTACTTCTCTTGATGCCTAAATGAACCTTTTTACTTGACTGATTAAAAAATTGTTATCCCCAAAATGATGAGAGTCATCTTTGTCAGCTATCCATACATAATTGATAATTTAGATACAAAGTAAACTTTACCCAGCATACAGTAGATCATTATGGTATATGACATCTAACTTATGTAAAATCCCAAGATTTTGCTTATTTAAAAAATATCTTAAGGTAATGACATAAACATAGGTGAAATAAGAGTTTGGGTAGGATAGATGAATGAAGTGAAAGGTGTTTATATCCCTGGAGTTCTGGTGTACTCTAGTATTCCTCTGTTGTCCAAAGTGATTCTTCTGAGTCCTGGAATATTCTAGTATTCTTCTGTTTTCTGACATGGGAAAATTTGTGACTTGCTTGCTAAGAAGTGAAACTCTGTATTCAGTCAAGCTTCAAGGCTAGGTATTCCAGGAATATCTGCCCACAGTTCTGAGAGTATGATACTGAGACATTAGTCATGCCATTCACATGTGTCCTAAAAGAAAGCAAAGCACAGTGGTTAAGAGGCAGAGTTTTGGAGTAATGCATGGATTCAAATCCAGGCCTTTCTGCTTATTGACTATAGAATCTTAGGCAAATTAGTTAACTGCCTGAGCCTCAATGTTTTTAGATCTAAAATAGGATTTATCATGCCTCTCTGACAGGGATGTTGGAAAATATTAAGTGAATTAAAGTCAACAACATTCTTAAAATAACTGGCAAATGGTGAAATTAAAAAATTCAGCCACTGATGTGTAAGAGTAGCCATTTGTAGACTGCCTGTTAGAGGTGAATTGTGTTCTACCCCTCTCCCAGTCTCTCAAATTCATATACTAAAGCCCTAAAAAAAAAATAAATAAATAAATAAAAAATAAAATAAAAAATAAAAATAAAAAAACATATACTAAAGCCCTAACCCCCAGTACCTCAGAGCATGAATGCATTTGGAGACATAGTCTGTAAAGAGGTGATTAAATTAAAATGAGATCATTAGAGTGAGCTATAGTCCAATATGACTGATGTTTTCATAAGAGATTAGGACATGAACATAGAAGGAAGTCCATGTGGTGGACCAGGGTGAAGACAGTCATCTACAAACCAAGGAGAGAGGCCTCAGATGAAATCAGTTCTACCAAACCTTGATCTTGGACTTCCAGCCTCCAAACCTGTGAGAAAATACATTTCTGTTGCTAAGCTCCCCAGTTGGAGTTATTTTCTTATAGTGACCCAAGCAAACTAAAACACTGCCCAATGACTACAAGCAAGTATAAAATGAGACAAATAAATGAAATTATTACATTGGACAACAGGAAGGAAAAGAAAGTGATCCTTGAGAGAACAAGAAGAGTTGAGAGCTCTTTTATCACTCTGGTTTTCTGTCCAGAGGCATTTTTGAGCAGACAGTAGAGGAAAGGGAACCATAAGTAGAGCCCAGTGGTCTCTCTAAGTTCAGGAGATATTTAGCAATTAGATAGTTAGCAATCGAACTGGAGATGAATAGAATTTGCCTAAGCAAGAGTACCAGAGAGAAGGTATCTGCTAGAAAAAAAGCTCCTCAAATCTGCAGTAGGCTCCCCTCAAGTCTTTGGCTAAAGAAAAAGTGGTGGAAACGTAGGGGAAAATCTCATGTGCCAGAGCAACTACTAGAAAAAGAACAAATTTCAGGCAAAGAACAGTTACCAGGCAACTGTAAACAGTGATTTCTGAGGCTGCCCAGCCAGGAAAATGAGATCTTGTTGGGTCCTCAGGGCATTTAGTAGAGATATCAATAGGATCACATGTTACTGATAGGGTAAAATAGCCCTAGAGAGAGGTTTTCCTAAGAAATCTTCAAAACAAGCATCCAAGAATCAGACTGCTCTCTAAGTAACCTTACTTCCTAAGTGGCAGGGGTAGTGGCGGTGGGGATGTCAACACTCTCAGAAAGAAACTGGGGGAAAAAATGGACAAGTAGAAAAAAAATAGATGATAGGTATAAACCCAAACTCTCTACTCTTTATCTACTTTATATCTATGTACCTATATATGGATCCGTGTGAATCCTCTAAACAGCCCAAATAAAAACAGAGGTGAACATATTGAGTTCAAAAGAAAAACCCAACTATATAGGTCTATATGAACTACATTTCAAATATAATCACACAGGCAAAAATTGAGAGTAGAAAAGATATACTTTACAAACCAAAGTATAAGAAACCTGGAATGGCTAAGGTAATTTCACAGAAGGTAGACTCTTAAGTAAGGATTATTATCAGAGATGAAGAGGTACATTTTATAGTAATATCTAGGTTAGTATTGGGCCATGGTTAATTTTTTTTTTTTTTTGCTAGATATATATATATCACTGGTGTAAGTTGTTAACATTAAAGGAAAGTAGAGAATAAAGAGTAATACTTGATATAATCTTTGCAACTCTTCTGTGAATCTAAAACTATTGCAGAAAAAATGTAAAGGTATCCAGCTTGAAAAGGAAGATTAAAAAAACCATCTTTATTCACAGATGACATGATTGATTCTGAAGAAAACCTTAAAGGATTCACAAAAAAAAGTTATGAGAAGCAGTATGTGGACTTGTAGGAAGTTTGTAGGCACAAAGGACATCTGGGTGACTCAGTGGTTAAGTGTCTGCCTTCGGCTCAGGTCGTGATCCCAGGGTCCTGGGATGGAGTCCCATAACAGGCTCCCTGCAGGGAGTTCCTCTGCCTATGTCCCTGCCTCTCTCTGTGTGCCTCATGAATAAGTAAATCAAATCTTAAGAAAAAAGTTTGTAGGATCAAGAATGGTACACTAAAATTATTTAATGTAAACTAGCAATGAGCGAGCTGGAGCTGAAATTTTACAAGACCAGTTACAATACCAGCACCATGTAAAATATTTAGGGATAAATTTGATACAAGATATGCAAGACCTAAACATTGAACACTACACAACATTGCTGGAAGAAGATAGAGAAGGGCTGGAGAGGTAGTTCCTGTTTGTGAGATAGAAAACTGGGAAGGGGGATCCCTGGGTGGCGCAGCGGTTTGGCGCCTGCCTTTGGCCCAGGGCGCGATCCTGCAGACCGGGATCGAATCCCACATCAGGCTCCCGGTGCATGGAGCCTGCTTCTCCCTCCGCCTGTGTCTCTGCCTCTCTCTCTCTCTCTGTGACTATCATAAATAAATAAAAAATTAAAAAAAAAAAAATACTTCCTTTAAAAAAAAAAAAAAAAAAGAAAACTGGGAAGGCTAAGATGTCATTTCTCCAGAAATTTATGTAGAGATTCACTGCAATACCAACACAACTCCAGCAGACTTTCTTATAGGAATTGACAAGCTGCTTCATTCAATATTCATTTGAAAATGCAAAGGACCTAGATTAGCTAAAACAACTTTGCAAAAATAAAAGAGAAACAAGGAGCGGTTGCCCTACATGATTTCAAAATGTATAACATAGCTACAGCAATCAAGACAGTATAATATTGGCATAAATGTTGACAAACAGCTCAGTAGAACAAAATACAGAGCCCTGAAGTAGACTTACACATATATATAACCTATTGATTTTTCACAAATATGCAAAAGCAAATCAGCAGAGGAAAAAAGTATGTTCTTCAACAAATAATTCCTGAACAATTTAATACTCAAAAATGAAGAAAATTAATATCCAAAATGCAAAAAAATAAGCCTTGATTCATACCTTAAACCATGCACAAAGAATAATGGAAATAAATGATAAACTAAATGTAAAACCCCAAACAGAAGAACCTAGAAAACAAAATTGGAAAAAGTCTCTGTGACTTTAAGTCAGGCAAAGATTTCTTATATTCATCCAAATCACAATCCGTCATATAAATAATTTATAAAGTAGACTTCATCAAAATTAAGAATTCTCTCTCTAAATGACATTCTTAGGGAATGAAAAGATACATACCTGCAAATCACATATCTATCAAAGGACTTTTAACCAGAATATATAAAGAACTCTCAAAACTGAATAATAAACAAAAAACACCCAATCAAAAAATGGGCAAAAGATTTAAAGACATACAGTTGGCCAATAAGCACCTGAAAGAGGTTCATCATCATTAGTTAGAGAAATGAAAATTAAAACTGCAATGCAATGCCACTAATACCTATTAGTATGTCTAAAATTTAAAAAGACTGGGCCATACTATGTGTTGATAAAAGCATGGAGCAACTGGGATTTTTAGATACTTCTAATGAGAAGGTAAAATGATGCAACAATCTTGGAAAGCAGTTTGGTAATTTTTTAGAGTATTAAACACACATCCATCATGTGAGGTGGCTGTTCCTCTAGGATTTTTCCCAGGAGAACTAATAGCACATTTTCACAAAGCCTTGTACACAAATGTTCATAGCAGCTTTATTTGTAATAGTAAAAACCTGAGATAAACCCAAAATCCACAGCAGCTGAAAGGAAAAAGAAAATTGTGTTATATCCCTAGAATGGAACACTACTGAGCAAGAAAAAAAAAAAAAGCAACAACCAAAAACAAAACAAAACAAAAATCCAAAAAGCTGTTGCCTATGTGAAGAGGGGGAAAGAGACAGAGAGAGAGGGAGAGAGAGAGAGAGAGAGAAAAGTAACTATGCTGAGTGAAAGAAACCAGATCATGAACACACATGGCATATGACTCTATTTATATAACATGGGAAAATGTAAACTAATCTATAATGCTAAATGTAAGTCAGTAGTTAACTATGGATAGAGGAAAGTTGGTGGGGAGAGGCAGAAGGAATATTTATAAAAGAAGACTTTAAGCATGAAAGGCATGTTCATTATATTCCTTGGGGTATTTTCCCAAGTGTATACATATGTCATAACACCAAATTGACAGTTTAAATATTTTCAGTTGATACGTATCAAATACGCCTTTAAGAAGTTGTACAAATGACACATAAAATATTAGCGTAGCGGCATAGAAAACTGTTAAAGTGTCTGATTAGGTGGTATTTGTTGATGTTTGTCAAATTATGCATACTACCTAAAACCATGCAGGTTATATAAATGACTACATGCCATTTGCATCATCTAAAACAAGTAAGTTTGGGGGGATACTTGAGCTCAATTCTAGTATTACATTCCCTGAAGTGGGGAATGAAAGAGTATATAAATTGTGTGTCTGTGTGGGGAAGATTAGTTTTCTAGACAGATTAGTTTTCTTCATGGCTTCATTAACTCTGTATTCAGAGAGGAAAAATTTGTCTGGATAAATTAACATCAGAGCCTCCAAATCCTCTGATCTGACTATGCTCTTGAGTTTTCGAAGTATTGCACTTGGGTCTGATGATTATGATCATCATTCCCATCCAAATGAAAGGCATTGAGTGCCTGTTTGTGAGGAATAGCTACTGAACAGAACAAAAACACAGCACTGGAGATGTGGCAGTGACTTATCTTTTCCCTAACACCATTAGGTTAGGGTAGGACATCAGTTTTGAGCCAGCTTCACTGGCTTTTGACAGAATGCTATGTTTATGTGTACTTGGTTAGAGAGCCTATCTTCATTTTATTTTTCTTTTCTGCTCAGGCTTTTAGCTTGATGTGCAAATAGTGTTTCCAATCAGCTTTGTGTTTTCCATGAATATTGAAGCCAGTAGCTGATAAACCTGAGGCAAGCCCAAGTATTTTTAGGAAATATACAGGCTATATATAGAGTCCTTAGAGCACTGGGACAATGTATCTTTGGTGCCTAACTCATTTCCTGGTTCATGGTGAACATTCCATGAATGAATGAACAAATCAATGGATGGATGAAAGAAATTAAAATAATGTATTCATTCTTATGAAAAGTATATTGTATATTTCCACTTGGGAGATATATATATATATATATATATATATATATATATATATATATATACACACACACACACGCATACATATATAATACAAGTGTATGTATGTGTAGGTGGTTTGCTATGTGTATTAGTTATCTATCACTGCATAAAAATGTACCCCCAAACTTAGCAGCTTAAAACTACATTTATTATCTCACATAATTTCTATAGATCAGAAATTTAATAATGGCATAACTGAATTGTCTGGCTCAAGAACTCTTATCAAATACATGTTCAAGATGTCACCCAGAGCTGTCATCTTTAAAGATTGGGCTAAAGGATCCACTTCCCAAATAGCTCACTCACATAGATGTTAGTGATTCCTGGTATTAGTAGGAGACCTCAGTTCTTTAGTACGTTCCATTCAGCTTCATGAATTTCTTATGACATGGTATCTGGTATCCCCAGAGCAAGCAACTGGTCTTAGAAAACAACAAGCCACAGTGATTTTTATGACACAGTCTCATAAGTGACACTGCATCAGTTCTGAAATGTCTTATTTGCTGCACAAGCCAGCTATATTTGGTGTTGGACAGACTATATAGAGGCACAAAATAGCTAAGGGGGAAATCCTTGGAGACCACCCTTGACTCAGATGACTGCATTACTCTGGGTTATTCAAAGTATTTACCTAGCTATTGTAGCCTTAACATATAAGTACTCTTTGAACTTTGTGAAAAGATATCATGGCTCATTATCACCATTAATTATAGGTTCTTTCAGTAGGTGGCCAACACCAGGAACCAATACAGTATTATTTGAAGGATAACAGCCTAAACTGGGTGATGTGTCCAACAATTAAGTAATCCCTGTGGCCTGGGGGATGACCTGAGTTACCTGAACAGTCACTGTGACAAGGAAAATGGGGTTAGCTGATTGGGTTAGTTTCACCACGGTCCATGTCTGATTGAGGGTGGGATCACTTTAGCCACAAGACAGACACCTAAATGTCAACTAGTGCCCTGTTAGAAAGTGGGAGTTGAGGGATAGATGTTAATCAGGTAACAAATGAACGTCCACCATCCTCTATCTTGGAGTCCTAGTTGATGATGTTGGCTTTGGAATGGAAAGAAAAAATCAGGATCTCTTTTGAGCAGGGCCTGTGTACTTTCTTTCCAAACTTCCATCATTTTAAAGTTAGTCAGGTCCAATCATTCTTACTCAGTGTTTCTTCATTCCAAACTTTAAATTCCTCGAAAGCAAGTCTGGTTGACACATCTTGCATCAGATGTCCAATCACCATGGCCAAAAGGGCAAGATCATGTAGTAAATACATTGCTACTGCAACTTCACCCCTACACACTGAGGCCGTTCTTAGGAAAGACAGTTGCTTGGCTGTTGGAGAGGCAGCTCTAGTACACTTAGGGCTATTATGCCCTGATTGGATTCATCTTTAGCCTATTAACACGAGTTAATACAGTTAACACCAAGGAAGCCTGATCTCCAGTTATCATGACTCCCCAATCACCACATATGACTCAAAGTGAAAATAATTTTAACCATAACATCAATGAAAAGAAGTCGATAAAATAGTGCTATTTCCCATGATCATAGATGCAATACTCTTCTTTCTTAAAATTGTTTTTTAAACAAGCATTTTTCGTACCTTAAGCCCTCAACTAGTATTCTTCAGTGATCCAACGTGGACCACTCTTATGAAGTTGACTATAGAATTCAGGATCAAAATCAAAGAAACAGCAAATAAATTGGGCAGCAGCAGTAGGTGGAGGCGGGAAATGCAAGAGCACAGTGTCATTTGCTGACATCATTGAAGGGTGCTGTCATAGACACTGACACTGCCCCTCCCAAATCTTATGAGAGCCCACTGTTCCCTCTACCCCAAGGGCTTCCTACTGCCAGCAACTCTACGTCTATGCCTGAGGCTTTCTCTAGCCAAAGAAGTCTATGCAGCCTAAGCAGTGTCTCCAGTAGTTAATTCCCCCTGAAGCAGTCCTCAGCCAATGGGGGATGTGATCAAGGATAAATACCTCTCCTGTGAAGTTGAAGCATTCAACACCGTCTAGCAAAGTATTCCAAGGAGATTGAGTCTCAGTTGGCCACAGGGGTTTCTTCCCATCTCTGACTCATTCCTCCTCCGCCTTTCCAGTGCTGCTGAGCATCATCTCCCAAATAAACAAACTGCAGTCAAATCATTATCTCAGGATTTTGTGGGAAGCCAGTCAAAGACAGATCCAAGCAAGAGGATATAACCAAGGGAACGCTGAAGGCCTGACTACTTCAAAGCCCCATCGGGTTCAGTTTCCTGGATGAATTGATAAACTCAGCCCAGGATCCAACCAGACAGCCATAGAAAGACTTTCTCAGTTCACTGGCATGATCAGTGTTTTAGTGTTAAACTTCTCTTAACTATGTACACATGCCTAATGATTCAATGCCAGAAGTCCAATGAGTAACTTTATAGTAAGACAGAGTTTGCTCTAGGAATCAGTATGTTTTCCTTCTCTGTCAATAGTACCCCCATCAGGGTGCCCAAAGCTAAATAAAATGATCAGAAATGTGTCAGGTTGGCAATGATATAGCCAAAGGGAGATGGATGTTTGTGGAGCTATTTATCCAGGCCACGGAGAGGCCTGATAAATCTCCTCTCCCCCACACTAGTGGTACCCCTGGCTGATTGCCAGAATTCCTGTCACCCCCAGGTTTAGGGACTTTCTCTGGAACAATGGTGGACTGTCAAGTTGGTGTCTTTGAACTCAGTTTTCTCTCCATGTTAGCCTTTCCAGCTGAAACATGCCTTCTCTAGATGGAACAAGCAATCTGCAACCATATCCACAGGACACCGTGTCCCCTCGATTTCACTCTTAGGGGACAATCTTCTTGCCAAGTACTGAGTGGACCCCTCACTATTGCCCACAGACAAGTCTTCTAACCTTGTTTATATTTTACTCTCTTCTAAAAACAACTTACCTTAAGTAAGCTCACAATAATGCCTAAGATAACGCAAGAGAATATACATTTTTTAAAAAGGTGAAGAAAATCTAGGAAAGGCTTACAAAATGAAGCTAAGAATGATGTTAAAATCAATATAACAGGCCATTTTATTTTATTTTAAAGATTTTATTTATTTATTCATAGAGACACAGAGAGAGGTTGAGACATAGGCATAGGCAGAGGGAGCAGCAGGCTCCCTATGGGAAGCCTGATGTAGGACTCAACCCTAGGACTCTGGGATCACATCCTGAGCTGAAGGCAGACGCTCAACCACTGAGCCACGCAAGTGCCCCTAATTCTTTGTTTTCTTAAAATTTAGCCACAAGAGACTAAATCCCCAAAATAAGCCCACTAGTGGGGGTCCCAGGATCCATAGCTCTGAGACACCAATGCTTGTCCTCTACCTGGGACATGAGGTCTTTTGCTTCTCCACACAGGAGCCTCCATCAAATTAATTGGAGCACATGTTCCAAGGACTTGCAAGCTTTCGTGCCACCTGGAATCAAGAGAGCAGTAGGCGAAGCTCTTGTTCTAGCCTTCCCCACTTCCCTCCAGCCAACAAGAAACAGAGCCAGGAAACAGACTTAGAGCTCTCCTGTGTATTTTCAAAGGCCTCCACCTCTGACCAGCAGTAGCTGACGCTCCCTGTCATTTGAAAAGTGAAGACGAAAATCACAAATGGCTTTGCTGATACCCAAACTCATGTAGGCACCGGCCCCTCTCTCCCTCCCCGCCACCCTCTTCCCATTTATTTTCATGGTGACAATTTCCAGAGGTTTTCTCTTTGATTTTCTTAGAATGAAATTCACTAAGGGGAGAACAAAGAGGTTTTCAAGGGAAATTGTAAGCTTGACAGACTAGGGCCATTTAAACTATTTTAATTAAGTCCTAAATGCTTTTGCGGAACACGGTACACCAACAACAATAACAAAGAAACAAGAAAAGGGCCTCTGCTTTACTGTCAGCAACACAAATAAAATGAAGTAACACCATTCTGTCCAATATAAAGCCTTCCTTTCTTTGCTTCTCAGGCTGCGCTCCTCACGGGCACGTCCAGGGTGTGTTTTGTTATATGGCATGCAGCAGAACTGTCCACGAAGCAGCCTCTTCTCATCTCTGGGGCATGAGGTCTTTGCAGGCTGAAATGCTGTCTCCAGCCCTCCTTTGCTATTAGAAGAGATAACTGTGTTTCGGAGAGGCACAGAAATCTTCCCCTGCAGGCCAAGCCCCAAGCTTCCTGGGTCCATTTGATTTCTGCCACAGGATCAAAGTTCATTCTGCTCATGAACTGCAGTCACCCAGGGGCTATTCTTTGACATTAACCTTAACCAGCATTCTAGTAAAGTAGCAGTTATTCAAACTATGTTCAGTCTCTGAAGTAAAAAAAAAAAAAAAGAAAAAAAGAAAAAAGTAAGAGAAATTTTTTTTTTTTCTGATCGATTTATTCTAAAATGTCAGAGCCAATCTGAGGGGTTCTTATACATAGAAAGGTGTTTCTTTAATAAGCTTTAGTATTCTTCCTAATTCTCATTACTCTACATCTGTGCAATCGTGGTGAGGTCGGTAACTACCGCATAAGACCAGTTTGGGAATTAAAAGAGGATATAAATGCAAAGCGCTGGGCACAGTGTCTGGTATATGGTAAGTAAGCTCTCATTTCCTTGTTAATGTTTATTACTTGGTTTTTGAATGATCAGATATGGAGCACATATTCTGTGTCATGTACTGCAATAAATACTTTTTTTTGTGCAATCGTCTATTATCCTCAGAAGAGCCCTGAAGAATGTGTTCTGTGAAACTTGCCTTTTTCTGATTGTAGAGTAATATATACTCTTTGCAGAAAACTTCAAAAATGTGGAAAAGCATACATAGGAAAATCGAAATTAGAATAAGCACTCCTAATCTTTTAATACGTTTTGTCCCAATCATTATCCTTTCATATACAATGTATGTACTTTACAAAAATGGGCTCATCGTGCAAATAAGTGTGACTTCCTATATTCTTTTAATTCTATAATGTGAACTTTTTCCCAGGACGTTTAATATTTTTGCATAACATTGGCGATTGGATATGCCATCGAAAGAATGCATAATGACTTATTTAATATTCTGCAAGGTAGCTATCGCTTCTGTCCCCGGTTTGCAGCCCAAGAAATTGAAGTTAGCAAGGTGGAGTGATGTGCAGAAGCAGGACAGTTTATGGGGAGCAGGGCCAGGATTCAAAACCTGGTGTGTCTGGCTGCAAAGCAGAGGCATGGTGCCCCTCCTGCAGGGCCTTGTTCTACCCTGGAAGTCACCTACCGACCGTCCTGGATGTGTAGGGGCTTCCGGCAACTCTGTCTGAAGGTGTTCTCTAGCCAGAGGAGGCATGCTTAGCTCTGGAGGGGAGGAAACGTTTCTCCTCTGTCCATCTCAGGGTCTTAAAGTGGGGCACCTGCAACAAAAGACAGATAAACAAGAGAAAAATAAGTTGACCAACGTGTGTCACATGGGAGTACCAACAGATGAGTAACACGGAGGTGGCTCAGAACTCTGGGTCATATAGTGTCTTCAACAAAGAATAGTCAATTCGTGGGAAAAAAGACAGGACACAAGAAGGTGGTTTTTGGCTTCCAAAGATGGCAAAATTGTGGGAAAGTATATAAGGAAGGAAATTCATGAAGTAAGCTTTGTTTATAGATTCTTCTGGTGCCATCTCCTGTAAAACACATTTTATATCTTGGCTTTAGGCAGAAAAGGGGGAAGGTACATGGAGCTTATTACTTATTTGCTGCTTATTAATTGCCTTCAGTTCAAAATAATTTTTGTTAAAGGAGGATATTTCAGGGTGATGTGTTCTTGTTTTCTTCAGCTCCCATTTGTCACAGCCTAGTAATATCAGAAGTTAAGGCCCCAGAGTAACCCTCCAGGGTGGGACGGAAGTTAGAGACTACCTGAGCTTCCTCACCCCCAGTGGATATTTGGAGGAGCGCTGCACAGGGTCCTTCAGAGGATCCCTGTGGGCCTCAACTCACGTTGCCTATAGTGGTGTCCTGCTCACGTCCACATGCTTCACTGCCGCCCTTCCTCCCTGTCTTCCTCCCTCCCTCCCTCACAGTACTTTCCAAATAAACAACATGAATGAAAACCCTTGCTTTAGTGTCTCCTTTGTGAGGGGACCCAAACTAAGACAATCTCAGAAGCACCCACATTCTGTATCACTCAGAGCCCAGCCCAATGCTCCTTTATCAGCCTCAGCATCATGCTCATAGAGAACTCTCTTCACGGAACTCATACAATCTCCAATAATGGGAACTTTTATGCCTGTGATGCTTTATGGATTAGAAAGTTCCTTTATGTTCTATTCCACTTTTTTAGTTTTAGCCTTCATAGAAAACCTATTAGATGAGCAAGTCAGATCTCGTTTGGCCCATTTCATGGATGAGGTGAACTTGGCCGAGGTAGGTTACTTATAGTACTTGGAGTCCCAAAGAGAAATAATGATTATTCTGTGTGGTTCCCTGTTGAATCCCATTACATACAGCTAAATACTTCTAGATTGCTCCATATTTTACAGTCTGAAATAAAAAGGAGCTATGACTGATTGGTAATTAGAGAAAAAGTAATAATTGGTTCATTAAAAAGAAGATGCTTAAAATTGTCAGCACTATTAAGTTTCAATGTTTTTCTCACAAATTCATGGAAATAGTAACATGGTTTAAGTAACAATGAGTTTAACCTTATCTGCTGAAAAAGGATGAATAAAACACAAAAAATGAAAGGTCAGTTTTAAAAGGTAACTGTCTCTCCCCTTTTTTGTACACATTTCTTCTGTCTGACAAAATGTTCTGTTTGAGCTAATTGGTCAACACAGAATTTCATTTTATGTGGAAGATTTTGAACTGATGGCATAAAATGCAGTTGTTTTGGGCAAAGGCCTGAGATTTCAATCTTAGTAAAACCACGTAGGAGGCATTTACGCATATAAATAATGACACAAGCATCTTTCTCACACGCAGCGCTCAGCTCATGGATGATATCCTCTTGAGACTGCTCCCCAGAGTCTGCAGCTCTGTCTTCTTTTTTTCCTTAGGTCCTCGATCTTAGAGGATCCATCACCCTGATCTCTCTTATTCAGAGTCTAACCTCTTATCTTCTATTACCAACTGGGAGATTTTATTTAGATACCCTAGAATGGCTTCAAATCCAAAGTCTTTTTGGTTCCTTTCCAACACCACTGTTTATAGCCCTACCTTTATTTACCCTAGAAATCTTGCATGTTCTTCATTGCTCTCCAATCCCAAAGACTAATTCTTATCATTTTCCCATTAAAAAATGGGATCCCATGGCCACAAAGTCATGTAACAACACCTGCTGGAGTGTCTCACCAGCCTATCTCTGACCTCCCAGCTCGCACTTTTTCCTGCTGGTACCACTGCTCACAACGCTTGCAACCAAATCCCTCCTGTGACTGTCTTTACTGAGTATAATCTCTGCTGTATTCTTACGACCCTTCCTAATATCTCCCCATTTGGGTCCAAATCTATTCTTTGTTATTTTGCTATACGTACTTTCTCTTTTGGTCAGGATCTAAGTCCCTGAGATCACTGCTTTTTCAATTCACAATGTTCTCACTCTTACAGGTGCACAGAAATAGATGTTCTCTGAGGACAGGATTTAGGTCCTATTCTCTGTTCATTAAGGGGCCTGGTACAGGGGCACCTGGGTGGCTCAGTCAGTTGAGTGGCTGCCTTTGGCTCAGGCCATGATCCTGAGGTCCTGGGATGAGGCCCACGTTGGGCTTCCAGGTCAGGGGAAGACTGCTTCTCCCTCTCCCTCTACCCCTAACCCCTCCAATTTATGCTCTGTCTCTCTGTTTCTCAAATAAATAAATAAATAAATAAATAATAATCTTTAATAAAAGCACCTGGTACAGTGTTAAGCACAGTAGAAATTCAACAGTTATTTACTGACTCATTAGGTTTAAAGGCTCATTCATCATTTTTGAGAATAAGGAGTACATATTGCAGATGCCAATTAAAAAAAAAAAACAAAAAACAAAAAACAAAACCCCCAATGATACCAATATCCTAGGCCAGAGAATACATTTAAATGTAGTGAATAATATTCACTAACTCTGTCTTTGTGTTTGGTTCTTGTAATAATTACAGCTGACAAATGCCTCAGGTTCGTAGGCTGAGAGGAATCCTTGTAGCTCACTCCCTGGGCAGAAAACACAACATTTCCCAAGCCAAGGATGGGGCAGCCACGGGGTGTAAAGTCCAGGCTGAGTTGCACTGACATAGGATCTAGTGGGTTAGTCCCCCAATCTTCATTCCTATCCCAGTTGGCTTCATTGGATGTTGTCGATAGAAGCTTGAAGAAGGTTTCTTCCCACCATGGTGATGGGAAGGACAGTGCCTCCAACCCCCCTCTCCCTATTCAATTAATATCTTATTCTTGTTCAGTCAAGCTCTCTTCTGACTACAGAGGAAAGGGAAAATCAATGTTGTATATGGAAAGAAGAAAACAAACTAAAAAATGCATAGGGCTCCTTTTACAAGTTAAACCCCTTATATATGAGTGAAGCGTTCCTTGAATTTGACCATTT
Organism: Vulpes lagopus; assembly: GCF_018345385.1. Classification (NCBI taxonomy): domain Eukaryota; kingdom Metazoa; phylum Chordata; class Mammalia; order Carnivora; family Canidae; genus Vulpes; species Vulpes lagopus. Next base: position 18,072,478 of record NC_054842.1, on the reverse strand, counting down.
AAAAGCAAAATCTCGACACTAGGGGTGAGTTTGATCTCTAAGTCAGTGGTTCCCAACCCTGGCTATTCATCAGGATCATGGAGAGGGAGGGTTGCTTTAAAAAATACTGATGCCTGGGCCCAAACAACCACAGATAATGATTTGTAGCTAAAGAGTGGGGCCCAGCTGTGTGTGTGTGTGTGTGTGTGTGTGTGTTTTAAAAAAAAAGCTCTCCAGAGAATTCTAATGAGCATTGAGGGTTGGAAACCATTATTTTAAACTTAACAACATGGGGTATATGTATGTTTAAGTTCCTTTCTAACTTAGGAATCTATGATTTGAGTGAATAATCAAGTACTGTGTCAAAAAAGGCACTTTTGGGTTAGAAAAACATGACTCAGTGGAGAAAGAATATTTCTGTAGCCTATATCATTAATTTTGATTCTCTGCCATAGCAGACCATAATATAGTTACACACTTTAGATACTCTCCTTCTATAAGTTAAAGGAAATAGACCTGTTGGCTGACACTGACCTTACAGATTCTGAATGGCTACGATTTGCAACACCTATACAAGATGTGCATGTCAGAGTCAAGATGTGTTTTAAGTCTCTTAAATCTAATTAGGAACAACTTCTTCAATATTTTCAAGTAGTTTCAGTTTGGGGAACTTGTCAACAAGGACAAATTCAAAGTCTGTCCACTTAAGGGAAGTTGACATATTTATAATGAGGGCAGGAGAAACCTACTTTCTCAAAATAGTGAACTCCATAGTTTGCCTATATAATTCCAGGAATGTTTATCACTTTCTCCCGTGTTCCCCTTCCATTTTCCTAATCAGATACCATGTTTGAAGTATCCGTGAAATGTCAAATTACATCACTAACTAACAAAATCACACAGAAATATTTTGATCCCACAGAGGGCCTTTATGCATTTGTCACTACCTTTAGTGTCTTTTCAATTTAAAGCATTGCCAAAGGAGACGTTTTCATTTTGAAATAGACGTGATAATTCTTAAAAATAGGAGAAGGTGTTTGTTTCAGAACTTAATGGACTCTATGGCCAGACTTGAAAGTAGACTGCTGATGACACTCTTGGGAGTGTCTTTTATGGACCACTCTTATCCAATCAATGAAACTTTAGTGCCTTGGTGTCGGTTGATTTAGGGTAAGATAACAGGAGGGAAAAGATGGATTTGCTACTTCAAAATAAAGCCCCGGGGATCTGAAACTCCACATAAGATATTTATTACTTTGGATTAGTTTGTCGCTAAGTGTTAGACAGTTAACTTATTCATAGTCATTTACACCATAGTGTGAGCTAGTTCATTAGCCACTTGCTGCTGTGGCTGCCAGCTGATATTTTCATTTGGATCAGGGAGAAATAAGATGGATAGCGTCATTTTCAGGATATAGCAATTTGATGTGAAGACCACTGGCCCCTCGAGAGAAGGGCAGGAATTCCACGGCAGCAAGTAAAGATATCTGTCTGGGCAGTGAAATAAGGAAGCCTGAGACCAAAGAAATTGTTCCCCCAGCAGCACTAGGAAATCATCTCAGATATAAATGCATGCATGCAGCCTCTAACTTTCTCAACCCCGCTTAGTCCCCAAGTGGAAAAAAAAATGAGATCCTGGAATCCACACTTGGATTTGTGGGGTTCTCTGGGTGAATTTTGAGGTTCATTTTGCCCCCGTACTTGATTTTCTTTTTAACTAGTCCTCAACTGTATACTTGTAGTGGAATGGAGACAGCAAGATATAGAGTGATTTGTCTTCAGCCAGGCCTTACCTCAGGACCATCCTAAGCAGTCTCATGGGTTTGGAGTATGAACTCTTCTGCAGGTCTGACTGGGGGCATCCTGAAGGTCTGGGCACCTAAAAGTCAGCTGGAAGACCCTGGAAGCCTAGAAGAAGTTGATGGACAAGTCCAGAAAAGAGAAGTGAGAACGTCACCTATAAAGCTCTCTTCCGCTATGGTTCCGTCATATTCCCCTGGCCCAAGTTGAGCCCAGGGAGGGCATCCTAGATTCTTTCTTTGCATAGCCAATCAGCAAGCACAGTATATGCTCCCTGAATATTCCATCAGTGGTTTCTCTGTCCCACTTCCCACCCCCGAGCCCTACAACGTTCCTCTCTCAGACCTTCACTACCTCTCCCCTGGGCTGTGGTCATTTGCCTCTACCTGAACTCTTGGCCACCAGTCTTAGTGCCCATAAATCTACACTCTTCAACATAGCCACAGAGATGTTACAAAAGGGTAATTTTTCTTCCTTAAAACCATTAAACGATGTTCCTATCACCCCAAGAGGGTTTCCCTAATTGTGGGAACTCTGCCCCTGGCAGCTCTGAGGATGCTTTAAGAAACTCATGGTGACAGCATTACCTGACATTGGATTCCACAGCACCAAGCTCATTCCCTTCCCAGCTTCCTCTCCATCCTTCTAAGTGAAAAGTTTGCCATATGTGCTTGATGGTTTTCACACTCCTCGAAAACCTACTGATTTCCCTTTTTAGCCAAGAGACAGTAGGCTCAGAGCCTTTGCAGGCAAAAGTATCTAGCAAGCATTTATGAAAGTAATTTGTTTTTACTTTACTTGTTTTGCCATTATTTTTACAGCAGAAGATATGGATTATTACTGACAACAATAATAGGTTTATTTAAGTTTAAAAAGGGTAAATTAGGGGCACCTGGGTGGCTAAGTGGTTGAGCATCTTCCTTTCGGCTCAGGGCGTGATCCTGGAGTCCGGGGATGGAGTCCTACACTGGGCTCCCCACAGGGAGCCTGCTTCTCCCTCTGCCTGTGTCTCTGCCTCTCTCTGTGTGTCTCAGAATAAATGAATAAAATATTTAAAAAATAAAAATAAAATAAAAAAAATTAAAAAGGTAAATTAATTTAAGGAAAATATTAAGAGGTTAATTAAGAAATACCGCATTACTCAGATGTGGCAAAACCTGTGCAGGTGATACTGGCTGAAGTTTGGAAAACACTGATTCCCGTGGGAGTGGGAGAGAATCCCGGCTGCTTAATGTGCAGCTCGGGGCCTCCACTACCTGTTACCTTGAGTTCCCAGATGGTCCTGGCCTCACTCTCACCCTGTAGGGTGCCTGGACCGGGCCTGGGATGAGTGCTCAGGCCATGCCTCCCTACTTGGCCTTGACATCAACTCATTTTGAGTCTCAGCTCTGTTTTCTCCAAGCAGTTCTCCTGTCATGCTGTCTGCCCACTGCTGTCCACTGGGGTTACTGGCTTTTCTGGGTTCATTTGCTCTTCATTTACTGTATGGGAGACTCCCCTCTTGCTGGACCACTCCCAGGGAATGTGCGGTCCAATGGGGCTAATGGGGCTGAGTCCCCCATGGAAAGGAATGAGGTGATTGCAGTGAACTGCAGTAATTACAATGTTAGTAGTAGCTAATGTTCATTGAGTGCTTATTATGTGCCAGGCATTTTGCTTATATATGGGATCATGAGTATTCTCCACAATAATAGTACGACGAAGGAAGTACTATTAATGTCACCATTTTGCAGATGACAAAGGTGAGGCATTGAGAGATGAAATGACTTTCTCAAGACCACCAAACTGCAAACAGATAGTAACTAGCGATGCCAGGGTGCAAGAGAGAGAGGTGCTTTTGGGGTTTGTACTGTTGTTCAAGACATCTAAAGGTGGGCAGCCTGGGTGGCTCAGTGGTTAGGTGCCTGCCTTCAGCCCAGAGCATGATCCTGGAGACCCAGGATCGAGCCCCATGTCAGACTCCCTGCGTGGAGCCTGCTTCTCCCTTTGCCTGTGTCTTTGTTTCTCTGTGTGTGTCTCTCATGAATAAATAAATAAAATCTTAAAAAAAAAAAAAAGACACCTAAAGGTAAATGCACCTGGATGTCACCATCTCTAACATTTCCTAGGACACAGAAGGATGTGAAGGTGATCGGAGACCTTGCCTAAAACAGGAGCCAACAGTGTCCCAAAGTCTTCTCTCTTCTGGTTGTCCCCGGGAAGAAGCTCTACTGTCCTTGCAGGGGACCTAACAGAGCAGGGCACAAGTAGTGTTCAAGGGGACCCCTTTAGGGGTCCTCATGTTTCCCTCAGATTCTTAAATAAATGTAGGCCTAAATCTTTGTGACCTTGGATTTGGCAATATATTCTTAGATATGATACTGAAAGCAGCAAAAAGAGAAACATAAATTGTGCTTCATCAAATTTAGAACTTTTGTTATGAAGAAAGTAATGAGACAACCTACCTATTTTTCATGCAGTCTAAAAGCTTGAAGCTTTAAAATAACAGTGATTTTTCACACACATTATTTCACTTCTGTTCCCATCCACCCTGTGAGGGACACTTTCTTGACCCTATTTTATAGTTAAGAAAACTGAGGAGTAGGCAAGCTATTTGTTTCTTAACTATTTTATAGTTAAGAAAACTGAGGAGTAGGCAAGGACACTTTCTTGACCCTATTTTATAGTTAAGAAAACTGAGGAGTAGGCAAGCTATTTGTTTCTTAACTATTTTATAGTTAAGAAAACTGAGGAGTAGGCAAGGTAAACTCTTTGTCCAAAATCATGGGACAGCTCAGTGCCAAGCGCTGGGGCATGAATCTGAACCGTTGATTACAAAACCAGTGCTTCATTGCTTTGTTTTGTTTTGTTTAAGTGATACCCTACCTGCTCTCATAGTGAATAGGTCAGAGTTCTATTGTTTGGGATTCACATTACCTCTCTGAAAGTGACAGGCTAGCTGCCTGGGGGTGATTTCTAGTCCAGGATGGTATAGGGAAAGAACAGATCATTAAAAACAAATCCCAGACTTGATATCTCCATGAACTCCAATTCAGAAACACATGGGCTGTCTGTGGAATGGTTGTGTCCAAACTGGCATCACCATGGGAATTGTCAGTATCGCCCAGAGAAGCCAGAGGGGATTCCTTCCTGGCCTAGACAGGCAACCCCTCTGCTTCAGAATCCATCATTCTTGGGTCTAAGGTTCAGCTCCTCACAGGTTTCTCTTCTGCTGCTCATTTCACATCATCAAGTTCGGTCTAGACAGCTAGGTCCCTTGCAGTGTCTAGAGGTCATGCCACCTATTCAGACAGTGATGCAGATCTGAGCATCAGCCATAGGCAAAAGGCTGTTGGAACAGAATGTCATCTGTGTGTGCTACATGGTAGGACACAGAGCCTCTCCCTCATTCCCCTTTCCCACCGCCTTACTCTAAAGAAGAGCTTGCATTTTTATTAGGTTGAAAGAACAAATGAACCTCCTTGAAAGTGACCCTAGGTAGCTTTGTGAAGCACCACATTCCCATGTGTTAGCCACACTGACCTCCTCTCCATATCCCTGGGAAGTTCGTAACTCTCATGCCCTCATAACCTTTGCATTTCTTCATCTGGAATGACTTGTTCTACCTTTTTCACATGTAAAACACTACCCATTTTTGATAATCAAACCAAATACCCAATCTCTGGGGAAGTCCTCACCGTTTTCCCCTCTACTCTTCTCTGGATTTCTAGAACTCCTTAATTTTGATACCACGTATCACAGAAGTTACAAGCACTTGCTTTAAAGTCGTATAGATCTATGCTCACAACACAGCTCTTCCAATTGCTAATAATAACATCAGAGAACGTATTGATTGCTCTGAATATTTCCTCATTCATTTTAAAATGGGAGTGATAATACTAGCTTCCTCAGGAGGCTGGTTTGAAGCTAAACACGGAATGATACATATATAACATGATACCACAAGGTAGACAAAATGCTGTAACCATTAATTTTATTTATTTTGCTTCAAATAAGGGTTCTCACTCCATACATTGTAGAGCGGTTACTTGTATACAAGTCATACATTGATTGCAGGCTCAGTTTCCCCAATGGGTTCAGTCTCTGGGCCTCCCAAGGGGAGAGAGTAGAGAAGGGGAGACAAAATGAGGACATGGAACTTAAAAGTAGCCCATCTTCTACCCCACAGAAAGCTGCTGGAGATGCAACCCAAGCACACTGGTTCCTCCACGTTGTGGTCAGTTTAGCCAGAGCATCCGTGAGGGTATCTGTACAAAAGTCCCAACCTCAAGGCCTCTGATACTGTGAAGATCTGAGATGCCTGGCTCTTGCTTCTGCTTCTTGCCCAAAAGTTTGCAATTCTGCCTTTTCCTGGTGGATAACCATAAAGACTTCTCACCTCATCTCTACAACCACTCTCAAATCTTGGCCTTTCTCTTTTGTGAGCCATGATTTTATGTCCTATGACCGAGGAATATCACTGGGAGGCATCCCGGTGGAAAATTTTTATTGCTGCCTCTCTCTCTAGACAGAAATAAGTAATACCTACATAGAGCGTGGGGCACTCTCAGTACTTATTTGGTCTTGGTACTCTTTTGAGCACTTCACAGACATTAACTCATTTGTTTAATTCTCATAATGATCATGGGGAATAATCTCTCATAGTATCCCCATTTTGTGGATGAGGAAACAGGCATCCAGAGAGTCACTTACCTACAGTTCCAGAGCTAGTAGGTGGCATAACTGGGATCCAAAGCCCATGACTGTAACCTCTAAGCCACGTGCCTGGTGGACAGACAGATGGAAAGTCAGTTATACAAGGCAGTTATGAATTCTATACATATTACATTGCATGCATTTAAAGAATGTTTTAAATTCTCTTTCTGACATTCAGTTCCAGTACCACTTCCTCTTAGAAACTTCTCCATTCTGTCTCCCAAACTGAATTGGGTGCCTTATTTGTTCTTTCTTCCCTTATCGTTCCAGATCCACTGCAATCCTGACCCTCCAGAGGTTCATGCTGTGGGCTCTGGTGAACAGAACACTTATTTTACTTATCTTTGCCACACCAGTGTCCCGCACAGTGTCTACACAACAATATCTGGTTAGTGAATGAATAAGTGATTAAAGATATGTCTATCAAATCTATAGGAATCGATCAATAGCATACTACCTCTGGAAAACAGGGTCTGCACCCCATATATTTTAATATTCCCCCAAATGCTTAGTAGCCATCTCATAGTAAAGGCTACCTACATGCTAGTTGAAAGAGTGATGAATAACTAACTCTTTTCTAGAACCCCCTGACAAAATCAACCCCTGTCTATGCCCTGAGTCTCTCTTGCCTGATGCTTTAGCCTCCACATGCTTCATCTGTGTAGCTTATTCATGTATAATAATGAAGGTGACACTCTACTATCTTAGAAATGCTCTCCACTCCAACTGCTATTTTTATAAGAGGCAAGTGCTGTTGTGGCTACAGATCTATGCAAGGAGCAGCAGGAGTTTATCATCTGTTGGTGCTGTGGAACATATCCAACATTTATGGCTCATTTCTCCCTGTCTCTCCCCATCAGGATTTCTTAGTTTCTGAGCTAGATTATATCCTGCCATGTTATGAGAAAAACAGCACTAAATCTGATGGGGAATCTGCGTCTAGAAAGACTGGAAAAGTAAACTCCATCGTCTCCTCACTTCACTTTCTGTTTCTCATCAAAAGATGAGTGTGTACATGTCCTAAGAAGGTTTAACTATCCTCAACATATCTTGTCCAATGTTTTCAAGGCACTGGTAAAGGGTGCAAAAATAACACATTTTTATGTAGTCCTTCTCTTTCTCTTTTTTCCTGGTCTCTATATTAAAAAGATGCCTAGAAAAGCCTTCCCCCTATATTCTCCATGCTGATGTGTAGCTGGTAGGAAGACCACAAGCCAAGGGGGCTGTTGAGTCCTTTTCAAGTGATAACATCAGATTCTGCTGGGCAATTCAGTCCAGCTTCCAAGGTGGCTCGCCAATGTCCCAATCCCCTGGAATATACACGCTTGTATCGTGCCTTTCTCATTCTCCTGGGATTGGTCTCTGTGACCAGTAGCATTTTATGGGAAAAGCGATGACATGTCACTTCTGAGATTAGGTAATATATCTCCTAGGATGTGTATTTGGGTATCATTCTCTCTCAGGTCATTCACTCTGGGAAAGCCAGCTGTCATATTGTAAGCAGCCCTATGCGCAGGCCTACACGTGATGCTTCCCACCAGCATCCATGGGAGCAAGTTTAAATCTTCTGATCCAGCGAAGCAATGGGATGACTGCAACCCCAGGCAGCATCTTGGCTGCAGCTTTAAGACAGACCTCAGGGCGGCCCTCCCTGCATGGAGCCTGCTTCTCCCTCTGCCTCTCTCTCTCTCTCTCTCTCTCTCTCTCTGTGTGTGTGTCTCTGTCTCTCATGAATAAATAAATAAAATCTTAAAAAAAAAAAAAAGACCTCAACCTGAACCATTCCTCTGAGATGCTCCCTGATTGACACTCAGAAGCTGAGTGAGATCACCAGTGTTTGTTATTTTAAGCTGCTAAGTTTGGGAGTAATTTGTTATGCAGAAATAGTTAACTAGTATAGCTTTACAGTTAGATCTGGGAATTGAAATCAAACAGAGGAGGGCGGGCTTTGCCACTTTCTAACTGTGTGACCTCTGTGGGTTCCTAACGTCTCTGAGCCCCCAGGTTCTCATCTAAAAATTGGCAACTTCATTTCGTGCTTCCTACCTTATAGACATATGATTAAATGGGAAAAAAAATCTTATTTAAAGAAACATCAAATATCAATTTTTTTATATAAAACACACATTTTATCTACATTTGGTGTGCAACTAGTTTCTAATGAAAGAGGTTAGAGGAAACATATTTACCAGTAAGAATCCAATGAGCAGGATGATAAGATGGGCGAGAGGCTGGTAAAAGTGTTGGATGTCTGGTGGTCCTGAAGGAGTCCCCGTAGTCTGACTTATTTGCATATTGCTCATTAAATTTTATTTTAATTCCAGTAAAGATACAGTGTTATATTTGTTTCAGGCATACAATATAGCGATTCAATAATTCTTTGCATTACTCAGTGCTCATCAAGATAAGTGTACTTTTAATCTCTTAATCCCCTTCACCTATTTCTCCTCCACCCCCCACCAACCAACGGTTTGGTAGTTTGGTCTCTAAAGTTAAGAGTCTTTTTCTTGGTTTGCCTCCCTCTCTCTTTTTTCTCCTTTCTCCTTGTTTTGTTCCTTAAATTCCACATGAGTGAGATTATAGGGTATTTGTCTCTCTGACGGATTTATGCCTTTTAGCATTATACCTTCTAGTTCCATCCATGTGTTTGCAAATTTGCATATTAATCTAAATCCCCAGAGAGATTTTGGTCTTGCCAGAAGGACCTGGGCATTTTTTGTATGATGGTTTATACCCTGGTGGGCTGTCCTGCACAGGTAGACTCGAACAATATCGTCTCTCCTTTAAGGATGTTGTATGATAAATTTTTAAAACTTCATATTCTCCTGCTACCTCAACTGATCCATAAACAGGCAATGAGCATTTTACCCCCGTGACCAGGCACACTAGTGTGATGAGGCTGGTGCCAATCACAAGTTCCTCTTTTTGTTCCTCCCTGGAGTATGACCTACTGACATTTGAACACATCAATGAAATTCCTCACACTTTTGGCTTGTGCACTCCACTCTGACCCCCAGTAAAGGCACTGGCCCACCGTCCTCATTCTCTCTTGGCTCACCACCTACTTGGTGGAGCCTGTTCCTTGGGCCCTCCCTCCCCTGTTGAACTGGCCCCCTGCATGGCCTGCCATGCCTCTCTCTTCTAGGACTTGTGAGTGTAACAGATCTCTTTCACTCTCATGCCCCTCCCAGCTGCTATTTTGTGTCTGCACTTGACTGATCATCAAAAAAACCCATTTTAAGTAACATAATTATTACTTTCAATGAGATGGTGTATCCTCGGGAGAATTTCTGTTAGATGAAGAAATGATTTCCCAATTTACAGATAGAAATACTGAAACACAGAAGAGGCATTTACCGCCTTGCCAGAGGTCCTTGGCTAGACGTGCTTGGGGTTAGAAGCTTATCTCTTGCTCTCCACCTCTGGGTCTCTTTATCTCTAAGCGGCAAGAACACATCCCAAAATGGGGCACCTGGATGGCTCAGTGGTTGAGCATCTGCTTTGGGCTCAGGTTGTGATCCCCGGGTCCTGGGATCGAGTCCTACATGGAGCTCCCCGCAGGGAGCCTGCTTCTCCCTCTGCCTATGTCTCTGCCTCTATGTCTCTCATGAATAAATACATTAAAAAACAAAACAACAACAAAAAAAGAAAAGACAGAAAAAACCACATCCCAGGGTAAATGAGACATGTTCAGTCCTTTCGTCTTGCTTAGTGGAAGGAGTGAGACTATGAAGCTGAGCACAGCAACTGAAGCCTAACACCTGGTAAGTACGATTCAGGCTGAAGGTGTTGCCTGGGCCCAGCGCTCTGCTTCTTGTTCTCCGCAGGCCTGTGCAGTGCTCCAGCCCCGACAAACACCCTACATCTAACTGACGCTCAGGTGGTCCGAATGCACTCTTTGGCCAACCTGAGACCAGCTTGGTCACTCTGGGGTCGCTGCTCACCTCCTGGTGCTTCTGTGCTGTCGGGGACCCTCGGTAGCTCTGCAATGCCTAGGAGGCTGCTGAGCTTGCCCTGGTTCTCCAGCGCTGCGGCCGCTGCCGGGTCTGCCGTCAGAAGCAGCTGGCTGGAACACAGCTGGCATCCCTGTGCAGAAAGTGTGCAGGAGCCCCCACTTTTCAAAGTTTGCGACATGCCACTTTGCTTTTACAAAAGACCTATGCTAGCACCTGTTTTTGCAAGCCAAGAGAAATCCGGAAAGGGTTTTTGCTTTTATGAAAAAAAAAAAAAAAAAGGCAAAAAGTGAAAATAGCATTCAGTATTTGTTTTGCAGCGAGAGAGGCAGCATACACCCTAAGTAGTGACAGCGCCCCCGCCGATCCCTTCCCTGGGAACTACATTCCGCATCCCAGCATCATCAGGCCAGCGTGGCTTTGTACTGTGTCTCTGAACATCTGTGCTTTATCTCAATTTATCTTCTGCATCCATTAGCAAGATGTGTCCTAAGGTATCAGAAAAGCCCAAGAGGTTATTTTTGGAGGGGGTCTAGGAATGCTTAAAAACTTTTCCATATAAATTAATGGTAATTGCTTCACTTTATGTCATTTTGGCTTGTGAAAGGGTTCATAGGTCCCTTCTACTTTCTGATGACAGGGGGACCCTGTACTGGGCAGGACTTGCCAACTCTGCACTCACCCTCTGCATAGCGAATGTTCTCTTCTAATTAACAGCTCTAATGGGAGCTGGAGAGTCTGCAGAATTAGCAGGCTTTGCAGAGTGGTTCTCTTGAGCTGCCAGTTTCATGAAAGCTTTATGGGTTATTTTCTCAGGTTTCCTGAACAGGGATTCCAGATAAGAGAAACTATTAGATGGCAAGTAGCTTATGGCGATGATGAAAGAGTTTTCCTCAATTCCCCTAGGGTCCCTGATTGGGTGTGAAAATTGAACTGACAAAGATTGATTAGCAAGAGAAAAGCATATTCCATTTCCTTGAATTTTTGCATTCACATGAGAAACTTCACAAGAGAATGTAGACCCAAAGAGGCCAGAGCAAGAAGCTTTATTATTTATTTATTTATTTACTTACTTACTTACTTACTTATTTACTTTTTGAGGGAGGAGAAAGCATGAATGAGCAGGAGGGACAGAAGGAGACGGGGGTGGGGGGGGCGGGCGCGGGGAAAGAGAGAGACGCTCAAGCAGAGTCTACACTGAGCACAGAACCCAACACAGGGCTCAGTCTCAGGACCCTAAGATCATGACCTGAGCTGAAGCCAAGAGTCAGATGCTTAAGTGATGGTACCACTCAGGCACCCCAAGCAGGAAGCTTTTTATACCTTTTTAGATAAGTAGAAAATAAATTTATAAAAAATAAACAAGACAGAGGCATTTGGGCCAGGGGTAGTAAATGGTGAAGAAATAACCAGGAAAATAAGAATGAGTTTAACAAGGTTTGTGTAGATTTCTCAGCCCTCAGTTCCCCATCTCTGGTGGTAAGAATGTCTCCCTCTCTCCAGATTCAGGTAGCGTACCTTTCACGTGAGAGATTTATCTCCTGCTTACAGGAAAGAAGGGTGAAAATGTTTTGCTCCTGTCATTTTTTTAAAAAAGAAAATCCTTCAGCTTCAGATATTTAATATGCCAAGCTGCTATATTTGGGGGTAGCATGTCCTGAACCCCATAACTTACAAGAGCATCTAAAGTCACTTTCCGTTTTGCCCAACTGAAGCACACTCTGCTTCTTCTAAAGGATCATAATCATAGAGAGCAAGAGGTTGGTCTGGCCACCAGGGAAGTACTTACCAAAGTGTGTTCCTTGGAACCCCAGAGTATCCTACTGCCTTGAGTTATTCCTCTGTGGTCTACACTCTCATTTCTCTAAGTCTTGACCTAGATGTAACCTTCTCAGAGAGATCTTTCCTAGCCACTATATCTAAAAGTGCAGTAATTCCCCCAATACTTCTTCTACCTTTCCTTGCTTTCATCTTCCCCTTAGGGCTTACCACCCTCTAACAAACTAAGTATTTACCTACTTTGGTTGCACTAGGGTATGCGGCAAGAAATTGTTTTACTTACCCTGTGTCCTCAGAGCCTACAGAATAGTGTGGCGCTTCATATGTACTCCATAAATACTTATTACCTTAGTTAATATTGGCAGAATTAAAAGAAGAGACACACAATCCTGCTTTGCAATATTGCAGTGTCCCTAGTACATTACAGCATCTTAATATTTGCAAAGTTTTTCCTATACCTTGCTCCGTGATAGTCCTCACCTTAGGTTGATATAGCCAGCACTATTATTATTCTCATTTGTGAAAAGTCAGGCTCAGAGTGGTGAAGCGATGTCCATAAATTCACAGTTAAGTACCATAGCTCCGACTTGAACCAGGCATCCCACTGCAATATGCTTTGGTTTTTCAGTGCTTTCTTCCTACTGATGTGGCTAGTGACTTAGGAGTGACTTAGAGAACAATTCTGAAAGACAAAAGCTTTGATGTTTTCTTAAAGCACAAACCTTATTCTTTTTCCCCTTGCTTTGGAAGAACAATACATTCATCAAATGCCAGCTGTTGTGCTAGGATCAAGGATCAGAAATATGTAAGAAAGCAAATTCTTGTTAAGCAATTTCACATTTTGGAAGACATCAGGTGAAAGCATGAGGTAGCTTCAGGCTGCATGGTGGCTTGGGGGTTCCCTCCTATCATACCTCATTGGGTTTGTGTCTTTCTCGGCACAAGAGTATAGAGTGGAGTGAGGCAATGCACCACTGCATGGGGCTCTAGGTGACATGTCCAGGCTTGTTCCTTCAGAAAATCAAGTGGGAGGCTGAATGCATGCAAGGACCTCAAGGAGGAATTATTTTTTTTTAAGATTTTATTTATTTATTCGTGAGAGAAAACAGAGCAAGAGAGAGAGGCAGAGACACAGGCAGAAAGAGAAGCAGGCTCCACGCAGGGAGCCCAACGTGGGACTCGTTCCCAGGTCTCCAGGATCACAACCTGGGCCAAAGGCGATGCCAAACTACTGAGCCACCCGGGCTGCCCAGATTTTTGTTAATTAGTAAGTAAAGTGCATTGGCTGCAGATGGACATGGGTTCTGATGTCAGCCTTCTCACTTGCCATCTGTGTGACTTTTGGTAAGGTGACTAACCTCTCTGAGCCTAGATTCCTTATTATGAAAAATGGCATCAATTCTTGTGCCAGGTTGCTGGACCTGATTCCTCTACCTACTAGTCATGTGACCTTGGCAAGATAATCAATGTTTTATGCCTTGCTTTCCTCATTTATAAATGGAGAAAATATTAGTACCCAGGACATTATGGTCTTGTGAGAATGAAATGAGTTAATTTGTAGAAAACACTTAGAATAATGAATAATCGTCATTATTACTACATCCTGGCCTCCCCAGAAGCAGATCCCCTGGCAGGGCTTTGTCTGGGAGGTGGTCTCAGGAGGTACTGTAGGGGCCCAGGAAGTGGGAGGGGGAAGGAAAGGCAGCTTTCAAAGTGCATGTTAGTGGTCAAGTCGCCGCCATGGGCTTGGCTCAGCCCTACAGGGATCTTGGGAAACAGGGTGAGACATGCCTGAAAGCTATGTCTCCTAAGAGGTGTGGGACTGGCTGCCATCCATCAAGGGTTGATGGCAATCATTCTGTCTCAGCTCCGAGTTGTCCAGATTGTAGCAGAGAGTGTTCTTGTAGATGGGAAAGTCTAGCCTTGGTCAGGGGTGGAAGGAATTTGTGGTGAGTGGTCTCGCTGTGCAGGTGAGTATTGAGGGGGTAGACAGAGTGAATACAAGGCAAGTGTCAGGCAGAGAACCTGGCTCCTATTACGTTTTCAGCCAAAGCCTCCCTCTCTCCTTTCTTGCAAGTTTTCTTTCTTTCTTTTTTTAAAAAACTGCATTTTTAAAAAATATTTTATTTATTTATTAATGAGAGATACAGAGAGAAAGGCAGAGATACATGCAGAGAGAGAAGTGGGCTCCATGCAGGGAGCCCAACGCGGGACTCGATCCCGGGTCTCCAGGATCATGCCCTGGGCTGAAGGCAGGGACCAAACCGCTGAGCCACACAGAGATCCCTCTTACAAGTTTTCTTTGCCAGGTTCTACCTAGCTGTGCTGGGTGATTCCCTTGGAAGAAGTGAGAAGAACTTGAAGGCAAGCAGTTTATTTGGAAGGTGACATCAGAAAGCAAGATAGGACAGTGGGGAAGTGGGGCAGTCAGCAGAGGGTGAGTTCTCTATCCGGGTCCTGCTGTGGAAGACTGACCCTTCTGGAACTCTGGAGACAGTGCAGGGCACCTCAGAACCATCTCTGCACAGGGGCACGAACGCTGGGTGGTGTTTATCTGCTGAGCCCCTGTCAGGCATGATGTCTGCTTCTCTCCCCAATGTGAGGAAGCAATATTGCCAGGATCCCTCTTTGTTGTCATACTTCAGTCCCTGGTTACTAATTATTATAGCTCTGGTTTACCCAGGTTAGGAATTAGAGGCTAATGAGTTTTGTCAGCTCTTAGCCATGGATCTTCTGTTATTGCAGAAAGCAGTTTGAACAGGTTCTAAAATAGGACAGTGCCCTCAGGCCATACTATCAGAGACTTGTTTGCCTGACCCCGTCTGACTCAATCCTGACACCTGTGTAACCCAGACAGAGTATCCCCCAGGCTCTCAGGATGAACAACCTGTCCTCTGTTGGTCTCTCTATATGCTGTTGCAAGCAAACATCCATGAGGCAAGCCCATCTCATACACTATAAGTCCAGTTGCTAATGTCAAACACATTTTCAGGAATGCTTCGGAGCTGAGTCTCACTGGAAGTGACTTTGGTGAGTGAACCCTGGGGCTGACATTTCTGGTGAGCTCAGTATAAAACTGGTAGAAGCAAGATATAGGGGCTGCTCTCAGGCTGGGGCACACTCACTGAGGTGGGAGTGAGTAGCTCATGAGGTCAGCGCAACACCATCACCCACTAGAAACTGATTATTGTGGGCTGGTCCTGACTCAGCAGGTTTGGAAAGAGCTAGGCATGACATCATCTTCTCAGCATTTATTCTTCTTTCTAAAAAGTCTAATAAATTAAATAATAATAATAATTCCTATTCCTAGATATTCCTTTTCTACCCCTGGACCTTGTGCTCAAGCCACTCCAGTTTAGAGGCAACCCACGAAGAGTCACAGCATATCCCCACCATTGAGCTTTGGCCTATACCTTCCTCCACCTGGAATAACTTATCCCCAGAGAATGCTAAAGCTTGGTCTACTTCCCAATGGTGGAAATGAAGATGAATGAGTGGACTTGAACTTTACTTCCAAGTAGACTGAGCAGTACTCACTGACCCTTCACTGCAACTTAGTCCATCAGTGAACCATGTTCTATCCCAACTCCTCCCACCTCATATACACTGCAGCCACAACAGAAGATCTTTCCTTTCTAAACCTTCCATCTTCCAGCCATACCCAACCCTGGATGGTTCCAAGTATTGCATATCCCTCCTAACTCTCTCAAGACCCTACCCATCCTTCAGGACCAGTCAAATCCTCCTAGCTTCTCTCCCAGAGCCCTCCCAAATCCTCCAACAAAAATTTCTTGTTGCCTGTACTCCCTTTGCACTCTATTTATAGTCATCATGACAATCTACTTTAAATGGGAGATATTAATGTGATATTTTTGTCAGCCTAGGTGATAACCTTCAACTGAGTATTTACACTGATGCTGCTTTGTATGCAGTAGGCACTAAATAATTATCACTTACTTTACACTGAATTCAAATAAATGACATAAAGGGTTAAAGTCGTTTTTCACCTGGGGAAACTCTCCCAGAATGATGCTATCCTCGTGATGGAGATAATGATGCTGATAAAAGTGACATTAATGACCATATTAATGGTACTGATCAGGGACTCCTGGGTGGCTCAGTATTTGAGTGCCTGTCTTTGGCTCAGGTTGTGATCCCATTTTTTTTTTTTTTCTTTAACAAAAAATAGTTTATTGCACAAAATTTAAGGAATTCCCCAGCACACTTAAATTTATAAAAAATCAACATGCTTTTTAAAGTTACAATTCGTTGTGCATGGTGACACCTTTCCTCTAATAGCCCCAACCTGAGGACTCCTTTCATGAGGAAATTTTTAACAGAAATGACAACGTAAAGCCACCAAGTTTTCTAGACCCTCTACAAAATTACCCTCAAGGATCCTATTATAACCTGAGACCACCACACAATCAGACTTGCCTGTAACGTGGAGTCAGTGAACTTGAGTAAGGCTCAGGACATCTCACACATCACAGGGCCCCTGAGGGAGGCTCCAGGACATTTGTCTTTCAGATACACTGGCCCCTTCCACTACTAGAAATCTTTACACAGGACATTTCTATTTAAGAAGTTACTCATAGGAGTAGGAATATATGCCATGGCTTCTGCAGTATCCCTACACCAAGAAAAGTCTTTAAACTGAGAAAGAACATAATGAATCAAAGAATCTTCCAGCAAGTCCGTATGATTACCTGGACCCCAGGGCAGTTTCACATCAACTGATCACTTGGGATCAAGTCCTGAATCTGGCTCCTTGCAAGGAACCTGCTTCTCCCTCTCCCTATGTCTCTGCCTCTTTCTCTGTGTCTCCCATGAATAAATAAATAAAATTAAAAATCTTAATGGTTTTGATCACAACTGTCATTCACTGAGTATATGTAATAATAATAATAATAATAATAATAATAATAATAATAATATTCTGGACACTTTGCTAAGATTTTATACATTTCATCCTGACACCAGTCCTATGACACAAGATTTATTAGCATTCCCATTTTCTAGATGAGGAAACTGAGGGTAGAAAGGTTAAGTAAGTTACTTCAGATCATATAGATAGGGAAGCAAAGTTAGTACTTAAACTCAGTGCCCTTATTCTTAGAAACCCCTACTCCAAGAATGATCACTATGATGGTTACACAGATAGCAGGTACAGGGAAATGGGACTGGAAGCAAGAGGAGAAAGAAAGAAGAAAGAAAGAAAAAGAAAGAAAGAAAGAAAGAAAGAAGGAAAGAAAGAAAGAAGGAAGGAAGGAAGGAAGGAAGGAAGGAAGGAAGGAAGGAAGGAGAAAGAAAGAAAAAGAAAGACTTGCAAGAGTGCTGGCTAGAGATGATAAGTGTTAACATGCTCTCAATGGAAAAGAGAGGATGAATTTGAGACACATTTTTAAGGTAACATTGACAGCAGCTGATGACTAATTGAATGTAGCGAGTGAGACAGAAGTAGTTGAAGATCGTGTCAAAGATTTTGTTAAAGGAGGTTGGATAGTTGTTGATGGCATCAACAGACTATGTTCTCTGTAAAGACTTGGCGAAGAAAAATGGTTGGACATATTATGGTCTGATGTGTTAGCATCAAGATGCCTGTGAGGCATCAGTCTTGCTATAACACTCACTTTGAAGCCTTGACTTTGTTCCAATGATAGTAATATATTAAGGAACAATTTGAGCATAACAAGAATTTTGTGTTTGCTCATGTGTGATTTCATCTACAAGAAGCACTCTGTGAATGCAGAAAACTGTACCCAGCTGAACCAAGCCACACAGGAATCCCAACCCTCCCTGCGCCGCCCCCTGCCCTCCACCTCACTCATCTACCAGGTACTCTGGGTTAAACCATATGTGTCCTGAGTCACACCTATCCACATCGGGTGTTACAACTTTCTGAATAATCCCACAACCCTCTTTCTACCACTTTGCAATAACTAAAAAGTATAGTGGTTCCAAAGTACCTTTTTACAGGCAAACCTCAGACATTTTTCAATATTTCTTGTAGTATTTGTGTATTTCTTAACCATTTGACATATGTAAATTGTGACACAATTTTTAGTAAGTTCCTACCTTTTTCTGTGTCACTGAAGAAGTTTTTGACAGCCCAGATCTAGACCACTACCTTCATTTTTTGGTTTGTAACTATAACATTATTGGAACAGAGCCATGTCAATTTCTTTATATACTGTCTATGGCTGCTTTTGAACCACAGTGGTAGAACTATCTGTGACTGAGACGCACCCCATGGCCCACACAGCCTAATCCATTTACTAGCTAGGCCTTTGAAGGAAAAGTCCGCTGGTGTCTGCCCTAGATCAAAAGGAACATGAAAGTCCAAATGAGGGTGTCTGACCAAGGTTAGGAGAGTAAAGTGAAGTTTTCTAATCCAAGATCAAGGTCAAGATCACAGATTCAAGATCAAGACATTTGTAGGAGGATGAAAAAAATCAGAGTTATCAATACAAGATCCACAGGAGACAAGCTAAATATAGGGAAAAATATTTTTCCAAAAACGTGATATTAGATGTTTCAAAGAAAGCATCAATATATTCATTGTGGGAAAAATTGGACTTTCTTGGGGTTTCCTAAATTTCATATTCTTTATTGTTTTAATTTGTTTTTTTTTAATTTTTTAAAAATTTTATTTATTTATGATAGTCACACACAGAGAGAGAGAGAGGCAGAGACATAGGCAGAGGGAGAAGCAGGCTCCATGCACCGGGAGCCCGACGTGGGATTCGATCCCGGGTCTCCAGGATCACGCCCTGGGCCAAAGGCAGGCGCTAAACTGCTGCGCCACCCAGGGATCCCTAGTTTTAATTTGAACTGCATATGGCATGTGGCAGCAACTCTTCCATGTTTAAGCCCTCTAACATCTTAATTTAAGGAAGAAGTGTGCCTTCGGGATGACTTCAGAGGTAGGTCAACAAAGAGTTGGCAACTTATTGTGGCTCTAGTTCCTGGTGTGTTCTCCTTCTCAAACTAACAACTGTCCTTGTAGATGCTGACCTGGCTCTTCTACTTTCCAACAGACTTCTTCAACATAAATTCCAGTGCCACTATTTTCTCTTCTTTTGGGGAGATTGCTTCACCCTTCTCTTCCACTTCTCATCTACAAATTGAGTAGAGGGATCCCTGGGTGGCGCAGCGGTTTGGCGCCTGCCTTTGGCCCAGGGCGTGATCCTGGAGACCCGGGATCGAATCCCACGTCAGGCTCCCGGTGCATGGAGCCTGCTTCTCCCTCCGCCTGTGTCTCTGCCTCTCTCTCTCTCTCTCTCTCTCTCTCTCTCTCTCTCTCTCTGTGACTATCATAAATAAAATAAAAAATTAAAAAAAAAATAAAAATTGAGTAGATATCCTAGTATCCATTGAAAAGATAATCCATATAAACTTATTAAAATAGTATCTGGTACACATTCAAGCATTCAGAAAAGGTTAGGTATTGTAAGTGTCTATTTAAATTTCCAATAAACTTTCCTCAAAGCATTTTCAGTTAAAACTGAAAGGGGGCAAGTGGGAATGACATATTTTCCAATTAGAAGGAATTAGGGTTTTTTTTTCTCTCTCAACCTTAGATCTTTGAAGTGCAACCGTATTTTGTGACCTAACTCATATAAAGTGATCCTTTCATTGCTCTTCTACCCATAAGAATCCAATAAACACTTTTAAAAGTATTTTAGTCCAGAAGGAAAGGAAGAGAGCTATACACACACTGGTTAATGTGTTGGATTCTGTGCCACACTGTTTTTCATTGAAATTATTATAGCAGTCCCATAAGAGAGATATTTTTCTCATTTCACATATGATTAAACCACAATTTAGAATAACTTTCTAAGAAATTTGCTTAAGACACATAAGAAATTTGCTTAAGTCTGTGGCCTTGCCATGATTCCAAAGATTATCCTGAGTTTCTTGAGTTCCCAAGTGGGGGCATTTTGCCCTTAGGAGATATTTGGCAATGTGAGGGGTCGAGATGGATCAGGGATACCACTGATATCCAGTAGGTAAAGGACAGGATGTTCATAAACATCCTGAAAAGTACAGAAGAGCCTCAAATTATCTGTTCCAACATGTAAATAGTGCTAGGATTGAGAATCCTGGACTAGATCATGCTGCTTCAGAGATATGTTTGTTTGTCAGTTTAAGGAAAACAAGTGAATGGGGCTCCTTGAGTGGCTCTGTCAGTTAAGGGGTCTGCCTTTGACCCAGGTCATGCTCAGGGTCCTGGGATGGAGTCCTATGGCAGGTTTCCTGCTCAGCGGGGAGTCTCCTTTTCCCTCTCCCTCTACCCCACCCCCCTGCTCATGTGGCTCTCTCTCTCTCTCTCACAAATAAATAAATACTTTTTAAAAAAGAAAAAAAAGTGAAAAGAAAATATATGCAAACAACATTTCTGAAGGACTTGCTACAATGACTTCAGTTGACTATTACTCAAATTTGCTGATAAAATGAACTCCTTTTTCAAATTTTTAAGTTAGATGTTTTAATGTCTATATTCTTAACCTCATCCACTGTTCTCTGAGACTTATTAATATGGCTCTTTGTAAGATGCTTGGAATATTTCAAGGATAAAAGGAGATATTTGTTATTCGGCATTGCAAATACCATGTCGGCATTGCCCTACATTAGCAGAGTTCCCTCAGAAGAAACTCAAGATGCCAGACATGATTCTCAAGGCCACTATGAATAATGCTGTGCCAAGCAGTGATACTTAGAGAAAGTGCTTTGGGGTTTGTTTTTCTTTTTTAAACTGTGATTCATGTCTCTTTCAGACTCTAGCAGACATAAAGCAAATGCTGTTGGTGTCTCATCTAAATCCCCTTCACGGGATAGGAACACCCCATTTGCAGCCTCTGTGATTGTTGGCTACTCAGGGTGCATGGCTGTCCCCAGGGGGGTCATGTCCCATCCTACTGAGCAGTCATAGGCCAAGACTGACTAACAAAAGGTTATAAAAAGTGGGTCTCCTTGCCCCATGGTACACTTCATATACCAGATCTTCCCATGGAATCGGCTGAAAATTATATCCTTGTTTAGATTTCTTCCCTTAGTTTGTTCAGTTTCCTCTACTGTCCTCCTGAGAGGAGCCCCCAATAAATCACTTGCACAGAAATACCCACCGGGGCTCTGGGTCTATGGAACAGGACTCGAAAAACAGGGTGTCAATGATTTCAAATGGCAAAGAATGTTACAGGTATTCCCTTCCCCAGGACAACCTCTTCCTTGCTGTGCTACATCCCTATTGTTCTTTAGCCAGGAGGCTGAGGGAGACACAGGGAGTTAGTCAGAGCTCAGAAAGATGATCAGGACGGAAGCTGATCAAAGGACTCTCTCTCCAGACTCATCCTTTTCCCTGAGAGAAGCAGTTTGTTTCCTTGGCCTGAAGCTAGGCTTCAGGGCAATCGCAGTTTTGCCAGACGCCTGGCTCCCAACAGAGTTAATGAGGAAGGCTTCTTCACTGTTCTTGTTGAATTTCTATGTTTACGATTGTCAGCACAAAATAATCCATGAAACTTTGCATCCCTTAAGAAGACTATCAGTTATATCTTATGTGAATAGATCTTTCTCTGTGAATAGAGAAAGAAAAAAAGAAATTTCTTCCGTGATTCCTGAAGTTCTTGAGAAATAGCTTGACTTATTTATACTCTCAGTCCACAAAGACGGATTATGGTGACCAAATAATTAAAACAACAATTAAAATTGTTTCCTAAGTATAATTTTCCAAGCAAACGTTGGTGAATGCAGGGTTCTTTTTTTCCCTAGTAATATTTGGTTTTTAAAACTATATACAGCTGTCAAATTAAAGGAAAATTGATGATTGTTCTCTCACATATCCTTTGGAAATGTGATCACACATTTCCAAAGGATACTTTTCTAGTTAAGTAAAGACATAGATTCATTTATTCATTTCTCAGATATTGTCTATATTCTATGTGCCAGGTACTGTTCTCGGTACTGAAGATACAAAGATAAGCAAAACAGACAACTCCCCCCACCACGCCCCCGCCCTCTAGGACCTCATTTTCTAAAGGAGAAACAGAATACACTGAAAAAAATATATTATATCATGGTGTCAGATATTGATAAATGAAAGGAAGAAACATTGATTAGAATAGAATCTCACCTTAATGAAGAGGATGCTAATTTAGATAAGATGGTGATGTAATGTTTCTCTGATCAGATGACAGTTTAGGTGAGACCAGAATGAAGTGAGAGAACAAGGCAACACATATTTGTGGCAGAGTTTTTGAGGCAGGGAGCAACTCGTCTTCCGATCCCTGAGAATGTACCATGCCTGGCAGTTTCAAGGGACACCAAGCACACAGGCTAGAGCAAAGAGAGCAAGCTGGAGAGCTAGGCAGACAGCGAGGCTACTGCATTGTATCACAGGTGTTAAACAGTGTGGGCAAGTCAGTTCTTCACAATCCTTCCTGTCACAGGACAATACGTTTGCTCTGCCCCCAGGTACTATTATGACAACCCAAAATTGGTCCTACTCATTTCCAACAGCAGGCTGGGATATGGAACTAATCCCACTGGAGACTAAGCTCTATGAAAAGAAGGAACATAGGGACACCTGGGTGGCTCAGTGGTTGAGTGTCTGCCTTTTGGCTTGAGTCATGGTCCCGGTGCCCTGGGATTGAGTCCCACATTAGACTCCTGGCAGGGAGCCTCCTTCTCCCTCTGCCCGTGTCTCTGCCTCTCCCTCAGTGTCTCTTGTAAATATATAAATAAGATCTTGAAAAAAAAAAAAAGAAGAAGGGGCATGATCAGGGTCACTTTGGAAAGTCGCTGTGAGTGCCAAGTAGAAAACAGATTGAACAGGTGGAGAGTTGAAGAGAACCATGCAGAATGTTGCGGTGATCCAGGAGAAAAAGAATGATGTCCAGGGCTGGAAAGCATCTGTGGATGTGGCCTAAAGCAGCTATTTTGAGAATATTATTTGATAGAGGAGCTAGCAGGATATGCTGGTGTTGGGAGTGAAATGAGCAAAAGAGAAGTGTTATGGAAAATCTCGAACAGTCATTACTCTTCTCATTTTGCTTATAAACAAGCGTCAGATAATGTAGCTATCTTATCTTCTGGTCATTTTTGTGTTTGTACAAAATACATGCATGTGTTTGTACAAAATACATGCATGTGTGTGTAAGTATCATTTAAATGATACTTCTTCCCCTGAGTTTCTTAGCCTTATCACTACTATGCTGGGGAACTGTTTTGTACTCTGTAGGCTCTTTAGCAGCATTCCTGGCCCAGACTACTAGGTGTAAGTAGTACCTTTTCCCTACTGTGACAACCAAAATGTATCCAGAAATTGTTCAGTGTCTCTTAGGGACAGCAAAATTACCACCAGTTAAGTACTACTGCTCTAAAAGGGGTAATGAAGCTGTGGTCCTAGTTCTGCCTCTAATTGAGTGACCTTGGGCAAGCCACTAACTGCTCAGGGCTCTACTTCTTGCTGTGCGTTTATCATAAGTATGAGGAAGATGTCTGTTAACCCAAATTGGAAACTCTATAAATTGGTTAACCAACTCCTTTCTGGGGAATTAACTTCCAGTGAATTTCAAATGAATAGTGTCTCAAAAAAATCTTATTAATATAAACATAAAATTAATTTTTCTTCTGGGAGTGAAAAAATGCCCCCAACAATTATAAGACTGATTTTCTCAATCTAGGCCATAATTTGAACAGGCAAAATTTGCTAATAAGCATTCCCAGATTCTGAAATAGCTTCTGCAATTTTCCTATTTGCAAAGTCAATTGAGGACTTAAAACCACAGCTGTCCATGTGTGATTTTCTGTGGGCCTTATTGGGCAATTTGGTCCAATAAAGTTTAGCTTTCAGTCGACAATATTGAATTATGGCCGGCACTGCTAGGGATTACTTTGCTATATCACGTCTGCTCCTTTACCCAATTAGAGCTGTCAATAAATAAATGAAATAGTTGAAACAGAAAAATTCAGTGAAACCTCTTCTAAATTATCTCATATAACTTCCCTAAATTTTGGGAAACTATTTCCTCTAAATCAGTGTACAGTTTTCTTATCCACTCTACAATTTGAGATTGAGGAGTGTTCATAGTCAAAAGGATGGCACTCATTTGAACAAACAGGCTGGGACAGGCTCACCTCTCCTCTTTAACCAGTGCAGAGTTGGGAGCAGATCCTGTCTCTTCACCCTACGTTTTGGGTTTTTCTTACCACACCTACAATGACTGTGGTTTTGCCAGATATTGAGGGAGCAGAAGAGCATGCAGTTATGCGTTGGGCTGTGCAAGTGTGTTTACAAAATCATGAATAAAACAGAAAGTCAAACCACGTTTTTATATATTTATGTATGTGTTGCAAAATGGCTCAAAGCTATTCTCATGTGTGTGTGTCCTCTCTTTGGATGACCTAGATGCAGGGTTTCCGCTTTATGAAATCTATGGATACATTTTATTAAATGAAAAAAGATAAATCAATTTTCTATATTTATCCCCACATTCTAGCTTCTCTAAGCTTGGCCACTGCCAGAGCCTTTTAAGGAAAGCAGAGTCAGCTGAATGCGCCTGCTTCTTTTTTGGCTTTTCCTTGAGTTCTGGATGGCCAGAAACTTCCTTCCTGGCCATATTTAGTGGCCAATAATTGCTGCTAAAAGATGGCTTAATTTGTAGAATTGATGACTTTAAATTCATCAGTGAACGGATAGAGTGGTCCCAAAAGGGCCAGATAAGATGACTTTTGAGCGGGGCAACCCTGAGATGACTTTCCTTATTCCAGCGACAATAAGGCAAGTAAGCTTTGGAAGATGACAAAGATGTGGCGCACCATGAAGAAGACTCAAGATTTATTGAGCATTTTGCCTCCAAAGAGCTCTGTTGAGCAAGGCTTTGCCTGGAAAAATGGTCGAATAAGAAAACAATACATTTATAGCTCAAGGCAGATCATGAGCATTCCTTTGAGTCTAGAATATCTACCTATTAGAGGTTCTCAAATTCTCATTGGCCAGAGGAATTATAAAAGAAATTATTACTCCTTTTATTCTTTCATTCAACAGATATTTGAATATTTGTTTTTGTGGAGCTTAATGCTGGACAGAAAGGGGAACAGGAAAGTCGGTAGGATGTAGGGCCTACTTTGAAGGAATTTGTGAAGTTGTATGGGTCAGATTGCCACAGATAGTTTTAACTGTACTACATATATGTGGCAAAATAAAATACATACCATGATGGAGGGGTGGGCAAATATTGTGGAATAACAGAAGAAAGTATGATTAATTCTAGTTATCAAGGCAGCTGTATGTAGTGAGTTTATTAAATAGTTAAATTTATATTTAACTTATTTAATTTATATTAAATAGTTTATTAAATAATTAAATTTATTAAATTAAATTTTCAAAGGGAAAATAACAGAATACTCTTTTAAAAGTAGCCTAACCTGGTGATGAGGATCCTGTTAAAATATAGATTCTGTTTCAGTTTTTCTGGGATAGCACCAAAGATTTTTCCATTTTAAAGTTCCAGTTTATGTTGATAGAGTTGGTCCACTGACCACCCTTTGAGTAGCAAGAACTTTTATTTTTAATTTTTTAAAAAAGATTTTATTTATTTATTCACGAGACACACACAGAGAGACAGGCAGAGACATAGGCAGAGGGAGAAGCAGGCTCCCTGCAAGGAGCCTGATGTGGGACATGATCACAGGATCCGGGGTTCATGACCTGAGCCAAGGCAGATGCTCAACCACTGAGCCACCCAGGCGACCCAAGTAGCAAGAACTTTTAAAACAAGTCTTTGTAGTATTTCATATAAAAAAAGAGTTTGAAGGTAGGTGGTTTCAGGATGGGTTTAAAAGCTCAAATGCCATCAATAAGGAACCAGGTTCTTTCCATTCTTCCCTGATCCTCAACACAATGACTTCTGTCTTCATGTTTTTCTCTCATGGTCTCAAGACGGCTGCCACAGTATGAGGCATCACACATGGGCATGACAGGGTGCATGACCAGTAAAAGAAAGACACTGTTCCTCTTGTGATTCTTTTTACAGAGAGAAAAGCCTTTACTAAAAAAGTCCTGGCAGCAAGCTTCCCCTTGTTTTCTACTGGACTGCAAGTATGTCTGATGCCCACCCTTTACTGCAAATTCTGCTGAGAAAGTAGGTTTTCAGCTTCTAGAGTGAGGTATGGGCTCCACTGTAAGAATGGTGGGGAGAAGGATCATTTGGCTGGGCAGTCGACTGTATTTGTCACAGTGGGGCTGGGAATACCCCACTGAATTAGCACAAAGAAAGGGAAATTGGAATCCATCATATAATGTGTCATGTAGATAACATTGGATGCCTTAATTTACCCTAGAATTGTCTTCCTCTGTCGGAACATGTCTCCCCATCTACCCTTCTGTTGTCTTGATTCTAAACACTGATGTTTCTCACCTTGATTATTGTCCTGGAGTCATACATGCTCTCACAATCCCACCCCTCTATTTATACCTCCCACCCATCTTGCATATAGCAGTCAGACTCCTGGCCTGCAAATGTCACTGTGACATACCTGTTCAAAACTCTTCAGTGGTTCCTGATAAAATATTAATTCCATAATACAGTCTTCAAGTCTGATTATAATTTCCTATCTGTTACTTGCTTTGCTTCATCTCCCCCACTGAAAGTCAGTCTTCAATGCTAAGGAGAATAAGAGAATAATTTTGCTGGGAGTTATGATTAAATTCTATAGGCATAAAGTCATCTACTTAAGAATTCCTTTTAATATATCTACAGATCATGAGAAATGATTAAATTCTATAGGTATAAAGCCATCTACTTAAGAATTCCCTTTAATATCTCTTCAGATTATAAGAAATGATTCCCTGTTTTGGAACATCTACATTTTCTGATACACTTCATATGCTAGATGCTTGATTACCATGGCCATCCTCAAATATGCCAGCAAGCTTTAATAGTGAGAACTCCAGGAGCCTTCCATTCACTGAGAGAGTGGGAGTCATTTGGAGTCAAAGTTCTTATTTCCTTAATAATACCCTTAGTTTGCTTTTCCTTCTATGATTTATTAAATTTTACCCAAGACTCAAGGACTTTCTGGCTTATTGACTTTTCGCTATGCATGATTTATTATTATTAATATCTCTGCCCATCCTCTCATTATTTTTATCACTCTCTCAGATGTAAGTCATAGGCTGCTTACTTTCCCTTCCTGTCCTATATGTCCCCAAAAGCAAACATGGAGACTGTCATATCTTAAGTGCTTAGAAAATGCTCTTTTCGTTCTCATCCTAGGACATTGAGTACCTCTCATCTGGTATGGTGCTAGGGAGTTGAATATCCACCACGTGGCCTTTAGATGATCACACTTGAATTCACCCTGAAAATGCTATTTTGATTATAGCCATATTAAAAGTATATACATGGAACATTGGAAATGGGAAAGGAGTTGTCCTTAGTAAGTTAGGACAGGCAATTTGAGAGGATGTTGGTGAGAGACACCTAAAAGTTAAGGAGAAGCTAGAAGCAAGGGTTGAGATGTGAGGCAGTATCCCAGCAAGAGGCACAAGAGTGTGGTAAATTTGGGGGAACCATGAACAGCTAAGGTTGGCAGGACCCTAGAAGAGAAAATGCCAGAGGGTGAGGCTGTTGAAATTGGCAGGCAGATTATAATGAGACATCAGAGCTTGTGTGATGAAGTTCAGGTTTGATTAAGAACCACTGAATTTTGAGCAAGGTGTGTGACCAACACTCTGGAAGGCCAGGGGATCGCTCCCACTGCTGACCTGAGAGTGAAGAGAGGTTAGGAGCAGAGCTGAGGACAGGGAGTCCTTTTCGGAGGGTAGTACAGTATCCGGGTGAGAAATGATAGCGCTCTGAATCAAGACAACACTGGTGGGGGGAAGGGGTTTGATAGTGTGGTGTGGACTTTTAGAGAGAGATTTAGGGGACGCACTTAGTTCTATGTGGTGATGTGTAGGGAGGCTGAAGGTGAATATGTGGTAAGTAAAGAAGAATAGGACATTTATTTTCCTTCATTATGAAAAGCTCCTCCACTCCCCTTGCTGAAATTGTTGTTCCTCACGTCCAAAGGTGTGTGCCAGATACATCCAACAACCTAAAAACGTCACTCAATCTCGATTCCTGGTAAATGCTAGCCAGCACCTCTCTCCCATATAACTCTTGAGGAATGGGGTGCTTTGGCTCAAAGAACTTTGGCCATGAGTGAATATTGCACTTTTCCTCTTGGGTATGATCTCTAATTTTATTGAACAACTGTCAGTAGGCCACGCAGCATTGCCAACAACACACTGAAAATAGAATAAAGGCAATTACCTCAGCAAAGATTAACGCGGAAAGTAAAATTGCACTTATGTAATACTCCTTTTTCCAGGCTCTAAGACCTGCCTTCCATTGGTTTCTCTGTACCAGTTTTGGAACCGTAACAGAATGCCACCATCCCTGTCCATGTTGGAGGGATCCACTGCCTCCATAATGCCCTCTTCCTGTGTTCTCTAAATCTGTTCTCAGAGCAGACACCAGAACAGAGGGCTGCTCCCGGGGATGACTTCCCATCAAGATGCTGCAAACAGATGAGAGATAATATTAGCTAACAACATATCAGCACTCCTCTGGTGTTTGGCAACTACTTGTCAGTAAACTTCAGGAAAATGCTTGCGTTTTAGAGAATGTCAGTGCTAGGAGGAAATAAGAATTACAGAAGACAGGATTTAAGCCAATCCTCTCATTTTATAAAGGAGACACCGAAGGCTGGGGAATTAAATGGCTTGTCCCAGGCTTCCTTTGTCCCTTAAATTTAGAGAAGGGATTGCAGCCCCAGCCTCCACTCTAAACAAGGGCATCTCCCCTACGCCCTTGGCTTCTTACAATGAAACAGGGACCATAGGGAAAGCTTCCTTGTCAAATCTCTAACACCCCCAGTGGGTGGAGACAACTTGAATACAAAAGAAGAAAATCAACCCCATAATTAGATACAAAACTGACTCCAGACCAGCCAGCAGAAATATTGTGCTGGCTTCCATGAGTGCTACTGAAGGAGGCAAGGAAAGCCTGCCTCAGCAACTTGAGGCTTACATGTGGGTCTGATGGAATGATACCATTTCACAAAACACAAATAACAACAAAAATAGCTATGATGGGAGGCAAAAGAAACAAGAACCGCTAATTGCTAAGGAGGGCAACTTGGGCATCAATTGTTAGTGTCACCCAGCTTCTCCCCTCCCCACCCCTGCCCCAAATCTCTGGCATGGCAAACTGAGTTGGCTCATTATACATGTTAAGTTGTAGTCATAAGAACGTGAACCTTTGACCACACTTTGTCAGCCCAAACCTCGTATCTGAAAAGTAATTGGGAGATTGGAGGATAAGGGAGATCTTGGGGGGTGGGGGTAGGAAATGGGATGCCTGAGATACATTGACGATTCTGCTTTATGCACCCAGGTCTTGATTTTAGTTAGAAAGAGAGAGAGGGGGATCCCTGGGTGGCGCAGCAGTTTGGCGCCTGCCTTTGGCCCAGGGCACGATCCTGGAGACCCGGGATCGAATCCCACATCAGGCTCCTGGTGCATGGAGCCTGCTTCTCCCTCCGCCTGTGTCTCTGCCTCTCTCTCTCTCTCTCTGTGTGACTATCATAAATAAATAAATAAAATTAAAAAAAAAAAAGAGAGAGAGAGAGAGGGGGACAGCTGGGTGGCTCAGCGGTTGAGTTTAGGCCTTTGGCTCAGATTGTAATCACTGGGTCCTGGGATGGCGTCCCGCATCGGGTTTCCTGTAGGGAGCCTGCTTTTCCCTCTGCCTATGTCTCTGCCTCTCTCTGTGTCTCTCACGAATAAATAAATAAAATATTTTTAAAAAGAGAGAGAGAGAGAGGTTATTTGCCAGATATAGTGAGTGTTATACATGCTTTCTCGATTTATGAGATGAGTATTATAGTGCAACAGAACACCCTCTTAAGGTAAGGAAGCTGAGTCAGAGAAGTTTTGAACCTTTCTAAGTTAGGACCTTCCCAAGTTTAGATCCAATTTTAAAAACTGTTTATTTTAAAATAGTTTTACATTTATAGAAGAATTGCCAAGGTAGTACAGAGCATTCTCATATATATACCTTTAACCCATCCTCCCCTTATGTTAGGGTTTTGCATCATGGTGTGAACCTAACTTTGAAAGTTCGTTGAGCTATAATTCAAATGCCAAATAATTCACCTATTTAAAGTGTACCTTTCGATGGCTCTTAGTGTATTAAGAGATATGGGCAGCCATCAATCCGGCCAATTTTATTTATTTATTTATTTTTAAGATTTTATTTATTTATTTATGAGAGAGAGAGAGAGAGAGAGAGAGAGCCAGCCTGATATGGGACTCTATCCCGGGACTCCAGGATCAGGCCCTGGGCCGAAGGCAAGCGCTAAACCGCTGAGCCCCCCAGGGATTCCCCCATCCGGCCAATTTTAGGATATTCTTACCACTTCAAAAAGAAACCCTGCACCGGTTCAGCTGTCTCCTCCTTTCCCCACTCCCCTCCACACACTCTAGCCCTAAGCAACCACTAATCCATGTTATGTCTCTGCAGAGCTCCTAGTCATTATCTATGAATGGAATCATGTGACATGCGATATTTTGTGACTCTATTCTTTTACTTACCATCATGTTCTTAAGACCCATCTATGTTGTAGCAGATATCAATATTTCATGCCTTTTAATGGTCAAATAATTATCCATTGCATGAATATAACCTATTTTGTCTGTCCATTCATCAGTTGATGTTTATTTGGGTTGTTTCTACATGCTGGCATTTATGAATCATGTGAATCTAATCTTGTTAGAATCAAAATGTCCACTACATTGCTGATTGGAGAGCATGATTTTTAGATCTGTAAGGACCTGGGGTGTGTCCTATACATCACTCCTGAATTAAACTGACTTATCCATCCAGGTACTAACTGAAGACCTTCCCATGAAGGCAAACTTTTAAGCCCATGGCAAAGGGTAGTCCAAATATGCCTGTCCTATGAACTTGCCCTCTTGGAAATAGTTGAAGTAATAGTGATCAGTTTCTTCTTTCAGACTCATCTGTCACGTAATTTAACCCTCTCCCTTCGGGATGAGGATGACGGGGCCAGAGAGATGACTTAGCTCTGGTTAGCCCAGAATCAGACCCTTGAGATAAAGGTGAGAGTTTGAATAGTTTATTTGGAAAGATCTGGGAGAGGTCTAAGGAAATGAGACAAAGGAGGGGAGAAAATCAATAAAGGGTTTACTTTTGAGCCAATTAGTGTTTTGAGTAATTGGGGCACAATCCCACCAAGGATCTCTCGGAGACAGTGTAGAACATGCCATAGAGTCAAACCAATAGAGGAATAGTGTATAGGGTATTTATTGGTCAATATCCACCAGTCTTAGGGGGTAAGGACTAAGTCCCCTAGGACACTTCCAGGGTTCCCCTTCAAGGGACCAGGCATAGAGTAGCAGGTGTTTGCAATAGGAAGTTGTAAGATTAGGAACTGTGATGCCAAAGGGATGCAGTGGAGCACCAATAGCTATCAGGGACTCCTAGTGTAATGAAGTTCACTTATGGGAAGATAAGGGGATTAAGAGGGGAGCCTACATCCTGATAATGAGACTTTCTAAGGAGATATTGACTGGTACTGGAAGCAATGCTGTCAACCTGCATTCACTTGTCTGTAAAATAAGGACTAATTCTGTGTTCACTAAATCCTTGATAATGAGAGTTGGAATTATATATAAGGCAGCATTCAAGTCCAACCCTAGCCCCTTCTAGTTTATTGCTCCAGAAGAAATCTCCCCACCCCCTGCCCCATATGTTAATACGTGAACGTGGTATATTAGAGAGAGCACACATTTTGGAGACTGATGTTCTGAGTTCAAATACTAACCTTCAACATATAAAGTCTGCATACAAGCTGAACAAACTCTTTAATCTCAAAACAGCTTCTCTTAATCCATAGGCCTCCCCCAACTCCACTACAAGGTCTGGTAATAAACTAAATGACAAGTCTGATGACACTGAACACAGTAGTTGGTCAATTAAGTAGACATTTTTCATACTCTACTAGGAGTAAGGAAGAGATGCAACAAATAAATGCATTAACTTGTTCAACAAATATTTATTAAACCCCTACTATGTATAGAATTCTATTGTATTCACGAGTGTACAGTTGTTAAGAATCCAAATTTCTACCCTCAGGAAGTCTACATTCTAGTAAATAATAAACACTGGGATCCTGATTTTACATGTAAGATCCTATATTTACTATCTGGGAAAACAGGGTTCCATTTATATTATTCACTGAGCTTTTAACTTCTTAAAATATAAGCCTCATCTCAAAGTATCCCCAATTACTCTCCCTCCAACCTTTAATCAAACATATTCTGAGAAGCATTTCTCAAATCTTTCTTTGATGTTGCATCATTGGAATTTTTTTGGTCCCAAGTGATGGAAACTAAATTTGAACTAGTTTAAGCCAAAAAGGTGATTTCTTGAAAAGAGAGGATGAATTGAAGCAGGGAAAAGCAGAGACATGCTGAACTTCCAAATGGCTGGACCTAGGGACATAGACCCTACAAGAGAATCACTCTGCCTCTAACATCTTTCCCCGTGTGGCAGCTTTATTATTCACGCTGCAGTGTGGCCTTCTCCACATGGCAGATATCATGCCTGCTCATGGCTCTGATAGCTTACATCTTGTAGCTTTAGCCATCAGAGAGATGAGCCCAGTCTTCCCAGTTTTCTTGTCCAAAATTCCAGGAAAAGACTAATAGTTCCAGCTGATAGGAATTCTCTACTGGATCACTCAGTTTTTTTTAAATTTTTTTTTTAATTTTTATTTATGATAGTCACAGAGAGAGAGAGAGGCAGAGACACAGGCAGAGGGAGAAGCAGGCTCCATGCACCAGGAGCCCGATGTGGGATTCGATCCCGGGTCTCCAGGATCGCGCCCTGGGCCAAAGGCAGGCGCCAAACCGCTGCGCCACCCAGGGATCCCTGGATCACTCAGTTTTGTAGTTACATTTCCTACAGAAATTATATGGCCAGGGGACTAATAGTACAATCCTAGAATCTCATAAGTACCCATTCTACATGTTAAGACATGGAACCTCTAGAAGGCTGATTGTCATATCATGGGTACCTTTCTAGCAGGAGGCATGTATAATAACAGCTCTGAAAGCTAGAGAAATCAACAAACAATAGAGCCAGAAGAGGCCACATCTTATTCAGTCCACACAAAGTGTCCATTAGTAGAAATGAGCCAACAATACATTACCTCTTGCAAATTTGTTGAGTGTATTCAAAACAAACACATTAAAGTGGATTATTCACCATTTATGTGTCAGGGAAGTAATAATAATGTCTTTATTGCACATATTAATGTTCTTGAGTGCTTCCAAAGTACTGTGGAACTTCAAAACATTTTCCAGTTTCAGAGAATTAATTAGCTCCCCTGTGGAGCAGCTCACGAGCAATATTGCCATTTTGGAGATAGAATGATTGAAATGGAAAGGCAAGGGGTGTTGAATTATTCATCTTTTCATAAGCATGTATATGCACCCACTCCTTGCATGGCTAGGCTGACAGGAGTGGGGGCATAAACTGGAATAAAATCTCTGCTCTCAAGGAACTTTAGTCTCCTACTATAAGTCTACTAGGAGAGGTGAACTTGTCAATAGCTAGACCAAATGTGAATTAACACAAGGCCCAGATAAGATGGATAAACATGAGAAGCTAGGGGAAGTTATAAGATGGAGCTAGAAATAAAGTTAAATTGCAAAGGCCCATGAAAACCATCATAGGGAATTTGGTCTTTATTATGTGGAACCATCATTAAACTATATGCATATCTCCATAGACACACACAGAAATTATTATGAATTTATAAATAGCTGATGCTCCAATTCCTTTATTTTTATTAAACAATAAACCCATTTCTACCATTTCTCCCAACCCCACCTCTGGCAACCACCAACCTGTTCAATGTATCTAAGAGTTTTTGGTTTTTTTCTTTTTTGTTTTCTTTCTCTAGATTCCATATAGAAGTGAAATCATACAATGTTTGTCTTTCTCTGTCTGGTGTATTTTACCTAGCATAATGCTCTCAAGGTCCATCTATGTTGTCACAAATGACAGGATTTCCTTCCTTTTTAGGCTCAATAATATTCTAGTGTGTGTGTGTGTGTGTGTGTGTGTTTCTTTATCCATTCATCCATCAATAAGACACTTAGATTGTTTCCACGTCTTGCCTATCATAAATAATGCTGCAATGAACACGAGGGTATAGATATATTTTTGAGATAGTGATTTTGTTTCCTTTGGGTAAATACTGAGAAGTAAAATTGGTGGATCATACAAGAGTTCTATCTTTAATTCCCTGATTAATCTCTATATTGTTTCCCATTGTGGGTGCACTAATGCACATTCCAAATGATCTGAGTAAATGGAAGAAGAATGGATCTATTTACCTAAATAATCCAAAGGATGAGTTAGTTTCACTGGTTTACTTTGCCCAGTGAATTCTGAATTAATATTTATAATATTGTATGAAGACTAGAATGTTTGTACGATAAACAACACTTAACTGTTCAGGTTTTCGTTATTCAGACAAGGTCTGATTCCTATCGGGGCTGTCTTTGTGAACCTGAAAGCCACGAAGCAAGAAAATCTATAAGAAACTATGGCGAAGTGCACATGGAGACATCATGTGGAAACTGAGGTCCTTGACTCTCAGCCCTTACGAACACCGATAGCTAGCAAAGACTGCCAAGCATGTGAGTGAGTCATTTGGGAAGTGAATCCTCTAGTTCTGAATCCAGTGGCCCTAAGCTGACACCAAGAGGGCCACAAGTGAGCCCTGTCCCTGAGCTTTGTCCAAATTCCAGATTCAGGCCAAGAAAAGATTGTTGATATTTTAAGCCAAGAAATTCTAGGGTAGTTTGTTATGAAGAATAGTTAACTAGAACATGTTCCACAAAGGATTCATGATATTAACATCCTCTTGCCTTGATCTCATGCATTTAAGGTACCCCAACTATTCAGATTTCAGAAAATCAACTCAGGGGCTCAGAGAAATGCATTTTCATTTCTCTAGAGAGTTTCAGATGGAGAATACAATTCAAAATTCAAGGGATTTCCTTAATATGCAAATTTACTGGAATATATTGATTTTAAAACCATGCTTACCCTATTTGTAAAGATAGCTAAACTGAAAACACGAGAAAATATATTTTCCTCCACATTTCTGTAACACTTACGACACACACAATAAATTTTACAAAGCTCCACCTCTGGCCCAGAGGGGCCACTGCTGTAGATGTGAAGGTCATTGAATCCCATGGCCCTTCAATGCTAGGCTTCCTTCTTAATTAACTAATCAAGTTGCAAACATAGCTTCTGATACCTCCTCTCTTCTCTTCTTCTTCTTCTTCTTCTTCTTCTTCTTCCTTTTTTCTTTTTTTTTTTTTTTTAATAGGCTGTCAAGACAAGACAAGTCAGGGGAAGCAACCAATCAGCTCCTGGTATTAAACAGCATATTTTGCTGAGCTGGATTTGACTCCTGGTTGCTACAAAACAAATCTAAGTTTATATCAGAGGTGACAAACTCCATGCCCTGTCATTTATCCTTTTTATAGCATGGGCGACACCAATGGTCAGCAAGTCTTGTTGATGATCATGTGAATCAACTACAGCAGAAAGCATCCAAGTCTAGAGTTTTCCTGTGTCAATAGTTAGAAATCATTCTTTTTAATTAAAAGAAAACTAAATTAAAAACAAATTCTTCTGCTTTTGATTGCCCTATATTTTAAAAAAAAGATACTCATAATTCCTGTATTTACAGGGATAGCCATTATTAATACTAGAATGTATATAACTCTAGACATGAGCCTTAATATATTCAGGTATTCACATTTATACACTTAGTGATTGCCAAGAGAAAAAGGCATTAAGATTTTACCATGTAGTAGGCACTGTACTGTTTCACAAATACTGCTTCATTTAAAACACGCCATGAAGTAAATTATCCCAACCAATTACATAGTTGAGGAATTGGAAGTTCAAGTCTAAGATCACATAGCTATCAAGTAGAAATGTCTAGCTCCAAACCTGCATCTGTTGACTACAGATATTAATTTTTATTACTGTATCTCTCGTCTTGTGCGTCTGATTTTTTTACATCTAAAATTGTAATTATCATTGTTGAAATATTCACTTATTTACTTATAACCATGGTTTAATGTCTAACCAATATTCCATTTACAGAGTTCCAAAATATTCACCATTCCTATCTCATTAGACATTTCAATTTGGTTTTGTTTATTTTCGATTTTTTATGAGAATAAACAACATTGCAATGAATATCCTTGTAGATAAATCTTACCGTACATCCTTATTTATTCCTAATGATGAATTTCTAGGAGTACAGTGCCATGCAAAAATTTTGTGCTTTCAAGAGTAACATCATGTTTCCCTTCAGAAAAATTACACCAAATTACATACCTTCCATCCATACGTACCTCTGTCTGGGTCCTAAAACTTCACTTGAAAAGCAAAACAAAACAAAACAAAATAAATAAACAAAACTTAAACCACAGAAAAACACAACTTTTCCAATCACCGTATCATCTCAGAGACAGAAGATACCTTAGCAGTTATTTTTCTAATGTCCTACACATTATGGACCTCTTTGATAGAGCGTCCCTGATCTAGGGTATCTGTCCTACAATGCTTAGAAAGTGGCACAGAAAATAAAGAACAGTTTTAAATACCCCTAAACTTCACAGCACATTTTTCACCTCTCTGCAATGAAATGCTGTTAAAACTACTTTAAAATGTATCCACATGGAGAGCCTCATTGGAAATGAGGAGACTTTGACAGGCGCTCAACATACTTGACACAGGTCATGAGATGATAAAGATTTTTTGGTCATTCTCCACCTGGAATGAGTTTGCTCTAGGCGTTGGCAGCTGAGTATGTATCTCTTGTTCTATGCAGTTGTCCAACAGCATGGTTTCCCTTGTTTCTGGGAACTCAGCAAGCAGAGGTAGGCTGGTCAGTGGGAGAAGAAAAATGTCTAGAAACACAAATGAATTACATCCTTTTACGTTTCTAGGTCAAGGGGGCTGTGAGTAGAACTATATATGTGTCCTCCTCTGCCACAAACTTAAAATTCATCACACAAGTTCCTTTAATTCTGGAGACACTGAGATTTAGCTGTGTTTAAAGGAGGAAACAACCTGCAACTGGTTAAGCTTTCCTTGAGTACCCATTAGCTACAAAACAAGGCAGGATGTCGCAGTGGAATCCTAAAAGGGGGTTGGGGGGGTAGGAGGTAATACAGGTGAGTGAGTAAAGCAGCAGAAATCTATAAAAAAAAAAATCTCTAAGTATGTGAACTCTGCAAGCAATTGGCAAGTATGATGGTGGCAGCAAAGAGAAAGGGAAAAGTAATTCTGCCTGGAGTGAGGGGTTAGGTAAAAAGAAGGTGGCATTTGTAGGTGCCGGAAGGCTTGTTCATCTGACCCAAACTGCTTGTTTGTTTGTGTATTCAATTATCTAGTTAGGTGCGGATCTGATGAATAATTTAAATCATGACATAAGAACTACTAAAAGCAGTAATCTGCTTTAATCTTAAGAAACACACGCACACACACACACACTTTCTTAGGGTCTCTATACACTACACACTCCATTTTGGCTGTGCATTCCAAGTCATCCCTGCAATGGGAAGGCAAATCCAATTCTCCTAACACCTTCTGCTTTAGGAAACTGGACTGGTTGGGGGCGGGGATCAGGGGCCCCCGACTCGTCCCCCAAACTCTGGGCTTCAGGGACTGCAGGGGATCGTTCTGATATTCGGCCACAGAGCGGTCAGGGGGGACACCCACTTACTCATCCTACCCCCAGCGCCTAGTACGGTGCTTGGCACCCGGCCGGCAGGCATCTGTCAAGTACCTTTCAGGCATCCGCCTTTTCCCCCTTAGAGGACAGGCAGCCCATCACCCTGTCGCGCTTCCGCTACCAGTTTTATCCAGCTCGGATCCCAGTAGTTAGAAAAACAGGAGAAAGAACGGGGCCGTAGCTTCCCGGGAGCGGAGCGGAGCCCCGGGGGCGGGGCGGGGTGCTCGGAGGCGGCCGGGCCCTGCTCCCGCCCCAGCTCCTCTCCCGCCGCAGCCGTCCCGCCCCCGCCCCCCCGGTTCGGACCCTGCACGCGGGTGGCGAGGGGGCAGCGCGGGCGCGGCGGCCGGGCCCCCACTGTCACGTTCATTCGCTGCTGCTCCCCAGCCCCTGCCTCCTCGCCCCTCCTCCCCTCCTCCCTCACCCCAGCCGGGCTTCGGAGGCGATTCCCCTCTAGTGACTGAGACGATCGCATCTGGGCGAGCGGCGCTTCGCCTCCCTCGCGTCTTTGTCTCCTCCTCCTGCGAGGCTCTGGGGCCGCGCGCAGGGTCTGCAGCAGCCGCCGCAGCCGCCGGAGCCCAGCGGGGCTCTGCACGGCCGCCCGGGGCCGCACCCTCGCTCGGCGGAGGCGCCGGAGGACGCCGGCGAGCCCCCGCGAGCCCCGCGAGCCCCGCGAGCCCCGCGAGCCAGCCCGCACCGCCCGCGTCCCGCGCTCCGCCGCCGCCGCGACCCGGCACGAGCCCTCCCGGCCGGGGGTTGGGGTGGGCGGCCCGGCCCGCCGCGGGGTGGGGAGCGCGGCCGCCGCAGTTCTGGCAGCGCACACCCCAGGCAGACGCATCCAACGCCGCCTCCCTGCGCCAGGAGGATGGAGCAGCCACCCCGGCCCGGGACTGGCGCAAGGTAAGGTGCAGCCGCCTGTTGCTTTTCGCAGAGCGCGGTGTCGTCCCTCTGCCCGGGCGCCTAGGCCGCCCCTTCCGTAGCAAGTAGAGGGGAACTATCACCCCAGGTCAGAGCCGTGCCCAAGCCCCCGGTCCCCTGGGCGCAGACCCTGGAAGAGACCTCTCCTGGCGAGTGGGAGTCGACCCCTCCGTCCGCGTGCAGCCGGCTGCCATGCAATAGTCTGCAAACTTTTGTGCCCCCCTCCCTGCGCGGTGCTCACCTCGTGCCGAGCAAGTTGCACGTCTAGTTCTCGCGGGCGCCCTTCCCCCAGTCTACCCCACTACCACCCCCTGACGTTTGCATCTGCCCATTTCTCTCTCGGTGTTCTTGCTAGTCGACTTTTCCACTCCCTGCAGCTCCCGCTGGAGAGGCGAGGCTTTGGGACCCAGCAATGCTTATCCTGCCCGTGGGGGTTGGAGAGGAGCGGAGAGAATGAAATAGGAGGGGTGGGACGTTTTGGGGTGGGGAGGCTGCGGCTGGCCTTGGGGCTCTGTCTAGCACGGCAGGAGTCGGTCCATCCTTGCAAATGCCACCCCCAACTCGGTAATGAAACCCTTGGAGTGTCTTGCGGCTGTGTGCCGCGGGAACGGCAAGTGCAGATCCGGGTGGGTGAAGTAAGTCATTCGGGGAGGGAAATGTTGCTGGAGGGGTGGGGGAGGAAACCGAGGGTCGGGGGTACACCTGGTTGAAAGGGTACCAACGGGCTCTGCTTTTAAAGTGGGCGAGGGGCCAACCCTGAGCCATCACCTGACGTGGAAGAAAAGGGATTTGAGCCCCGGGGGCTCTGGCCCGGGCGTGTAAATACAGACGGGGGAGGGGCTGGGCACCTGGGGGGGCGCAGAGAGGCAGAATGGAGCCCAGGAATGCCAGCGCCCGCGGGGGACTGGGGAAGGCCGGCTCCGGGTGCCTGGGATGGGGCGATCTTCCTTCCTCTCCAGGAGAAACAAACCTCCCGGCCAGATTCTGAATGCGTTAGCATCTTAGGCGGTGACTGAGTGGTCGGCTCCTGGACCAGGGATGCCTTCCCCGGCTCTAAGAGGACCTTAGTCCCCTCTTTCTCCCGCACCCACTTATACACCCTTCGATCTCCGCAGCCAGGTCGGTAGACCCACGCCCACCTTCCCTGCCGGGCGCTCGAGAATCAGAGGTCTGCACAGCCGCAGGGTGGGAAGGGGATTCCTGGCCCCCCGGGGAGGCGTGCGCTAGGTAGGGGGGAGTCCCCAGCGCCCCGCGAGTAGGCAGGGGTTCGAACCGTTTGGAGGAGAGCACAGGGGCGGAGGCTGCCGCGGGAGCCACCTTCCTCCCCCACCCCCCGCCCCTCCGCCAATCGCACCTGGGCGGAGCGAGGGAGTGGGGGAGCCCCACGCTGCTCCCGCAGGCTCCAGGAGCGCAGAGCCGGCGGGCGTGCGGAGCAGGGCGAGGGGGTGTGGGCATCAGGTGAGGGGAGACTTGGCTTCAAGGCCCGGGGCCCCCTGGGCAGCGGTGGGTCTGTCCGCGTTCTGCCCCTAGAGAGATCCTTCTGGTTGTTCCAGACGCTTTGCGGGATGCAGGAAGGCGAGGTTCTCTGCTCCTTTGCACCCCAGCAATCCGGAAGGCAAGACCGCCTGCGGGAGGGGGCCTAGACTGCTGTGGCAAAGAACGGGCGGCCCCCGGGCTCCGGCGTCCAGGTGGGGAGCACACAGGGCCACCGAAGGCCCGGAAGCACCTCTTTTAACCCTTTCCTCTCGGAAGAGGTGCACGCCCCTCTCCCTGCAGCGCCTTTGGCTGGGAGTCCGGTCCCGGTTCCCACTGGCCCACAGGAGAATTTGGAGGTTGCGTGGGTCTGGAGCTGTTTCAAGCCCCTGGCCCTGCCTGCTCCGGCCTCCCACGTGCAGGCTTTTTGGGGCACAGCCGTCTCTGCGGGTTGCCCTGTATAAGTCTGCTGCTCTTCCGTAACCAGCTGGCAGAAAGCAGAGCTCAGCGCAGTCCCCTTTCCTGGGCCCCACGCCTGGGCCAGACCCTTCCGGAAGAGACCGTGGACTCTTCAGGGCTCCGGGGAGGAATCCTGAGGTCGGTCCCTCCCATCCTGGGGCACCCCTGGAGCAGCGAGCTCCCAGAGCCCCAAGGAGCGGGAACGGGGATTCCCTCAGCGCAGACTCCGGGTGCAGCTCCTGAGCACAAAGGCCACACCCTCACAGGCCAGGCGACGTGGGGATAGAGCGTGGGCTCCTGCCGAACTACCTGGACACCTGAGGTAGGATCCCAGAATTAAGTCCTTCGCCCCGGGAAGAGTTAGCTTCCAACACCCTTGGGCCCATTTCCTTCTGGATGCTTATTACCTAGGTTTGTGCTCAAGCCACTTCCCTTTGCATGTAGAAACAGGTTGGAACATGTCCCTGGGGAACTCTTGAAGGAAGACTTCAAATCCACACCAGAGTTTCCCTCCCACCATTGCTGAGCTCTGGGGGGAAACAGGTAGTAATAATAATCAGCGCTCGTATTTATTGAACTCTTACTCTGTGCCAGGCAAGCACTCTTCTTGATATTTCGTGTGAACTGTTTTAGTTTTATTCTTCACAACCACCTTGGACGACTAAGTTATTGTTTCCCCCATTTTATGGGTAAGAAAACTAAGCCATGGGGAAATGAAGTTATTGGCTCTTTGTCATCCAGCAGTAAGTGGTGAAGCTAGGTAGTTCTTGTGGGTGGAGAACACTGGGTGTGCTCCCAGCTCCCAGCCCTATTTGGCGGTAAAGACCTTTTGTCCACAAGAAAGTATGGGTGAGGGTGAGGTGAGGTGAGCCCTTTACTCCAAATCCTAGAAACATACTATATACGTGCCAGTCCTTGCTATGGTCCTGGGAAACTGAAGGTGCATATCGCCCCTCTGAGAAGTCTGTTGAGGTGCATCTGGGTAGGAGGAGATCTTGGTTTTGGAATTAAATTTAGGAAACTGGCTGCTGTCAATGGACTTCTTTTCTGAACCTTTTAGTAGACATTCCTTTTTAAAATATGAGGAGAAATGGCAAGGAGGGAATTCAAAGGTGAGCAGAGATTCTATAGTCACAAACTACACAAGCTGTATTTTGCGAATGAGTCCCTTCCTAGTGATTGAATCACAGAATATTAGAGCTAAAGGGATCTCAGATAGCACTGGTCCCAATCCAGAGGCAGGGAAGATACTGGGCCATGCGCTCTAGGCTCAATGTGAGGTTCCTAGCATAGCTAGTACTAGAAGCACTGTCTTCTGACTCTTAGTCAAAAGAAAGTATGTTGGTGCATAAATAGATTGTGTCGTCTGCTATTGTTTTACAGCCTCTTAAAATCAATTAGGGAAAAACTGTTTATCAAAAAACTTCAGTTTTTCATAAATGCCTCAATCGGCATAACTAGGAAAAGTATCCTATAACGGATAAATCAGCACAAATGTGCCTCACTTGCAAAAAATTGCAACCCAGTACTTATACACCTTCAGATCAACAAGATCTAACTAACCATGCAGACCTTTAGATGACTCTAAATAAAATTAAATGGGATTTTCAATCATTTTAGCGGTCTTTTTGTCAGGTTGAGTAGCTCTGTCTGGCTTCACCCCCCAAGTATTCCGGAAGATAAGAGAAATCCTCTTGAATACAGTGAAATGATTTGATATTATTTCTTCTGGATTTCTGACCCTTGGGTCCAAACTAGCTGATGCAAATCTGAGGCAAAACAGTATATTTCCTGTGCACATACTTGGGACTCAGAAAGGGGAAAATAGTTATTTGCCACTTTCTCACCCACTGAGCCCCTATAACAAAGGGACCTTCTCCAGCAGGTTAGGGATTCCATATACCCCTAGGCATTCTTGTAGGACAGAATTCTGGTTTCTAAGAACATCCCATGTCTTTTAGCTGAAGCTATAGTATCAGGATGTCCTGCCCCCAGAGACAAATCAAGAAAAAGTCAGCTGGAGTAAACAGAGAGGGGGACTGGGAAAAGCCTGTTTCTTAGAATCACATGAGGGGTAAGAATTATAGGCAGACAGATGGTAGAAACTTGGTGCCTTTTATGTTGCCTGGAGTAGGATTTCCATCCCTGATGTTGTGACAAGCCAGGACAGAAGCCCTCAGGCAGTAACTGGGGGTGGAGGAAGGAAAGATGAGGGTGGGGAAACAGTGCTATCAAGAACCTGGGGTAGGGATCCATGGAGGCTTGGCTGAGAAAGGGCTTAGGGGTGACAGGAATGGCCATGGTTAGCCTACACTAAGAGATACTCTTCCCCCTTCCCTGCCTCCCCACCACCTCAGTTTGGCCATATGTGTTGGGTTGACTGATCTAAACCCCAGAGTCCCCAGTTATCTCAAGGGAAGCATTCACTTTCTAGAGAATTTATTAGAAATAAATATTGTTTTATGTAAGCCAGAAAAAAAAATACACAGTTACCCTAATATTCAGGGAGAACTATGAAAAAAATCAAATTATCCCAGAAGAGTAACCTTTTGAAGGTAAGGATGCCGGTTTAGTTAGATTATAGCAATGTGAGAGCAAAAAAAGATGTAACACTGAAATCAAGTATGACAAAATCCAAAAGAAAGAGTCTCTCCTTGAGGGACCACAGAAAGAAGAATCCTTTTTGATCTGGGCAGACATCCTGGTTCCCAACTCCTAGCTTTTCAGGGACAATAGGAGACTTACCTGGAGCCTCACCCTGTT
The DNA here is from genome assembly GCF_018345385.1 of Vulpes lagopus. Taxonomy (NCBI): domain Eukaryota; kingdom Metazoa; phylum Chordata; class Mammalia; order Carnivora; family Canidae; genus Vulpes; species Vulpes lagopus. The sequence continues at coordinate 18,028,751 of NC_054842.1, read as the reverse complement.
TATGTGGTGGGCATGGTGGGCATCCTCTCTACCTATTTTGCTGTGGCTCCTAGGTGGTATAGTGTTAAAGGGCCCACACAGCATTTCTGCTGGGACAATTCTTTTTGCATGTATTTATCTTAAACCATATAAACTGATATCAGTTTGTTGGCAGAATAATGATTCCTGTTAAACAGCATGTTCTGGGGAAAAGGTTATGAAAAAAATGAAGCCCTTTGTTCAGAATACAATGAGTAAACGCATTTATGCAATACATAGCATGAATTAAACTTCTCAGTTTGGGTTAGATATTTTGGTTAGAAAACAAAAACATAAGCAAGGACCAGAGCATCTGAACTTGACCTACTTTTAGTAGCAAGAGAAGCCACATAAGTTTCTGTGGAGTTTGAAGAAGATGTTGGCAGGGGGAAAAAAAAGAATCAATAGAACCTGAGAAGCTTTACTAACCTCATCAATTTTGTTTTAAATAAATATCTAATATCTTAATTCATGTTTAAATTTGAATACTCCATATGATCAATAAATTTAATATTTTAACTGCAGATTGTGACTTTGATGAGCTTTATTCTACAAGTGGCTGGGAACCATGATGGAAGCTCTTATACTCTGACATACATATTAGTATATTACTATACATGTTACATAAAAAGCCTGTGAATTAATACAATGCAACATGACCTATGAAATGGCCATTGTGAGAATTAAGTCTGAGGTCTTCTCAAGAGCTAGCCAGGCTTGGAATGCATTATTTTCTCAAAGGAGATGAGTTTATCATAAAGGCTATATAATTCATTTAAAAAAAACAAATGAACAAATATTGAAAAGAACCACCCAGAACAGTGAGATTTATAAAGTTTGTTGTTTCAATTTATCCTGAGTTCTCTGAGCTGATTTTTATGTTAACTATCCAATGCAAGTATCACTATACTTTCAGACAGCTTTTTTTTAAAAAAGACCTGTGCCTTTTCTTAGAAGTCAGAAACAAATACAAAAAAAATAAAATATTGTGAGCCATGATCAGACACAGAATAATACCTGACAAAGCTAAGTATGTTTTCAAATGCAGATTAGTTTCTTTCTCTCTCTTTTCTTTCACTCTTCCCTTTTTTCCTTTCTTCCTTTCTCTTGTAGGCCATTGATATAATTTTCAGTCTACATGTGCGTATTTAATACCTTGCTGGGAGAGTTGTCTATTTCAGGACAAATATTTCCCCTGGTGAGGGCAGAGAGGAGGTACAGTGCACTTGTATGTTTGTCCAAAGCTAAAGCACAAAGGTCAGGAAGTCACACCAGCTTTCCCTCTAGTGTAACCTTTCTGATTTAGAAAAAGCAATGCTGGTATAGGCCTGCTTACAGAGGGCTCACCTTGTTAGCAGTGACACAGCAGTATACTTTCCTTTTGCTACTTTGGGAATTCATGCACTGAGAAGAATCCTGGTCCAGTCCTCTGACCTTCCCTAGGCATCTCTGGACATCAGGGATTATCAAGCAGGAATGCTTTCCGTCCTCCTACAAATTATATTTTAAGCGTGGGTTGGCAAAGGTGGGTACCCTCCTACCATGGAATGTTTGTTGTCATTGTTCAGGTGGTCAGTCTGTTTTTTGGTTACTTTTTAGAAACACGTCCTGTAGACAAAATTAATTCCCTTCCCTAATGCAAGGTATAGGGTTGAACCCTGGTGCCCAAAGCATCTACTGCAAAACCCAAGAAGGGACGATGACTGATGACTGATAGCCACCCAGGTCAAGAGGGCTGAGAGAGAGGTAGTCAAGCTGCAGCAGAGGGAGGCGTAGGACAGAGAGGGGGTAAAAGAGGCAGTCTGAGAGGGTAAACAGACCACCTGAAGGAAGAGAACCCAGCCATCAGTACAGAAAGATTAAATGAGATTGATAGTAAACCAGACCTGAAGGATAAGATTAAAAAGGCATAAAAATAAGAAGATAAAGCTAATGGAAGTGTTAAAGAGCTAAAGAAGTGCACAAGGAAAAATAATACACCCAAATAATTCCTCAAGGTCTAGGTCAACACAAAGGCAGGCTAGCATCTCAGCCAGCGGGCATGCCTCATACTCACATCCCCCTGTTCCTTGTTAATGTGGCTCCTCAATCACCAGGCCGAGGGTGCTTCATCTCATTGATGCCTTGCGGCCCTTTGGCAGTCTGCCAAGCTTAGGGCCCCCAGAATTATGTATTTAATGCTCAAAATGTAACACAGATGATTATAACACTACACACACACACACACACACACACACACACACACCATTGTGACATACTAATGTACGTGTAACCCCAAGATCTATTGGTAGGACGGATGGATGGCTACCATCTCCCTAAGTAGGGATCAGCAGCAATGCTGCTTTGAGATAACAGCTACAGCTGTGTCCTGATAGGAGAATATCTGATTTATATCAGTGGCAAAATTGCTCGGACTGCTGCTCCATGTCAGGTTTGCAGCCTGCATTCATAACGGAATGAAATACTAGATGGTTATTCAACGTTAGTAAACAAAGTTGTGGCTTTTTTTCTATTGATAAATGCCCTAGGCGTCTGTGACCCCAAGAACCCTGAACCCATATACTTTAGTATCTGCAACTAACACTGCAGGTGTGCATTGGAACAGACGTGGGCAAATTGTAAGAGGGTCCTCCAAACTGCTTTTATTTCTCTGGGACCTCTCTCTCTCTCTCTGGACCAATTTTCACTTTTCTGGCCCAAGGAACTGGCTTTACCCCACCTATTCCTAGGGATTATGGTTATAGAGATGGGTGGGCATCGGCAAATAAAGAACTTCATTGGAAAGAGAGTCATATGTCAGGGGCATGGGCAGGCTTTGGGATGCCTTTGTAAGAACTAGAAAATGGGCTTCCTTGGAGCAGCAGCAGCCTCTGGCTCCTGGCTAGATGAATACTGGCCTGTATTTCGGGTCCGGATGGCTACCTTGGCTACATGCCCTGTAGGTTTGGCTAGTTTCACCTGAAGTAAGGTTGAATTATCAGACTACATTGCATTTCAGCCTGAAAGTTTTAAGTTCTCCCTCCAGTGATTTTTTTCCTCCTAAAGTAGAGCTACCACAATGGCTTTGAAAGTTTCACTTCCTTTCCCTACCCACTTCTGGTTTTCAGGAAATGGCTTCAGTGCAGGCAGGTGGATGGAGAGCCATGGGAAAGGGTCCAGATCTGGAGAATTCTTAAGCTGAATAATAAGGCTGTGAGTAATAGAGAGGGGACTGTGGTCATATAGTGTTTTCTAAATAGATGGTTCATATTGTCCTATGTTGTGAGGTGACAGGATGTCCCTGATCTTGGAGATCACCATGTTTCTGCTTGTTCTCTTTGGTGAAATAGAACCTGCTTAGTAGAAAAAGCTCTCCTAAGAAAACCTTTGGCTTTGCAGCAGGGAGGCAGTATTTCAGAAAACATCCTTTTTATATGCAGGTAGAGTATTCGCCTGGGAACCAGGCAACCTCATTCTACTTCTAGCTTGGCCTTAACCAGCTTGGTATCTTTGGGCTGGCTAAGTTCACTGTCCTCTGCTCTATTTCCCCAGTAAACAGGAGGCTTTCTAGAGCTCCTACCAGCTCTGTGGTCCATAATGTCAAGGGTGCATCTGGCATTTGTTTTATTTACACTCCATATGATGACTTTCCTGTTCAGGTGGTTCAAGCTCACTTATTTGCTTAGGCCTTCCACCCCTGACATACCCCAGAACCAGTACTGATAGGGAGGCACTCTACAGTCCCGAGGGTCTGCTGACACCCAGAGCACTTCCAGGAGCCCAGAATAAGGGGATGGTGGTGATTGTCAGGAGTAGTGGTAGAGGGAAGTATAGCAGCATATAGTAAAAGGATAGAGTTGGAAAAGGGTAGAAGCATTGATAAGTTTCCTTGCAGCAATAACTGTCACTCAGGAAAGTTGTAGGAAAGATGAAGGAGGGTTCCTGAAGTTTTGAGTATGTGCCAATCTTTGTAACCATATGCTGTATCACTTCCTGCTAAAAACTTTCAAATTACCCCTTGTTGCATCGAGGAAGCTACTTCCTTAGTATGGTTTGAGAGCTTCCTCCTCACCTGGTCCTGCCTGTCTCTTCCTCAGTCACTTTCCTGGGTGCATCCTGTGCCCTGGTGTGTTCTAGCTGAGGTGGTAATACTGGGTAGTACCGCCAATTGGTCACATTTCCTCTTTCCAGCTCTGCATTCAATGATAGTGATATCATGCTGGTAGCTAAAATTCCCTATGGTAGGATTACTGACACCAGAGCAACTCACAGACACTACAAAGCAGCGTTTTTCATCCCCAGGGGATCTGTTGTTAAAATTTACCAGCACTTACCACTGCCCCTGCACCCACTCCACCAGCAGCCTTGCAGTTCCTGCCACAGAACATGCCATTGCCTATTCTTGACAGTTCACATGACTGATTCTCCCTCCTTTCCCTCTCTCTTTCCTTTCTTCCATCTCTCCTTTCCTTCTGTCTTTCCACCCATCCATCTATCCGGAGGTAGCCAGACTTGGTTCTAATTCCCCTTCTGCAACTTCATAGCAGACCAAGAAAATTTCCTAACCTTTATCATGCCTCCATTTTCTCTATGTGATCTGTTGTGAGGGTTCAATGACTTTGTATGTATGAGGTGCTTGGAACAGTGTCTGGCACGTGATAAGTACTATTTAATTCTTTGTTTTTAGTATTGATCAAAACATTGTTCATTGCCTCCTGTGTGACCAACACTGAATATGCACAAATGAAAACAGGTTTAATAAAATAAACATAAAATATTCGAGAGCCGGTTAGTTTTTCCAGGGATCCCAAGACCTGACTTCATGGAGGCAGGGGCATTCGAAATGAATCCTGAAAGATCCCATACACCCACCAAACTGGCAAGACAGACAGAGGCATTGCAGAGGAAAGAAGTCACGTGAGCATGGGCATGGAAGGGAGAACAGCATGACCTGCTAGGATTTTGTGTAGCTGAGCATGAACCCATGGAGGGAGAAGGAGTCTTTGATCATGTTTGGGTTATAGGTGATCCACAGGGAATTGAGCTACAGTCTCTTCTTAGCTCTGTTCTTTTGCCTTTGTGTGAGGATGGATCTGAGCTTTGTTTGGTTTTCCCCCAAAAAAGTCAGAAATCCACATTTTTTATGTGAAAGTTCCTGACGTTTAATGGTTGAACTAATTCAATTAAAAACAGAACAAAACAAAACACAGAACACATCCGCAGGCTCTACCCAGCCTCCTGCAGAAGAATGGAGATCTAGTTCCCAAGCTGGTATGAAGATGATAAAATCTGCACTTGGAATTCCTGATTTTGAATAGGGTTCTGTCATTAGCTGTGTGACCAAAGGTGAGAGTCCCTTCCACTCTCTGAGCCCCTGGTGCCTGCCAAATGGCTGTCATATTTCTTGTCCTATGTAACTTGCTGTGAGGAGCCTTTTGGACTATGGAAATAAAAGCCCCTGCAAAGAACCAGACACACATTAGACATATTCCCAGACCCTCTGTGCTGTGGCAAAGCCATACACAATTCGGTACAGCCCCAAGAGTGAGTCAAGTCACCCAAAGGTACCTGAATGTCCTTACTTGCCTTTTCAATTTTGACACTAGATGGGGGAAGAGAAATGTAGGAGTGTTTTATTCCCTTCGTTCTATGAAAAACGTGAGGGAGCTTGACATTCCATTTTGGAAGTCTGTATGTCAGAGATACAGCTAAAAGTTATTGATTGCTTCTGCATGGATTCCGGACCATGGGGAAAGGCGCGTTCCACCTCTGTGCTCTGTGCTGGTTGTTTCTTTGAGGCAGCAGAGGCTTGTCTGGAAGGAAGTCAGCTGCACACAGTTCTCATCAGAGGATTTCTGGAATTTCTTCTCATCGATCCCTGTCCATTCCAGGCTGGCTTTGAACAAGCTTTTAAGGAAATGATCAAACCTTGGAAGAGTCAAATCCTTTCCTGTTGAGGGATGGGGCTGAATGGATGTTGGCTTTCCCACAGCGGAGGGGCCAACATGCAGCTAGCCTACTTCCTCAGGCCTGGTTAGGAGTACTCTGTGAATGCAGCTTTTTGAAAGCCTCAGGCCTAGTGTAATACATTGAATCTTGCTGTTATTCTGGTTTTGTGTTATTTTTATTTGTTTTGCTGTGTTGGCTGATTGAACTTGATCATAAGATGCTTCGAAGAGGCAGGCAAGCTTTGAAGTAAGGACACCTGATTTTTAAAAGCATAACATTTCTGGATTTTGATTTCACTGTAGAGATTTTAATGATTTCTGCTTTAGATGCTGACCTGAGCCTCAAAACTTATTTTACTCTCCTCTAAACCCCAAACCACCTGGGTCCTCAGGACTGAGGTGTATGATGCTACTGTGGTTCTCACCTTCTGTTGGTGTCTGGGGTCCCTGCAGAGGCCAAATCACAGAGGAACCAAAGTCGTATTCTTCTGAGATGGATTTGAAACCACTTAGGTCTATGAATCAACATTATAGGTGACACAGCATATTTGATATTAAAGCAGTATTGAAGCCCTGACCCCTAATGTGACTGTACTTGGAGATAGGGGCTCTGGGAGGTAATTTGGTTTAGGTGAGGTCAGGAAGGTGGGCCCTTCGTCATGGGATCAGTGCCCTTGTAAAAAGAGATCCCAGAGAGTTTGCCTCTTCTCTTTCCATCCACATCCCCTGAAGAATGGTCTCATGAGGATACAGCAAGAACAAGGCCATCTACAACCCAAGGAGAGATCTCTCACAAGATATTGGCCATGCTGGCACCTTGCCTGTGGTATTTTGTTACTGCAGCCCAAGATGCTTAATATGGGAGGTTACTATAGGTTAGTCTGGGCACCTAGCCACCTTGTGAAACATTTCTTTGAGCAAAGACGTGCCTGTGTTTATACCACTGTCTGTAATGTTCACCACCGGCCTAGCACATAGTAGGCATTCATTAACAACTTGTCAAATGAACGCACACTAATGAACAGACTGAAAAAACATCCCATTTATAAACATTTGGAAAACAATTCACTTGAGTATTGGGGATTTTCTGCAGTCACGGTTTGAGATGAAGGAAAAATAAATTCTTTTAGAGTATACAGTGTGTGTGGGGCGTGTGTGTATGTATATACCAAGCTGTTAACAGCTTGCACTTTTTTACTAGCCCACCCCATGGAGACATAATGATAGTAAAATAAATACAGTCAGCATGCTTTCCTATTTACCCAGCATGCAAGCAAGTGACTATTTCCAAGCATTTGCAATTTCATCAAGGTCTCCTAGAACCATTCCCCATAAAGAGATGCTGAGTTGGGCTGCTGACCCACCAAAATCTAATTATCTGAAATTTAGTAAAAAAAAAAAAAAAAAAAAAAAAAAAAAAAAAAGTCCTATCTTTATAAGAAAGTCACAGAACCTCAATATTGAAAAGGATTTCTGATGTCCCTTTGGACTTCAGATTCCCCAATGGGCAAGTAGCCATGGAAGGATGTGATTTTCCTGACAAAATGGTGGCTTCAGGGTTCTTTCTTTCTTGTTCCTCTGAGAAATCCCTCAGGTACCGTGGGGTGTTTGCTCCATAGCTTTTGCCATTTGAGAATGGAGAAGCTATTTCCTCAAGATGCTATTCATCTTTATTCATATCTGGGTGCAGATGAGTTCAGAATGTGTGGGTGTGGGATTTGAAGAGTGAAGTGCTTAGGTAACAGTTGGCGTGCCAGTTGTGTAATGAAGAAAATGTATTGACAATATTAAATTGTGGGCTGAATCTGGCTTTTGGTGTTAAAAAAAAGAGAACAAAATTTCCCCAAGTGACAGCATTGTTTTTATGCCAGGGGTGTTTCTAAATGTTGGGACAACAGCGTTGAGAAACATGGGTCTTCACTGAGTGTCGCTTTCTTCTGCCGTGCCTGATTTTAGCCTAGAAGCCCCACATAGCTTTCTTTGAAACTGGAAGGTGTTGCCGTGTTTCTAAATATACATTCATATTGTACTTAACTGAGGGAAATAGATTCAGTAATAACAGGCAAGATTTTAATTCACTTTGCATATTGCAGGTGGAAGAGCCAACCAATTTCTAGAAAAATTAATGGTAATTTATTGAGTCACTCACTAAGAAGTTACAGTTTGCTTCCCAATCTCCAAAACCTCTAACTCATCATCAACCTCTAGGTCTTTAGGAGGTGAAAGTGTGCACTTTTGCTTCTTATTAAAAAGTCATGTTCTTTATCTTTTCTTGATGCCGATCACAGTAGAGACTAATACAGAGAAATCTTTCTCCTTGGTTATGGGTAGAGTTGAAGAGGTGACTGAACATGACTGTGACCGGTTAACATTTGTGCATTCCATCTGTAACAGATGTTTCTAGCAAATGCACATGGATGTTCAGGGTCCTGGCAATGCCTAGTTCAGGGGTTTTTAACCATTTTTCTCATTATATATCCTTTTGGAAGTCTGGTAAAACCTATGTGCTCTTTCTTACTTTCTAATATAAAATTAACATTTTTAGTTTGTCTAGATTAAATCTAAAAATATTTTAAATATAAAAAATAAATAAGATTACCAAGAACCACCACCACAGCAAAAATACCCATGAAACGCGTGGATTCTCAGGGATTCTTGGAATCTCTGTCACACTGTATTTAGAGTATAATGCATGACCTATATCACTGCCTGATCTGTCATCAGTATTTAAAAAAAACATTTCAAATAATACTCTTCAATAGTTAGCTTTACCATCAGATGTGTTTGAACTTGCCTGGTCTAGACTTGCAGCCTACACCTGTCGAATTTCAAAAGACAGTGCTAATTTATGGAGAATTAAACATTCTCATTTAGAATGTCCACTTTTGCAAAACTATAACAAAGAATTTAAATGGTTGACTTCTATTTATCCATGAAGAATAAATAAGTGTAGATAGGGACGGCCATTAAGTAACCCAGATATCTGGATCACTGGGTGAGAAGACGCACCTTTTCCCTATTGTGGCTGAATGACTACCAGATGAGAAGTTGACCAATAATTGTCTCTCTGTATTAGAATGGCTATGCTCAGGAGGAATTAACTATTATGACTTTAAAGTTGTGCCATGTGAGCGTGGCTCAGCGGTTAGGTATCTGCCTTCAGCTCAAGATATGAGCCTGGGGTCCTGGGATCGAGTCACACATCAGGCTCCCTGTGGGGAGCCTGCTTCTCCCTCTGCCTGTGTCTCTGACTCTCTATGTCTCTCATGAATAATAAATAAAATTTAAAAAATAAACTTGTGATATGCACAAATGATATTTCAGGATTTCTGAACAATTGTATTGCCATATATATATAGCTGTGATTTTTATTGGTGTTGTCACAGATACTGATGGCACTAGTGTAGTCTGTTGCTTGTCTTTAAAATTGAAGAAAATAAAATTGAAGAAAATGCCAAATTTCAGTTGTTGATCAGTGGGGACAAAAAAAAAGACAGAAAAGACCTTCTACAGTTATGGATTCCCTGCTTTGTGGTCTTGGCTTCTCAGTGGGAGACCGTGGACCCCAAGTCAAAAACCTCTGTCTCAAGGGGTGAGTCAATGCCTGATAACATGAAAAATAACCATGAAAGCAGTTTTCAGACAGAAAACCCACAGAAGGGGTTAGAAAAGAATGTCACCACCTGGTAATTTATTTAACCAACATGCCAGAATTTGACATGGTTGGCTTAGTAACTAGTCTCTTTGGAGAGAGATGCTGTAGCCTTTATTCAGTAGAGCATTGGGTCTTCTTTGAGAGCCAGTGGCATAATGTGTATGGTCTCATTAGTGTGAATTATTAAACTGTTTAAGGGTGGGTCTGGAGTTTTGAAGTAAGCCAAAGTCACTTGAAGTAAGGCTGCTGAATGTAGAGGGTGATCGGGTATGTAAACACCAGACTGGCAGTTGAAAATTTGGAGGCTTCTTTTCAGAAGGGACTCATCATCTATTCTGGAAGCTGCTCCATCGTGGTGGAGGCAAGGTAGGGATGAGATCTGGAAAAGATTGAGTTTCCAAAATGGTAGCATCCTTGGAATCAGCCTTCAGTCCCCAGGGTGACTAATTTATAGAGGAAAGCTCATTTCCCTCTATAAAGTAATGTACCAAGATGGTTTCAAAATATTTAATGACAACATTCAAAAGTCACATTCTGTACCATCTTGAATGAAACTGTGCTCTCCAATAGAAATATAATGCTAGCCACTTACAGAATTTAAAATTTTCCAGTAGCCACATTAAATGTGTAAAAAGGAAAAGGTGAAATTGAGTTTAATAATGTTTAATACTTAACCCAGTATATCCAAGATTGCTATTTTAACTTGTGATTAAGTTAAAAATTATTGATTTTTTTTTCATTCCAAGCCTATGAAATCTAATGTGTATTTTATACAGCAAATTGCACTTTGGACACTGAATTTTCACCAGAAATCTGACCTATGTTCAGATTTCAAAAAACTGACAATTGAAAAAGCAGGTTCACATATCCATGTTGTTTCAAATACACTTAAATGTTTTCTAATAACTGGTGTATTGGGTTTTACATTTAATCACAAATAAAATGAAACATTTAGTTCCTCAATCATGGGAGCCACATTTCAGGTCCTCAGTAGCCACTGGTAACTAGTGATCACTGTATCCAGTTGTGTGAGTCCAGATTATATGGGGAAATAATGGGAGCAGAATCCATAGACACAGTGTGGACATTTAAACTCTTGGGAGATACTCATCCTTCCAGTTTTTCTTACCTTTCTGTGTATAAAATAGTTATTTTGGTCTTTTAGTTAATCTAGTATTTTCCCAAAATCTCCCCATATTCTCCTTAGAATCCATTTATATGACCCTCCTTATGAGTATTTACCATTTACATCCAAGAGAGCCATATGGTCTCTGCTTCATAGATGGGAGGTTTGGGGATGAGTAGAGATGATTGGATGAAGACAAGAAGCTAATACCCCCACTCCAGGTTCTTATAACAAAACACTTAGCCACAGGAGCAAAGTTTCCTGACTCTTGCCACCCCCCCCCCCCCCCCCCATGCATCTCCGGTTCTGATTCTGAAGACTTGGGGTGGAGCTCGGGAAATTGCATTTTCATTATCTTCCTTGCTCTCCATACATTCCCCTCCCAGGTGATTCAGCCCAGCCTAATCTAGTAACTACTGCCCTGAGCACCCCTGCACTGTATTATTTTTGCTAGTGGTTCATAAAGTGTGTTCTGAGGACCCCCTTCATCAGAATACCCTGTGTTTTGTTGAACTGAAGAGTTCTAAGCCCTGCCCCAAACCAGCAAAGTCAGAATAGCTGCATCTGTGGTGCTAAGAATCTGCAGTTTTAACAAGCTCCTTGACTAATTCTTGTGCCTAGTGACTTTAAAAGGCAGTGCTTTATGCAGACACCTCCTCAATTTGGACATATGAGATTCTTTGATCCCACCTTTTCTCATTCATTCTTCTCCCCCATGTCTGATTTTTAGAACTCCACTGTCACATTTATCCCACCTCCCCTGTGTTCAGGTCATTTAACAAATATGCATTTGTTCCAGGGACTGGGGATACAAAGATATAGATTGTGAGATTCTGTCTCTGACCTCTGAGAGCTGTGGACAGAAGAGGGAGAAACAGACCTGTGGAAGCCTGAGCTCATGAGGTGGTGAGCTGCCCCTGAGGAACTGAAGTTGTAGATGAACCTTCTGGTTTGCCACCAACTAGCAGTGTGACCTTGGACAACCCACCCAGCATCTCTGGGCCTCAGTCTCTTTCGAGCAAACACAGAGGGATATGAAACATCAAGAATTCTGTGATCCAATATACATATCTTACAGGCCATAAAGAGTGATCTTCTGGAGGACACGTTGATTCCTCTCAGCAGTCAAGAGTTTGCCTGAGTAGCATTTTCCTGAGCCTGTTTTCAATCTTGCCTACTGAGGGCCTGGGAAATGAATAGAGAAGCAATCAATCTGGTGTCAGGGGACTGGAGATAGCAGCTGTGCCTCTCAGGCATTGCAGGTCTTGTCATTTGTTTGGAAGTTGTCCCTGGCTTGGCCCGACAACAGTGATACTTTTCTTGTTTCCTTAGTTCTTAAGAAGGCCTTTTATGCCAGCTCTGTCTACACGCATGCATGACACACACACAGCGGTATGACCATTCTCTATTCAGTATTTCCCCAAGAAGCCCACTGTGGTATGGGAGATAGTTTTAGATGTGCATACATTTGTTTGGGGTATTTTTGTGTGCTTTGATAGGTATTAGAAAAATATAGCAAGCATAGCAAAACTGTTTTTATGGATGCTATTTCTTAGGATAATCGTTTAAATAAATCAATTGAATTGAAGCAAAAGATTGCATAAATGCTAACACAGGTAGAACCTGGATTAACAGAATTCTTGAAGGTAGTATGTGATCGACTAGTATGTGGGCAGTGCTAACTTGATGGCGCTGATGAGACTTAACAGATTGAGGAGAGTCTCCTACCAGGTGAGACTGCAAACACAGAAGTGTTCTTATTCTTTATTGGTTTGGTATTTCAGCCTAAATATTATTCCTTGTGGGAACATTGATGTTGGTCATGTTAGGTACTTAGAATGAGAGACTTTAACCTGCAGGTAAATTAAAATGAAAGGAAATTCTGTAAAGCAGCTGGCCCAGTACTCTACAAAAATGCCAGTGTCATAAAGGGCCAAAAACAAACAAATAAACATGGCTGGGGAACCATTCTAGATTAAAGGAGACTCAACAAAGATGACCACAAAATATAATGCGTGATACTTGATTAGACCCTGGATCAAAAATAAGATGTTATAAAGGACATTTGGGGACATTTAAGGGATTTGAAACTAACTGCTTATTAGAAAACTGTAGAGTTATAAATTTTACATTTCCTGAGTGTGATAATTGCAGTATAGGCAGCTATTCTTGGTCTAAGGAGATTTATGCTGAAGTATTTAGGAATGAAATATATTAATGTCTGCAATTAACTCTCAAATAATTTAAGCCAAATATACATACTCAGTTGTTTACCTAATGCCCATATATACATATACATACATACATACATAGAAATACACCACACACATGCCTGTGCATACACGTAGCCACACATGCACACATTCACACATGCATGCTCACATATGTACAAGAAGAGGGGAAACAAATGTGACAGAATATTTATTTATGTTTTAAAAAGATTTTTTTATTTATTTGAGAGACAGAGAGAGAGCAGGGAATGGGGGGAGGGAGAAGGAGGGAATCTGAAGCATACTCCCTTGCTGAGCATTGAACATTGTTCAGTCTCCCGACCCTGAGATCATGACCTAAGCTGAAATCAAGAGTCTGATGCTTAACCCACTGAACCACCCCGGTGCCCTGTGACAGCATATTTACAGCTGGTCAGGCTACAGTGTTCACTGTGCAATTCTTGCACCTTTCTGAAGGCTTACACCTTAGAAATTTTCAAAATAAAAAGCTGCCAAAAAAGATTAGACTTGCTGAGGTAGAGAAATCTCAAGATAACGTACAATTTTCATTGTGCCGATCAAGAAGTGGGTGTTGGAGGGTTGGATAACATTTTTCCTGAGCTTCCTAAGGAGTGTGGCTACCTTGGTGTGGAGAACCAAAATTGCCCTGTAACTATTCCACTGCTAAGGTTCCCTCCACCAAGGAACCATAAGACATACAGTCAATCTCTCATCAGCAGACGGTTCATGATGACTGCATGGCTTCTTGCTTGCATAGGCTTCGCTGTTACAGCTGATAAAACAGCACTCTTCACACAGAATAGCCTCTGCTCTTGTAGAATGAGATTTTTGTGAAGTCAAAAGTCTTTCTTGATAATGTTTCTTGAGTGCCTACTATGCTCCAGGCCTTGTTCCCAGGGGCTGGTGGAAGGTGGTTAAAATTCTGCTTCTCATGGATATCATGTTCTGAGATGGGTGGGGGGTAGCCAGGCGAGTAGTGGAAACAAATTGGGGGATTTCAAAAATTGTTTCATCTTATCAAGAAAAAGAAAATTATGAGAGTAACATGACAGGGAGTGATGAAGCCGGGTGAGGTAGAATGGTCGTGAAACGCTTCTCTGAAGAAGTGGCCCATCATTGGGATCATGACAGGGAGTATTTTATGTCATACATCTGTGCCATTTATTCCTCATTCTTGCAGCCTCTGAGTTTGATGTTGAGGTCAAGGGTCTTCTGAAACCTGACTCTTCTTCTGGGTTGCCACAAGGTCAGTGTCTCTGGCTCTGGTCCCTGCCAAGTGGCCAGAATGAAGCCAACCCTTGCCTGTGCTCTTGCTCTTGTGGGTGTCCTCATCCCCTTGTTGGTGAGTGCAGGTGTCCTCTGTACACTTTTCATCTGTATAGTGGGCTTTTTAAAAGGTTGACTCCAAAAGCCACACAAAGCCCATCATCTGGTCATAGTGACACATGGTGATGAAAGTGACTTATTGTCCCCAAATAATCCTGCAGAGGAAGCCTTCCAGCCAGCAGTTTTCAATAATGCCACATTGGCACCCCTCTGAATTACTGTCTTCTTTTGCTAATTCAATATGACAGGTTTCTAAAGTAATTTGAGCACATGTAAAAGCAGTGTCAGAGAGAGTATTCAAACTTGCTTGAAGGAAGGTAGTGGAAAGACCTTACATTGCATTCTCCTTGCAACACTAATCAAGATCCATTTGGATTCATTTCCTAGAGGCATTAAATATACTTAAGTTTTGTCTTTTCTTTTCCAGTCACCTTTTTAGTTTCATCTGATAACCATATTCTGTCTTCAGTGCTTGAATTTGCCTCGGAGTATAGAGACAGTCAGCTGATTCTTTAGACCAGAGGCCGCCAAAGATAGGAAGTGAAGACAATATTCCTTTGCATTTAGAGAAATTGTAATGTTTAAAATTCCGGCCAAAATTATGCCCCTCGTTGGAAGTCACTCAGGACACAGGCCAGCAGGTAAAAAGGATCCTGTGTGGGATTCAGAATATCATTTTTCCTTATCATTCCCATTTCCACCTGGGTGAACCAAAGCTGGCCTTCCAGATGGCAGGGTGTGGGCCAGGCAGCATGGCATAGTATAAGACATACAGGATTTGGACTCCAAGAACCTGGTGTGAGCCCCAGCCCCCACCACTTATGACTGTGAACTTGGCTCAAAGCCTGGCCCATTGTAAGCACTCAACAAATATGAGCCCCGTTTCCTCCTCCCCTTCCTCCTTTTCTGCATGGTCATCTGCTTCCAAGTAAGGAGGCCCTTCCTACCTCTCCAACCCCAACCCATCTCTTACCATCCTTTCCAAAGCTCCCCTCAGTTGAGCTGGCCTTTTTGCCATTTGTAGGACATGCTTCAAGGTTGCTGAACAGCACGTCCTTCTGCTTGACATGCCCCTCCCTCTGACGACCCCATTGCTTGCTATTCACTTCTTTCAGTTCTCAGCTTGCGGAGTGTCACCCCTAAAAGCAGCCTCCTTGTTTCTAAGATATCACCCCAGGGGATTTTCTTCATGGCTTCTCTCACTATCTTAAGTTATCTAGAGGATTCATTTGTGTTTGATGTTTATTGCCTGTGTCTCGCTCTGAGCCCTGAGCTCCATGGGAGCAGATGCCCTGACTGTTGTGGGCATAGCAGCACCTGGTGCATACTGGTCACTCAGTATATATTTATTGCATGAAAGTCACTGAAGACTCCCTGAGAACTGGAGCAGCCTCACAGGGCTATTCTGAAGATCAGATGCTACAGGTTTCTGAGAATCCTTTAGAAATTTAACACCATGCACATAAACTTATTATTATTAAGCCTTCTCCACCTAATCCTTGAAGTACCCCTTCCACTGCCCCAACCTGAAGTGTCCTTTTCATATTCTAACAGCCTTTCTGTAAAGATCTGGTGTCTGTGACATCAGCAAGAGTTTCACATGAAACCTAGAGGAATTCAAAGCAAGAGGGAAAAAAAATTCCTCCAGCTTGGAAATTGGTACTCAGTGAACAGTTTACAGGTGTAAGCTTCAATCCTTTAGAGTGCGCAGAGCGTGCAGCATTCAAACAATGGCCAGCAGCAGAGGGAGACAGTATTAAGAATTCAAGTTACACACAGCTTCCCTGGGCTGAGTTTAGCTTAAAGCAAATGGCATCATATGCCTGGTTTTGGGGAGGCAGGAAATAAATGCAGAGATTTCAGCTTGGAGGAAAGCTCAGTGGCACCATGGCCCCTCTTTGTTCCTTGCATTCTTTTAAGACATCAGCCATCAGCTCAGTGATGAGGAGGACAGTGTTGATAATGAGCTGCAGAGTACATCTTGCCTGTGTATGGTATAAGGTTTTTTTTTTTTTTTTCATCTATCTACCTTTGTGGAAAATTTTCAACCTTTACTATTTATAACCTTTTCAGGCTTCAATCAAGATGTAGTATGTTGGCTTTGAAAGAGCTTGATTTAAATTGTGGAAGGAAAGGAAGGGGCTTCAGAAATCTCAATCCATTATTCATGATGTTTAGAAAGATGGGTTTTTGAAAGTGTGAAAACCATCCTGATAGAGACTGAATCAGGAAGTGAACAATGTTGATTTCACAGCGAAATCCCCTCTCTCTGCCACTTTGTAGACACAATATACAGGGACGCTTGCCTTTTCCCCTCCCGACACTGTTTCCATTAAACATTCCATTAGGACATTAAAAGGGCTTCTTTAAGTTTTTTTTTTAAGATTTTTATTTACTTATTCATGAGAGACAGAGAAGGAGGCAGAGACATAGGCAGAGGAAGAGACAGGCTCTCTGTGAAGAGCCCGATGTGGGACTCGATCCCAGGACTCCATGATCACACCCTGAGCTGAAGGCAGACGTTCAACTGCTGAGTCATTCAGGCATCCCAAAAGGGCTTCTTTAAGTTTCAGTGGAAATTGAAATCTCCAGTTTAAGAAACTGAAACTAAATCTTGAATACTGTTGGGAAAAAAATACTTCACCTGTGCCTGTTCTCCCTGTTTCTCAAAGTGTGAGGATTTTGGTAAGCTAAGTCAGAAAAGGAGATGGAATATCTAGTTTGTTTCCTCCTTTCCCTTCCCTTCCCCAGAAGATCAGAATCCTACCCTCACCTCCTAGGATGTGGGGTCTTATTCTCCCAAGAGAAACCCTCACACAAATGCTCATATCAACTGAATACATATATCAAGGACTTTGATGCTTGATGAAAAATATTTCAATTATGTTATTTTTAATTTTAATGATTTGAAGAATGGACACGAAATTTGTAATATAGACCATGCCTTAAAATCAGAAAACTATTTATAAGAAAGACCAATTATAACGACTGCCTAGAATCTCTTAAACTTGCATCTCTCCCTTAAAACAACTCACAAATGAGAGTGAGGCATTTTTTATTTTGAAAAGCTGAAGATTTCTTGTAGGGAGCTTTATTTAAAGAGGAGAGGTGAATTAAGTAGCACAAGAGAAATCACAAATTAAGTGCAGCCCTGAAATAGACTCATTCGGAGGATTAATTTTGTTCTTCTTCTTTTTTTTAGTGTTTATAATTGAAGCCACTTATGTTTTCAAGAAAAGAATTAGAAATAGAAGGTAGATCTTAGATTTCTAAAGGGTTTCATATTGTATCATCTGACTTAGGGCCAGGCTGTCCCAAGTGGGGCCAACCACCAGACGTAATATTATTAGAGTTTCATGCAAGTGGTTCTTTTGTTTGTTTGCTTATGTTTGAGGATGGAAAGCTTCTACTGGCTTTTGTGGAAAAACTAACATTTGAGCTCTTGCACTGAAAGAGAACCCTTCGCCCCTCTGACTTTTCTATATTGTTTCTTTGGGAATATAGCTCAGAATCTTTTGCTTGGAATACTATGTCAGCAAAGATAAGGGAATTTGACCTATATCTTCACATTCCTCAAATTAAAATTTAATCCAAACTCTGAATTTTAATTTTGTGATGTTTGACCCTTTGTCTAATGTCATATATTACATTGTGTTTGAAGGAGAATTTCCTTAAATTCTTTTATGACTTTACACCGGTATCCAAATTTGCTCCTACTCTATCCTCTTCCTTTATCTCAGTCCTTCATATTACTTCATATTACCACCAGATTCATTTTCCCAAAATGCCACTTTGATTTGGTTACCCCCTTGCTTAAAACATTTGGTGACCCTTGGGTGTCAATAAAGTCAAACTTCTTAACCTGTCTTTCACGGTTATGCATAGATAGCACCATCCTCTTTCCCTTAGTATGTGTTCCATGGTGCATCTCAGGGCTCATGTTGGACATGACTATATAATACTGCATTTTCTACACCCCTGATATAGTCTCCACTGAAGATTTTCTTTCTCCTCTTCCTTTTATTCATCCAATGTCATTGCATTCTTTTTTTTTTTTTTTAAGATTTCATGCTTTTATTTTAGATAGATAGATAGCGCAGAGGGGCAGAAGGGCAGGGAGAGGGACAGGCAGACACTGCAGTGAGTGCGGGCCCAATGCAGGCTCGTTCTCAGGACCCTGAGACCATGACCTGAGTTGAAATCAAGAGTCAGACTCTCAACTCCCTGAGCTATCCAGGTGCCCCTCATTGCATCTTTTGAGGCTTGGGTCAAACACTAAGGCAGATGTTTGCCTTGAGCACCTCTGATTAAAGTAATCCTCACTTTTAATAAGCTTCTATGTCTTGAAAAGATTAGACTTGCTGAGGTAGAGAAATCTCAAGATAACGTACAATTTTCATTGTGCCGATCAAGAAGTGGGTGTTGGAGGGTTGGATAACATTTTTCCTGAGCTTCCTAAGGAGTGTGGCTACCTTGGTGTGGAGAACCAAAATTGCCCTGTAACTATTCCACTGCTAAGGTTCCCTCCACCAAGGAACCATAAGACATATAGTCAATCTCTCATCAGCAGACGGTTCATGATGACTGCATGGCTTCTTGCTTGCATAGGCTTCGCTGTTACAGCTGATAAAACAGCACTCTTGCACACAGAATAGCCTCTGCTCTTGTAGAATGAGATTTTTGTGAAGTCAAAAGTCTTTCTTGATAATGTTTCTTGAGTGCCTACTATGCTCCAGGCCTTGTTCCCAGGGGCTGGTGGAAGGTGGTTAAAATTCTGCTTCTCATGGATATCATGTTCTGAGATGGGTGGGGGGTAGCCAGGCGAGTAGTGGAAACAAATTGGGGGATTTCAAAAATTGTTTCATCTTATCAAGAAAAAGAAAATTATGAGAGTAACATGACAGGGAGTGATGAAGCCGGGTGAGGTAGAATGGTCGTGAAACGCTTCTCTGAAGAAGTGGCCCATCATTGGGATCATGACAGGGAGTATTTTATGTCATACATCTGTGCCATTTATTCCTCATTCTTGCAGCCTCTGAGTTTGATGTTGAGGTCAAGGGTCTTCTGAAACCTGACTCTTCTTCTGGGTTGCCACAAGGTCAGTGTCTCTGGCTCTGGTCCCTGCCAAGTGGCCAGAATGAAGCCAACCCTTGCCTGTGCTCTTGCTCTTGTGGGTGTCCTCATCCCCTTGTTGGTGAGTGCAGGTGTCCTCTGTACACTTTTCATCTGTATAGTGGGCTTTTTAAAAGGTTGACTCCAAAAGCCACACAAAGCCCATCATCTGGTCATAGTGACACATGGTGATGAAAGTGACTTATTGTCCCCAAATAATCCTGCAGAGGAAGCCTTCCAGCCAGCAGTTTTCAATAATGCCACATTGGCACCCCTCTGAATTACTGTCTTCTTTTGCTAATTCAATATGACAGGTTTCTAAAGTAATTTGAGCACATGTAAAAGCAGTGTCAGAGAGAGTATTCAAACTTGCTTGAAGGAAGGTAGTGGAAAGACCTTACATTGCATTCTCCTTGCAACACTAATCAAGATCCATTTGGATTCATTTCCTAGAGGCATTAAATATACTTAAGTTTTGTCTTTTCTTTTCCAGTCACCTTTTTAGTTTCATCTGATAACCATATTCTGTCTTCAGTGCTTGAATTTGCCTCGGAGTATAGAGACAGTCAGCTGATTCTTTAGACCAGAGGCCGCCAAAGATAGGAAGTGAAGACAATATTCCTTTGCATTTAGAGAAATTGTAATGTTTAAAATTCCGGCCAAAATTATGCCCCTCGTTGGAAGTCACTCAGGACACAGGCCAGCAGGTAAAAAGGATCCTGTGTGGGATTCAGAATATCATTTTTCCTTATCATTCCCATTTCCACCTGGGTGAACCAAAGCTGGCCTTCCAGATGGCAGGGTGTGGGCCAGGCAGCATGGCATAGTATAAGACATACAGGATTTGGACTCCAAGAACCTGGTGTGAGCCCCAGCCCCCACCACTTATGACTGTGAACTTGGCTCAAAGCCTGGCCCATTGTAAGCACTCAACAAATATGAGCCCCGTTTCCTCCTCCCCTTCCTCCTTTTCTGCATGGTCATCTGCTTCCAAGTAAGGAGGCCCTTCCTACCTCTCCAACCCCAACCCATCTCTTACCATCCTTTCCAAAGCTCCCCTCAGTTGAGCTGGCCTTTTTGCCATTTGTAGGACATGCTTCAAGGTTGCTGAACAGCACGTCCTTCTGCTTGACATGCCCCTCCCTCTGACGACCCCATTGCTTGCTATTCACTTCTTTCAGTTCTCAGCTTGCGGAGTGTCACCCCTAAAAGCAGCCTCCTTGTTTCTAAGATATCACCCCAGGGGATTTTCTTCATGGCTTCTCTCACTATCTTAAGTTATCTAGAGGATTCATTTGTGTTTGATGTTTATTGCCTGTGTCTCGCTCTGAGCCCTGAGCTCCATGGGAGCAGATGCCCTGACTGTTGTGGGCATAGCAGCACCTGGTGCATACTGGTCACTCAGTATATATTTATTGCATGAAAGTCACTGAAGACTCCCTGAGAACTGGAGCAGCCTCACAGGGCTATTCTGAAGATCAGATGCTACAGGTTTCTGAGAATCCTTTAGAAATTTAACACCATGCACATAAACTTATTATTATTAAGCCTTCTCCACCTAATCCTTGAAGTACCCCTTCCACTGCCCCAACCTGAAGTGTCCTTTTCATATTCTAACAGCCTTTCTGTAAAGATCTGGTGTCTGTGACATCAGCAAGAGTTTCACATGAAACCTAGAGGAATTCAAAGCAAGAGGGAAAAAAAATTCCTCCAGCTTGGAAATTGGTACTCAGTGAACAGTTTACAGGTGTAAGCTTCAATCCTTTAGAGTGCGCAGAGCGTGCAGCATTCAAACAATGGCCAGCAGCAGAGGGAGACAGTATTAAGAATTCAAGTTACACACAGCTTCCCTGGGCTGAGTTTAGCTTAAAGCAAATGGCATCATATGCCTGGTTTTGGGGAGGCAGGAAATAAATGCAGAGATTTCAGCTTGGAGGAAAGCTCAGTGGCACCATGGCCCCTCTTTGTTCCTTGCATTCTTTTAAGACATCAGCCATCAGCTCAGTGATGAGGAGGACAGTGTTGATAATGAGCTGCAGAGTACATCTTGCCTGTGTATGGTATAAGGTTTTTTTTTTTTTTTTCATCTATCTACCTTTGTGGAAAATTTTCAACCTTTACTATTTATAACCTTTTCAGGCTTCAATCAAGATGTAGTATGTTGGCTTTGAAAGAGCTTGATTTAAATTGTGGAAGGAAAGGAAGGGGCTTCAGAAATCTCAATCCATTATTCATGATGTTTAGAAAGATGGGTTTTTGAAAGTGTGAAAACCATCCTGATAGAGACTGAATCAGGAAGTGAACAATGTTGATTTCACAGCGAAATCCCCTCTCTCTGCCACTTTGTAGACACAATATACAGGGACGCTTGCCTTTTCCCCTCCCGACACTGTTTCCATTAAACATTCCATTAGGACATTAAAAGGGCTTCTTTAAGTTTTTTTTTTAAGATTTTTATTTACTTATTCATGAGAGACAGAGAAGGAGGCAGAGACATAGGCAGAGGAAGAGACAGGCTCTCTGTGAAGAGCCCGATGTGGGACTCGATCCCAGGACTCCATGATCACACCCTGAGCTGAAGGCAGACGTTCAACTGCTGAGTCATTCAGGCATCCCAAAAGGGCTTCTTTAAGTTTCAGTGGAAATTGAAATCTCCAGTTTAAGAAACTGAAACTAAATCTTGAATACTGTTGGGAAAAAAATACTTCACCTGTGCCTGTTCTCCCTGTTTCTCAAAGTGTGAGGATTTTGGTAAGCTAAGTCAGAAAAGGAGATGGAATATCTAGTTTGTTTCCTCCTTTCCCTTCCCTTCCCCAGAAGATCAGAATCCTACCCTCACCTCCTAGGATGTGGGGTCTTATTCTCCCAAGAGAAACCCTCACACAAATGCTCATATCAACTGAATACATATATCAAGGACTTTGATGCTTGATGAAAAATATTTCAATTATGTTATTTTTAATTTTAATGATTTGAAGAATGGACACGAAATTTGTAATATAGACCATGCCTTAAAATCAGAAAACTATTTATAAGAAAGACCAATTATAACGACTGCCTAGAATCTCTTAAACTTGCATCTCTCCCTTAAAACAACTCACAAATGAGAGTGAGGCATTTTTTATTTTGAAAAGCTGAAGATTTCTTGTAGGGAGCTTTATTTAAAGAGGAGAGGTGAATTAAGTAGCACAAGAGAAATCACAAATTAAGTGCAGCCCTGAAATAGACTCATTCGGAGGATTAATTTTGTTCTTCTTCTTTTTTTTAGTGTTTATAATTGAAGCCACTTATGTTTTCAAGAAAAGAATTAGAAATAGAAGGTAGATCTTAGATTTCTAAAGGGTTTCATATTGTATCATCTGACTTAGGGCCAGGCTGTCCCAAGTGGGGCCAACCACCAGACGTAATATTATTAGAGTTTCATGCAAGTGGTTCTTTTGTTTGTTTGCTTATGTTTGAGGATGGAAAGCTTCTACTGGCTTTTGTGGAAAAACTAACATTTGAGCTCTTGCACTGAAAGAGAACCCTTCGCCCCTCTGACTTTTCTATATTGTTTCTTTGGGAATATAGCTCAGAATCTTTTGCTTGGAATACTATGTCAGCAAAGATAAGGGAATTTGACCTATATCTTCACATTCCTCAAATTAAAATTTAATCCAAACTCTGAATTTTAATTTTGTGATGTTTGACCCTTTGTCTAATGTCATATATTACATTGTGTTTGAAGGAGAATTTCCTTAAATTCTTTTATGACTTTACACCGGTATCCAAATTTGCTCCTACTCTATCCTCTTCCTTTATCTCAGTCCTTCATATTACTTCATATTACCACCAGATTCATTTTCCCAAAATGCCACTTTGATTTGGTTACCCCCTTGCTTAAAACATTTGGTGACCCTTGGGTGTCAATAAAGTCAAACTTCTTAACCTGTCTTTCACGGTTATGCATAGATAGCACCATCCTCTTTCCCTTAGTATGTGTTCCATGGTGCATCTCAGGGCTCATGTTGGACATGACTATATAATACTGCATTTTCTACACCCCTGATATAGTCTCCACTGAAGATTTTCTTTCTCCTCTTCCTTTTATTCATCCAATGTCATTGCATTCTTTTTTTTTTTTTTTTAAGATTTCATGCTTTTATTTTAGATAGATAGATAGCGCAGAGGGGCAGAAGGGCAGGGAGAGGGACAGGCAGACACTGCAGTGAGTGCGGGCCCAATGCAGGCTCGTTCTCAGGACCCTGAGACCATGACCTGAGTTGAAATCAAGAGTCAGACTCTCAACTCCCTGAGCTATCCAGGTGCCCCTCATTGCATCTTTTGAGGCTTGGGTCAAACACTAAGGCAGATGTTTGCCTTGAGCACCTCTGATTAAAGTAATCCCTCACTTTTAATAAGCTTCTATGTCTTGAATTGATTTGCTCTATGTTTTGTGCCTTTTATAAGCTGTGTCCAAGTTATGTCTTAAGTCCCAAGATCATGTCTTATAACTTTGTGGACACCTATTCATTGCCTAGCTTGCCATCTTACACATTATAAATATTCAGTCAAGGGATGCCTGGGTGGCTCAGTGGTTGAGCATCTGCCTTTGGCTCAGGGATCAAGTCCCACACTGGGCTGCCTTTGGGGAGCCTGCTTCTTCCTCTGCCTGTGTCTTGGCCAGTCTCTCTGTGTCTCTCATGAATAAATAAATAAAATCTTAAAATAAATAAATAAATATTCAGTCAATATTTGTTATTTACTCTGAAGAGTGAGATCATGCTCTTTCTCATTAACACAAAGGCTGGGTAGCTCCATTTCTATGGGCATCAAACAGGCTTTTCTGTTGAGCCTCAGCGACTGTAGCATGTCACTTTATTTCCAAGATACAGGCTGTTGTATTCCAGGGCCTGTACGGTTCATGAATGAAGAGTGTAAAACATATTTAGAAGGCCACACTTAAATCTGGAAGTGAGGAGAGAGGGGTCACTCAGCTTACCCTATCAGTGGCATGTGTAGGGTGGGACAGAGGGAGTGGCATACCCTGGGATCAGCCAATAAGTGGTGCACAGAGGATTTAGAACTGTCATAAACCAACTGAGTGCAGAGTGCTTGGGTGGCTCAGTTGATAGTGTCTGCCTTGGTCTCAGGTCATGATCTCAGGGTCCTAGGATCCTGGTATAGAGCCTGGCATCAGGCTCTCTGCTCAGCAGGGAGTCTGCTTCTCCCTCTCCCTCTGCCCCTCCCTCCTGCTTGTGCTTGAGCTCTCTCTCTTACTCTCTCTGTCTCAAATAAATAAATAAAATCGTTAAAAAAAACCCTACTGAGTGGTTTTGATTCTTATCACCAAACACTAGCACATCTAAACAACGTCAGTGATAAAATACTTTCTTCCCCAAAATACGTGTTCCTGTGCTTACTGTTCAATTTTAATAATATACGTAAACTGCAAATTAGCACATTATTATTATTATTATCTTGTAAATGCTGAATTATTCATGGATGTTAATTTGGAGAAGTCCTCAGTATGCTGACTAGCACACATGGCCTCAGGTGTCCACTTAATAAAAATGACTTAACAGATCTGGGATCCTTCCCTTGCTTCAGGCACTGCCTGTGTCCCCAGCCCCTAGGGTATCATGTATTCTTGCATTTAAATAGTAGAATTGGAATTAGCAGTGGAGAAGAACGATCTTAAAAGGAATAGATCTTGAGTTACATTAATTCTTTCATCCTATATGATCACTTGTGGTTTTTGTTTGTTGGTTTGTTTTTAGCATTTGGACACTCCAGAGTACATGATTTTGTTTGATCAGTGCATATTGAAGTGCATCTTTACGTGAAATAAATATATTTGTCCCATTTCATAATTATCCCTGAAAATCTTTTTTTCATGCAGAAAAGAAAGAGTATGATAAAAATGATTTAGTTCAAGAGTCCTATATACTGAGAATTCTTATATATGGATCTGTTTGTTTTACTGAAGAATAATTTCCTAGAAGTTCCCCATAGAAGGCTCCACTCAATGTCACCTTATTAGAGAAGCTTCCTTTGAGCAACCATTCGCAATACGAGTCACTCCCCTGCCCCAACTCTCTATCGTTCTTACCCCAGATTGTTTTCCTCCATAGCGCTCCTCACCCCTTGATACATTATATGTGAGCTTATTATGTGGTGTGTGTGTGTGTGTGTGTGTGTGTGTGTCTGCTCACTTGTTTACCATTTGTCTTCTCTGCTACTCTCACTTTCCATAGGGCCAGGAAATTTGCTTTATTACCATTATATCCTAGACATCAGTAAGATAGTCTGACATACAGTCAATGCTCAGTAAATATTGGTTAAGTGAATGAATGAGCAAAGTGTCATCATAAACCCCCACAGAGACCTTTTATTTATTTTCTTCTCCCTGGAATTCATCTGAGTGGGAAGAATGAGCAAACCTTCAAATGGGTTACAGAAATGCCTTTTTTCCTTTTGAAGTTGATGGAATTCTGCCCCCACCTTTTCTACCCATTGGTTCAACCTGTAGGTCTAACTCAGATGGAAGTAGGTTAAAAAAAAAATTAAGATACTGAAAATTTACTATAGATAGGCCCTTTAATATGTATTATCTCAATGAATTCTTATTTTTGAAAAAAACTATTTTATAGGGGGGAAAATGATAATACCAGTGTGATCATTTGGACCTGCTCTGTTCCTGGGACAGAGGAGGAAGGAAGGCTGGGCCCTGTGAGGCAGAGCCCAACCGTCACAGGGTCCTTTCCATTTCTCACAATCTCTACTGCTTTGGCACCTGCTCTTGCCAGCATATGCTGCTGCGAAGTGTTAGATGTCACCGCACAGCTGTGAAGTGGGGTGGAAGACAGAAGCAGAAGGAGTAGCACAGAAGAGCTAGGGGACTAAATGCAGGGCTTCAGAGGGTTAGGAGAACAGCATCAGCTCAAATCCTGTGAGAATAAAAGAGATGGGCCTTGGGAGAAAGAATGTGTAGAAATATGTTAGTTCGCAGAGTCAAGCGTGCACAAGGAGGATGGGCCTGTTCCCTATGTCCACATACTAAGAATACCTCCACAAAGAGACTATTATTTTCTGCTTCATTCTTTGAATTACCCACCCCTCAACCCCACTTTTTTTTCCCAAACAATTCAAAAGAGATCTGAAGCCACCTTTTTAAGAAGTGCCTACTTTTTAATTTGAAACTTTAAATTCCTCTTAGAAAATACTGCCATAATAACGTTAGCACATTACTAAGGGAAGTAAACAAAGCACCTTCCGAAATTTCACCATTTTAAAAAATATTTTCAGTTTTTTTCTGGGTTCTTCCCTTTCCAGTTCTTGTCTGTGTCCACATTTTTATTTTGGCATAGGCCTGTATCTGGAATGTGCTGGAATCTGTTTCTGGAGGGAGATGTGGTTTCCACTGTCACTAGTGCAGGACACGGTTGGGGTCAAGGAGGAGGTGAAAGGATGACAACCTCCCTGTAGATTCACATAGAGAGGTCACCCTAAAACCAGAGGCTGAGCTTGTGAGATTAAAAAAAAAATGAATGAGATGTCAGGGAATAGACCAAGGAAGAGAGAATAAAAATGCCTAAGCAGTGGATAAAAAAAAAAAAAAAAAAAAAAACCAGATATAGGTAGAAAAGGGGAAAATGAGATAAGAAGAAAATATTAGTGAGAATTAATGAAAGGAAAATGCCTTGCATCTCCCTGACATTCAGTTCAGTTGATCTGTGTTAGCCATAGCCTATTTCTGGGCAGTTTCTCTGTGAAATCTAGAATTCCTGTCATTTTTCTTCAGGCAGAGTAACAAAGACAGTGGCAAGACTGATTTGAAATGTCTTCAACGATGGGCTTGGATATACATATGAATTCAGATGTTGCAGAAATTGGTCTGTCATTAATAATGTTTTAGGAGAAACTGACGTGCCATTTCTCAGTGATTTAAGCCTCTTGGAGGATGAGAGAGATAGAGTATAAAACAAAACATGTAAACTGTCAGAAAGAAGAACTGACAGAGAAGAAAGCCGACAGTGTCCTTTAAACAACAGTAAGATAACCTGAAGTCTAGCAGAGATTTTTGAGAACTCTTGATTCTGGGTATTTCAGACCCTTAAATCATTTATCTGATTACCACTCAGGGCTAGGTGTTAGATTTTCCTATGAATTATATTATAACTCACTTAAAGTCACTCTGAACTGTTTGTTTTTGAGAACAGATTATATCTGTGTACGTGTCATGAAACAGTTATGCATGGCCATACTGAAAGATACTGTATTGGAAACAACGGTTCATCTCACGGGTGACATTTAGTTTATTAAGAGGCCAATTAGATCATGTGGATATGGGGAAAAAAGTTTGTAGTGTCCATACTTGGTGGCACCAGATGGCTATTTTTTCCACATCTAATTAAGAACCTAAAATAGCCTGCATGGTACATTTCCTAGATGCAGAAGCAGTCCACAGCCTGGCTGAATTGTGATGCCTTCCTATTCCTCGTGGTCTGTTTCTAATAACTTGCATAATAGTGTCATAGAATCAGACCAAAAATCCATCAGAAATGTAGGGGTCCTGGAATGAGACCAGGGTAGGCTCTAGCAAGCCCAGGCCCAGATCTGTTCAGGATGTTGAAATGGAAGCTTGCCATCCATCTGTACCAAGGTGGGCAAACATCAGAAGCTCACAGTCCAGCATCAGAGGCCTAGAGAAGATTTTAAGTATGTATAGCGATGGTTCTTAAACTTTACCATATACCAGAATCTTCTGGATAGCTTCTAAAATCCTCCAAGTTCTAAGCTATACTCTGCACACATTAAATCAGAATTTCTAAGGCTAGGGCTATACACAGCTATACAATAACAAATGCTGATAAGAAATGTGAATATACTCTAGATGCACTTCCGAAGAAAGAGAAATAACAACGACTGCCCTGGCAGGGAGTAAGGAGGGTGTTCCAGACAGTGGGAATAGCATAAGCAAACACAGAGATGAGAAAGCCCGTAGTGGAAAAGTACAAAGTGGGTTTTTTTGTTTTGTTTTGTTTTTGGGGGGCGTTTGTTTGTTTGTTTGTTTGTTTTGCTTGGCTGTGGCCTGGAGACACAAGGGAAGAGCAGGCACTAATATAACCTAGTATCATGATATGCTGTAAAGGGAGTTGGCTACCAGGCAGATGAAATCTTATGCGTAGTTTCCTAGGAAAAGGTAACCATTGGAGACAAATGGTTGTTTGTTTGTTTTCATTCATTTTTGGATGCTTTATTTTAGTCTCACCCCATATACCATTCCCCACCCCCTGAGAACCACAAGCACTTTAAAGATACCATTTAAATGTTATGATAGCTCTTTGATGTCCAGGTCAGATAAAAGCATCCCATGTTACAGGGGTAATTCTTCAGGTCACATGTTTCTTAAACCATTGAGAAGTGGCATCTGGTTCACAAGACCTCCCATGGCTGGTAGAACTCATTTTTGTTGAAAAATAGGACCATTTGGTTATATTTTAACCTCCCATCAACTATGGAAAAAAAAAAGAGGAAAAGAAAACTTTTTCTTTTCTTTTTCAGTCTTCCTGGGCACCTTGTCTCATGCGTATTTGTCTGTGAACCTAATTCCTTCCTGATGAGAGCAGGGTCCTAGGACGGGGTGGGCGTGAGGGGCTGAGGCTGCAGCAGAAGTGAGGACATGGGGGTAGATCTGAAGTTTTCATTTGCAACTTGGCTGAGCCAAGCCGTATGTGCACTGCCTTTGCCATCCAGGAAACCATTTTTAGAGAGAAAAGAAAACAACCATAACAACCAAACCTATTGTTTTTAGCCACTTAAAAAATTTGCTCCACATTCAATAAAGCTGGGAAAAACCACATTTTCCTTGGAAAAAGCAGCTGCCATCTTGCAGAATGCCTGCCTTCGAAGACGGGCTACTGCATCCTTGGCCTCCAGGGCCAGCAGAGCCAGTGCACTGTGGCCCATGAGCCAGGGTAGATGCAGCTTGCCTTCCAGCCACTGAGTTGCAGCTTTAAAAGAAATGAAAGGGTACACTTCAGGACTCATCTCCAAAAGGCTGCTTCCTAAAACTGCTAATTGTGCATGTTAAACAGAAACCAGAGGCTCCCAGCAGCCTCTCCAACTCCTATTTGCAGATGTTTTCTTCTATTGTTTTTTAATGAACATAACATCGGTGTGTTCCAAGTGCCTACCGGAAAGCAGAAACCATAACCTTCCACATTTGAGGGCTTATGTTGCTTTTAAGTGGCATTTCCTAACTTTAGTCA
The DNA here is from genome assembly GCF_018345385.1 of Vulpes lagopus. Classification (NCBI taxonomy): domain Eukaryota; kingdom Metazoa; phylum Chordata; class Mammalia; order Carnivora; family Canidae; genus Vulpes; species Vulpes lagopus. Next base: position 17,999,103 of record NC_054842.1, on the reverse strand, counting down.
TTAGCTTACATCTACACGATTTTTGTGTGTAATTTCCTACAATTTCTCTTTAAATGGACTTATTTTTTACTTAAATAGATATATAAAGAATATGTATCTATATGTATCTTTATCAATACGTCTACAGCTCCCTTAATGGAAAGCTAGTAGCACTTTTCATAAATAGAAGTTTAACCTTAGGAACCAATACTTTACAAATAAAACAAAAGCACTTCTTGATAGATCCTCTCACCTGCTGATGATCCTAACTTTGAGGCCTGGCTCTTTGTGGAAAAGGGAAGATTTGCAAGAGATATTAAAGACAGAACAGCACCAGGCAGGGCAATGGCCATGAGTCTGGAGAAGAGGGGATGGAAACGAGACAGCTCAGGGGCAGATGGACTCAGTCTTCAGCCCTTGTTGGTTCTGCTCAGGGGCAATGGGTGTTTTGTCAGTGTTGCCCCAGAGAGTACACTCACTGTCTGCCTTGTGTCAGCTTGAATGCTAAAATTCCTATAAGGGATATGACTGAGAAACATGGTAAAAATCACAACAATGAATCTTTGAGGATTCCTTCAGATCTAATCATTGCCTTTAACTTTGCCTGAAGAAAAGGCAGTTTCCGATGGTTTGATAATCCCAAGAAGGATATACTTGCTGACAATGTAAATGAATTTAACTGGTAACATATAATGTAACTAGATATACTTGGATTTAGTGATTGTCATTTTTTTTTAAAGATTTGTTTATTTGAGAGACAGAGAGAGAGAGAGAGAGAGAGAGCACATGAGTGGAGAGAGACGCAGAAGGAGAGGGAGAGAGAAAACTCAAGCAGACTTCCTGAGCATAGAGCCCCATGATAGGCTCAGTCCCATAACCCAGAGATCATGAATCAAGAGCCAGCTGCTTAACTTACTGAGCCACCCAGGACCCCATGATTGTCATTTTTAAAATGCAATACAAAATAAGAGAATAATGAGAATTTGGAATGCCATGGAATTAGAAAATAGCATACTGCATGGCTATAGTTTTATATGGACACATTTTATTTTCATGAAGGATTGATTAGGTTTGAAGCAATGGCAATGCTGTGGTGTCCACTGTGTGTCTGTGTTTTATATTCACTAAGCACGATGGTAAATGGAAGCTTTCCAAAGTAGTTTCAAAATTACTAGGCAAAGAAAGTAATGAGAGAAATAAGCCTGCAGTCATAGAGCAAACATTATGACCCTATCTTTTAAGCCAGTGACCAATGGAGAAGGAAATGTAATTCTCGCTAACCCTCTGGAGTTCTCTTAAAGCCTTTGAGAGGCATGATAATGTCCTTATCTTGAGTTACATGCTGCTTTGTTTATGTAGACTATTAGTAGAATCCAATCTAGAGCCTGCTACAATTGCATGACTAAGGCATTCTGCTGATAAATGGGTCTACTTGACAGGTTGACCTAGGATTATGAGTAAAACCCAGTAGTGCTGGAGACAAATATGCTTCTGTTCATTTCACTAACTCATCTGCCCTGTTTGCATCAGCAGCAACTACCTGTATCTTTTTAATTGTCTTAACTGTCCTTTGTAGCTGTGTCCTCTTTAGAATACCAAATGAAGCAGAGCTCATGTCTCGGCTTTTCTATTACTAATTACCCATATCCCCTTCAGCTGTAATTCCAGTTGTGTTGTGGGGGCAGAAAAGCCCAGCAGTGTACATGCTAAATATTGCTAAATATTAATAATGCCTGCTGGTTACCAGGTATCTTTCATGTGCCAGGGTCTGTGCCAAGCATATCACTTAAATTCTAACATGGCGTAAAATTCCCCATCACATTATTGTTGCTTATCATCACCCTTTGGTAGATGAGGAAACCAAGAATCAGAAACTAAGGGACCAGCCAAGAGTTTGCATAGCTAATAAATGACAGAGCAAGTCCCAGACTGGGGTTTATTCAGAGTTAACCTCATCTGCCTCTCTACACTGCCTCCAAATGGCTATGCTTATTTGCTCATCCCCCCATGTTATTTTGGCTCAATGATTTATGAGCATCCTGAACAATCACTGCAGGGAAGGTTTTGATCGTCTCTGTGAAACCGAGCAAAATTCACATTGCTGCTGCTCCTGCCCCAAATGAGCTGGCATGCAGAGAGGCTGGTTGTATATCATAGCCAAGATAATCTAACTGAACAAATTGACCCAAACATGTCATGACTCAACATAACAAAAGTTTTATTTCTTAATCACATGGTCGTCCACTTTGAAGTTGATGGTAAGGTGGGAGGGAAAGGTGACTTTGCTCCATGGAGTCATTCAGGGACCTCAGCTGACTACAACTCTGTTATCACCAGTACATGGCTTCCATGTTTGCCATTGTTCGCCATTCCAGCCAGCCAGGAGCAAAGTAGAGGAGTGTGTGTGGGATACTTTGATAGATCAGGCCTTATGAAGGGAGTACATTCCTTGAACACCTACTATATTGGCCAGAATTCAGTCAATTGGCTACCCCTAATTACAGGAAAGGCAGTGAATATAGTCAAGCCAGGTTTCCAAGAAGAGGAAATGAATTGCTGAGAATACTCACATCAAGGGAGCAGAGAAAAGATCCCCAGTCTAGGAATGCAAAGATTGGGTTTTCAGTCCTGATGACCCATTACTAAGAGCCACTTGACAAGTTTTTCATCTGAGAATCAGAATCAATCGCCCCTGCTGCTTTCCACTCCACAGGGTAATTTAAGATCAAAATTAGAGTGAAATAAGGTATGTGGATATGCTTAGCACTTAGCATGATATAGTAGACAAAGACCTAGATTGAGCTATAGAATCCAAGTTCACATTCTTTTTTTTCTGCCAGTTTCTAGTGATGTAAGCATGACTCACTCATTTGAGCTCTCCGAGCTGTAGAGCCTTTTCTGTTAAGTTAGGAGGAAAAGCACCTCCTTATACCTTCTTTGTAGGGTTCCAGAACATATACAAATCAGTAGCCTATGTGAAAGTGTTTGAAGAACCCTTAAATGTCAAGGAGATAATTAAAGCATTTAATGTTTTGTTTTTGATAACATTGGGGACTTGTGCTTTTAAGGGCCTGTTACCTAGAGAGTGCTTTCTGAACCCCCTGCTCCAGGCTTTGCCTTTTCCACCCTCCCTGAAGTAGAACATTTATGTGTAAAAATACTTCTTTCAAAAGACTGAAATAGATGCCCACTGTCAACACACATGAGTAATTGTAAGCTCCTGAGGGAACAGTGTGAATCACCTCCACATTTGAAATCCCCATCATCCAGGTATATAGTTTCTACCTAATTGTTGCTTACTGCATTACATTTAATTTTAAAATATACTTTCTGGCCAAAGACAGAATGACCAGGGGGCTGGTATAATAATAGTGAATGACTACCCTGAGATATAACGTGGACTCTGGCAGCTCTCATTTCTCTCTTTGAGAGTAGTTTATCCTAAGTGATCACATTCCCATGTTCTTATTTGCTAAATCATTTCTTTGAATTGGTGGCATTAGTCATTTAAACAGACTCAGACTTTCTTTTCTACATTGAGTATCACCACAATTAGAGTGATTCATTAAGTTATTTTCCTTTTCCTCTTTTTTTAATCTTTTTTTTTTTTTTTCTTGTTGGAATCTCTTGAAACTTCTAAATTCTGGCCAAGGAGTGCATGATATTAGAGGTTGCTTTCTGAGCTGAGTTTCAGAGGGCTGTTTGGCTTGGGCCTTTCATTCATTCCCGGGCTCACCCAGCTATGCATTGACAAGCAGCGTGGCTCTTCTAACTGTGGAAGTGGGATGACTCACTCTTTTATTTTTCTGAGTTGTGGAGGTGAGGTTTTTCAAAGTTTTAATAAGTAAATAACAAGAGACAGTAGAGCAAATCAGGGACAGACTGGCTGTCTTTAGTTCTAGAATCGTTGCTGAAGTGGATCCTAGGACTATCAAATTCAGGCAAATCTTGACTTTGCCACTAAACAGCCAGCAGAGTGTCATTCCTTGAGTAGCCCCTCCAGTGAAAGAGAAAATTGCAAATGAAGTTCTTTTTTTTTTAACCAGAGAATGTCTATTTCATGTCCAATAAGCACAGTTAAGCACAGTTAATGATATATCAAGATAATGAGTATTGGATATTGAAGATATTGAATTCACAGGTTTGAATTCAACATTTTTTTGTATTTTTTTTTTATTGGAGTTCGTTTTGCCAGCATATAGCATAACACCCAGTGCTCATCCTGTCAATTGGAGGACAAACATATGGTCTCATTCATTTGAGGAATATAAAAAATAGTGAAAGGGAATAAAGGGGAAAAGAGAGAAAATGAGTGGCAAATGAAGTTCTTGCAGAGAGGTAGCCCTGGGCTTCTCAATCTTTCATGTGCATAAGAATTGCCTGAGAACATCTTAAAATGCAGAGTCTGATGCAGTGGATGTGAAGTGGGGCCTTTGGCGTTTCTAACAAGGTCCCCAGGGATGCTGCTGGTCCAGCTACGATTCTTTGAGGAGGAGAGTTGATGAGGCTGAAACCATTCTTACCAGGATTTTTTTTTTTTTTTTTTTTTTTTTTTTTTTTTTTTTGAGGAGGGCAGTGAAGGAGAAGGAATAGACGTTTATTGAGCATTTTCACTGACTGGCTGTAAGCTAGGAGCATCACATAGCACCTCATTAATACTTAATACATACAGCTATTATTATCTGTATCTTAAACCACTGTCAAATTAAGTTATGATAATTCCAAAAGCAAACTCTAAGTTTCAGCTTTTTCAAAGTATGTTGTTCATGTAGCACATTTCATTAGCTCCTACAGAATGGTTATTTCCTCTGAATGTATTAAAATTTAAAGAGAATAATGGCCATTCATCAGAAATAGCAAGTGACAATGAGCTCTTCAAGGTATTTTTTGTTTCCAATACTCAATTTCTGGGAGTTGAAATTCGGGGTAATCAAGATGGCCAAACTGGTAGGTGCTGCAAGGCCTCATCCTTTGTACAAAATATTTTCAGATGATGTGGTCTTTGCGATAAGGAGTAATAACCAGGCTGCACTTGTGAAAATGGATAAAAAGTTGCAATCAGGAGGAAAGCAGGATCTTTTATTTATTTACTTTTTTTAATCTATAATATTTTACAAAGTGCCTCTTCTGGGTCTGAATGAGTTTACATAATTCAGGCAGCTCCAGTTCTAAGATTGTGTCTACACTGGCAGTGAACAGGAAAATAACGGATCCCATTCCATCTGAGCGGTGATATGAGCATGACTACAACCAATTCCCCAACAAAAGAGATGGTGAACTATAAGGGCAGGGGTATATCAGGATCATAGAGAACTAAGGATCCAACTTGGGATAAGATACTAACTTGCTAATGATGTTGCATAGTATGTTGGGAATTTGGAGATATCCAGATATAAATATTGGAGACATAATTTCATGAATACATTCTTAGGTTTAAAAGGTGGCATTAGTCATTTAAACAGACTCAGACTTTCTTTTCTACATTGAGTATCACCACAGAGTGATTCATTAAGTTATTTTCCTTTTCCTCTTTTTTTTAATCATTTTTTTTTTCTTGTTGGAATCTCTTGAAACTTCTAAATTCAGGAGTGCATGACATTAGGGGTTGCTTTCTGAGCTGAGTTTCACAGAGGGCTGTTTGGCCTGGGCCTTTCATTCATTCCTGGGCTCACCCAGCTTTGCATCGACAAGCAAGCAGCGTGGCTCTTCTAACTGTGGAAGTGGGATGACTCATTCTTTTATTTTTCTGAGTTGTGGAGGTGAGGCTGCATCTGCTTTTTGAAGTTTTAATAAGTAAATAACAAAAGACAGTAGAGCAAATCAGGGACAGACTGGCTGTCTTTAGTTCTAGAATGGTTGCTGAGATGGATCCTAGGACTGACTATCAAATTCAGGCAAATCTTGACTTTCCCTGCCCACTAAACAGCTAGCAGAGTGCTATCATTAACACAGTTAACACAGTTAATGATAGCAACCATGAGAATGGTGCTTACAGGATTCCAGGTACTTTGCACATATTAACTCATTTTATCCTCACAACAATCCTGGCCTTGTCTCCACTTTATAGATAAAGAAACTGAGTCACAGAGAGATTAAGTATAGTCTCCAATTCAGCAGAGCTCAAATTTTGAATCTGAGCAGGTTGTCTGTCTCTCATCTTGCTTGTCTTGGGCTCACATATGGCAAGAACAGGTGGTTCAAGTTCAGACTCTGCCATTTGCATCTGTCCTTTGATAAGCCCTTTGGTTTATCTCTGCCAATTTCATCATCTGTGAAATGGGCCTAATTATGTCCTTCAACTTCCCAGGATTGTTGGGAAGTTGAGATAAGATAATGCATTGAATTGTATAGATCATATAAGACAAATTCAAAGATTTGATGGCCAAATTCAATTACCATTGGCATATTTTAAATACTAGTGTGTAAAGATGCAACTTATGTTTCCTGAGTCTCTATTTTTATATTCTTGCTGCTTCCTCAGGAAGAACTAGTTTTGCCTGGACACTTAAACAGAAAATAACAACAAAAAATCTTTTTGCATTTGCTTTCTTTAGGTTTTCTGAAAATAGAATATTCTGCAGAGGCGAAAAACCAATAGAAACCCCATCAGCTGATTTCATTCATTCCTATTTTGTGAAGTATTATTCCCTGTAGGTTCATCTCTGAAGTGTCAGCCCATCTGGATTGCAATGATTCTCCAAGGCCTCTAGAGTTAAGCTCTTCATTTGGAAAGGTGTTCTGTGATGAAATCCATTTCACCATAGAATTTTGCACTCAGATTTAGTCCATGATTTTTCTTGTTGCCTTGTCTCATGCCAGCATATTTCTCATTCTGCAAAAGCCATCACTTAGAGTTTTAATGTTCCAGCTGCACACATTTTTTTCTCCCTCTGAATTTTAGTAAGAGATAATGTAGGGCTCCCCTCATAATTGTATTACTACATCCCTCCTCTGCCCAAGAATTCAGGGGACTTGAGAATACAAATTCTCAGAAGGAGAGATCACAGGGCCTTTGCTTGTGTTGCTGGGGCCAGGATTTCTATGCCTCTGGTTCCTGCATGAGTGTGACGGAGGTGTCTCCTTATTATTAAAGTATAAAGATTACAATTAGAGATTAATTGTCTCTTTTTTTTTTTTTTTTGTCAGAAAGCCATGGAAGTCAAGCAAGTGAATTTTAAACCAGAATATTATTCTATTTCATTTAATTTTGTTGGATCACAATGTGTTTCCTTTTTGGCAGCAGGTCATGATAAGTCTTTCAGAGTAAATGTTAGAGTTAGATACGATTAGCTCTCTTAAATAAATTAGCAAATTTGAAACAGAACAAAGAAAGAGTGAATTTTATGTGTGCAAGGAGGTAACATTTTAAAGCTGATTTAATCAAAGGAGAGCCATCAGACAATGACATCATCATTTTCCTTTAACTGTAGCTTCTATGATAGGGTTCATTTAGATTTCTGAAGTGGACAGTATAAGAAACTCCAGTAGTTAATACGTGTATGTTCCCCAACATGGCTTGTCTTCTCTTGTATTGTTCTAGAACGAACATTGACAGAGAAAGATGGTCTGTGAGGACTACTGACTTCCAAGGTATCTAGGTGTCTATTTCTGGTGTCAAAAAATGCAGACAAGATAGCATAGGTCAAAAATACAGACCTTGATGTCAGAGCACACTCAGTTTGTTTTTTTTTTAATTTTTTTTTAATTTTTATTTATTTATGATAGTCACAGAGAGAGAGAGAGAGAGAGAGAGAGAGGCAGAGACATAGGCAGAGGGAGAAGCAGGCTCCATGCACCGGGAGCCTGATGTGGGATTCGATCCCGGGTCTCCAGGATCACGCCCTGGGCCAAAGGCAGGCACCAAACCACTGCGCCACCCAGGGATCCCCAGAGCACACTCAGTTTGGATACTGCTTTTTTTTTTTTTTTTTTTTCATTTCTTAGCTCCATGACCCTGAGTGAATGACTTGTCTTGCCTAAGCCTCTCCTTCATCCTTCTGTGGAATGATAATAGTTTCTACCTCAGGGGTTATGGTGGTGACTTTACCAATGTGTTGTGTGGAATGCCATATATTTCTTTAAAAAATAATAAAAAAACTGTCAAGATAAAAGTTAATTTTGAAATGAATTTATCTTTGGCTTGCTATTAATCAATGTGGACCATAATAGCTGCAATAATTTGTCTTAGACATTTGAACAATTTCAAAAATACTCTGAAAGAATTATGGACGCCTTTCAAACCAGTCCATAGAAATGCCCCCCCAGAAATGTGTGTATCCTTAAAGAGAAGCCTCCTCATTACACAACATGCACACATACACTCACACTAACATTGGCCTTTGTTTAGATGGTCTCCTGAGAAGAGAATACAAATTGTTATAACTTCTAATTTGGAACCCAAGGATAATTCCTCTCAGAAGACCACATTTACTAACTGTAGAATCCATGGAAGTATGTACACTTCATCCAAAGCACATTATTATTATTTTTAATTCATTGTGTTAACAAATGCTTATTTAAAGTAAATTAGGAAAATAATAATAAATGGGAGGGTAAAGAAATGCCACTCAAAATCTCAATCCCCACACCCAAATTTTATTTTATTTTATTTTTTTAAAGATTTTATTTATTTTTTAATGAAAGACACAGAGAGAGAGAAAGAGAGAGAGAGAGGCAGAGACAAAAGTAGAGGGAGAAGCAGGCTCCACGCAGGGGGCCTGATGTAGGACTCGATCCCGGGACTCTGGGATCACGCCCTGGGCTGAAGGCAGGAACTTTAACTGCTGAGCCACCCAAGTGTACCCCCCACCCCCGCACGCAAATTTTATTAATACCTTGGTGGTTTTTCTGACATTAGGTGTTTTGTTGTTGTAAGTTGGTGTCAAACTGTACAGGTCATTTTATATCCTCCCCTTTCATTATGTTTTTTAAAAAACATCATTAAGTGTCTTTACAAAGGTTGTTTTTTAAAGATTTTATTTATTTATCCATGAGAGACATACACACACAGAGGCAGAGATACAGGCAGAGGGAGAAGCAGGCTCCCTGGAGGGAGCCCGATGTGGGACTCGATCCCGGGATCCTGGGATCATGACCTGAGCCGGAGGCAGATGCTCAACCACTGAGCCCCACAGGCGTCCCTATGAAGGTTATTTTAATGGCTGCGTACCATCACCTTGAATGTATGTGCTGTCGATTGTCCAGCCACCATTGTAGGGTAAAGCACTTATGCTTTTCCAGTTCTTTGCTTTCATCATGACACTGCAGCATTTGTGACAATGGTCATGTGCGTCCTGCACATGCCAGATCCGTCAAGTCAGTAGAGTTGGAACCTGGTTCACACAGCTGCCATCGATCCCCCACGCTGTATCTCCTGATGTTCTTAGATTCCTCCAGCTCAAGATCAAAGCCCAAAGTCACCCTCTGATGTTTCTGTGTCTTTTAAGGCTAGAAGGTCAGGAAAGTGCAGAAAGGTCTGGAATCGAGAGAGGTTGCTCATCTTGCTCAGACAACCATATTCTTGGGGTTACAGGTTGTGATCCCTGTGATCCCTCAGAAACTTTTAGTAATTATCTGAGGATCCTGACACTCTTCTGAGAAATGCTGCTGTCCTGGCAGCCCCAGTGGCTCAGCGGTTTAGCCACTGGCTTCAGCCCAGGGTGTGATCCTGGAGCCCTGGATTGAGTCCCACGTCGGGCTCCCCGCATGGAGCCTTCTTCTCCCTCTGCCTGTGTCTCTGTCTCTCTCTCTGTGTCTGTCATGAATAAATAAATAAAATCTTTAAAAAAAAGAAAAGAAAAAGAAATGCTGCTGTCCTTAACTTATCACCCCAGCATTCTGTTACCTTTCCCGAAAAGCAGTTATGTGAACTTCACCTTTACAGGAATATGAATTTCAGATCTTCTAGCTAAATCCCTTCTTTTTCTTTCTCTTGAGTTAGATAATTTAAGTCATTTCTTCTAGCCATTAAAGCTAGCCTGCCTTATCTTTTTTCCCCTTGATCATTATAGTCAATTTAATTAATTACTGTCCTTAAGTTCTCTGCCATGCCCTACCTATGCTCCACATTTTGGGATTTAGAGAGTTTAATACAAGAAAAATGTTCTTGTTTGCTAGGACTGATATTCATCTGATCCACGTGGTACCAGCACATCCGTCATTGAAATATTGAATGCATTAGTACTGAGTAATAAATAGTTTCTACCTCTGTGTCCCCTTAAAGGGCCACCTCTCACTCTTTAACTTTCTCCAGCTCCCTCTCTATTCTGACAGCCCCAGCCCCTCCACTGAAGTCTCTGTGCCATGTAGCTTCTCGACTCTCCTGTAGCTATGGCAGTGTCCATACTGACTGATTTCTGCTTGTGTTCTAAGACAGACAGATACCTTTGCTTTATTCAGTCTGAGATTGGAATCTTTAAATTTCTGAGAAAGAATGCAGCTACTTTGGTGGTAGGGATAGCATTTGATTCCCATCACTGTCTCTTGCTTTCACCGACCCAGAGCACTTCTTTAAAAGAAGTTTTTTTCTCAGCTTGATGGTGGGATGATGAGGCCAACTGGCATCTCCATTATTTCTAGTAAAGCCTGAAACCAATCTTTCCTATTGCTATTTCTTTCATTTTGCATACCAAGGAGTTGAAGTCAATGGGTGCCAACAGGAAGGAGAGATGTGAATCCGTGCATCTCTATTACCCAGGGGGCCATCCTAAGAGACTGGACACTTAGAACGGGAGCTGAGTTCTTGCACTGGCTTTGCCATTCTGTCACTATTGCTCCCAATGTACCACGTGCAAGAGGATGCAGCCAGGTTGGGTTACACTGTAGGCCCTCCTGGGTACAATGGCATCAGTAAAAACCTCTTCCATGTCAGCTCTGCAAACTCCTCCCTTCTTGCAGGCAGAAAGCTCTGGCTTTGAGAGAACGGGGACATTTAATGGTAATATTTATGTACCAAAATTAGGTGTTGTGTGTGCTTCTGTCCAAGTAGAAGTTTGTGGAATTCATTTTGCAGGGTGCCTTGCTGACAGCAAACATAAATTGTGTTTTTGCTACCTGCACACCAACACTCACACATGCATCTGCATTTTGTTTATTCTTTAGGAAACTTTTGCATGGATCTATGTCTAATTCTCTCCAGACTTCAAATTTTATTAATTACTTAAGAAATACTGGATAATTTCATAAACTTTCCATTTAAGTAATCATGCCTAAATTGCATTTAACTGAAAGGGCTTGTGTATTAATTGTGCCTAGTGTTTTTGTTGATGAGGCAATTCTGTATCTGTGCTAATCAGAGCTGCCTTGCGTCTGTCTGCGCTGATGAAGTTTTCCATCAACTGTGTTGATTTAGAATCTTAGTTGTTATCTAGCTTTCCCAAGGTAGGGGAGCAGTTCTCAGCATGACTGTTTTAGTCCTCACTCTGAACTGACAAAGTGGAAATGATTATGACTCTAAGCTAATTGCATCATTTAAGGCAGAAACCTGGATTTGTCCTTGCCTAGCTCCTCCCCGTCATTCAGTACAACATTTATATAGTCAAAATCTTGCCAATTTCACCCCCTAAATATTTCCTGGGTTACATATCCTCCTCCAGCTCAGGCCCCTGGTAGGTCTCACTTGAACTATTCCCTACAGTCTTTGACTTGGTCTCCCTGATGTTGAAATAGGCCCTCTTATTCAGCCAGAAGGATCTCTCTATGCACTTCTTTTTTTTTTTTTTTCTCTATGCACTTCTGAACAAGTTGCTCTCATGCTTAAAAGCTATCAGCAGATACCCCATCATCTACAGCAAAAGGCCATGCTACTTCACAAGGCCTGGAAGTCTTCCTGTGCTTCAGTACTTTTCCCTTTTTTTATTTTTTTCAGCTTCATCACCTACCCCTTTCCAATCTGAACTCGATACCACACCACCACCAAATCATGTACTTTTTTCTCTCTTGCTCGGGTTCATGTCTCAGTCCATGGTTTGGGCTGGAATATTTTGTTCACATTCCATATCCTGACTCACAAATCCTCATCCACGCTCAGCAGCTAGCTTGGCCTATTGCCTCTTTCAAGAATTTTGGGGGAAAGTGTTTTCCTAGCACAGTTGAGAATTTCAATATTGAACTATTGACAATATCCATTCATATGTCTGCTGCCCACCACTATTGTCGCTACACCTAAATTCTCTGAGGACAGAAAGAACCCCATTCATCTTGTTATCCCCAGCCCCTAGCATAGTGCCTGGAGTCTAGTTACAATTGATAATGTCATGCCGGAGTTCCGGGCTATGACCAATGAAGTTGAATTTTTTTTTCACTATAGGATATATTTTTGTATAGTTCCTTAGAATCAGACTTTGAGCTGAAGGATCGTGTGAAAATGATTTATTAGAAACTAGTCCTAGAAAAAAAAAACTAGTAAAGGAGTAGGGCAGTGAGGCAGGGAAGTAAAGAGAAGGAGGCCAAATATGGGAGTGCTAGAGACAGTTTGGGTCCTGCCTCTGATTTGTCCTTACTAGGGGTGGGGTATCTGGCGTGTTGGATACACTCACATCTATCAACATTGGCTATAGATTGCTTCTCCCTCAAAATATAAACTCCTAGTCACTTGGCTTTCAATATATATGAATAGGTCAGTGGAACTGACACATGTGTCAGAATCCCCTGGAGGGCTTATTAAAATACAGATTGTGGAGCCATATCCCCAGAGTTGCTGATTCAGTGCATCTTCAGTTGGGCTTAAGAACTTGCAGTTCCAACAAGTTCGCAGGTGATGCTGATGCTCTGATTTGCAGATCATACTTTGAGAAGCACTGATTTAAGCAAAGTGGGTTACAGTAGCCTGAGGGTCATCCTACAATAAAGGCATGAGTACAGGCTGCTAGGAATGAAAATACACCAGAATCATCAAGGGATCCAAGGGAATAAGGATAGAGCATCAGTAGCATCTGCTTCCAGGGCCCTGACTAATGCCTGAGAAGACCTGACCTGTCCAGAATAGTGTTTCTGGCCACATTTCTATTCCAAAGCCAGGTCCCAATTTGAAGGATTGGCTAATGTGAATATTTAACTTTTAAATCAAATTTCACTTTGCTGTACTGGAAGATCACACTAAACTATTTATTCTTATCATATTTGGTTCTCTTCTTGTCCTCCTCATTAAGTTCTACTTCCTGGTAGTACCATTGGACATTGTCTTGTTGACATGTCTTTCTTCCCAGCCGACTTCTTTGTGTAGTCTGTTTTATTATAATTTACCAAAACAAACTTCAAAATGTTGTTATCTAACCAGAAAAGAGTAAAGTAATATAGAAAATAGTTGATGCAACAAACTAAAAATACACTGTAAGAAAAAAAGTATTGTATAAGAAATAAATAACCAGACACTAAAATAGGCTAAATCAGCAAAAAAGGACTTAGAATTAAAAAAAAAAAAATAGAAATTGGTTTGTTGATTTTCCAAATCCTCTTTGTAAATAAGTGGAATCTTGGCAATTTTGGGAATTTTGGTCAAAATTAGGTATGATTTTATTTTACTTAAAGAGGATTTCCTTCACTGTTTTTATCCTGGTTGTTTGAAAGAGTTCATGGAGTTCCCAGAGGCATCTGATATTCACAGAGTAGCTCATTATGTACTGGAAAATCTGTCTAACTTGGTGCTTTGAAATAAATATGAGAGAGCTAAAAGTTTAGTGTTGTAATTAAATCTGACATCATGCTGGAATCTTTGCAAAGGTAATAAATCACTCAGGAATCATGAAATGGTCCCTTCACTATACTCCTTGTTTATTAATTTAAGTCAATTTAACAGAAACATACTGAGAACCTACTCTGTGTAGAACCTGGGAAGGGAGAGGAGGAGGGAGAACCATGAGGAAGGAGGACCTATGCCCCTTAGTAGGAAGCTTTGTGAAAGCACTTAGTATGATTTGGATCCTAAGTTCAGTCATATGTGTAAAACTTAGAAAGGCCACAAAGAAAAGCACTTAGTATGATTTGGATCCTAAGTTCAGTCATATGTGTAAAACTTAGAAAGATCACAAAGACCAAAAAAAAAAAAAAAAAGACTTCAAGGAAGAAAGAAGTATAAGAGGAAAAGCCAATGACAAACAGGTAATTGGTGATGAAGGAAAGGATAGAAAAACATAACCATCTTCAAAGTTATGTAAGTTTATGATAAGAGAATAATTTTTTCAGGTATGCCAAGTCAGAAAGAGTGTATGTCAAAAATTTTGTCTAATAATTAAAGAGCTGATGGGATTTTAAGGGTTTATATGGAAGGAAGGATATTACTACTTTTTGGATCCCTTCTACAAGCCCATGATTTTATACCTATTATCACAACCAACCTACCAGACTATTGACAATATAGTGCCCTTTTTATAGTAAATTTTTAACCTTTATAATGATTTTAGATGCACAAAAAAGTAATGATAAAACAGAGTTCCTGTATGCATACCCTCATCCACTTTCCCCTATTGTTCACATCTTCTGTTAGTCTACTTTGTCACAATGAAAACTCCAGTATGAGCATATCACTATCAAACTCCAGACTTGAGTTGGATGTCACCACAGTGCTTTTCTTTTCCAGGATCCAATCCAGGATCCACACTACCCTTATCAACTGCTCTGGCCCATGCCAGTTTCTCAATCCTTCATTGTTTTTCATGATATTGGAAGTTTTCAAGAGTACTGGTTAGGTGTTTTGTAGAATTGAAATTGTTATCTTTTTTTTAAAGATAGATTTATTTATTTATTTATTTATTTATTTATTTATTCATTTATTTATTCATGAGAGAGAGAGAGAGAGAGAGAGAGAGAGGCAGAGGGAGAAGCAGGCTCCATGCCGGGAGCCCAACACGGGACTCGATCCCGGGACTCCAGGATCATGCCCTGGGCCAAAGGCAGGCGCTAAACCACTGAGCCACCCAGGAATCCCCGAAATTGCTATTTTTAATAGAAATGTATCAACTATAACGTTTTCATCAAAGATAAAGATTTGGGCTGAAAAGAAAGGTATCAGTAATATCTTTTGCCACCAACAACATTGAAAACTAAGAAGGAACTGTTTTGTAGCAATGCCTGGGCTCTTTGAATTCCAGAAATGCTCCTTCTGTGATTTTTTTCACTGTTACTAAGACCTCCCTTTCAAGAAAAAGAAATACACCTTAGTTTAACCAGTATACCCAATTCTATATGTGTATGGGGGATTTGATGAGGATGCTAACCTTCTAAGTGAATTCTTAGGGATCACTAACACTTGATATTCAACTAACTAAATATAGTGAATTATTAAGTTTATTAAGGGCTCTAATTCTGCATTCTGCTAAAATGTCTGGTTTCTATCAGCAATGGCCGCAATAGCCAAACTGTGGAAGGAGCCTCGGTGTCCATCGAAAGATGAATGGATAAAGAAGATGTGGTTTATGTATACAATGGAATATTACTCAGCAATTAGAAACGACAAATACCCACCATTTGCTTCAACGTGGATGGAACTGGAGGGTATTATGCTGAGTGAAATAAGTCAATCGGAGAAGGACAAACAGTGTATGTTCTCATTCATTTGGGGAATATAAATAATAGTGAAAGGGAATATAAAGGAAGGGAAAAGAAATGTTGGGAAATATCAGGAAGGGAGACAGAACATAAAGACTCCTAACTCGGGGAAACGAACTAAGGGTGGTGGAAGGGGAGGAGGGCGGGTGTTGGAGGGGAATGGGTGACGGGCACTGAGGTGGACACTTGACGGGATGAGCACTGGGTGTTTTTCTGTATGTTGGTAAATTGAACACCAATAAAAATTAATTAAAAAAAAAAAAAAAGAATATATATAAATACCCAAGCCACAATGTTAAAAGAAAGTAGCTACATTGTAAAAGTGTTGAAGATAAGATAGTAAAATGGAAACTAATGTTTATTACTAAAACATTTTATTTCAATATTTCCTAGACCTTCTGACTCTAATGCATGAATGGAGAAGGAATGATAAGCATAAATGTATTAGCAAATAAAACTATGCACAGTATAAAAATAAATAAATAAATAAAATGTCTGGTTGTCGTACAAAGCTTCATTTATCTTTTAATATTAGGTTGGTCTGAATGCACAGAAATTTAAAAGAAATGGCTAGTGAATATAGAGACTTAAAGAAGGTAAACATTTATTATTTTTTCACCTAGAAATAATTCAGAGTAGACAATCCAGAACTGGAATTGTAGAAATTATTCACTCAGGGACATAGGCCTCCTTCAGCTGCCTGTTCTGTCATCCCTAAAGTGTGGTCCCATTCTTCTGGTCCAGAAGGACTGGTAAACTCTGTTCATCACATCTGTATTGCATGTAATAGGATGGAGCAAAAAAAAAAAAAGCTGTGCCTTCTCCTTTATAAGATTTCTAGAAATATATCACAATGATTTCTCTTTATATCTCCTTGACCAAAACTTAGCTGCATGAATACTCTTAACTACAAAGGAGGCTGGGTATATGATTATTATTGTAGGTGGTCAAATACCTAGCAAAAATCGAATATCTCTGGAAATTGGGAGATAAATAGTGGTCAGCACCACACTTAAAATGTTGTACAATTCCTCCTGCATATGAAAACACAGGTCATTCAGTGTAGCATCAGTGGTTGAGGTTTTAGATTCAATATTGGACCTATCATTAATTTTTGCCTAAATTCTGTCTTGGCCCTATAATTTTCTCGTAACTAGATGATGGAGATGTATCTAGATTGTGGTTAAATCCTAAATAAAGTGGATTTGTAGTCTTGGTAATCGACCTTGGGACTGCATAGAATAGTGGAACTGTCTTTTCTCTTCCATAAATGAATCAGAGAGCTTTTGTTCCAGAGGATGTGTCCTGGGAAATGACTAGACTCTTTCAAGAAATAGCAAGCAAGATGGCTCTGAAAGGCCATGACCGACTGAGCCAGAGTTGGTTACTCAACTGGGGGCAGGATCAGAAAGCTCTGAGGGCTTTGAAATTTTCCTTCAGGTCAATGGGGGACCAATGAAGGATGTAAGTAAAAGCATGGCAGGATTATTTTTGTGCTGAAGATGAAGTTCTTGACAGAAACCCAGTTTTTGTGGGATATGTTGTGGTAGTAAAATGCACTCTTACATTCTCATAGTTTCCCACATTGCTTTGCAGGAATGGGTCCCCAGAAGCAAATAGGAGCAGTCATTAGGGATGTTTTCCAAGAATCTGGGTTTTTAAGTTTACAGAGGACTGCTAGGGCTTTCCTAATATCATGGCATGGGGACCTTTTGTTGAGTTTTGGTTGGATGTTTTTGATGTTTGTTTTCACTACAAAAGGGATAAATAATTACTGTTGAAAATTTGAAAAATACAGAAAAGCAAATAAACTTCCCTAAACTATTGTAGCCAGCAATGAATACTGTTACCATTTTAGTGTATGGTACTCTGGCTCTTTCTCAACACAGACTGCAAATTTTTGCAGGATAACATGCTGGAATGCCTTCTAAAAGTCTATTTTTAGTCCATGGAGTCTTTAGTAGAAGAGAAAGGGTTTAGTAGTTCCCATCTGGCAGCTGAAGAATCCCGGGGAGCCACGAATTACTCATAAGGGTCCTCAAATCTGCACGCTTATCAAGCATTATCTGTAGGTGGAACAAATTAATATGTCACACACACACACACATATGTTCAACCATTGGGTAAACATACAAAGATGCTCTTCATTGAGATTAATAAATGCAAATTCATTCAAAAGCACTACTGAATTTAGTGTAGCTTACTGCCATTAGTTATTTTTTCAGTCAACGAATATTAAATAAATTCAATGATTGTATAGAGGGCACATAGATGTACTGATGTTCCAAAGGAGTCCTTGTGCTTGTGATGAGGGATGAGTGGCTTGTGTAGCTATCACTGTTTCCATGTCAGTCAGAGGCTTCCAGAACACCTCCTTTGCCTTTGCTTTTCTTACTGCTTCTTTCATTGAGAAGAAGCAAATCACTCTCAGAGTTGGAAGGTCCTTCTTCCATAGTTGTGTTACCAAACTTGTACTGGCTTAGCTAGAAAATGAAGATTTCACTATTGAAGCAAAAATACTATCTAAATGTACCAACATTTGTAAAATAAGGAGATGATCTTTGCCATTTTATCTCTGATGACCCCAAGAGTACTGATCCCCAACATTCACTAATTGCTTGATTCTTATTATTTAGGATTTACTCTCTTAGTGAAATCTACTCTCTTTGAAATGTGCAACCGGTAATTTGGAAAATAAAGGAGGTTTCTTATTTGCCATTCTGAAGAATAAAATGATTTCACACTTCATTACTTTTCTCTCCCCAAAGTTCAGTCTTAACTTAAAGTTATACGGTTGCTGGTGAAAGATGATTCCTTGGATTTTCCATAAGCAGGATGTGTTAACCGATGCCCTTTCCAAACCAATTATTTTAGTTTAGTTTCATTTGTTTGGGTTCAGTTCTGCTATTTGGGGGTACACACTGGCTCCCAGGCTAAAGGTCAAGTCTTCCTCATCCACTCCAGTGCATTCCAAATGTGATCACATTCTCCCAAGCTTAATATAATACTTTTTCCCCCTCTCCACCCTACTTAGCCTTCTCTTTTTAGGTGATTTGAATTAATATTCCTGTTCTTTCTGCACCTGATGGAGTTCGCCATCAGGTTAGCACCTCATTCTAATCATTTCTCTCCTTTGTCCTGTTCATTTTTATCCTGTGGGTGCTGTTAATTAATCTATTTCTTTCATCACAGGAGAAGTGAGGGTGGTTTAAGAAAGGAGGTACAAAAAAAAGAAAGGAGGTACATTTCCTGGTGGATGCTCCGTTCTGAAGAAAAATCATTTCATCACTTTGCCTTTCACAAGTGAGAGATGTGAGGCAGTCTTCTAGAATATGGACAGACACATTAGTGCTGTGCTTCCCAAAATAACTGAAAGGTTTTAGTTTGGCCTCCTGTCCCTTCCCTCCTACCCCATTGCTTGATAGAAGGTCATGGTGGGCGATACAGGGAATGTTCATTGTGTTATTATTTTGAAAGCTTGGATTCTTGTTCACTATTAAGATCCTTGCGCAAATGTTTTCTTCTTTTTGAGCTTTGGGTCTTTTAGTCCATCAAATAAAGCTCCTGATACTCGAAGGTTTTCTGGGAATCCCATGAAATACCACAGGTGCTATAATAATATCAGAAATCAAAGGTTTTATCAATAAGCTGAAAAGTCATTTGTTTCTTGTTTCTTTATTGCATTCAAAGAGATAACCAGCTTGGGTATGAATTTCCAGTCCTACTAATGTGTCACCTTGAGCAAATTACTTGACCACTTTGTGTCTTAGTTTCCCCAAGCATAAAATGGAGTTAATCATAACTACTACCTCATCAGATTAGGCAAGTGGAAAGCCATAATTCACATGAAGAGCTCAATGTGATGCTAGAAACATAATAAAAGCTCAGTAACCATTAATGTCTTTATCAGCACATACAAAGAACTAGCAAGGAGAATTCTGATATTTCAGTTCTTTCATTCATGGGATGTTCATTGTATCCTATGCCAGGTGCATCATAGTGGGCTCTGGGTGGGGAGAGGTGAACAGAGGCCTTTCTCATGTATCTTACAAAAAAAATCTCTATTTAAAGGACCAAAACTAGATCCATTTTACTGATAAAGGAAACTGAGGCTCAGGGATGTGAAGCAGATTATTTTAACCGGGACCATTTTTTTAGGTCTTCAGATTGTGTCCTAGAATTCTTTCTTCTGTATTTGCAAACTTGAGTTTGACATCCTTCCCTAACAGAAAACTCACCCAGAAAGGCCAAGATATAAATGTTGCAGATTTTAAACACAATGTCTGTTTTGTCCCCCAGAAGATTGAAAGCCACTACAGTAACAATGACTCATTGTTAAACTCATTTTATAGACTTTTCAAACACATGGTATTTTGTGCACACCCCTCCCCCCACCCCAGCTCTAAGCTTCAACTAGTTGAAATAAATTACTGTCCAGTAACCAAGACGTCCATCCCCTGAGAAAAACCTTTGCTTTCTGGTTACGTAACTATGTCACTC
The DNA here is from genome assembly GCF_018345385.1 of Vulpes lagopus. Taxonomy (NCBI): domain Eukaryota; kingdom Metazoa; phylum Chordata; class Mammalia; order Carnivora; family Canidae; genus Vulpes; species Vulpes lagopus. The sequence goes on along the minus strand of NC_054842.1, from coordinate 17,979,081 downwards.
TGTACATATTTTTGGATTTACAGGAAAAATATTAAATAGAAATATATATACATACACACACACACACACACACACATTGGTATGGCAATGTCAGTCTTTTTAAATGGAATCCTTAAATTTAAATTTAAGTAAGTTTTTTGGAAGACAAAATGCATTTTGAAAAGAATATTCTTGATTTTTTTCAAAGGGCAAAGCCGAAGATATACCAGGGAAGAAGAAACACAGCTTTTAATTATATGATATCCTGGCAATCACAGTCAGTAATTTTGAGGGAAAGAGGTGGTGATGAGTCTGTTGCAACATACCATGTAGCTGTCAGCCTGATTTCTTGTCATTGTCTAGTTGCTAGGTCAGTTCTTAACTGTTCAATGAAAGCTAGTTGTGATACAAGCATGTGGGAATATCTTCCTGTAATGTCCAGTTAATTGTAAAGATGAAGAAGAAGGAGAAGGAGAAGGAGGAGAAGAAGAAGGAGAAGAAGAAGGAGGAGGAGGAGGGGGAGGAGGAGGAGGAGGAGGAGGAGGAGGAGGAGGAGAAGAAGAAGAAGAAGAAAGAAGAAGAAGAAGAAGAAGAAAAAGAAGAAGAAAAGAAGAAAGAAGAAAGAAGAAAGAGAAGGAGAAGAAGAAGGCGACCACCCTTCACTTGGGTGGTTATTCAGGAAGACCAGCTGCCTTTTGTAAAAGAACATTAGATTTAGCATGCATTTCCTGGATTGGCAGCTCATTGAGCTTCCACTCCCAACCTCCAACCTGATCAGCCTGTTGGTATTAACATTTTCATTATGAGACATAAAATCTCAAATCGATTATCCCATTTCCATCAAAGACTAAAACGTCAGCTCCCAAATCTATTGCTCAAATTATAGCAGCAACACCAGTAGTTACTGAAGTTAGTTAAGCTAGTAGCTACTTAAGATTTTTGCATTCAGCATATTTGATATTTTCTCCTTTTCATGTCGTTGAAATCAATCCATTTTGAACAGAATACATCCAAGTCTTTTTTGAACATCCTAATTCAGAAACAACTTCACAGCATACTATTTTTAGGGGCCACTCTTTGGAAAGTTAACAATATTCCTTATCATTTGTCACCAAAGTGACTGTAAAGGATGACTGTGAGAACAGCAAAGCTGCACATGAGAAGAGGATGCTGGGCGGCAGGCTAGGTTTACTCACTGTTTTAAAGCTTCACACTACTTGCCCCGCTTTGTAGCATTTGGAATCCCAGTTCTAGCTTCAGCAAATGTAAACCTTGCCACATGAAATGAATCTTAAGAGATCACTCCTGAATAGCCCAAAAGAAGGTCTGCTACAGTGGCGAGCGGTATTTTTTGCACAAACGTCAAATCAAGAAAAAGTGTTCATAGATTGCCTCCCCCTTTTTTATGGAAATCATATCCTTAAAAAATCAGGACATCAAGTATCTAAAACTGAGCTTATGTGGTCTTTTATTTCTTTTACACTAAGGTTTTCCTTTCAAGTAGGAACTATAGTGCTGCGTCTCTATATATACTTTGTGTGAGATGAAAATCCAAAGATATTGAAGGGGTTATTGCAAAATATGGAGATAAGAAGAAAAAATGGCACCAGAGTTGAGCCACAGTAAATGAAAATGTGACTCTATTAAAGTTCTCTCAGTTGTGTAGGGAGATTTTGAGGGACAGTCTTAGAAGATGGAACAGTGTGATGAGGTTACAGACACTTACTAGTGAGTGCTTGCCTGTTCCACACCTATTCCCAGCCTATAATACAGACAGAAGAGAATCCCAGTGGAGCTAGTTCCCTGGCACAGGATGGGGTAAAAGCTATGCTCTCAATCTTGCTTCCTGGCTCAAGTCTCTCTGGCTGTTTTGCCAGACTGTATTGATGGCATAGAAGATACTGGCATAGGTAGATAGACATCATACAGGAAGGAATTTGAGCCATTTTAATAAAATAAAATAGAGACACTCAGGTATAGCACATCCCTGGAAATGAACCCTGAATTGTGCACCAGAATGGAAAGCTGGCAGGCTGTAGGAGACCGAATCTCATCTTCTGGCCTTGTGGAGATTGTAAATAACAAATAATAATAAATAAGTAACAAAGAAATAAATAGGTTTGCTGCTGATGAGATTTTGGACAAAATCAATTCCGTGATTTAATAGAAGTCATTTAAACCTCTTGAATTTTTGAAGCAAGCATACTCTGAATTTTACAGGAGAGATCTTTGGGAGTAGTTTGTGGATTTATGATGGAGCACTATCAGAAATGTGGCTCTGGGGTGCCTGGGTGGCTCAGTCAGTTAAGCATCTGGCTCTTGATTTCAGCTCAGGTCATGATCTCATGGTCATTGGATCAAGCCATGCTCAGCAGTCTGCTTGAGATTCTCTCTCTTCCTTTTTCTCTGCTTCTCCCCCCACTTGCTCTCTAAATAAATAAATAAATAAATAAATAAATAAATAAATAAATAAAATCTTAAAAAGAAAGAAAGAAATGTGGCTGTAACTTTCACCATCTCCCAAAGTTAATTCATGGAGATATTTTGAAGCCTGTGGGAGGTAGCACTATCCAATTCCATAAGTTCATTATGAATATTTGGTAAATATATTTTGTCATACTGTCATAGTACAAGAGCAAATACATTTATTCATGAATGTGAAAAATATTAAGATGGAATTAAATGGACTGAAATAAAATGTAGGCTTTTGACTAAGTTAGCCAGGTCAAAATAACAAAAGTAAAATGTTGGAATCATGCAAATGTCACAGCACTTGACTTCTATTCCTGTGTTCTTATTAAAAAGAAGAAGAAGAAGATGGGGTGCTTGGCTGGCTCAGTTGGTAAAGTGTGTGACTCCTAATCTTGGGATTATGAGTTTGAGCCCCACATTGGGTGTAGAGATTACTTAAAAAAAAAGATGCTCTTTAAAATTTCCAAATGAATCACATATATATTTAAGAACAAGTTTTCTCAGAGTAAAAGCATTTTATCAGTAACTTCAGAAATCATTACTATTAAAATATAGATTCTCTGTGGAAGCAGGGCACATGTTCTTGTTTTAGAACCTAGAGCAGTGTTTGGCAGTCATTCATCGCGCAGTTGACCCTTGAACAACATGTATTTGAACTACACAGGTCCATTGATACATGGATTTTTCCCCCCACAAACACAATACAGTACTATAAACATACTTTTTCTTCCTTATGATTTTCTTTGCATTTTTTTCTCTAGCTTGCTTTATTACAAGAATACAATATATAATACATATATAAAATATATGCTAATCAACTGTTTATGTTCTCAGTGAGGATCTGGTCAATAATAGGATATTCATAAAGCTTTTGAGGAGTTAGTTACACACAGATTTTCAATGTCGGGGGTTTGCACCCCTAGCCTCTGTGCTGTTCAAGGATCACCTGTATATAATAAAATGCTTTAAATGATTAAATGGATTATAAATTACCTATGAGACCTCACAACCTGAAAGTCCCACAGGTACATCAAACTAAGCATTCCTCTAACAGAGCTTAAGCTTTCCCCTTCCTTATCTGCTCCAACCTACAGCATAACTCCTCTCATATTTTCTTTCTCAGTGAAGAGTCACCAGGTTTGACCTGAGTGTCAGCATGTTTCAAATCCTATTCATCATCACTCCTCATTGTCTCTCAAATAGCATGTGCTGAAATATAATCTAAAATGGATTTAACATCATTGTATATTGGGCTATTGTGTTAACATTCCATGACTTGACTTGAAGTAATTAGAAACACCCTGGGGTGTCACAAGCAGAAAGGCCAAGAAATCCTTCTCTTGATGTTTTCTAGTCTTTAACATGTGTTTTCTCTGTACTTTTGTAGAATGTCTTCCCAATGGGGTCTGCCCATCTAATTTCTATTGCATATAGGAAGATACCTGTGTAGGTAGATATATAACCATACAGTAGGAACTTATATCATTTTCTTAAAGTAAAATGGAGATGTTCAGGTATAGCATGTAAACACAGCCAGTGATTCTTAAAATCAGATCTGCAATGCAAGGGCCTGCAATACCCTAGTCAGATGATTTGCGACAGGCAGGGTTGAGAGTCAGGCCTATGTCATCAGCTCTGGGTGTTAGCAGTGGCTGTAGGTGCCACAGCCTCCTTCCTGCAGTGCTTGTTACTTTCAGCTAGATGCACACCCTGTCAACTGCCCACTGTCTTTTTGGAGTTCCAGGGGGAGAGATAGTCAGAAAAGCAGCTAGTGGCATAGAAACAATTCATTCTATCAGTTTGCCCAGAATATTCCAAGTTGTGTGAAGAAGCCCTAGTGAGTGTCATTTCCATTTTTACTAAATAATAGCATGTGAAACTGGGGTTTTGATAATACTGATAGAAATGAAGTTAATTGAAATAACTGTTTTTCCTTGCAGTGTTGAATATATCTAGAGAGAGAGACACCCTTGGATTGACAAACTGTGTCAATTAATAATTACATATGGAGTATAGTTAAAGAAAATTATTTTCATTTCTCTGCATTTTAGATTTGAAAATATAATTATATTTTTTAAAATAGACTAGTATAAAACAGTTTAATGATTGTTTCTTAGGAAAGACTAGTTCATGTTCTAAAATGTTTTCCTTTCTATTTCTGTGGTGAAGCTGTCACTCTTTTATGAAATAATGGTGGTAGCTGGCAAGATAAAATATGGCAGCACTATATAAATTCTTAGTTTATTTCATGTTTGTGTTTTGCATGTCCATGAACACTGGTCTAGAAGATGGTTTTGGAAGGTGGGAACTCGGATTTAGTGCAGGCAGTGACTGAAGGGGTGTGTAGAATGGAGATGTTTGTGCTTCAAAATCACAGCCAAAAGTAGGACTTGGGTGGGGTGTCTTGGTGGGATGGAAAGGGCACTCGTCTAGGGGTCAGAGAAGAGCTTCTCAGTCTAGCTCCGTCACTGACTAGTCATGAAGATGAGTCATTAATCTCACTTGCAAATTGAAAATACAAACTATGTCTACCTTACAGGGATGTTGGACAATCAAAGAAAATAATGTGCATGAACGACTTTGAAAACTGTAGAGGATTATACAAAAATAAGACATCTTACAAGGAAGCCATATTTTCCTCTGAGGAAGTAGGAAATGCATAGGTTGATTTTGAGACTAACTCCCAATACTGTGTTCTGCAGAGACTGTACTTCACATAAAGCTTCCACATAAATGCAAATATAAGGGAGGTTTTGAAGGTGATGGGCAATGGTCACAATGATGGGGGATGGTTAGTGTTGGGTAATAGGCCTATCATGAAGCTAGCACTACTGCCAGGAGATAGGCTCCTCCACCATGGTCCTGGCCCACTCTGAAGGAGCTAGTGGGCTTGTATGTGAAGGAAGGATGGTCTGTGTGAGTCAAAGCAGATTGGTTTGTGGGCCAGTTGATTGAGGGACACTAGAAGCACCCCTGTGCTAATGCCATAAAAACGTGAAGGTTATTTAGAGCACATAAGGACAATAATACTATAATTCCAGAGAAACACAGGTACACATGTAACACATCCTCATTGTTAGCCAAAATTGAGCTACCAAAATGATAAATGGCCAGATTAGGATTATTAAAGGTTGTTTGAGGTACATACAAAAGCAAAGGCTTCTGCTGAAACTTGTGAATGTCTGGCAAAGGTAGAGATTGTTGGCCAGTGTTGGTGTCTGAGGAAACAGATTTTGTAGCTAAGAGCCAGAGGACCCTCAAAGCCACATGCTAATCATGATTGCTGATTCTTGAAGCTTATTCTGGAAGAAAGGTTGGAAAAGCACTATAGTCAGAGAACATAAAGTCATAGATTCATAGATTCATAGAAGCAGAGATAAAAATGACTTTGAAGGTCAACTGATACCCAATTCACATTCTGTTGAAGGTTACAATGAAAGTCTTTGAGATAAGGACCTTTCTGCTAGGAATTTCTTTCTTAAGTTCTGCCTATGAATGAAACGTGTATTTTCCACAGTCTCCCATTAGAAACAAAAAGAAATCTAGAATTCTCTAAAAAGCTCAGATCTTCCAGAAATATTTGGGTGGGCTCTCTTCTGAGAATATGTCTGTTATCCTATAGCAAATCAAAGTAGATATGGTGAGGAATGATCTTTCTGAATATGGCATAGCATAGGATTATTTGCTTTGGGTAGCCCAAATCTGGGCAGTCAGAACCTTTCACTCACTCATTCATTCAGTTTTTGACCCAATCATCAAATATTTGAACAAGAGGTATAAAACCCTTTGGGATGGGCAATCTGTGGCATTGTAGGCGCTTCTGCAGGAGAGGTGATGGCCAATGGCCTTGGTATTATCACAACCAGCCAGAGTAATCTTTTTTATGTATAAATCAGGCAGTCTTGCTTCTATGCTCACAATCCTCCAGTGACTGCTCATCAGGCTTGAAACAAAACAGCCCTCCTGGTCCCGCCCACCACCTCCTGTCCCCACCTTTGGATTTCAGGTGATGTGGCATCCTGAGCAGTAAAAGGCAAAAGGGAGAACCTAAGGAAGGTGTGAATCGACTTCTCACCCAGAATAGTTAAGGTAAATTCCCCTGAATGAGTTCTCCCGAGGATCTCTCACCATGCTATTTTTTATTCTTAAGAAAGTTAGTAAAGGTCAAGGAAATTATAAAATAACAAAACCCAGACTACCTCGAATTCTAGGATTTCTTGACTCTATTTATTTAAAAAATAATAATAAACTATGCTTTCCCAGGTGTTGTTTTGCATTTCAAGGGGGGGGGTAGCTCTTTTGCTTGTCCTAGGTCCTCCTCCTCCATCCTTCCAAATTGTATAATTTCAGTTTCCATTTGTCTCATCTTTACTGAAGAGTCAAGATAACAAAAGAGCTTTTTAGTTCTTTAATGCATTTTGATATTAATTTATAAAGTTATTTATCCCTTTTACTCTGTTTCTACTGATTATGGAAATGATGCCTACTGTGACAGTTTGGTTATGCATTTGGTACTGTGCTAGCATGACTAGATAATTTCTGGAACAGTTCAGAGTCCTGGGGTAGGCAGTGAAATGTGACAGTGGGTGATCTCCTCTACGAAATGATGACCCTGTGCTAGATAGTGTTAGGGATCCTATATCTATAGTGTTAAACATCCTGTATTGGTAGTCCTGAAGACTTTCTTGTCAGAACAAGAAAGTAGCTTCTCTCTGCATTTCATTTATAATTAACCAGAAGAGAGAGACTAAAGAAGATACACTAGAGACCATAATGGTTTTGCTTTCATTTGAAAATTAAAATTAATTCACAGAATGTTAGGAAGGTTAAGTCACCTGCCCAGAATCACACTGCCGAGACTGGACTCAAACTCCTCCTCCCCATGGCGTCTGTGGTCCCTAAAACTGAAACATAGGAACTCATGGTTGAATAGGGAAGGAGGTGGTGTCCATGTCACTTGCTGCTTGCATGGTGTCTGTAGAACTTGTGAGGTCAGAGGCTCATTCTGTTGTCTTTATTGCTGCACCCATGACTCTTTAATCAATGCCTGGGACATAACAGGCCCCCCAGTAAATGGCTATTGAATGACTGAATGTCATTACCATTTGCTAAGGTGAGCATTGCATTTTGTGGAAAATTGTCTGGACTCCCAGGTTGCAGTGACATCTGTGCTAATGAGAGAATGAATGTTTCCCTTGTCATCCTCTTTCCTTCCAGAAGGGTTTTACATCCTCCTTGTCCTCTACAGGGTTCTCTTCTCCACTCCTAACTCAAGAGGCTCAAAGTTGTGCCTGGCATCCTCAGTCAGGATTCCATATTTGAAATCTCTGGCCCTTCCTTGACCGCTACCCCTCCCCAGCCAGATACGTGGAAGAGTAACAAGGTGTACTTTATGGATGATTGAGAAACTGGAATTTAGAAACCAGACACCAGTTTACCACCTACCCATCACAATCTAGCAGGAAAGTCCATACTCATAATTTGAAAGATGTATTATTAGATTAGTACAGATAATGTTATATTTGGCAGTCTGCAGAAAAGAACAGCTGCCCTAAAAATCCATTTCATTGCAACTTGTTTATTTTTTTTTAATTCTGGGAGGTGAGTGTTCTGAACACTACCTTTGCAAGAGTAGCAAAGGTTACTTGGCCAACATGAGATTCTCTTCCATTTCACTTACAGGCTTTGATCACCTGTTCTTATTACTCTTATTACCTAAGAGTCAAATGGAGAGTAGTAGAATAAGACTCTGAAAGCTAAAGCTAAAGCAGTTCATAGATAAGGAAACTGAGTTACAGAGAGGTTAAAGTAACTTTCTGAAAATCACAGTTGATAACTAGCAGATTCAAGCATCAGCTGACAACTTTGTTTTTATAGAAGAAATGTCAAATGTGTTTGATATTTAAGCCTATTTTTTTCTTTTTTTTTTGAGAAATGAATGCACAGAGCTTTAGAATTAACTGAAATTGATGGGAGATCCTTGGGAAAATTTCCATTAAAAGCTGAATCTCCTGCTTTTTGCCATATCAAAGATTTTTCTTCTTATATTAATCTAAAGGTGTCAATAAAATGTGATGATTGTCCCAAAGTTTTAAGAACTTTTCCAGTCAAAAATATTCTCTGAGGGAGAAAGATATATATATGATAAATTCTCTTGAAGTTTCTATGTTGAGGAATCCTGCTAAATTGCACTTTTGAAATATATGCCTTGTTAATCTACTTAGGACTGGACCATGTCTTTCTTTCACAAATGAAATAAAAGAAGATTCTGATAGGATTTCCCCTGGATGAAGTCTAATGCCATGGGCAGAGACTGTGAATTTCCCAATGCCAAGAAAATAGGATTTTATATCTTATCCATTTGCTGGAAGATTATCCCAGAAATGTCACACATAAGGCACTTCTGTAGCTCCCTAAAGCTTCCATGTCACCCCAACTCACGAATGTGCAGTTCCTACCCTGCAGCCCAGAATTGCTCAAACAATTGACTTCTCACACCTTCAAATGGAATGCAGAGAGCCTGTGGGTAATATGCAAAAATTGTTTGGGCATTGGGATTGGCAGAGGAAACTATAGCTGGCTTCTCCCTCTTGGGCTCAACATCTTTTGTTTCATTGTGGTTAAAAGAATCCAGGTATAGTCCAGCCCAGAGAGGGGATCTATCTTGGTATATCTGAAAACAGATCTCCAAATATTTCAGACAAGTATCTTAATCCAGAAAGATGGCTTTATCTTTCTTATTTCATTATTAATCATAGGATTTTCTTTTGTAGCCTAAAACCCAAAGGTATCATTGGGCAGAGAAAAGAAAAACTTGTTTTTTTCTCCCAAATATGTATTTTTGTCACATACATACTACACAAGACAATTTAAATACTGTGGTCTGAGTCAGGCTTTAAAAAAAAAAAAGCTTTTGAGGGAGCAAGAAAGCAGTCAGGAAAGGTTGGAAAGTGAAATAATTAATATATAGTTTCTGTTCTCATTGGCATTTACTTGTCCTTTTCTGGTTGTTGTTCTTTCGTGTTCATGGAAGTTCTTTTAGCCCCAGGTACTCTAACATCAACCCTTTGGGATCCCACTAAACTGTGTTAAGAAACACAATTATAGGTGTTGATTTTATGGTTAATAAAAGGGTAATATTGAATATGTAGTTGTAGCAGGGAAATTATTTGAAAACTAAAGCCCAGTTAAATATATGAGAACATATTTGTAGCACATGAAACTCTTCCTCACAGTCTAGTAGGAATGAATAGATGTAAACTCCATCAGTTTTGCCCAGCAAGAGATGAAATCCTTTAATGTTTATAAGCTCAGACTTAAATTGGCAGACCTGGATCAAAATCCAGACTGTGCACCTGACTCCAGCAAGTTTCTCTGAGCCTCGATTTTCTCATCTGTAAAAGGGAACCATAGCAGCTCACACAATCCCAGGTATCTCTGCATGTGGAATAGGATGAGATGCTGTGTATAAAGCATATAGTCCAATGTAAAGGCTAACTAAATGTCAGCCACTACAATTATAATCGTCATTCTTATCATCATATTTTCATTAATGTCAATCACTGTCTGGCACGAGAGTTGCAACCAGATGGTTGATGAACTTGGTATGAGCAAAAGTATTTCTGAAATGGGCAAAGGCTCTTGAACTGAAAACTTATAAACAAAACAATTCATTTAATAAATCATTATTTGCAGGGTGTTTACCAGATTTAGCCATTAACCAGAGCCATTTTGCAATATAGCTGATTCACACAGTGAACCCCAAGCCCTTCTCACTCAGGCAAGGGTGGTATAGCTAGCATTTTCCCTTTGTCCAACCCTTTTATTTCACACCTACTTTGTTCTTTTTGCACATTGCCTAGGATTGAGACCCCTCTACACATAATGTGTGTCTTGTCACCTTTCTCTGGCAAACTCGCAAAGTCACTCCTCTCTTTCCCCTTTTCTCCAAACCCTCCTAGCACACACATTGGTCACCTGAAGAAGAGAAGTTCTTTGCTTGCTCTCTTGTCCTCTGGTTTGTTCCTTTACTACATTTCATTTGCATTTGTTCCTGGTGGGAAGAGCTATTTATTTACCCCCCAGGAAGTCCTGTCATGGAGATGAAAAAACATGTTTCTTGGCCAAGTGCCACGGGAAAGACAGTCCCCAGCCTAGAGAAAAATCAAACATTCCTTTTGGCGGTGACATTGTTCACTTTAAAAGCACCACTGGACCTCTGTGCAGCCCCGCATCGGGACTCTTGCTCCAGGGGTATTATTACCCTGGTGGGATGGTATTTCCCCTTCCCCTTGCACAGTGCCTGTGGCATTCATGCACAGAACATTAGCATCAAAAGATTGCTGTTTTTCCTTCTTCTACATCAATTAGCTCTGTATTCCCTCTTTCACTTTCCCATTGTGTTTACCCAAAACAATGCAACATCTGAGATTTACTAATTTACACCCTGTATTTCTCTGCACAGGCATTCTGCAGCATGTATTAAGAATGACACGCAAAAACAATTCTGTCTGCATTTTTTTTAAACCAGTTAAACCCAAGCAACTCCATTCTGGAGTCTTTTATTATTTTAATTATGCTTTGTTCCCAGGCCTGCAGGAATTTCAGAAGCACCTTGTGGGTATGGGATGAGGGTAAGAAAGGTAGGGATCCAGGGAAGTGAAGCTAAAGTAGCTGGGGGCTTCCCTCACCCCATCTGGGAAGGGGACAGCAGTTCAAATCACCCTTCGGGGGCATGGTAAAAACTGGCTTGATAGAGGATGCATCAACACCCAGTTGGAATCTCCAAATGTTGGCAGAGCCAGATTTGAGCAGTACAGTATTATAGTTCCTGGGGTCCCATTGGTTTTGACTAAGCAGACGCTGTAGCCAAGTCTAGAGAAATAAAGAAGGGCTTGGCCAGGATATGCATGGAGTTGGATCCCCCAGGCACAGAGAGGTTCATGGTGGAGCCCCACCAGGGGCTGTATGATGCAGATCAGAAAGGAAAGCTCATCAGTTTTCAAAGGCCTGATCCCATGTGGAAGGGCAGTGACTACGCAGACCCACATGTGGGTGAGATTCAGCAGTGAAACTAATCCCAGATTCCTTCCCTCAACTACTGCCTACTCAATGCAGGACAACTTCCACTAGCCTGTCAAATCCAGAAGTTACTAGTTCTTCTGGCTCAAGAGGGCAGCCTCTCCACATTTCCATGTTCTGTATCCCTCTGCTTATCTGTGCAGAGCTGGGATGCCTACTTTTCCTGAGATACTCGTGGCAGGATTTCTTGTGAGTAAACCTCTTCTTAATTTACAGCACTTTGCCAGGCAAACTGTGGCACCAGCTCTTTGGACTCTTTCCTGAGTGTAAGGCATAGTGATGTCTGACAGGAGCTGACCCATAGTCTACAGGGCTTGTTCTACTCCGTATTTCTTCAAGATCCTTCTGGCTCAAGTGTCTACTGTGGCCTTGTCTCGTTTCTGCTGGTGAATCCACCATCTAAACCATCTAAAGATGGTTTGCTTATTATTCGGTCAGGATCATGGCTGGATGAACAAGTCCCTTGGAAGCCCCCCTCCACTTTTTATTTATTTTTATTTTTTAAAAAGATTTATTTATTGATTCATGACAGACACAGACTGAGAGAAAGAGAGGCAGAGACTTAGACAGAGGGAGAAGCAGGCTCTTCCCAGGGAGCGTGATACGGGACTTGATCCCAGATCCCGGGATCACGACTTGAGCCAAAGGTAGGCACCCAACCGCTGAGACACCCAGGCATCCCTCTCCTCCTATTTTTAAAACAAAGGCAGGAAAGTTCCAACACTCTATGAAGGTTTTACATTTTCTGATGGCAGCAGAGGAACCAAAGGTGAAAGCCAGTTGCATGGAACTGGTCAGTCCAGCTGGTTCCCAGGAAATCAAGTCAGAATTTCAGTCTACATGGCAGGGAAGGACCATACAGTGTCAGAAACAGGGCAGGTTGTAGGAAAATCTTGATGATGTCTTGGCCTTGATGATAGTATAAACCGCATCTATGCTCACACTTTTCTCTCTTTCCTCTGTCAGCTTCTGGTCCTTTGTTGTAGCTCTCTTGCTGACTTCCTGTAAACAGATCTAAGAAGTTCAAAATGAACTCATTGGGGCAGCCCAGGTGGCTCAGCAGTTTAGCACCGCCTTCAGCCCAGGGCATGATTCTGGGGACCCAGGATTGAGTCCCACGTTGGGCCTGCTTCTTCCTCTGCCTGTGTCTCTGCCGCGCTCTCTTTCTCTCTGTGTGTCTCTCATTAATAAGTAAATAATTAATAAATAAATAAAATATTTTTTAAAAATGAACTCATTATTCGTTTAGCATTCAGAACTCTGATTTTTTACTTTTATTCAGGTCAGAAGCTCTCCATTGGAAAAAAAATGGAATACTTGCAATTGTTGTAATTGTTCAAATATACTTTTTTTACCTTCTTTACTTTGCTAAAGTTGGTCTTCCTTTCTGAAATAATACTGCCTCTCACTCTCTGCCTATCAAAGTGCTTCACATCTTACTAGTATGTGACTGTGGACAAGGTATGAGCCTTCTTTGAACCTTAGTTTCTTTATCAGCAGAAAGAGGAAAGCAACAGTATCAACCCATAGCTCAGGGGGGTAAAAGGACACAAGTTTATTTCTCATTCACACCACGTGTCTAGCATAGGTCAGGGAGGGGTCTGTTTTTCCTAGTTACTCACAACCCAGGAAGACAGAGGTGGGAGGCAGGAGAGCCTTAAAACTCACCTAACTTCTGCTCAGAATTTACTAAAGTGATCACATGGCCACAGCTCACCTCAGAAAGGGTGGAAAAATGCAATCTTACCATCTTCCAGAAGAAGGAGCCGTGAAAATTTTGTAAAGCATGAAATGGCAGCCACATCTCTGTACAGTGCATGATCAACCCAGAAAGATGGTATCACTATAGTTACTCTTGACAAGATCCAGCTTCAATTTGGTGATGCAAGAGAGAGATTTTTAAAATTAACCTCTATATGTTCTTTATTTATGCAGACATGATAAATGAGAGAATGCGCAACATAAGGGTTAACATAGATTTTTATTCAAATCCTGGTTTTATCCATTACTAACTCTGTGAGCTTGGGCAAATTAATTAACTTCGCTGTTTTTCACCTTCATCACCTGGCAAATGGGGACAATAATTGTATATGATAAGATGAGCACTGAGTGTTACACTAGATGTTAGCAAATTGAATTTAGATAAATATATTAAAAATAAAAAATAATTGTACATTCCTCAAAAAGTGTTATGCATGCTGAGATAATAATCGTGAAATTATCAGATGTAGTACCTGATGCCATAGAAGTATTTGCTGATTCAAATGGAGTTATACCACTTCACACACTGTTCTGTAACTAGCTTTTAAAAAAATATTAAGACATGTAAGACTTTGTGTGTGTGCCTGTGTGCATGTGTGTGTATGTGTGTATCCATCTTGTTTTTAAAAATAGTTACATATTGTTCTATTTTTTTTTTTTTTTTTGGCTGTATCTTACTTTTCTCAAGCAGTTCAAGTGATGAAAAATTCCTATAAGACAATTCGGGAAGACCTTCGTTTCATGAATCTCCGTCCATTGAGCTGTTTCCTGCTTTTTTACTGTCAGATGTAGGGTCCAAAAACTGTCTAATACCATTCAGTGGGGAAGTGTATTCAAATCTATCAGTCATTTAGTCCAGACTCTCTGTTATGATCTTATCTGATGGCAAGCATTCTCTGAGACTGTATTGCCAATAATTCTCCCAAAGAAAATGTACCATATTCTTAGGCTTAACATAAAAGCAAAAGCAAAACAAAGCCCAAAAAACAAACAAAACAAAATGAAAACAAACAAACAAACATTACTTTCCCATGGATGGACTCAGCTACAGTATAGGACTCATGCAGACTCTGCCTCTTGCCTGTTTATGCTGTCCCCATCCCTGTTCCCTCCCCAGTATTGGACCTGGTATGGGTGCCATCCACATTTCTTAAATGATGTAGTTGTGACTTCTTCATGCCCAATATTTTGTAGGATTATTTCAAAACTTCTTCCTAAACATCGAATTCAAAGCCTAGTCTTTTTATTCTACTCCCCTTTGGTGTACTCCCATTTGGTGCACTCATAATCTTGCTCTCTCCTACTTCCCCTACCTCTCCAACCTGGGTTTCTTCTTTGATGTGTTTCATAACTTCTCTTCCTATATATGCCAATCTCAGACATAAAAGTAATTCTTTAGCTCAGAGAAAGTGATCAGCTATACATACCAGGAAGGATGAGGAAAAATGGCGACCACTGATGTTGAGCTGCTAGGGTAGATGTCTCCCATCTATATGGGAGAAGTTCATTAAGAAGTACCTTTGGGATCCACATTTATGGGTGGGCTGGGATGGACTGGAGAGAGAGAGAGAGAGTTGAGCTGTAATGCACACCCAGTGGCAACCTCAGCCAACCGCTCAGGCAGCTCTGAGGCTAGGCTGGGCCTTCAGAGCTGCCCGGATAGAGCTGACCAAGGCCAGACCTTTGTCCCCCTACATTAATTAGTCAGTCTTTGGATGGGGCTGTCCCTGGAGGGCAAAGTGACGAGCCCCAAAGGGGCTGACAGCAAGAAGTTCTCTGCCACCAGCACTCCCAGCAGCTGGGACAAGCCCTTCATTAGAGGGACATCTGGGTGGCACATCACAGTGCCCACCACAGAGGAGGACAGGACATTGGTAACTATAGTCCTACTCCTTCCTATTCCAGAAGCTTGTAGAGGAGGGCATTTTCTTCTGCAACACAGTTCCATCCTCCCCATGCCATCCTATTTGTCCAGGGAATAGTGGGTTTAAAGGTCTAAAGGTCTTATTTGTTTTTCTGCCCTTTCAATATCTAGCAAGCTTTTGATACAGCCCTTGCTGGTTTCTGCCTTTGCTGTCCTTGGCATAATCTTTCAAGAATACTTTCTCGTTTTCTTTTTGCTGCTATGACAATCAGTGCATCCTCTGCATTATAATTGCTCTAAATACGGTCTCAGCATCCCTTTCTTTCCAGTTCTGAGGGGATAAGATGCTTCCAAACATGAGTTTGTTTAATAAAATTTGGGCTACTCTGTGTGGCATGCTGCCACTGAACATATAATTCCTTTCCCTTTTATTCGAAGAAGCTCCTGTTGGAGGCAGCTTCCCCCTCCCTTCTCTTCTTTCATCCCACAGATCATTTCCATACAGCCCACTCGATATTGCCTGGCAGCACGAGGGACCAGAATAGCATGGAGAATTGAAACCCACAGAAGAGCTACAGCCTCCTCCCCCTTGGACACTTGCAAGCTAAGCTGCTAACAAGTGGCAGGATCGATTCATTTGAATTTCATCTCCCTTCATTTCCTCTGCCTTCCCTCTGGTGCTGGTGATAATGAGCGGTGAAAATGACCCAGGACCCAGGAGGCAGATGCAAGTGGGGGGGGTGGATTCTAGGGGTTGAGATAATCCATAGCTTGAAGACTCAAGAATTAGCTTTGGTTCCTTCTCCTCCCACAGCTTTATCTCAGGTGGCCACTGAACAAGGAGCCGCTCCCGCAAGTGGTCTCTGGAAAGATTCTGTCTGAGTCTTCTTTTTGTTGACACTACAAAGACACCTCGTCGGAGCTGTCATCTCGGTCATCTCAGAAAGAGGCTCAGGTACCCCCCAAGTATACTTGGGAAGACATAACACAGAAGTTTTACGATCACAGGTTAATAGAAAAGGGATGGCCCTTCAAAAATCAGTCCACAGCCCTTTCCAGGTACCTGACCATCTGTCCTCCTCTGGTCAGCACATAAGAGTAGTGCGCGGTCCTTTAAGGGAATACAGGGAGAAAAAAGAGGACTTGCTGCTGCTTTGTACCAGGGCGGGTGGGGGGAGTGACGGGGAAGCTCAGCCTAGTAGGGGTGTGTGTGTGGGCACCAGCCTTGGATAATGCCAGGCCCCATCCCTCCCGCACAATTCCCACCTGGAGTAAACTTTTCAACCACTCCCTCTTAGTTCTGGCTATAGCAGGGCAAGAATGGCCTCTGCCATACACAGGCATACCTTTGGCAATACGCAGGTTCAAATCCAGACCACTGCAATAAAGTGAGTCCCAATAAATCTTTTGGGGTCCCAGTGCATATAAAAGTTATGTTTGCACTGTATTGTAGTCTATTAAGTGTGCAGTAGCATTTTGCCTAAGAAACAATGTACATGCCTTAATTTAAAAATATTTTATTGCTAAAAAATGCTAACCATCATCTGAGCTTTCAGCGGGTTGTTATCACTGATCACAGTTCACTGTAACAGATATGATAATATAATTATATGTAATATAACATATTATATAATAATATAATAATAAAGAAAAGGTTTGAAATATTGAGAATTACCATAATGTGACACAGAGGCACGAGATGAGTAAATGCTGTTGCAAAAATGGCACCAGTAGATTTTCTTGATTCAGGGTGGCCACAAACCATCAATCTGTTAAAAAACAAAATGCAATATCAGGAAAGTATAATAAAGTGAAGTGCAATAGAGCAAGGTATGTTGGTTGGCTGGATCTCCAAAATGACAAGAATCTAGAGTGTGGCTAGTACAAGAATCAGCATGTCATGTGACCAGGGCCTCAGTTTCTCCATCATCGGAGGGGTGCCAGCTGTTTCTGCAGCTGCACAGAGCTCAGTGTCTGTAGCTCTACCATGTTTTCCTGGACTCCAGAGAGCTCTCAGCAGCTGCACACAAGCAGGTCTTATAGATGCTCGAATTCTCCATATCCCTTAGGGGTGATGATGATGGCTTATCTTCCAGAGCTGAGACAAAGTAGAGGCAAAGAGGGAAATGCTACACATTAAAGTGAAAAATACAGTTAGTACAGATTAGTTAGTCTCTTTCTGCCACTCACACCCCAGAGATATTTTACCTTCATGTTTTGACTATGTGTTTCTCAAAATCGTGGGCCAGGCCAGTGTCACAGACCCGAAGCATGCCTGGGACACCAGGATCCATCCCCATATGGTAAACAGTGGTGAGCCCTCCCAGAGCCTGACACTTCCTGTGACCATAGTTATCTCTGGGTGCCTTATGGGGGGGCACAGAGGAGCCACCCTCCCTTATCTTGCTGGATGTCAGATTTCATGAATTGGATGCTGCCTTCTCCAGGTGCCCAGAGTGAGCAGCTCTGTTTTTATTCTGAACCCGATTGCGTAAGAAGCAGCTCATAATTAAGTGGCTCTTTCTCTCCTCTAACATTTCCACATGGACTGCCACACAGATGAGAGGTGAAAAAGTCTGCCCTGCTAAGGGGAACGTGGCTCATCCTTAGGACTCCAGCACACCCTTCACCTGCCATCTTGCAGTCCCCTGGTGTCCAAGGCTTAGGTTCTTGAGAAGCTTCTATGTGTTTTCAGCCCTCTGGCATTTTTTTTGATTTATTTATTATTGGTGTTCAATTTGCCAACATATAGAATAACAGCCAGTGCTCATCCCATCAAGTTCCCCCCTCAGTGCCTGTCACCCAGTCACCCCCACCCCCCACCCACCTCCCTTTCTACCACCCCTTGTTCATTTCCCAAAGTTAGGAGTCTCTCATGTTCTGTTTCCCTCTCTGATATTTCCCACTAATTTTCTCTCCTTTCCCCTTTATTCCTTTTCACTATTTTTTATATTCTCCAAATGAATGAGACCATATAATGTTTGTCCTTCTCCGATTGACTTACTTCACTCAGCATAATACCCTCCAGTTCCATCCACGTTGAAGCAAATGGTGGGTATTTGTCGTTTCTAATGGCTGAGGAATATTCCATTGTATACATAGACCACATCTTCTTTATCCATTCATCTTTCAATGGACACCGAGGCTCCTTCCACAGTTTGGCTATTGTGGACATTGCTGCTAGAAACATCGGGGTGCAGGTGTCCCGGCGTTTCACTACATCTGTATCTTTGGGGTAAATCCCCAGCAGTGCAATTACTGGGTCGTAGGGCAGGTCTATTTTTAACTCTTTGAGGAACTTCCTCTGGCCCTTCACTGAGCAAACATGTCCCGAGCACCTCCTCTGTCATTGGCCTAAGACAGCTCTGGGGATGCCCACAGCTGAGACACTCAGATGGTCCAGAGACCTATCACATATGGGAGTGTGGCTCTGCTCCATCTAGCCCTTTCATCTGTGACTATAGGAATTGCCTAAGTGGAAAGAAAGAAAAGGAAAAGAAAGCCTGGGTGTGGGGTGGTGGTGAAGGGACCATGTACTTGTGTTTAGACCAAGTATTACTAAATCAGGGAATCAGGGTGACCAGTCGGCCTCACCACCCCTCCTGTTATCACCTCCTGTGATTCTGTGCAAAGCAAAAAAAAAACAACACAACAGGTTGAGTAAAAATAACGCATTCTCTCCTGACCAAAATTTTTTGAGCTAAACATGTATAGGAATTGGTTAATACAGTAGCCTTTCAGTCACAATTCCTGAAACCATCCTGTAGACAATGAAATTTGTAACAATATGTCAATATTGTGTCGGCCTATTTTTTTTTTAATTGTGCAAGCATTTAGAGGAGACAAGATGGGATTTTATATTATCTTTTTCTGGGAATGGCTGTCTCTTTTCTATTTAACTTTATTAGCTTTACCTGGATTGATTCTTACCTTATTTATTTATTTATTTTTTACTTATCTTAACGTGGCTGGTTGGTTCACTGAGATGGAATAAATGCTAAGATGGAGAATACCAATTCAGTTTTACTTAAACTGACATATAATGTCTGAGCAGGGAGATAAGGGAAGCCTTACTGCATCCTGCAGACAATTAAATGAGTTTGGAAAGTTTTATTTGGTTAGTTGTTGACAAGAGCTAAGTCCCTGGGTAGCTGTTAATTTTTCCGGGTGATTCCCAAAAGAAAAACAAGCCAACTCAAGGCTACACATTTCTCTGTGCAATTTCAATGAACTACACAGTATGGAAAAGATAAAACCATAGATCTCAGTTCTGATTCCTTTTTTTTTTTTTTTTGCTTTGTTTTGTTTTGTGTGTGTGTGTGTGTGTGTGTTTTTTACTATGAAAAGAAAGTGTTTTGTTTTGTTTTGTTTTCACATTTGAGAGAAGCCTATGTTTACCTGGAAAGATAAAGGGCTCAGGTGGAGGACAGGAAGAGGCAAGAACATTTCTAGACAAGATACAACCCATTGATCTGACCTGGGCTGCCTCTTTCATCCACCGGCATAATTAGGTAAACAGGAGACAGCCTACCTGATGATCCTCCTGTTAGAATTATTGCCATCGACAGTATCCAGGCAAGTTCTTTGTATGACTTTGTTGTTCTATGAATACTGGTTTGTTTTTCCATTCTGTCATCTTCTTTAGGGAAAACTTAAATGGTTGATGTTTTTGGTTTTCTTAAAAAATACGTATCACAGGATAAAATAAATGAGGAAATTTGTATCTTCGCTGATCCCCAGGCGGTCTGAGAAGATGAAATTTGAAACTGTACATTAGAGAGCCTCACAAAATGAAGAATCTAAATCTGAAATCAAGGGCAAATTACATGAAGATTGGGATGATTTATACATCACTTAGTTTCTGCTAACAGATCAGAGGGGCAGCAGTTCTACTTGCTTTGATAAGACAGCAGTTCTAGGAAGGAAAATCTAATCTATCCTTCTAGAAGGAAGGATAATCTGAGTACAAATAAATTCCCTATTCACCTTTAATTGAAATCAGAGCCCAGTGTCAGCCTCAGATCATCAGCCTAGATTATTTGGTGAGAATGTCTGATGTTCCAGGTCTGGGCAGGCTCATTAAGGGGTTAACGGGCAAAATGGAAGGGGAGCCTCTGGGTTCTGCCCTTCAGGACAGTGTATGGGAGAGTGGGTTCCATTGGTTGGAAATCTTTTGCAGACCAAACAACAGGTGAGAACCTCAGAGTGTCTGCATGCCGGTTCTAGCTCCTGAATTAATAAAATGTTATTTATTTCAGTTCTGTTTCATCACGATTGCTAAGACATGACATTTCAATTCTTCACTGAACCTCTAGAAACTTTGCTTCCTTTGTAGTTGTTTCTTTGATGTTTGCCTTTGTGTTTTCCGGATAGCTTCTGAGAGCCTGAGAGATCTAGCAAGTGCTTGAATGGCTACTCACATATGCCCAGAACTACCACACAGGCTCTGTGTCCAGGATATGTTTAAAACAAAAAAATCAGTCAACAAAGAGAAATAACTGACATCTGTTGTGCACCAACTATGTGCCATGTAGGTAGTTTACTAAATAATATCACTTTATCCTTATTGAAAATAGAAGCAGTAAATACTTTTGTTAACTTCATTTGCAGAGGGGGAAACAGAGGCAAGGAAACTGGGGTTCAGACTGAGCCCTTGCTCCTAACCACTGGCTGCACATAGAGCACTGACTTCATGCTGGCCATTGTGATAGGCACTAGGAATATATGAGCCAACAATATTAAAATGTGTTATTCACATTTGACCTAGGAACTGGATGGATATCTTCCATCTATGTATCAGTTTTTCTGGGTTGCTTGGAGGTTACCATAACAATATCGAATATCATTGGCTATTATAGTTAGCAAATATAATTACATAATTTGATTTCTATTGATAATGTAACTGCTGATATTCTTTAGCTTTGAGTAATTATAACATTCTTGAATGATGTCACTATGATACTTTTATTAAGAAGCATATTCTTCTATTAGTATATATATACATTAAGCAAATATCAATCAGTTGTCATAAGAAACATGTATATTAACTTTTTAATTATTAAAATAGTCATATGTATCAACTGACTTTTAGCTAACAAGCACCCCCAAACTCTATGTCATTTGTGTTTCTTACAAATTCATGGGAAGCTGAATGGTTTTCCTGGTCTTAGCTGGGTTCTCCTATGAGTCTGTGGTCAGCTGCAGGTCAGAGAAGTTGACTCTGTTGATCTAGGATGGAAGTGTGGACAGGTGTAGGCTATAGTGACCCAACTAGGACAACTGCCCCTCCACTTCTCTTTTTTTTTGCCCCTCCCCTTATCTGATTGCTTATCATCCAGCAGACTAGGAAAGGATTGTTCACATGGTGGCTTGAGGTGGTGGAGGGTTCCAAGAGCAAAAGAAAGAGCATGCATGGCTTTTTGGAGAGGCATAGGCTTGGAACTGGCATAATGTCACTTTTGGCTTATCTGTGGTCAAAAGAAGTTCTGAGGCTAGCCTAGATTCAAGGAGGGGAGAAATAGATTTCATTTTTATTTTATTTTATTTTATTTTATTTTATTTTATTTTATTTTATTTTATTTTATTTTATTTTATTTTATTTTATTTTACATAGAGAGAGAGAGAGTGTGTGTGTGTGTGTGTGTGTGTGTGTATTTAGGAGGAGGGAAGGGAGAGAGAGAATCTCAAGCAGACTCTGCACTGAGTGCAAAGCCCAACATTGGGCTCAGTCTCACAATCCTGAGATCATGACCCGAGCCAAAATCAAGAGTTAGAGGCTTAACCAACTAAGCTGCCGAGGTGCTCCTAGACTCCACTTCTTGATAGGAGTAATTTAAGGTTATCTTGCAAAAGGACATGGATAATACAGGATGGGGAATAATGGAAATTGTTTTTGAAAACACCCTACCACAGCACATGAAATTAAGTATTATAATGCACATTTTATAGATGAAAAAAATTGAGGCCCAGTGTTAAGTAATATGCCCTAAAAAAACAAACTGATAAATAGTAAGTTGCTAGCACTAATTCATAACTAGTAAGTGGTTGAATGACAAAATTAGGCAAACTTAGGCATATATAACTCCACAGCCCTTTTTTTGACCATGCCATTAGGTTTTCAAGGTCTTTAAGGATCACGATATTAAATGATCTTATCAAAAATGAAAATGGCACCTGAGGATAAGGAAATAGGAGAGTATACAATTCAAAGATAATAATAACCCATTCATTTTCATTTACTTAAAGACATGAATAGTTTTAATCAAGGGGAATTTCTTTAATTAACTAAAACCATCCTAGTGATAGTTATGGATTATTCATTTTTATTAGCTGGCATTGACTCTTTCTCTATAGTAATATTATACAGCCTGACTGAGACAGATCAAGTGCAAATGCAATTCTTGTTTGCACAACTTGTCACCACATACCCCTCCAAATATTCGGGGTATGACCCCTCCTAGGGCAAAATTTCTCTCCATCATCAAAGTAAAGTGTTTTGTCCAGTGCTTTGCATATAGTCGATGTCCAAGAAATGTTAGCCACCATCGGAGTTATTCCCTTTATTACATTAAGGATAGGGTCACACTTTGGCCCTACATTCTCCTAGCAGAGAGAAGACAAATTGTAAGATGATGATGGTGATGATAGTAACAAAAATAGTTGTCGTAGAAGGGACAGTAATAGTAAACTCGCATGGAGACTTTATCATGTAACAGAAGCTTTTCTAAGTGTTTTATATGTGTTATCTCAGGTCAGGTAATCCTTATGAAACTCCTTTGAGAGAGAGACTATTACCCCATGTTCAACTGACAAGACTGTGGCATAAAGAAGGTACATAATTTGTAAGTGGCTAAGCCATGATCTCTGTGCGACCTAATTAAAACCAGGTCCACACTACAGGTATCATCTGCTGGTGTGCCAGTCCTCTGGTAGTCTTGGGGTACATGAAATACAATTTTAAAGAATTGTTTCTCATTTCACCTTGGGTTTCTATTCTGTGTCACTGAAAGGAGATAAGCCATACTCTAATGAGTATCCCTAAATCTCTCCTGCTTTATCAGGAAGGGCTTTCTTTTCTCTTGAAGTTCTTTTGTTATTGTTTATTTTATAAGTATAGAATCTCCTGTCCAAATTTTCATTTGAGAAGCTGGAAATTTTCTTGCAAGTTGAAAGATTGGAACACTTTTATATTCGTCACTTTCTATTTGCCAGTTGTTAAACTTTTGCCACTTTGCCTCTATCTTTCCACATAAAAACATAGTTTTATTTTCCCTGGGTATTTTGAAAGTTGCAGTTGTCATGACACTTTACCCCCAAATACTTCAGTATGTGCCTCTTAAGAACAAGGAGTCTCCCCTTCCTACTTACATCATAAAAAGCCCAAGAAATTTTTATTTGATACAATAATATCAAATATAGAGTTCATATTCAAAATTTTCCCCTAATTATCCCAATAATCTCTTTCCTAGCATTTTTTTCACATTCATAAGTCAGTGTTTTGCATTCCTTTAGTTGTCATATGTCTTTTTTCTTTCATCAGTGATAGTTCTACAGACTATTTTTGGTTTTGTGTGTGTGTGTGTGTGTGTGTATGTGTTTTTGTTGTTGTTGTTTTGATTCCTTTCAGTGACTGAAAAGTTCTGATCAGTCACCTTGCCAAAGTATCTCAAGTTCTGGATTGGTCAAATCCTTCCCTCTTGATTAGATGCAGGTTAAATATATTTTGACATAAATACTCTTATAGGTTATGTGAGAATCATATCCTAGTCTGTTATGCTTAGGAAAAAGACATAGAGGTCTCTGGAAAAAGAATGATCTGATATTTTAGGAAAACAGCCAAATACTGAAACCCACAATAGAGTGTAATCTTTAAATGGCTATTGATAGTTCTGAAGCACATTTCAAATATTTTATTTTTGTCCTCATAACTATGAGACCAATGAGGTGGATGTTATTGATTATTCTAGGACAACATAGGCTTAGAAGTATGTATGATCTGCTAAATTCCCAGAATTCATTCCTCAGAAGCTGGGCTTTGAATCCAGTTTCTAGATCTTGGTTTGGATCTCCATCCTGTACTTTTCCCACCAAGTCAATGGATAAGGTTAAGCAAAACAAGGTTTTTTAAAAAATGGTAACAGTCACCCATCCTATTCAGAAATGCAACTGAATTCACCATAAGTTAGTGTTTTCTAAAAGCAGCTTTCAGGTTGGCTCAGGACCCTGGTGAGTTTTAGGGAGCCTACATTTATGTAGATTATGTGTTAAGAGCTTGCAAAGCACTCACTGTTAAATGTCATAGGCACTTGCTGAGAAGTAATAATAGAGAATCAGAAAGAAACTGAGATGGATGGGTTCCCACTCAATCTCCCTATAAACTTGCAGCATGTTGAATAATAAATACAGATGTTTGCAAAGACATAGTCTCATCTTTCTTTATTCTGTGTTTAGTCCCACAGAGAAAGAGATACTAAGTCCAAGAAAAAAAAAGTGGTTTTTGTTTGTGTATTTCTTTGTTTTTCTGTTTTTCCAATGGGTTTAAAGATAGGAAGAATTTTTTAAATCCAACCTGGAGATCCAGGGGCATTAGATCATGTAGAAAGGAGGCAATGTGTTCATAAGAGTTGGCATTTTTTCTCCTTTTCCCCAATAAATTGAGGGTTTGCTTAAAGAAATTATTTTGTGAAATAAATTCAAAAGAAGAAAAGCAGTGCCTGAACTACCGAGATCTGGGACAGATGGATATCATATCTTTGATAAAAGTTTTGTATGAGTAGCCTTTAAGAGATTCTTTGATTCTTTTTTTTTTTTTTTTTTTTAAATTTTTATTTACCCATGATAGTCACACAGAGAGAGAGAGAGAGGCAGAGACACAGGCAGAGGGAGAAGCAGGCTCCATGCACCGGGAGCCCGACGTGGGATTCGATCCCCGGTCTCCAGGATCGCGCCCTGGGCCAAAGGCAGGCGCCAAACCGCTGCACCACCCAGGGATCCCCTTTAAGAGATTCTTATAGGAAAAGAAAATTCTCTTGTTCTTGACTTTCCCAGAGTTTGTAGGAAGCTGTTAACGGAGGACTGATTTGGCATTTAAAACT
Source organism: Vulpes lagopus (assembly GCF_018345385.1). NCBI lineage: Eukaryota > Metazoa > Chordata > Mammalia > Carnivora > Canidae > Vulpes > Vulpes lagopus. The sequence goes on along the minus strand of NC_054842.1, from coordinate 17,953,830 downwards.
CAGTACTTGTGTTTACAGACTCTCCAGATCAAAACGGGGCTGGCGAGTAGAGGAGATATAGAAACCAATGAGTGTTGACTGGGATCTACTATGCAGGCCATCTAGGATCCAAGTTCTGTCCTTCTGCTAACCAGCTGTGTCTCCATTCATTGAGTTCCTCAATTGTGCTAAAATAGGACCAATGATGTTTATCATGTGTATCAAAAAGGGCTACTTAGAGTTAATTAAATGAGAACATATCCATGGACTGGCCCCACAAGCATCTAATGTAATAGAGTTCACACATGCAAGGCAAATATAATTTTAGAGCTTTTGGTTTAGAATTATGGGGGAGGGGATTTTTTCTCAATACTTCTAGGTTCATTTCGCTGGTCTGTTAATTAAATTGACAGAAGACAGATTAATAGGAGAAAACCAAATTTAATTACATACAGCAAGCCCCACAAAAACAATGAGAGACCCCCTAACAGGCAGTGGCGGTGTGTGTGCCATTCTGAGCTAAAATGAAGGGGATGGGGGTCTGAGGCTTCTAAGGGAAGGAAGACCATTCACAGAAAGATGGGAAGAATGAATGTTTAGTAAACCTGTATTTGTGGTGCCATGCAGAGACAATGGGACAAAGGAAGGAAGTTGAACAAACAGGCCCTGCCCATCTCCAGGCATCTCACCACCCCTAATCCATACCCTTTGTACTTACCTCTGGTGGTAGCTCTCTTCCTAAACCAGGACCCAGTAGCTCTCTTCCTAAACCTGGCCCATCTGAACTCTTAGAGGCAGTTGAGAGGGAAGTATAAAGCTCTTTCTGAGTCTTTTAGGACTGGATTGTCTTCAGCTCAAAATAATCATCATGCCAGAGTGGTGCTCTCTGGGGAGACTTGTTCTGAACCCCTTCAGAACGATATGTCAGCTTCTCTCCATCCCTCCTCTCATCCTGCTAGTCTTCCTTTTCAGTAATACTTCCCCAGTGTAAAATGCATTGTGGTCCTTGCTTCTCATCTTCATGGAATCAGTTGAGAAGGAGGGGAAAAAGTATGGTAGTTTATCTGTAAAGAGGTGTGTGGTGCCATGTTTGACCACATGAGCTCTGGAGGCCAAAGGACTTGAGTTCAGACTGTGCCTCTTCTATTCAACATCTATAACAAGTGGTCAAGTTACATCACCTCTTTATGTTTCAACTTGCTCATCTGGGCAAGGGTTGTAATTGCTACCTGTCATGATGGTACTGAGGATTATACAAGGTGACATATGAATAAAATGCAAGTCACTTTCTGCTTCCAACCATTCGTTTAATCTCTGTTTGGTACTGAGGATTATACAAGGTGACATATGAATAAAATGCAAGTCACTTTCTGCTTCCAACCGTTCGTTTAATCTCTGTTTGTGCAGGTGACCATCTTCCTCTAGTCTCTCAAGAACACATCAGTCAGCCCCATGATTTTGTCCAATCTCAGAAAATAGTCACCAACTCAATTAACTTAAATCAAAGTAAAAATTGAATATGAGAATGTAAATGTCTAGCTCAAGAGATTAGCCAATACTCTGAATTTCTTTTAATATTCAGCCGTTCTCCCCTTTTCTGTGTTTCAGGCATAAAAGAAAGGGAAAGAGCATGGTGGGTAGCTGGATTTCTCCTCTCTGCCCCTCTCCCCCACCCCTTTCCCAGGCCTTCAGCAGAACTGGGTTTCAGCTGCTCTTCTCAGAGGCTCACTAGAAGGTAGAGTGAGGCAAACTTGGTGCTTCTCTCTAAGGGCTCTTTCATGCCCCCTCTCCAACCACATGGCTCCCCTGACCCCTGTGGTGGATATATTCCAGATGATCACTCCCCGCAAATCTAAGCATCTACCTTTCAGTTTCTTGTTGCTTAGGTGGCCCTGCCCTACCAAGGAATCCCATGGGACCATGAGCAGGAACCTGAGATACTTTTCACTGGGGATCTCCTTCCTTAGGTGGCCATATCTGACCCATAGGAAATAGTTTTCTATCCCTTTTCTGGCAAACTCTGGGAGTGCAGGTTCACCCTCACATCAAAATATCACTTTGCCACCAAATAATGGGTCAACCTTGTTCTTATTCTAGTACATTCTGCACTATACCCCAGTTCCAGGAATCCTGTAATAACTCTCTCCTCTCCTTGGGGCAGTGATAGGATAGGTGCCTCCTGATGATAGGTGCCTTCTGATGCCTTTGACCCTCAAAGTGGGCAAAGACATACATGTTAGACTCACAGAACATTGTCAGCTAATCTCCACATGGCAACTTGACCCCTCACTTTGGAATTCTATGTCCATTTAATCAGGGATCTGGTCAGAACTTCAATTTTATCATCTATTATTCATGCTAGATGAGTTCATCATTTAATAAATACCTGGCATGTAATAAATGCCGAGTAAACAATAGCTATTGTATGATGTAATGAGAATGGATCCTAATTATTTCAATAAATATTTATTAAATTCTTACCATGGGCAATAAGAGAATATAAAAATGGGTGAGACATTGATTCTACCCTCTGAAAACTCCTGGGCTGGTAGCAAAGATAAACAGATCTCTTTAATTACAAAAGCAATAGTTTCAGGATTTCAGGAGCTCCTGACTTTAAAAATTATGGGTCTGCAAGCAGATTAAACTCTTTCTAAATATAAGGATCCTCAGTTCCTCCTATATCCATCAGCCTTATCAGTTCATATCCTTAACCAAAGGATGATAGCACCTAAATGACTCCTGGGCGAGATCTTCATTGGCAGGAAAGCGATTCCAAGCTATAGAGGTCTTTAGCTGGGACCCCTTCTGATAAATCTCATATTTGTTGAACAAAGTGCTGTTCATCATCAACTTTGCAATTGCTGATCTCTGTTTATTGAGCTCAGGTTTCTGTGCCTGTGTGAGGAAGTGCAGTGGGACAAAGGTTTGGGAAAGGAGATTGTTATAAACAACAGGGGGTCATTAGAGCTTTCCAAGCAGTGGAAATCCATGGTCTGATGCTTACTTTAACCTGGCTTTGAAAGGAGGATGGAAGCCACACATGGGCAGTCCAGAAAGGATGTTTTTGCTTCCTTTCGGAGCAAGAGGCTGGAGGTTTGAACAGGAAAGAGGCAGTGGGGACCCAAAACACGAGAGCGGGGGGAAGGAAGATGGAAATGGAAACTGTTCTCAACAAATCAGGAGGGAAGAACAGGTGGTTTATAGGAGAGGAGGAAGGTAGTTGGGTGGGGATGAAGGGTGAAAATGATTTTACTTTTAGGCATGCCCAGTTTGAAGCCTGGGTTGACTTTTTGTGGCAAGAGGTGGTTGTGAATGGAAAGGTAGAACTAAAGTTCATGAAGAACTCCATGCTAAACAGGCGAATTAAGATGTTGTCTCCATGAGCATGATCTCAAAGAGCAGCAGTAGAGAAAAGTGTCTATACAGTTCATTCACCTAAATTATTCAGATCCCAATGGCCTCTAATTTTTTTGGTCTGGAATTATACTCACGGATGTCTTATACAACCCATACTTAGTCTTTGGAAAACCTGGCATATAAAGAAATCCTTATATCATTTCTATAATAGGTTATAAAGCTAATTTTAGGAATATTCCATTGAGAATATCATACACTCAAACTGTAGTCTTTGCGGAAGTAAATGGAAATCCAAATGAGAACAAGCAAAGGCCATGTTCTCCAAGCTTTCTATAGTAAGGGAGCCAGCCACCATCCCTTGCATTTGGCAGAGGAGACTCACAGACAGACAGGGGAGTGGAAAAGCTTGATGGTGGGGAAAATGAAAGGCTTCGGAAGTGCTGATTGGTGGCTCTTGGCTGGCTTGGGGAAAGCTGGAGGCAGGCTAGCTAGAGCCAGAGCATCATATGCGATTACTGAGGGAAGCAGATATGGCTTTCCCTGGTTAGTCCTAAATGGAAATTAGGAATGAAAATTAGGGAAGCTGGCAGTTATTGATCTGAGTTGGGACAATTGCCACAGAGGTTGTAGTTTGGCTCCCTGGACTGGTTGCAGTAAGTTGTGACTTTGAGTTCTATTTCAAGTTATATGGTCTCACCGTTGTCCCTCTACATATTGAGTCTCTCCAATTGAAACATGTTCCGCTTTTTAAAATGTATTGTCTTGTTATTTGCACAACCCTCTTGGCCACCATTGTCCAAATATCTTGTGCACTCAAAAGTTACCTTCTGAGACATTATGTTCAGATTGGTTTGTCGGTTAATCCCGGGTCCTCCTGTATTAACTTTTTAAAAAAATTTTATGTAAGCAAAAACACACAAAACACCTTTATACAATAGAAAGTTAAATTCATCAGAAGGGTATAAAATCAAAAGACAGTTTCTTCTCTCCCCCTGTCAGCCCCCCAGTTCTGGTCCTTAGTTAACCACTATTAATAGTTTCTTATACATTTTCTTCCATATAGATCTTTTCAAAAGTGATCTATACAGGGCACCTGGGTTAAGCATTTGCTTTCAGTTCAGGTCATGATCCTGGAGTCCCAGGATCCAGCCCCATGTCAGGCTCCCTGCCCGTTGAGGAGTCAACTTTTCCTTCTCCCTTTGCCCCTCTCTCTGCTCCTTCTCCCCCTCTCTCTTTCTCTCAAATAAGTAGAATCTAAAAAAAAATGATCCATGCATATGTAAACATATAAATGCTATACCTGCACTTGCACATTTACTTCCCCCTTTTCAAAATTTTACACAAATAGGATAATGCTAGAAGAACTTCTTTTTCCAAGCTGCTTTTTGAGGTCATCTTTGGAGATATTCACATCAATATAATTCAGTCTCACTTATTCTTGTATTTTAAGATTTGAATAGATACTCCTAAATTGCTCATACAAAAAGAGTGCCCTAAGTATATCCTCATCGGGTGTTTGAGAGTGCTTTGTTTTTATGCCTTCACTGAAAGTAGATATTCTTCCTCATTTTAACCAAGATGTTAGGTACTTTAACTTGAATCTATTTTACTGTCAGTGAGATCAAAGACCTTTTCATATGATTTATTGGTCATTTGTCTACATTATTTTTCTGTCCATTTTTCTGTTAGATCAGTTTCTTATCCCTTTGCAAGAATTTCTTGTATATTAAAGAAATCAATCCTTTATTTGATCATCAGTCCTTTTATTTTGTGTATTGTCTTACTTTTTTGCCATATGGAAGTTTTAATTTCAAGTCCTTAAAATTTATGAGGTTTGGTATTTTTCTCAGTGATTTGAATTTTACTTCCCAAATTGAAAGGCCTGTGTTGCAATGTTGTGCTTTTTAATCAAATCCTTTTTGGTAGCAGAGTTGCATGGAATCAGGACAAATCAGTGTATCTGGTATTTCTTCCTGAATTGGTGGACTCACTTATCTCAGAAGAGTTAATGAAAGCTTTCGGTTAGAAGCCCTGAGTGTCCCTGAGTGGCCCCTACTGATGAGAAGAAAGGAACAGGAAGCAAAGATAGAGTTGTTAATCAACCACCGAAAGATCTGTCTTCTCAGGCAGTCCACTGAATGCACTTTTTTTTTTTCCTTTTGGAAAACAGCACTTGATAGTTGCCACCCAATCCAGGCATTAATTGCTATAACTCAGATACCTGTATGACAGGGAAATGTAAGCAAGTCATGGGTCTGGGGATAAAGTGACCCGCTTTGGGGGCACATCTCATACCTAAATACCACAACTCAAATACCGTAGCTTCCTGCCCCAGACATATTTGAATGGAAGGAGGGAAAGAGGAGAGGGTAGTGTAAGAGTTGAGAAGTACAGAGGGGGGAGTCAAGAGATAGAAAAAAGTGCTGATTAATTTGCTTTGTCCCTTTTCTGGTATGGTTCCTTATTGGGAGGACAGGCAGTGATGCTGCTTTTATTCTTACCATCACCAGTGTGATCCAGCCCTTCTTTGTGTTCTACATACCCTTTTGGAAGTTAGAAAGGAGGCACTCGATTTTTCCAACAGGATAATTTGTTCGCTACTTTGCATTTGTGGGCAGACCTGACTGAAACAGAGCAGGAGGGAGTTTGGGGTTTAGAATGTTTGTTTCAGAGTTAGGTGCTATTTAGCTTTATACTATGCTGGGTGGTAACTGATGTCAGAAGAATACCACCATTTTTCCTATGAGGCACGTTTCCTCATGTCTTCCTTTTCCAAGAACCTGTGTTGACCTATCCCGCAGTTTTTTGTTTTTTGGTTTTTTTTTTTTTTTAGATTTTATTTATTTATTCATGAAAGACAGAGAAAGAGAGAGGCAGAGAAACAGGCAGAGGGAGAAGCAGGCTCCATGCAGGGAGCCTGACATGGGACTCGATCCTGAGTCTCCAGTATCACACCGTGGGCCAAAGTTGGCAATAAACCGCTGAACCACCTGGGCTCCCCTATCCCACAATTTAAGATAATATCAAGCCGGTAATCCCTTTGGAAAATAGTATTTCAGCATAATAGGGTGGAGAGGCAGTCCTTCCATCCTCCCAGCTGCAGATGACCTTGACTCCAATATCTTTGGTTCTTGCTGTCTGCTTCCTAGACATCCAAGGCCTCAGTTCTCTACTTCTTGCATCTCTTCTTACTTCGTCCTGGCTGAGTATGGAGGTTCTGGAGGCTGAGTCATAGCAGCCCAATCATCTAGCCAGTCCCAGAGCTTTTATTTCTCTTTTAATCAAACACCATAGAAAGAAAATGATATGCTTAGTCTGAGTCCAACTTCTCTGAATGCAAGATATTTTGCATTTGTGTTCCTAACAGGCATTCTCCTCAGTGTATAGGTGGATCATTTGGGCATGAAGGATCCCATCTCAAAAAGAGAACTCAAGATGTATCCTAATCATTTCTTGGCTTGAGCCAAATCCATCACCATGGACTGATCATTCTGGAGAAACCAAGGTTATGTCTCAAGGAGCCTACCAAAGAAAAGTTCCATTCTTTCTTCCATCAACTAAGAGTCTACCTTCATTATTTTTTCCAAAGACCACATGTCAACATGTAAAACCAATAGACATTGGATGAGCCAATGTTTATATTAAAAATAAAAATAATCACCATAGGGAAGAAAAAGCACAGCTAGATTCTTCAATATTTTATTGGGTCATTCATACAATAGATATTTATTTAGCCCTTACTACATGCCAAGAACTATGGTAGCATTTAAAAATGCATCTAGGATAATAATAGTAACTGAAACCAACAAGTATTGAACTCTTACTACGTTTTAGGCATTGGGATAAATGCTTTATGTGGATCATCTCATATAATTTTCAAATCAACTCTGTAATTGGGTTCTTTTATAATTTCTATACAAAAATAAGGAAAAGGAGGTTCAGAGAGGCTAAATGACTTGCCCAGGAGCCTATTACTAACAAGGATTAAAGCTGGGAGGCAAAACAGTGTACTTTTCACTTTTTAATTGTTTGCTGTTGTTTCTACATGAGGCAGAAGCAAGACCCTGCCCTCATGAAACTTGTAGTCTAAATTGGTGAACACTTTTCATCAGATAGACTCTGAATCCATCTCTGGAGGAATGTAGAGTATCCTCCAGAGAAGGCTTACCACTTTTCAGCAGGATCTAGGCTGGTGGTACATACCCAATTGATGGGAGTTGATTGATTACATAGACTCTTTTTATTTTCTCCAATTACATCCATGTCTCCCATTTCCTGTGTCCTTCTCATGTTCTCATCCTAGCATCCTTTGCCTTATCCTTCTACCACCCTCTTTCTTCTCTGAGTGTCTTCACCTCCACACCTGTTTATTTTTCCTCTCCTCCATCTAGACAGTCACTAGAGTCCCCAAATATAATGCAATGCAGTTTTGAAGGAAAACATGGAAGGGAGGGAAAGTCACTGCAAATGAAATGAGCTATTGATGGATGGCTTAAGAAGCCTAGGGGTCCTTCTTTAGCATTCTCTGGCATTTAAGGGACTCGGGATTCCAAAAGCACATCCACTCCATTCTCCTGGTGCTAATCTCATTTTTTCCATGATTAACAACCCCGTTCATTATGTTTTCAGCTCACATTAATCTTCTCTTCTGTGAGTTTGGTAACATTTGGAGTCATTTCCCTCTGTATTTATCCATCTGGGATCTTTAGAAGAGATAAGTTTGCAGAGAGTCATTTGTTGCTCATGCAGAAAGTCATTTGTTGCTCACTGAAATGAGAGGAAGGTACATTCTCCTTGTTTCTCAAATCCTGAGAGAGGACCCTCTGAAGTCAGACATGGAGCCCCATTGAAGTCCATAGGGTACTCCATTTGGGTTTGAGCTGCAACGTAACAGCATCAGAAATCACAACAAGCAATGCTTCCTGGATTCTGACTGACTGTTCTCACAGAGCGGATGATATGGGGAGAGATCTGTGGGGGTAGTGGAGAGAATTAGGAGATTAATAAGTCAGAACAAAGCCTTTGACCTGAATCCTGTCTCTACCACTTACAAGCTATTTGACCTCAGACGAATCACATAATCTGTTCAAAATCTACTCACTTCCTCAGTAAACTGGTCCCAATTTTTGCCATTTTGGAAGCTCTGTCCAACAATATTTTATATATATATATATACATATATATATATATAAAATTTACTATTTATATATATGATTGGAGAGAAAAAATACGCTATTGGGAAGGTCTTAGAGGCCAATATATTTAAATTCTTATATCTTATAAAGTCTTGAAGGGGTGCCTGAGTGGCTCAGTCAGTTCAGCATCAGACTCTTCCTTTCAGTAGTCATGGTCTCAAGGTTGTGAGATCAAGTCCATGTTGGGCTCTGTGCTCAGCACAGTCTTCTTGGTATTCTCTCCCTTTTCCTCCCCCTTCCTCTCTGCTCCTCTTCCCGCTTGCGCTCTGTCTCTCTCTCTCAAATAAAAGATTTTATCTCAATATTTCAAAAAATCTCAAATAAAAGATTCTATTTATTTATTTTACAGAGATAGAGAGAGAGAGAGAGCACATGAGCACCAGAGAACACAAGCAAGGGGAACAGCAGAAGGAGAGGGAGAGGGAGAAGCAGACTCCCCACTGAGCAGGAAGCTGATGTGGAGCTTGATCCCAGGACCCTAAGACTATGACCTGAGCTGAAGGCAGATGTTTAACCAACTGAGCCACCCAGGCACCCCTAAATAAAATCTTAAAAATGAATAAATAAATGAGTAAAAATAAAAAGTCCTGGAGGTGTGTGTCATATCTAAAGATCTACTGGGGAGAATATAGTTTGTTTAGAAAACAGAGAATCAGGGAGACAGCTCTTTTGGAGATTCTGGTCTCTCAGTCCCTAGCAATAGTCTGTTGTGAAAGTTGGAATGCATTTATTCATTTCTTAATTCAAGTAAGATGTTCCTTTAGAGAAAATATTCCAACTGGACATCCATTCAAAAGCCATGACAATTATTGCTATCTATGGTCATTAACCATGAAATATTGGTGTTATTTCTCATTGCTGCTCAAGAGCAGGTCTAAATTGCATTAATGCATCTGTTACTGTAGAAAGGGGGGAAGGTCTAATTAAATTTTATTGCTGTCTAATTTAGAAGGGGTTCAGGATGTTGAAAGGACCAGTAGAGATGAGAGAAATCTGGACTGGTTGCTGTAATTCTGTACAACTAAAACCAAGGCAACATAATTCGGAAATGTTGTCGTATACTGACAGTCCTTTTGCCCAACACCTGGGATTTGAGCATGAGACTCCCATTATGCAGATAACTCCCAGTGCTGTTGGTGAAAATTAACTACATAACCAACTCTCCTACCCACGTAGAATGCCAGACGCCTGAGAGCACTTTTAATTGCAATGTACCTCCCTCTGCAAAAGAGCTAATTGCATCTGTTTCCCTTTCCTTTAGGTACCCAAGCAAGGACAGGAATAATGAAGAGACACGTGTGTTAGGTGCAACCTTCTGAACCAAGCAAGAAGGAAATCAACAGTGTGGACAGGGCTGGAACCGTTGGCACGCTTGCTTGTTGGAGTGAATGAGGAATGGGCTTGTGATTATGCTGACATTCCAGCATGAATCTGGTAGACCTGTGGTTAACCCGTTCCCTCTCCATGTGTCTCCTCCTACAAAGTTTTGTTCTTATGATACTGTGCTTTCATTCTGCCAGTATGTGTCCCAAGGGCTGTCTCTGTTCTTCCTCTGGGGGTTTAAATGTCACCTGTAGCAATGCAAATCTCAAGGAAATACCTAGAGATCTTCCTCCTGAAACAGTCTTATTGTATCTGGACTCCAATCAGATCACATCTATCCCCAATGAGATTTTTAAGGACCTCCATCAACTAAGAGTTCTCAACTTGTCCAAAAATGGCATTGAGTTTATCGATGAGCATGCCTTCAAAGGAGTAGCTGAAACCTTGCAGACTCTGGACTTGTCTGACAACCGGATTCAAAGCGTGCACAAAAATGCCTTCAATAACCTGAAGGCCAGGGCCAGAATTGCCAACAATCCCTGGCACTGCGACTGTACTCTCCAGCAAGTTCTGAGGAGCATGGCATCCAACCATGAGACAGCCCATAATGTGATCTGTAAGACTTCTGTGTTGGATGAACACGCCGGGAGACCATTCCTCAATGCTGCCAATGATGCTGACCTTTGTAACCTCCCGAAAAAGACTACCGATTATGCCATGCTGGTCACCATGTTTGGCTGGTTCACCATGGTGATCTCCTATGTGGTGTATTATGTGAGGCAAAACCAGGAGGATGCCCGGAGACACCTTGAATACTTGAAATCCCTGCCAAGCAGGCAGAAGAAAGCGGATGAGCCCGATGACATTAGCACTGTGGTATAGCATCTGGACAGACTGACACCGAGAAAGAGATTCGTTTGCCGTTGCAATAGAATAAGTGGTTTACTTCTCCCATCCATTGTAAACATTTAAAACTTTGTATCTCCATTTCTTTTGAATTATGCCACTGTTGAACTTTTAACAAACATGATGACGTAACAACTCATTTTAGTTTAGGTGACCCACCCCTGAAATGTACCCCCAGTGGTATAACCTGAGTAAGCTACTATCTGAACATGAGTTAGATCCATCTCACTATTTAATAATGAAATTTATTTTTTTAATTTAAAACCAAATAAAAGCTTAACTTTGAACCATGAAAAACAGAGTGACTCATTGGTTCAGAAAATGGTACGGCCATTCCATTGCTTTCGAGAGAAATAGGCAACCTTTATGAACCTAAAGAACTATCATAATGAAAGATGTGTTATTAAGCCCTACTGTACACTGGGGAGCCATAGCTGAATTATCAACCAAGGAAAGTATCTATCAGACTTTAAAGTACTGAGCCTTAGCAAACCTGAGTAATACTACACAGTGCGGCGTCCTGCAGAGGCTTCAGTTGAGATGCTGCTAGGTGTTTGCTGTCCAAAAGTCGGTGTGTTTAGCTATTGTGTTATAAATACTTAAATATAAATATATTTATAAGATAACAGCTAAGCACACTACTTTTATTCTACACTGGAAACATGGAAAAAAAAAACAGAACATATTCTATCCTCAAGGTTGCCTTTTGGTGGGCAGGGGTATGTGGCGAACATAGAAATAGTTATGCTGAAAAAGAAGGTCCTAACAGTAGTGTAGCATCAACTGTGTGGAAGGCATTTTATAAAATTATTATGTCTTTCAACCCTCACTATGAAAGGAGAACGTGACAACTGGCCCATTTAGAGGAAACTACAGGTGGAAGGAGTTCAATGGCCTACCAAGTAGAAAGTACTAGAACTTGAATTTGAACCAAGTCTTTCTTTCTCCCAAGGCTGAGATCTTCTCATTATGTACCTACTGGGTTGGTCTGTAGAGGTATGATTTAGATGCTAAAAAATGTCACCATGTTAAGTGTACAGTTTCATAAGTTTTGTCAAATGTATATACCTATATATCAAGATATCGTGTCCCTGCTACTGTTCGGAGATAGGAGAAAGCTCATTTCGTTCTTGGAGTAAGGAATTGTGGGGGCTTTTTGTTTGTTTGTTTTTGAGGTGACATTACAGATAACCCTTGGAACTTGGATGAGATCTCATCAGAGAGTGATATAGGCAAGGAAGGTAGATGGAGCAAAGACGTAAAAGCATAGGGTGGTATTTAGGATGATTCTATAGAAGTTTGTGTAGGGGAGCAGTGAGAGACCAAGCTGGAGCCATATTAAGGGGAATCTCAATTCTTGGGAGTAAAGATAATTAATAGAATTTATAGAGCATTCACAAAGCACCAAGTATTTTCTTTGGGTTGTATTAATCAATACACCTATTAATTAATAATTAATTATTAGTGAATGAGGGATCAGAGACACAGGAATTTCAGTAATTAATTCAGGATCCTAGACCTTATAAAGGAGTACAGTAGGTACTGAATTACCTACTGAATTAATCCAGTCGGTCGATTTTAGAACTTACGCAACTCTTAACCACTATACAGCACTGCTTTACAATCAAATACTTTAATACAAAAGTTGCTAGTTCCCAGACCAGGAGGTTTTCAGATTCCTAAGTGATGGTCTCTAACAATGTAACAGCAAAAGTAGTCCTTTGCAGGGCTTAAGTAGGAAGGATGGGTCCTTCGCAATTTTGACCCACAGAGCCTTCGCCAACCCATGTTGGGTTGTCTTTCGGCCTCCAGGAATCATATTTCTGCCCTTGGAAAGCACAATGGTATCCATCCATATCAATGGTCTCTTAAAAGGTTATTGGCATGGACCATGAGGGTCGGCCAATACAAGACCCGCAGTAGAACATTCAGCAACGTGGCCAGGCTACACTTGGCAGATACCCCAGGGCAACGGGATTGGCCTCGTCAGCAAGTCAGAGATGTGAAATTCAGAATATGGGCTCTAGCACTTCTGCATCCCAGTGAGAAAGAAGCCAGACTGTCTGATTTTGCTAACTGGGTTTGAACGCCTTCCAGAGAAATTGGAGCTTTGCTGAAGATTTAACGCCCCCTGGAGGACAACATTTTAATATATCTCTGTAAGTATTGCCACAGAGAGATGCCTAACTGAATGTATCTTTTTATTCGCCTAAAGAATAGGAAAGTCCAGGCATTGCTAAAATAATCCTTTAAAAAATTAATTGCGTTTATTTCAGTGTATGAGTCATAATCATTCTAGAAAAGCGTTCGCAAGTCACATAATCCATTTCAGGTTGCTTCTTCCAAAGTAGCCTTTGTATTCATACTAATAAGAGTTGTTTTTGTTTTTGTTTTTGTTTTCCTAATGGCCAATTGCATTAGTCAAGTGAAAGTACCTATAAAAAAATCTCTGAAGAGTGTTGTGTTATAGTCACATACTGGTTCAGAGGTGGCAATGTCAATTTCCCATTTTTGAGTTTGTAACTCTCTGCATACAAAGAGGTAAGACATGCATCCTAGGGTAATAATCATTCCCCTGCCTACATTCTATGTGTAGATTTTCTGTTAATAGTGCTGTGAGTGCGAGTGCTTTAAAAAAACGACAACTTGGGCAGCCCCGGTGGCCCAGTGGTTTAGAGCCGCCTTCGGCCAGGGGTGTGATCCTGGAGACCCGGGATCGAGTCTCACATCGGGCTCCCAGAATGGAGCCTGCTTCTCCCTCTGCCTGTGTCTCTGCCTCTCTCTGTCTCTGTGTCTGTCATGAATAAATAAATAAAATCTTAAAAAAAAACCCGACAACTTTAAGTTAGGTTGCCATGAATTGGAGTGGTTAGGCCATTGGAGGAGAAAATTAATTCTTTAACAAACAAACAAATAACAGTCTATCAGGTTCCTTCATGACCAGAAGTGGAAGGAAGCACACTTCTCATCAGCTTGTAGGGATGTTCTGCCTACTGGACCAACAGCACACAATGCCAAGAAGTGGCTTCCTAAGGCCCACAGCTGGCTATTCAGAAAAAGCCCCAAAATACCCACAGTGGTTTTGATCCAGTATGCTATTTAAGTTTCTGACCCTGGTACGTATCTATATACTTGAAGAGCTACCTATTGTGGAACTGTAAGATTTTTTAGATTCACTATCATCCTATTATCCAAAGCGTGTATGTGCCATTTTGCCTTTTAAATATTTTAAATAACAGATTCTCTGTTCAACCCCCTCCTTTGGCATCCCTCTGCCAACCTCAGCCTCTTCCGTTCAAAAACACCTGGGAAGTTTGGTCTAATCATTGACAATGTGCTTATCTCTGAAGCAAGACAAATCATAAAACATGCCAGCCCAACTGGAACATTTTTAAGAAAGTGATAAAAAGTTATGTAATGGAAGCTTTGACTTTCAAGAACACTTTGGCAGATCGTAATGCACTGACATACAAATTCTGCTAGGTACGTGTTGTTCTTTTTGACGTCCTTTGATGATTACCCACAATGATTCTTGTTCTGACATCAACAAGCATAAGGCAGTATGAGATGTGGGTAGGTTTTCCTTATTGGCTCGAGACTCAATTCATTCAATAAGTTCTCTCATCTATCTGGCACAGCTAGAGAATGGAAAATTCTGCCTAATGAAATGTCCAGGTTACTAGAAATAGGCGAACTCCTAAAATCTCGGGGCTGGAAGAGTCCTAGAGATGATCTCACCCATTGATTTTACAGGTGCTGAAATGGAAACCTGTCAGCCCTGGACATTTGCGTGCATGTGCCCATATTCTCCACCCTACGTCCTTCACAGGACGCCACCTGCCTCTCCTGATGCGTTGTTCCCCGGTCTTCAAAGAAACAGGCAGTGTAACAATAGATGCCATGAAAATGTCCCGGCTATTAGCAGCAGTGTCTTTGAGGATTCAGAAGGCACTTGAGGTTCTTACGTTGTCACAGAGTTGTCATGAAGAATATCTGTGATTCTAAAAAGCTTCTTGCTCCCTCAAGATAAGATGAGATCATCTGTTTTCCTTTCACAAACAGCCCCCAGATAACATGCTCAACACTCTGCAAGATCTGGCTTCTCAGGGGAAAGATGGAGAAAATGATTTGGTGCAGCTTCCTGGGGAGGGAAGGTTGATTAGCATATTTCCTTGAGTAGCAGCATAAACCCCCAAGAGCAGTCAAGTGCAGCCCTGCTGTCAGGAGCATTAGTCTGTACCTTTACCTGATATTCTTCTCCAATTCCAGAGCTCTCATCAACCTGGCTTCCCAAAGTGATGTCATTGATTCCTCAGGTTGGTTGATCTGACCCAGACAAAGCAGACTAAAGGCAAACTCATTTACCACACATTTGTAAACGCCCTCCCCAACCCTTTTCCAAATCCAAATAGGTGAATCAAGACTTAGGAAAAAGGAAGACCTGAATTCATCATTTGCCCACACACTCTTATGGATGGTCCCAGATGCACCAAATGAATTAGTGGGTCATGTGGATCTGGCAGGCAGCACTTCTTAAAGTCTAGATCTTCTTTCTACCAGCTCAGGGAAATCATAATCTTGAGGCCACAAAACAGACATAGAGTCTAACAGTATCACGGGGTGGGGGTGGGGATACAGTAAAAGAAAACCCACCCCTACTTTATGCCCCTAACTTATTTAACATTAAAAGAACCAGAAGCTAAAATAAACTATTTAAGTGTGTGTGTGTGTGTGCGTGCGTGCGTGCGTGCGCGCGCACATCCATGTGTGCATTGAGATTACATGGTGGGGAACTGGGTCTTGAAAGCATCAGGAAAACAGGTAATGAGAGCACTAAAAATGAAATCTTTCAGTAATCTAATCTAGTAATGGCCAAGGTTTGGGATTTCCAGGAAAATTATCAGATGTATTTTGAAGGCTGTCCCCAGGTCCAGAGAAAACATTCACACTTGTCACTAATGGCAACTGAGTTGATCAGGTTTGAGAGCTGTGCTCAAATGTTCTGCATTTTGCTCACTATTTTCAAAAAAGAATGAATGTATTTACTTTCTTTGCCTGTAGATATATGATCAACTAACTGACCAAGTTTGCTGAATCTGACCTTAAAAGCTAGGCCTGAATACACTGTGGGTCGGTCTGGGTTGGGACCAAAATTCTATTTTTTTTTCCTCTTATATTACATTTACTTTTTTCTTCCAAGAAGAGTTTGCAAAATGGAAGGCAATTTAAAATCTGGCTGTTGGTCCAAAGATTAACAAGCCATCTGTTGAGCTAATGGCATTGATTGTTGAAGAGATTTTAAAATAAAATGGCCCACAGGGACTGGGATGGGGCTAATTTACTCAAATCCAGCTTCCTTGGGCTTGTCCACATTCCTTCTGGAAGAAAGATATATGAAAGATGCTGGTCTGCTCTCAAAGTCTTTCATCCTCACAGACTGTCTTGCCAATTCCCTGGCTGCAGTGACAAGGGAAGAATGTAAAATGAAGAACGAAGGAGAAAAACCAGGGAGAGCACTACCTAATGAAGGCCCTGGGGGAGCAAACAGAACTGACCTAAACTGACATTCTCAGCACTTAGCCATTCACAAGACCTCCTAGCTTCCCCTTAAAACCTGAACTGAAGAATCCCTGCACACATAAGTCACAGATAAAGAGCCTTTTATCAAATAAATCCCCTTTCCCTAACAACAGTTATCATTTACCTGGCATGGGACCAGGCTTCATTTCTACCTTCCTTTCTTCTTACGACAGCCCTGCCGAGTAGGTATTATCATTGTTCCCATTTTACTGATGAAGAAACTGAGATTCTGAATGTATTCCTCCCAAATCCCCACAGCAAACACCCAGTATCAAGCAAGGTCCAGCTATCTGCAAAGTCCTTCGCTTCACCTAAGCCACACCACCTGGTTTCGTATCATCCTTTAGTTTTATGAAGTCTTGTCTTAAGCCCCACGGTACTACATGGGGAAAAGAGAGGGCAAGTCATTTTTCTTAATTTGCACAGGAGAGAAAGGCACCAAAGAAGCAGCAGGCCTTAGCTCACTCAGCCAGGTAGCAGCAGCGGCTAGTGTCTGGGGACTGCAATGGCTTGTCACCATTTTCCACCCATCCCTCTGTGCCAGCTCTGAAATCCCGTGTATGTGTAAAGTAAGCCATGCTCCTGGGCAGGGCAGATGTGACTATAGCTCTGGGTCACGGGGATGGTGACCAGATATTTTTTTCAAAATATATTAGATTTGGTTTTTATTGTAGAGCACACATATCAGGGCAAAGTGCTGCACACACAACTACAAATCATTTTTGGGAAAAAAGCTGTAAAAAAAATAAAACTGCAACTGCTTTAGTTATGCAGTCCCGACTTGCTACCAGGAGGGTAATGAGGTCGGTGTCTCAGGCATTGCTTTGTGGCCACTATATTTGACCTCAATCCTACCATATTTGTGTCCATCCACCAAATTTCGACTGGCACTTCCTGCATGCAGTTATGTGATGGTTTACCTTGGCTACCACAGCACACGGCCACTCATATAGAAAGTTGGTGATACCAGGGAGTCGCCACCCTCTGGGAGCAACCCTCAACCCATGACTAATGGGCACTTGATGCAGAAACACCCAACTCCCTTGCTCTTGGAAGCATGTGTCCCACTCCGTGACCAGCAGGATGAAGAAGCTCCACTGGCCCACTGTGCCAACGGGCTTCATGACACACTTCCTTTGCTATTGTTCCTCCCTTGTCTTATTTCTGTACTACCCTATTTGAATTTCCTTCATCTTCTAAATAAACACTTTGTACTCAAAACCTTGTCTCACTGTCTGCTCACTGGGAAAACCTTAACTGAGATCCCCGAGTATACCCTATACCAATGCTTTCCAAACCCAGCTAATGATCAGATGGATTGGCACAGCTTTTGAACAATATAAATAACTTCCTTACTCAGACCTGCTGAGCTGGAATCCTTGAAGGATGGGCTCTGGCCTCTGAATTTTTTGGTGGCTCCTCTGTTCCTGAGAGATCTAGGGTGACCTGTCAGGTAACTCCAACATAGAGAACATTTTGCCCTGGAAATTTCTTCTCAGATGTTATGCTTGGCAAAACTTTGCTGCCATACAAAAGTGAACAGCTGTCCCCTCACGGACAATGAACTTAAAAGTTGCTGTCTTTTGCCTCACATGCCAGAAAATTAAGGAAAAACAAAAAAGGCTGAACTTTTAATTTAGTAACCATATCTGATGTCCTGGTCCATCCAGCTGCAGTTTAATTTCCCTGCTTTTCACCTGTTGTCACATGTAAGTAATTGGTTATTCTGATTGTTTCAAATGCATTATTTGCATGCTTCTATTTTACTATAAGTATTTCTTCAAGACCCCTCAAACGCTTCATACAATGGCATGAGGAAAACGGTTATGTTTATTTGCTGCCTTTTATGTTCTCCTCAAATTTAGAAATTGTTTCTGACTCATTACCCATTCAGTACTGTTGAAGTTCTGATTTTTTTTCTTAAATAATTTGTTTCTCCTTGCTTTTGTGTGCCCAAAATGTTTGATACCCAATTATCTTTTGCTATGGAACTGATGTCTTAATCAATAAGATTCAGGATCAAATGCAAGGTCAAGCCTCAGAATCCCACAGCCCCCAAGTGGCCTTTGCTCATGTGACCCCATCACCCACCACAGAAAGAAAGAACGTGGGATGCATGATAGCATCATTTTCCAAATGTGGGTACCAGGACCCAGAGATGCTAAGTGACCGGCCAGGCATCTCTGTGTAATAACTGAAAGAGCTCAGACTTGCAAGAAGTTCTCTTGACACCAAAGCCCGTGCTCTATCCATTTCTCATTTATGAGGCATGAACACTTTTGGAGAGAGGTCTTGGATAATTTTAAGAATAAGGGTAATTATCTGGTTCCAGGGGACATTTGGTTTTTTTTTTTTAGAATTAAAAAAATCCCATATTTATCTGTACTCAAAGTTGGCAGATAATATTATCACTATTGCTGACATTATAAAACCACAAGCAGTATTTTAGTGCTTTATTTTTTTTTTATCCATTTACTCTTTTCAATTGATGCTATATGCTATTGGCTGAATATGTCCACCTCAAAAATTGTATGTTGAAGTCCTAATCCTGATATCTTAGAAGGTGACTGTGTTGGAGGTAGGGACTTTAAAGAAATAATTAAGTGAACATGAGGCCTTTAGAGTGGGTCCTAATCCAATCTGACTGGTGTTCTTATAAGAAGAGATTAGGACACAGAGAGACACCAGAGCTGCATGTGCCCAGGGGAAAGGCCATGTGAGGACACAGCAACAAGGTGGCCATCTGCAAGCCAAGGGGAGGGGCCTCAGAAGAAGCCAAACCTGATGACACCTTGATCTTGGACTTCCAAAACTGAGAGAAAATACATTTCTGTTGTTCAAGATATCCAGTCTCTGGACTGGTGTTATGGTGGCCCTAGATGTCTAATACATTATATTAACCCTTGACTTCTAGGAAGCATTTTGGAAGGTTTCCTTTGGAGGCAATGTAAGAAAATTTTAGAAAATGCCATTAATTAATGTCACCCCATATCTGGATCTTTCTGTATTGCCTTCAGTGTTTGGGGACACTTTTGCTTTTGAAAGGGACCTATGTACCTCTTTGCTCTGGAAATGCCCCATGCTGAAAAGTCAGTGTAATAACTGAGAAATGAGGACTTTTCAATGTAGATATATGAGAACAAAAGAGACAAAATGAATAAATGATCAGACAGTGCTTCATTTCCAACTATTTTAAAGAGCAAATTGGCCATAGGTAATAAAACATCTTAATTGGAAGAGTGATATAATTATTTGGGTGCCTGTATGTAATAACAGCCCAATCCCTACTCCATCTCCTGCCCCAGCTTCCTGAGGAATTTCCTCAGAGCCACAATCTCAATTACCCTATTACATTATTGTCCTTAAGAATGGGTCCTAAAAATGGGAAGCTTTATCAATTTCTTTCCAGTAATTTCACAGTAGATGAGCTCAGTTTACAATCCAATGATCACTTCTCTGATTAGGGGCACTGAAAACTCTGACCAGCCCGGTAAATGAGGACTCTTGCCTCTCACCTTTCAGAGAGCAATAAAAACACTGTAATTAGAATTGGCTTGCCATTTGGTGGCTGCTGCACACAGCTGGCTCCCCTCAGCCAGCAGGAAGGGGTTCAGCTAGTAAGAGGCTCAAAAGACTTCTGTAGGCAAGAAACTTCGAAGCCACCGACTGTGGGAGGCCTATTAGGAAACAGTTTGTGGTTCTACAGATTCAACTACTGTGAGCGAGAGCCTACCATGTAGAGAGGCCCAATTAACCCAGGGTTTTAATTGACCTTGTGGTGAGGTTGGAAAAAAAAAAAAAAAAACAAGACTTGCTTTATTTTGCTTGCAAGATAAAAACTTGAGAATACAGAATCATGTAGAAAATGAGAGTAATTTAAATGACATGAAGAAGAAATATATAAATTCCCCAAATCTCACCACTTAGAAGTTACAGCTCAACATTTTGACCTTTCTTCTGGACATCTCTCTCTCTGTACATACACATACAAAATTCCACATAAAAGGGACATTGTATGCATTTCATTCAGACACATTTAACAGCTCCCTATTCCCCCCCTCTATAATGCCTTGACCAATCCTGTCCAGTTTTCCAGAATGATCTCTTGCTCCCCACCTCCCACCCCCTCCTGACCCCTGACTCCACTAGGTTCCCACCTATCTTATCGTGAATACTTGAAAACTTCCCCTGCCTCTTATGAGATTCTTTGAAGAGTTCCAAGCTGGTATGAGAGCCTTGCATTTCTGAGAGCTGACTGGCCGACGAGGTCAAGAGAAGCTGCAGTGGGGCCAAGGGATGATCAGAGATGAGGAACTCAAGTATTTGTTGCACTAAATTCATGTGGAAAAAGCTAGTGGCCTGGACAGGGATTGGGGCAGTTGAACCAAAAAAAGGTGGATTTGAGAGATGTTTGGGAGATGTGTTCAGGTATGTCCTACATGCTGTTCTCCTCATCATCATACTTTTCTTCCTCCTCTTCCTTCTCCTCCTCCTCCTCATCCTCACCACTGTCAAGGTAGCTGTTAATTGCTTTTGTTCTCTGTGCCTAATGTTTAAGGATTATATATGAAAATAATGGACTCAATGAAAATACATGGAATTAACGAAGCTTCAAAAAACCTAGCCAAATTGTTCTGGCTGGGCCACATGGTTTCACTGTGGGTTGAACGTGTTGTAGCCCAAAATAGGTTTGCTTTCAATTGCATCACAGATTAAGTGATCTCATATCTTTTCTTCTGGTAGTCAGAAAAGGATGAAGTTCATTTTATTTGAAGACCTCTTTTAATGACCGCTTTAAATCAAAAACTGCAACCGCTTATCAACCTTGCAGGGAAATAACTCAGTTCACGTTAATGTGGCTTATTAAATTTCTTGTCTAATCCTTGACCTGAAAAGTAATCAACTGGAATCCCTGTTCTTCTAGCTCACATCTCTGCATATGTGGAGAACTGTTTTGTAGGAGGCCGGGCAATCTCTCACTTTTATTCAGGAGATTAGGGCATGAGGTGCTTGTGCCTTGAGCTCACAAAAGGAGATATTCTTCCAGGGTGGATGGAAACAACTGGAATATGCTTTCCCATGCCACTCAAATGTCACATCATGGAGTCCAAAAGGTCAATCAAAAATGTTGTATTATTAAAGACTTATTGTCTAGTTGTCAAAAATAAGATGAAGTATATTGTCTTTAAGACTCAGTGGCACAAAATATTCTCTGGGACCCTTTTGTGTTGCAGAAACTTAACACATAATACCACAAAATAATGAAAACAATCACTTCAGCTGATAACATGTATTTTTAAAAGATTTTATTTATTTATTCATGAGAGACATAGAGACATAGGCACAGAGAGAAGCAGGCTCCCTGTAGGGAGCCTGATGTGGACTCTACACCAGGACCCTGGATCACGACCTGAGACAAAACCAGATGCTCAACCACCCAGCCACCCAGGTGCCCTGATAACATGTATTGAGCAATTACTATGTGCCTGGGATCATACTTAAGCACCTATCATGACTTTATTGGTTACTCTTCAGAGCGATCTTCTGAAGTAGATACTGTTATGATTCATGTACAAATGAGTGAACTGAAATAAGGAGGGACAATAACTCACATGAGGTCATGCCTTCTCCAATGTACAGCAGGGATGTCAGTGCAAGCAATCCCACACCAGAGGCCACATAGCCACGAGGTAGCTTCACAATGCTAGTCTATGCCAGGAGGACATGGTCCATGTGTTTCCATCAATCATGATAATTAACACTTGGCTTACTTCATCTAATCCTGAGAACATTATGTATCATTATTTTTTTATTATGTATCATTATTATCCTCATGCTACAAGTCAGAATGTATGCCAAAAGAACCTTCAGTGAGTGACCAGGGTCCCTGAGTCAGTAAGACAGAACAGAGACCATGACTTCAGTATGCATCAATATCCCATATCCCATTCCAAGCCATCAGTGCCATCATGCCCGATGTTAGCTACCACCCGGCATGGGAAGGTGAAGCTGGACATTTTTTAAATTAAGGGACATTGAATTTTAAACGTAGATTTTTCTTCCTCAGGCTGTCACTTATTTCCCTTAATCTATCCTCATGATCTTTTAATTGTTTGTCTCTTTTTTCCTCAGTTTCCCTCTTTGCCATCAACTTGTCTTCTATGTCACTCACTCGTTCTTCCACCTCGTTAACCCTTGTTGTTAGGACCTCTAGTTTGGAGTGCATCTCATTTAATTGATTTTTAATTTCTGCCTGATTGAATTTTATCAAAGTTAAACATTTGTATGTCTTAACCTAGCTGCCATGATTTAATAACTCATGTTCATCATAAGTAACAGACTATGCAATTTAATAGTTACATGAATGTCTGGTTTTCACCTAGATTACAGTACTTTGCCAGTACTGAAAATCTACCAACCATTTTAAGCGTTAATAGCTATAGGGGTGCCTGGGTGGCTCAGTAGGTTAAACATCTGCCTTTGGTTAAGGCCATAATTTCAGGGTCCTGCATAGGGCTCCCTGCTCAGTGGGGAGTCTGCTTCTCCGTCTCCCCTTGCCATCCCCCGGTTCATCTCCTCTCTCTCTCTCTGTCTCAAATAAATAAATAAAATCTTTTTAAAAAGTTAATAGCTATAGTCAAGGTAAATGGCCTTATTTAAGACAATAAATTGTAATGTATCACATCACATAATGGGTAGATGTTGAATCCAATTCATGAATGTTCCAATTTCATTCATTTCTATGACAGGTTGGGTACTTTAGCCATAACATACACTCTTTTCTTTGAGAAAAAAAGTATGCAGTAAATTTTTCCTAAACATGGGAGATGTCTCCCAAACACAATTTTGTGATTCATCTGAAAAAGAAAAATCAAAAGTAAGAAAAGTAGCAGCTTTGGGAATGAAGTAATCCTGTATTATTTTAGTCTTTTTAATCCCCCTAGAGCTTTAGCCCTATCTAAATTAAATGACATTTTGAAGTACCTTTATATATAGATAGATAGATAGATAGATAGATAGATAGATAATGAATAAAAGGTATAATTTAAAAAGTCAATAGGGGAACAACAAATACTCGTATAACAAGGGCACCTGGGTGGCTTGGCGGCTGAGCATCTGGCTTCGTCTCAGGTCGTGATCCCAGGATCCTGGGGTAGAGTCCGCATCAGTCTCCCTGTAGGGAGCCTGCTTCTCCTTCTGCCTATGTCTCTACCTCTTTCTCTCTCTCTGTGTGTCTTCCATGAATAAATAAATAAAATATATTTTTTTAAATCAAGTGCTCCTGTAATAGATTGAACCATGCTCCCATCACATCTTATCTAGTGCCAAGGGACTTTCATACCTCTTTCTGGACAGAAGTAGCAGATCCCAGGCCTCAAAGAGGCATCTACTGCTTCCACTCCTGTGCTTCTGCTACCTGCCATAAGAAAAGCATATCTCAGCTACTGGGCTAAGGAGCATGCTAGACCCATGAAATGGATTTCTGGAACTTCCTCTGGTAGCTTGAAGCAGAGTCACCCCTGTTGACTTTCAGAACTGTGAGCCAGAAAAATAAGAATGTTTCCTCCTTGTCTCAGTCTATTCGGGCTGCTATAACAAAAATATCACAGAATGGTCGGCTTAAACAACAAATATTTCTCACAGTCCTGGAGTCTGGGAAGTCTAAGATCAGGACACCAACAGATTGGATGTCTGGTAAGAGTCCACTTCCTGGTTCACAGATAGCCAGCTGCTGGTTGCATTCTCACATAGCAGAGAGCAAGAAGAAGCACATTCTTTCAGGATTCTCATAATAGCACCAATCGCATCCATGAGGACTTTCCCTCATGACCTCATCTAATCTTAATTACCTCCCCCAAAGCCCTACCTCCCCAAACCAACACAGTGTGGGGAAAAGTGGACAGATTCTCAACACATGGATTTTAAGGAGACACAATTCAATCCATAACACTCCTTTAAGCCACTGAAATGTTTAGTTTGTTCAGTATACAGTATGATGGCAGCCATAGCTGACCATTACAATCCATAAGCAATAACCTTAAAGTACATCTACAGGTAAAAGGATAAGCAAAAAAGTGCCCTCAAGGATTCTGCTGACTTCTATAAGTGAATGGCCCTCAACAGTGATGGGGAGAAACAGAAGAGGCCTACTGTGTTCTAAGCCTGGAGATCAGACTTTATTTTAAAAGAAAATGCACTATGTGTGTGATGTGCATAGAAACAATCCACACCTTTCCACTGTAAAAATTCTTTGAGCAAACCCTTCATTGATAACAAAACACCATCCTCATGTGTCAATTTGATTCTCACATAAAAGCAAATGACTGTAGGCATGAGTATCAGTAAACGTTTTGTTTAGCTCCCCAAATCACTATATATAATATTGATTAGAACCATGCCAAATCATGTGTCTATATTTTATTATAAAGTATCTTCCCAAGATTGGCTTGAGCAATTCATAAAACTCAAAGGACATATAATCCATGGGGAATGAAATGTGTTGAGGTTTTGCAAGATAATTAGCACTTTGCTGAAGAACGAAGGTACTCACTGTACCCTAGAGCTTCCCATCAGTGAAGCTGCAGCTCATTGAGAGATAAGTATGTGGCAGGAGAATCAAGAGTTTCCATCTCACTTTCTTATTCACATCCTGGTGTTAAAATTCATTGTTAATTGGATGTATGGCCTATTATGGTTTGCAAAGTGTCCCTCACAAGGTGAATCACTGCATATGCCACAGCTGTAGAGTAAGATAGTACCAGCTTTGAATCCTGGATTTTCCATTTCCTAGGAATCACCTAGAGTGACTTAAATACTATGATCTTCAGGTTTCTTTGGCTATAAAGTGAGAAATAATAATAACTACCTCCTGGATGAAATGAGATATATTGTGTCAAGTGCATGGTATGATATCTAGATATAAGACCTAAGATTAAGGTTCAATATTGTGTCCTGCTTCGACATCTGGTAAAATGAGGAAGGATACAAATGGCCTGAGTACTAGTTCCCCTCCCTAACACTCTGCTCCCATGGGCAAGATCACCTAGCCAACAAGCCTTCTTATCCCCCCCCTAGAGCTTAACATTGGTCTAGGGGACCAGGTACAGTCCTTGCTTACCCTGAATAGTGAGCTACAGTTTTTTGCTGGCCCTCAGAATTATTCAAGCAAGCCATCACTTCCTCCCATGGGACTGAGGGGCACTTCAACCTCTTGATACTTCAAAACTTGCCTCCCACAGCTGCTGGTGTTTTGCTCTGTCCCTAAACACAACCCTGTGTAACCTTGCATGGCATGCAGTATCCTCTTCCCCTAGGTGTGAGTATATGCAATTAGTAAGCAACTGTTGACCCTACCTGTTCAGTGTTGGCTGTCTCGTGTTTGGTCGACAATTTAGAAATGGCCATAACAATGCCTAGTCCAGGAATCTCTCTTAGCAATGTGGTGAAGAGATCATCAAAACAAATACCTAACACAATGCAAATAACAAATGGTAAATGATAGCATAATTTTCAAGAAAAATAAGCCTTAACATTGTTCTCCAGCCTCTTAGAATCTCCTTGAAATTGTTTTTCCTCCAAGGAGAAAGGGGATCATCCTTTGTCTTTTATTACTCAGAGCTAACATTTGGACACCGAGAACAAGAGAGAGGAATGAGCACCACAGCTGGAAAGAAACCAAGGAGCCTTTGGCCTGTATGATTCCTGCTCAGTGTGGCCCATAAAATAAACAGGAATGGAAAGTCAGGTTCCATAGTCACTATAATTCTCTCAACATTTCTAGGGTGTCTGGCCCCTCTGTGAACTCAGTGGTATGACGCACAGACTTATCCTAGGTGTTTGCCGTGTCTTGACACCATGGGAGCTTCCTGGACAGTGAGGAGCCTGAACACTCACATCTGGCGGCTGAGGAGAAGCTTGAATGCCAGAGAAGACTCCTGAGAGCTCTTAGGAAGCCAGAAATGAAGATCTCACATCCTCAATTGCTGGCTACCACTGCTTCCTAAGAAACATTTCACCCGAGTGCTCTTCCATTTCACTAAATAAGATAGAGTGACTATTGTTCCTTGTTGCCTTCATAGCACTTGGTGTGATGCCTCACATGTAGAGGGCTCACAACAAACATGAGTTAAATGAATTATGGATTGAATGAACGAATGTCAAAGTCGAATGAAGTTACTATGCACCTAGCACACGGTAATAGTGTAAGGGATTATAAAGTAATCAATACGGTCCCTAAGCTTAAGGAGACTATGGTATATTTCAGGAGACAAAATCCAGAATCAAAGAGCAAGAAGGAACTCAATGTGGGAGGAAATGTGGTGATGGCTCCGTGAAGGTGGGAGGGGGGGCGCAGGGTGTGGGGGATAAGAGGAGTCTGAAAAGAGACTGGGACAAAAATAAGGAGTCAGCTGGGAGCAGAGGGGGGTGAACAGCTGCCTGTGCTTTCTCTCTGTAGAATACCTTCCATGTTTCTTGCAACTTATTTTCAGAAGAAGCAAGTAAAAATGTAAATGAATAAGCACATGTTGTCCTACAGGAAATGCTTGTGAGCTTTTATGACAAATGGTCATACTCAAGTATGCAAATTCAATCAAAGGATTTCTTGTGAAAAGAGAGAGCAATTTTATCTCATTTAGCTTTCTTTTGAAGGGCAACATTATCAGTTTTGCACATTCTTGTCTGTGAAATTTAGTGTACTCAGTGTGATACTAAAATATCATTGATACAATGGAAATGAAGCCCTACCTCAGGATAAACTCATGAAAAGTGTCAGTTTTCCCTTGACATTCTTTTTCATTATGTGCAGAATAAAAAGGAAGCCATGGTGTAATGAAGACTTGACAAAGCAATGTTGAGGTGACAAATATCTGAGGCACAGAGTTGAAATGTGACATAAAATACGATCACTAAACGAAAATAATGGTACCTTTCAAACTGGCAAAAAAAAAAAAATCACATTATAGAAATAGGAAACCAAGAGTCATGCTTTTAGGAAAAGATCTGAAGCCAAATTCTTTCTCTCTTACTCTGGGGTGTGGTTTTATGTCAAAATATTAGAATCAGAAGTTGAAATGTAGTCTGAGAAGCCTGGATTAATGGACAAAATCACTTTAGCAACCTAAAAAGAGTCACTAACCTTCAGAATAAAATAAATTTTTATATTTTGGTGAAATTGTCCCCCCTGCATTGTAGATAGGAAAGATACAAGCCACACATTGATATTTTAAAAATGTTTTATTATTGATGTAAATAGCTTCTGAGTACCAATTTTTTTAAATTTTTTATTTATTTATTTATGATAGTCACAGAGAGAGAGGCAGAGACACAGGCAGAGGGAGAAGCAGGCTCCATGCACCGGGAGCCTGATGTGGGATTCGATCCCGGGTCTCCAGGATCGCGCCCTGGGCCAAAGGCAGGCGCCAAACCGCTGAGCCACCCAGGGATCCCCCAATTTTTAACTTACATACACACACACACACACACACACACACTGTTCCCTAGTTTTAATTTGAAGTAGAGGTTTCATTTTTAAGCCAAACTGACAATATCTGTTTACGTATGATGAATTTGCCTCAATATCTCATAATTTCCAAATAGTCTGAAGTGTAAAATTCCTTTCTTCAGTGAAAAAAAAACAAAATGACTAATGTCGTGTGGCATTGACTGAGCCTTTTCAGGGTTTAGGGATTTGTGATTTGGGTTTAGAAAGTCTCATTGTCATGGTAATGTGAGATGATTTTATATATATATATATATATATAAAACTCAGGAAAAGCGGTAGTTTCTTGTCAGTCATTATAAAGCCAAGTTATTACTTTATAAAAAAGAAAGTAAAAGTGAAATTGATATGAAAAATAGTTTTTTTTTTTCAAGTTGTCCGGATTTGAGAATCCAAGAAGGAAATTCAACTTTGCAGTATTGCGACAGTTTTGGACTTGGATGTGCCTGGAGAGAACCATCCATTTCTTGGAATAAAAGTCTCTCATCCTTCCCTTCCAGACTTCTCCATTTCCCCACCCTGAGTGCCTGGGAGCCAAGCTCAGCCCACTCCCTGCCAGGGCCTTGGACGCCGAAACCAGAGCAATGGCAACTAGGCAGAGGATAGAGAACATTATCAACTGATACCCGAGAACGTCAGCTGTACAGGACATGGGGAGAGACAGATGGAGACTCAGATTTGATTATATTCTTGGTAAACCTGGTGGTTCCCAAAAGAAAAAAACATGGACAGTGGAGACACTTGAATGAAATAGTGTTAATGGGGAAAACTAGGAAGTGGGAAGAAAATTAAAATAAACAAGTCACGAGAAGGTCCATCACTGGCGCCTCCTTTCAGAGATGTACAGGGTATTTATTACCTGATCCATGTACATTACCTACAAGTGGCTGCAGGGCAGGCTGCCAAACACTCATCCTCCTACTTCAGTCCTCTACTTCTTTGGGGTAATCCCTCAAACCCCTTTAGTTTGGGACTTTTTAAGCCCTCCATTGAATGAAGAAGGTATTTCCTTCCTTCCTGATTACAGATGGGCAGAAATAGCATCCTCAACACCAGCACCGGGCAGGGAGGAGCTTCTATCTGAGGCCAAACATCCAATGAAAACACAGGAATGTTGACTTCCTCCAACCTGCCAATGTCTCTTCCCACAATTCATAGTTAGAGGGCCAACCTGTGAGCAGGGAAAGGAGGAGGAAGGAGTTTCTTCTGTAGTTAATATTCCAGTTATGTTTTCAGTTACAGAACTGACTGGATCAATGTGAAAAAGTAAATAGAGGAAATTGGTTTGGGCCTGGTATGTAGGATGACCAATAAGTCAAGTAGCAAATGGAAAACCTTGTCCAAGCAATCAATGCCTTTAGCCAGGCCCCATGAGTCTGAGGCCTAAACAACGGATGCTCATCTTACTCTAAAGGGAGAAAAGTCTTTGTACCAGGTCTGCCTTGTCAGCATCTAGAGAAATTCCATGGAAAGGAGGTGGGTAAGAGGGAGGAAGGGAAGAGGGACTCAGGCAAACTGTCCTGGGCTTGGTGGCCTTTAGAAAGTCCAGGGAGTCTGGATCTTGGCTGCATGTTAGAATCACCTGGGGGAACTTTAGAAGTCTTGATGATTATGCAACATCCCGACCAGACAACTCAACACTTTAGGGTGGGACCCGGGCATCAGACCAGGTGATTCCAGTGTGAAATCAAGGCTGTGAACCACAGCACAGGTTCATTGTCATGTCAGGAAGCTCCTAGGAAGTGCAGATTCATTCCTTAGAAACTTGAGAGTTTGGGGGCAGCCCTGTGGTCACACACAGAGTTAAGAAACTACACTATTGATGGCAATGATTCTCAAACTGAGCTACAGTCAGAATCACCTGGGACTTTTTTTTTTAATCCCACCACTCAGATCACAGATCAGACTAATTAAATCAGAATTTTATAGGGATGGTATTTTTGAAGTTTCTTGGGTTACAAGTCTTATTCTTATAGCTGAAGAGCTTCTCACAGCTTACTATGCAGAAAACTCACCTGTAGATACTGATAAAATGCAGACTCCAGCTCAGTCAATCTGGGCTAGGGCTCATGAGTCTGTGTTTCTAACAGGCTCCCAGGTAATGTTGATGCTGCCAGCCCATGGACAACACTCAAGAGTAGCAAGGCTTTCACACGCACATGAGAAAATGCTCTGCATCACTTGCCATCAGGGAAATACAAATCAAAACCACAATGAGATACCACCTCACACTAGTGAGAATGGGGAAAATTAACAAGGCAGGAAACCACAAATGTTGGAGAGGATGCGGAGAAAAGGGAACCCTCTTACACTGTTGGTGGGAATGTGAACTGGTGCAGCCACTCTGGAAAACTGTGTGGAGGTTCCTCAAAGAGTTAAAAATAGACCTGCCCTACGACCCAGCAATTGCACTGTTGGGGATTTACCCCAAAGATACAGATGCAGTGAAACGCCGGGACACCTGCACCCCGATGTTTCTAGCAGCAATGTCCACAATAGCCAAACTATGGAAGGAGCCTCGGTGTCCATCGAAAGATGAATGGATAAAGAAGATGTGTGGGGTGTATAC
The DNA here is from genome assembly GCF_018345385.1 of Vulpes lagopus. Classification (NCBI taxonomy): domain Eukaryota; kingdom Metazoa; phylum Chordata; class Mammalia; order Carnivora; family Canidae; genus Vulpes; species Vulpes lagopus. The sequence continues at coordinate 17,923,418 of NC_054842.1, read as the reverse complement.
GATGGAATATTACTCAGCCATTAGAAATGACAAATACCCACCATTTGCTTCAATGTGGATGGAACTGGAGGGTATTATGCTGAGTGAAATAAGTCAATCAGAGAAGGACAAACATTATATGGTCTCATTCATTTGGGGAATATAAATAATAGTGAAAGGTAATATAAGGGAAGGGAGAAGAAATGTGTGGGAAATATCAGAAAGGGAGACAGAACATAAAGACTCCTAACTCTGGGAAATCAACTAGGGGTGGTGGAAGGGGAGGAGGGCGGGGGGAGGGGTGAATGGGTGACAGGCACTGAGGGGGGCACTTGACGGGATGAGCACTGGGTGTATTTCTGTATGTTGGCAAATTGAACACCAATAAAAAATAAATATATTATTAAAAAAAAGAGTAGAAAGGCTTTCATCTATTTTCTTGTCAGAAAGCCACCAGGGGGCATATATACTAGTCAGTAACTGCTTTAGGACTTTTGGAGAAGACCCTGTGCTCTTGCAGATGATGACAGAGAATGAAAGAGAGAGAGAAACAAAAACAAAAACTCACCATTTCACAATATATACATTATCAAATCATTATGTTGTGTCCTTTATTACAAAGTCATGTGTCAATTATAGCTCAATGAAACTGGAAAAAAAACCTGTGCCCCTCTCAATACCACACTCTTTCTTTTCTTTTTAAAGATTTTATTTATTTATTCATGAGAGACACAGAAAGAGAGAGGCAGAGACATAGGCAGAGGGAGAAGCAGGCTTCATGCAGGAAACCCAATGTAGAACTCGATCCTGGGACTCCAGGATCATGCCCTGAGCCAAAGGCAGATGCTCAACTGCTGAACCACCTAGGCATCTCTCCCTCTCCCCTTATTATTATTTCCCCTGCTTGTTTTTTCTCTCTTGCGCTTTCTTTATGTCGGATAAACAGATAAAATCTTTTAAAAACCCTCTAATATAATAAATAAAATATTCCACACCTTAGGTCCAAAAAAACTAATTGTGCAAGTTTAGGTTAGAGGAATTTGTTATAATAGGAGTAATAAATGTAAAACATTACATATCTTAGCTGAATGCAAATGCAAATTAAGTCACTAGGGTACCATTGCTGCCATTTATTCATAATATTATTTAAAAAAACTTAGGTCAAGTCCAGTGCTAGACTCTATGCATACAGAAAATCAGACAGGGTCTCTGGCCTTAATGAATTTATAATCTAGCCTTGAGGAAGTTGTAACTAATGTAATCAGCTACAAAATAAAATATAGACTCCAGAGCCAAAGCCGTATTTGTCTACTTCTCCTTCACTGCTTGGTTTTCATCTGGAGCATGTTCATCTCTGGGACAGAGTTGTCAAAAGGAACATTAACAAAACACAGATATTTAGGAGGGTTCCATTAGAACAAGTCTATAAATAAGATTAAGTTTGAAAAAGAGGAGAACCTAGAGGAAGCTGTGCTGTGATTTTCAAATATGGGCAGAGCGTTTATTCAGAAATGGGTTGGAATTAATTTTGTAAAGCTGTGGTAAGATAGCTCAGGGCCATTGGGTGTCACTCATCAGGAGGCAGGTCTGGCTCAGAAAAGAGCAGCCCCAAAGGGGAATGCATTGCTCAGAAAACACCATCGTGCACACATTTTGAGAGTTCATTATATCTATTGAGTCCCTCACCTGCTAGAGACCTTCAGGTCAGTGCTAGATGACACTTTGTGAGGAAGGCTATAGGGAGGATCATGGCTATGAGTAGGAGCATGGAAAGATGCTCAGCAGAATACATAATTTTAAGATGAATTCAAGTTTCATAGATCCTCTTTTAGCTATAAACCTACACATCTAAAAAAAAAAAAAAGCAGGGTCTAAATGGGCCCATGGTCCCACCTAGACAGTGGGCTACAATTGGTAGGAGTCACCAAGAGCCTTGGAAGTAGAACGTCCCAGAGGACAGCTGGAGTAATTGACAGGCAGATACCGCAATCAGGCTTGAAGAATGACAGGTAAAACTGAAGGGAAAAAAATGAGACTGAGAAATAAAATATAAGAGGCAAAATAAAGCCTTGGAAACCTGGGTCATTTGACTGGGAGATAATGGTGTGTAGAAGACAGTTCAGGGTTAAAAATGTTGGAATAGACCATGGAATATCCTAGGGCTTCATAAGCTTCAGCATGTGCTGTGTGAGTGAAGCCACCCAATCATTCTGGAAATCAGCTGTATCACCTTACCCCAGACGATGGTACTACCTGGTGGGCCTCAGGACCATGAGATAGGGGTTGGAGTGAACTGCCTTTCCTGCTCTGCCTCCAGCAGAAAGGTGAGGGCACAGCTTGTGGAATGCGCCCCTTTCAGTTAATGACAGCCCTCATGAATCTCAAGCAGATAACTAGAGCTGAACCTCCACCCTCAACCCAAAGGGCTCCAGAGTGGATCAGGGTTTGTGCTGACCTGGATGAGCAGGAGGAGCCAAGTCTTCTCAAATTTCTGAAACATCTCATCTTATAAATAGCATCTTAGCTAAATCAAAAGAGAAAGGATTTTAAACTTTGAACATCCTTCTTGTCATTTTCATACTTCACTCATTCCATGCAAGGGAAGCTCAGGTTCAGTTTCTTAATGAGATCCTATTTCATTTTATTTCTCATTATTATCACATGCGAGTTCCTAGTGATGCTAAGAACCATTTGTAAAAAGTTACTTTCCTTAAAATCACTGTCAGACAATTCTGGAAACAGTACCATTTGCGCTGGAATTCATAGTGAACCCTTCACCCATCCACCAGCCTTAAAAAAAATTCTTACTGAAGCCCAGACTTGAGTCCAAGTCATTGAATTTTTCTCCTTTAAATCAACATTCAACAAATTCTACTTGAACGTTGTAGGGTTTGTGTTTAAACATTTTGTTTGAAAAAAAATCAGGCTAGAAGAAGAAACCATTCCTAGGCTCAGCAAGTTGATCTGGCTAATCCAACTGCAAATCCTCCTGTTAGGGGCAGATTTGCAAAACCTCAATCAACACAAAAGGAACCTTTCACAAAAGCTTTTCTCTGTCACATAATGTTTTGCTGCCTTATTCTCAAAAAGCAGCTCTTTCCATCAAGATGCCTAACATGCTACACGATTAAAATCTTTCTACCCTGTTTAAAAATGTTGCTGCAGGAAAAAATAAGATCAAGGAAGAGTAGCCATCATTATAATAGTACATACAATTTGAAAAACAATGTTTTATGCCTCTAATTGCCTATTTTACCCTATTACTTCCTTTCAGTATGTGTATCATTATCATTTTCTATATTCAGCCTCCCGCTCTGTTATCTTTTACCAGCTATCTTTCCTTTTTCCCTTTTGCTTCTCTGCAAAGCCACCCTAGCACATATTCCATATGAAATTTCCAGAGAAATGTGTTCTCCTTTTTTTCTGAATTTTCAAAGATACAGCTTCTTCTCATGCAATACTATCTCCTTTGCAATGGCATGTGGCATTTGGGTTATAGGATGCTTCAAGACCTCTCAGCTTCTTTGGATCTGGAGATGAAGGGGGAGAATGGAAACTAGTGACTGGTGGGAAGTTTTCTATTTTTTTCTGTGAAAGTTCTAGATGATTTTCATCACTTTAAAACTTTAGGGAGGACAAAGATTGATCCACTTTCTTTCGAAAGAAAAATATCTACGGCAATTATGATAATCTTGTAGAAATAATGCCCCCTCAGGGACAAATTGCTTTCATTTGAGAGGTTTCTGAAATTCTATTCTACAGCATTCTTCTGACAGGATGGCTAGGTTGTCAAAGGATAGAGATTGGTATAACTTAGCTGGAGGTCATCCACCAGGAAAAATAAGTGGTCAGCTCCAAAAAGATCCATCATGATGGAATTTGACACCCATAATCAACTTCCACCAAAAGTTATAGTTCAATTCAGGGCAGTTACAGCCAATATCCCTCTATACCAAACCATTTTGGAAGGAATTATTCTTGTCAACTAAATATGTTGATTGTGTTACTCTAAGTCCTCTTATTAATTTTATACCAGCACTTATCACATTGTACTGTCTCACTCTATGTTTTTTTCTCTCCTTTAAATCGCTGTTCATTATTTGAAGTCAAAGACTATTTTATGTTTATCTATGTGGTCCCATTCCCATTATGTAAGAGACATGAGCATGAGTTAGACTTTTTTTTCAATTTGGCAAGTGGTGGAAAATGCAAGCCACGTTGGTATAAATGTAAAGGAGATTTGAATAATCTAGGGATAAGTCTAGCTGCAGATGAAGCTTGATCCAGAGGCAAGGACATGGTCTTCAAGTACTTAGTTTCTTTCTGTCTGTTCACTCTGCCTCTCATGGTTTAGTTTTAATTCCAGCTATGGTTTAGAATGAGTACAATAATTCTACACCTCTTACTCTAACATATAGCATTCTGAAAAGGAGGGAATATGCTCCAGGAAAGAGAAAAAAGCATCTATATCCAGAAGCCCCAATAATAGTCTCCTCTTCTGTTTCAGTCACTTGCCCATCTTTGAACAAATATGGTATGGAGAATGGAATGGGATATGCTATAGGGCTTAAGCCAATCAGAACCTTTCTTCTGGAGTTTGGTATGATCAAATTTGTCCAAATCACATTCCTCAGATTAGGAAAGGAGTGAACTCAAAGGAAAACTAGGCTAACTACAGTAGACAAAAGAGAAAATTGATGCTTTAGTGAAAAATTCAAAAAACATTCTCTGTAGTGCCTAAGAAGGGCTTGTTGAACAAGGAACTCATCATTTTTCAAGTTAAGAATTTTTCTTTTTCTAGGTATTAGAAACAACACAAACTGTTTATTAAAAACAAACCTGTGAATTTTGAAATAATGTTTAAAAATAACCCAAGTTTTCATGGTAAAGTACCTGCAGTTTATAGGTATAAAAAGCACAGTTTTATTTTTTTAAGATTTTATTTATTTATTCATAAAAGACACACAGAGAGATGCAGAGACAGGTGGAGGGAGAAGCAGGCTCCCTGTGGGGAGCCTAATGTGGGACTCAATCCCAGAACCCTAGGATCACGACCTGAGCCAAAGGCAGACACTCAACCACTGAGCCACCCAGGTGCCTCTATTTGAGCTTTGTGCTTGCTTGATTTCTAGATAAACATACCAGTTTCAAAAAGCTTGAATACCAAAAAACAAATAGGAGAAAAAATTTTATGAAAAGTACTCAAAATTGTATGCAACAACAAACTAAAATCTTAACTACTAGGCTTGGATCCCAAACTATGTCAAAATTATTTAATAGTCTAAAAGCATTTCTTTCCCAGGTCCGTGTCCTGTGGTACCAGAGGAAAAATGACCAATTACTTTATGTCATATGATTGAAAGACAACTTGACAGGATCTCAGTGCCTTGACACAGATGCTTTGTAACCTGTGCCTACTGGTTAAAAATACTTTAATAGTGGACAAAGTTGTCCCAAAGAGACAAGTCTTACAAAGCAAACATCTTTGGGAGAAAAAACAGAACACACCTTCCCCCTAGAAGTTTCCTCCCATAGTCAATCATGTTCCTGAATGATAGAGGGAAACTTTGCAAGAGAGAATGGTTGTATTCTGGTCCAAGTGGAAGTGGTGCTTGTAAAGAACTAAATTAATTGGTCTGGCCACTTCAAGATGTTTTCCCTTCTGTTCTCGTCATTAATTCCTGTTAATCCTATAAAACCTACTTTTATTTTTTTGGTCCTCAGTGCCAATCTCAGAGTCTGGCTTAAACTAGGCTCTGAGTCAATGTTTGTTTTAAAAATGAATAAATATTTGTTGAGGGAATGTTCCCTGGGCCTCATTCTCTTGTGAAGGAATAAGGAGGACATCATTCATGTAAATCCAAACTGTAGTAATTCCTATTGGCAGTGAAATTAACTATGGTGGTCTTAGGTCCATCAAGAGCAACTCTTTGAAGACACCCAAAGCCTTGGAAAGCAGGACTCCTAGCACCTTGCAAAATCTGTTTCTGATGTAGAGTACAAAGGTGGGACCTGGTCTCCAATATATGAACAAGGAGAGCAGTTATCTTCTGACAGCTTTTTAAAATAGAAGCTTACTTAAAATTTGAATTGTATGAACACCCTCAAGAGTTTAAAATACCGAGAAAACCTTTTGCTTTTTGTACCCAGAATTGTGGGGGAAATGTTATAACGTACTAAAAGGGCTAAAACTGTCAAAATAGTATGGACAGAAAATATGTACAACAACCACAGACCAACAACAAATGGTAAAACATTAGCCAGAATTCTTGTTGGAACTAGTGTCCCTGTATCTAGTCTATCAACATTTTCATACATGTTGGTGCATTTGGAAGTGGGGGAGGAGAAAAGACAGTAGAAAGAGAAATGTATGTTACACTGACCTCACTGATTTTTTTTTTAAGATTTATTTTATTTATTTGAGAGAGAGAGAGAGAGCACGAGCAGGGGGAGGGACAGAAAGAAAGGCACAAGCAGGCTCCCCACAAAACACAGAGCCTGGTTTAGGGCTTAATCCCAGGACCCCAGGATCATGACCTGAACCAAAAGCAGATGCTTAACTGACTGAGCCACCCAAGGGCCCCTGTTCTCACTTTAAAAAGATAACTTGGACATTTAAATTCATGTGTTAAGTAAAGGAGGAGAGTTGAAGTCCTCAGGTTTTAGCTTTATGTCATTCATTCATTCGTGTATTCATTTGTATCATGTTTTGTTTCAGAAATGATCCCAAGGCAGCTTCAAAATATTGTTAAAATTACCTGCTTAATAATTTACTTTGGGGGTCAATCACTGCATAGAAGTGACTGAGTGAGGTCACTGACTATATCACAAAGAATGATCTTTCCTGACGATAGGGGAGAGATAATATGAATGCCTACATCAAATAAAATGAAGACAATTTTTGGCTTTTTTGTTTAAAAAGCCAGTTTCTTTGATTTTATATTGAGTATGCCATCCTATTAGTTACAGCCAGGCATGGCTGTGGACTCCATTATCTCCTGGGAAGGGAATCTCATAGGTGACAAGAGGCTAAGTAGGATACATGGAGGTTGGATGGACCAAGCATTCATCAGGCAGTGTCATGAGTTGGGGGTATGAGATGGGCCATCCTTCTCCTGGGATCTTAAATAACTCTAATAAGCATAGGTGGCTTCCTCCAACAAGCCCTGAGGATGGCAGAGGGTAGAACTGAAAAAGGAGCTAGAGTTAGGCAAAGTCTAAATTGAACATAGTAGATCAAAGTGGAAGGTGCCAGAAGGAACTATGACTGGGAATCTGCAGAGATTCCAAGGAAAGCCACATTTTTCAAAATATCCAATGGAAGAAAGGGCCCAAGTGATACCCAGGTTCCATATGGCTGCAGAATCTATAGTAAGCCACTCTATGCTCTCCTTCCCATACTCCATATTTGCCCTACTCCTGTCAAGCTCTTTATCACCATTCCTGAGTGTTCTGGCCATGGATAGAACATGTTCCTCTGAAAGATTACTATGTGATCCTTTCCATTTGGACTTCATTCATGGTCTCTCTACACTTGACTCACAGAAACTGACACCTACTCAAGTCTTGATTTTTACATCAGAATTCTTGTGCTGCTTTAAAAAGTGATTGACTTTTCTCTCCAGGGGAGAACATTTTTTAATTGTGTTAAATTGTGCTAACTTGAAAACTGGGTCTCATGGCTGTTTCTCAGTTCTGCCTGAAGGGCTTGGATTAGGATTTCAGCAAATTCTGCCTTTCAGTCATTCTTGAAGGGGATACACCACTAGATAGAGTGATCAATGGGACCAGAGCCCCCAGAGGAAGTGGAAGAGCCCAGCGTACCTCAGGCCACAAAATCCTCTTTTATGCCAGCAGAAATGATTACAGCTGTGGGAAGTGTTCCTTCACCAAAAACCCAGCACATGTGCACCAAAGCATGTTCTTGCTCCCCCAATACGGAGTCATTTCTTTTTTCTTTTTCTTTTTCTTTTCTTTTTTTTTTAAGATTTATTTATTTATTTATTTATTTATTTATTTATTTATTTATTTATGATAGACATAGAGAGAGAGAGAGAGGCAGAGACACAGGTAGAGGGAGAAGCAGGCTCATGCCGGGAGCCCAACGTGGGACTCGATCCCGGAACTCCAGGATCGCGCCCTGGGCCAAAGACAGGTGCTAAACTGCTGAGCCACCCAGGGATCCCCTCATTTCTTTACATTAGTGACAAATAGCATCATCGAACACGCTATGCCCAACTGGGTCCCTTAGAATGCTGACCCAGCACACTGCCAACCAAAGGGTTCTCTGAGGCGCAGGTGGGGGTCCAGGGGCCGGAAGGCATCTCTTCTTTCACTGTCTCTGTTCTCTGGGATCTCAGGATCAGGTGGTTAGAATTCCAATAGATGTAGACAGCCTGAGGTTTATATAGCTTGGAGGTGCTCAGCTGCTAGGAACAGAACATCCCAGGAACAGGGGCTTACGGAAGGGGACATGTCATGCCCTTCCCCAGCGGGAGCGCATGGATGACGCGCAGTGCCAGGCTTGTGGTAGAAGCTGGGCTGTGCCACGGCTCTGGGTCAGCTTCTGTCATCCACCTGGCCTTTTCCTTGACACTACAAGGAGGCCATTGCCGCTTAGGGCACCTGCCCTTATGCAAAAGTTTCTGAAGAAGGAGCAAGGGGGGGGTCAAACCGAAGCTATGTGTTTGAGGTGGCACCATGTGGTGATGAGAGCTCCTCGGGAGCTCACTCATTTGTTATCTGTTTGTAGCCAATTGCTTTGATGGAAAAAAGAAAGTATATAGACATGATGGCGAGAAGCTAAAGTCCAGCCGTGTCTAGAACACATTGCCCCTCAGCCAAATTTGGAAACAAACCATCAGGCATTTAAGGAGTAATGTGAAGGGCATAATATAATCAAGACCAGAAATCAGGGCACTTGGGTCCTACTTATAGCTACTCATTAGTAGTGTGGTCCCTAGTAGTGTGGTCTTCTCTGTCAGTGAATTCCCTCAATGAAACCAAGAGACAAGGGCCTATCATTCTGGAGTCTTCTCCCTTAATGGAGGTCATGGATTGTCTGTTCATAAGCCCTATCTTTTTCTTGTAGTTTATGAAATAAAGTTCCATTTTATTACTTTGACTTTATATGCCCTCAACAATCCAACCGAAGCTTACATTCATGTTCTCTCCTCCCACCCACACTCAACACACAATCCATTCTAAAGAAGGCAAGAGGTAAATACTCTCACCCTGAGGTTCCCCAAACCAGTGATATATGTTGGTCTCTCTGTATAAGTCCCTGACATGAGATTTTCTTCCCCCCTTCTTCTTTGAGTGCCCAAGGAAGCCCAGAGCCTGGCATATTATAAGTGTTCCATAAATACTTAGAAAATGAAGGAATACAATGTGCTGCTTCTCCTAGGAAGAAATGGAAATGCATAAAACTTCAAATTGATTTTCAAGTACTAGTAGGCAGCAAGTGCATTTGTGAAGGGGAGGGAGTCTGTTGGCACACTTGAAGGTCTATCTCCTATTTGGCAATATGCTCTATGTCGCCCCCAAATGTTTTGGTCATCCTCAGTTTGAGTCTTTTTTTCAAGCATTTTCTGGGGCCTGGCATGGCTTTCTCTTCACCTTTCATTTTTCCAAGCCCTGTACCATTAAGCCTTCTCAATCTATAGGCCCATTTTTGTCTTTCCTCTTCTAAAGTTCTGTATCACTTAACATGCCTGCTTTTATTCACTTTATATTGATTAATATTTAACATTTCACAGGTAAAAGCACAGGGCATGGGATCAGGAGATTCAAATTCTTGTTCTAAGTCAGCACTGACCAGCTCTGAAATTATGAATAAGTCTATTAGTGTCCCTGGAACTAATGAGGGAAGTTGATGAATCTGACCCTCAGTTAAGTTTCAACATTTGTGCTTAGTGATTGATAGGTCTATCTGGATCAGGGCTCTATAAAGATTTCTACTATAGTCCTTGGAATCTGTGGGGAAGAGTCTAATTGGCAACGGTTTCTGTGGCCAGAGTAGGAGTTACATCTAACACCACACCTAGGACCAACCTCTAGGAGTCTGTGGGCACATGCATCTCCCTTATGGCATCCCAACATTATCCTTGCCTTGTACTTCTTTGAATAATCTACAGCCCTTACCTCTATGTTCTGCACACAGTAGTTGCTCTAGGAAGATATTTTGGATGAATATATGAATACTTAAGCCTTGAACAATTCTGAAAGCAAGCCATTTAAATTCAATCAAAACAAGCTGACAGAAATATACAGATTTCTTTTTCCAAAGCATATCTTATTAAGACTTTATTTTTACCTCACTATCCTAAGACACAGATTTCTTTTTCCAAAGCATATCTTATTAAGACTTTATTTTTACCTCGCTATCCTAAGACTTAAAATATGGACTTCTCTGGAAAGAATTCTGTATATCCTATGTGACGATGACAAGCACTTAAATGCCACTAGAGGGTTATAGCCATATGCTTGATGAATTCCCTATGATTAGGCAACTGAGGAATTAGATATTTCTTTTTTTTGTATGCAACATTTTTTAAATAACAGCTTTATTGAGATATAATCACATACCATAAAGTTTACCTTTTTTAAGAGTGGAATTCAGTGGTTTTTAATATATTTATAGAGCTGTATATCCATCATCACTATATAATTCGAGAACATTTTATCACCCCCCAAATGAGCCTCATAATCAAGAGCAGTTATCCCCAACTTAGCATACCCCATTCCCCTAGTCTCTAGCAAATGCTAAACTACATTTGTCTCAATAGGTTTGCCTGTTTTGGACATTTCATATAAATGGAATCATACAATATGTGATTTTTTGTGTGTTGGGCTTCTTTCACTGGGCATGTTTTCAAGGCTCATCCATTTATAGTATGTCATATATCAGTACTTCATTTCTCGTTATGACTAAGTAACATTCCATTTCATGAATATACCACATATTGCTTGTCCGTTCATCATTCAATGGACATTTTGGTTGTTTCTGATTTTTGGCTATTAGTAATAATGCTGCTATGAACATGTACAGGTTTTGTATAGACACTTGTTTTCAATTCTTCTCTTGGGTATATACACAAGAGGAGAATTGGGCCAAATAAGAAATATTTAACTTATGGAAGAAGTCCCCAAATTGAGGCATCAGAGAGACATACAAGTATCATCATATTTTAATAATATTGTTCCTAAATGGTAAGTTTAGCTTATCCCCCTGCTTTTATAATCAAGCAACTTAGTGACAAACCTGGTCAGTAGCAGGGAACTGTGAATAAAATGAACTAGCACAGATGGGAAAAGCCTCACCATAACTCAGTTCCCCACACATCTTGAGATCATGGTGCCAGCTTCCAGAAATCAGTGGGACAAGAAATGTCAGCAAAGAAAGCAGTTATCCCAGGGAATGAGTCCTGAGGCTGATATGCCCAGCACAGGCAGATACCAATCTTTGGATGATTTGTTAACAATTCTTCCTGTTTCTCTTCTTCTTTTGCATTTTCTTGGAATTTCTACTTTTCCTTCTCCATATCCTGGTCAAGTTATTTTTACTAAGAATCTGGGAGCAAATTTTTCAGTAGAGATCAAAACCTTTGGGTAAGACTGGCTGTGATACAGACTGTGGAATTTAGCATCTGTAGGATATTCCGAGTTGTGTCCTTACTGTAATAATACCTATTCTAGGTGTTTTGAGCAATGTAAGTTAATAAATGAAAAACATCCAAGATGGTGCCTATCACATAGAAGATTCCAAGTGAGAGTTTCAGGTGCCTCCTTTTCTCTTTAATATGATGTAAATTTGGGTGGTCCAAAGAACATTAAGCTTGTAGTCAAAAGATGCGGGTTTTAGTTTTAGTTTTGCTTTTTGCTAGCTTTATGAATTTCAGACAACTCAGTATAAGCCTGTTTCTCTGACTTTAAACGGCAGACTATCATGCCTCCGTTCCCTTTCAACTGCCTACCTCCTAAGACTCTTAAGAATTTATGAAGAAATGCTTTGTAAATGTATGAGTGTTCTTTAAATGTGTATTAATAGGATTTTTTTCTCCTTCATGCTCCTGACAGGTTTCAAGCCTGATTCATGTCCTCACTGGCAACAAGAGATCAGAAGGAAAAGGAACACACAGACTTCAAATATGTGCACTGCCACAAACTACTAGCCTCACTCACTCTATGACATAGATTCCACAATATTTGTAGACAAAACCTTTCTCATGATTTCTGAAACTCAAGAGTGGGATAAATGTGATGTTGCACTGAGATGAAGGTGAATCTTCTGGTGTGGGGCAGTAGAAAGTGCCAAAGTTTCAGAGATGCCACAGAATCATTGTGGATCTGGCGGAGGCCAAGCTCCATGTAATTTTTACCATTGACCTGGCATTGAATGCCAATACACTCCCTTACATGTTCAGTGAATACTTAATTTTTTAGGGTAAAAAAACTTCAAAGAGGGAAGCCTATGGCACATACTATAGATTGTTTAAAACACAAATTCTAGCTTGCTTTCCTGAGCTATAAAATCTGTCAAAGTAAAAGTATATTTTAAAACTGTCAGGAAGGTAGAAATCCACATGAGAGCTTAAATTTTATCACACAGATGCAACCTCACATGTCTTAGAAAAAAAGGAAAAAATTGAAGCAATACCTCATATTGGGAAGAGCCATTTTTTGGCAAGCCATTTTATGGTTATGTTGGACCATAGGGAACATTCTAAGGTCCAGGCCTTGGCATCATATTGCTGGTTGGTAGGTGATATCAGCAGTGATATGTCTGGTAGAGAGCTCCATGGAGCTATCTAGCAGTTATCCTACCTGACTAGTGCACCATCATTAAAAAGATGTGACTACTATATAACCCATGAGCTGGACCTGGGCAATCTGAGGCTCACCACTCCCTCCCTCATCTTTGGGATATGGGTTCTACCTGCATTTCCTGCTCTCAGAGGCTGCTGCAAGGACATAGCCTTGAGATGGGGATGTGATGTTGAAAGTATCTGGACGGTATATGTGACTAAACCCAGTTGAGGCGTCTTTATAAACTTTTAAGATTTTGCAGGTAGGTGAGGGGATCCATTTGTCTTGCTGTTGCCCAAGAGCAGACTCATATGTAAGTTCCGTTATTCATTAAGTCTGCCATCTACCCACCTGGGATAGCCCGCCTCTTTGGCCTCTCCCTGCCCTGCAAGTATGGAGGGCTGGTTTCAGATTATACCCAGGAACCTCCCAACCAAAATCGTTCAAGCAATATTTTAATAAATATTTATTAAACACCTAAACTACACTACCTCATAAACATGATTTCTGCCCTCATAATATTTATGGTGTTCTCAGACATCTTTCTGCTTACTTAATGAAAAACCTCCTGGTGGCTCTTATTAACACTAAATTATGTGAAAGCCTATCACCTCTGTGGTAGTGATGGTGGTGTATAAAGAAAAATGTGAAATAATGCCCATGCCTGGGCTAATAATAGATTAGTGGCTCCACTGAATAATAATTATTAATAATCAGGCTATGCTAACTTGATAACAAATAATCTAAAAATCTCATTGTTTTATGGCAATGGAAGTTTTTTGTTGTTGTTGTTTATTTGGTTTTTGGGTGTGGTTTTTTGTGGGGGTTTTTTTGTTGTTGTTGTTGTTTTTCTCTCCTGCAAAGTCTTCTTCTTAAGTGAGACTTCTTTGGGTAAGTATCATGCCAGAGTTGACTCAGGGACACATTTATTTCCATCTTAAAGCTCCAAGCTTCCTTGGTCATGTACCTGTCAAAGATAGATTTAAGAAAGTAGGGCAGCCGGGGTAGCTCAGGGATTTAGCACCGCCTTCCGCCCAGGGCCTGATCCTGGAGTCCTGGGATCGAGTCCCGCATCGGGCTCCCTGCATGGATCCTGCTTCTCCCTCTGCCTCTCTCTCTCTCTCTCTCTCTCTCATGAATAAATAAATAAAATCTTAAAAAAAAAAAGTAGGAGAAAAGTATCAAGCATACTTTTCTGATGGTTAACCAGCTGAGACCAAGGATGGTACAAATCACTTCCACTTACGTACCATTAGCCAGAACTGGTCATTTAATTTTCTTTAGATGCAAGGGAGCTGGTAAATGTAATTCCTGATGATAATTTTCCATCAGCTCCTATGGAAAGGGGAGTATAAACCACAGATGGCTACTGAGCTATCTCTGCCACATTATCATAGTCAACCATTTCATAGAGATTTTCTCATTTTGAAGAAACTCCTTCAGACATTATTATAATTTCTCCTAATTTACAGATGAGGAAGTAAGTCTCAGAAAGATTAACTAATAGTTGTGCAGACATGGTAGGGACCAAAACCAGGATTCAAGGAAGTTTTCAGAGAAGTTTATGTATCCTGAAAACAGTCCTACATAGCAAAACCTAAAAATGAAGGAAATAGGCAAAAAATTGAAGCAGAACAGAGATGAGCACCTAAATATTGTGTTGCAGAGATGGCACCTCACTTTCAGAAAGCATCGTTTACAGTTTTACTGAATGGGAAGAACTTGGAGTGTGCCTGCCTTGATGTTTTGTTTGCAGTAGGAAGAACATTTCTTCCTTCACCTTTATTACCCAGGAGCTTGTCCAGCCCTCACAACAGAACCACTCACTGTTATCTGTAAATATAACCGCCCACCATAGTCTTTACATTGTCTATAGTCTCCCTAGAATATCAAAACATGAGACAGTTTTAACGCTGAAAAATAAAGATTATTCCAGATGTGAGCAGTTCCTTAGCATTTTGCCTTGGGATCCCACCCCCTCATAGCAATATGGGAGGGTCACTTGGCTTCCAATAGGCTGCCCCCCCCATCTCCACTCCATTCCTGCCCTGGAGGAGAAGCCAAAAGAATCCAACATTTTGCTTTTGGGTATCCTGCACTAGGTGATTAGCTTGACTCTTACCTTTGAGCCAAAGGAAATTGGATGCACTTTTGTGATGCTCAGTGTCTAGCTGCAGAGAAGGGGAGGTTTTTCCTTTCCCAAAAGTGCTATCTCTGGGATTCCTTCATTAGTCCTGCCAGACGGAGATCACTATAGCTGGAGCTTGTATCTGATTGCACTGGACCCCTCAAGCCACATTGTTAAGCAGAGCTAGGGTGGTTAAGGGAAATTTTATATCCCAGCTCAATAGAAACTCTTACATAACAGCATTTTCTATCTTCCCTGCTTTAACTGCTGTCTGTAGTGACTATATACTATGTGGTCAGTATAATGAGAAAAGGAGAAAAAAAAACTGATAGAAAGAAGGATTCAGGGGTAGAAGAGTAAAAAGGAGGAGCCTGTCCCATTTAGAAAAACACATTGATATGGCTAAAGCCAGGAGAGCAAAGTTCTCCATGTCATCTGCTATAAGGGTTTCCCTCTGTGGGAATGAAAGGTTGTTTCTCAGGTCCAAAATGTTTTACTTTTTCTGAGAGTGTTCAAAACACTAACAGAAGGACATTTTATTGAATGGGGCAGGAACTTGGACTTGAGGGAGAGAGGAACTCAGAGAGCAGTCTGTTCTGAATGTTGGTTGCCCTTCAGGATTTCATATGAGAGACAAAGCCTGTGTTAGGATTCTTCAGAGAGAGAGAAAGAGAGAGTGTGTGTGTGTGCATGTATGTGTGCAGACCAGCAGGCTGGAGATCTGGAGAGGCATGTTCAAATCTTAAATCTACAGTTCAAATCTTAAGTCAGTCTCTTGGCAAGCAGAAGTCCCTGTGGTCATGGGAGTATAGTCTTTTCTCAACTGGTTAAATGAGGCCTACCCAAATCAGTAGACTCAAGGTCTATTAATTTAAATGATAATCTCATCCAAAAACACCTTCCCAGAAATTCCAAAATAATGCTTGACCAAATATCTGGGTCTCACGGTCCGGCCAAGTTAAAACAAAATTTATCATCTCAAAGTGTTTCTGTGAGGTTCATCCAAAAGATTGTGGGTATTCCAGCGGCTCTGTTCCCCCTCCTCTACTTTTCTTCCCATAGTGTAGGAGTCTAGGGTACTGGATCTGACTCTACCACCTTAAGAGGAGAGGCCAGGTTTTGTAGGGTTTAATATTTATATAATCTGAGTGGCCCTCTTTAAAAAAAGGAATAGAAACATATAAAATTAGTCTATATTTTATCTCAGACATTGCAGGTAGAAGAGAAGAAGTGTATAAACACTTTGGAAATCAGCTAGGCAATTTTTTTAACCAAAGTAACCATTCATCTACTCTATGACAAAGCATTTCTAAAGGAAGTGAAAACTTATGTCCACAAAGAGACTAAACAAGTGTTTTATAGCAGCATTATTTAAAATAGACCCAAACTGGAAACAACTCAAAAGTCTATCAAGGTGAATGAATTAAAAACAACGGTACATTCACACAATGGAATACTCCCCAGCAATGAAGGAGAATGGATTAATGGTACACACAGAAACACGGTGAAACCACAACAACAAAAATTCCATACTAAAAACATAGTGTATCATTTTACTTCCATGAGGTTCTAGAACAGTTAAAAAACTGATTTATAATGGGAACAGAAAAGTAGTTTGCCTGTGGCTGCTGTAGAAGATGACTGACCAGAAAGAGGGCACAGGGAACCTTCTGGAATGATGGAAATTTCCTAAATCTTAACTATAAAGGAGGCTACTCTTATCCAAATTTGCCAAACTCATTAAATTGTACATTTTAGATGGATGCATTTTGTGTAAATTATCCCCAAAGAAAGTTAACTTAAACAAGCTATTTAAAAAGTAATAAAGTGATATTTATTAGAATTAAGAAATCTCAGCAAATTAAATTTTTTTAAGATGAAAAATAGAAATATTTTTATTGATGCTAGCTCCTTGTTGCCTTCACATTCCTACCTACTTTTGCCTGTCATAGATAAGGTTTTTGGTCCTCTGAACTGATGTCTCAGTCTTTAACCAATTTCCCTTTCTCTCAACAGCCTTTTGGTATCTCTCTCTCTCCTCTACCATTGGATCCTCTCCTGTTAGAACACATCCAGGATAAAGTGTTCAGCCCTTAGTTCATCACACAGAATCTGCTAGATAGGCCAGGAGACATCTCCATGGTTCTACTTCCTTCTACTCTCTGATATACTCTTCCCTCTAACATCATAGAACATTTGAAATTCTCTCAACAAATATTTACTGATTAAAAGAAAATTCTGTGACTTCAGTGGATGTCATGTTTATAAATATATGCACACACATCTTCCTGCCTTTCATGACAGGGCTCTGGCTCCTTTTCCTTCAGAGCTCAATATGTACAACATTTTCCTCTGACCAAATTATTCTCCCTATGCCATTTATCAGTATGCCTGGCCTCGTGTTCCTATAACTCTCTCATAATAGAACCATTAAGATGTTCATTACGCTGTTCTCTGCTTGCTGAGTTTCTCATTTCTTTAATGTCTCCTACACTTTACTGTATTGAGTAAAGACAATACCTCATTTAAATTTTTTATTCAGGGACGCCAGGGTGGCTCAGCACTCAGCAGTTAGGTATCTGCCTTCGGCTCAGGGTGTGATCCTGGAGGCACGGGATCCAGTCCCACATCAGGCTCCCTGCATGGAGCCTGCTTCTCCCTCTGACTATGTTTCTGCCTCTCTCTCTCCATGTGTCTTTCATGAATAAATAAGTAAAATCTTTTTAAAAAATAATTTTTTTATTTAAATTTCTGTCCCAGGATGTGGCATAAGGCCTGGCACATTGTAGGTCCTCAATATATTTTTTGAGCCTATAAAGTGAAACCAGAACGAGCAACCCTGAGTCCTATTTAGTTTGTTTTTATCAATAAAACCTAACGTTCATATTTTAAAAGGTGAAATAAGTCATTTCCTCCAGTATTTAGCAAAAAAATGTTTCCTATTTGCATTTGAGAAGGTTAACTAACAAACTGTAGAAAAGCTTTTAAAATCTTTTCAGAAACCACACTATAAACACAAGGCATCTCAAAAGATAAATAAGGATTTACATAAAAAAAACTGACAATACTATATTTATGTGGGAGTATTCAGGGCTCCAAAGGATTCCAGCCAAGAAGAATACTAGCTGTGTTCTTGTCCTGGATCTTGTTATTTTAATAAAAAGTTTTACTTTTAAATTAGTTTTGTACATGTTGCATGAATAGCAATGTGAGCAGGTGTGTTCCTCTTTTAGCCAACTGATTTATACAAAGTCTGATTCATTAAAAAATCACACAGAGGTATTCACTTTATGAAAAGATTCACCTTACCGTGTCTCTCCATTTAGGACTCACTACATGTTTAATGTGATTTGCTTTCTTAAAATTTATATGCATAAAATTTTTCAGAAGTAGTAACATTTTAAATTATTTCAATATTTAAAAATGCTTTGCAAAAATGCTAGACTCTCATTGTATTTTCACATAATTTTCTGAAGTTGGTAAGGCCGTGATTATTATCTAAGCCAGGATGGCAATAACAACAATAAATAACAATAACAAATAATGATGCTTGCTAATGCTTTTTCACCATTTACCATATGACAGATACTGTTCTTAATGTTTTTTATATAATGAACTCTTTAATCCTCCCAATAACTGTCTGGGTAGGTGACTGCTGATGTCCCCTTCTAACGGGTGAGGTCCCGAGTCCCGCTCTACTGAATTGCTTTCAGTTTCTCATATTGCATGTGGATTGAACAGTGTCCTCAACAACAATATGTCTAGGTCCTAACCCTCGGCACCTGTGAATGCAACCCTATTTGAAAGTAGTGTTTGCAGCTATGACTAGGTTACTGATTCCAGGATGAAATAATCCTGGATTTAAGGTGGGCCCTAAATCCAATAACTGATATCTTTATAAGAGGAAAAAAAGATTTGAGACAAAGAGACATGGGAAAGAAGCCCATGTGAGGATGGAGGCAGAGTTTGGAGTTTTATGTTGCCATAGCCAAAGAAGGCCAACCACCACCAGAAGCTAGAATTTGTAAAAAGGGATCCTTCCCTAGAGCATTGGAAGAGCATGGCTCTGCTGACAACCTAATTTGGGATTTCTGGTCTTCAGGACTATGAGATCATTAATTTCTGATGTTTTAAATCACCCTGTTGTGGAAATTTAGCGTGGCAGCCCTTAGAAATTAATATATTGGCCATCCTCCTTTTTGCTATAGATTTTTATATGTGCTTTTCCCTCAAATTCTGTCTAGAATGCTGGAAGGAACAAGGAAAGTTCCTGCATCAGTGCACTCTTATTTTAATAATGCTGCATAACAAACAATCACAAAATCTCAGTGACATCCAAGATAAGCCTCTATTTTTCATACATCTGCAAGTTGGCTAGGACAGCTCATTCATGCACTGACAGGTTGGCTAAGGGTCAGTGGATATAAATCCAATTGGATTTGAAGCTCTGCTTCAAATTGTGGGTCCAGGACACTTGGCTATAGTGAATTGAGTTCAGGTCATTTCCACCTGCCACTCACATTCCTTAGACCACCACTCTACCTGGAGTGGATTTTTCTTACTTAGGAAATGATAAGTAGAACTGTGTGGTTCCTCCCTAGACTTAGGCCCTGAATTGTCACTTTGTCATTTCTACCCATATTCCACTGGTCAATGAAAGTCATATAGAATGAAGGAGAAGGAGCATACACTCCATCCGTACAGGCGGGAGTGGGAGAAGAGAAGAAGTAAATACTTTTGACCAATATTTAACCTACTACAGATACTTTTCTGCCTTGTCTCACTCCCTGCCCCCATGTCTACCATCTATCCTGCATTTCAAGGAGCAATCTAGATATTACCACCTCTAGATATTATTACCTCTCCAGGAGACCTTCCCCACAATCCAAATCTGAGTTAGGTATTTTTCTCAACTTATACTTTCCCCTTTATATTGCTATGGCACTGAATATAATTCATATTTAATTATTTGCTTTTTAGGTAGACTGCAGGCTTTCACGGGGCAGGACTCAAGTCTTTCTATTTTATTGGTTTCCCAGAATCTTGAACCAGGTCCATATGAGTGCTGAATGGAGAACAGATTCTTAAGCTGTTCATCTATAGGATTCTTCTTAGTCTCACAAAATGTTCACGGGACATAAGATTTTGGGTTTTCAGTAGTTTTCCTATAGATGACTCAGAAAAGGTCTTGTCTCTGATAGAACAGGTGACCTGAGAGATCCCCTAATTGAACTCTCTCATTTCATGAATGGAAATCTGGAAGTCTAGGGAGATGACCTGATTCTCTGTAGGTTATCTAACTAGAGAATGTACCAGGCTTGCTGTATCTGAGTAACAGCCTTTACTTAGCAGCCTTTTTGTGTGTTCTCACCCATTTCCATTACTAGCTAGGTGGTGGATCAAGGTCAGAAAGTAAAACACAGCTTAATAAATCAAGACTAAATAATAAGAATCATGTGGTAGATCATGCTGATGACAGTTACTTCTTAATCTAGAGGAGGGGAAGGATTCTTTTTGAATTTTACTATCCTTTTAGATCACCACGTACATCAGTCAGAGTCCAAAAAGGAAACAGGATTCTTCTCAGATAGCATGAGTGGACTTTAAAGAGGTGATAGCAGAGTTAAGGAAAAAACATCAGAGACCAGCAGTGATGGGGGGCCATCCCATGGTAGCTTTATTGCATTAATGGCCTCAGTTAATTTGCCCTATAACATTCCATGTGGGATAGTTAATTTTATGTGTTAACTTGACTGGGCCATAGGCTAGCCAGATATTTGGTCAGGCATTATTCTGGGTGTTTCTGTGATGATGTTTTGGGATAAGATTAACATTTGAACCCATAGACTAAATGAAGCAGATGATCCTCCCTAATGTGAGTGGCCTTCATCTAATCAGTTGAAGTCCTGAATAGAACAAAACGGCTGATCCTCCCTTGAATTACAGGGACCCCCTCCTGCCTGATTGCTTGACCTGAAACATCGGTCTTTCCCTGGCTTCGGACTCAAACTGAAATATTAGTTCTTCTGGGGTCTCAGATCTGTCAGCCTTTGGATTTATACTGATGGCTCTCCTGGTTCTCGGATCTTCAGACTGGGAATGGAACTAGACCATTGGCTCTCTAGTTCTCACTGGAACTAGAACAAAAACAAACATCAGTCTCCAGTTGGCATACTGCAAATATTTGGACTTCTCAACCTTCTTAATCACAAAAGCCAATTCTTTATAATAAATCTTATAAATACATACATACATATGTATCTCTTATTACTTCCCCAGAGAACCAAGCTAATACACTCTGACTCTGACTCTCATGCCTCACTCTCATAAAAACCTAATTACATTGGACCTACTCAGATAATCCGAGATAATCTCCCCCAGGAGCCTTAATTTCATCACATCTGCAGAGTTCCTTTTGCTATAAAAGGTAACATACAGGTTTTGGGAATTAGATAATGGACATATTGAGGGGGTGGGTATTTGTCTATCATAGGCTCTCACTGGTCCAGAGAGGACCATTTCTTTATCTCTGACTAAAATCTGTGGTTAGAAAGATGAATTGCTCTGACTGGCCATCTCTGAGACATATGCTCGTATCTATACCTTGAAGGAGAGGAAAGTAGCTCCAGCCATACCATGTGACTTGAAAGTGAAGATAGTTTGCTTCTCCACAGGCAACTTGGATGTTATTTCCAAGTTAAGGGGGACTTAATGCTGGGAAGGCAGCAATGAAAGATCCTCTACAACTTCCAATCCCAAGGTGCTCCCAAAGCTCCTCAGACTATTGAACTCAGAATGCTCTGGCTTTGAAGTCAACACAATCCTGCTGTAAGTCGTAGTTTACCACTTCAGAGATGTTTGACCTTGAGTGAGTTACTGAATGTCTTTAAGCCTTAATTTTCTCCCTCCTAAAAATAGACAAAAATAGCTCCCTTGGTTAGCTATCATGTTGACTGAAGAAAATTAAATATATAAAGTGTTAGAAAATGAGTGGTATTCAATAAATGTAAGCTCCCTCTCCTTTCCATTTCTTTTCTATGACATTCTGAATTTCAAATCTCACAAAGCGGATTTATAGAACACAATTCCTGGGAGCTCTGTTGAACTGAGGTCATGGTGATTTCCCACCTGGCTCATAACATGACAATTTGGAGATGCTGACTTAATGGATGGATTTGAGAAACCAAAATTAAAATGCAGAGTTCATACTTCAAATTTCTGACTGACCAGAACGGATTAAAAGTAGCAGTTGGTACCATTAGCTTCTAGATAATTTAGGAGAAGAGAATATGAAGAGCAAAATGAACATCAGAAAGTGGGAGAGAGAGTCCAGAATAGTTTCAATACAGGCCTTTCAGATTGCAGTCCACTCTTATTATCAAAATCTATTACTTAAGTCCTGGAAATAAATGGCCTGGCTACCTTCCAACTGTGCTGATAATGAAGAGTTAATTAGTATGTAAGTGTTATGTAAATATATAGTATTCTGCAAAGTTAAGTAATAATATTAGGGAAGAATTGTCTTAAAATTTTTGCTACTTTTCATCAGTGTTTATGCATAATTAATTAAAACATCAGGAAGGAAAAAGAGTTAATTGCCAAAGCAGATTTGGCATATCTATAAAAATGTGGGAAAGGAAAGCAATGTATAGTGTGATAAACATATAGAGGTAGGGACTGAATATTATTTATCTTTGGGTTTTTAAAAAGCTAGCAGAGGGAGTTACTGGGCTATGATTACTTGTTTTTGAGACATGATCAAAAACAGGTCAGAGTCTATATGTTAAGTAAAACTCAAGGACACACCAGGCCTCATTTCCTAGATCTTATCTGATCTGGAAAGCAGATCAAGGTCAGGATGGTCAGTACTTGGTTAGGAAATGGCCTTGGAACTTGAAGGTGTTGCAATATTTGGGGACCCCATGGTGTAAAAGAAGGAGCCCACACCTAAGAGTCAGAATTCTAGCAAGTCTTGGCTCAAACACTAACTGTGAAATCTGGAAAGAGAAACATTGCTCTCTGAGCTTGTTTCCTTATCTGGGAAGCCCAGTGGTTAAGATTAAATGATCTGAAATGGTCCTTCTAGTACAAGCATCCTATAATCCTAAGAGAAAAGCAGTTCATGAGACACTACCTATTTATTGCCCATGTCTCAACTCAAATGTCACCTTCTCCAATGGTTTCACCACTTGGAATTCTTTTGTTAAGCTCCCGTAGCAAATTGTGCCTTCTAGAAAGGGATCAATCATATTTCACTTTCATTAGGGCTATTTTAGCTTTTCCTATTTTCCCAACAAAATTAGCTATTCCTTCAGAATACAAACTGATACAAATCTGAACTACAGTCCAGTATAACACCCAGCACATAATAAATGTTTAGAAGGTATTACAGAAAACTAAGTAGGACATGTCCTGTAGTCTCAGAGCTAACAATCTGTTCTCAAAGCTGGAGACAAAGAAACTCCAAGTACTAAACATTCTGCTATCTTTGATCAAAAATGAGCATCAATCTTCCTTCAGATAATGAGTAGAAGACTATGAAGAGAGAAGAGAAATGGGAGAAAATCATGATTCAAGTCAGGAATTGGCAAAATGGGAGTTGTGACAATAGTCCCCCTGCCTTGAAAACAAGTAGATGCAAACAAAAACAAACAAATCTTGCGTAAAAGAAGATGGATAACTGCTTGAAAGAGTAGATTTTTATCTCCAGTTAGAGCTACCATTAAGATTGGGACACTGGGTGGGTCGGTTGGTTATGCATCCAATTCTTGATTTTGGCTCAGGTCATAATCTCAAGGTCATGGAATTGAGCCCCGAGTTGGGCTCCATGCTGGACATGGAGCCTACTTAGGATTTTGTCTCAGTCCCTCCCCCACTCTCTCTCTCTCTCTCTCTCTCTCTCTCTCTCTCTCTCTTTCTCTCCAAAACATAACAAAACAAAAACAAAACAAAAAGAATTATTGTTAGGATTAAATTGTTGATCACCTCCCCAATCATCTCAATTAGTCTTTTT
The DNA here is from genome assembly GCF_018345385.1 of Vulpes lagopus. Taxonomy (NCBI): domain Eukaryota; kingdom Metazoa; phylum Chordata; class Mammalia; order Carnivora; family Canidae; genus Vulpes; species Vulpes lagopus. Next base: position 17,899,491 of record NC_054842.1, on the reverse strand, counting down.
GAACAATGAGAGAAAAGACTGGAGAAGTGTCAAATCTATTATGTGATATGACAAAGATGTGTGAGTGTCCCTGGAGCCAAGTGGACAGCAAAGAAGTTTGCTAAGTTTGAACCAAACTATAGAGACCCTCATCAAGACATTGCACAGAGTATCATTTCTTTTTTTTTAAGATTTTATTTATTTATTCCTGAAAGACACAGAGAGAGGCAGAGACATTGGCAGAGGGAGAAGCAGTCTCCCTGTGAAGAGCCTGATGTGGGACTCAATCCTAGGACCTCGGGATCACAACCTGAGTCAATGGCAGTACCCAACCACTGAGCTACCCAGGTGCCCCAGAGTATCGTTTCTTATTGCTGATTTCTTATTTCTTATTCATCTTTAACGTAAGAATTATGAATTCTAACTTCTACAATAAAGTAGTTATGATCCAAGAACCACCAAGATGTTGGAAAGATCACTTTCAAAATGTGTGCAACACTTGGTAGAAATACGGGTATATGTTAGTAGCTTTCCTCTTCTAATCCTAGATATCTTACAAAAGTAACAAAGGAAAAAAATATAAAAATTTTGGCAAAGCTACAAGTATAATCTGCAGACTGCAAAAGACTTGCAGGAGAAAGAAGCAGTTCAGGGAGTGGTGAGCAGGCCTGGTGAAGGGCAGAAATCAGAACATACAATAGAAACAAACTCCCTGAAGATGAGGGACTCAATCGGAGTTGTAAAAGCAATATTCTTTGTAGCATCCAATATCAGAACTGAAGTGAGCAGAGCCAGTGGCAGAAATCTTCACCCTCCCCCACCCCCAACCCCACCATATTGAGAAAAGGAAGCTTGTCTTTGTAGCAGTGAAGAAGAGATCTTTGGGTGTGATATCAGAAAGTTTCTTCCTTAAAGAAACTTCCTCCAGTTTTGAGAAACATTGAGTAATAAGACAAGATGGGTCAAACATTGAAACTGTGTGTGTATGTGTGTGTGTGTGTACAGAGAGAGAGAGAGAGAATCAAAAGAAGTATTAGCTCTACATACTGAGAGTTCCTGCTATAAGGAAATTGGCCAATAATGGTAAATACCAAGACATGGCCTGGTGATGTTACTGTACTTAATTAAGGAAGGATGCATTTTAAAAAGTAAGAGCAAAGTTTTTGCTTGTCACAAAGTCTAGAGGATGCAGCACTGGAATTTAATGGAAGGGGAAAGCTAAATATCTTTCATGGTGTAAAGGTTTCTCACAATGAATTGTCTCCATAAAAATACCAATAAACACAGACATAATTCGTGATATTAATACAGTGAAAGACTAATTTTGCCCAAGACTAGAATTGAGGAATTTTTAAATCAGATATTAGCAAAAGATTACAGCAATGGATTAAAAAAGAAAAATAGAGTATAAACAAAAAGAGTTTATCTTGGAAACTCTATCAACACAATCTATCATATTATAAAATAAAACAAAAATTAAAGAAAAAAGACAAGACACTTAATAAAATTCATTATCTGCTCTAAGAGAATTCTAAATAAAATAAGAGTAGACATAAACACTTAAACTTAGCAAACGTTTTTACCCAAACCCAAAGTCATATTATTTTAAATGATGAATCACCAAAAAGTATTGATTAAAAACAGAAATAAGACAGCAAAGCCAATGTCCGCATTATTATTCAGTAGAATTCTGGAAACTCTAATGAAAACAATAAGATAATAAAAGGACATAGCATATAACTTAATAACACATATATAAATGCTTTTAAATTCTTATATTGTTTGTAATGAGAATATATCTGGATTGAAGGTCAATTTACAAAACTCAATAGCTTTGCTCTATCCCAGTTAAAGGCATTAGAAAAGGAAATGTGAAAATATTACATTTGTGATATTGGCAAGAACTGTGTAAGCGTTGTGGAAGCAAGCACTGATATTGACAAGAACTGAAGAATATTTAGGATAATTTATTAAAAGAAAGGGATGGACTTCCATGAATATAATGCAAGAACTTATTAAAGAATAGGATATTTAAGCTGATGGAAATATCCACTATGTTCTTGAATAAGATAGCTTAATATGATAAAAATAAAAATTCCACAGAATCAGAGAGGCTATAAAAAGATATGTACAGGGATCCCTGGGTGGCTCAGTGGTTTAGTGCCTGCCTTTGGCCCAGGGCGCGATCCTGGGGTCCCAGGATCGAGTTCCACCGTCGGGCTCCCTGCATGGAGCCTGCTTCTCCCTCCTCCTGTGTCTCTGCCTCTCTCTCTCTCTCTCTCTCTCTCTCTCTCTCTCTGTCTCTATCATAAATAAATAAATAAATCTTAAAAAAAAAGATATGTACATGCCTGACTACAAAAACTTTACATTTTAAATGGCAAAAGATACCATAAACAAAACCAGCAGAAACATAATATAGTCAGAAACAATATTTTGGATGCAGAGGACATCTGAGGGTTCACATGTAACTTATTAATATACAAACTGTTCTTCTTCGCAGAAAGGAGACACAAAGCAATCCAAAGGGAAAGTAGACAAAGGGTGCCATGAGCAAGTTCATATCACTGAAGAGAAACTCCAAAGGGTCAACAGAAGCACGGAAAGACTCCCAAGTCAGCACTACTAAGAAAAATGCAAAGTAAAGACATACCATTTATATCCATCAGACTAGCTCAGAATGAAAGTGAGAAACTCCCTTCTATGCGGCCATTAAGAATGAATTTGCTCCATATCCATTAATAGGGGCTATTTCCTGTTGTGAACTAATAATGTTCATGTCCCCTCCAAATTCATATGTTGAAACCTTCCCTCCAATGTGATGCAGCTTTTGTGAGGTGATTGAGCCTAGGGGGGCAAGGCTGGAGCCCTCATGAGCGGGATTAGTTCCCATGTAAGAGTTATCACAGAGCTGCTTTGCCGTCTGCTTTCTGCCATGGGAGGATATGGGAAAAGCCAGCAGTCTACACCCCAGAAGAGGGCTCTCACCAGAAGCAACAGTGCTGGTCCAGATTCCAAAACTGTGAGAAAGATGTTTTTGCAGCATGGAGCCAACCAGTCTGTGGTACTTTGTTATAGCAGTGCCAACTCACTAAGACATTTCGTGAAGGTATTTTTGAATGAGGAACGCAAGATACAGAGAAGTACACATTTTTGAACTCCAATTTATTTTATTTTATTTTATTTTATTTTATTATTTATTTTTTCATGCGATACATACAGAGGGAGGAAGAGACATAGGCAGAGGGAGAAGCAGGCTCCACACCCCGACTCCAAGCCTGGTGCATGATTTGATCCCAGAACCCCAGAATCACACCCTGAGTCAAAGGCAGAGGCTCAATGACTGATCCACCCAGGTGGATGAACTCCATTTTATAAAAGCAAACCATGATAGCCTGTATATGCATATTTACAAATAAGTGTATAGATTTGAACATAGTAATGAACATGGAGGAAATGTGGATGGCTACTTACTAGGTTGTTAGTTAGAATGGATTATCTGGATGGGGGTGGGGAGGGGAGCCAACAGGGAAGGGGGGAAGGGCACAGGGCTTTGGGAAGGATGGCAACTGAGGGCTGAGGGCTTAGGCACATGGATTCTGTAATCAGAGTCTCTGGGTTGGAATTCCAGTTCTGGCAAGTTACTTGACATTTCTCTATCTGTGTAATAGAGATAGTAACAGTGCTTACCTCATAAAGCTGTTGTGAAATTAGTCACTATATATGAAATGCTTAGAATAAGGCTTGAACCATTGAAACCATCAAATAAATGTCTAATATTATTATAATATGTATACAAAGATACATTTTAAATGAAATATATGATTTTAATTTTATATTATTATTAAATCATAGTTTATTATTAAAAATTAAATAAAGTAAAGCCTCTTCAGTGCTTCTCAAGTCTGAAAGATATTATCTGGGCTTGAATCCTAATTCAGTAACTTACTGAAATTGCATTCACAGCCAACATATTTCCTGTAGGAACATTGCTGCAAATAACTAACCACTGATCATCTCTATTAGTGGCAAAGAATGGAGTGTCTATTTTGGAAATTCCATATAGTTCAGTGGTGATGTTCATAGAGAAGACAAGACAGCACAGTGAACAGAACTTGGGAAAGAGATAAAAGAGATTCCAACTTTAGTTCTGCCCCCATGTTATCTGTGAAACTCTGGGCCAGTTGCTTAACCCTCTGGGCCTCCACATCCTCCGATTGACAATGAGATAATGATACCTACATTGTACTATATTAGTGAAGAATAAAAGGGAAAATATTTCATATAAAACACCAAATACAGTGATTGGCTGATGGCAACCCTCATGAGGGCTAGTTTTTCTTACAGTAATACAGTACAGTAATACAGTAATAATTGTATTTAGAAGTAATGGAAAAGAGAGAAAAGCAGACAGATTTGGACCAAGGAAGAGAGAATGCTGCTTAGCAGTAAACTAAGAGCTTGAATTGGGTTTTCTAAGACACTGGACTGAGACAGTGGCTCCAGATCTGGCCCAAGTGCAGAGAGCTGTGAGCATGAGAGAGCCCTTTGGGAGTGTGTGGGAGTAACAGGAAACCACCCCCCTTGGAGGAAGATAGAATGCCAGAGGTGGGAGCAGGTGAGAGGAAAAGAGAGAGAAGATGTATAAGGAGATGCAGCAGCCCAAGTCCCAACTAATTCCTGAAAGACTGTGCTGGAAGCATTGCTTAAGCATCATCAGCATTAATTTTCCTGTCCCCTCTCTCCAGTTTTCCAGAAATGTGAGGATTGGCATGTTTTAAAGGCTCCTCTTTGCCCTTTTCTCAAGAACCTTGGGAGGCATAAAAACACTCATAATGAAGAGCATAACAACAAATAGGAAGCCATAAAAAGTGCCCCCACATCCTAGCAAACCAGGCTGCCAGAATGCTGGGCTGTGTCCTCTTGAGGTCTGCTCTGGCTGGGCTCCATGGTGACATGCAGGCCAGGACATATGTCACAATATTGTTGGCCTCCAGAGTTAGTGAGGATCCACCAACAAGGGGCTTCTGATGCCCTCCCTGGGATCTGGAATGACTGCACCAAATGGCCCTACCTTCCATTCAGCTTCCCTGACCACTTACTGAGGACACCTGGTAGCCCACTGTGTCCCAGGCTTTCATGTACACTGAACAACCTGTAAAGTTAATATGAACCTTCTACTTCATGGATAAGCCTCTAAGAAGTTATGAACTTGTCCAAGGACTTTTATCATCTAAATATGGATCTGAAACTGGAGCCCAGACCAATTAAAACACTGTTCCATTTTTCAGTTGCAAATGGGTGAAGGATGCTGCAAGGATAAGGTGGGGTCTGGGGATAAGGAGGAAGGGCAAGGCCTCAGCCAAACTGAAGTTTAGGTCTTTATGGTAGAAGAACCCACGGAGACCATCTCTCTTCCTGTTTAAAAGGATCCCCCTAATTTATTCTGGAAAGGCCAGACGATTTTCTTTAAGACTTTCAGAAGTCAGTTTTCTTCACTTGCTTGTACCTCAGTCTCGTCTTCCAGAAAATAGTTTTCAACATCACTGTAAGAGCAGGAAGGGAATGAGAAAATGTCGGAAGAGCCATCAGAGAACTTTGTGAGGTTAAAATGGGACAGTATATGTGAAAATGCTTTGGTAAACTGCAACTTCTTACACATGCTTTTCCCTCTCATTTAATTCCCATTGTCAGCCTAGCACAAATATTCTTTAATTATAGCATGTATTAGGACCACCTGTAAGGCTTGCTAACCATAGGTATCAATTGCCAAGTCTCACTCCCAGAATTTTGGATTGTGGTAGATTTAGGATTTGCATTTCTGAACTTAGAATTTAATGCTGGTATGAGACCACATTTTGAGGACCATTTGCCCATCAGAAAGGTGCCTAGCTTGTGCTTGAGACACAATTTCTCTCCTCTCAAGCCTTCACTTGGAAATCTACTTAACCCATGGTGTGGATGTCATAAGAGGAAGCCAGTGGGGTAATTGGTTGGCCCATAAATTTCCCCTCATTTTCAAGAATGGTTCCCAATTATGCAGGGCTGAGGTCCTACTGGACCTATTCTTGCTATGTAACCATGATCCTTGGCCACAGTTGATTCTAGTTGTCCTTCCAATTATAACACCCAATTGTAACTTTGGAACCCTCCTAAAACAGGTCATCCTATTATATATATTTTAATAGAACCATATGCCTCTCCTTGAAATTTGAATAATGGTAATTAGGCTCTTTTTGTGTAATTACTTTATTAATATCCATATTCTTCATAGGGCTATAAATCCCAGAAGGTTAGGGACTGTTTGTTTTGTTCATTGAATCCTTATTGCCTATCAGGGCATTGAGCATATAGTAGGTACTCAATTAATATTTGTTTAATGGCAGGAAGGAAGGAAGGAAGGACCAGTGAAGCTGGGTTTTTTTGCTAATAGTGACATTCCAGAGAGAAGTTCTTGGTTCTCATGCTGTTGAGTTCCTTCCTTTTCTGACTCTTGGGTGGTCAACTCTTTCTTCTCGAGATTTCTGACATCTTTTAATATATTTTCCCTGGAAACTTAAATTGAATAGAGATACTTTATATTACTTTCTAACAAAGTAATTCAATGTTTTTTATCTTTAGTGCATATGAATACTTGGGGGTTTGGTGAAGATCTAGATTCTGATGTAGTAGGCCCTTGGGGAAAGGAAGAGTGGAGCTCTGCCATCCTAAAAAGTCCTCAGGGGATTCTATTGTTATTCACTCATGGACCACATTTTGAATACCAAGACCTGCCGTATACACCAGGATCCAGCAGGATGATAGTTCAAAGAATTTGTCCTGGAGTATAGAAGAGTCTTTGGCACTTGATTAATGGAAAAAGGAGTGAAGTATTCCCACTTAGCCTACCTTCCCTACTAAGACTTGATTTAGTCCATTTGATTTCAAGTCTTCATCCTCTAGCTACTGATGTCACCCTCAGCATACCCATGCTCATTGTCAGATTTGACTACCTGCCTCCTAACCCAATGCTAATTTTAACTCTCATATCACCTAGCCAGTTCATTGAAATATGTGAATATTTACTGCCAGCATTTAATTGCCTGAGACATAAAAATAACTATCAAAATTCCAACCCCAGCAGATACAGCCTATTGTCTGTAAATGGCATTTTCACCAGTTATTTTAAAAGGCTGAGCAGTTATATCATCCCCTGAACACTCGCTGGCCTATTGTTTTGGAAAATACCAACTCCTCTCAAGATAGAAACACATTCTGCGGACTATCAATACCTCTCTCTGGAAAAAGTAATCCAGTTCTTTATTTTTTGAAAGTTCTTCAAACCTTACAAATCTACCAATAGGTTATTTCATTTCAATATTGTTATTTCATTCTATCATCTCATGTCTTAAAATTAGTTTTATTAATCCATTTTATATAAAAGGAAAATCGTGATTGTTTGAATTATTTGTCAAATATTTAACCTCTTAGTAATTTTCCTCATTCTTAGTGATGTTGGGGTTGGTCAGGTGAGAATTTCTTTAGCTGTTGGAATAGTTAGTGCCTGTGATGCAGTAATGGCATGAATCAAGATTGTGATGTTGATTCTTCCTCCAACATCCCAAGATTGGGATGTTGAAACTTCCCTTGTCTCTTCCACTGTCATGTGAAGACATTTTCTTGAAACAGCTGCTTTACCTTCAGTCTAGGTCCCAGAATTGACCCATGTAGAGAAATTCTGAGTCTCTTAATCCACAGCAAAGAGACAAGCTCAGCTCACAACTCAAAGCAGAACCACTCAACTAAGACTGGCCAAGATCAACCAACCTGCAGTGAGCCTACAGACTATAAACATGAAAAGAAATACCTGTATTGTAAATGACTTTTGTTACCAAGCATAGATTTGAATAGCTGACTGAACTAGGACCTGAAGTTTAGAAACGTTAGAAAATGTTCCCTACATTACACAACTGGTAACTGCTTACAATGAGATTCACAACTAGATCTGTCACACTCTGAATAGATTACTTCTCCCTGTTGTATAGATCAGTAGGGTGTGAATAAGAAAAAAAAAATGTCCTTTAATGCACTAATTCTTTTAAGGTCTTTTAGAAGCACTCTCTCTATAGCCCCATGTCCAGTGAAATGGTTTTGCAGAGACAGAACAAAGAAATATATCTTTATCTTCTGGTTCTCTACATGAGAGCAGATTCTAGATGAGTCAGAGAGTCCTCTCCTTTATGGCAGACTTGAAACCATGACTCCAGAGGTCTAGAGATTACAAAGGGAACACTTCATTGTGATTAAAAGTTCAAACTTTGGAATCAGATAGATTTAAGTTTCAATCTTGATTCAGTTCTACCTTTATAGTATTTGAATATGTATTCAATTTCCTAGAGTTTCCTAAAGTATATATTAAGTATGGTAATATGGACCTCAGAAGATTGTCTTGAAGATGAATGGGATGGTATAAAAATAGGATCTGACACTCACTAGTAATAAAACATGGGTTTCATGGAGTTATGCTGCCTAGGTTTATATGCTTGATATTTCATTTATATGTGAACTTAGGTAAATTCATAAACTCTCTGTTCTTTAGATTTTTTTGTATAAAATGAGAAGAAGATAGTACTTATAAGATTATTTAATAGTTTAAATATGTTAATAAAGGATCTAACATACAGTATGTATTCAATATATATTAGCTCTATTTTTCTTAAGTACAAAATAAATAGCTGATTTATAAAAAAGTTTTACTATGATTATTCTACTCTAAATGCTATAAAGGGTTGAAAAATTCTAGTAAATCTTAAGTCTCTTTGCAGGGATACTCTTTTGGGTATAAATCCAGTGCTGAGCATGAAAAGGATACTTCCAAGGAACAAGTTATAAAAACATAGACTCTCAGAACTAGAACCTTGATAAAATGTCACATGAACAATTTCATTTTATAGAGTGAAATAATGCAGCAAAAGACCCCATAGACTTATTGCCGAGGAAAAAGCATGGAGTGTGTTTGTGGTGCAGGAAGACTCAAAGGTATCCAAGGGACAGACAGATAACATAAATGCACATGGAATAAGGCAATGGTGAATTGTGAGTATTGGTTAAAAAAAAATGTAAAAATGAAGCCTTGCTTTAAGAAATTCAGTTTCTAAATTTTTTACACATTATGTTGATAAAACAAGACATGTTTATTGGCTACATCCAACTGTGGGTTGCTAGCTAAGATGTCTATTCTGGTGGCTGGAAGAGGGCATATGTTTCATCACCCTTACTGGTAGTAGAGGGTGGTGAGATATTTCTGTCTGTTGATGCACTGGGGATGTCAGATATCCTTGAGTATCTATTTGTATGGGCTAATTTCTACTCAGAAGAGAACATTCTGCTGTGGACAGGTAACCAGGATGGAACTTGGAAAGAAGAGATGAACCTGCTGTCCATCTCCCCTGTGCAGGAGCACTCTGCAGAGTTGAGCAGGTCATCCCACAACCCAACAGGATCCTTTCACATCGTCCCCTATGGGAGTAGCACCTCCTAGCCCTGTCCATTAGATCTTATGTATGTGTAGTGGCCCAGCAGGGACCACAGATTTATGTATGACACTTTTACAGAGATGGCTGATTTCTGAGAAGCTCTGTGACCCAAGCAGCACTATGTGAGGCTCTGTCTGAAAGTGTATAACACAGAACAGACATGTCTTCCCTTACCACAATACAACAGAGAGCAGGTGATTCTAACCGGAGGCAGCGCCACCCCTTTGGAGAGCATAGCAGATGAGGAAAGGAGTATGTCAGTTTGTAAAACTATATTCTGAAATGAGTTGACTATTTGATTATTTTGCATCCATTCGAGCAACTTTGATGGGAGATGAGATATTATTTTTATCCATGTACGAAAGCTTGAGCCCTGTCATGTCATGTCAGCCATGACATTCCAAGTGCTCTTGGGTCTGGTGTAGATGACAGATTCCAGAAAATGCCTGGGGGTGCAGACTTGTTCTGTAGTGCATAGCAGCCTTCCCCAGAGGGCTCTGAGAAATCCATACTTCTCAGGGCCTGAACAAAAAGGGCAAGAACTAGAGGAATTTGAATATGAATGTCACCATTATTTTCCTCTCATGCACCCACAAGCTGAAAAGTTCTGTGGAGGTAAGGAGATATGGCCCAGATTTTGAAGAAATACTGGTGAATATTATATGGCATTACCATAAGCTATTTATTAAATTTAAGAAAAATATAGATATCACCAATATATATACATATATGTGTATATATATATACATATACACATATTTTCTAAGATTTTATTTATTCATTTAAGAGAGAGAGACAGAGATAGGGAGAGAGAGAGCAGGAGCAAGGAGGAGAGGAAGAAGCAGGCTCCCTGCTGAGCATAGAGTCTGACCAGGGGCTCAATCTCAGGACTCTGGAATCACGACCTAAGCCAAAGGCAGACACTTAACTGACTGAGCCACTCAGACGCCCCTGTTTTATCTGCATTTTAAAAATGAGGAAACAGAGGCTAAGAAAAGCAACTTGCCAAACCCAATGCTGACTGACTCCAAAGCCTGCTAATAGGTATTAAGTGATCTGCTTCAGAGGTCTTTGGACCTGCTGCATAGGCCATTTTGACCATAATGTTGGCACTACAAACGTTTATAGAGAAGAGAAAGCTTGTTGCTCTATTACTATCTCCTTTACTAACCATGCTGAAATAAATCATCTAGAACCTGCTTGGCCTTCTGGTTCACTGCCTCTATGCCCCCAGTTTCTTCACATTTCCACTGAATTTTAGATTGAATCTATATCAAGTCTCTTGGTCTTTGGCAAACTCTGAGTCTCACTGGCCCACTAAAGGGATCCTCGGGCTATGTACCCATTTGTCCCTTCATCAGATAACCAAGTTTTTGCATCTGTATCCAAATCTGACATTATTATAAGTGGAAGAAGTCTCATGTCTTGACTTTATAAATACAAAATATACTCACATTTATAAATATGCACCCTTGTGAGGAGGATTTTACCATTCACATCTAAGAGGGCCAGAAATACAATGTCTCTTTTTAACTGAGAAGAGACTCCTGACAGTGGATTTCTGCTTTGTCTCATTATTTTGAGACTCTTTTATAAAAACAACTTTATTGAGATAAATTGGTATACAAAAAAAGTACTTTTTGAATATATATGATTTGATGTTAGTGTATATTTGATTTAATGTACATAGTTTGGACATCTATACCCACCCACCCATGAAACCATTTCTATAATCAAGTAATGGACATAATCATAGCCTCTACAATTTTCCTTATGTCCCTTTGACTTTCTTTTGTGTTATGGAAAAGGAGTGTTGAGGAAACTTCAGGAGCTCCACTCTTTTTTAAGTGTACAATATAGTATTAACTATAGCCACTATGTTGCCCAATAGATCCCTAGAACTTACCCATCTTGTATAACTGCAATTGTATGAGCACTGAACAACAACCCCCCATATGTTAGCCTTTGCAGACCTCCCATTTGCTCCAGATTGTTTGAAGGATACCCTCAGAGTCTATTATGGAGCTAAGGATCTATTTGTTGAGAAAGAAATTTCATGGGGCAGTTTACTATTCCTCATGCATCCCTCATCCCCAGAAATAGACAGAAAATATATGCAAGATAATCATGTAAGTTTGATATTTTAAAAATGAGTTATCAAGAATTTATTGTATGCCAAGGAAAAAATAGGTTTGGATATAAAAATTTTTCCAGGAAATAAAAATAATGTGAAAGAAATGGAAAGTATTGTAGGGACTATCTGTACTATGTCATCAAGGGAGCCAGAAGCAAGAGGAAAGAGGTGTACACTGAGATTATTCCCATGCCTTTCAGTTTTGTCAACTGATTGACATAGTGCAGAGGACCATGTTTTAGGTCAAAGGCGCTGGATGAAGGTTTTAGCATCCCAGAGAGCTGAATAACTGAGAAATATGCAACCCCATGCTGGATGGGAATCCATCTAATCACGGGAAGGAATCCATTAAAATATGTGTTTGTTTGTTTGTTTTGCACATCTCTACCTAACAGCTAAAAATCCTTTTGGGTTAGAGCTATTAGCCACATTCTGCTTAGGTGGCAATTTTCAGTGTTTTAAAATGAATCTTTCAATGAATACTAATATTCTCATCAGAAGCCACCCAGAGGCCAGCAAAACTTTGACAAGAAAAAATTTGCTTTGAAATGTGCCAAACATTTGGGATTGCATTCATCATGGGATATGCTGAGGCTATTGACAAATCTCAAAAGATACTCTGAGGTATGTTTCCAGGAGTAAGGTTTCATCTTTTCATCTTGCCACCTCAAGTCCTCTGAGGGCACCCAGATGTGGGGTCTGGAGTGAACGAGCTCACATTATTTCTGAAGAAGGAAAATGCTGTCAGGCTGAATAGGAGGTTACGAGTGTTTCACCTAACCCAGACTTCAGTGAAATCTTTCCATAGGATGAATGGAGACCACATCCTGTTCACACCTAATGGTCACAGAAAGAAAGCATGCCAAGAGGGTGGTAAAAACTGGAAACTGTCTCCTAGGAGTTAGATATCACAAAAATGAGGGACTCTGGTGTCTTTTTGTTGCCAGTGGGATTCCAGAACTGTGTTCATGGCTTCAGGATGATAAAATACAGAAAACACTTGACTGGAAGTATGTGAAGTCAATCTCTAATCTCAGCTCTGCTTTGCACCAACTCTAGGACATTGGGCAAGTCACTTTACCTCTCTCTGAACCTGAGCTTTTTTCTTCATAAGCAGAGTTCAGAGTCATCCAATATGGTAGCTTCTCGCCACATGTGAATTAAGTTAAATTCACTTTCTCAGTAACACTAGTCAAATTTAAAGTGTCACATGTGGCTAGTGGCTACCATATTGATAGCACAGAGTATAAACCATTTCATCATCAGAGAAAGTTCTTTTGTATAGTGCTGATAGAGATGATGTGTATGGTCTTTTCTAACTCAAAACTTCTGAATCCATGCCCACATACCATCTGTGTAAATCAAGATTACAAGGCATGGACTCCTGGCCCTAGAACAGTAGCCCTTGTCTGCTAAACATGATAATGAGGGTGGCATTTGTAACAGAGTGGGGAGGTGTTGGCTGGGATCAGCATTCACCCACTAAGCAGATGCAACAAAGAACACAATGGAAAACCCCACTAAAGAGGAATGAAAGAGAGCTGGTTGGCCAGATGGTACTTCTAGATTTCCATTCCCTAACCTCCCACTTGGTCAAACCTCAGAAAGGGGCAGAAATATTAGACCCAGTCCTCAGAGAACAAAGGCTTTTACTGTATACTCACCCATAACAAGCTGACACAAGAAAATTCACAATTTAGAACCTGGTTAACACTAGGAGGGCTAAATTCCAAAGGAATCTGCCATCAGAGAAGCTTGCATCATAGATTCAACTTCACACTAAACTATGAAGAAAATACAACTCAGTACTACCTCTCTGGGCCTCAGAACATGGCATCCACAGAACCAAATCAGGATATTTCTGCCCTCTGAGCCCCTATACTTTGGCCACTTGGCTCCTATTCATTCCTTGGACACAGCTTTTGGTTGCTATTATGGTTGTTGGGTTTTTAAGTTTTGAATCAAAGAGAGCTCTGAGCATAAAAAAGGGGGCACTGTTGGAAAGATATGGGGATCCAGGCCAAATGGAAATAATCCCTGCACATTTTTCATTCTAAAGCAATGCAACTAAATCCATAGCTGACTTTCATTTAATCATGGCCTCAGGGTCTAGAGAGCTGGGCCAATGGAAAACCCATTACAGCACCCATTCCACTGAAGTTTACATTCTGTACTCAACCTATGTCAACTCTTGCTTTTATTCTTTCTCTAGTAAAGTAAGACTGGCCATGAATACTTTTCTAGCACTCATTATACCCTTGCACACTTCCAAATACTTTAGATAGATTTGCTCACTTAATCCTCACAGTAAACTTATGAGGTCAGTACTATTTTTGTTTCCATTTGACAGTGTGAAACTGAGGCATGAAGAGTTTGAATGATTTCACAAGATCACATGAGCAGGAATTGATAAACATAGTTTCTGCACTCAGGGACTCTAGTTTTATGATTTCCACATTTAACCATGAGGCTACATACCCTTTTCAAACAAAATAAATTTACCAGAAAGCCAGCTTGTAAATGGCAGGACTTCTGTAAGAGACAGTGCAAGGTTAACATGTTAGAAAAGGAGACAGAAGGAGCAGAGTAAGTATAACAGGAGCTCAGAGGGGGGTGCACAGGCTTTTGGGGGCTGATACTGCTGAAACCAAATCAGTAACAACTTGCTTCTGTTAGTCTCTTCCAGACACAGATACCAGAGAAGACTGGAAGGTTAATGCCCAGCCATACGCCTACTATGATCTGTCAATAAAATCACTCTATCCTATGAAGCAGTAATATGCAGTAGTTTAATGTTTTCCCTGAGACACCGAAGGACATGATAAGTAGCATCCTAAAGAACTAGCTTATTTGAGTGCCATGTGCCAACATGTTCTGTATTCACTTTGTAACCATTCTCAAGTTTGTTTCAAAGAATGAAACCTGCTCTAAGAAGTTTTTATCACTGTGTCTAGTTGTCCCATCCCCAACATCCCCATTTCTGCACATATGCACACACACATGCATGCCCTCAATCTGGATTCCAGTAGCAAGATCTCCAAGCATTTGAACTCTCCATTTTCCAGGCTCTGTTATTTCTGTTCATTTCCTTTAGTGCCTCCACTGCTACCTCCCATCCCCTAAATGAGAGCTCCTCTCTGGAGGCAAAGTCTGTATATTTTAGATCCAGCCATTATCAGGTTGTACCTGGTCTGGATCACTTGCTAGCTTTGTCAAGATTGAAAATGGAAAAATTTCTTATTCACTGTGAGCCTTATTTTCTTCATCCATAAAATAAAACCGGTATTTCCTGCTTAATGTGGTTGTTGGATACAAATAAAATATCTGGTACCTAGCAATGTTTAAGCATCTGCTTTTGCCTATTTCTTCCTTTCATAGATTCAAAGGCTAGACAATGATAGATATTAATAAGTGGTTATTGAATTTTTATATGAGTGAAAGAAGATGGATTTTCAGTGCATAGCAATAGTTCTGAGCTTGACTGTAAAACATCCTGGGTACACTAGCTAACTGGATTCCAATGCCTTACTCTCTTGAGTCTTTTTTCTGTATTTTTACAGAGTATGCATCCCAATTCCTTTTGCTCACACCATTATAATGACATGTCTGACTCTATAAATATGTGGAATCACTATGAGCTGTGTAGCCTAAAAAGGTAGCTCAAATGATAAAAAAAAAAATTCAGAATAGAACCAAGCAGTTGAATTTCAATCATGTGGTAAGATAGCATGAGTTGCACATTTCCTTTAAAGATAAAACAAAAAGATACTCATAGGATTCACATTCAGGATAGTGGGAAATCTGCCCTGGATAAATTTTAGAATATCTGCCACAGTGACATAAAAAGCTTGCAAATAAATTTTAATCAAGGTCCTAGACAGTATCCCTATTCTTATGTAACCTTCACTAGTTGAGAGATAACCTCCAGATCATTTAACTGTTATAACTCTTGTTAGTGAATAAGACTCTTTTAACCTTGAGCAAATTTGGAAATAAAAGTAGACATGCTTAAGAGAATTATAGTATTAATTTTTGTATTAAATATATGCTTGATATCTTCAGAGTTTATAATATTTGAAAGTATTTTGCCTTTGAGACAAATATATCAGCTTTATGATTCCAGTGTGGAATGTGTAGCTGAGTAATTGATTTAGATGTGTGATTTGAGGTTGAACTTTTACTATACATATATACAACACAGGACTATTTAATACAAATTTAAAATTTCTATTTTTATAAGTTTAATTTCTAGATTGGAAATTGGAAAAAGTGATTTAGGTGCTCAAAAAGGTTTTGGAAAAAGTGATTTAGGTGCTCAAAAAGGTTTTTTTGGCGGGGGGGAAGCCTGGGTGGCTCAGCTGTTGAGCGTCTGTCTTTGCTCAGCGTGTGATCCCGGGGTTCTGGGATCAAGTTCCACATCAGGCTCCCTGTGAGGAGCCTGCTTCTCCCTCTGCCAATGTCTCTGCCTCTCTCTCTCTGTCTCTCGTGAATAAATAAATAAAATCATTTAAAAAAATATTTTTTGCATGCCCGTTATTTTAAGTTCTTAAAAAATAAATTTAATGTACTACATGTATAAATTTAATTTAAAATATTCTAGGGACGTCTGGGTGGCTCAGCAGTTGAGGTCTGCCTTCAGCTCAGGGAGTGATCCTGGAGTCCCCGGATCAAGTCCCACGTCAGGCTCCCTGCATGGAGCCTGCTCCTCCCTCTGCCTATGTCCCTGACTGTCTCTCTGTCTCTCATGAATAAATTAATAAAATATTTTTTAAAAATATTCAAAAGAGTTCAAACTTTTGTTTGAAAAAGGACTGAGGGCAGCCCTGGTGGCGCAGCAGTTTAGCACCACCTACAGCCCGGGGTATGATCCTGGAGACCCGGGATCGAGTCCCACATCTGGCTCCTTGCATGGAGCCTGCTTCTCCCTCTGCCTGTGTCTCTGCCTTCTCTCTCTTTCTGTGTGTCTCTCATGAATAAATAAATAAAATCTTTAAAAAAAATGAAATAGAACTGAATATTAGTTGAAGTCCCTTTAAACCTGTTAAATTTTGCTAAATTTATAAGTCCATAAAACATTTAAAAGTAGAACTTAATACTAGAAAAAAATAAAAGATTGAATTAATTTTAATAAATTAAATATTAATTTTAAGAATTAAATAACATCTGGATAATCCTTTCTAAATTAATATTTCTGAAGGGACTCCTAAATCTGGCCTTGGTTCTTCATACCCAGTTTTTTCAACTTCCTTTGGGTGAATTTCTTGGGCATGAATTCAGGAGTTGGATGGTAGCCACCTAAGAAGTCAAATTATAGGGCTTAAACTAGCCTGGAATACACCAGGAAAATGACTCCAGGTTTCCACACACAATGTTGTCTACAAAGCACCAAAAGTAAATGGAATCTCCTCCCTCAGAAGCCTACAATGCCCACCATCTTGGGGGAGGAATAAAGGATGCTAAGAAGGGGAAAAAAATAAAATAAATAAAATAAAATAAAATAAAATAAAATAAAATAAAATAAAATAAAATAAAATAAAACAACATAAAACAACATAAAGTAACAGCAACAGAAAAATGTAACACAATAAAAACAAAACAAAAATCACCATCCCTGAACTAAAGTCAGCCAGTTGGAAAAGTTGAGCCTGAGAGGTCAGTTCAGTCAAGCAGAAACCACATCATGACCAGGGAACATCATTCCAGCATGACGGGGGAGTGGTTGATCCCACTAGCTAAATGTCAAGACATTTTAGATGCATTGCAAAAAAGAAAACTGGAGTGAGAACAAGTACTGCAGAAAAGTGGCAAGCATTTAACCTACATGAAAGTATTTTGGAAGATATTTTGTTGCTCTATGCATGTAAGTCATATCCACCCCTAGTGGGTGAAAATGACTGTCTGTAATGGGTTAGGAGTGCCAAAATGTGGAGACAGAAAAGGTAAGTCAAACAAATCACAGCCTTGTATTATATTAATACATATAATAAATGCCTTATTTTGAACATGTGGAATGAGGTATACAATTTTATTAATGGACACTTAGCTCCTCACTAACAAATAGTAGGCAAAAATAAATAATAATTATTTGAATGGTGTGCCAAATTTTGGCCTACTGGGGGGCCCGCATGTTTCAGCCTAGCCCTCTCATCTCTCCAGGGGAAAATGTTATGATTCAGGTAAATACGATATTCACTTAAGCATAATAGAGTAGGGACTATATTCCCCCAAACAAAATCAGAGTGTAGTTCAGTTTGGCAGCTACTGTGATGCCAGTAGCACCCTGCCTTATCTCCTCTCATTTCTCGTTAAGCCCTCTCTGGTGGTTGAATCGGCATTTAGTAATCTAATTTGCTGCTGAAGATGACATTTTTTTAAGTTCTGTTTCAAAAGATTTTTATTTTAGATGAAGAAAAGTGTCAGAATGTTTCAAGGTGCTTTAGTATTTCCATTTTCTAAAATTTTCAAGTATATTTTGATCTACCTTGAGTGTAGTCATTTAAAGACATAGTTTGAGAGTCTTCTGTCCAACTTGGTTAAGGGTTTTTTGTTTTTTTGTTTTGTTTTGTTTTGTTTTTGTTTGTTTGTTTGTTTGTTTGTTTTTCCTGAGGAACAAATAATTTACATTTACTGTGTTCCTCCTCCCCTGTGCCAGACCAGCTGGAGCCATAGCTGTTGAGGATGGTGTTTTGTCATCTCTCTCCCTTTGGTACCTGCTGCTAAATCATTTCTGGAAAGAGTTTGTGGAAATACACCAACTCACAAACCCCAATAGGTCCAAATTGTGGCTATTCCACAGAGAAGTGAGGGCTGTAGTAGAAGCCTTTACAAAGTGCTTGCAAACAAAGCAGAGTAAACTATGACTTTTTCTGAGATGGGATACTTAGGGCAGCTAGAATTCTAGAGACTTCAAGTACACCTAGGTCAAACTTCCATAAGCTTCGAGAGTGCTAGCAATTTTCATTGGACATTTGTACTTAAATGGTATATTTTTGTGTCTAAGTCCAGTGGAAAGAAACGGAAATGAGAGTAGCAAGGAAAATCTGAAAGCAGAAAAGCAAGAATCAGATAATTGAATAGGCCTTTTGATATTAATGGGTCATGTCAGGCTACTTCCACCAAAATGAGATTGCTCTAGAGAGAAACAATTTTAAAAATCAGCTAAGACTAAGTTAGACCATAACAATTACACCAAGATTATGAGGCTCTAGAGATTCCTATTAGAGGTGGTACAGATGCCCAGATCCCTGGGAGACAGCAGACCAAGTTTAGTTTGGCTGAGCCTGGCCTTTTGCCAAAAAATACCATAGAATAAAATACTGCCCAGCAAGAAGAATTAACAGATTACTAATATGTCAATAAAATGGATTAGTCTCAATATGCTGAGCTAAAGAAGCTAGACCTCAAAAGCATACTATATGTTTCCACTTGATAAATAGAACAGACAAAACTAATCTTTGTGTTAGAAATTATAAGAATGCCTGGGAGAGGATAGTGAAAGTGGTGATCATTATATGAGTGGTGGTTATATAAGTGTTTACATTTGTAAAAATTCATTGAGCTTTACACTCTAAGTTGTGCAATTTCACTATATCTATATTTCATTAAGGTATTTCATCATAAAACACATGCAGAGACGATGAGAAACTACTATATCCACCATAGTGGAGCTCTGTAGCTAAATTGAAAATAATGCAAACTACCTGGTATTGGCAGGAATGTGAAGCAGCTGTGACTGTCATTCACTGCTGTAGAATATAAATTTGTAGAGTAATGTTGGGGAAAATGTTTGGCAGCTTCTCTAAAACTAAATATGCACCTATGTTATGGCTCAGTGAATCCACTCTTAGAAGTATACCACTCATATGTACATAACTTTTTTTTTCATATTTTTACAACAGCCTCAGTGGGAAATTGTTAAAATAACCATCAAATGCAGGATGGATAAAGAAATTTTGCGCCAGCAACACAATGGAAAACTACATAGCAATAGAATAAATACTAATTTTATGCAACAATATGAGTGAATTTCACTCATAGAAAGTCTAGCAAAATGAGCCAGACACAGAAGAGCACCTACTGGATGGTTCCATTACTATAAAGTTACAAAGTAACACTATTAATATAAAGTCATAAAGTAACAAAATGGACAAAATTAATTTATGATGTTAACAAATAAGAGGAGTGCCAGGCTGGCTCAGTCCGTAGAGCATGCAACTCTCGATTTTGGGGTTGTGAGTCTTAGCCTCAAGTGGACGTAGAGCTTACTTTAAAAAATATAATAGTTGCTACCCCTGGGGGATTTGTGACAGGAAGATTAGGAAGGGGACTTCCAGGGTGCTGACCATATTCTTTCTTGATCTGGGTTCTGGTGACACAAACATATTCAGTTTGTGAAAATTCACAGAGCTCTATGATTATTATACATACTCCTTCTTACTTGTGGTGCATGCATATATGTTTTGATCATTTAAAAAGTAAAAGTGTCTGATAGATTGTACTTCTTATCATCTATAGGGACCAAGATCAGGCTACCCCAAAACATGCTTTGACATGTTGATTATTCTAAATAAGAGTTACTTAAAAGACTGTTCCATGCATGAAGGACACAGACTCTCCTCTGTCGCCCTTCAAGCAGGAAATAAATCTCCATATGAAAGGCATCCTCCCTGTACCAGGATAGAGTCTTCCTTATCAGAGGGATAGGAAATCTAGAGCCAAGAAGGCTATATAAACAAACCTTGTGACTTTGCTAGTTCACTGCCCCAACCCAAACACTGTTTAGAATTCCTTACTAATTGAAGGTCCCAAAGTTATTTCCCTTGTCCTGTCAATTCCTCACATATTTATAATTTTAAATATAAAAACTGCCAGGCTTGGTCATTTCTTTAGGTCTCAATTGCATTACTGGGCCTCCATGGGCATGTAATAAAACTTTGATTTTTTCCTCATTGTTAATCTGTCTCATTAAATTTAATTCTTAGTCCAGCTAGAAGACCTTACAAGATAGAGGAAGCATTTGTTCCTTTCTTTCACATCCTTGCTCTTTTCATTAGTCTGTCTGCCTTTGACTTTGGACCTGCAACCACCTTCCTCTGTTTTCCTTGCAGCTGAATATTTGTCACCTTTTCATTTTTGGAGCCTTCTTTCAAGTGCCTTAGCTCTGGTGGCATTCCACTAGCCCTTACACTGTCCGGCTGTGCTTCAATCAGGTTGTAGCTAAGAAATGTCATCAGCCATCTGGGCATCTCAATGCCTTAACCCAGTGTCTGGCTCAAAATGTGCTCCAAATATTTGTATATTAAATAAATACATAAAGAAAGAACATCACCAAATGCTCCTAACATTTGGTGGACTGTTGACAGTGGACTGTTCTCCACTGTCTTCATCTGGATATTTCTACCTTGATTCTAACAAGCCTTGGGTAGTAGAAGAAACTTTTGCCATAACTGATTGAGAGCCATCAGAGATGAAGAATTCACACAAGCATTTCCAACACCAGTATCTGCTTCCTGAATTGCACGAGGCAAACCTTCATGGCAGCTGCTGCTGTGTCATTGTTGGGGTCATAGTTGGTGACATTGCTATGCTAGAACCGGGCAGTCTGCAGTGGTGCAAGAGCAGTTATATCAAAAAGAATCACATGGCTTATCAATTGTATCATTAATGAAGACGTACAGCTGCAAATAACAGAAAAGATAACTATAGTACTTTAAAAAATTAGAGATTAGAGGTACCTTGGTGGCTCAGTGGTTGAGCGTCTGCCTTTGGCTTGGGTAATGATCCCGGGAGTCCTGGGATCAAGTCCGACATGGAGCTCCCCGCAGGGAGCCTGCTTCTTCATCTGCCTGTGTCTTTGCCTCTCTCTCTGTCTTTCATGAATGAATAAATAAAATCTTTAAAAAATAAAAATAAAAATAAGAGATTATCTGTCTTCATAATATCAAATCTAGAATTAGTGGTTCAGGACCAGTGCAAGGAATCAACAATCCAAGCTCTTTGTCATTCTGTTTTGCCAGCCTTAGGGTAATCCTCAATGCCTGTCGCCTCATGGTTGCAGGATGACTGCTCCAGCTTCATCTTTGTGTCTCAGAGAGAAAACAAATAGAAAGAACAGAAAGAGAAAGAAATAACACCAAAAGACTTCCATTTACTTTTCACTAAGTCACATGATTACCATGGAATCCCAGCTTCAAGGAATCAAAAAACCAAAAAACAAAAAAACACAGAATCCCTCAGTAAGCACAGGTAATAGAGACAGTAAGTGGAAATGGAGGTGGTATAATGGAAAAGTCCTGTGACAGAAGGGAAGTAACTTTGCATATACATGAATATTGCAACTTTAAAAATAGACTTAGGCATAGAGACCAAGACTGGGAAGAGATCTTAAAAAAAATATTCCCATATTCAAAGAGTGGGATTATAGATAATTATTTCATTTTTAAAGAAATCATTCTAGGGTGCCTGGATGGCTCAGTTGGTTGAGCATCCGACTCTGTTTCAGTACAGGTAGTGATCTCAGGGTCATGAGACTGAACCCTGTATCCAGCTCTGCACCCAGCAGGGGGTCTGCTTGAAATTGTCTCTTTCCCTCTTCCTTTGCTCCTCCCTCTACTCACACACTGTTTCTTTCTTCCTCTCTCTCTCTTTTTTTCTCTCTCTCTCCCTCCCTCTCTCTAAAATAAATAATAAATCTTTTTAAATAAATGAATAAAATAAAAAGAAATCATTCTAGTCTTCTAATGTTGTTTTTACAAACACAAAGGGCTTTAAAATGCTTTTTTATATTTAAAAAGTAACAAAAGCCATTTTCATAGATAATAAAAGACACTCCTGCTTTGTGAAGCATCATTTTGGTGAGGAAATGGCCCTTAAAAATGATGATCAACATTCACTAAAAGGAACTGTGTGTTCTCCAATAACAGTAAGAGCAAAAGAGTCTCCGAGAACCTGTGGCATGTTATGTTAATCACATCTACTGATCATTTAAGTTCTCTAGAACAACTTCTTTGGTCCTCTGTGATTCTGGCTTTCTGAGAAAACTAACTTTCTGGCAGAATTGTATACAGAAGACACCAAGGGTGCAGACAGAAGATGAGTGGGTATGGATGGAAAGAAAAAATGCCAGGCCCCCCATCCATTAAGAATGGGTTAGCTTGGGACAGAACAGGAAGAGCAGAGGTACCTAAGGACTAACCACCTGGAAGGTATCATTTTGAGGGAAAAGGAAAAGATGTTTCCTAAGCCAATTCTAATGATGCACGGGCTGGATAGAGTGGCTGTTCACTTTTTTAGTCACTGGGGTTTTCTATAAGGCATATTTCTTTCTGATAGTCAGTCCCAGGCTAGCATGATGTTTCCTGAGTGGTGAGTGGAAAATTTCTTCACTGACCAGAAAAAAATTGAAAAATTGTGATAGCTGTTGGGTAGATCAAAATCTAGGGATGCCTGGGTGGCTCAGTGGTTGAGCGTCTTCCTTCAGCTCAGGTCATGGTCCTAGAGTCCCAGGGTTGAGTTCCTCTTCAGGCCCTCCTCGAGGAGCGTGCGTCTCCCTCTGCCTATGTCTCTGCCTCTCTCTCTGTGTCTCTCATGAATAAATAAATAAAATATTTTTAAAAATCTAACATGAGTTAAATGGTTACTTTTCTTTTTGTGGGAAATGAAACAGGTAAAGAGATGGGGGATGGTTCATATGAGTGTGCACACAAATTTATTAGATATTTAAGAAGGAAATAACTTATGGGTATGGAAAAATGAATATACTTGAGGATGGGAGCCTCAATTCATTGTGCCTTCTGTGTTAGTTAAATGTTTTTTTTAATACATGGATAAGACAGTGATAAATTAACAATGATTTGTAGAAAAGCCAGCTGCACCAAAACAGAGGTTGGTTTGGTATTAGCTACAACTGCTCAAGGGTGTCAAACAGTGTTTCCTGAAGCCATGTGGTCACTCTCTGCCTTCATTCTACTCATCAAAGTCAGGCTTGGAGCTCTTTAAAGAAGGAGCATCTCACTTATGTGAGTGAATTCTTCCCACATTCTTCTTTTTAATTCTTGTAGATATGTCTGCTATGTGCCTGTTCACTTTGGGGTCACCTTCAGAGAAGAATAAAGCTGCTAGCCAGCAGCCTCCAATTTAAAGTTATTATTATTCAAATTTATGGACAGGGTATAAAAGCACTTGCAGAATGAAAGGTATAGAATGAGAAGAATTCTAGCATGTACTACGATCATCTGCACAAAAAGAGGAGCAGTGTTCTGTGGGGAGATGCTAATAAGTCAGTACTATATGGAATTTGGAGGAGGCTCCAGGGTACACTTTAACTATGCTGGTATCAGAATTAACCACTTCAAAGCTAAGAATGAAAGGAACTTGGTTGGAAAAAAGCAAAGTGTGATTGCAGAAGATTCAAGGAACAAGACAAATAGCATACATGACTAGGTAACTAGAGAAAGTTTGGCAAATGCATTTTGTAGAATTTTAGAAGTACAGACCTCTGAGGATAATGAAGTCTAAATCTTTAATTTCATGGATGAGGAGAGACTACAAGTTTTGGGCCAGTGACAGTGCCAGAACTAGAATGCTGGTCAACCAGCTTCCCAGGCCAATTTCCTTCCCATTGCACCAGGGTCATTTGGAAGATGATACTTATTAGTGAGAGGCAATTATAGGCCTGAAGACATGCTGGTCAGCTTGCCCACAGAATTCCCTACTCCTCTTCCTCCAGCCTTATGACCCATCTCCCTCAGAAATGGGTAAGTCTCTTCTAATTAAATTTCACCGACAAAAACAGGAGGTTATGCCAAGAGCTATAGTTTGCTGATTTGATTCTTTTAGAATTTTGCATTAAAATAGTATTTCTCTTGATGATAGAGTTTTTGACACCCTTTTAAATTTTTCACCAGAAGCAAACATTTCATTGTCTCCACCCTAGTCCCAGCCCCGCTCAGGGTTAATGCTTCTTGATCAAGAAGAATTAGTAACTAAACTAGCTCTGACTGAACAATCTTCTGCCTGGTATCTGGTAAGGTACGGGAACTTAACTAACCACAGAAAACTTAAGTCACCTTCCTTTTGTTTTCTTGACAAATTTCCTTCATGAACTGAAATGATTTTATTCCCTAATTTTAATGCTTAAGATTCTCCAATGATAGTATACTAGCCAGGAAAATATTGCCTTTTACTTTATTTAAGATTTAAAAATAGTTACAAATAGAGTAAAACTAATTTTAATAAGCCCCAGGACAGAGGGTAGGGTTAGCCAGAGAGCAAAGATGGGAGGAGGATTTTCCTTAAATATCCATGAAAAGGTCCAATTACAGCCAAGAGATAATGAGGACTAACACTAGGTGGTAGAACTAGAGATGGGGAGAAGTCATCAGGCTTTGGATATATTTAGATGTACAACCAAAAGAACATCCTAATGGATTAAATATAGGATATGAAGGAAAGAATAGAGTTGGTGCTGACTCCAAGCTTTTGGTTTGAACAACTGGAAAGATGGAATTGCCATCAACTGAAATAGGGAATTCTGAGAGAGGGGCAGATTCAATAAGAAAGATCAAGAGTTCAGGATCCCTGGGTGGCTCAGCAGTTTGGCCCCTGCCTTGGCCCAGGGCATGATCCTGAAGTCCCGGGATCAAGTCCTGCATCGGGCTTCCTGCATGGAGCCTGCTTCTCCCTGTGCCTGTGTCTCTGCTTCTCTCTCTCTCTCTCTCTGTATCTCTCATGAATAAATAAATAGAATCTTAAAAAAAAGAGAAAGATCAAGAGTTCAGTTTTGGATTTACTACATTTGAAATGTCAATCGGATTACAGTGCAAATGTTCATTAGGCAGCTGGATATAAAATTATATAGTAACAACAATAATGGTAATAGAATTTTTTGAGTCTCAGGTATGCTTCTAAGTAACTTATATGCATTTGTATTATCACATTATCCCTATTTTATAAGTGAGATCAGAGAGGCCAAGCGCCTTAGTCTCTTGGGGCTGCTATCACAAAAATACTATACACTGTGTGACTTAAACATCAAACAATTATTTTTCACAGTTCCGGAGACTGAGAAGCCCCAGATAAAGGATCCAGCAGATTTGGTGTCTGGTGAAAACTTGCTTCCTGGTTCATAGATGGCCATCTTTCTCCTTGTTTCCTCACATGGAAGAGGTGAGGGAGCTCTCTGTGGTCTCTTTTATTAGGGCACCAATTAAGCCATTAATAAGGACTCTGTCCTCATGAAGGACTCTATCCTTGGGATCCAAAAAGCCTCAGAAGTTCACCTCTAGATACCATCCTATTTGGGATGAATTTTGGGGACACACACAATCAATCAGCCCATAGCATTAAATAGATTGTCATAGGTCAGGGGGTGGTAAATGATAACCCATTAAGTAAATCCAACCGACATTTGTTTTGTTTTTGTTTTTGTTTTAATAAAGTTTTATTGGAACAAAGTCATGCTCATTTGTTTATGCAATGCTTGTGGCTACTCTCATGCTTCAGTGGTAGCTTTGAGTAGATATAATAAAGGCTGCAGGGCCACAGAGCCAAACTATTTACTATTAACCCTTAATGGAAAAAAATTGCCAACTCCTTTCCTAGGTGAGCTAGCCAGTGGTGGAGTCTGGTCGCAGACTGAGAACCCACACTGCCTAGCCACTATGATCCACTTTATCTCAGTAATATGCAACCTGTTCTAATTTTCTAATATGCAACCTGTTCTAATTTTGAATTAAATAATATTCAAAATATTCTCTTCTTTTATTATTTTCTTTCTCTGGAAGCCCTTGGGCCTACAGTTTTGCCACAAATCTCAAGCCCTTATTATTCTACCCTTGAGGTAGAATAACATTTGCTGTGAATAATAGTAAGAGGCCCAGATCTAGGAAAACTAAGCATTTCTAGATATCGTGTATAATCTTTTGGGGATAGGAGCTTGATGAGGGCTCCAGTGTAAAAGGTAGAAAGGGGACATTGGTGGAAGCCCAAGGAAGAGAAGTGCCAAACTGAGGGCATGGACATCTTGCATCTCTAGAGGAGGATTGTCAATGTAGAAAGTGCCAGGTATATAGACCAGAGCAAAAAGTGCTACAATGGGCCACTGTTTTCCCACCTCCTAGTATGAGAGAGACCACCAATTCTGAGGTTCCAATTGGAGTACAGTTTGCCAAAACTGGCTAGCTGCCTTTGTGTAAGTTACAATGTACCCATTCCATACCCAGAACCCCACAAGCCAGTTCTTTAGTCATAATGTAAGTAGGCCGACATCTTGCCCAAGCTTTGCATCATTGAAGACCATAGTTTTTCGAAGCTGTATGAGAGTTTCCTCCCCGACTCATGTCAAGGTATCTGAAAGCATAAAAGGGGCCCAGGAGGAGTATGGGTACAGAAATAGTTTCTCCTAAAATTTGGTCTTGAATTGAACAAGACAAAAACTCCCCAAACTGATGTTGGGATTGGAAATTTTTCATACAAGAGAATTAAATGAAATTAATGGATCATTTAAATAAACTGCACTTCAAAATGCATGGTATATGGTAGGTGCTTAATAAATGGTAGGTTGATGATGATAACAGAGGGAAAAAGAAAAAAACAGAAAAAGGACTTCTGCCTGGGTAGGGGATAAAGGAGACAGGATACACAGGCTCTGGATTTTAGAGATTCTCTAGAATGCTTTAACTGATAAATAAGAGATGGTAGCTATCACACATATTGGAAATGCCAAGACATCTGCTAAAGAGATTGAAATTAAAATGTTTGCCTTTACCCTTAGGGCAGATAAACACTCCCATGTTTATTCTACCCATTTGTTCAGCAAACCCTTTGGTGCATGGATTTGGTCCATTGTGAAAAGATACATTTTAGCCCAGCCTTCTGGAAATAGTGAATTATAGATGAGAAGTTTCCACACCAAAACCGTCTGTCTATTATAGGATAAATCTTTGGTATCAGTGATAGTGTCACTTTTTAAGCCAGAAATAGAATTTATGTCCAAAGCTGCACTGCTATTGGCAGCATTAAAAAGTGTCAAGACTAGACAATCCTGGCTCTTTATAGCTTGCATAGCACCTCAAGGCCAGTATTTCTTCTACAGCTGCCAGGGCAACTGGACTGCAGACTTCGGGGCTGGGTTTGCTACTAGTAAATCATTAGCAAGTATAAAATTGATGATCAGCTGCTCTACCACCAATGCCAAACAGATTGGTTGGGTTATTAAGGCTTTTAGGCAGGAAACAGCTGTCATGCCTCTGGAGAGACTACCAAGGGATAAATAAAAACCTCTCCTAACTACATCTCAAATCCAACCAGCATGTTTTTTTTTTTTTTCTTCTGATCTAATTTTCCCATGGCACACCTGGTAGGAGTTCCTTTTCTCTGACCACCAGCCGAAGTAGAAATCAACAAAAAGAAATGCATTGCACTCTTCCCAAATCCCATCTATAATAGCAGGAATGATTTTTTTCAAGTTATCTTTCTTTGCAACTCAAATCCAAATTCAATTCAATTCAATTTGACAAGTATTTAGTAAAATTTTCCAGTGCTCCTTGAACTTCATTGGTCACTATAGGGGCCCAGGATTGTCCAAGTCATGGGAATTGCTGTGACAAATGCATAAAATGCTTCCCACTAAAGAAAAATTCAGATTTAAAGCCTCTTATTCCTCAAATAATTCCTCAAAATTGTGAGGATGGGAATTGCTGTGACAAATGCATAAAATGCTTCCCAATAAAGAAAAATTCAGATTTAAAGCCTCTTATTCCTCAAACAATTTCCTCAAAATTGTGAGGAAGTGTGTAAGAGTTGCCCAGCAGTCTGTCTTCACTCAAGACTCCCAAGGGATGGCTATAATTGGTCAATATTTTCAAACATACTTGACATATGTAATTATGTCATTTCACTTAATGGTGAGCAGGCACTAGGATATTGATTCTCACTGATCTGACATTCTGTTTGTACTTCCATTATTGTTTTTACAATACTTCTTTGTGATTTTTTTCCCCTTCTGGACTTGGAGTATGGGAAATCTAGTAACAATCTTTATTACCCTTGATATATGACACAGAGACTGGTCCACAGGAGGTGATTATTAAATGCTAATGAATTAAATTGAAAGACAAGTGAGTAAGTAAATGCCAAAAGTAGAGAGCTGAAAAATTCTCCAGATTGGATAATTTGGGCAAAAATCTGTCTTTTTTGAGTGATTCCCCCAAAGATGTCCACCAAATATACTCAACATCCTAATCCCAGAAGCTGTGAATATAGTATCTTACATGGCAAGGATACTTTGTAGATGTGTTAAGGGTTGTTAGGTAGGAAGATTATCTTTGATTACCCAGGGAAAAGGGCTGATGTAATCACAAGCATCCTTGTAAGAAAGAAGCATGACATAAGGAAAGTAGTAAGAGAAATGACAATGGAAGTAAGAGGTTGGGATGATGGAAGAATGGTATCAGGGGCTAAGGAATGCAGGCAGCTTCTAGAAGCTGAAAAGGGCAAAGAAGAAGATTCTCCCCTCAAAGGCTCCAGAAGGAGTCAAACCGACTCCCACTTTGATTTTCATCTATTGGACTTCTCCAACCTTTCCAAATTATAAGAGAACATATCTATGCCATTTTAAGACAACAAACTTGTGATAATTTGTTGCAGCAATGATAAGAAATGAATACACATTTTGGTGTCTGGTAATGCTGCTATAACAAACAAATACCTAAAAACGTGGATGTGACTTTGGAATTCAGGAATGGTTAAAGGATTGAGGAATTCTGAGGTGCATGAAAGAAAAGCCTAGATTCCTTCAGACAGACTATTGGGCACTATGGTGCTGCTTATGAGGGCTCAAAAGTAAGTAAGCCCCTATCATTTTAGAGAATGTTTAAATTGTCATAAAAAGATTGTTGATAGAAATATGGATATTAGAGAGGCTACTGCTAAAGGCTCAGAAATAAAAAATAACATGATATTGAAAGCAGAGAAAATAGGCACCTCTGCTATTCAGTGGAGTTGAACGAAGAGCAGAATTGATAGTGGACTTGGATATTTAGCTGAGGAGATTTCCAAGCAAAGCATTACAGATGCAGCCTGGTCCTGTTACCTATGGTAAAACATGAGAGAGAAAAAAGGAGGTAATTTGAGAGAGGAATCATGACGTAAAAGGACTTGTTGGAAATGTTTATTTAGCCTTGTCCAGATTGAAAAAGATAGCAAAATTAAGAGATGTACTGTCAGGAAGATAGGTATGCTCTGGAGAGAAACCCAAGAGTGATTCTCTGGAGCCTTTCCCTAGATTCTTGGAAGAGACAAAAGTTCACAGTATTCATTCACACAGAAGGCCCTTTGAAGTGATGAGGCATGTGAATCATGGGTCGCCTAAGCTAACTCAGCAGGGGACAAAAATAGAGATATTATCTAGAAAAGACCCATGGAGAAACATTTTGTCTAATGGAATGAATCCCTGAGCCAGAACAGGAGACCCACTGGTGTTTGGACTCCCAAAAATATGTAGGCAGGAAACAGAATGAAAAAGCTATTCAGCTGCAAACTCATAGTACCTTTAATGAAAAAGGAAGGATGATTTTGTGAGGTAGAAGGACAGAACATTGAGCCAGAGGGTAGATCCATGGACCACAGAGGAATCGACTATTTCTGGGCTTTGAAACCTAATGGTGTTTACCCATTCGAATTTCAAAATTGCTTGGGACCTCCTTTTTTCTTTTCATTTTCTCATTTAGGAGGGTGAAGATACATATAACTACTATCCAATGCTTGTACCATCATTTTATTTTTGGAGAAGATAACTTGAGTCTTCAGTGTTATAGGTACACAGATGGAGAAGAATTTTGTGCCAGGATGAAATATATCCAGAGTCTCGTTCACACCCAATTTAGATGATTTAATGATGAGATTTGGGACTTTAGAGCTAATGAGATTTAGATCAGATTTTGAACCTGACTTGATATCCTAATGGTTTGGGACTTGTGGGGACCTAGGGATGGGATGAATTAATATTGTATGTGAGAAAGACACAAATCATTGTTACAGCTGCGATAGAAAACTAATGTATTGAGTTATTAAAACATTTCTGAAAAGACTGTATTTTCTTGTTGGTTTGCTTTTTGCTGCATCCAGTAACAACTATTTGAAAGTTAATGTGGATAATTCAGGAAGAAATCCCTTTCCCTCAATTATCCTCTGAATTGAATGTTGGCTCTGGACTAAAGTATTCACAGAATTATGTTTTTTACTGTGTAGACCTCTGTATGTGTGTGTGTGTGTGTGTGTCTGCCCGTTTTTCTGTCTCTCTAAGAAGTCAGTTTTTTAATCTGACTTTTTTTCTAAAGATTCAGTTATATACTTTAGAGAGAGAGCTTGAGAGCAAGGGCAGAGGGAGAGAGAGACTCTCAAGCAGACTCTATGCTGATCACAGGACTCAATGCAGGGCCCAATCTCCGAACCCTTAGATCACAACCTGAGCTGAAACCAAGAGCCAGTTGCTTAACTGACTGCACCACCCAGATGTCCCTATTCTAACATTCTAACTAGAAGTAAAAGTGTCAGGGAATCCATGCGTTTGTTTCCTCCCTTTGGGTTAAGGTACAGTTCCTGACAAACCATTGCCAAGGTTCCATTACCACTATTTTGTTTGTTTGTTTTTTATCATTAAGTCACATTTTTCCTTAGCCTCTTGTTTTCTAGTCACACATACGGAATAATAGCTTCAAGTATTTTTTTGTTGACTAATTACCATATATCCTCATACATAGACCACATCTCAACATAAAGGAACCTTCTAAGAAACATCAATGTTGATTTTATGCTGAGAAAATGAAACCCAATAGAGACTCCTCCTCTTGGTAACTAAGAGACAAGCCCTATTATATCTTCAGGCTAGAGATATTACTATGTGTTTAAGCTGATAATTTATTAAACGTTTATTGTTTGGATACATTTATAAAAATATAAGGAAACCCATAAATAAATACTGAAAGTTCCACACTCCATATTCCAAAGTAGCATTCATTATTCTATTAAAAAATATTGTAACTCTCTTACATAGAAAACTTTAGGGCCCTTCTGAGAGCCATAAAAATGACAATGACCACTTAATATTTAAATTCAAGATACTAGGCCTGGTCCAGTTTCCTTAACTTGCAGGGAATTTAATGAAAATTTTCTGAATAATTAATTGTTGCTACAATCAATTCAATGAGAGAAAAAAATAATACATCAACCAATTTGTGTTAACTACCTGAAACAACAAACTAATGGCGTTTTACTTTTACTTCTCACTCAGGAGTTATGCTGTTTGTAGAGACAATATACCTCTGGTTAACCAAAAATTTAGAATGGGAACCTTGCCTTCAGATGCCCACAGGCCTCAGAACCTCACACCATTTCTGAATGGTTGGCTGGTGAATCAGTAGCCCTCATGAGGTAATTACAGAGAAAAGAGGTAAGAGGAAAATCTTTCTCAGCCACTGAGGATCTTATTAGTTTGTGTAGAAGTAGAAAAGCATCTAAAGTTTATTTGATTATTATTTTTAAGAATGTTCAGCTTTTTGAGAAAGCAGACTACTATCACCATTTTTAAAAAGGAGTTTAATATTCTACAATATGTGTAGAATAAAAATCTTTCAAGGAAGAGGAAAAGAAAGATTATTATGCCTCCTTTTGGAACATCTTGCTTTTATATCTTGTATGCCAAACTGTCAATCACAAAGAGATAAAAGAAGAGCTAATGGCCACAGCCTCCATCTCATCCATCTCCACTCATCCTTGCATGGACATCTCATGTTGTTAAATATCCACAGACACAATCTGCTCCAAAATATAATCTCCAGCCCAAGCTGTACTGAACACCAGGTACAGGCCCTCAGGTGTTTACTAACAAAATCCACCTGAATGTGGTACACATTTCTCAGATTTCACAGGCCCAAAATTGAAATTGACTTTTTTCCCCTACAAATCTACTTCCCTCTTGCATTTGCCATCTTCTTGACTAATACTATCATCTACACAGTCTCCAAAACCAGAAACCTGGACATCACAAAGCAAATTCCTTTTTCTTTCCCTTATCTCTTGCATCTGATCATGACTGAGATCTGTTCATTCCATATATTAAGTATATCTTGAATCCATACTATCTGCTCCATTCCCTTGGCTGCTGCTAACTGCAAGCCTGGAAATTTCTCCTTCTAACTAGCTCACTAGTACTGAAATATTATGTTGAGGGGTACCCAGATGGCCCAGTCAGTTGAGCATTTCAATCTTGGTTTTGGTTCAAGTCATGATCTCAGGGTCTTGGGATGGGGCACTGCACTGGCTCTGTGCTCAGCGGAGAGTCTACTTGAACATTTTCTCCCTCTGCCCCTCCCTCCACGTGTGCTCTTTCTTGCTCTCTTTCAAATAAATAAATCTTAAAAAAATAAAGTGATTATATTGACCTTTGGGCTTTCTAGCTTTTCTGTGCCTTTCATAGAGCCATCAAATTTGATTTTTAAAGTTAGAATTTTGGGGAAGGCAAGTCAAATTCAAATTCAGTCTCATTACAAAGAAAAAAAAGAAAACAAATCTAGAAGTACAAGAAGATTGGCATATCTATATATTGTGGAATATTATTCAGCCATGAAAAATGAAATCTTGCTGTTTGCAATGATGTGAACTAGAGAGATAAATCATGTTCCTGGAAGATTCAATTTTGTAAAAAACAAACAAAAAAATAGAATTCTCCATAAATTGACCTACAGAATCAATATAGTTTAATTAAAATCCCAACAAATATGTGTATATATGTATACGTGTGTCTCTGTGTAAATTGACACATTAATTTAATTTTTAAAGATTTACTTATTTATTTCATAGAGAGAAACAGAGAGTGCAAGTGTGGGGAGGGGCAGAGGGAGAGGGAGAGAGTATCCCAAGCAGACTCCCCACTGAGTGTGAGCCTAATGCAGGGCTCATCTCACAATCTTAACATCATGAACCAAGCCAAAATCAAGAGTCAGACATTTAACCAACTGAGCCACCCATGTGCCCCAACACTATAATCTTAAAGTTTATATACAAATACAGAGAGCCAAGAGTACTGAAAACTATATTAAAGAAAGTCAGTGGCTAGAGAATCCCTACAAATCAAATATCAAATTTATTGTAAGAGAATAGTTATCAAAACAGATGTCACAGGATGCAGAGGTCAGCAGCAGATCCACACTTCAACAGTCACTAGATTTACGAAAAGGGTGCCACTGCAGAGGAAGTGAGAAAGATGGCCTTTTCAATAAATGGTGTTAGAACAATAGAATACCCCATGAGAAAATGAAAACTTGACAGTATCTTATATCTTATACCCACACACATACACATACACACACACACCAATTGGAATACCTAGATTAAAATAAGAAAAGTAAAACAATGAAGTTTCTAGAAGAAAACATAGGAGAATGTCTTTAAAACCCTGTGTTAGGCAAGGATATTTTAAGTAAGTCACAAGAATAGCAAAAACCACAAAGGAGAAAAATAGATAAATTATTCTAAGTTAATTTGGAGATTCAAACTTCCCTAGAGACTTTCTATGTTCATATTTACATACATCTAGCTACACCATTAATTGTTGGATAACTAATTTGTTTACACTTGAAGGGAGTGGTAGAGTTCCCTCTACGGAGGTAACCTCAATTGTTGGAGATGCACTATATAGAAGTGTGTTAAAAAAAAAGTGTAGCTTTACATTTTTAAGGGGCATGGTGGAGAAGGTCAGGTGGTCAAGGTGAAATCCTTTGATAGGATGAAGAATGAGAGAAATGGGCCAAAAAGATGGAAGAAAACAAGAAAGTGTGTAATGGGATCCTTCCATATCATTTTCAACTATTCATTAAAGTTTTTAAAGTTAGAAAATTCTGAGTATGATTCAGTTTGTCATGTGTAATGGCAATAGGACTTTCACTTGTCCACTGATTGGCAAAGGTCTGCAACAATACATGTGCACTGATGCATGAATGCAAAGTCAGAAAAAAAAAAAACAAGGAAAGAAGTAATAGAAATTATTGGAAGGATTCTGAACTTAAATTGCAATGGTGACTAATCAGGTTTAACATGTGCAGGAGGCTAAGGCAGATGTTTGGGCTACATTTATATGCCTGATTCTTACCACATTAGTTGGCACAATGTGTATGTGTGTTAAGTTGAATCATTGCGTGGAAACTGGGAGCATTCCACCCTCCCTTACAGCTATCAGTGGATTTTGGAAAAAATCCAAGAAAACATTGTTAGATCTCTGCTTTAAGCATGACACAGGCTTCTGATAAGCTGACCGAGCAACCCAAGACCTAGGTGGTATACCCTACCATCACATCAAGCTTCAAGGAAAGAAGAGACTCTGGGAGAAGGAACAAAAAATCAGAGAGATTTCTTATTAAGATGTAAGGATTCTTCCAAGGAGTAGATGGGTGTAGAAAGGAAATTCAGCTTGCATACCTAACTTTTCACCAGATATTTTTTTCTTTTTCTTTTTTTAAAGATGTATTCATTTATTTTTAGAGAAAGAGAGGGCAGTAGCAGGGGGAGGGACAGAGGGAGAGAGAATCTCAAACAGACTTCCTGCTTAGTGCAGAGCCCAACATTGGGCGCAATCTTATGATCCTGACTAAGATCATGACTTGAGTCGAAATCAAGTCAGCCACTTAACCAACTGAGCCACCTAGGCATCCATCACCAAACACTTTTTTAAGATGGCTTCTTCCCTCTCTTTTCTTCAACTTGAATATTTGTGTGTCTGCTCATTTTTCTAGCTAATTTCAAATGTGGTAGAATGTAATTAAACATTAAGTCAGGCATATAAATATGATGAAATGTGTATTTGTAGCTCATTCTTTGGGTTACTCCAGAGATAAGGCCGTGAAAAATGATTCTCTAAACTCTTGGGCCTAATTTCTTTCTTTCAATAAAACAAGCTTCCCATCACACGAGTTTTGGGTAAAAAAAAAAAAATGTGTTCATTACTTCAGCTTCCACTTTGGATGCCAAAACTAAATACTTTTCTCCAAAAAAGAGTTATGGGCTAATCTATCTGATTTTGAAGTCAAAATCAATAATTTGATTTGTCCCCCCCCACCTTAAGCATTTCAAATTATCTATAGAACACTTCACTTAACATTGTATATGTTTATGTGTAGTCTAAGTATTTATTTCTATAAGGAAAATAATCTCTACCTTGTTCTTATTGTTACCTGGAGATAGAATAGAAAGGGAAAAGCTTATAGGTGTGGACCAGGAAGGCTAACAAGACAGGGCTGTCAGTGACTCCTGGTGGTGTCAGTAGCACTTTTAGAAGTCACAAGGCATGGTAGGTGGTCCCTGCCCATCATTCTTAGGAACTCTCCTGTAATCACATATTTACAAACCATGCTAGAAAGGGCTTCATATTATATTTAGTACAGATATATTTAGGTAAAGTCTCCCAAGTGGTATGCAAGTGTTGGTATATAACAGCAATGACATTTTATTTCCGAAGAGAACAATCAGGTTTCAAAATACGATCCATCCAGATGGCCATATTTGAAGCAACCGATATACTGAGAACTCTGTCAATCACACTTGAATCTAAGTACAGATCATGAATATACAGAATGATTAAAAATCGTACTAGTTGGCTACTATTGAGTAAGTAAAACTCTAGGGAAGGAGGATAGATAAATAAGGTTAAAGATAGGAAAAATGGAAAATGACTGGTAATTGACAAATAGCTCAAGGTCATATTAACACAAGTATTCTTATATTAAAAAATGACAAGTAATTGACAACCTTGTTTTCATCAAGAAGTGTTATATATTGCATATTCATTTGTTGAGTGAAATAGAATAACCAACTTTTTACTCATGAAGTTTTAAGGAAATTCAGCAACCTTCAGAATTTTTATAATACCAATCATCCTTTAAAAATGTCAAGTAATGGTAGAACAAGATGCCACAGAATCACAAAAAGAGGCAAACATCTCCCATGACATCTGATGTCTAAGAATGAGGAAAAAAGCTGCAGTGCCTTCTCTTATATGTACTTTTATGTGTCTCCATCCATAAAAATTTGAGTTTTTAGTGTATGTGAAAGGGTGTTAAAATTGCAGTAAGTGTGGGGCACCTGGGTAGCTCAGTCAGTTAAGCGTCTGCCTTCTGCTCAGGTCATGATCCCAGGGTTCTGGGATGGAGCCCCAACATCAGGCTCCCTGCTCAGTGGGGAGCCTGCTCCTCCCTCTTCCTGCCGCTCCCCCTGCTTGTGCTCTCTCTCTTTGTCTATATCTATAAATAGATAAAAACTTTTTTAAAAAATGGGATAAGTATGAAATCTTGTTAAGTATATTTTTTATTTGTTATATGATTCTTATTGAGACTATCTGCCAGATGCCAGGCTGGACCTACCATCTCGAATGTCAATGAAGGCAACATTAAATCAATAAATCTTCACAAATACCCACAATTTGTTTCAACGTGGATGGAACTGGAGGGTGTTATGCTGAGTGAAATAAGTCAATCGGAGAAGGACAAACATTATATGGTCTCATTCATTTGGGGAATATAAATAATAGTGAAAGGGAATAGAGGGGAAGAGAGAAGAAATGGGTAGGAAATATCAGAAAGGGAGACAGAACATAAAGACTCCTAACTCTGGGAAACGAACTAGGGGTGGTGGAAGGGGAGGAGGGCGGGGGGAGGGGGTGAATGGGTGACAGGCACTGAGGAGGGCACTTGACAGGATGAGCACTGGGTGTTATTCTGTATGCTGGCAAATTGAACACCAATAAAAAATAAATTTATTATTTAAAACAGTAAAATAAAATAAATCAATAAATCTAAGATTCTATAAGCCAGATAAGGACTTTTCATCTTTAACTTGACTCAACATTGCAAAAGACTACTGAAAAGTGAGTTGGGTTACTGATATTGCATCTATGAAAGACATCACATAAAATTATTGACCAAAAAGAAATGAACATGAAGAAATACTGGACAGGATAATGTAATCAATCTAAGTCAATGACTATATTTTGCTCACTATTGTATCAAATGTCAAACATATGCAGAGTACATGGTGGGTGTCCAATTACTATTGGTTAAAAGATACATGAATTAATGAGTGAATTAATAAAATGATTATGATGTCCATCAGCACATTCATTATGTGATGCAGGCAATGAAACTTGTACAACTCCAGTACCCAATGGGAAGGGTGGCTGGAGTAAGACCTGAACAGGAAATACATGTATCACTCTACAATAAAATTAAGCATGACTTTTCTTAAATAAATCTCCAATAAATGCAGATTATTTTTCTTAAATGAAATTTAAAAGGAAATAGATGCCAACTTATAAAAACTAGTATAAACATGAGCAATAGAGGTAAATATATACAAATGAAATTATAAAGAAAATAGTTAAAACAGAAGATGCTGACAGTTCATCCAAGGATAATGGAAGGACTTCAGTGAAAAAATCCTAGTAGGTCAAGAACCAGTCGAGAGCTTATTACATAAAGAAGCAATAATTTTAAGTACGTGGTAGGCTGGACTAACCCAAAGTCTATGTTCCAGTAAATGAATCATTATTGAAAGTAGAATCATTATCTACAAATTTGTCAATCATCAGAATATATTAGTCAGTTGATGGATATTAATCAAACATAAAACGATGTACTGTGCAGCTAGCAAGTTATTGTCAGCAAATTCCACTGTGGATCTCTCATTTTAGAGAGCAATGTAAAGTAAAAAATATCTTCAAATTGCACTCTTAAAATGTTAGGGATTTCCACCTTCATAGAAGATGAGGAAAATGATCTTATTGTTTCTTCTACCTTAACAAAAACAAGGTAGGTGAGCCATAAAATCAAAGTGGCTGTAGTGGTGGTTGTTTTTATATGTCAGAGATCTGAGGGCGCGAAGAAACTTAAATCAACTAATTTCCAGAATGTGACAATTTATTCCTAGGAGCGAAGCAATTCATGATCATTGTTATGCCTTCCAAAGAGGCCAGCTGATTTTATTTCTGGTGAGAGCTCTCTTCCCGGCTTGCAGATGGTTGCCTTCTCACGGTGTCCTCACATGGTGGATACAGAAAGACTGGGCTCTCTGCTATCTCTTCTTATAAGGACACAAATCCTATTTGATCAGAGCCCCACCCATATCAACTTATTTAAACTTAGTGACTTTCATAAAGGTCCTATCTCCAAATATAGTCACATTGGGGTTAGGGCTTCAATATATGAATGAGGGTAGTGTGGGGCTGGAGACAGAAACAGTCAATCCATTACAAGTAATACTAAATATTTTCTTGAAACAAAAAAGAAGACTTGAGTTTATTGGAGAGGAACTGCCGATTTTCTTGGCTTTGTTGTATTTTTAGTTTATTTTAGAAGTACTCTCCCATGGGATATGAAATTAGATGAAACAAATGGAAAAAAGGAAAAAAAAAAAACAGTAATTCTGCACCTGGAAAAGTACCTCGAATGTGCTGAGAGAAGTTATTTATTTTTTGAAGTAATTTTCCCAATGCAAAACAAACAACAATTAGGGTAGCAAATGGCAAAGTTTATGCACCAGCCCTTAAGTTATAAGTATGTAAGTAATTCCAAACATTTGTAGCACTTTGAAGGATTTCATGAAATAATGTTTTAACGTCTTGCCTCAAAATACAGGAGCAAAACAGGCCACACAACAACTAAACCAAATAATAAATCTCATTTTGAGAAATATGGAAAAACTGCATGGCCATAATGAAAAACAATGACTTAATCAGGTATTGCATTGAAACAATTCAGAGAAAGAATTCTATGGGAAGAATGTTTTGGAAGAAAAATTAATCTGAAGACACATCCAGGCTGCTCGTTACTCCTAAAATAGATCTCAATTTCAAGAAGAAAATAGCTTCTTTTTCTAGTATTGTATTTAAGATATTCAGGGCACATACTATAAGGCTGAAAATATGAAAAAGGAACTTGGTTCTTGACCTTTCGTGCTTTCCCCAGGAAATGTTTTTTTCTGCTGGTAACCAACAAAAATAAAGGCTACTTGTATACCTTGGATGTAATTAATGACAAGAAATAGATACAGGCATATGTGCTGAAAACAGTATTGCTGTCAGCTAAAAATTTGATGGGCCTTTTGTATGTATGGGCCACAAGAAATCAGTGTCTTTTAAGGTATATTGTTCACCTTTCAGTCTTAAAAAAAAGGGTTTTTTTTTCATGAGCACAGTGACCTCTGAGTGTCCATATTTATCTGCCAGTGAACAGGTTGGGTTTTCTTTCATTAATAAGAAGATGCATGCAGGACATACAGGCTTTGCTGCCATGCTTTTCATGTCTCTGTCCAGCAGGGTTTAGGGGTTTTTGAGATTTCTCTTTACCTTTGAAGCCTAGAGTGAGCTGTAGATAGGAATATGCTTTAGTTTCCACAAGTAGCAGAGATTCTTTTTCTTTTTTTTAAGATTTTATTTATTTATTCATGAGAGAGAGAGACAGAGAAACAGAGGCAGAGACACAGGCAGAGGGAGAAGCAGGCTCCATGCAGGGAGCTTGACGTGGGACTCGATCCCGGGACTCCAGCATCACGCCCTGGGCTGAAGGCAGGCGCCAAACCGCTGAGCCACCCAGGGATCCCCAGTAACAGAGATTCTTAACTGGTCCTTCCTCTGTGTACTTTCTTGGCCCAATATTAGTGATGTTCCTTTTTCCCTCTAGTTTTACTTGACCCTTAGAGCCTACCTCAGTTTGTAAGAGTTTCACCACCTTTGATCTTAAGTATTGTTTTTCTGGAAATAAAAATGGTATCCACATAAGAGAAAAGAAAGTTTACCATCAGGTTGTTTAAAATATACCTTCAAATATTCTTGGGGAAAATATTATGAAAAACAATTAGAGACAGTTTTTTTTTTTCCATGACACTTGGATAGACTCAGAATTCCTATTAAAAATTATCTACTTATTTTTTAAAAACAAACAAATAATATAAAGAAGTCTCTCATGTATTGCTAATTATGTGGGGCCCAAATACATTATAATCCATATAGCAAATTTTTAAAAATCAGTAATCTATTATGCATAGTAGATGCTATTGATGCCTCATCCAAATTCCCTAGCCCTTTCCACTCAGTGCGTTCCTTCTAGAGTTCGAACTGCACCCCTGCTTCTCTTGAAGTCTTTCCTTGGCTCTTGGAGCCCACTTTGCTGCCTATGTGGCAGGCTAGAAATGCCTAGGAGTTAATGCTTCCCTGGAGCAGTCCTCCATCAATGCAATATTGAAATCTTTGTATGAATATCCCAGCTCACTCACACCTCAGAAGGGATAACTCTGAGGTGTATTCTCCACTGGCTCCCATGCTCCACAGAAGATTAAGCCCCATGCACGGACAGCATAACTTGATTGAAATTAAACACTTTAGTGGCTCCCCTCCTCCTCTATCTGACTTCCTTACTCCCCTCTTAGTATTCTCTGGGATCACCTCCCAGGTAGGCTTTTTGTTCCTTAATCTCTGTCTCAGGATTTGCTTCTAGGGGACCTGAATGAAGACCTTATGAAAACATTGCTCATCCGCTCCGCAATTATTCAGACATTTGTAATTTTCCCCAATGGAATGAATCAGCACTTCTTGACTTCGGTGATAAAACTGACACTTTTAGACACTTTTAGTGGCTGAGCCAAAAAGCCTTAACCAGTGAGAGTATGTTACCTAAGGTCTATTACAGAGCAGACTGTATACAAATGTCAGCCTGCCATACAGAGATAGCCTTTTTATTATGGCACTCCAAATATCATTATCTGTAGGTCTTTATTGGAAAATGACCCATTAGTTTCTAGAGAAGAATTCTATAATCTCCTCCTGGGGAATTATAAGGGAGGAAGGATCACTGAGAATCTCATAGTATAACACAATTTCCTTGTTTTGGTTTTGATTTTTTACCTTTGACTTTACCTATACTGGGTATCTCAGAGGCCCCAAGACTCCCTGTTTCCATTTTTCCTGTCAATAAACTTTCATTTTTTCCCCTCAGGGATGGGGAGAGATGCTAGCAGGAAGTGAGCATGGTAAACACCTTCAACATTAATATGGCTAATATCCCCCTTTTCATGCCATGCCTACATCTACAATGCATTGGTAATTTCTAGGATGGAGCACAGGACATTGACTTCTCCTTTGTATCCTACTGTGTGCTTTTAGGTTGCAGTTTTCTCCACCATGTTAATTATCACTCTTCTAGGTGGGGCCAGGTTCCCCCTACTGCAGTTCTCTCCAATTCTCTTTGCACTTGTACTCTTAGTCCTTGTTTATTTATTCCTTTTATCTAATTTAGTGTGATTTCAAGATGGAATAGAGAGAAACAATTGGATTAAGACCATTATGTTTAACAGAAGCTAGATTTTTTTTTTTTCAAGAAGTGTTGTCTCGGCCATCCTGAGTCCTGCAGCCACTCGAGTTTTTCTAAGTGTGTGATCATAGGGGCACTGTCAGTGCTGTGTGGCTCCTCTGTAAAGAAATTTCATTTTTATATGAAGGAAGAATAAAGAGCTGGAGGAAAGATGCTGATTTCTGCTGCAAAATCATGTTCAAGATGTAAAAGCCCTTCCTGTTTCTGTAGACACTGT
Organism: Vulpes lagopus; assembly: GCF_018345385.1. Lineage (NCBI taxonomy): Eukaryota > Metazoa > Chordata > Mammalia > Carnivora > Canidae > Vulpes > Vulpes lagopus. The sequence continues at coordinate 17,857,239 of NC_054842.1, read as the reverse complement.
TTTTTTTTTTTTTTAAATCAGTAACATATTGTTTTATTGAATCTTCATGAACCTGGCATATTTGGTGCCAAAATGGTATTTTTTGCCTTAAGGAAAAAATAAGAACATTAATAATTTGAACATCTACTCCAGCCATGAGCCTTAGAAACAGTTACACAAAGTAGTGGACTAGATCAACTATTCCATCTTAAAAACCAATGATTTAAGAAACATTACGGGTTAAGAAGAGGGACTCAAACAGAGATTTATAAAAACTGTTCTTGTTCACAAAAATTAACATGTACCTAATGAAGCATGAGCCTAGAATTAGAAGAGAAAAATAAAATCATTACCTTGTAAATAGTGTGACCATATGTATGTATATACCTATATGTTCAGTATAGCTTGCAATCAATGGCAACCAAGACACAGCTCAGAAGCAATGCTTTGAAGTGCTTCTTTTCTACTAAAGTCAAAAGTCTGCCATGTGTTCAACCAGGAATCTCAATAAAAGAATGTGATTTTAGGGGATGCTTGGGTGGCTCACTGGTTGAGCATTTCTGCCTTTGGCTCAGGGCATGATCCCGGGGTTCTGGGATCGAGTCCCACATCGGGCTCCCTGCAAGGAGCCTGCTTCTCCCTCTGCCTATGTCTCTGCCTCTCTCTGTGTATCGCTCATAAATAAATAAATAAAATATTTTTAAATGTGATTTTATTCTATAGCAAACAAAGGGAGACGCTGAATGTTTTAAATTTAATTTGAATTTGGTGTCTCAAAAAGATAAAGAAATTGTTTCATCTGAGGGAATTATAAAGGATTTGTGAGAGGTATAACTATTAAAACAAATTAATATTGAAATCTCAGTTGTACTTATAAGGATTATCTAAATCACCAAATATAGAAATATTCAGTTTTTTCATCAATAGGGTTGCAACTAAAATAACAACAAATCACTAACTGTCAAGGTTTTTAGCAGGTATATGGTCTTTCACCATGACATAGATATATTAAGGCTACATTAACAGTAGCTGATGGCATCATGCATTTTATATGCCAGGGGAAGGTGGTTAATCTTAGTATGCTTATTTTCCTTTTGATTTCTAATTTCTTTTTGTCATTGAACTACTTGTAGAGTATGGTAAGGGAAATAATATAAAGTGGCTACTGTATATATAAAGGTTCTAGATAGTATATTCTTTATGTTTTATCAGTAACACAGATAAAGTATGCAATAAAATATTAGAATAAACTTTCTCTAGCTTCTCCCTTTAATTGCCCATGATTGAACTGCAAAATTAGGGAAGCAAAAGGAAGATCTGTGGTTTACATTTTATATAAAAAGAGGTTTTTATATTTGCTCAGAGGTTGAGCAAATAGCTGTTGTTTCACTGCAATACTAAGTTATGGAGTAAAATGAGGCATTTAGTTTTTGTGAAAAGGAGGGACAGATTCATAAGAAATAGATGGATTTAAAAATGTACAAAAGGAGAGAGGATGAGAGAAAGAGAGAGGGAGGGGGGATGGAGAGAGAGAGAATGTCTCTTGCAATTTATAAATAAATGCTCTTAATAAATCTCAGAATTTAAACAGATAACTTGTTTAAGGAAAGTGTAGGGGGAAAAAAAACTTCCTGTTGTGCTCAATTTGCTTCATTATTTAAAAATAAACTAAATTCTGCCTAGGATTCAGTAATTTTAAATGACAGAGTTTTATTAAGTAAGAAGTTTTGGTATAAGTGATATGTACCCTTAAATTCTTCCATCAGTTCTTTTGGAGAAAATAATTAGAGTTGCCAACTATGGATAAGGGCCATCTGGTACTTAAACAAGCCAATGGAAAGAACATATGCCAAGGGAAGACAATCACCATCACTGTGACCTGTTAGGAGGTATGCAGGCTCTAATAAGGCCACATGGCAATATGGGGAGTCTTACAGCAGATGTATGTGCATTGTGTAGAGTTTCAAAAGAAGTTTTCCCTATGGAAGCCCTCAAAGTTTACCTGACAGGTATAATGTATCCATGCTACAAAGACTAAACACCACCTAAAACCCATGGCAGAGAACAAATTTAGCCAGTCAAATTTAGGAAATGTAGCAGATTCATGAGCTTAAATTAAAAAAAACAATAATAATAATTCTGTTAAGCCACTAGATTTTAGCGTGATTGGTTACACAGCAATAGATAATCAGAGCAACTACTAATTATGTATCCATGACAATCAATTAGTTTAATATACAATGATATACAATAAGAGCTTGGGATCAGAAATTTATCTTTCAAAATTATCAGCAACTTGTTAAAAATGACCAAAGGCTACATCTCCTCCATAAGTGATTTTTAATCACATACATTGAGAAAGCCATTGAAATTCCACCTTCAAGTCCACCAAATTTTCTTGATTATTACAGTCTTGATATGCACTCTCATTCCCACAGACACATGGCTCTAAATCTATTTTTCATTAATTTAAGAATAAAATTTAAGAATAACAAATAGAAGATTTGAGTCACAAAAACAACCTTCAATATACGAAATGGAACAGAGGGGGGTAGAAGTTGATTATAGAGAAATCTTTAGGCAAGCAGAGGATAGGAAAGAAGAAAAGGAAAAGCAAACAGAAAAGATGGCAACAAAAATAAAGATGTGGAATAGTCTGTTATGTGAAAAATAAGGAACTGCGAGAGGAAAACTGATTTAAATTATTTTTTCAGATGTCTGGAAAGAGTTAAGATTCTAATCTAATCACTTTGCTTCTCCTGTAATCATCAGTGGATCCTTGCTGGTTACATCTTTCAAAGGTATAGATTTCCCAACTTGGACATTATTGCTCCTTGTATCCTTTACTTTATATTAGAGATCACTCCTTAGGACAAATAATCAACTCATTTCATACAGCTCACTGAACAATTGGCCCATAGTAATGATCTTGCATTCCAGCTGCCCTGCACTAAATTTCCTCTTATGAGAGGTAGAAAAAACACCTGCTATGGTCCCTCTTCATCTCAACCTCCCTTCCACCTGAAGAAGGTTGGTATGCCTAATAAAGAACCATTCAGATGTTATTTCTTTTTAAGAATTCTATTGTGGATTTCTTCTTTGACCATTTTTTTTTTTACCTTTTATAGATTTCTAAGGATATATTTTAATTTGTTTTGCTTATCATAGATTTTAACTCAGAAAAATTGGAAGTTGGAATTACAATTTCAGGGACTTTGTAGGGTCTATGAGATTATCCCAAAAATGAGCCCATTGCAGCCAAAAGTGTCAAAAGACATACAACTACTTGCCGGTGGAAGTGAAACTAGAGGCCAAGCCTCATAGACTGTATTAGAATGGTTCATACATTTTTATAGGTTTATCTACATAATATTAGAGGAGTTGGTTGAAAAGTAGAAAGACTGCTTTTTATTAACTACCACTTTTGTCCTTACCTTCTATAAGCAATATGGCTGGAAGTTACAGTATTATCTGGATAGATGAAATGCAAGTTGCAGAAGTCATCTGTGAAGTCTAGTTGTCTCCTTTGGGCAGAAGATGGTGGGGGGATTTATAGCTATCTCTCGTTCTGATACTTATAAGAAACTCTTATGACATAAACCTACAGCAAAGTTCAGAGGTTGCAGGAATAGCTAATCTGTCCATTAACTTCAATTTCACATAAAACTTTCACCATTTTTTTTACTTAGTAATTGTGAGATATTTTAATTTAGGACCAGAATATACAATATCCACAGATAATGTTTTTACTGAATTAGAATTGATTTATAACATTATATTAGTTTCAGGTGTAAGACAGTATAATAGTATAGTTAATAAGTATTATTAACTCTAGTCACCATGCTGTGCATTATTGTATCCCTATGACTTATTTATTTTATAACTGGAAGTTTGTACTTTTTGACCACCTTCACTCATTTTGTCCAACCCGCATCCTCCACCTCTGGCAACCAACAATCTGTTATCTTTGTGAGTTGTTTTTTTGTTTTGTTTTGTTTTGTTTTCTGATTTTTTTTTAATTTTAGATTCCACATATAAGTGAAATCATACAGATTCTGCCTTTCTCCATCTGACCTATTTCACTTCCTTCAAGTTTCATCAATGTTGTAATGCAAAATTTATAAACATCCACTATGATATCAGACTGCTAAGTTCCAACATTTGCATCAAAAATGTTATTAAGGAGTAGAAAACCTCTTAGAAATCATCTACTTCCTCACTGATGCATGAAGAAACAGGCATGGAGAGATGAAGTGGCTTCCCTGAGGGGGTAACAGATAATTCATATGGGATCATTGACTAGAATCCGGATCCTGGGACACCTGGGTGGCTCAGTGGTTGAGCATCTGCCTTGGCCCAGGGCATGATCCTGGAGACCTGAGATCGAGTCCCACATCGGGCTTCCTGCATGGAGCCCGCATCTCCCTCTGTCTATGTCTCTGTCTCTGTCCCTCTGTGTGTGTGTCTCTCATGAATAAATAAATAAAATCTTTTTAAAAAAATCCAGATCCTTTGATTATTATTCCAGAGCCCGTTTATCACTGCTGGGAAGGAGAGGGCAACTTTGAGGTAGCTACTTGTTTTTTCATCCGTCCACTAAGCTATTTTTGATTTGTATGTTTATGAACCAGTTCTTCTGAAGACAGAACCACCAGCAGGAATGTTTACAACAGAGACAAATTCATTCATTTTATTCATTCATTAAGTGGCATGTGCTGCTCCACATAGGAGAAATGGATCGCCTCCCTTTATGGAACTTGTGTTTAGTGTGGAGAGAGAGGAGCAGAGACAGATGGTCTAAAGAAAATAAATAGTATGAATAAGTTCATATAGTGATCCATCCTAAGAAGAAAACAAAATAGAAGGAAATAGAGGGTGACTACTTCAGGTTGAAGATGGTCCTTTTGAGGCTTAAATCCTTGTACTAAAAAAATGAATGACTGTAAAGAGCCGGCCACACAGGACTCTGTGGAAGCCCACTCTAGATCAGAGGCAAAAAGCTGAGGCCAAGGCTGGTGGAATAATACAGGAAGAGAAAGGCCAACGTGGCTAGAGCACAGCGATGGAAGGAGAAAGTGGGAGGTGATGAGGTCAGCGGGAGGTAGGAGCCTTACCACATCTATGATAAGAAGCATGAATTTCATTCTTAGTGTAAGGGGTTTTATAGAGGGAAACATTTGAAGGTTTTATAGAGGGAAACATTATTCCTCAATTGATTTTAATTGTTTCAGATCACTGTGACTCCAGATGTGGGAAAAAGATAACAGCGAGGCCACCATATTTTGGTCTATACTTTGTGATCTGCAGTGGAGAGTAAAATACACTCCTCAAATAAGACATGGCAGGAATACAACTGGAGCTATTTAGCATTATTTTGTCAAACCGGTTGGAGAAAGCAAGTCAAAGAAAGGACAGCTGAAACCTGAAAACCCATATATCTGACTGATGACAAGGGGAGGAACTTGCCATCCAGTGATATTCAATACAATTTAAGAATCTAAGAACTTTGACAATGGTCATTAATACTCATGATACAAATTATGATGACAGATCAGTTTTGCAAAAGTCACCATAATGAATCTCAACGAGAACATTAATGTGTTATATTCTCAATCTATCTTATTTTCACATTCTTTGCTACTGACTTTGATCATTCTACTTTCTTCATGACCTATCTTTGAAGAAATGAAGATGCTCCCCAAGCCATTTGCCTTGTCCTCCAGGGACTCACTTGTTGAAGCAACTTTAATGAGTGTTAGGCCTGACCCTTATAATATATGTGAAAAGACTCAACAAGAGGTAAATATGCATCATTTGTTAGGTACTATGTTAATATTTTATATCTGCCATCCCTTTTATCTTAACTTCAAAATCATAAGATAGATATTCTTCTTTCCATTTTCCAGGAAAGTTGAGACTCAAATGTTTGGCAGGTTGTCCTAGGCCATACAGCCAGTAAATGGCAGAGCTGAGATTTTAATCTAGGAGAGTAAGACCCCAAATCAAAGATCTTCCTCTTGGGGTATTCAATAAAAAATCTTCCTTGTCATGAACCTCAGGTAGAGTCCTGCCTGCCTTGAGTAGACCTTGTGAGACCTGGAATATGTACCAATTTTTGGTTGTTATTAATCATCTCCTCATCACTAACAGAAATACTCTCACATATTTTTTAAAACATGGCTAATAATTGGGGCGCCTGGGTGGCTCAACTGGTTAAGTGCCAAGTCCTGATTTCAGCTCAGGTCATAATCTCAGAGTCGAGAGACTGAGCCCTGAATCAGGCTACACACATGCTAGGGGCGAAGTTGGCTTAAGATTCTCTCTCCTTCTATTCTCACACCCCACCACCACCTGCTCTTGCACACACACACACATGTCCTCTCTCTCTCTCTCTCTCTCTCTCTCTCTCTCTCCTAAAAGAAAAAAAAGTGACTGATAGTTAATCAGATCAGATATTAATGGTGATCCAGGAAACTAGGATTAATATAACATGATAACAGCTCTAAAGTTGTCTTTTATAAAACAATTTTTAAAAAGGCTGCATGTCATGTAAAATCCTCCCCCACTCCTATTACAGTTCAATGATGACAATTATTTTCCTTTTTGTGGTAAGTTGATGATCCCCTTAACTGGCCCCATGATTTCAGAGGTTGGCTTCTGAACAGTCATGCTCACATGTACAGATTCCCACAATGAGAAATTCATTTTCTGCTTGACTTTGTAAGTGAAATTACACTCAGACACCATTCCTGTTTGCTGCCATTGAAAGGCATTAATGAAACGTGCCATCAGACGTTTATTTGCAAGGTTGTCTTCTATAATATCTATTGGTCTGAAAATACCGTCTTAGATACTTATGACAAGAATGTGTGTTGGGGGTGGATAGGAGGTGGTTACTCCCAATGTGGCCAGGAAATCAAACAAATTGTTGGGTCTCCAGACTGAAAAGTCATCATTTTCAGAAAGATCTTAACAAGTCTAAAAGAGAACTATTCTCCAATAAAAACTATGTTGATGTTTACATTCTGCCATTGCCTCAGGTCTATGTTCAATAAGTCAGAAATTACTGGAAAGTCTAACATCCTTTTCCAAGGGAAAGTATCTACATAATGAAACCCATTACTCAGGGTATGGTTGCGGAAGTAAGATGTTTAACATCATGATGAAGTTTTTTGGGTACTTCTCTGTTGACTGTCTCTTTGTTCTCCATGCTCTTAGAAAACAAAACCAACCATATTTAAGGAGCAGCCTGTTCAGATGTCCTAATTCAAATACAACTCGCCCAAGACTTTTCCAACTTCTTGTATTCCTATCCTTGCCAATAAACTATGATTTATTAATCACACTAACCTAACCATCGTCAGCCAGTTTCCTACCCAATCTGCACTCAAGGGTCACCTGCACAAGTCCCCGACTTATCCCCCAGTGTCTTACTTCCCAAAGTAAACAACTTACACCTATCATTATGTTAATACAATATGGTGAGTGATTTGGTATCCTAGATAACCTTGGTTGTTATTATGCATACCCTACTTGACTATTGCTGTATTCCCAGCAAAAGCATCTAGCACATAATAGAGATACAAAAGATTTATTGAGTAAGTAAATGAACACATCACCATAGGGTAGTTGTTTTTCTTCCAAAGTCATGCAAACCATGTTAACTCAAAATTGGGGAAAGAACCAGTTTTAATTTCCATAATATTTCCTAAGTACTCCTGGGTTTTGAATTAATCTGTTTTCCACTGTTCTTGCACTTTTGGTTTTCCTATCTGGTGGTTGCATTTTTTTCTCACAAATTGTTGACTACTTATTTTTTAAATGTGATCTGAACTTGAACATGGGCTACTGTTTGGTTCTCTGTGGTCTTGATGCATTTTTAGCTTTAATTTTTACCAATGGCTAACCTATGACAATTCGTTAAAAGACATATTTTTTCTGGGATCTTTCAGAAGTCATTGTCTTCCCAGTAGCTCTAACATAACTTCTTCCAATTAACTTTATTTATCCCCAAGACTGAGTTAGATGGTCTTCCCCTGGGTTTCATAGCATCACTTATCACTGCACGATTACCTTCTATTATTAAGTGATGATCAATTCTTCCCACTCTGAGCTGTGTGTGTGCTAAGAGCTTGTAATCCAGTCATTTATTTTTCTTTTTCTTCAAAACTTAGCACAGTGCTTAACATAGAGTAAAATCTTAATGTAAGCTTGGTAAATAAATGGATAAACAAATAAAGAATAGCTAGCTAGCTAGCTAGCTAGCTAGATAGACAGAGGTAGATAAAATTTGATTCTGGGAAAATAGGCAGGACTCCCTTTGGAGTCTGACATAAACCCAAAGCAGAATTTGTCCACAGTCAATTGATTTTGGAGTCTACATCAAAAACTGATATCATCAATCAAAGGTAGTATGAGATAGAAAGTAGGAGTCCTGAGGACTTCTTACCATTTGCTAAGACATTTTTCCCTTAAGATCTACAATTTCATATATTTTTTAAGTTTTAGAGGTGAGGAAACATCCTAGTTATCAGGAATTCCTTGATGTGGAATTTGAAGAGTCTGATGGAATTCATAAGTTTGCCTGAATTTTCTGTAACACCCCTGGCATGGGAATCTGTAGGCAACAATTATCAAGTTCCTCCCTCCTGCTCCTAACAGACCAGTTCTGTGCTATAACAGAAAGAGAGAGACAATTATTGTGTGAATTATTGCAAGATACAATGGGGAAATGGTCTTTTTTTTTTCTATCCCAAGTGTCCAATCTTGGTTCTCAGGGCCTGAAGATCATTATTATTAATAATTCCAGACCCTAGGCTAAGTGAGACTGGTATACATTAGCATATTTAATGCTCATGACAGCCCAGTGAGATCCAGAGCTAGTCACATTTTATGAAAATTGGAGTCATGCGAATTTCAATTATGCAAATCTGAAATCATTTAATATAAAAATATCAACACAGTCTCACTTTATTTACAAAATTTCAAATACAGCAAATGTCTCTCAATTTTTAAAAGTATGAAGAATTATTGAATTTAAAAGACAAGCCTAGAGAGTTTTAAATAGTATTTATGTTTTGGTCACATGTGGGTGTGCCACTTTTGCTGGAAAATCATAATTGTTAGAATGATACCTAATAGTTATTGAACACTGACTAAGTATTTCACAGGTAACATCTCCTTTATTTTTCTCAAAAAAATTCTATGTGGTAGGACTATTACTACCCCCATTTTGCAGATAAAGAATTCAGAAGTAGAATTTAAATCCAGGCATTCTGGCTCCAGGCTTAATCAATGCCTTGCCTCATTTTTCAGGATTAGTTTTGAATTCTGTGCATTCTGAATTAAATATAATCTTTAGGAATTCTCCTGTCACATCAAATACACCTTCCTTGTAAGTACTATATTCTCACCTTTGAAACTGCAGCAGAGTAGTAGAGTGAGTTGCCCAAGGCCCCAAAGCTAATAGAAGTCAAATTAATCTGTCAGGAACATTAGCTATTATGTCTAGATAAGGACACAGACATACCTGGCAGAGCGATCTAAGACTTCGAGTACTCCTGTTTTGTGCTTTCATGGACTCTCAGCTACTCGAACAACGTAGGGTAAGCTTAGCCCACACAATCTCTCATATTCCATCTCTAAGCCTCGTTTTCCTCCCCAGGATCATCCAGATACTAACCGTGTCCTAAGTAAAATACACATGCCTGATTTCCTAGTACCCTATCATATCCTCCAATTAAAGTTCAGACAAAAGAACCCTCTGGGCACTTTCTCTAAGTACCTACATTCCGAACAATGCCTACTCTGCAATTATAATACCATCCTGTCAAACGCAACCAGAATCAATACAAGGTTGACCCAGGCAAATATCAGGGAGAGCAGAAGTCAGTTTGTCACTAATAACCCTACCGCATTCTTGTTATTCAATTCAGATAGATTTTTGCAGTGCATGTCCTGCCCCATAGAATATATAAAATACATTCTGTCCAGGTTGGCATCAAAATCGACAAAAACTATGCTTTGACTTGTAGAAGCTGAAAATTGAGGACATGTCCTTTTTCTATTTTCCAAACAGAGCTTCACAGCAAGTAAAGCTTTTGTGTGAGGACAATCAAAATGATGGTTGTGCTGGATAACAATAAACAGTTTTTGCATAGAAGGTGCCGAAACTTTTTGCCTTTTTCTACTGATGATATAGATTTAGCATTAATTGACCAGTGTGTGGGGTGTGTGTGTGTGTGTGTGTGTGTGTATACTTGTGTGCACACACGTGCAACAGAATTATGAGATATAAAAACAGGCTTCTCAAGCCAGATGACCACAGCCTACTAATTATAAATTCCCTTTGGTGAAAAATAAATTCCTTTTCTTTGAAGAACAAACGATCCATAAATAAGAAAGTTCCTAGCAACCCACAATTCTGTGTCCTATCTCCTGAGTGAATATGGGCACTGAACACCGATTCAAAAAAGCATTTGCTTCTAGGCCATCTGAAGTGGCTACTAGAACTAAGACAAACAAGCAAAAACTCTTCAATCCAAATGCACAGCTCAGTTTCTTCTTTCTTATCCTTCTTTCCATCATCATCATTATTATTCAACACTGTCAAATTTCTGGTGTAAAAAATTCTGATATATACAAAGGCCTTAAGTTAGAACACTCTTAATTGTTTAACACAATAAACTTAGGAATCCCATCTACCTTGTGACCCAAAGAGGTTAAATGACTTGTCCGAGGTCATACAGTGATGGATCTAAGGCTGGAACCAAGAGCCCACTGGTTGCTCTGTCCTATCCACAGCCTTCTTTCTCTGATAAAATGCTTGACACACCAAGTAAGTTCCTGATTTCCCTTGACCTCTGTTTGTAAGAGATCTTTCTCTCTCTTCTTGGGCACTCTAAGAAGGCACACAAGAGAAGGGGCACGGGACCACATTCAGAGGAGCCCATGAAGTATAAAGAGATGAAGTCAAGTCAGCCAGCACTGTGGCGGGTGGCAGAGGAGCAGCCCTCCCTGTCCTGCTCAGACCATCTGAGGCCTACAGGGAACATGGCTTTTTGAGGGCATGTCAAGGAAGTGAGCTCTTTGTTAAAGATCAACGATGATTCATTTCAGTTTCCTGTAAAGGAGAGTAGTTGCAACTGCGTAACTGAAAAAAAAAGAGAGAGAGAGAGAGAGAGAGAGAGAGAACGAAGCTCAGAAATTCGAAAGTACTGGAGCAACTCCACAGGCTGAGGGCAAGGCCATGACCTTGGGACAGACAGATCCCATTCCTGACCCTGCACCAGAATGGAAACCTGACCACAGAAATTCTCCTGCCTTCCAGCAAACGACCTTCTGCATGGCCTGGTTTAGGTCATGTGTGGAAATGAGGTCTGGCCTCCTGTTTAAGAGTCCCAAGATGAAATAGATGGTGGACAATTAAAAATAACAAATAGTACACTTTTTAAAATACTTGAATTTTCACCCATATTCTCAAAGATCACGCCTATTACAGTTTCAATGTATTCTAAAAACTATGTATTTTTTATTCCAACACAAAAACTTAGATTAAAAGAACAAGCAGACATTGGTATTCTTATTTTTAGCATGGGAAAAGTGAGGCTCCAGGATGCTTAGAGGGCCATGGGGGTGGAAGGTGGTAGTCTCTACAATTAAAGCCAAATGCTCTGACTTCCATTTTAGACATACCACCTCTCTCAACTCCATTAGATTATATTGATGGCGGTTGACCATGTCAGAGAATTAAAAATGGAAGTAGGTCACTCCCAGATCAACTAAGAATGTCTAGGGAAAGGATCCAGGTACCAGTGTTTTTATTTTTTTAAGAGCCCCAAGTAACTTAAAAATGCAAACAGTTGAGAACTACTGTTCTAAAAACAAAAACAAAAACACCATCTGAGTATCAAGCAAAAAATAATTTAAACTTGAAATGTTAAAAGTATGCTTATAATTTTTTTATGTTTTCCATCTAAATGCTGGCCTATTTCAATATGAACTTGGATTTATACCTGCCGACTCTGCAAGAGACAACAGTTTCTGAAGTTGGGGTTGCTGGGGGCAATCCAATTTACCAAGGAAACCAGCTGAGCCAGGGAACAACATGGAGTGGGGTAGCCCACGGCGAGAATACTATCTACGGAAGGGCATGCTCTCCTGGTTTTCTTAGGCAGAAATAGGAACCTTATTCCTTTACCATTGGAAAAAGAGCAATTCACTCTTTGCTGGAATATGCACTTAAGTAACCAAGACCTCCGTTTTCTGTCTCTGCCACCAAGAAAAGCGTGATCCCTCTAGTTGGGTAGGAGCCAGAAATCAGAGGTCATTCTTTTTTACTTCTCCCTGGTGTCCCTTGCTACCTGAAACATTCTAGTTCTTTTTTACTTAAGAAAAGAAGTATGTGTCAACTGGGCAGTTCCTCAGGGAACTGAGCTAATCTGAGACTCAGATAACAGATTGGCTCTCAATGTTGATGGAAGATGCCATTCCCAGTTCGGTGCTGAAATAAGTAAGAGCAGAACCAGTGTTTTCTATCTAACGTGCAAAATAAAGAAATCAATAACAGTAAATTCTTTTTTGCCACCTAATTTTTCATTTTTTCACAATACTGCTCTAATTGTGTATCAGCCTTTGCTATATAGTTGTTATTTTAGTGTTGCATTCCTTGTTTAATAAAAATAGTTAATACTAAGTGGTTTAAAACAGAAAGATTTAGGAAATTGATGGTTTTGCTCAGAATCTCAGATTCTAACACATGCTTCAGATCACACACCAGATAACACAAGTTATAGTCTGTGAGAGAACTAGGACATTCTTGAGGGATAGACAGGAGATTCTAAACGAAGTAAAAGCGATTTTATAAACTAATATCCCAGAAATGAGCTCATGCCAGTATCTCATCTATCACAATTTAAGCAATTTAAATATGATGATGTCTCATGATAATTCAAAGGTGTTTTTAGTTATTTATTTTTATTTTTTGGATATATACTTGTCAAAGCTATTACTCTGGCTGTGTACAATGAGCAGTAATGCCTTCCTTAATGGCCATGGTAAAATCTAAGGCAAATTTTTGCAATTTAGCCAGTAGCCTTCTTTTGCCTGACTAATTCCTAGTCAGTATTTGGATACTAGCTTAGCAGCATCTCTTCCCACCAGGCTTCCCTGACACCCATTCCTACTGTGAGTTTCAAACTCTTCCTCTGTACTCCATTACATCCTGTGTTCACCTCTTCATGACACTGATCACATTGAACAGAAATTTCCAGTTAAAACTGCAAGTTCTTTGATGCAGGGATTAATTTCATTAATTTATCTGCTTGAAATACATTAGTGCCGTGCATGTGTCAGGAACTGCCCTAGGTCTTAAAGGTACAGTTAAGCAAAAATCCCTGCCCCTATAAAGCTTATATTTTAGGAAAGACAGAGAGGGATATGAAATGTTTGTGCTATGGTAGTGGGGGATGGGGATGGAATTTTGGGTGGGAAAGCCAGAGTATGCCTTGCTGCAAAGGTGGTATTTGAGGAACATCTAAAGAATGTAAGAAAATGAGTCATAAAATTCTAGAGAAAGAGGGTTCAGACAGGGGAAACAGTATATACTAAGGCTAAGCTCTGGGGAGTAGGCATGCCTCCCGGAACAGTAAAGTGGCCAGAAACTTTAGAGTGGAGAGAGCAAGAGTAGAATATGTCCATTTTGGTGCTGAGTCTCCCATTTAGAAGGTATTAAGTACTATTTGTTGGGTGATTAAAATAATAAAATTAATAATAAATTTGGCAGGAAACGATGTGATTTATAAGCTGTTATTCTCCCATAGTTAATTTAGTATACTTTCTGGTAAGAAATACTCATTTGCTCCCTCTGCAAAATGAAGATACAATCACAAACTTACTTATATTTTTGGGAAATCGGAGTGTTTTACGAATCAGACTGTCTGAGAGTAGATGGGCTGTATTCAAAGATAATCCAACTTTACTCATGAAATTTAACTTCTTTTGAGATAACCTTGACTAATAAGGTGAGTATCACTTTTACTGTTTAAATTTTCTCCCCGTAAACTGATCTCTTAAGCACATTACAGTTTTTGGGTGAACACTAATTACTCTTGATTCTCCCTGTTGAAATCCCTCAATACTCCAAAGGCTTCTCCTGAAGGTCCATTCTCCTATAGATTCTTCCTTTCTGTAGACCTCTGCCCAAAGCAATGAGTTAAAGAGAGTGTTAGTGGCCACAGCATGATGGGATTAATAATGAAGAAAATGCTCCATCTCAGTATGTTAGTAGCTCTGACAAGTCAAAGTAAAAGAGAAAAACATATTTCTCGACCCTGCCTCCACAGAACCAGTGGGCATAGATAGTAAGACAGGTTGATATACTTCTAAACAACTACCAGTAAAAGGGAAACATGGAGACCCAATTCATCTTATCCCTTTCTCATGCTCAACTGGGATGTACGACAGAAAAAACAACCTGATGAATCAGGCTTTGAATTCCAATTTACTGCTTTACTAGGTAGGCAGTCTTGGGTGATTCCCTTTAACCTATCTTAAGTTCAGTTGTTTGGGTTTTTTTTTTGTTTGTTTTAAGATTTTATTTATTTACTTGGCACAGAGGAGGAGGGAGAGAGAGACAGAGAGAGAGAGGACAAGCAGGGGAGTGGCAGGCAGAGGGAGAAGCAGGCTCCCCACTGAGCAGGGAGCCCAACTTGGGGCTGGATCCTAGGATCCTGACATCATGACCTGAGCCAAAGGCAAATGTTCAACTGATTTAGCCACCCAGAGGTGCCCCTGAGCTCAGTTTCTTTATAAAAACTGGAAAAAGAGAATCTGCATTGCTTGTCTTCCAGGACTGGAATAAGGACCAAATGAAATAATAATATATATGAAAGCATTGGGAAAATAATGAAGGATTATTAAAAAAAGAAAAACATTCTATAGATTGAAACAAATGCGATACAGAAAAAAAAAATTTGTGGAGAAAACAGGCAAGTATTTTCCTTGAAAGATTCACTTAACATTATCTGAAAAATAAAAGGTGGATATTATTCTTAGCTAACAGCAGCTCTCTAGATACCAGATGCTGTCATCTCCACCTTCAAAATACATCTTCCATCTGTTGCTGTTTCCCTTTTCCAGGGCTATGCAAGCCAGCATCACAGAGCTCTGCAATTGTCCTGAACTGCCACTTTCAAATTTCACTTTCCTCTCCCCCTTTTAATCCTTCCCCCACAAAGCAGCTAGCATGATCTTTCATAAATCAGATTATGACACACTTCTGTTTAAAATCCTCTGGTGGTTTATGATCACACCTAAAGTCCTAAATCTTTATCAGGCTAAAGATCCTACAAGCTCTGGCCTCCACTCACCCCTCCAATTTTATTCATTATTTGGGTCTTTGTCTGCCAATATACTTCTACCCTATGGGCTTCTTTCTGTTTCTTGAACATACGAAAATTGTACCTGCTGCAGGATTTGTGCACCGCTGTCTCCTCTGCCTGCAATTTTTTTCCTATTTGTGTTTGAATTGCTTCTTCCTATATTCTTGGTTTCAGCCAGAATCCATCTCCTTGTGGAGGCCTCTAGCCACCTCATCCAATAGTACTTCCCTTCCCTAGCCTTTCTCCATCACTCTCTATTTGTAACACTTAAAGTCTGTGAAGTGATTTTATCTGTTCACATTTTATTGTCTGTGCTCCTCAATCAAGTATGAGATCCATGGAAGCAATGGCCTTGTTAGCCCTTTTCGTCACGGAATCTTCTGCTTACGAAATTTTTACCTGGAATGTAATAGGTAGTCACTAAATATTTACTGAATGAATGAATTAAAGTAACTGAAAGACTAATGAATGGTTATGAAGTGTCATTCAAAACTATGAGGTTTCAAATCTTTTAGATGAAATGATCATTCAGCATGAACATATTTCCTGATCTCCTAGGAAGGGAGAACTAGGATGTGCTAAGGATGATGATGGCTTGTTTTTAGCATGTATGTGGCATAACAGTTGGAAGCTGGCCAGACACTTGTAGTCAGCTCTTTACAAGTCTGAAATGTCTATCCTGACTTGTCACAAGTCATAATGAAACCTGACAACAAAATTGGAAGCCTGTTATTACAACTCACATTTCAGAGAAAATACAAATCCATCTACCAGCTGTGGGTTGGTACAGTGAGGATCCAACCAATCATAAAAATATAAAAAATACATATTTTTTTCTTAAAAAAGCTTTATCAGGGGACCACAGTAACTACTCTGTTGCAGCACCTGAAAAAGAATTAGAGTTGTTTTCAATCATTCTATGAATAACACGACATTTAAAGAACAAGAAAAGAAAGGAAAATGGTTAAATACTTTAAAAGCAGTTTCAGACCTTGGGGACCTTGAAAGCAGAAATCTATTCATCCTTTTGCGCCTGCCTATTGAAATATACATGAATAAAAAAAGGACCTGAAAGTAAAAATATAGGTCTATAATTGGACAGATGTCGAGATCAGTCCTAATGTAGTCTTAATCAAATGTAGACAGGGACTATAGTAATTTCATACAGTACAAATAACTTCAAAATATCTAGAAACTACTACAGGTTCCAGAATTTTACAATTTAATGGGCAAAGAAAGAATTTTCTTGACCGAGTAGAGCCACTACAGACTGCCAAAACCAAAAATTCATTCAGTATACTAACAACAACCACCTCTTTAACCCAAGATATTAGGAAGAAATCTGATGAAAACAAGCTAAACAATATGGGAGACCAGGAAAACAACAACAACAACAACAAACCTGATCCACTCTGTTTTTGTTTTTGTTTTTGTTTTTTGAAACATCAGGCATAAAGGAATCTTATTCACTCAAGATTGAATTAATTATCTCCGAGAGAACATGTAAGTCCAGGGCTCAGGATACTGCTATTGCTTTTTTTAACTACAAAGATTCTGTAGCTATTATTGATATTAAATTTTAAAAACATCAACAAAAACAATGAATGAAAATATTCTGAACAATGAACAAAAGATCCATATTCAAGATGAGAAAATAATGTTTAAAAATACTGTAGGAGGGCACCTGGGTAGCTTAGTTTAGTGTCTACCTTCAGCTCAGGTCATGATCCGGAGTCCTGGGATCAAACCCCATATTGGGCTCCCTGCTCAGTGGGGAGTCTATGTCTCCCTCTACCCCTCCTCTCTCTCTCTCTCTCATGCTCTTTCTTTCAAATAAATAGCATTTTTTAAAGTGATATATGAAACTAAAGTAAAAATTTAAGCTACCAGCTTTATAATTCCAATAAAATCTGATAAGTTATAAGATGTATAAGATATGAGGTGAAAAGGAGCTAACAGAGGTGTAGGAAGAGACCAAAAATATAGGCAAGAAAAGAAAAAACTTCCTACTTTTGATACAAATTTTAATTTTGCTTTAGAAGTAATAGAAAGAGGGGCACCTGGGTGGCTCAGTAGTTGAACATCTGCCTTCAGCTCAGGTCATGATCCCAGGGTCCTGGGAATGATTTCCACATCGGGCTCCCCCTGGGGAGTCTGCTTCTTTCTCTGCCTGTCTGTGCCTCTCTCATGAATGAATAAATATAATCTTTAAAAAAAAATTCGTAGGGCAGCCTGGGTGGCTCAGCGGTTTAGCGCTGCCTTTGGCCCAGGGATGATCCTGGAGCCCCGGATCGGGTCCCGCATCTCGCTCCCTGCATGGAGCCTGCTTCTCCCTCTGCCTGTGTCTCTGCCTCTCTCTCTCTCTCTCTCAATTTCTCTCTCTCTCTCTCTCTCTCTGTGTGTGTCTCTCATGAATAAGTAAATAAAATCTTTAAAAAAATAAATAATAAGAAAACTGATATTGTAGGAAATCAAATCAAGGTGCTGAGAACAAGGAGAATTAGTAAAAGAAAGTATTAATTGCAAAGATGACAGGGAACAGAATATAAAGATTTAATTAATAATTAATAGATAACTATAGTTCACAGAGAGAATAATATAACAAATAGAGTGGGCATCAACAATAAAACAAAGAAACAAAAAATAGAACTCAAACTGTGGAAAGTCTTAAAATCAAAAGGGCCCACTTAATACCAAAATTAACTGAAAGGAGGCCCAAATCTAGACATTTCATGATTAATATTATTAATGAGGAAAACAGTTATTCTATGAATCTACTTGAGGAAAGTGTTGCCTATAAGGGTTCAATACTCAGATTATCCTTATTTTTTTTCTTTTTCAACACCAGGAAGTATGAGGGATATATTATAGACTTCTGAAACCAAGTGTATGTGCCCCAAATGTTTTACTAAAGTATGTTTCATATGAGAAGACAAATATATGATTCTGGAATGTCTCAGAAAATACATCACCTATGTATTTGAATGTTTAAAGCTGTAGTGCAAGAAAGCAACAAGTGAATAATAATAAGGCTCAAAAGTTGACAAGTTATAGAATCAAGATTTACTCATAAGCATAAGAAGTTAAAATATTAAGGCTAAATATCTGTAGAAATAGCATTAAAAATTGAATGTAAACTAACTATTCAATAATAATAAACTATCTAAAAACCTGGATTTTGTCAACTCTAAAAGCAAATTAATTAAAGTTTACTTATTAAATCTTAAATAGGAGATGTCAGGAACACTATTTTATTGTTTAAAAAATAATATTATTTAGAGAAAATCAAAATGCAATAAATTTCACATATTTAAGGAATAGAAATTAGTAAGTTCTAACATTTGAATATGACTCTGAAACTATCACCACAATCAAGATAATGAGCCATTATCCCTGAAAATTTCCTCTTGTGCATTTGTATTTCTAACCTCAGCCCCTCCAATCCTCCTGCTTACTATAACTATAGATTAGTTCAAATTATGTTGATGTTTATATAAATAAAATTATACCATATATATTGTTTTCGAGATTCATTCATGCTATAATGTGCATTAATAATTTGTTTCGTTTTGCTTGGTTGTATTCCATTGGTATGAATATACCACAATTTATGTACCTATTTGTCTGTTGATAAATATTTGGGTTGCTTGCCAGTCTTTGGTTTTACGAACAAAGCTACCATAAACATTGTTGTACAGGTCTTTTTTTCTTATAGGTATATTTTATTTATTTCTTAATGATTGATTGATTGATTGATTGATTCATGAGAGACACAGAGAGAGGCAGAGACATAGGCAGAGGGAGAAGCAGCTCCCTGCCGTGAGCATGATGTGGGATTCTATCCCAGGACCCCAGGACCACAACCTGAGCCAAAGGCAGACACTCAACCACTGAGCCACTTAGGTGTTCCAGATTATTTTATTTTAGAGGGAGAGAAAATGAGAGAGAGAGAGCATGAGTGGGGAGAGGGATAGAGGGAGAGAGAGAGAATCCTTAAGCAGGCTGCATGCTGAGCTCAGAGCCCATCATGGGGCTTGGTCTCATGACCCTGAGATCATGACCTGAGCGGAAATCAAGAGTCAGAAGCTCAACCAACTGAGCCACCCAGATACTCCATGCAAATCTTTATGTAGATATTTGCTTTTATTTTTTCTTGGGTAAATACCAAGACATGGAAGGACTGATCATATGGTAGGTGTGCTTAACTTTATTAGAAACTTCCAAACTGGGGATCCCTGGGTGGCTCAGCAGTTTGGCCCCTGCCTTCGGCCCAGGTCGTGATCCTGGAAACCTGGGATCGAGTCCTGCATCGGGCTCCTGATATGGAGCCTGCTTCTCCCTCCACCTGTGTCTCTGCCTCTCTCTCTCTATGTGTGTGTGTATCATGAATGAATAAATAAAATCTTAATAAAAAAAAAAACTTCCAAACTGTTATCTGAATTGGTGGTGCCATTTGACATTCTTATCTTAGCAATATATGAGAGTTCCAGTTCCTCCACATCCTCATCAGGGAGGTCTTTCATTTTAATTTTCACCATTCTAATAGGTGGGTAGTGAAATAGTGTATAATCCATTTAATTTCCCCTGATTAATGACACTGAGCATCTTTTAATGTGATTTTTTGTGTCATGGGTATATCATTTTGATTAAGTGAAATATTTTTAAAATATTTTCAAAATATTGGAATACTTTTCTCATATTATTTCTTTGTACTTTTATTAAATTTAGAGGGTCCTTTATATTGTCTACATAAATCTTTTTAATATCTTTTCAATATCTTTTGTATCTCTCCTTAATTTGTTCAGTATAGGTAATGAAGTAACTATTTTAATGCCCTTGTCTACTAGTTCTAACCTCTCTGTCAGTTCTGGTTAGGTTCGAATCAGTAGTCATTTTTCCACATTATAGACAATGACATCTGTCTGTAGACTTGGTATCTTCTTATTTGATGCCAAATAATTTTTATTGGATACGACTTTGTTGGATAATGGATATTTTGGTATTCTCATAAATATTCTTAAGCTTTGTTCTGGGACAAAGTTTAATTCCTTGGATATAGTTTGAACCTTTCTATCTTGTTTTGAAGATTGTTAGATGGCACCAGAAAAGCAGTGAGCCTAGGGCTAATTTTCCTGCATTGTGGATGCAAGACACTTCTGAGTGGTCTACCCAATATTCAAATGAATTATGAGATTTTCCAGTCTGGGCAATATAAAAATAGGTACTGTTCTTTGCCCTATATGAGCATCAAGTACTGTTTCTTCTATTTCTTATGTTTATTTGTTTGTCTTTTGGTGTGACAAAACTGGATTTTTTTCCAACTTCATTAAGATATAAGTAACAAATAAAAATCATATACATTTAAGGCATACAATGTGATATCTTGATATACATATACATTGTGAAATTATTGCCACAATCAAGCTAATTGATTTATCCATCACATCACATAGTTACCTGTGTGTTTGTGTGTGTGTGTGTGTGTGTGTGTGTGTGTGTGTGTATGGTGAGAATATTTAAGATCTACTCCATTAGCAAATTTCAAGCATACAATACATTATTATTAATTATAGCCAACTTGTTATAGATAACAAGGTTGGTAAGTATGTATAGATAACATATGTTGGCAAGGATATGGGATAATACACTGTGGTGGGAATATAAATTGGTATAATCATTATGGAAAAAAAAACATGATAGCTCCTCAAGAAATTAAAAATAGAGCAACTATGTGATCCAGCAATTATACTTCTGGGTATATATCCAAAGGAAATAAAATCACTATCCCAAAGAAATATCTGTGCACCTATGTCAACTGCAGCATTATTCACAATAGCCAAGATTTGGAAACAACCTAAATGTCCATTAATGGATGAATATATAAAAAAATTTTATGTATATATACAATAGAAACTATTGAGCCTTAAAAAAAAATGAGGAATTCCTGTTTTTGTGACAATATGAATGAACCTAGCAGATATTATGGTAAGTGAAATAAACCAAACACAGGAAGACAAATAATGCATGACTCACTTATATGTGGAACCTGAAATTGTTGAACTCATGGAAAAAGAGAGTAGAATGGTGGTTACTAGGGGATGGTGGTGGCAGAAATGGAGAGATGTTGTTTAAAGGACAAATTTTCAGTTATAAGATGAATAAATTCTGGAAACCTAATGTACAGTATGGTAATTATAGTTAATAATGTATTGCTTTCTTTTGCCCCATAAAATGATTATTTCCACAGCCTCTAGTAATTTTCCTCACATGCACTCATCAATAGTCTACAGAAAACTTGAGGCATCTCTTTACAGATCTCACTCCATGCAACTCTCTCCTATCCTGTAGTCTGTCCTCTGAAATATAGTTGTATTGTCTCCCTCATTTTCCCAACTCTGTCTTCTCAACAAGTGAAATCTCCTGGACTCTGACTAGGATCTCCTACCCTGTCCCACAGCTTGGAAACTCTAAGGGCACTATCATTCAAAAGGCTAATAATAGTTTTTTTCCCATATCTCCTTCTAGAGTCACTATCCCTTTTTATTACATATACATCGTCTTGAAAACTATTCTTTTATATATTTGTCTAGTTCTTTTTTCTTTTATTATTGCAGCCAAGGGATTAACTATTATATCATATTAGCTGAAGGAAAAAGTCTTAAAACTCACTTATACTTGATGACAATAAACAAATACATACATACAGATTCAGTAATACCTTTTGAAATTTTAAATAAAACCATTTACAAAATTTCAATAACTAAAAAAAGTCATTTGAGAAAAAAAGAAACCCTTAAAGCATTAGACAAAACAAAAATCAAATGTAAACATAAGACAAAGAGAAAAATAAGTTTTACTTGAGACAAATGTAAAAAGGTTAAATATTCTGTTAAAGGAAACATTTCTTGGGATGCCTGGGTGGCTCAGTTGGTTAAGTGGCTGCCTTCAGCTCCATTCATGATCCCAGGGTCCTGGGTTCGAATCTTAAATTGGGCTCCCTGCTCCAGGGTTGTCTTCTTCTCCCTTGGCTTCTCCACCCTTACCCTCCCACTGCTATCCTCTCTCTCTCTCTCTCTCTCAAGTGAATAAATAAAAATCTTTTAAATAAATAAATAAAAGAATCACTTCTTAATTACCTGCTATTTATAGAAGACAGAGCTAAAAATAAAGTGACTCTGAAAGGTAAAACTAAAAGATGGGCATAGATATATAAAATGAAAAGAAGCCAAAGGCAAGCATGAGTGATAGACATATTAGCCTAATTTAATGCAAAATAAACTTTGCTAAACAGAGCAAAGAGAATCATGTCCATTAGAAAAAAAGAATAATCCACAAGCCAGAATATACATGGAAGTTTTGTACCACACAGACCAAAATAGAAATCTGAACATGGATTTCTGCTTTCTTTACATTAAATTAGATCCCAAAGTGCAACTGAAACACTCACTCTTTACTTTGAAATTAAACCCAAAAAGGATCAAATTGTTCAATGTCATAGAACTATTAAAAACAAATTTGAAAAAGGAAATATATCTGAATAATACATCTCAGATTTGGAAAAGGCCTTCTAAGCATTAAAGATAATGAAAAAAGATGTAATGTTGTCAATAATTCTACAATAAGAAGACTTTTTTGGGAAACAATTTGGCAATCTGCCTCATTAACTACTTAAAAACATATAGCATTTGGCTTTGTGGTTTAACTTCTAGGAATGTCTTCTTAGGCAATGATTAAAGGGTTATGTGCATAAATATTCATGATAGAAAAAAATGAATAGAGCTAAGTGTATAGCAAGACATAAATATTTAATTGAAATTTAGTGTATAAATAGAATGCTTTGTAACACAAATATTTATAAATGTGCATTTGAGTTGACATAGGACATTGCTTATAAAATTTTAAGTGGAAAAGGAAGTATACAGAATGGTATATAAATAGAGTTAGATATAATTTTTCACTATATATATTTGCATGTATAGATAGATGATAGATAGCTGATAGGTGATAGATAAATATCAGATGTGCAGAGATGGGGGAGAAAAAGAGAAAGAGAAGATATTCATCATTTACTGCCATCACCAGCTGGCAGTAAATATATTTGGGAACGTAATATTCCTTCTTTACAATTTTCTGAAATTTATAAATCTTAGATTTCATAATAAGAATTGAACACATATCATTTAATTAGAAAACATCTCTATATAGTTTCTCCCTCCATGTTCCCCTTGTATTTTCTTTTGTCCATTTGGTTCATTTTATCTATTGAATTACCATGTTCACCTTAAAACCTTGCCTGCTATTTTCTGCTGGGCATTTCTAAGGTTAGATACATTTAAAATGGAAATACCTAATAAAGAGAAACTACATATTTAAGAAAAAGTGTAAACTCCAAACTATGTGGGTTTAGGAAACAGAAAGGAAAAGAAAGAACCCTAAAGATGTCAATTCTAGTCAATTTTCTTTGGGTCAGTAGTTAAGGGAAGCCAAAAAGAACTCAATAATCAAGATCAATACTACTTTAATGTAATATTTTAAAAAAAATATTATTGATCTTGACTAATAAGTTTTTGGAGTCCCCTAAAATTCTGTACATGAAGCAAGTACCTCACTCACCTTTGTCCTAGCTCTTCCACCCAATGCCAGAGAGAAACATGGGCTGATCATTCATTTACAAAAGGGTTATCGGTGTTAAAAAAAAAAAGGGAGAGGGGGATGGGGAGGCTTTTCTGCTTACAATCCATAGACAGCAAAGAACTGTTCACAGATGATCATGACATTTGTATAGACCATGACATTTGTACACTGTACAAATGTCATGACCTGGCATGACCAGAAAGCAGGTCCCTTGCATGCCATCTTCTTCAATGTAATCACTGCCAGCAGCCATTATAACTTAAACCCTACCCACCTAAGGGAACCTGGTTAACAAAACATAGCCTGTGTTAATGTCAGAGCCAAATGGGAGAGAGTAACCTGGAAATTTCTTTCCATTTCAACCTGATCTCTGGCGATCGAGGGCTATGTATGAAGAGTCAATGGAGAAATGTGATCTCATAATTTTTATTTCCTTTGTCCATGAGAAATGTATGAGTCCAGACCCTGATGAGTAATTCTTCAAGAATGAGAGGAAATCAGGACGCAGAAAACCATGCAACCTTCATCAGAATACATATTCGATTTCAAGTCTCTTAACTCTCAGTCCAAGTAGTATTTCCGTGATGCTATTTTTCGACTCTATCTTGGTTTAGAAAATGACCACCCAGCATAGGCTTACTTCTAGTCATATGTATTTTATTCATCATCTGTGACTAAAGAAAAGAACAAGAGAAAAATCAGATGTAAAGATAAATGAAACTAGACAAGAAAGTCACGTTAAGGGCTCTTATAACTAAATAAATAGTGTTAAATGAACCATTTACTAAAGACCATTAACAATAAGCATGATTTTAATATATTATTATTTTAACAATATTTTATTTTAATAATACATAGCAAATTCATAGAGCCTTAAGTATTATAAGACTTCATGGAGTACTTAAAACTGTAATAACCAGTGAGATGGTCAACACAGGTGTGACAGGTTGTCCCTGTTTACTGGAGCTATCACTGACTGATTACTATAATCACACCCACCAAGACTGGATACAATCACAGAATTCTTCTTTATTTAGTCCCAGAAGCAATCACCAGACAAATCTGCATGAGAAGAAATCCCCTGCTATCTCTGATTTGGGCTGTAGAGAAAATAGAAATAAAGAAAACCACAAGTTTTTTATTAAAGTATAATGTATATCTAGAAAAATACACACATTATAAATGTACTGCTGGAAGAATTTCCACAATTCAGGCACCTAAATCAAGAAAGAGGGTACTGCTCCAGAAGTTCCCTTCATGTTTCTTTCGGGTCTGTGATGGTTAGTGTTATATGTTCATTTGGCTAGGCTACTCAGTCAAATGCTGATTTAGGTGTTTTAAAGTTATTTCATAGACCTGGTTAACATCTACAATCACTTGCCTTTATATAAGGGAAATTATTCTCAATGATGTGGGTAGGCCCCATTCAATTAGCTAAAAGTCCTTTAAAACTGAGATTTCATCTGTCCCAGGACTATAGCATTGAGTCCTGCCCAGAAATTTCTAGCCTACTAGCTATCCGACACTTGTTAGAGTACCTGCTTCCACAGCTGTGTACGCCAATTCCTCAAACTAAATCTCTTTGTGTGTGTGTGTGTGTGTGTGTGTGTGTGTGTAAACACACATATACTGTATACATACACATATACATTTCCTACTGGTTCCATTTCTCTGGAGAAGCTAACTAATTTACAGTCACTGCTTTTCTGAGGGCAACCCCTTTTCTGACTTTTAACATCGATTCATTTTATTAAACACATACTTAAAAGCACCTTTAAAAGGAAATTTGTTAATTTAAAAGATGATGATTATAAGGATCATTTATTTATTGTACCATCCCGGCAGAAATTGTTTAAGTCCTTCATTTTCCTTATTTAGTGCTCATATTTCATGTTTTCCCTTCCTTCCTTCCTTCCTTCCTTCCTTCCTTCCTTCCTTCCTTCCTTCCTTCCTTCCTCTTCTCAATTTTGCAGGTCAGAAAATGAAGGAACTGAGAGATTAAGAATTTCTCCAAGATTCTCACAGAATGTCGCTTAGCTTCATTGCCTCTTTTTTCCATTTCACACAGTGGTATCCAGCTTCATGACAAATGACAAATGGCTCTCATAACTAACAAAGTAAATGGGTGCAAATATTGCATTGAACTCCACTTTACTCATAAGTACAAAATTTAACTTAAAAAGAAATTGTTTCTACTATTCCCATAGATCATGTTAAGGTTTAACATTTAAAAATGAGGCAAGGATTGCATAATGCATCTTATATATATTTTTAAAGACTTTATTTTTTTATTTGAGAGACAGAGAGGGAGAGCACCAGTGGGGGAGAGGCAGAGAGAGAGGGAGAAACAGGCTCCTCACTGAGCAGGGGATCTCAGGACCCCGGCATCATTACCTGAGCCGAAGGCAGACATTCAACCAACTGAACTACCCAGGCTCCCCATTATATTTTATAATAAAAATGGGTAAAGTGAAAGAAAAGGGGAGAGAGAGAAAAAGGAACCTCTATCAGTGGTTGATAGTTGTCCTAAAGTCCTTGGAATTTTTAAGGTAATAAAATGCAAACAAAGTGACACAAATTATCGTGAAAGTATAAAATATGAGATTTGGAAAGTACTTTGCAAACTACTTTACCTGATTCTGTATCTGTGCTTCATTTTCAGGGCATTATTGCATTATAAGAGGGAGAAAAAGTAATCAACATGCTGCATGCCAGGCAGTACACTAGGACATTTTTCGATGTTTACAAAATTCAATGTTCCCATAGGCCCTGGCATCTTCCATAATGTACAGATGAAGAACTCAAAGCTTGCAGACTTCCATGTAACTTGTCTACCAAGCCTTAAAATGCTTGCTACTCTCAATGACTCCTAAGGTGCCTTCACAGCATAGTCACAACTAAGTGGTTCATTTGGTAGAGGTGGTTCCAGTCCCAGAATCTAAATCTCAAACTTAACCTAGTTAACCAGCTCAGAATTATATTCTTTTCTGAAACATTGATGGTGCTCAGAGCAATGGAATGTGCTGATAGGTTGAAGTCAACCATCTGGACAGGACTAAGGGAGCATGTGGTGTCGAAATGGTAGCCAGTCATCCAGTGCCTTTGGTTGAGAGATGGGGTGGAATTTGAGTGTTAGTATCATTGTTGAGCTACTGAATCAAACCAACCATGAAATACAGCCAGGTCCTGGACTTCCATCTAAAATCAGTTAATCTCCCTTACTCTGTAAACAATCTAAAGTTGAATTTTCTGTCAGTACTAGCTGGTACAGCAATCACTTTTGGATCTAGTAGGAGAGAGTCCCAGCTGTCTGTTTCCAATGCCCATGTAACTTTCACAACAGAATCCTGCCTTAAGGTGTATTGTAAGTGGAAGGAAGTGTCCATCTTATACTACTATTCGGCCCATTGGAATCCATGGAACATGTGTATGTGGGGTACACGCTACCCCATAGGGACTTTTAGGTACAATGTTGTGACTCTGTACCTCCCTGAATAATTCCTCTCATCCCACTTTATCTTGTCTCTTCACCTTGTATAATCCCTAAATCTACAAATCTTGAATTTCCTCCCTCTATGACCTTTGAACCAGTTGAATTAAGGCACAGAGAAATGGGGGGCCAGACTTGGAATGCAAGGACAGGCCATTCAGAGTGTCCACGACTGACACACTTGGTGGATTCTTTGCAGGGTGGGAAATAGATGACAAAGTGCAGCACTGCCGTGGCTGCTGACCCAAGGATGACACCACAGATGTTACTAATGAGGTCCTCAAGAGTTTATAGTCCATTTGGTGAGGAGGCAACTACTTCTTTGAATCTTGCTGTGTTTTTCGTGCTCAGTTGTAACTCCTATGATCTAAAATATTACATTGAAAAGAATAACATTAACCACATGGAGAGTCTAGTTCTCAGATTTTAGAGAAGAGAAGGAGGAACTGAGAATGCTATTTTGAAGCAATAATTGACCTTCAGAAGTACCTGTTCAGAGATGGTTTTATTCCTGTCTGAGCCTGTGGCCCTGCCCTTATCTTGGATGCTCTGAATTAGGTCTTGGTGACTCTGTCCTCTGCCACCACTTATATTTTCCTCATGTCCCAACTGATACTGCTCCATCTTTTCTCCAAAGATGGTTTTGCCTCTCATGTCACAGATTATGTCAGATGCAAATATCAGCAGCTTCCCAATCCAACTCACATAGGTAACCATCTAGAAACTCTGTCTCCCCAGTTTCTAAGGAACATGTGACCTCTTTTTTGCAATTCCTTTCAATTCACCTCTTAAATGAATCCCAAAGTTACTTCACCACCTTAAGTTTCACCTATATTATCTTTAAAAAGAGTATAATTAAGCTTACTCATCTTAGCTTAACTTAGTTAAGCATAAAAAAATGAACTTATGTATGGAAAACATTTCTGGCCACATTAGTCAAGTGATACACAAATGTTACTCTTACTACATGAAACCAGAATATGTTTACCATAACCCAAGAAAAAAAGTCTAAGTAGAATATTTCAAAAAACTTCTCAAAGAAATATTCTATTTTGACATTGACTTTATATCATTTTTCCTGTTTTCAATGAGGTCTATTATAAGTTTCTTGACCTGAAAAGTATTAAAAACAACATTACCCTTGTCCTAATCATCTTACAGGCATTTCATTCCTCTTTTAAACTCTTCATGTGAGGGCTCCCAAAGGGTGAGAGATAATTATTTTATGTCAGTAGAATGCTTGGATCTCCAGCATGACTCCTCTGAGAAACATAATTGTCTAATAATCGTTTGGGACTATAAGGCTCTCATAGTAAAAAGAATGACATCATTTCTAATTTGAAGATTTGGGGCCTTATAAGGAGAAAAATAGGTTAGTTTTCCTAAAAAATCCTCTAATTGATTAGCCTCAAAAATGAAAATATGTATATATGAATCCTATTTGCATTAGTGGCAATTATAGAACATTGAATTGGTAGGATTTTTTCCCTTCAGCAGTTTATACACAGAATTTATTTCACAATAGATTTGAAGGCTATTAAATTATTTGGAACATCTCCCATAGGATCCCCTATTAATTAGTAGGATGAGGTGAAAAGTATTTAGGTTTAAAACCATGATGCTTAGCAAGAGATACCAAGATGTGAAGGAAGGAACAGTGAGGATGGTGAGCATGGGTGAGAAGTGGGGTAGAGTTTTCATCTATCCAGATTTCACTGTGTGACCTTGACAAGCCATGCTTCTTTGTGAGCATCTCCACAAAGATGCTCTTTGTGAGCCTGGAGATAGTAGTGATAAACAGACCACTGGTCCCAGACAGCCTAACCTTGCAGATGTTTTCCAGAATGGGTCATAATTGTATCTACCATATCTTGAATAAATATTTGTTGAGTACCCTCCTAGCCAGGAATTTAACATGTTTTTGTGATTTAACACTCCCAATTACATAGAGTGGTTAAAATTATTCCCATCTCACTGATGAGGAAATCAAGGCTCAGAGATATTAAGTCACATTGACATTGCCAGAAGAGGAAGCAGTCAAATGGTTTATTTTAAGCAAATGTTTCCTGTGTTCCATGAGACATTTCTCAAGGAGGAAAGTAAAAACTTAAAGACAGAGTAATTGCATGGCAAAGTGCTACAATAATATCAAATAGATATGACACATCAACCAAATGGACCCACATAGATACTGTGAGTTGAGGTCTCATGTTCTATCATAACACACAGGTGTGCAATGAATGTACACATCTGAGAATATTTCAACAGAGTGGCAGGTGTCCAATCACAGGACATCAATGTCCCATTTCCTGTTAGTCCCTTCCCATCCTTTAGCAACATTACAGAGAGTAAATTGAAAAATCTGATACTAATCTAGTTAGAAGAAATTAAAACACTCTAACTTGGCAAAGCATTAATAAATACTAGGATGTGTCAAGAGGGCCTCAGGCGAGATATTTCGGAAAAATCTGTCAACGAACTCCCTGAACAGTCACAAAATTGCTAAAAAGGCCCTCCAAAGGTAAATTCAGTGTTGGCAGGGAGGTAAAGGTTCCAAGAAATTTCTGGGGCCTCCAGTGCTGCCTCTGTTATAATGAGTACTGAGCGTATTTCTCTGTGGGGGAAAACTAGAAAAACGTTGGAGTCTAGAAACAAATCTGAGGCCCACCTGACCTCATTAGCGGCAGCATTTGTCTTGGGAAAGGAGGGTCATGATTTACTCTGCCATTGAGGAAAGGAAACATAAATCATCTCAATTGGATATAGATTATAAGGAATTATTGAGTCTTACAAAGTTTTGCTTTGCTGTATTTTAGGGGGGTGAGGCAGGCAGAATTAAATACAACTTTCCCCCTACCCACACTAAAGAGGTTTATCATAGTCAAGGGACATCTAGGGACTGGGCAACATTAAATTAACATTTATATAATGTAACTCAGCTCAGGCTGGAATGAGGGAAATCAATGGGTGGTACTTTCCTTGAGTGAGAACCAACTAGGTAACTGATCTCTAAGGAATATATACAAGGACAGAGCTTTATAAGGAGGATTTATTATTATTTAGAGAGAGAGTCGGTCTGAATCTTACACTCACATCCTAATAAAAGGGGTTATGGAATGTTCTAACCCTATGCTTTGTTGAGGGAGCATTAGGGTGATCCTGGGAGAGCTTAGTATGTTTATTTGCAGTTGGGGAATAGAGGGAATTAAGCCTGAGAAGATGAGGATATCAGCTGATTTTAGGGGGGCATCTGACAACTAGGTGTACATCCATCTGTCCACAGATCACATGTTCCTGATACCCAGACATCATTTATAGAACACCATGAAAGAACATAGGGTTGTAGTTGTAATAAAAAGGATCTTTAAAAAAAAAAAAAAAGATCTTGATCTTGGGAACTCTGTGTTTCCTTCTGGTGCTTACCCTTCCCAACGTCCCATTTAATATTTACCTCTTATTTCTCAACATAATTTTCTAAAAAGCTAAGTCTCATCCAAAGCCTTCCACCAAGAGCTGTAAACCCCAGTGGCCTCACAATCCTAAACTCAGGCGGTGAACAAGAGGAACCAGGAACCAAGCTAACTGATTAGAAAGGAGAAATCATGAGCAGGAACGGAGATCACCTAACGATAAGTTCTGTGTTGTGATTATTATTTGGAAAAGACCATTTTTAATTGCTAACATGAGATGGCAATTGCAATTTACAGTGACCATGAGACTTACTATCTAAGAACGACTAGAAAAATCCTGGAGTGTTTTTTCCTCAGTTTTGCGTACATTTCCATATAAGAGCAAGGGAAGGATCTTTCCCACTGAATAAAATTTAAAAGTAGAGTGGGAAACAAAACGAAATGCATTTTCTGATCACTTATAAATCTTTGTTGCTTAATACACTGGCTACCATGATTTCCAGGCCTGATTTATCTGGTTGTCACCAACTAAAACATTTGTCCCCTTTCTTTGCACTTAGATTGGTTTGGATTTATGAATTGTTGACATGGGAGGGGGCTTCATTTGAAAAGTATCTCATGTTGATTCTTTTAAGTTTATTTTAACAGAGTATAAATTTGGCCCTTCATGAATACACAGAATGCTCTGCAGCTGGTGAATGTTATGGGAGTTTCCTCAAAATGTTTCTGCCCACACAGCTTGGCCTGCAAATAAGCCCCCTCCCACCAGCCCCCTTCCCTCCTGCCAAACACAATGTGTACACATGCTTCCAGGCACAGAGAATTTCATTTATTCACCTGCCCACAGCTTGGACTCTCAGTTTTGTAGACATAATTATTTGTGTACTTTCCCACTCATTCCCTAGGACATTGTTAACCACAAAATCTGCATAAACTGTGTCAAAACTCAAATGAAATTTTGGTTCACTTTTGTTCATTTCAATCATCTTTTTACACATTTGGGGCTTTATTTTCAAAAAAAAAAAAAAAAGTCCTTATGTTCCATTAGGCCTTAAAACCCTCTACTCTTCTCTTCCCTAACATGGACATAGCTTGTTCCAGGGAGAAGCAATTCCGAGATAAGGGCAAAATGTAGGCTCAAGGTCACAAAATGGGATTACTAGAAAAAAGAATATGTTATTGTAATCTTTTGTTGCTGTATGTTTTGTGTGTATGGAAGAAATAAAGAGATTCTGAAGAGAACAACATATAACCACAACCCTCCTTTCTCGGAACTCTTTGATTTCTATACTTTTTCCCTCTCTCTTGTGAAATTGATTGGAGGAAGGCTACCAGTGGCAGATGTGTCTACCTACTCCCTGCTTCTCAGAGGCCAAAAATAATAAATAAAATAAAATAAAATAAAATAAAATAAAATAAAATAAAATAAAATAACTAGAATATTCCAAAAAAGGACCGCAAAATTTCTGGTGCCAAATAGAGTGTTTTGAGTTTTTACATACTCAAACTCAGATCAGGTTACATACAGATTTTGGACTGTGGCAATAAGGAAAATTTTCCTAGAGTATTCTTTTTTCATGTGTTCCCTAGCTAGGGCAGTGGTGACCTTCGTGGATCCTGGTCCATCATTCAAAGTCAGAATGTTAGCTGTGTATTTATCCATAACACAGCTTATCTATATTGTTAGAGGGCTGGCCCATTTAATTATCAAAGCAAAATGTTTCCACATAATTGATGCCCAGTGATTGTTAGTGGTTATTTTGAGAGGAAAGGAATGGTCAGCTGGGTAAATTTCGTGACAGAAAATAGAATGAACATATAACATACAGCCACTATATGGTGCCATGGTGAAAATAGATTTGAAAATGACTCTCACTTAATTCTGAACAACTCTAGCCATGATCCTGTGCCATTAATGTCTTAGTACCTGAAAAACTAAACATATCAATATGCAAGTTGGCTATTTTTACTCTTATTTATCAGATAAAATGAAAATTCAAAAAGGATGAGTGATTTGTATGAGGTTATGCTTTAACAGTTTCACGAACTTGTCTAGTTACATC
This sequence comes from Vulpes lagopus, assembly GCF_018345385.1. Classification (NCBI taxonomy): domain Eukaryota; kingdom Metazoa; phylum Chordata; class Mammalia; order Carnivora; family Canidae; genus Vulpes; species Vulpes lagopus. The sequence goes on along the minus strand of NC_054842.1, from coordinate 17,824,283 downwards.
TGTGCTCTCTGAAAAACTCAGTCAAAATTCGTTCTATTCAGGTATTGTTTCCTCAACAATTTGTCCGTGAATTGGCCCAGGTGTAGAGGCAAGAGCCAACTAACAGAGTAAATGTTTCTTTATGTAATCTTTTATTGTAGTATTACATACACAAATAATGCCTGATATATATCAGATAGTAAATACATAATTATTATATTATTAATAAGTATATAACATCTCTACAAATAGTTGTCTGGATTTGTCTGATAAGTTATAAGTCCTCCAACAAATACAATAGTCTTATGATTTCTAGGTTTTATGTGCATTCTTTACTATGAAAACTTAGACCATTTTCTCCAATGCATGAACTCCAAGGTAGTTCAAAGCCTGTCAATTATAGAAAGAAAAATATGAGTAAAATGCTAGAGTTAGATGCTTTTATGTTACAAGATAGTGAGATTTTTTCATTAATTTTCTGGATGATATATTACTTTATTTGTATTTACTTTTTCATGGTTTTTAAAACTTTTTCTTCTTAATCATACTTCATCTTAGTTTGAAGTGTATTTATCTTTGGGGTTCAAGAGAGAAATAACTAGGTCTATGGACTTTGTTGGGTTTTTTTGTTGTTGTTGTTTCGTTTGTTTTTAAATATTTTATTTATTTATTTGAAAGACAGAGCACAACCAGGAAGAGGGGTGGAGGAAGAGGGAGAAGCAGACTCCATGCAGAGCAGGGAGCATGATTCAGGGCTTGATCCCAGGACCCTGGGATCATGACCTGAGCTGAAGGCAGATGCTTAACCGACTGAGCCACCCAGGCTCCCCTGGTCAATGGACTTTGAATAGATGGACATTGAGATTAACATTTTCCATGAATAGAGATGGAACTTTGTGCTTTACTTTCTCCTTTCTTTGAACTCCCTCATGTTTATATACAAATTCTAGTTTTGGGCCACAAAGCAGAGTGGAAATATGTGCACACTGAGATGCTTAATGGCAATGGATTCGATTCAAGGTAAAAACAAGGTACCTGTTGGCCAAGACATTCTTCCTCCAACTTTTATCTCACAGTGTGTTTCTGCAAATTAATAATACCTGGTTGTATTTTTTTTTGTACTCTACAATTTACATGACTGTTTCATATATAGTTACTGAATTTGATCCTTAAAATATCTACTGAAATATTGATTACATTTTTATTCCCATTTTATAGATGAAGGCACTAAGACTCAAACAAGTAAAATGATCTGTCCAGTGACTGCAGTCAGGAAATGTTGTAAAATGATTTCAGTCAGGAAAAGCTCTGAAGCTAGGACACAGTTTTAGGTCCTGACAGGCTGATGACCTGTCCAGGAAAGCAACAGTCAAATATGGTTCATACAAGAGGTTCTATCTCTTCTCTTTACCTGTAGCAAACTCCAGTGCCCACATCAATAAGCTCACAAAGACAATACCCATTCATTAAACTTCCACTGTACAGTGTAAGACCCATTTCTAAGGGGTCTGACACACAGTAAATGGAAAAATGTGGTATGTGTCCTTAAGAAACTTATCCATAAAGAAGAGTAATTTGGGGCATCTGAGTGGTGGCATCTGCCTTTGGCTCAGGTTATGATCTCAAGTTCCTGGGATGAGCCCCAGGGGGCTCCCTGCTCAGCAGGAAGTCTACTTCTCCCTCTCTCTCTCTGCCCCTCCCACCCCCCCATACCATTTGTGCACACGCACTCTCTCTCTCTCTGTCTCAAATAAATAAATAAAATCTTAAAAAAAAAAGAAGACAAAGAGTAATTCTACCTGTAAGTCTCTTCTAGTACGCAGTAACCTCTGAAAGTCCCAGAGAGATGGTCATTAGATCAATTTACTACTCCTAACTCTTACAGTGAATGGTCAGGCATTACAGGGCTCAGGTATTCAGGTATAGAACACACATTACTTCTAAAATGTCTTTTTAAAAAAGTCACATTCTTATATTTAAAATATCACCTATGACTAAACTTTAGCTATTATAGTATATTTATATTATTATATTATAATTAATTTGCATTACCTTGTTTTGTATTTAAGGACTATAGAAGGCTTTTCTGATGACCAAATGGAGAAAAGCATATTCCAATGTGATAAACATAAAGAATATGACACTGGAAAGCAGGTAGAATGCTCTAGGAAGGCTTAGCAAATGAGAGTCAGAGAGATAATCACTGATGATGCCTTCCATGCTCTTCACTAGGATGATGGCTTCAGAAAGGCTAAGGGGATAGGGAAAAAAGAGAGGAGCGCTTCATTCATACACAAATGATTTTAATAAGGTTTCAGCAAAACAAAAAATAAGGAAAATGTATTTTTAGTTGAAGTGGCAAGGAAGTTGATATTTACCAAGAACCTATTATGCTAAACACTTTATATAAACTTTCTGTTATCATTTTTCCTTAGTTCAGCACAAATAATGAGAACCCTTCTGCATTAATAACTATTTTCAGTTTCAAGTAATTTAACTCTAACTGCATTTAATGTATCCATTATGTTATGGGTAAAAGGTGAGCACGGGATTGCCTTGAAGAATGGATCATAAAGACGTAACTAAAAAGAGTGTGCTCACAAACACAGAATTCAAGCGATTTACTCACTTAAGCATCTTCCAATTGACTTAATTATTTGTGACACATGAAACAATGAATGCTTTATCTGATATGTCATTTGCAAATATCTTCTCCCATTTTGTGGGTTGCCTTTTAGTTTTGTTGACTGTTTCTTGTGTTGTGCAGAAGCTTTTCATCTTGATGAAGTCCCAATAGTTCATTTAGTTTCCCTTGTCTTTGGAGACATGTCTAGCAAGGAGTTGCTGCAGCCAAGGTCAAAGAGGTTGCTGCCTATGTTCTCTAGGATTTTGATGGATTCCTGTCTCACATTTAGATATTTCATCCATTTTGAGTTTATCTTTGTGTATAGTATAAAAAAATGGTCCAGTTTCATTCGTTTACTCGTGGCTGTCCAATTTTCCCAACACCATTTATTGAAAAGATTGTCTTTTTTCTATTGGATATTATTTCCTACTTTGTCAAAGATTAGTTGACCATAGAGTTGAAAATTCATTTCGGTTTTCCATTCTGTTTCATTGATCTATGTGTCTGTTTTTGTGCCTACCATACTGCCTTGATGATTACGGTTTTGTAATATAGCTTGAAGTCTGGCATTGTGATGCCACCAACTTTGGTTTTCTTTTTCAACATTCTTGTGGCTATTTGGGGTCCTTTCTGGTTCCATACAAATTTTAGGAATATTTGTCCCAGTCCTGTGAAAAAAGTCCATGGTATTTTGATAGGGATTGTACTGAATGTGATCCAAAGGGATTCCTGCACCCCAATATTTATAGCAGCAAGGTCCACAATAGCCAAATTATAGAAAAAGCCCAGATGCCCATCACCAGGGGAATGGATAAAGAAAATGTAATATATATATATATATATAAAACTATATATATTACTATATATATTACATTTATAATATATAAAGAAATATAAAGAAAATGTAATATATATTACTATATATATTACATTTATAATATTAGACACACACAATGGAATACTACTCAGCCATCAAAAAAGAAATTTTGCCATTTACAATGACATGGATGGAACTAGAGGGTATTATGCTAAGCAAAATAAGTCAATCAGAGAAAGACAATTATATGATCTCACTCATATGTGGAATTTAAGAAACAAAACAGAGGATCATAGGGGAAAGGAGGGAAAAATAAAGCAAGATGAAATCATAAAGGGAGACAAACCATAAGAGATTCTTAATCATAGGAACAAAGGAGGGGTGGTGGGGAGGTATTGGGTGATGGACATTAAGGAGGGCATGTGATGAGCACTGGTATTATATGCAACTGATGAATTATTGAACACTATATCTGAAACTAATGAACTTATATATATTTTTTACATACAATGCATAGAACAGTAAAGAAAAAAAAGAAACAATGAAAGCTTTGATATCATAAGTAGTGAGAAGTGTTTCTTCCTATAAGCAATATAGTACTAGCAATAATTCTTGAAGACCTTACTATAACCCACCAAATTTCTGTCTCCCTCTTTCAACAAAGAGAAGGAAAGCTCTGAGGTCTTACAGATGACTTAATGATTTTTCTTCTAGTCTCTGCTGCAGACATAGCCAGGAAGGAATATGAGTTTAGCTAACACAATGTTACCTCCTTTATTATTCCCACCTGAGGGATTCTGAAACTATAGAATTTTTCCCCTGTGGGATTCCCAAGAGAAAATAAGAGCTAGCCTGAAGGATAATGGTTATATTATATTTCATTTTGGCTACCCAGAGAAGGTCTGTACTAATCAGGGTCCAATTAGAAAAAGAGAAATGGTTAAACGTTTTAAACAGAGAGAATTTAATCCATGGAATTAGTGATAGAACAGCTGGGTGAAAAGAAGAGATGATGAGGATACCATAGATTAAGAAAATCAAGAAGCCACATGCTACCCATAGGGTCCAAGGGGATGGTGGGAGCACCAACACCCAAGGGCTAGGTCCTCCAAGGCAAATGGGGCTAACGTGGGTTTACCCAGCTTGAGTTAGAGCCATGGAGGAGCTAAACCTGAGACTGGAAGAAAGATAAGGGATCCATGGGTGGCGCAGCAGTTTGGCGCCTGCCTTCGGCCCAGGGTGCGATCCTGGAGACCCGGGATCGAATCCCACGTCGGGCTCCCGGTGCATGGAGCCTGCTTCTCCCTCTGCCTATGTCTCTGCCTCTCTCTCTCTGTGTGTGTGACTATCATAAATAAATAAAAATTAAAAAAAAAAAAAGAAATACCCTGACATCCCCCCCTCCAATCAAAACCAGTTAGCCATGCTCTGATTCTTGAGCTCTTCTGAAAATTTCTGATAAAACTGGCTTTAACATTCTTCTCAGCATGACTAAACTTTAGGGAAGTTTGTTTCTGATTATATGTCCCTACTTCTTTTTTTGTAGAGAATTTAGAGAATTGGTATTTGCAAATTCTTTCTCTGCTTTGAAACACATATATCTCCTAAGAAGCTTCTTATCAGTGTCAAGACCCAAGAATGTCTTTCTCAAGGACCTAGAAACCATCTTTCCTCAAAATCCAAGGAGAAAGTTTCCTATCTTCCAGTCTCAGTGGGAGAGTAAGAGCCTACCATCAGAGGATGCCTTGTTTTCACTTGTAAAACTACTGTCATGAAGATAGGAGGAAGTTTACTTTTCCTTTGGGTAAAGCCAATTACCAAACAGAAGTGGCAATAATTCCCCCAACCCAGTTCTTAAAAACTTTCTGTTAAGAAACATCTATGAACTCGTTTTTGATACCTGCAATACTCCTCTCTCCCATTGAAGTCACTATCTCTCCCCTAGTGCAATTGTCTTGCATGAAATCTCATGTTTGATTTTTTCCAGCCAATTCTTACTTTTTGACACCTCCCTGCTCTCTCTTCAGCTCATCCTATTCCCTAATGGTCTTTTCAACAAGGAGGGATGGGATTCTCAACTGACTTATTCATGCTCCAGGAAGTTGGGGGAGATTACTTAGATGTGTGTTCAAATGGGTCTAGCCTAAAGCAAGTTGCAATTTGTAAATCAAGTTGGCTTCACTCCCAAAGGGCCACCAATTAAGAAAATGAGATTAGGTTCCAGTCTGTCCTCTCTCTCTCTTTTGTCTCTTCTCTCTATATACACCATGCACACCCATTTGTCTCATTTAAAAGAAGGGTGTATCCTTATGTCTTTAAGAAAAAAATTACCAAACCTGAGATATGCAACAACAACCAGATCCTTCTATGGTGAAAGGCTTGACACCTGGCTGCTGGTAGGGCTGTTGCCCTCAGCTGCCATCTCCTTCAGTGACACCTCACTGCAGAGAGAGCTCTTGTCCAGCAGACACTGGGAACTCTCACTGAATGACTGGCTCAAGACAGGACAATTCTTCTTCAGCTAATTTTCCAGCTCCACAGCTCCCATGGAATCGGCCAAGGCTGTCACTGGGCTGAGTCATAGCTCAACTTCTCCCTCTGCCCCGTCTGGCATCCTCCCTGCTCTTCCTTCCATGCTGATCCCAAGAATATTCCACAACTTCCTGCCCATGAAACCATCTCAGATCTGCTTCTAAGAAAGTACAGTCTGCATTGGGGTTGTGATGAGAATCAAGAGAAGGGTATGTGAAATTCCTACAGAATCTCCGAAGTGCTAGCCAGCAGAAAAGTAAAAATCATGATGGCCATTTAATGAGCACCATGTTGGGCACTTAAATAAATATTGTTGAATTTTCACAAAAGGAAGAAGATAGTTCTTCCTTTATTTTCAGGTGAGAAGCCTGAAGCTCAGAAAGGTCACAGTTTTGACCAGGTCATCCAGCTAGGTGGCAGTGATGGGTTTTGGCCTAAGGTCTTTGTAGCCTCTCTTCCTCCTGCCATCTTGGAACCCACTACAACATCATACTGGTTAAGACAGCTTCTCAGTTATGTGCCATCTATGGACTAGAAAGCTCTGACTTTAAGAAATAAGAATCTTAAGACAGAATATAGAAATGCCTGCAGGTGGGGAGAGCGTATTTGAGAACAGCCAGTGAAGAGCTCAGCTGCCTCCTCCCCAGCAGTTCCAGGCTGTGCTCCCTGCTGAGAACAGAGGAAGGCTGTCAGATCTATTAACCTCAGCAAATGTAAATGGGGACCCAGATGCTCTCATCTAAAATAAAATCCTCCCCAACAGATGGTCAGGTTTAACAAGTTGGTATTGAGACCGAAGCTCCCAAATAGCTCATCTGTATAAGAGCAAAATCAAATGAAACCAAAACACCAGCCAACCCATTTTCTGGGCCTTAGATTTTGGCTGTGAGAATGACCTGCAGCTAAAAGTTACACGGTATCTCTCATCAAGGCAGCATCCACATGGCAGAGAAGATTATTTTCTTCTCTGATCAAAGAAGCCCTGATTTGGTGACCAGGAGATTGTATAATGTGGGGGGTAGTCCTGTAGGAAGAAATGACTGATCCCTTTGAACAATGTTTACTGAGCAACTATCATGCACCAAGCACTCATCCTGTAGCTGAGGGTGCTAGGTAGTGCTTTCCATGAAAAAGTGAGGATATACAGTCTAAGAAGTGGGCAATTTTAATTCATGTGATTAAAAAATGGGTACTGGAGTTGAATAATGAGTTCAGTAAAAAATCAGAGAGGACATCTCCTAGGTAGCTTTTCTCAGTCAAGGCCCATTTCCCAAAGATGAGGCTGAAACATTAAGACTTGAATGAAGAGTAGAAGTTAGTCAGGAACTGTTTGGAAGGAGAGAAGAAGTCATTATAGGCAGAGGTGATTGATTTGTGAAGGCTCAAAGAGGAATAGCATAACTAGGGCAGTCTGGGTTCATTTGGGACAAAGTTTTTGAATATCCTTTAAAGAAAGTAAAATGCTATAAGACTATAACTCTTTATTTTATATACTTTATGAAGCATGACAAATCTATATAACACCTACTCATTTACAGATATTTACTGAAGGCCTACTGAATACCAGGTACTGTGTTAGACCCTGTATGGTTATAATAACCAGTAAGAGCTACCTGCCCTCACTAACAAGGTTTGTATCAAGTGCCTGCTATAAGCCAGAACCCTAAATATTAGGACAAAGTCTTGGTTCTCACTAGAATGGAACGTTTGGGTCCCCTGGGGAGCTTTCAAAATTGTCAAGGCCAAAATCACACCCTGCCAACTAAATCTAAATTTCAGGGGGAGAGACACAAGCCCCAGCATTTTTAAAACCCCAGGCAATTCCAATGTGTAGCCAAGTTAAAGAACCACTTGACTATCACAGTAGTCAGATTTAAGTGTGCATTAAAGTCACAGAAGACTAATTTAGTAGATCTGGGCAGGGGGGCTCAAGAATTTCGAATCTGCATTTCGAACAAGTTCCTAGGTGACACTAATGCTGTTGGTTCAGAGAAGAAACTTTGAGAATTAGTGCATGAGCCTATGAAAATTATCTGTATTTATCTCACCTCCCTAGTAAACCTACATGTTAATGATACATTGATGATAACTGTCTACTTCAGTGACAGATTCCACTTTTTAATGCACTTTCTTCCAAGACAGGGTAAGAACAAGAACTTGAAAAGGACTGTTGATTATTACGGTAAACCTTTGCTTGGTGAGTTTCCACAAAGGAAAGCACTGTGATGAGAGGTTGGAGACGGGGCTCTCATTGTTTTGGCAGCATGATGTGAAGGTAATGAGCAAAGATTCCAGAGCTACGTGGGTCCAGAGCACATCTCTGCAACCTACCAGTTCTGTGATCTCCAACAAGTTACATGTACTTCTGTGTCTCAATTTGTCCTTAAACTGTGAAGGTTGAAGATTCCAATAAAGCTCTTAAAACAGAGCCTGGCACATGGCAAGATTTATATAAGGGTTGAGTATTACTACTCTCCTGAAATCAGCCCACCACTCTTCTTGATTAGTTTATAATGTTGCAAACTACAAATATCATCCTTTCTTTATGCTCCATGTTTCAGATATCTAGCACATCTTCAAAAAATTGTACTAATGTGAAGGCATAGCCTATGAAGAGACAAAGCCATTATGAGATCCAGGTTACGAGTACTAATAAACTTTCTATGGGTTCAGTAGGAGTTACACGGATAAATAAGACATAAAATCTAGTCTCAAGGAACTTAATCCTGGTGGAAAAGAGAAGGCTTGTTTGCAAATAACTCTACCTCAAAGCAGACTTTAAAAAGACAGTCAGAAAAATGAAAGTAAAGTTCCGGGGGCCAAAGAGAAGAAAACAGATACCTGATTGAAAAGATAATGACCCACAGCTATGATTTCAGGGAGAAGAATGACAGTTGATTTGGGTCATGAAGGATGAATAAGATCTCCTTGTACAGAGACAGCGATGGGAAGGGCACTCCAAGGGGAAGGAATGGTATATGCAAAAGAATTAAGGCAAAAATACAACAGTCAGTGTAGTTCAGGAAAACAGAAAGCACGTGCATTAAGGGCTAGAATCCGTGTCACTGTGTGCATTTCTCCCCTACAGCTTGCAGAACTAACCCTGCCTTGGCTCTTACTCTGGCACGTGAAAAAATTCCTTTAACAATAAGGTATTAATGTACATCAGTGGATAAATTTCTATTCTCGTAATTAAAAGTCAAAGGACTTATATATATGTGTATATATATGTATATGACATTTTGATATATATCAAGTATACAGATATACATATCATATATATATACATAAAATATGTATTTAAAAACGTCCAATTGAAATATTCTGGAAGTCAGCCTCAAGGTATTTAATTTTTGTAAACAGGTCCTGATACTTTTCCAAAGCAAATCTTAATTGGTTTTCACCTCTCCTGATTGTATATTTAACACCTTGTCAGAAAACATTTAGGCTGGTTGAATCCAATCATAAGGCTTTAGAATTATTGGCCATAGAGAAATTCTCACATGGTGCAGATAAAGATACTGACTAGCCCATGTACTACTTTTTCTGGTACTATGCAACCCAGCTGCACTGTCTGACTGTGTGAAAGAAAGAGAGGGGATAGGATATCAAGAAACTTTCATAACTCTGCCTGGAATCTGGATCAGAGAGTTTCACAGAGCCTTGCAACAGGCCACTATTTGTAGCAGAGCTGGTAGGTGGGAGTGGACCAGAAAAAGCTCTGGGAAATGTCTAGAAGAGCAGGGAATTTTATATCCAATCCTGACCAAAAGTCAGGATCTCCTACACTATTTATTTCTGATTCTTCTGATTCTCCCTCTTGTCCTCTCTTCTGTCTCTTATCACCTGCACACTGTCGCTTCTGCTTTAATCTATGTGTTAAAAGAGAGTCCCTATGTCTAGCCCAAACTCAAGGTAAGAGGAATTAGGCTCGATTTCTTGGAAAGAGTATCAAAGAATTTGTGGACACTTTAAAACAGCCACACCAAGTTTATCTTCTTAGATATTTCATATAAGTGGAATCATACCACATGTTATCTTTTCTATCTGGCTTCTCTCACTTAGCATGATGTTTTGAGGTTCGTCGTGTTGTCGCAAATGTCAGTGATTTCTAGTTTTTTATTATTAAATAGCATTCTATTATACAAATATGCCACACTCTGTTTATCCATTTGCCAAAATGTGCTTGTATTTTCAGGCACATTTTAGGAGACACATGTTTTGAGTTTGTTTTGCTTGTTTTGAATCTGCAAAAACTTTCAAACTGCACATTGTCAAATATTAGCTAGGGTAAAAAAGACTTTCTGTGTTATGTAACAAGCAATGAAATGTATAAAACACAACTTTGCTGTGAAGGCAAACCCCTCAGTTTTCATATTGTAGGATGGTTAACATGACTGATGGTTGGTAATAAGATGACAAACATCACTTAATTAAATGTGTAGCTCTTTTATTATATATTGATCACATACACAGAGTTTGCCTCAAGTAACAGAAGTTTCTAATTTCATATTCAACAAAATGAACTGACATAGAAAGGAGAGCTTTTGAGATACATATTTTCTTTTTTTTAAAGATTTTATTTAATTAATAGAGGGGGTGAGTGAGAGCATGAGTAGGGAGAGGGGTAGGAGGGAGGGAGAAGCAGACTCCCCACTGAGCAGGGAGCCCCACTCACAGCTCTATCCCAGGACCCTGACATCATGAGAACTGAAGACAGATGCTTAACAAAATGAACCACCCAGGTGCCCTGAGGTACACATTTTCATAGTATGCAGGGTCAGAAGCAACTCAGAATATGTTAGACATTAAATGTCTATCATTAAATGTCTGGAGGTTTGCTGAATGAATGAACTTTCTTTGCAAACCAAATTTCTACCCAGAATTTAGCTTTAAATCATATCTCTAAGGAACTTAAAACATGAAGCTTTTCACAGGGAACTTGGATGGAGTTTGCAAAATTGCTTTCTATGTAGGAAATACTTTTATTTCTTATTGCATCTGCCAGAGAAAGGAATCAACTATTCAAAGGCCTTCACGGATCTGTAAAAGCTGAATCTCGCACCTCGGTTTAGACTCCCTTCTGTGTGATCTTTGTCGGTCAGTGGTGGCCACCAAAAAGCTGCCACAGTTTCAATTCTGACAGTGTGAGTGATAGTGCAAGGGGTCAGTCCTGGTCTTGGGAGAACAGTCCTAAACTGGGTCCCAGTGGTCCTTGAATCTCCCAGGATTTAACATGGGTCAAAACTTAGCAGCTTCAGAATAAATAAATGATGATCTTAGCAGTTCTATTCATTAAGCACACATCACAAAGATGAATAACTTACCAGTTCTGAATGTCGTGCAGGAAACTTGGGAAAGTTACCCTAATGCATTTTTAAACAGTCAGCCTCCAGACCATGACACTCAAATTCAACAATGAGAGGAAAAGCCTGCAAGCCTGGTTGCTCCTCCAATAGAGTACATGGGCTCAGAGTCATTTGGTGGCCTCTTATGAACTACACAGGATTATCCAGCCCCAAATTCATGTGACCCCCTAGCAGGATGAAGATCACTGCCATATAGAGTCACTTTTATCTATAGGAACATGTTCTACATTTTTTAAAAAGATTTTATCTATTTTTTTTTTGAGAGAGAGTGAGAAAGCATGAGCAGAGGGGATAGGCAGAGGCAGAGGCAGAAGCAGGTTCCCCACTAAACAGGGAGCCTGACATGGGGCTCCCTCCCTAGACTTGGGATCATAACCTGAGCCAAAGGTAGACACTTAATCAACTGAACCACCCAGGTGCCCCAGGAATATATTTTACATTTTACATGCAATGAGATATAGGCAAAAAAGGAATCCTTATTAATTTAATTTTAAATGTCAATTTATATTGAATGAAAAAGATTGAGAAGTATAGTGTTTACTAGCACATCAGCTACGGGAGGAGATAGAGAAGTTTAAAATTATTAACCAGAATGGCTGGCAAATCATCAAATAGGGAGAATTTCCCAGTTGTAGATGCCAATCCAGAAATTAGCCTTCCTTCCGTACGAATTATAAGACATCGCTCCACCTCTCCCCAACACATACATGTGTGCATGCTCCTTCTTGTTGTGTCTTTTAAATTTCACTTGGGGTAGGACCTTTGTTCTTATAAAGGCTTCCCCTATGCATGTGCTGCTCTCCAAATTTCCAGAACTCTCCTTCCCAGAAAACTATCTTCCTGCCCCTTGTGTCAGACTCCCCATCTGTGTGAGTAATAAATATTTATTTGCTCCTCCCAGAAGACTGGTAGCATCCATTTGACATCTGAACTCAGACCCAGGAGGGAGCTTCTTCCTGTCATGGGCAGGTTGCTGTAATGCCTCTCCAGCAGTTGTTATATTGAGGAAGGAATTGATTGAACAAATATTTGTTGAGTGCCTTCTATGTGATCAAGCATAGTCCTAAGCACTGGGATGGCAGCATAAACACAAAAGGCAAGGTCCCTGGCCTCACAGAGCTCACATTAGGTACGTCTGTATCAATGCTTGAAGTATATGGAACCCACCTGAACAACACAGCCAACGTATGACGTTGGCATACATTATTTGGACCTCACTTACTGAGTGAGTGGAAACTCACTGGCCAGGTCTGATCCACATGTTCAGATCAGGAATCAACACTGCCAGAGGGCAGTTCTCTATGACATGTGCTATAGACATCTGTCCCAGTGGGGATTCTCTGGAGCCAGCTGCAGAATCTTCTAATAGTATTGGAACTCAGTGAAGTTCCTTTCTCTTTTTTTGTAATCACACTCAAATTTCAGTATATGTGAGAATCAATAGTCAAGGTGTCTTTTCCATATTTGTACCTTTAAGGGAAGTTCTATCAAAGATACAAGAAACATAGTTGAGATTAAGAGGCTTCCTACTGGAGGTAGTTGGAAGCACAGTAATCCAAGAGGGATGACTAAACAGTGGGGGGATTTTAAGATGTAGACACTGAAATATGGGGTCTATTTTCTTGAGCCAGGAGGCAGACAGAAGAACCAAGGTAAGAATCAGAAAGTCAGAAAGAATGAAGTGGTGGGGGTGGGGTGCTTAAGTGAGAGGAGACTGATGAGAAGGAAGCATGGCTGGGACTCCAAGGCCATTCCCTTAAGCACTGGGGGATTCATAATCTACTGCACATACTGGAGGAAGTAATCTTCTAAAAGACCAAGGTAGAAAAGACACCAGATCAAAATGAGTGCTTTCCCAGCTTAGTCTCTTTATGTTCCTACTTATTGTCACCAAGACTGCTATAACTTTGACTTTTGAGCTTTCTATAGCTACATTACCTATCCACGCTTTGGAACCCAAGATCCCCAACAAATAGCACAATCAGGAGTGAGAAGTACAGAAATGTCCTCAGATGAGCCAAACAGACCTGTTTGAGCAAGAAATGTCCTCGAAGCTTCTTGTGTGATGAGGAGAGGTGGGATGAGAGTTTCTAGACCTCAACAAAGTCAGGCTACCAGAAATGTTGTTGTTACAGTACAACCTAGTAATCCTTGAAAGAGTGACAGGATACTTAATAGTATGAGATGCAATAAATGGTTTACATTAAACACTCAATTTGTCAATATTGGACTCAGTAACACCTGAGCCCCTGGGAGAATGTGTGCATTCATTCATTGTACTCACATCTGCTACTGTATCCTGTGACTGCATTCTCTATACAGACAAAGAAACAGGATGATTGAATGGACATATATTTATATGCATGCAGTAATTCAGTCCACTGAAATTAGCACCCACCCTAAGGGTACATACAGTTGAATCCTATCACAGAGAAACAGAGATGAGAGAGAAGCAAATGCTTGTTGACATCTAAAAGGCAAAACAAAAACAAAAAACAAAAACAAAACCACCTCTAACAGATGCTTGAGAGCAGGTTTGTCTCTGCAAACCACTAACTCTATAGATACTTTTTTCCAAAGCATGAATAAAGCATAGGAAGTAATTCTGTCTCCTTTTCCAAAAGGAAATCAATAGCCACAAATAGTCCAAAACCAAGATTGTGTTTGAGTGCCTTAAATCAAGCTGGTATGCTGCATTTATTAATATCTTACAGGTATATGGTCCTTTCTAGTTTAGCAAATGCCCCACACAACCAGTGAGTAAAGGTTCATATTTTATCTTTATTTGCCATACAAGAAAATTGAACCTGAGAGACATTATGGGACATCACCAACTATTCATTAGCAGACTCAATCCCCATCTTTTAATTTCACATTGACTATTACTTTCATTATTTTAGTCTAGATTTTAATCCAAAATTTTAGTGTATTATGTATGTATTAAACATTGTATATGAAAATAGCTACTTAAAGAAAACCATCCTCAATGTGTCTGTTAAAGACACATTATGAAATTTGAGTTCCCAGAGCATATGGAATGATCTACTTTGTTTCATATAGCTCAATAATAATGCCTACACTATGCTTATATGGGCTCTTTCAAGGCATGGGATGAAAACGTGGACACCCAAACAGATCCAAATAGTAAAGATGATATTAATTAAGGGCTTGACATATAATTTGTCATTATTTATCTTGATTCTTTTTCTTTTTCAGGTTTATTTTATTAATTCTCTACTTTTAAAAATGACCAGATAATTTATTTACTCTATTTGTATTTCATGTCAAGTAATAAATATAATTATGGAATGAACCTGGGACATATGCAATAACATGAGTGAATTTCACAAATCTGATACTGAGAAAATGAGGCAAGACTCCAATAAATGTATGCTGTTATTCTTCTTTGTGTGAAGTTCTAGACAAGGCAAAACCAATCTACATTGACTAAGAGAAAAATCAGTGGTTATTTGAAGTAGGATTGGGGTTAGAGGATGACATATAAGTGGCAAAAGGGAACTTTCTGATGTGATGGAAATGTTCTAAATCTTGATTCTGGTGCTGGTTACACAATTATATAATATATATTTGTCAAAATCCATCAAATTGTAACTTTAAATTGGTGATTATACATATAAATTACACCTCACTAGCTTTAATCTACTAAAAAAGGGACATAAATATAATTTTCAATAATATTTATATTGAAGTTTTGATATTGTATTTGTAATATATTTTTACATAAAGATCCTTATTCATGCCTCATAATAATTCTATGAGGTAGACACCTTTATTATTACTATCCTTATTTCACAAGTGATAGAACTGAATTTTGAAGAGTTTAAATAATCTGCTAATAATCAGTAAAACATAAACTAAGATTTGAGTCCAGGTTTTTTTAATCCAAATTCTCAAATGGTTCTCTCAACACAAAATTGAATCCCTTTCTAAATCTTTCCCAAATAGAGATTTTCATGCAACCCCAGTAAGGATGGATAGCACAATAAGAAGCTAATTTTTCAATAAAGTTATTCATAAGTAGAAACAATATAAAAGCATTTAGCTAGCATTTTCAAGTAGTATTGAAAATATTTTTGAAAACAAATTAGTTCCTTTTAACTTCCAAGTGCTGTGGATTTGCAGTCTTACATATCATGTTTTGAGATAGTAAAAGCATAGTATGCCTTAACAGCATCCTTTTTTTTTTTTTTTGAATTCCCTCATTCTATAAATGCCCATAGTTCCCCATGCCCTCTAGACTTCCACTGCTCTGTCATTCCATGTCATTTGTCTCAAATTAACTCTGTTATTCTGCTTCAAAATATCCATTACCCTCAAGAGCTAACCCAAACTAGTTAATATCAAAGGATGAGCAATATAATGTAACCCATCCATACTAAAGCCTTAATTGCTGATGGTCCATTTTATTCTCCAGGGAACTTAACATTTTCAAGAAGACTACATTAAACATAATGAATCTGTAACTGATATGATTTTAAGGAATGTGTTTGAGTTAAATGATTGATTTTTGTACTCACTAATATGGTAGCCATGACGTATATTCACCAACAGCAGGTCATTCTACTTCTGGGCCAAGAGGAGGGTTGTACCCCTTTTAACCCTTAAACTTGAACAACATAGTCCTTTCAACTGACTCACTTGGTCATTGAAATATGAATGGAAGTGATGGGCCAATTCTGGCCTTTAATTGCCAGTGCTGCCATGATCATGAAGTTCTGGATAATGAACTCTCCATACACTGGATATCTGAGTGAGGTGATATAAAGCAAAGTCCCCACTAATACCCAAAGCAAATATAACCTGCACACAAATTAAACCCCTTGTTGTGTGACTGCTTTATACCCATTAGATTTTGGCGAGATTGTTTGTTTTGAAAGCATAATCAAACCTATCCTAAACAATACAATTAAATTCCAATATGTATGTTTCTTTTTCTTTATAATTTATTTAATATTTTCTAAGTTGCAACAGGTACTAAAAGTGATATAAACATATCTTTTAGAGTTTTGTACCCACTTACCCACACACTCATCAAGGCAGTTGCTAAAAAAAAAAAAAAAAGGCAGTTGCTAAATTGATGGTGTATCCTAGAACCCATAATGTCTGAAAGGAAAGTAAGAAATTACACAATACTTTCTTTATTTGGGAGGCTCTTTCCTTCCAGTACATTCTCCTTGCATGCTGTAAGATCCCAAGAGAATTTTTCTTCTTCCATTTTCCACATCCTGGAATAAATCCCTCCAGAATTTCAGACCATCACCATATCCTTTCTGCCTCATAATATCCCTACTCTGGCCCTCTAATATTTAAAGATACAAGTAATATACATAAAGACTGTTTATTTTTCCTTTTATTCTCTTCTGCACTCTACATATTTCCATTATTAAATGCTACACTCAGTTTAAAGAAAATAATCTTCCCCTAAAAAGAAGGAAGTGAATATTTGGTCAAGGATATCCCTGTAAGTAAGCTTCTTTTTTTGACTCTCATTGAATGGCATTTCCCCATGTTTATTTCAAATGCCCACATCTATTGCCTCTACTCCAAGACCAGAATCACCCCCATGCTTCCAACAATTTCCTAAGGTTCTTTTATCTTGATTAAATAAAATCATTCCAGTCAACATTTTGAGAGCTACATCTTGTGCAGAGTGGTTTTCTTATAAAGGAACCACTGGTCTTGTCAACTTTTCTTAGCTCTTTGTCCCTTCTTTGACCCCTTTTTTAAATTTCTTTGCTCATGTCTATCCTTTCAGCTCACAGGCAACAAACAAAAAAACTTTAATTTCACCTTGTTTCTTATTTGAAGTCTTATTATCAGCCTGTCCCATTTGAGAAGCTATCTCTTTCACCGCTCATGCAAATGTCTATCTTTGAGTAATAATCTCCATGAAGGAGGGGACCCTATCTAGAAACTAAATACAGCTTTGAAGGTAGCTTTTATATTCACATGACTCTGGAGCCCAGGGGTACTCATTAGATATTTGTTGTGGTGGTGGGCATTCTTTCCCCTGTCACCTGTCAGGCTGAGCAAAGCCTGCCTCGTCATCTGACACTGCTATTTCCTGCCTCTTTCTCATGAGAGGCTGGCCACACTCCTCACCTCTCTTCCTTGCATTGCCAGCTCATAGCAGCTCACTTGTAAATATTCGTTAAGGGTATTCACAGTGAGTTGCCTATGACACCAACTCTGAATAACTCTGTGAAGGAAGTAAAGAAAATTACATCAAATGAGACCAATTTTAGTTGTTCATATGACAAAGAGTGGGGACTAGGGAAGAAATGTCATTCTGAGGATATAGTTTTTATTTCATTTCAAATTCTTCAATGATATTGCACATAGGTTGTAAGTCTGTATAGTTGGTATAAACATGCAGAAAAGAAATACCCTCCATAATGAAGAGAAGGAACAATTTCAGCCTAAAATAGAGAAGGTAGAAATTCAAGCCATATAAACTTTGGTTGGAATCCCAGTTCCCTTACTTACCAGTTTTATGGCTTTAGTAAGACATAATCCTCTGACTTCACAGTCCTTATCAGTAAAATGAGACTCATTCCTATTTACTTGCAGGGAAATAATGCATTTAATACATTGTCCTGGCACAGGACAATTCTTCAGTCAATGGCATATATGAGTGTTATGGTACTAGATTTATAACACAAGATAATAATAATACTATCCTCCAAGCTAAGCACTTTGCTCACATTATGTTATTTAATTCTGTCAAGGGCGCTATAAAGAAATGCTGTTAACATCATTTTATAGATGTAAAAACCCAGTTTTACAGTGTGCAGTAACTTACCAAATGTCACAGAAATAAAGACTGGTACACTCAAGCAGTTTTTTCTGGTGAGTATCTTAAAACAGTGTTTGTCAGGGATGGCCCTGATGGCTTAGCGGTTTAGCGCCGCCTTCAGCCCAGGGTGTGATCCTGGAGACCCGGGATCGAGTCCCACGTCAGGTTCCCTGCATGGCCCCTGCTTCTCCCTTTGTCTGTGTCTGTGCCTCTCTCTCTGTTTCTAATAAATAAAGAAATCTTAAAAAAACAAAACAAAAAACAGTGTTTGTCAAATATTAAGTGCACAAGAATCACCTGAAGATTTTGTTAAAATGCTAATTCTGATTCAGCGGGCCCAAGGTGGGGTTTGATATTCTAAACCTCTAGCAACAACCCAGGTGATGCCAAAGCTGCCCAACTGCCAACAGCAGGAGGGAATTAAGCCCAGCCAGAGTCTTAATCTAGATGCTGCACTATGGATGTAATAAGACATCAAATGTACAGTGTTAGGTAAAAGGACAAAAATAATCAGATTATGAACAAAACTTTTTAACTTATATAAAGATGAAAATGAATATTATAAACTATTTTTCTCTGGGGACAGAAATATTAGTGTTATGACTTTCTCTTTTTTACCTGCTTATTTTTCCTAGCATACATGAATTCTATGACCCCTGGATCAATCGCCCACTTATTGAACTAATTGTAATTAAAAACAGGGATTTTCAAAATAAACAAATAAGTAAATAAATAAAAAATAAATAAATAAAAACAGTGATTTTCCCACTGAAAGAAAGGATTACTTATATATATATATGTACTCTCACTGACTTCTGGTGACTTCATCATCAAGTTTAAAACAATAACGGCAAGTCCCATGAGCTATGATTGCTTGTAGCAAACAAGAAGGAAGGGTTGGCAGATAATGATGTGCAGAGGAAGTATAAAATTGGTACAGTGGATTGGCCTGAGTAAATTTCCAGCGGGTCTAGGTTATGTGATACGGACACCGCAAACATCTACTTGAATGGCTGTACATTGAATAAAGGGGCATGCCCAGAAAGACCCAGATTGGGGGGGATTAGTAATAATTGCCTCTGAACTCGTGTTAACTTCTGGTGACCTAGAAAAGACCACCACTGTGGTCCACTAGTCAGAGAGAGTGAGAGTTTTTGGCGATCATGCCATAGATGGGAGTTTTGACCTGAGTTTGTCTCCTGGTGGAACCAATTGCTCCATAAATCAACCTTGTGATTTTTTTCCCCAGTTTTTGAGCACATAGTTAAACAGATATAATCAGAAATGGGCAGACTCCACACTGGTTTTCTGACCTGTGAACTGGGGGTTCTTATGTAGGAAGTACCATGCATCTGTCCACCAAAAGGGAAAACCAAGATCAATACTGCATACAGGAGGATCTTAAAGATTAGTGCCACCACAAAAAAATTTAAAGATGCAAGAGTATTAATCCTTACAACATTCCTATCCTTACTACCTTCAGGTGATCAAGGTTAATACCAACAATAATAAGTCATACTGCAAGTAAGAGCTTTAATATGATGTGATGAGAATGGCACTTCTCTTCTGTGCTTTTCCTCTCCAAAACCCATAACCTTAGCCTAAGCATGAAAAAAATCAGACACATCCAAGTTGAGGGATTCTAAAAATACCTAACCAATATGCTTCAAATTGTCAATGTTATAAAAAACAGGGAAAGGCTGAGAAACTGTCATGGCAAAGAAGAGCCTAAGGAGACATGATGACTAGATGTAATGTGGTATCTTGGATGAGATCCTGGAATGGAAGAAGGGCACTGGATAATAAAGTAATGAAATTTAAATAAATGTGGAATTTAGCTAATAATAACATAAAAATATTGGTTCACTAATTGTCATGTATTACCGTAACAATGTAAAATGCTAATAATGGGGCCCCCCATTTTTTGCTGAGTAATTGGGAACTCTCTATATATACTATTTGCACAGTTCTCTGTAATTTTAAGACTATTCTAAAACAAAATGTTATTTTTTAATGTCTATGAAAATGATTTAAAGCTTAATTAGGTGAAGACTCCAGTTACCTCTGCTATTCCAAGTACAGTAAGCATAATGGAGAAATCAGCATTCCTGACATCTGTAAATAAAAAATTTTTTTTTTGTAAATAAAAATTTTTATTTCAATAAGCAATTGTTGTTTTTGTTGATGTTTTGAAGTTTTCATATGGAAAGAAAGGCGCGTGTTCATTTTTTAAGTAAAAAATACTATGTTATATTAAATTATATTTTAAATGGCATCAATTTAACAATAAAAATAAAGTTATGAAAACTCCAAATACAAAATAAAATTGCATTTTTTAAAAAAAATTCTGTATTTCACAGAATCTCTTGAGGTTGGGGTTTCCAAGTATTTTTCAAGTTTCACTAATAAGATGGCCCAAGAAACTTCATGAATCTGAATTCAGAAATGTCTTAAGTGGAGAGGGGACAGGGACATGGGAGATATCTGTTTTGCTGATAATGATCTAATAGACATGGCTTGGCTCTGAACTGGTAGCTGCAACCTTCTTCTCTGGATTTCAGCTAAAATAATGTGCAGCTGCAGCAGACTGACCAGGGCTTCCTGAACCCTAGATCCCAGTGAGGACTACCACAGGTGTCTCCTGGGTGTAGCGAAGGTATAGCTGGTTCCCTATGGATTCAGCTCTGTGATGTTGGCTGGAAGTCAACCCTAAAGACCTGGTCTTTCATACTGAGTATGATTTTGTCAACACCCAATTCCCTGTATTAAATCATTTCCTTCTCAAAATGCTAGGGTTTTTGTTGTGTTCAACTGAGCAACGATTCTATAAGAGGCCAGGAAAGGAGTCATAAATAAGTGATTAGGACTTCATGCTGCATGTTAAATATTTAAGAATACTTTCCACTTTTACAGAAAATGTTATTTACCATCTTATTTTAAATAGAATTTAGTCTTGGTTTACCTTTTGTTTCTCCTCTTTAATGGATATACTGTAGAACTGTCTATCTCTACTATAAGAATAAAGAACACTCTGCAAAAATGGTGGTACTAATTAGCACCTGACAATTGGCCTCAGCTTGGGGGTTATATGGGGGAATGGTGTGGACTATGCTTCCACAATGGAACCATGAGATTAGATGCTGTGACAGGTAGAGAATAAGGCAACAGAAGAGGAAGAGGGCAAGTTGATCAGAATAGGGTTGCAGACTGTGTCACACATAGCGTGACATCCTTCCTAGTGCTGGTGTGTTTTCTTGTGCACAGCAGACCCTGCCATGTCATGAGTGAGTATGGCATTGCATTGCATTAGACAGTAGAGCAAAATTCATAAATTGCTACATTGCAGGCCAGACTCTTCAAATTCATTTAGTTTGGCCAAAATCATGTTCAAGAAACTTGAGCCTACATTGCAAAATGAGAGAGTACAATCAAAAATAGGGATTTCTAGTTTTGCTTGAAAAAAAGAGATCTGACAATTCTGGGAATACCTTCCATGTATTCTAAGACTACCAACTCTGGCAATGAACAGTAGAGCTGAGTTCAAATTCCCTCTCATAACCACGCATACTCATCTTTATCACACAAATCACACTGAGCTGTGATTTCCTCTTTACTCACTTATCTTTCCCACTGCATTGTGGGGTGATACAGTTCCTTTTACCCCTGTACCTCTCCCACCCTGACTTATATAGTATATTCCTATTAAAATATTAATGTGTTTTTTAATTACCGAGTCAACTTATCCACTATTAATTATGTTAACATTTATTGAGTTCCCAGGCACTGATCTGGGAGCTTCTCATTTAGGCAGTGAACCAATGGCATTGGTACCAAATCAAGGACATCAGAGGAAACAAAGTTAACACTGATGAGACTTCTTTGAGATTTCTTTAAAAGAAGGGTGGTATTTCAAAAAATAAGGTAGGTACAGGACAGGGTACTATTCTAGGGAGAAAAATAAAACCCTGGTATAAGGCACACCTAAAGAGTGGAGAACAGACCTGTTGCTATAACAAAGAACCCAAAGGAAATAAAGATAGAGAAGAATATAAGAGCCAAATGTCAGAACAAATAAAGGCCTGATTCTAAGGTTCAGACCTGATCCTATCCACACTGGATGCTATTTAAGTAGATGTGATGAAAAGTGGGGTAGAAATATTTAGGTGACAACAAATTGTAGAAAGCTTTACAGTGGGAAAACCATGGCTTATAAAAGCAGGTGGTTTCCAAAGTGTATATATATATATATATATATATATATATATATATATATATATGTCAAAACTCGTTAAGTTTTATACTTTAAATATGTGCAATTTATTATACCTCAGTTAAACTTCAATAAAACTGAACAGAGAACAGATAGGCCTTCATAAATATCCAATTTATATTCTCAAGGGCAGCTATGTTGCAGGGAAGGAAGTAAGCTAATCTTTATTAAAATCCTACTAAGGACAAAGCAACACCAACTTTGGATAAGGACTTTATCCAAACTATTCCAATTAGTCAGCTCGGCAACTCTCCACATGAGACATTATCAACATTACTTAGAGAAACTGAAATTCAAATATCAGCTCTAAAGGTCATAGAATTAGTGAGGGATTAGGTTTAGACTTGAACTCAGGTCTATTTATTTTAAAGCCCTGAGATTCCAAGTGATTCTACACATAGTGAATATTAACATTGAGCCATTGAGCCAGCTTCATGCTCTAGTCTCATGACAAGTACCAAGGAAAATGGGTGGGAGCACACACATAATCCAAATTAAGGACTTTGATTTATGCGCATTGAGGTTATTATCTCACAATTTTCTTTACTTGTAGTGGTCTCCTCTGGCGTTGGCATCAGGGTAATGCTGGCCTCAAAAAATGAGTTGTAGAGTATTCCCTCTTCTCCATGTTTTTGGAAGAGTTTGAAAAAGGTTGGCAAAATCCACTTCTTTAATTTAACTTTATTTATTTATTTATTTATTTATTTATTTATTTATTTATTTTAATTTAACTTCTTTAAATATGTGATAGAATTCACCATTGAAGCCATCTGATTCTGGGTTTTCTTTGCTGGGAGATGTTTGCTTCCTGACTCAATATTCTTACTCTTCTTACCTTTTATTGGTCTTTTCAGATTTTCTATTTCTTCATGACTCAGTTTTAGCAGGGGCTGAAGAGTGAGGAAATGAGATGTTGGTCAAAGAGTGCAAAGTTTCATTTATAAGATAAAAAATGCAGACCTACTATACAGCATGGTAACTATAGTTAATAACACAGTATTGCATCCTTGAAATTTGCTAAGAAAGTAGATGTTAGGGCAGCCCTGGTGGCTCAGTGGTTTAGCGCCACCTTCAGCCTAGGGCGTGATCCTGGAGACCTGGGATCGAGTTCCATGTCGGGCTCCCTGCAGGGAGCCTGCTTCTCCCTCTGCCTGGGTCTCTGCCTCTGTGTGTGTGTGTTTCTCTCCTGAATAAATAAATAAAATCTTTAAAAAGAAAAAGAAAGAAAAAGAAAGAAAGAAAGAAAGAAGAAAGAAAGAAAGAAAGAAAGAAAGAAAGAAAGAAAGAAAAGAAGACCTTAAGTGTTTTCACTAGAGAAAAAAAAAATTGCACCTATGTAAGGTGATGGATATGCTAATTAGCTCAATTATGGAAATCATTTCACAGTGTATAGATATATCAAAGCATCACATTATACATCTTTATTGAGATTTAACTGACAAATAAAAATTATATATATTTAAGATATATTTAAGCTGGAGGTGGGAAAAAAACAAATTAAAGACAGCAAAATTTACTTCAAACACTACTTTTACATTTTTCAGAGACCTTTCACATCTGAGATAAGATTTTATTTATTTATTTGAGAGAGAGAGAGAGAAACAGAGATAGTGAGAGAGAACATGAGTGGGAAGGAGAGGGTAAAGCAGGCTCCCTACTCAGCAGGGCACTGGATATGGGGCTTGATTCCAGGACGCTCAGATTATGACCAAAGGCAGATGCTTAACCAACTGAGCCACCCAGGTGCCCCATCCTAAGACACTCTTAAACTGACTGGAAATTTACTGAAATTGAGAGAGAGGAGAGAACAGAAAGATAAAAAGAGAGAAAGAGAGAGAGAAAAAGAAGACAGGAAGAAAGAAAGGAAGAAAAACAGTATAGATAGATGAAGACCATGTCTCTTGGTTTTTGTGCCCAATTCATACAATGTGAGCCTTCTTTTTTTTTAAGATATGTGTTTATTTATTTATTTATTTATTTATTTATTTATTTATTTATTCATGAGAGACATACCCAGAGAGAGAGGCAGAGACATAGCAGTAAGCCTGCTATGGGACTTGATCCCAGATGGCGGGATCATGCCCTGGGCCAATGGCAGATGCTCAACCACTGAGCCACCCAGGTGTCCCTGTAAGCCTTCTGTTAAATGTCTAATTCAATCCAATCCACTTATCATGAATAGCATCGATTTCACCAATGAAAGCTTATTTCCAACACCAATTATGTCAATAAGTAAGCCAGTAATTTCACCAGTGGAAATCCATATGTTAGTTAACAACACATGTGGTTGTTGATCAGAAATAAGGATAGCAGAACTCCTAAGTGTGAACTTTTTGATACTAGCACCTGTCTTGGAGAAGAAAGTCTCATTAGGGAAATGACAACACTAATAATATAACTAAACTGTATACAGAATATTTGACTGCCTATCTTGAAGCATTTTAAAGTAATATAAAGTGTTCTGTACAAATTTTGGTTTATCTAAATTAAAAGGTGTCATAATAAAAATGTAAAACACTTTAGATAACTCTGAGTTTCAATACGTTGTTGAGTTACAGAAGTTAATTTAGGCAGAAAGTCATTTTAATTATAAAGCAATGTTGGGTCACGACCTGGGTATGGTTTGCTGTCATTGCTGAATTTTAGGAAGCTTATTCTTTCATTCTGTTCATTTGCCCTCAAGTGGTTCAAACTGTTATAGTTCATTGTGGTTGATTTGCCTTCAATTATTGACTTCTTCAGTCATTTGGGAATTTTTGTTGATTTTCAATTTGGGACTATTCTAGAACTTTTCTTTACCAAACTTCAATTTCTTTGGAACAAATAAGAAATGCATAATGGTCTCGAACATATTTCTTAATTTCTCTGTTCTTATGCTATCATTAATCAAGTATTATGTGCTTCAAAATCATCGTTCATTTGTCAATTACCTCTAAATTGACATGAATTCCTTCCTATGATAGAAAAGATAGTCATTGCTGTTTCACCATTAAGGAAAACGAGGTGCAGATATATTGATTCCATTTTCTCCACTGCAAATGGAGGAATGTACATTGTGGTCCAATATGGAATGACATATAAGTTGTGCAGTTTTGTCAAACATTAGAACAAAGATTAAGAATATATTTTTAGTCATTTTAGTACATAGAATTTTGTTCCGCATTTCCCATGTTTAGTGTTCTGTGTCCTTAAAGTCCTTAAAAGTCTAGAAAATGCATCAGAAAAGCTAATGATAATTAATCTCAAAGAATCCCACATCTAGTGCATGTGACTATAGCACTTTCTTGGGGTGGGGGAGAGTGAGTCATAACTGACCAAATTGTACTAACAACAAAATAATAGTAATTCTCATTTACAGTGGGTTTATAGTTTTAGTTCTCATTTAAAAATACATATATATCTTACAGTATTCTTAAACAGAAGGGAAATGACACATTTTCAAATTTATACTTTAGTCTCTCTTGAGACACTGTTTTAGAGGCCTAAGGCTACCATAAGATTGCAAATAATTTGCATGTTTTCTTTTAAATGAGTATCTTTTCAAGAAAGAAGAGATGTCAGTTTCCATCGTAAGCACTGGAAATGAGATCTGAAGAGTGAAGATGAGTTGCAGAAAAGTTGATAAAAGAGTTGAACAATGGTCTAATTCTGGAACTGTTAAATAATTGACCATGGTACGTCCTCGTTGAAGGCCAGTTGCCAAAAATAACTTCTAGAAATGGGATGAGAATCTTGGTCAGAATTGAATTAATTCCCCAAAGAAAGAAGAACCCTATTTTGTCAATGCACAGTAATTTTATCTTCTCATAAAACTTTTATCACAGTCAAAAGCATGTGTATCATTGCTAATGTCCAACTTTTGCCCAAGAGCTGAATAGATATTTCCCATCTTATGGAGTTGTTCCTATGCAGGATGTCCTAGGAGCCTTGTTGATGTTTTGTAATTCTCTTACATTTTTTTTTTTTACCAGAGTGTCAAGTATGTGTATTATGGCTAATGTTCACTATTTGACTGAGACTGCATAAATATTTCCCAAATTATACAACTGTTTCATTTCAGAAGGTTATTTATAACTCATATTGGTCTAGGTCAAAAAATAAATATGCTGTATTTCCTCAAAGTAAATTATTATGGGGTACATAATGGAAGTGAAAAGAAAGATAGACTCTAGAGACCTTGGAAATCTCAAGAGAACTTTAGGGAGAAGCCCGAGGCCTGACTACTCCATGTTCTTTTAATAAGTGGGGGGAATCTTTCAGGAACATGAGAGAAGCCACAGGATTTATAAACCATGCACATACAATATTCCTGACGTCTCTTCACTTGAAGCTACACATCGTCTCCACAGACCTGAATTTCAAAAAATACCAATGATTGGGAATAAAATGCCTTCTGGTATTATCTGAACATAACTTGCAATCTTACCTTAAGGCCCTGATTCATGCACCTGACAACTTCAATTTTCTGTTTATAATGCAGTATTGTCCGCCTCCAAAAATAATAGGCTTTATGGAATACATTGTGCATAATTTAATTCTTATATGCCAGGGAATTCATGACCCAGGAACATCTATTTAATTTCTAGAATAAGTATAGCTCAACACACACACACACACAAACACACAAACACACCAATATAACATGAGCACAATTTTAGCTTTAAATTTGATTTTAATAATTGTATCTGGTGAATTTTTAAAATCACTCTGTGCAAAACATGAAGGGAAAAGCATATTTTGAAAACCATGTTGATCATTTAAACTGTTGGACCTTGGCAATGATAGATAAAATAATGTTTAGCGTTTGGCAAATATTTATCAAGAAAATATCTATTAAATGATAGATCAGCTAAAATTATATGTATTAAAAATTATTTTCCTTGCCAGGTTAATCAAGAAAAAGATAGTCAATGAATTAAATACATTCGTATCTCAATTGGGTGTTTTACTTTATTGCAAACAGTAGAATTATCCAGTCATTCTTGCTAACTGCACTAATATTCATGAAAATATAACAATAACTGAACAACCATTTTCCTTTGTATTTTTAGGTCTGTACATTAGGGATATATACATCTATCAGAATTTTATATGACTTTGACCTCATTTTTGTTGAATAATGCCTTACCTTGTATTGTTGACTCCCTATCTAGTGTGAATCAGTATATCAGACTTCACTCTGGACCTGTAATTCCTCTGGGGCAATACAGATAAATGTAGATCTCCACTTTTCTGAAAATTTTTAGAAAAACAGTTGAGAAAAATGAATGCTCATAATATGAACACTAAGGCCAACTCTAGTACCAAATTTAATATCCACACTGATTCTAATTCTAATACCAACACTTACTGTGTATCAAGTAACCAGGTATCTTGAAGCTACCTGAAGTAGCTTCTTCCTTGTGGTGGAAATAGCTCTTATTAAATTCATTTTTCAGATAAGGAAATTAAAATAAAGAAGCCAAGTTCCCATAACCAGTAGGAATGGAAGTTGATTTTGAGTCCAGATCTGTCTGAATCTAGAAGACATACACTTTCCACCTTACCTCAGACAAAACTAAGCAATGTGTCACTTGACATTTTTTACTGCATAATATTGGAAATAGCATCATTCTTCTCATTTTAAAATCATTCCTTAGACTCTTCATTTTCTCTTGCAGTATATTCTTTTTACATCAAGGATTTCTAGTGTAAAATAGTTCTACCTTTAAAAAAAAAACTTCACAATGTTTCATTATATTCTGGAAAACTTGACTGGTTTATATTCTCTGTTGTCATTTCCTAGTCTTTCATTTGAGATTTTTCTGGTCACACTTCCACCTTGCTAGCTGCTTTTCATCAGTTGTAGACTGTCACAGGCCTGGGCATCTTCCACACCACCTTGACTCCTCTTCACCCCTCTAATCATTACTGCAGTACACTTAGTGAAGCTTATGGAAGAACAGAGCAAACAACACTCCTTCTTATTCTGCACTTTTATTTTTTTAAAGAT
The DNA here is from genome assembly GCF_018345385.1 of Vulpes lagopus. Classification (NCBI taxonomy): domain Eukaryota; kingdom Metazoa; phylum Chordata; class Mammalia; order Carnivora; family Canidae; genus Vulpes; species Vulpes lagopus. Next base: position 17,795,881 of record NC_054842.1, on the reverse strand, counting down.
TTTATTTATTTATTTATTTATTTATTTATTTATTTATTTATTTATCAGAGCAAGAGAGAGGGAGAAAAATCACATATAGGGGATAAGGGCAGAGGGAGAAGCAGACTCTCCATTGAGCAGGGAGCCTGATGTGGGGTTTGATCCCAAGACACCAGGATCATGACTTGAGCCAAAGACTGATGCTTATCCACTTAACTGACTGAGCCATCCCGGAGCCCCACCATTCTGCACTGTTAGGCCCGACAAGCATATTTGGGCATATGAAAATCTCCCTACTGACAGGGTTAAACAATTTCAGAAATAGTTAATAATGTACAAGGTTCTAAGTATAAAGCTGAACCAATTTGTATCTTCTCTTAGGTCTCACAAAGTGAGGGCTTACAAAAAGAGGTCTTCTGGTGGGTGGGGGGCAACCTGAGTCATAATCTCAAGTCTGAGCCCTTTTTCAAGTATCTCATACTGAAAACTCCTCTTCCTTTCATCAAGAAAAACCCCATGTTGAAAGATGTTCCCCCATTCATCAATAGGAAAGAGCAAATTTAAACAACGAGATACCACTATACCTCTATTAGAATAGCCAAAATGAGGAACAACACCAACTCCTGACAAGGATATGAAGCAACAGGTACTCTCTAACACTGCTGGTGGGAATACAAAATGGTACGGCCACTCTGGATGACATTTTGACAGTTTCTAACGAAACAAAGCATGCTCTTACCATACAATCCAGCATTACAATTCTTGGTATTTACCCAAAGGCATCGAAAACATCCACACAAAAACCTGCACATAGATGTGCATAGCAACTTTATTCATAATTGCCAAAATTTGGAAGCAACCACCATGTCCTTCAGTAGATGAATGGATAAATAAATTATGGTGCATCCAGACAAAAAATAGTATCCAATGCTAAAAAATTGAACTATCAAGCCATGAAAAGTCATGAGGAACCTTAAATGTATACTACTAAGGGGAAGAAGCCCATCTGGAAAAAGCTACATACTTAGCATACATACATAGCATACATAGCAGCAATGGAAAGATCAATGGAACAATTATAGTGACAATGGAAAGATCAATGGTTGCCAGGGGTTAGGGAGAGGGTTGGGATGGATAAGCGGAGCACAGAGGATGTTTTAGGGCAGTGAAAATATTCCATATGATATTATAATGATGGCCACATGTCATTAGACATTCACCAAACCCATAGAATGTACAAAACTAAGAGTCAATCAGGTAAATTATGGACTTTGGGTGATCATGCTATATCAGTGTAGGTTTATCAACTGTAACAAATGTTGGGATGTTGACAGTAGGGGAAGCTTACATGTACAGGGGCAGAGGTGTATGAGAACTTCTGTACTTTCTTCTCAGCCTTGTTATGAACTTCAAAGAGTTCTAAAAAAAATAGTCTATTTAAAAGGAAAATTATCAGGAAAGTCTTTTCTTTTTATTCTTAAAACTATATTCTTTTCAGTTTCCTACCAATGCTAACTGAACCTAAGAGTCCCTTAAGCACAAAATCTCTAAGGAAGAAGTAGCATTCAAGGACAAACATGTTTGCTTGCTGTTTTTTTTTTTTTTTCAGACACACTCCAAAAGAAGCGCTTTTAGATGGAACATGGTTTTCTCCATTAGCAAGTACATACCTGCCCTTGGAGTCAAAGGGCTTCCATTGTTATGCTTTTTAGAACTTCTGGTTTCTTTTCTTCTCTACTTGAGGTGTCAACTAAAGTCTCAAAAAGTTCTGTTACTCTTGAATAATGGAAATGAGAATATAAATATGGGTTAAATTCTTTTTTCATTTTGAAGTCTTCTTGAGATAAAGGTTGGTCAACAATGCTTCCTGCCCTGACTACCTTGTTAAACTAGATGTAATACCCTCTGTCCAGTTAAGTGTTGCTTAATTGTATTCCTCTCTAATTTAAAGCTGCAACCTTGAAAAAAAGGATGCAAGCAATTCATCTAATTTTCAAACATTTTCTTTACACCACAAGATCAGTTTTATGAAAAATCAGTATTTTTTAGAATACATGCGAACATTATTCAGTAAGTTTACAAAAGAATTGTATTAAAAATTATAAGGAAGAAATAATAAATAAGCTGAATCTAAGAGGTGTAAGGCTGAAAAAAAAGGATCACTTCTTGTTTGATATCAATACCTACTAGCCAGTTTTAATAGAAATCAGATTTCATTTATCAGAATTTGGTTTTTCAATAAAAACATGATTGCTAGCAATGGCTGGGAGTGTTCGTAATAAGGGAAGGTCAAGAACCCAATTTAGACAACAGAGAAGAGAAGAAAAAGAGAATCCAGAAGAAAAGATAAATTTATAGTTTAGTTCACAGTTAGTGTCTGGATGCAAAATGCCTCTGGGGACTGAATGCAAGGTCATTTGTTCATCTCGATCAGATACTAGGAATTATTTAGGTATGTGTGTGTATTAGTCTTTCATTTATTCAGTTAATTATTACTTGTGGGATCTACTGGGTGGGATGGGATACAAAGACCCACTCAGTGGCATTAGGTATGTGTGTGTATTAGTCTTTCATTTATTCAGTTAATTATTACTTGTGGGATCTACTGGGTGGGATGGAATACAAAGGCCCACTCAGTGGCATTTTCAATGATTTATCCAATAGGTAACATGAGACATGCATACATATAATTCAGTCAATGATGTAGCAATGGTAGAGTATGCTAATCTAAAGCATTGCTGGGACACCTGAGTGGCTCAACAGTTGAGTGTCTACCTTTGGCTCAGAGTGTGATCCTGGAGTCCTGAGATCGAGTCCCATGTCAGGCTCCCTGCATGGAGCCTGCCTCTCCTTCTGCCTATGTCTCTGCCTCTGTGTGTGTGTGTGTCTTTTATGAATGAATAAATATTTTTTTAATTTTCTTAAAAAAATTAAGCATTGCTTACTCAAATTGTGTTCTGCAGACCTAGGGCAATCTAGGAAATGTTTGTCACCCCTCCATGATAAGCAAAGCACAGAATTTGAGAGTAACTGTGTAGAAAATCTGGTAACATTTGATGTTGCTGCAGCATTCCATATGATCAGTGCTCATGAATGTTCTATCCAACAGTAAAAATCGGGGAATGATGTTTTGTATAGGTTTTTATTTTTCTTGTACTTAATATTTATAGTAATTTATAAATGTATCAGTCTGCAATGGATTAAGGGGGGGGGGAATGCTGTCCTTTAATTGATATTTTTTAAAACATTGTGAAAAAATCCAATCTTAAAGTTCAGAAGTGAGGAGGAGGGGCTCTACCCCAAAGTAAAAATGAAGGCTTAATGAAGAATCTGGTATTTTGAAGGGGTCTTAGAGCATGGTTAGGGCTTTAAAAGGTGGAATAGGATTACACGTTATATTTTGGGAAGAAAAAATAGCCTGAATTTAAAGTGTGTTTGAAAAGCAAGTAAATGACTTTGGCAACAATGGAACAACCACAAAGACAACTGGGGTGGTGGGTAGGGGCTGGAGGCTAGAATGAATAGAATTTCCAGAAAGGAACATGGATGCATTATTTGGCTTTGTAATAAGTGAGATATCTAGGTAGTAGAGTATTATAAGAGTTGTATCTTTTAGTGGGCTGCAAAAAAGATTGAAAATGATAATCTTAGAAACCAGAAGACCAGTTAGAGAACTATTGTGATAGAAGGGAAGCAGGTAAACAGGGCTTGACCTGGGTGCTGGAAGAGAGAACATGGCAAGAGTGGATTAATACAGGCTTTCAGGAAAACCCAAATTCTATTCCCGTTCAGCACCATGCACAGAACCTGACCCACAGGAGACATCCACTGCTGTCACTTTGTTGAGCTAGAGAGATTTAGAAAAGGGCCCAAAGGACTACCAAAAATCTGAAAATGTGTAGTCTAAAATGAGGACAAGATAGGCTCTATTTTAGGCATGGTCAAAGTTACACCTATTTTAAATGTGGCATTAAGAGAAGAGATGAGGTGGAAATACCAAGAGTCAGTCAGCTGTTGAGGTTTCAATGGTAAGGACATAACATGTCTAAGAGAAAGAATGTAGGGAAAGGATAATGCTGAGAAGGCTAGAATGCCAATTGAGAGGTAAGAGGAGGGCAATTGTACCTTTCCGACTCATCAGCAGGGAGTCGGAAAGGTACAATGGCAAAGACACAGCTTCAGGATTCCAGAAAGGAAGATTTTTCAGAAGACACATCAACCACACTCTGTGGGATCATGATACCTCTGGCTGGGGAGGCTAGATGATTTTTGGCATGTTTAGAGAGAGACATTTTCTCATTGTGGCAAAGTTCATAGTGAGTTGGAGCAGTTTGGGGCAAGATTAAATAGTGAGAAACAATAATCAGGGGTGAAAAGTATCTCTTAGAAAGAGTTCAATATAGTTTCAAGTTAAGAAAAATGTGATAGAAATCTACCTGGGGTGAAGGTGGTAGAACTGAATGAAGGCTGAGGGTGGAAGTGGGGAAGCAGGTATGGAGGAGAGCGAGAGCTGTGTGGAAAGGAAAGCTCACTAAGGGTGCAAGTGTTTGGAAGAAGCAAGAAGGCTGAAGACTTGAGAAAACAAGTAGCACCTAGGAAGTGAGAATTAGGAATGTGTATTCTGAGGAAGGAAGTGGGCAGAAGAGACAGGTGACCTTCTATAACCTGGAAAACAGAGGCACTGGTAATTTTTAAAAGAAAGTGGTTTAAGTGACTCAGCTAAGTTTTATCTTGGTTCAGCTGATCCACATCAGGCTGCACCTACTGATCAGGACTTTCTCCAACAGGACCCCAGTCAGGTTTTATGGGGTGGGAAGTGAAAATTGAGCAGGTGTCCCTACAATGGAGGCATAGGCAGCAGTTTGTTTACTTTCACCAAAATTTAAGATGAATTCCTGTTTTCCTGTTTTTGTGCTCCTTGCTCAAGTTCCTATAAAACATGAGAACAGTATTTTCTAAGAACTATTTTTGCACACCTTGTGGTTTATCAGCTAGTCAAAGTTCATGGAGCTGGGAGCAAGACAAAATAAGAAAGAGAATAGGGAAAAATGAAGGGGAAAAGAGTGTGCCACCCCAAAGTATGCCTCTTTGGCATATTGATTATTTTGAATTGGTCAATTTCTTTTTAGATTGTATTTATTTGTTTAACAGAGAGCGCATAAGCAGGGGAAGAGGCAGGCATTCAGAGAGGGAGAAGCAGACTCCCCACTGAGCAGGGAGCCTGATGTGAGTCTCAATTCCATGACCCTAGGATCATGACCTGAGCTGAAGGTAGATGCTTAACCCACTAATCCACTCACACACCCCTGAATTGGTTATTTGTAAGAAACAGACACAGGTAAGCTCTGAGAACTGGGTAGAAGTTATCTTTTTGTGAGAGATATTTACATCCAAAGGGAACTCTCTATGTGTAAAATTGTGTTCCAGTCTGTATTAGGAAGAGAAAGATGACTCTAAGCCTCTAGAACTCTTATCAATGGAAAAGAAAATAACTTAAATCTGCATAACAATCCCACTGTGTGTTTCCTGTGTTGTTTCCTAGGCATTTTGTAAACAGCCATGACTGGCCTCCTCACCAACTCAAAATCTTCTCTTGTATGTAGCTGAAGATGGTATTGAAGTGGTATCTTGGAGTATTTGGGGGAGTTGCTTAGTCTTCCTGGGTGTCCCTCATTTATACACGAAATATACATGTTATTAAACTTTTGCCTTTCTCCTGTTCATCTGCTTTTTATTACAAGGGATTCTCAGGGAAGACCCTAGAAGGGTAGAGTAAAAAAATTACTTTTCCTTCCCACAGAAGGTAGAAAGCAGAGACAGAATCAGGGACCCTCCATCTTGTTTATTGTAGTCTTTCTACATCTTTATTTCTTGTCCTTCTTTCTTATTCTCTCAGCCACTGACTTTATCCTGAATGACTGGCACAGATAAGTTGAAATCATTCTTTCCTTGAACAGTCTTTCTTCTCACCTAATTCTTAGTTCTCTCTCTGCTGGTCAAGCAGCACACATCCTGGGGGGATTTCCTGGACTCCTAGGCTCAATTGATCTTTTTCTCTCTCAGCTCTTCCTTTTCAATAACTGAAGATTTCATCAATTCCCAGCTTTGCCACACCCTGTAGCTAGGGTAGCATCATAAAAAAGCATTCATTACTCAGTGCCTTTGGAATCAAGCAAAAACTTAACACTTGGCTCTGCCATTTCTAGGTTGTGTAACTTTTGGCCACCCAGTAAGTTAATTTCACCTATGCAGCTCTTTCATCTTCAAAGTGAGGAAAATAACATATTGCAAAGATTACATTAATTGAAATAATAGTGGTAAATTCCCGGTTACATTGTCAAGAACACTGAAGAAATGATAGTTTTTATTAATACCGTGGGCATAGGGCTCATATTTACACATGCCATTCTCTGCCTGCTGCATCTCTGCCATAGCTATAATATTCACTGGACATGTGCAGACACAGTTCTGGCTAGCCTTTGAATTAACTAGAGACAAACCTAAAAGGAGTAGCCTCCTTCACTAGGAGGTGGAATCTGGAAAGAGTTGACCACTGTCCTCTCAGTATCCCGGAAGTAAGCAGACGTAAGAGTGTCTCATTATTCATAGACATCCCTTCCAATACTCTTTTTTCTCCTAAGACACAGCTACCTGACTTTTTAGTTAGTTTTATCTCTTCCCGGGGCAGATGCTGTTTTTTACCCCCTGCAAATACCTTCCCTTTTCAATTTTTCTCTTTTTTTAGATGTATGCTCCTGCTTCCAGAACTACTGGAAGGCTTTAACATCACCCACATTTCTGGGGTTGAACTTAGTAGCTGCCCCTCAAGGACAATAAGCATCTATCAAGCACCTACTACATGCTTAGGGTACCCTTCTATTAGCATATCAAGGCTTCCTTTTGGAAAGTTGAGATCACTGTTAGCCACTCATACCATATCCTCCAGTTCTTTCTATTACTCCCCTGCATTATCCAAACATGTTTTGTTTCCTCTGGGGGATCCTGCTGTATATGTGGACATACACAGACACACACTACAAAGCAGTATGCACAAATAAGTATCATTAATGAGAAACCCTACAGGTGGAGATTCACAAGCATCCCACTTGTTTCCTCCCAAGGGCCTCAAGTCAGTATGGTTAAGTCCAGATGCAGAGAACAAAAATTTTCTCTGACATGAATACTTGACATAGAGCAAGAATGGCTGCACATAGGCTGCTCCTGATGGGTAGGCTGAAACAATAAATCTTTGGTGCCCAATGGCATGGAAGCTCTAACTTCCATCCCTCTGCTCTTTATAAATGTCCCCTATCCACATGATTGAACCCAGAGGTTGCAAATTAAACTAGTATCTCAGATGTTAAATCTAGCTAGCAGATGGCCAAAGGGTATCATAATCTGTTTTGGATTAGTTGCTAAAAAGAGAAAGATTAAATGTGAAACTCTGAAATTCCAGATTCCCTCCTCAGTCATTTCAACCCATCAATGGTAGAGCTTTCCTGTGACTGACAACTCACTGCAAAATAATTCTCACACACAATTCCCACTTTCTCCAAGGCCTATAAATCCATCTGTGCCTTTTGTTGGAGCATGACAAAAAGAGTAGGAAGCAGCCACCTGGGCTTTTACAGGAAGCAGGAACCAGAGGGAGCCAGGTCTCCCTGCTCCAAACTGTTTCATTAAATAATCACTTAACAACTTCTGCCAAGACCCTGTTCCTGCTTAATTACTTGCTTTCTTCTTTCTCTTTTCAACTTTTTTAAATTGAAAATCCAAACCAGGCCTGTCACAATCTAAGAAGTCAGATTGCTTGAAGACATCTTCTGACTCTGTCTCATTAGGTGTCCAGCAACTGAAAAATGTATGATGGTTGAAGAAAAAGATGTAGGAGCAAACAAATGCAAAAAAATAAAAATAAAAAAGCAAATTTACCAACAAGGTCTAGTGAGGGAAACAACACTTTGAAATACAACTTGCTTTTCTATTTAATAAGGATAGCAATAAACTGCAGTCGCACAAATGAAGTGGAAGCCTAAGTATGATTTCTGGTAAATGATGGTTGCAGTCATTAATAGGGAAAACAAACATCAGGGAATGGACACAGTTAGTGAGTCCCTATTGTCTTAAAGGGATGTGAAACCAGATGGAGAGTCTCAAATCTGTGTCTAAAGAACAGGGAAAGATCACCTGAGCAATTAAATCAGAAATAGGGACTCAGTACTTTGGTCATGTAAAAAATGCTTTTCATTATCACCAAAATCAAACTTTAGATTCCACAGACCTATATCATACTTCCTATATTGAGTGCCATGAATGAATTTCTTCAAAATATTTTATTTAATATTAATGGTATTTTATTACTAATAAATACTAAATATCTGCAATATTTGATTTAATAATAGATTTCATTTATGTTTAAACATTAAAATATTATTTCAAAATTTGATCAGTATAAAAATATGACAGATAATTTACATTCTGTATTTGTATTAGGTCTTCAAAATCTGGTGTGTATTTTTTTTTAAGATTTATTTATTTATTTGAAAGAGAGAGAGAGAGTGGAAGAGGTAGGGCTTCTCCCACTGGAGAAGGAGAAAGAAACACAAGCAGACTCGAAGGAGCCTGATGCGGGGTTCAATCCCATGACCTTGAGATCACAATCTGAGCCAAAAACAAAGTTGGATGCTTACCTGACTGCACCAGCCAGGTGCCCCTCTGGTATGTAATAATTGACAGCACCTTGGACTAGCCACAGTTAAGCACTCAACAGCTACATGTAGCTAATGGCTCCCATATTCTATGACTACCAGTATTTAGTATATTTTTTTCATATTTTCTTTATATTATGTCAAAGCACCTCAATTTTACCTCCCAACCCTCATACAGAATATTTTATTCCTGCAAACTATTAGAGCATCTCAGAACTTTTTTGTTCTCTTACCATTTTTAATAGAACTATCTAGTTCTTGTGCAATAAATCCAATAACTGCTCACAGCCATACACTATAATTAAAGATTTAGTTATTTAGTTCTTTTGTTTTGCATTAGGGCTCTTCTATTCCAGTTTTCTTTCCCCTGGATTCAGTTTTGTAATTGTTTACTTTGGCAAAGTGGTCTTTGTATGATCATATTTAAATGTAGGCAGGAGATGTAGTTTCCTTCAGTTTGCATGCACACATGAGCAGAAAGCTGGCTGTTAGGCTAGGGAACAAGGCGGGTCCTTATGGGAGTCCTACCATGGCATCGACAATCCTAACTCTTCCCAACTAATTTTCATTAGTTTAGGAAAAGCTCTTGTGGTCTTTGGTGGGGAGGGCCGGTGGAACACAAAAGAGCTACACAAGCTAACTCTATGATGGAGGATATATTTTGAGTTAGGGGAGGCACTAACTCATGGCTTTTCCAAATTAGAACTTTCTATTAACCAGTCCCCCTTCATACATTTCCCACTTCTCTACTGGCAATGTTGAGCACCGCAGTTTCTTTCTACCTGGATAATGTCTGTCCTGTTTTATTTATCAATAAGCTTTCTGTTTCTAAGTACATTAGAAACTCTCACTAATGACCTCGACAGCCATGCCCCTCACACAGTTTCCTTCACTATTAGGGCTTGTCTAGGTTTGGGGTCCTTAGAAGGAGTACTTGAGAAGGAAAATCTTATTGCAAGTGATTTAGCAAATTTCAGTAATGGCATTAGGAGAAGAGCAGACAGACATTGACTCAAATCTGTTGATGTGTTAAGTGCAATTTGATCTAATTGAGAGATTACCACTCTCTGTATCCAGGGAGTTCAGAAATTGGTGTGGCTCCACATTTAAGTAGCAGAACTTAGTAATGACTAAACTGAGAGATGTTTAGGGATCTCCAAAGAGTCCCGTTGTCATTTTCTTTCATAAGACAATTCCAAAGATAAATATAAGGAATGTTAATGAGCATACTGAGGGGAAAAACCATCAGAGGCAAACTGTCACAGAATAGACAGTACAATCACAAAGTGCTATTTTCAGGAAGTGCCCTCCCACTTTCTGCAGGAACTTTTTCTACAGCTATGCACACATCATATATTAAAATTAAGGCCTAGCTAACAGTAAGAGAAGCAATAGCTGAAACCATTACATACACAATACTGGGGTTGAGTAGACATGCAAACCTAACTCTGTAGTAAACGATACTGGAATCAAGCAAAAAAAAAAAAAAAAACACTAGGAACTTCTGGGTGTAGTTATGGCTGTTGGTCAACCAAATAGCTAAGTCATCAAAACTAATGGCTTGCTCAATAAGACCTACACCAAGATCTTAATCTCATTGTTACCACTAATCTAAAGCTACTATGTCATACCCTATGCTTGGCCCTAAGTAATTTCTTGCCTGCAAAACCTACCTTAAAGTCACTCTCCTCAAGTCCTAACACCCTAAAAATACCTTGTCTTAATTTCCCACAGCTCCCTCAATGTGCTGGTCTCTCTTGATGCAGTAAATCTGATCAATTTAGTTTTGCTAAATTAAAACCATAGTGAGAGATCACTTTCCCTGTTAAAGTGGCACAAAAACAAGTGATAACAAATGCTGAGGAGGATGTGGAGAACAGGGAACCCTTGTGCACTGTTGGTGGGATTGTAAATTGATGCAGGTACTATGGAAGACAGCAGCTAGGAGCCTCATGAAATTAAAAATAAAACTACTAAAAAATAAAAAATAAAAAAAAATAAAAATAAATAAAACTACTATACAATATAGCATTTCCACTTTGGGGTTATATCTGAAGGAAATGAAAATACTAACTCAAAGAATATTTGTACCCTATGTTCATAGTAGCAGTATTTACAATAGCTGAAGCATGGACACAACCTAAGTGTCTATCAACAGATATGAATGGATAAAGGAATTGTGAGATGATAGATAGATAGATAGATAGATAGATAGATAGATAGATAGATAGGAATATTTTTCAGCCATAAAAAATGAGGAAATCCTACCATTTGCAACAACTTGGATGGACCTTAGTGATATTATCATAAATGAAAGAAGTCATACAGAGAAAGACAAATGCTATATGATCTCACCTATATATGGAATCTTAAAACAAGAAAACAAAACACCGAACTCATAGAAAAAGAAATTAGATTTGTGGTTGCCAGAGGCAGAGACAGGGAAGGAAGAATTGGAGGGAGGTGGTTGAAAGGGGCAAACTTCCAAAAAAGAGGAAGAAAAAAAAAAGGAACAAAATTCCAGGTTTAAGATAAATAAGTAGTGGAAAGGCAATGTACAATATGACTACAGATAACACTGCTGTGTGATATGTAGGATAATTGTTAAGAGAGTAAATCCTAAGAGTTCTCATAACAAGGAGAATTTTTTTCTTTTTAATTGAATTCACATGAGATGATGAATTTAATCAAACCTAGTATAAAGGGCAGCCCCGGTGGCTTAGCGGTTTAGTGCCGCCTTGAGCCCAGGGAGTGATCCTGGAATTCCAGGATCAAGACCCACATCGGGTCCCCTGCGTGGAGCCTGCTTCTCCCTCTGCCTGTGTCTCTGCCTCTCTCTCTCTCTCTCTCTCTCTCTCTCTCTCTCTCTGTCTCTCATGAATAAATAAATAAAATCTTTTTAAAAAAAACCTAGTATAGTAATCATTTCATAATATATATAAATCAGACTCATTCTGTATACCTTAAACATGGACAGTGATATACGTAAATTATTTCTCAATAAAACTAGAAAAAATTAAATAAATTTTGCTGATCAATAGGCTATTCCACTATTGACTATTCTCATCAATAGTCAAGAACTGTTTTTGCCTTGTTGATTGGGAGCCTATGATGTACCAGATACCATGCTCAATGTCTTATATACATTATATCGAATCTTTACAACTCTGCAAGGTACTGTTGTTGTTCCCAATGTACAAAGAGGTAATTGAGACTCAAGGAGGTGCCCTTCCCTTCCCCTCTACACAAGTAAGAAGTGGTAGATCCAACATCTATGTGCCTCTAAAAACTTTTGGCATGCCATGTAAGCCATTAGTCATTTGAAAATACAGCATAGAAACTTACATCTCTAGCTCATTCTCTACACTAAAATTGATTTTGAATGCGCCAATGATTACAATGTAGGCTAGCTTTATAAATTCCTACAAGAACACTAAGGGAATCTTCAATTCTATCAAAGCAACTCTGGAAGGGCTCATGAATGGGAGCTGGTGACCACAAAGACCAAGCCATGATTAGAGGGTTGGAACTTTCAGCCCCACCTCCCATCCTCCAGAGAGGCAGGAGGTAGAAATAAAGTGAATATTTGATCATCTCTATATGAATAAACCTCTATGAATTCCTAATAGTATGGGGTTCCATGAACTTCCAGGTGGACAAACACATCCATGTTGGGTAGTAACACATGCCGACTCCCCAGGGGCAAAAGTTCCTGCACTCGGAACCCTCCCAGAGGGCAAATATACCTTGCCCTTGGTATATTTCCATCTGCCTGTCTATATTCTTTATCACATCCTTCAATAAATTGGTAACCGTAAGTTTTTCCTTGAGTTCTGTGAACAGTCCTAGCAAATTAATCAAACTTTGGAGTGGATTGTGTGAATCTCTGATTTATAATCAAATTGGACAGAAGTTATGGGTGATCTAGGGATTTAACACTTTCAATTGGCATCTGAAGTGTGGTAGGAGCAGTCTCGTGGGACTGAACCCTTAACCTGAGGGATCTGATGCTGTCTCCAGGAAGATACTACAGAATTGAGTTAAGATAGCACAGAGAATTGCTTGATGTGGGGAAAAAGCTTCACACATTTGGTGACCAGAAGTTTGAGAAGTGCTGTGTGCGTAGTAAAGAAAACTCACAGAAAGGAAAGACGCAGTAGGGAAGAAGGAAAATTGAAGTTTCTTTTTTTATTCAGAAATAATATGAGTTGGGGGTGTGCTGAGGTGGCTCAGTCGGTTGAACATCTGACTTTTGGTTTCTTCTCGGGTCATGATCTCAGCGTCCTTAGATATGCCCCAAGACAGGCTTACACTCAGCATGGAGTCTGCTTGTCCCTCTGCCTCTCCCCCAATCCTTGCACATGCACATGCTCACATGCTCTCTCTCTCTCAAATAAATAAATAAAATCTTTAAAAAAATGAGGTCTCTTATGCTAATTATATTTTTCTAATACATTGAATATAAGCACAAACTATTACATTCAATAATATTTATATGTGAAATATTTAAAATAATCATATACCACACTTTGTACCAACTGGCCAAGAGGCCCAATTGCAAAAGACTTTCTCTAAAAAGTGCATCTTCTAGAAAATTCATTATATTTCAAAGCTGATCTTTTGCCTGGCTCAGAAACTTAGAAATTCAGATCTTGTCAGTATCCCCCAGTTGCACAAATTCTAGGTTTAATCAAACTGACAAATCTTATAAGACAACTGTAAAAAGCCAGAATGCCAATTTAAGAAAATGTGATGAAAACTATGATTGCCAGCTAGTTTGGGAGTTCTTATCAGTATGACCAGAACACCCTCTCCCTATAGACAATATATCCCTAGAGTCAACTAACCACCTGAAGTGTTTCTTCCAGACAGTAGGATCAGAGCAAGGTTGCTAAGTAATGACAGTCAAGCCTCGCTGACCTGGAAGCAAGCAGTCCTGTCTCTCTAGGATGACTTGGAATCACTTCAGCACACATAAAGTCAACTCCATAACTGCTCTCAGCTGCCAGTGATATTCCCAAATCAGGAGCAGGATGTGGGGGAGAAAATAACTTATTGTTGATTTCATTTGCTTTTGGGGGGAAATGACACTCAAAGAAGGTCATTAATAATTCTAATAAGTGGTAAGGCCATAGTTCTTCAGATCTATCTAATTATAAAGTGCATGTTTTTTTCATTATATTCTATGTCCTCACTAGCTATGCCAACATCTTCAGTCTATTTTGATTCTCTGAAATTCTGTTGCTATAGCTGTAGAAGGATGTTATTATTATTTTTTTTTTACTTACAGTTTCTCCTGTATAGAAGATGTAAAAACTGAATTCTTGAGAATTACTGGTTCCAACAGAGGGTTGAGTTGTTACAGCCCATCTCTTCTGCTGATTATAATGAAAAGTTCTGGATGAAACACAAAAAACTACCCAAGGATGCTAAAAAAATAAAAGCAGATGGATTAAGGATGGATGTCAAAATTTAGAGAAGTGACTGCTTGGGTAAGTTTCTCTGTTTTCTTTTTTCTTTTGACAGCTTCTCACACAGAGCTGTGAGGTGGTGGCAGCAGCACAGACAGCTAATATTTGAGTGAAAACCCAGTATTTTGAATCAGAGAAACCAGGAAAAAGAGCCCTTGGTAGCTAGAGGGTGGGGGGAGCATCCAATAGTGGAGAAAGCCACAGAAGATACCTCCTAATTCTCTGTGTGAACCTGTTCATCCTGAGGCACCTGAAGTGAACAGAAATATATAAGTCCTTAACAGAGAAATAGGAATTATAAAAAAAATACCTAAGTAGAGATTTTAGAACTGAGAAATAAAACATCAAAAAGTTTTAAAACTCACTGTGTGGGCTTAAGAAGGAAGATGAAAGAAGAACATCAATGAACTTTAGGGTAGAAAATAAAATTAACCTATCTAAAAAACAAGGAAAAAAATTTTTAAAAGTAAACAGAGCCTCAGAGACCAAGGAGACAATACCAAAAGATACTGCACGTTAGTCATTGGAATCTCAGGAAAGAAAATGAGCTGGAGGAAACATAATATTGGAAGAGATAATTTCTGAAAATTTCCCATGTTTGGTAAGAGTTATAAATTTACAGATTCAAGAAACTGTGAAATCCAAAATAGGAGAGATTCAAGCAAAACCATTAGATAGACAAATTATAATGAAACTGCTGTAAAATGTAAAACACAGATAAAGAAAAAATGTAAAGGAAGCCACAGAAAAATGACATATTACATGCAGGTAAACAGTGATTTAAGTGACTGTGGGTTTCTCATTAGAAAATATGGAAAGAGCCCAGATGTCCATTGACAGATGAATGGATAAATAAAAAGTGGTATAGATATACAATGGACTATTAGTCAACCATCAAAAAGAATGCAATCTCGCCATTCCCAGCAACATGAATAGAATTAGAGGGTATTGCATGTGATGTAATGGGCACTGAGTGTTATATGCAACTGAGGATCACTAAATTCTACCCCTGAAACTAATAATACACCATATGTAAACTAAACTGAATTTAAATTCAAAAAAGAGAGGGAGAGAGAGAGAGAAAAGAAAACATGGAGGCAAGAAGACTGTGAAATAATATCTTAAAAGTGCCCAAAGAAAAGAACTTTCAACTCAGCAATCCATATCCAGTGAAAATAGCTTTCAGGAAGGACTGTGACAATAAAGAAAATCTCAGGTGAAGAAACAGAATTTATTACCAGCAGAAGAGCTCAAGATACTAAACCAAGTTCTTCAGGCTGAAGGGGAAGGGTATCAAAGAAAAACCTGCATCTTCAGGAGTGAAGGAAAAGCAACAGAAATGATAAATATCTGATCATGGTAACAAAAAAAATTACAAAATATATATGACTTGAAAGTAAAAATCATAAAATTGTCTGATGGGGTTTTCAATGCACAGAGTTACTTATAATCCATCTGTCATGGTGACAGAAAGGTCAATTGTGGAGTTCTATATGGACTTACATCGTTGCAGCATGTCTATTTTACTTGAAGTTGTACAATACTAACTCTAAGTGGATTCTGAAACCTTAAGTATGTATATGGCAGCCTGAGAAAAATGCACATACAGAGAGCCAAAATGTCAAAAGCAAACTAACATGAAATACCAAAAATTATTCAAATATTCCAAATAAAGGGAAAAAAGGAAACAAATAAACATGAATCAAGACTAAGAAAGAAGGATGCCTCGGTGGCTCAGTTGTTGAGCATCTGCCTTCAGCTCAAGTCGTGATTCCAGGATCCTGGGATGGAGTCCCACATTGGGCTCCCCCCAGGGAGCCTGCTTCTCCCCCTGCCTATGTCTCTGCTTCTCTGTGTGTCTCTCATGAATAAATAAATGAAATCTTTTTTTAAAAAAAGAGTAAGAAATAAAAGAAAAATATGAATGATCTAAATTTAATCATATCAATTTCATTAAATATAAATTATCTAATCAGAACAATCAAAAGACAAATCAAACTCAATAAACTCATTATACATTGTCTACAGGAAATTGACTTTTAAAGATTTTTTAAAAATCTCTTAAAGATTTTTAAAATATTTTTCCATGGGACCCAGACGTCCCATGGAAATCGACTTTAAACATAAAGATATACACAAATTTTTAAAAAAGTGAAAAATGATGTAGCATGCAAATGAAAGGAAGAGCTACCTTCTTGTCTCACAGAGTCAAAGAATGAATCTTGCAGACAAAGGAGAGTGAGTAAAGCGACGGAGGTTTATTAAGCAAAGATACAGAGAGAAGTCTCAGGAGTGAAAGGGGCCCCGACACACTTGCCAACATGGGCTTTCACTGACCATCATTTATGTAGAACTGACCAGGGAGCTTGTGGCCTTATCACTCTTGTGATGTCTTAGCTTGAGTAAGGACTGGTGATAACATCATTTATGGCCTATTTCTTTTTAGGGTCTGGCTATTCTTAGTTGGCCACAAGTGACTGTCATAGAAAAAAGACCTCTTTCCACATACCTAGGGCAGGGTAGTCTGGTTGGTTACCTTATTTCTGGTTTCCTAACACCTCACTATTTGTGGAATTTCTGTGAACCTGATCCCATAGGCCCTAGCCTGTCTCTCCCTATCTGGCCCCATCTGGCCCTTACGCACAAACACTAATCAAAAGAACATTGGACTGACTAAACATAGCAAAGTAGTCCTTAAAACAAGTAATATTACAAGGGATAAAGAAGGACGATTAAACAGAAATAATTAAAAGTCTGAATGTGTATGCACCCCAACACAGCTTAAAAATATTAAACCAAACTGTCAGAACTAGAAGGAGAAATAGAGCAATCTACAATTATAGTTGGAGATTTCAGCATTCTTCTTTTAGTAATCAATACAACATGTAGACAGAAAATCAGTAATGATAATAGAGGACTTGAACATTAGCAACCCACTTAACCTAATTGATATTTATGTAACACATCACCCAACAAATGGACAACATGTATTTTTTCCAGTGCAACAATCACAACAGACAGTATTCTAGATAAGAACACAAACCACAATGAATTTGAAAGAGGAAAATCAGATGAAGTATAACATCTAACCATAACAAAATTAAAGTAGAAGCCAATAACAGAAATATATCAGGAAAGTCCCCCAAATAATTGGAATTAAAAGGATTCTAAATAACACAGGCCTTAAATAAGAATTCACAAGAAAAAATTGAAAATAAAAACGCAACATACAAAATTTGACGGATAAAGCTTTAAAATACAAAGAAATTTACCAATTTTTAAATTGATTATGAAATTAATCATTTAAATCTCCATCTTGGCAAACTATTAGAAGTAGAGCAAATTTAACCCAATGCAAAAAGAAAAAGAAAATAATATAGAGAAGAGCAGAAATTAATGAAATAGAAAATAGAAAAATAATGAGATAAATTAATAAAAACAAAAGCTGATTCTTTGAAAAGGTCAAGAAATTTGGCATTCCCTTATGCAGACTTAAGAAAAAAAGAGGAAGAATGTAAGAAGGTATATCACTATTTATCCTATGAACATTAAAAGGATAATAAAGGAATATTATAAAAGACTTAATGCCCAGCAATTTGAAACTAGATGAAGAAGGTAACCTGAAAAGCCTTGAATATATTAAGGAACTTGAATTCATAGCTATGACCATTCTACAAAGGAAACTCCAGCCTTTTTTGTAAATTCTACCATGGATTGGGAAAAATAACACCAATCCTATACTACTCATCCAAAAAGTAGAAGTGAACATTTCCTAAGTCATTTTATGATGCTGCTGCCACCTTGGTACCAAATCTAGACAAAGTAATTACCAGGAAAAAATAAAAACAACTTAGAAATCTTAGCAAATTCAACCCCATTCTATAAAAAAAAAGACAATAAGACAAGATCAAATGGTGCTTATTTCATAAATACAAGCCTTGTTCAACAGTTAAAGCCAAGTAGAATGGCTAAACTTTTCTAAATAAATAAATAACAGACACTACCAACTGAAAATTGTTTAAGTCACCAATGAGAATGCAGAAATGGGACTACTATGTTGGAAAGTAGTTGAAGTTTCTTATAAAGTTAAACATATACTTATTATGTGACCCAGCAATCCCACTTCATGGTACCCCAAAGATATGAAAATTTATATTCACAATAAAATCCCACAAGCAGATGTTTTTGGAAACTTCACTAATTAAGCTACAAAAACTAGGGAAAAAACTCAAATGCTCTCAAATTTGTGAATGGATAAGCAAACTGTGGTCTATCAGTCAGCAGTAGATAAGAATGATGATGTGTGTAACATGGATGGATCTCAAGTACACTATTTCAATTAATAGAAGCCATATTTTTAAAGAAAGCTATATATTACGTGTCCCATCTGTGTCACATTCTGGAAAGACAATGTCATAGGAACAGAGAGTAGATCAGTGGTTCACAAGGTATGAGGTGGAGGCAGGGATTGGTTACTAAGGGGTCTGAAGGAACTGGGGCCCAGGTGGGTGATGTTCTATGTCTTGATTGTGGCTTTTGTTATATGAATATGGTTGGCTTTTGTTTTGTTTTGTTTTGTTTTGTTTTTCAAAACATACAGCATGGATTTTATTGTGTGTACATTTTAGTTAAATGTTTAACAAAACAATAGTGAATGAGTTAGAATGGTGGATATACAGTTAAAGTTAATCGGGGATCCCTGGGTGGCTCAGCGGTTTGGCGCCTGCCTTTGGCTCAGGAACCGATCCTGGAGTTCTTGATCGAGTCCCACGTCAGGCTCCCGGCATGGAGCCTGCTTCTCCCTTCTCCTATGTCTCTGCCTCTCTCTCTCTCTATGTCTATCATAAATAAATAAACCTTTAAAAAAAAGTTAATCAGCAACAGAAACACAGATAAAATAAAATCACAGAAATATTGGAACTCAAGTATTGTTCATGACAGGAGTTTCAGCTAATGAATGTTGAGCATTCTTGGCATCAAGCATTTAAATTGTCTAATTTGGTCATTTGCCAACTCTGGTGGGAGACCAGGTATGACTCTTATGGCATTATCAGTTTTATGATGTTTTCTTTCTTTTTAAAAATGTTTTGAAGACTTTATTTATTTGAGAGAGGCAGAGAGAGAGAGAGAGAGAGGGAGGAGGCAGAGGGGGAAGGAGAAGGACAAGCAGACTCCATGCTGAGTGCAGAGCCCAACATAGGGCTCGATACTAGCACCCCGAAATCATGACCTGAGCTGAAATCAAGACATTACAGACATTTTTCTTTATTGTCTATTTCAAAGGGTTTTCTGAATTTTTATAAATAGAATGCCTTAAGTTTTATAGCCAGAAGACATTGAATTTTATTTAAAAAATTTAAATACAACAGCACCTATTTAAGTGATAATTGTGAAATATTATTCCTAAAGCACATACGTCACATTTTTCGAGTTATTCATTTCCTCTTTCAACAGGTACTTACTAGGGCCTCCTAAGATAACTGAATCAAACAAGCATATGTTTTGTTTTCTAAAAAAAGGAAAGTGAAATTTCAAGTGAATCACATAATCTGTACTGTCTCTCACTTTGAAGGACTGAGACGTCAGACCCATTTTGGGAGCAACAGGTGCTCAGAATTCCCTCCCAGTTGAGTGTGAGTGACACATCAGCACTGTCACTCCATAGACCTCCCTCCAGATCAGAAAATACATTTTTCAGGTGGCTGCCTGGGTGAACGATAAACGTTTGTTCCAAAGTGACAGAGTAGTCCCAAAGAGATGCCCCAAATAATAAAAATTATGATATTTTATGGGTCTATGTCCATCTCGAATGTGCTTTCACATATATCTCATGTGATGATAGTCCAAATACTTTGGACAGCAGCAATATAACATTGAACAACTTCATGTGGGAAGTAAGAGTTCATTATTACCTCATTCTCCCTACCATGTTTGCTTCCAAACTGTAGCAAGAAACCATACCAAGGAAATCCAACAGCTTGGCCAGGCTCGAAAAGGTGGTGACTGAGAGAAGGAATAGTAAATAATACTCCTTGGATGCCCACTGAGTATGACGCAGCAACAGCATGAGGCACTTATGTGTGTCAATATTTTTTTTTATGACTAAGGGGCTTTTATCCTGAAGACAATATAAGTGAGTGAAAATAAATGAGTATGTATCTAAATCAAAGTATGCAAAAAATATATAATATTATTCCTCTTGAGCTCATTTGGGAGATGCCCAGAAATCCACCATCCTTGCCCCTAAAATACTTCACACTAACTTCATAGATCTTCACTATCTGGTCATGTAGCTCCATTTTCTCTTACTGTGCAAATATTTCCTTACGGAAGGAACTTGGGGCTTCAAGCATCATACACACTACTCATTCTCAAAGTCTGGTCCCTGGACCAGCAGAATCAGCATCACTGAGACTCACTAGAAATACAAAGTGTTGGGCTCCAGTAATTCTGATTTGGACTACTGAATCAGAAACTCAGAATTGGGGGAAAGGAGGATTGTGGTCATCTGTGTTTTTTTCCAAGTCTTACAGGTGGTTCTGGTGTACCTGGAAGTGTAAGAAGCCTACTATGCAAATTAAAATACTAACAGAAATGGTGGGATTATAATTTTAAAAAAATATAATCATTTGTACCCAATGACTCTTCTCCCCATTCAAACTGCTAGTTCAGGGTTGCTCTGTCTTAGCAGGAGTTCCCTACTAAGACAAATATTCCTATGCAAGGATTCATGAAATGTGCCCAGGAGAAGCTTCAGAAGGTAGGGGAAGGCAAAGTAGCCATGCAAAGGGATAATCCTGAAAGGCTGTCTCCAGGAGCTCTGGAGTGTAAATGAGTCTTCAGGGTCGTCCCAACTTGAGACAGGACATTCATCCTTCCATACCATGGTTGGCTGAGGGCTGCCCCAGGGGATAAACTCCAGACCTTCTCCAGCTCTCTGCCAGGGTAAGCAAAGTAGCACAGTAGCCTGAGAGCAGTCTGCCCCAAAAAAGCCACAAGGTGTGGAAAGCAAAGCACACCAAAGCTTGGGAAGGGCACACAGAAACTATAACAGGATCCTTTGGGAAAGTAACTCAGGACCCACACAAAGATTTGAGCAAAAACATCCCAAGAAACAGTAATTTCTCCCTCTTACCCTCTGATCACCAAACCAGAAAAGGATTCTCTGGGAGATAAAATGAGTGGAGAAAGGCAATGAGAGGATAAGCACTGATGGATACCAATGAGTGAGGTTCTGCATATTACTCTTTGGGCAACATGGACATGACCTCAAAGTCACAGAAATAATAATGCTAATAACAATAACCATGGTAACAATAGCTTGCATATATAAGGCCCTTAATATGTGTCAACACTCTTCAGAGTCTTCTCTATTTACCAGCTCATTTAACCCACACAACACTAAGCACCATTATGATCCCTATTTTATACTGAAGAATATTGAGAAACAGAGCAGTCCAGTGACATAGTAAAGATCATGCAGCAAGTAAATAGTAACCTGAGATTGGAACCTAAACAGTCTGGATCCAGAATGTATTTTATTGTCTGAGTCTGAGGTCATGTGAGTAACTGAATTGTGTATCATTTAAATAACTATAAGTCAGGGGTGCTGGGGTGGCTCAGTGGGTTAAGTTGCCAACACTTGGTCATGAGATCAAGCTCCCCATCAAGCTCTGTGCTGAGCAGGGAGTCTGCTTGAGATTCCCTCTCTCCCTCTGCTGACTGCCACCCTTACTCACATGCTCTCTCTCTCCCTCTCAAATAAATGAATAAATCTTTTAAAAATATATCCATAAGTTGTGGCATTGACATACAGGAAAAAATAAATAGAATTTAAAGAATTAAATAGATTAGTTGAATATAATCACATGGAGACATAAAAAATACATACTGTGGGAAGTGAGTCCAGGAGGGGTGTGTGTGTGTGTGTGTGTGTGTGTGTGTGTGTGTAGGGGTGAACTGAGATGGGAAGGAACAAGTCTAAATATAGTTCATTTTGGAGGTTGTGAGCTGTGGGCAAGAATTTCATCAGCAACTAGGAGAGAAACTCCCTGGGTCATTAAAAACTTCAGCCAGTTGGGACGCAGGTTGGCTCAGCTGTTGAGCATAGCCCTTCCTCTGAGGTCGTGATCCTGGAGTCACTGGATGGAGACCCACATCAGACTCCCTGCATGGAGCCTGCTTCTCTCTCTGCCTGTATCTGCCTCTCTCTCTCTCTCTCTCTCTCTCTGTCTCTTATGAGTAAATAAATAAAATCTTTTTAAAAAATTAATGTGAAATTTAATTATTGATTTATACTTCAGGTTCTTTTTTACTTGTTAAGTCGTGCCTTTAAAAAATACAAAATAAATATGTTAAACAATAGTTAACATTCCCACGATATTTATCTTTTTTATTCTCTACACCAACCCTTTTCCATCTCTAGGAAAAAATACTGTTAAAATTTTGCTTATGTACTTATAGACTTGCATTTTAAAATTGAAATCTTACTAAGTTATTGTAAATAGTATCAGAACACTAAATACAAATTAAGATTCACCATAAATATATATTTCCATTATTGGGTTAATAAGAAACACTTAAATACTTAATTGAGGTACTTGAAAGGAAATAGAATGTTAAATTTATAGGTGCAATTTAAAATATTTAAATGGGTTTAATTAACAAAATTTATAAATAGGGACAAACAATAATAGCAGTGAAATACTATATTTACTACACTATTTCTCTTCCCTGCAATCTCAGGAAAATCTTATTTCCCAGTTTTGCTAATAGTTAGGTTGAGATCTTATAATTGAGTCTTTGCCTATGGGAATGTGTCACTTTGGTTCAAGATGGTTAAGAGCAGGAATGAGTAGAAGGAAAGCACTCCAAGATAGCAAAGTTGCAAAAAGAAAGTAGCCAGATTTTTTAGTAACCCACAGGAGATATGCCCAGGAAAACCACTTTATCCGTATCAGGCTATGACTCAAGTGAGAAATACACGTTTGTTGCAGTTTAGCACAAAGGAAAATACTCAGTGTCATTAGTCATAAAGGAAATGCAAATCAAAACCACAAGGAGATTCTACTGCACACTCATCTGTATGGCTAAAATTTTAAAAAATAGTAACAAATGTTGGCAAGGTGGGCAAACAAACATCAGCTCAATGTAAGGTATGGACATTGCTCTTTGTAAAATTTAAAAAAAAAAGCAGAATTTTAAATCCTGAGACAATCAGAAAAATTTGAATATTGACTACTAATCTGCTAATATTAAATTATTGGTAAGTTTTTAAAGTGTTCAATGTTGTAACATCCTAAAAAAAATCTTGTATTTTAATGTTTGTTAATAAATGTATTTTCTAAATACTGTAGTATTTCTGAACAAATTAATTTGTTGTCTGAGAATTTCTTCAAAATAATTCAGTTTAGGCAACAGGAAAAGTAAGAAGATATGGAAGAAACTGGATTGGCCATATTGGATAATTACCAAAGGTGGGGAATGAATGAGTAAATGGAGATTCATCAGTCTAGTCTGTCTACATTTAGGTTTTAAAACGAAAAGCTTAAAATGATTTTAAGAGTAGCTGACAGAAATAAAAATACAATTAGGATGGCTTTGCATCTGAGTCTTTGGGAAAAATTGCCTCTCTGATCAAGATGAAAAGAGTAAATATATAGAGTTGTTGTTAAATGTTACTAGAGCACTGACAATAAAAAAGATTCACTAAAGCCCTTTATTAAGCCTTTTCCAGTTGACAATGTTATGCTTTTGATTTGGCCCACATAACAATAACAGTCAGAGTTCTTAGACCAAGGGACTAGTTAAATGATGCTGGCAAAAGAAAATGCCCATTACAATTTCAAAGCTGCATCTCTGCAGGTGATAAGTGATGAATGCAGAATGTCTGCATCTGTTCTTCTAAGAGCATCCCCTCTACTTCATATCTGCATCTGTAGGAGAGATTTCCAATGGGTAATTGGAAAACACTTTCAATTCTGACCTCTACTCTGTGTCTCATTTTTATGCCTGAAGTCTCAACTGTTTTGCAAATGAATTGTAATTCAGTCACTGTCCTCTTAGTGAAAAAAAAAGGAATTGCCTTCTTAAAATTTGAGCATTAAATCTGTTCAGCCACAAGGAAAGGGAACACAGACAACTTCAGGAGTGGATATTCCTCATTCATTCCAGAGGGAGAAGGATACAGGTCCTGATTGTCTCAACTAATGATTACAACAGCATTCTTAAGAGGTTCAGCCCACTCTGAGTCAACTAATCCATTGTCTGATGAGTTCTATCTCTTTTCCCAAATTGAGCTGGAGATATTAACTGTCTTCTGGCAATTCAGTAAGTATCCAGATGAGAAAAATTCTCCATCAGCATTCAGTTCAACAGATTTCAACTCAAAAATTTTCAATCTATAAACCAGACCTCCCACTTTGTTCCTTCCTTAGTTTGATCTCCTATACACAGTGGTTTCAATCAGTCAGAGCTAGTGTTTTCTACTTATGCCTTTCACCCTAAAGATCAACCAATCAACACTAAGCTGTGTAAAAAAAAAATCATAGAATTTTATGTTTGAAAATATAAAAATCATGTAATCTAACATTCCCTAAAGTGCCTTCCATGTGATGTTTATGGATCTTAAGATTGGAAAAGTATGCATTAAATAAATTTAGAGCTCTTAATTAAACAAAAATAAACAGGTCTTATGGTAGGGTTTTGCAAAGCATTTAATATATTAATGTGCCCAGTAAATTGCTAAAAGAGGCATAGATCACATACAGTTCTCTCTCTTTAAAAAAAAAAATATATATATATATATATATATATATATAATTTAAGAACGGGGTGTGGAAGGAGGGGCAGAGAAAGAGAGAGAAAAAAAAAATCTCAAGCAGGCTTCACAAAGAGTGTAGAATCCAGTGCAGGGCTGGATCTCACAATCCTGAGATCACAACCTGAATTAAAACCAAGAGTCAGACACTTAACCAACTGTGCCACCCAGGCACTCCTCTTTCTTTTAAAGAACACAATACTTTGTGAAAAACATTGGCTGATTCAGCCTTTTAGTTTAGAAATGATGAGACCAAGGAACCAGAGAGACTGTGTTTTTTCCGAGGACATGCCAAAGCCATCTTGGAACTGGAGGCCCTCACTACTTTTTGACCCCCACATCAGAACATTTCCCACTATCACGCTCATGTCACGATAGTAACTGACACTCAGAAATATTACCTCTTAGGCTTGTGCATTGATCACCGAATTTTAGCCTCACCGCAGAAATTTTATTTCTTCTCATGGGTAAGGAAAAGGAAGCGAGAGAGGGTAAAGTCTTCTTCATACGTATCTCAGGTCTTAGGGAGGAGGCCAAGGTAAAGACCACATAGAGTTCATCACAACCCACCACTCAATGTAGAGACGTGAACATTTAGTAAAATGGTCATTTAATTCCTTAAGCCTCTAAGTATCCTATGTGGGAGCTTTCTTCTAATGACTGCCTTCTCAGTACAAGTAAATCAAATCATTCTCCCATTCTGTCTCCTCCACTTACTAGCCGTGTGACATAAGATTGCTGGAATCGGATTTCCCTATCTGTTAAATGGATTCATACAGCTGCACTAAGTATTAAATGAGCTGATATATGTTGAGAGAGGATTGGTATATAATAAGCATCATACGTGTTCAAAACCACTAGGGCACAAAGCTATAAGCCTAAACCAGAGAGAGCTAAGCCCCAGTTTAGCATGTGATGTCTCAGAAGGCAGAATGGCAGGCCATTCCTCTCTGGTTATGTACAGTATGCAGTCTTAACTAATAGGACTATGGAAAATGAGCACCAGCTAGCAGAAGGGAGAATTATCTGGGGAATACAATAAGCATGGGAGTTAACCATCTGTGAATAATCAGAATGACTCTCACAGATCTTCAAACAGATATTTGAAGTTCATTTTTAATTTTTGTCTTGCATATGTTTTTGGCAGAACCTTCTTTTTTATTACCTTGCAGCTCCAGCTACTCCTTGGGTCAATATTTCAAAGAGGAACATTCTACTTATGCTAACTATTAAATAGAAAAATGAAGAAATTACCTGAAGGTTTTAAGGGAATAATTTTAAGAAGTGGTCTATTGTGTATCTAAATAAGGAAAAAAAGCCTAGCCTTGCCTTTCATCTGTTTTTGTATCCACCCCCAGTCCTGGACATCAGGTCTCGTCCCCAGCTATTCTGATTTAGTGGGTCTGAAGTAGGATCTTAGAATCTGCACTTTTATAATTAATGTCCCCAGTAATGACTCTGAGTTGAACTGTGAGAAATACTGATGTAGTCACCCATCATTTCAAAGTCATAAGGAGAGAAACTGAGGCCCCACAAAATGAATTGGTGAAAGCTTAAATCCAGCTTTCTTGGTATTCAGGCCAGTTCTCTTTTCATAACCATAGCTTTGGCTTGTAGAATGTTAGCTAAAACAAAAGGTTTTGAACTCTCCTTTCAGAGAAACAGGTGTTCATGGAGGTTGGGGTAAGCTAAAAATGTTTGAGACCAGGAAACAAAGATCTCAGTGAGGGGACACATCTGACTTTTTCCTGTGACTCCATGTGCATGACTTGGTAGGAGCAGCTTCTGTGCCAAACATTTAGTTATTCAACAGGGGAAATACTCATCTCATTACCCATGAGGATTCGCTTACCTGGGGGCTCTGTTCTGAGTTATAAGAGGATGAAGCAAATGACAAGCTTGCTGGAAATGTAGTCTTCTCAAGGATGGATCAGTTATAAATAAAGACAAATGATCTATATGCATTTAGATTTCTGTTCCTTCCAGATCTTTCACAGAGTTCTTTCTCAAAGTCCTATCTGTTGTTAAAGGGGATTCATGCTAAAGAAGCGTAAGGCCTCTGCCGCCCAATAAAGTAAGAAATGTCATCATTTCCTTTTCAGTGATAAGAACTATACAAATCACCTCACTTTCCTCTCTTCCTTGGATATGGGGAAGCTCAGAAATGAATCTGAAGCACAAGCAAGCAACTATAGTAATCCCATTGGTCAAAATATTTGTGTCCTTCTATAACTAGTTTCCTGCGGGTTTTTTTAGTATATATATATTTGTTTTTTTTTTCTGCTTGATTACAGTATCAGATGTGCTGTGTTTTTATTTTAGCTTTCCCAAATTCCCTGTGGACAGAACAAAGAATACATTGAAATAACATCCATGATAGTTAAAACTTGACCCATACATGTCAGTTATGGTACTATCTTCCCAAAGCTCCTTAAAAGGTGGCAAGTTGAGGGAATTGTCTTGAGTTCCAAGTGGTTCCATGCACTATTCAAAACATTTTTTTTATTTTTAAAATATTATTATTTTTTTGTATAAGATGAGGGATGGGATTCTAATCCAAAAGCAGTCAAGCCTCCAGGCTTATAAGATCACTTGAAGTGAAAAGCTCATGTCAAAAAAGGTCAGTTGGAGCAAATAGAATCTCATTTCCAGGAATTAAATTGGGGATCAGTGAGGAAAATCAAGCAGTTGGTAGTGAAAGCTGAACGAAAGGGAATTCCACAGAAAAACCAGGAGGGGCCTTGGAGAGGAACATGTAAGCTGCAGGTACAAATAAACAAGGGTTCTAGGTAGCAGAAGTGATCAATGAGCTAGAAGCTCTAGGAACAGAAAGATATGGAAATGTGAAGAAGCAGCAGGCTGGAGCATACTGTTGAGCAGTTTGCACCTTGCCCCTGGCTGAAGGGCAGGGCGGTTGGAACCTAAACCCAGGCTACATTTTTCTTTCCAGACTGTGCCCACTCAGGCATGTGCTCACTGAAAGAAGGCACATGCAGTGGTCCTGGCCATAGACATGGAAAAAAAAAATGCAGACTGAATCAGGATGAATCAAAGACATAGAAAAATTTAAGTTCCACTCACAGCACAGAAACTCTTGTTGGTAGGGTCTCTAGATCTGTCCTGGTTGCTGAGTGACCTTCCTGTTGACTCTGCTTGAGTCCTTGGTCTTCCATGATTCAGATCATTCCCACAAGGACTGGATGTTGGGCTTTTTGTAGGTTCCCATGAGGCCTGGCTGAGACTTGTTTTTCTAATTCTTGTGTATACGCTTAAAATAAATCATCCAAACTTATACTGTGGGCTAGTCTGTGCCTTCAACCCCTAGAATCTACTTAAAATAAACAACAATGTAAAGTGGTTTACCTCCCATTCAGACTCATTTTTCCACTGTAAGGCTTTGGAAGAATATACTGACATACAGAACTTTCCTTCTGTAATTGAAGTAGTAACACATTGCCACAAACCTAGTGGCCTAAAAGGACATAAGTTTATTATCTTATATATCTACGGGTCAGAAATCTGACACAGTTCTATGGCTAAATTAAGGTGTTGGCAGGGTTGCATTCTTTCTGGAGACTCTAGTGGAAAACGTCATTCTTTTTCTGCTCCAGCTGCTATAGGATGCCTGCATTCCTTTGCTCTTGGACACCATCTTCCACCTTTGAAGCCAATAGTTACATCACTCCAAACTCTGCTTCCATTGTTACATTGCTGGCTCTGATTCTCTTGACTTCCTCCCTTCACTTCTAAGGACCCTTTTGATTCCATGAGCCCATCCAGATAATCCAGGATAATCTCTTCATCTCAAAATCCTTAATGTATTCACATCTGCAGGGTCACCTTTTGCCACATTAAGGTAACATTTTCACAAATTCCAGGACATGTTTCAGGACCATTAATTCTGCCTGTCATCGTGATCAAGTAAAAACCCCTGCCTAATGGCTCACTTTTTTAAATGTCTTCAAGAGGATGATCAATTTATCTCCTTTATATAAGGAAAAAAATCAGGAACAAAAAGAAAGCCCAAAAGACTACATATCAATTTATCTCCTGTTGAGTTTTCTCTGTGGGACTACAGAGCCCTGAGGGTTTAACTGTTTTCTTCAGCATTATTTCTCATGAAAACCCAAGTATACAGAAAAGTTGAAAGAATGTACACTGAACACATTTATACTAAATACATAGATTCTATTAACATTTCCTGATTTTGATGCATTTTGTAGACATCAGTATACCCCACCCCTAAATAATTCAGTATACATGTCATTTACTAGAGTTTAATGCTACCTTACAAGGCTTAAGAAAAGATTCATATAGAAATCTTAAATGTACAAAGTCATAAATTTTGAAATATGCATGCACCTGTGCAACCTAAACCCCTATCACAATACACATTATTATCATCTCCTGAGAGTTCCCTTTTTCCCTCTCAGTCAGTCCCTGTGCTCACAGTCACTCCAAGAAGCAATGACTATTCTAGTATTTTTCACATGGATTTGGGTTTGATTTTTGAAATTACCATATTTAAGATTAGGTAGGATGAGATATTGTGATCAATTACCAGTTTGGATCTGGCTTGCTTTTTAAGCTTGTCTTTTCTCTGTTGCACTGCCAACATTGCCTGTGGTTATTTGTTGATCATATGTTATCTGGGACATCTTCGACTAAGACTCTCCATGAATACAGATTAGGTCTGGTACATAAACAAAAATGCAAAACAACAGTAACTCAAAGGTCTAATTATCACCTAATATTGACAAAAAAAGAAACTGAGCCTATCTATGGGGGATTTTGTGGGAAGGGGGAGCAGAGGTAGAAAAGTCTTTCACTAAAATTTAAAAGCTGCTTTCTAGATTATACCCCATGAGTCCTTATTCTATGTGTTCATTAATTCATATGTAGATGAGCACACAGTTTGAGAAGGCAGCAAAATACACTTAAACAGTAGGAGATTTGGAGTTGGAAAAACCTGGATTTGACATTACAGCTGTCTGATTTTGATATTTCATGTAACCCTTTAGAGCCTGGCTATGCATACACAGAAATAGGAATAACAATGTCTACTTCTTAATGCCATGAGATTTGAGATAAATTAATAAGAACCTAGCAAAGTATCTGACACATTGTGGCACTCATACATCTTGGATATTATCATTCTACTATGTCACACTATATCATGTTAGTAGTAGTAATATCATCATCATGTTATTGTGCCTATTAAAATAATTTTGTTCGAAGGGTAGGGGAACCAAAATTTGAAATCTAGAAAATGCTAGCTAATTTTGTACTGATTCTTTTCATTCAAGCAAAATTTTAATTCATTTTGGAGCCAAGGAAAAAGCCACAGGTGAAATCATCTAAAAGAACAACTTGTCAAAGGAAATAATGCATGTGATGTTCTAATTATGAGGTTGGACAATATGGAGAATTTAGGTGCAGATATTCAATCCAAGGCCTCCTTTCTCTTCTTTTATTTCATAAAAGAAAATCTAACTGTAGGAAGGCAAATACAGGCAAACTTCAGCTACAGCTCCTGATCAAGGACCAGTGCAAACTGTTTCATGCCATTTTTAGCAAAAGATCTATATTCTAATTTCAGCAATCAAATACTTAAAGAAGCCTCCGACGTTCTCTGACAAGTTTCCAATCCTGTCAAAGGGAAAGAATTTTTGCACTGAAAGATAGCTCTTCATCCTTCCATATATGTGGCATATTTTTTGATCACAGGCCCTTGGGCCACATTTTATTTCAGTTGCCACTGTCATGGATTGTTCAGTGCACCATAACAGCATCCTGCCTCAAACATCTGGCTGTATATTTTCTCTTTCTCACTCTAACACTTCCTTCAAAACTAGGGGAGTCTGTTTACTAGGTGTGGCTAGAGTTCAGAAGTGTATGAGAATTAATGCCACAGAAGCAATCATAAATAATGGTGAAAGAAGATTGGAGTCAGTGAATAAATGCCTCAGCCTCCAGGTATTTGGATGGACTGTTTTGAGAAACATTCTATTCTCAGAGATCCCATTGCCTTGATGCAGTTTTACCTGGACACTTCCTCATTTCCTATCTTCGTTTTCTGGCTTTCCCACTCCACTTCCTGGGATAACCTCCCAAATATATTATCTCTTCCTGGATCTTTGTTTCAGTCTGACTTTTGAGATAACCCAAAAGAAGCTAAGGTCTTTTAATCTCTATCTCTCCCTTGCCATCCCACTAGTAACCTGCCCCATTATCTCTTGTTTAAAACACTCTAATAACCACCTGATGAATTTGCCTCTTCTACCTTAAATTTATTCTTCACACAGCAGTCAAAATTATCTTTTAAAGTTATATTACATCACTGTCGTGCTTTAAATCCTAAAAGTGTTTCCTTTCTCACCTAGAACAAAACCCAAATTCCTTGTGACGGCCAGTGAAACCTTTGATGTTCTAGTTCTAGCCCAAATCCCCAACCTCATCTCATACCGCATGTTCACACCTCATTATGTTCCAGAGACTATCACCTTCTTTCTGCCATAACCATGCCAAGACTGCTTGCTTCTCAATGGTGTTATTCTTACTTATCTCTTTGCCTGGAATTCTCATCTTCCTGATATTTAAATGGTGAGTTTTTTGTATGAGCAACTCTATCCCATTTTTCAGGTCCAGGTAAAGCATCCTCTTTTCAAAGGGGACTCTCCAGCCCCCTTAAGTAAAGTTCTCATCAATCATGTGTATTTTCTCCATGAATACAAGTTATCATATGATACAAGTTATCATATTTATTGGTTTACTTGTTGACTTCCCATCTCTTCTCATCAGGATGAACATTTGTTAAGGACAAAGACTTCTTGTTTTCCACTGCAACACACAGCACACTGAATGGCACAAATACATTTTTTTAATTTAAAAAAATGGTTTTAATGGATAAGAATAGACAATTTAAAGAAAAAAGAAACACAACCAAAAAACAATTCAAAAGTATTCTCTCTTACAAGTAATCAAAAAATGTGGTTTAAAATAATGAGATATTTCATATAATAAACCCAAATAAATGTTTCATTCTTAATTATGCAGGCAAGAGTACAGTAATTCTCTGTAAACAGGTACAAATCCTCTAGAAAGCAATTTAGAAATATGTACCAACAATAATAAAATGGTCACACCCTTTGACATCATCATATTACATTTGAAAATATATTCTAAGGAAATGAAATAAGTACACAGAAAAGATCAATGCATAAGGATTTTTATTGAAGCTATATTTGCATAGTACATATGAGAGCAAATAAATATATGATATTCATTTGTATGGACAGGGATTAAGAACAATGGCTAGGAGACAAAGTAGCAGCCTGCAAAAATGACTATGCTATAAAATTACATTGAGAAGAATACTAAAAATGCATGTATCCTATGGTTGCAAATACGAAAAAAATATGAAAAAAGAAAATACACAAAGATGATAAAAGAGAGAAATGATGAGATTAAAGCTGATTTTTTTTTATTTTATTTTCCAAATGTTTTGCATTATTTCCATAATAAAAATTAATACTTGTCTTGCCTATTGGAAAAGGTGGTTTTGAAAACAGAATCAGATGGTTCATTTATTCACTCTTCCAACATTCAGTCTCTGACAGATGCGAGAAACTGCTAAATTCTGTGGGTGACTGCCCTGTTTCAGTGATGCATATGGAGAGAGAACAGATCCAATCACCAATGCAAAATAGTGTGGTAAGGACTGGAGGGAGGTACTAAATGCTCTGTTTTTAGTACCTGAGGGGTTCCTAGTTCCCCTTCATTGGATATATTGCTGCTCCCAATGTGTTGTTACTTTTGCCAAGTTGATTAGTCAGAACAGTCTGTAGTATGCCTCCAAATCTCAAATGCCCAATGCAGATGTTCCTGGTTGGTGGCTTTGGGAGGAAGCCTCTCCTCTACACAATGGCTGGGGCATCAAGTGCTCTGCTTCTTCGATATTGACATCTCCCAAGATCTCCTGAGGGGTGTACAAGAACTGGGGGTGGGGGGTGACATGGGAGATTCTCAGCCACCTCTGCCTGAGATGACACATGACATTCATGCATATTTTACTGACTCAGATGAGTCACATGCTTCCACTTCTCAAAGCAGGGAGCTGAAAACTTTAGTGCCTGAGTGTGTGATGATTCTGCACTGTGGAAAAGGTAGGGAGCCACAGGGTACATAGTAAGAAACCATCTTGGCACGGTGGGACACTGTGTTGGTTCATTCTGTGAGACGATATTCTCTCTTCCCATTCTGCCCCCCTCTTTTATCTTGTTTATGTTTTTGTGGTCCATGTTGGGACTTTATATAAGTATTGTTGGTTTATATAAATTTGGGATTGAGCATCTTCTAA
Source organism: Vulpes lagopus (assembly GCF_018345385.1). Classification (NCBI taxonomy): domain Eukaryota; kingdom Metazoa; phylum Chordata; class Mammalia; order Carnivora; family Canidae; genus Vulpes; species Vulpes lagopus. The sequence goes on along the minus strand of NC_054842.1, from coordinate 17,762,545 downwards.
CATATTGAATACAATTCACTCAGAACCAAGAGGATCACTCGCCAGGTCCCCTCAGGGGGACTGTATTCTCTCTCCACCACCACTGTCCTGTCCCCCCCCTTTTATTCTTTTCTTTTTTCTCTTTTTCTTCTTCTTTGTTTTTGGTTTTTTATTTTTTACTATTTTGCATTAAAATTTGTTTTTAACTTTAGTGGTCCTTTTGTTTTATTTTGTTCTGTTCTTTTTTCTGGTCTCTGACCTCCTTGGAATCATCTGGAGTGTACTTTACTTAGGTCATGGTTGATATTTTTGACTCACTCACACAGCCATTCTGCACCGGACAAAATGACTAGAGGGAAAAATTCACCACAAAAGAAAGAACCAGAAGCAATACTCTCAACCACAGAGTTATTGAATGTAGATTTAAATATGACATCAGAAATTCAATTCAGAAGTAAAATTACAGAGCTATTGGTAGCTCTGGAAAAAAGTGTAAATGACTCTAGAGACTCCATTATTGAAGAATTTAGCTCTTATCAGGCCAAAATTTATAAACTTTAACTTAGATACAATCCAAACTGGATGCTCTAACCGCTAACGAGGTGGAAGAGAGAGTGAGTGACATAGAAGACAAGTTGATGGATGGGCCGCCGGGTGGCTCATCAGTTGAGCACCTGCCTTTGGCTTAGGTCGTGATCCTGGGATCCAGGATCAAGTCCCACATCAGGCTTGAGACCCTGCTTCTCACTCTACCTATGTCTCTGCCTCTCGCTCTCTCAGTCTGTCTCTCATGAATGAATGAATGAATAAATAAATAAATAAATATAAGTTGATGGAAAGGAAGGAAGCTGAGGAAAAGAGAAAAACAATTAAGAGCCTATGAGGAAAGGCTTTGGGAAATAAATGATAGCTTGAGAAGAAAGAATATACATTTAATTGGGGTTCGAGGAGAAGCTGAGAAAGAAAGGGAACCACAAAGAATATTTTAACAAATCATAGCTGAGAACTTCCCTAATATAGGGAAGGAAAGAGGCATTCAGATCCAAAAGATAGAGAGGACCACCCCCCAAGAAATCAATAAAAAACCATTCAACACTTTGACATTTAACAGTGAAACTTGCAAATTTCAGAGATAAAGAGAAAATTCTTAAAGCAGCTCAAGACAAGAGATTCTTAACTTACATGGGGAAAAATACCATTTTAACAGGAAACCTCTCCACAGAGACCTGGCAGGCCAGAAAGGGCTGGCATGATATATACAGGGTATTAAATGAGGAATACATGCAGCCAAGAATACTTTATCCAGCAAGGCTGTCATTTAGAATAGAAGGAGAGATAAAGAGCTTCCAGGATAGACAGAAACTGAAAGAATATGTAACTACCAAACAGGCTCTGCAAGAAATATTAAGGGGGACCCTAAATGAAAGAGGGAGCCCAAAGCAAAAACAGGGGCTGTATAGGTAATATGATGACACTAAATTCATATCTTTTGATAGTTACTCTGAATGTGAATGGGCTAAATGATCCCATCAAAAGACACAGGGTATTGGAATGGATGAAAAAGCAAGACCCATCAATATGTTGTCACAAGAGACTCATTTTAGACTTAAGGACACTTCCAGTCTGAAAATGAAGGGGTGGAGAACAATTTACCATTCAAATAGTCCTCAAAAGAAAGCTGAGGTAGCAATCCTCATATCAGATAAATTAGAGTTCATACCAAACACTGTAGTTAGAGATGTAGAGGGACACTTTATTATACTTAAAGGGTCTATCCAACAAAAAGACTTAACAATTATGAATATTTATGCCTCTAATGTGGGAGCTGCCAAGTATATCAATCAATTAATAACCAAAGTAAAAAGATACTTAGATAATAACACACTAGTAGTAGGAGACTTCAACATGGCACCCTCAGCAAATGACAGATATTCTAAGCAGAACATCACCAAAGAAACAAGGGCCCTGAATGATTCACTGGACCAAATAGATTTCACAGATATATACAGAACATTCCATCCAAATGCAACTGAATGCACATTCTTCTCAAGTCCACATGGAACTTTCTCCAGAATAGACCACATACTGGGTCACAAATCGGGTCTCAACCTATACCAAAAGATTGGGATTGTCCCCTGCATATTTTTAGAACACAATGGTTTGAAACTAGAACCCAATCACAAGGAGAAATTTGGAAGAAACTCAAACACATGGATGTTAAAGAGCATCCTACTAAAAGATGAATGGGTCAACCAGAAAATTAGAGAAGAATTTTAAAAATTTATGGAAAATAATGAAAATGAAAATACAACCATTCAAAATATTTGGGATACAGAAAAAGCAGTCCTGAGAGGGAAATATATCACAATATAAGCCTCCCTCAAAAAACTGGAGAAAACAAGCTAACCTCACAAATAAAGGAATTGGAGAAAGAACAGCAAATAAAGCCTAAACCAAGCAGAAGAAGAGGGATAATAAAGATGAGAGCAGAAATCGATGAAACAGAGACCAGAAGAACTGTAGAACAGATCAACAAAACCAGGAGCTCATTCTTTAACAGAATTAATAAGATCAAGAAACCCCTAGCCAGCTTATTAAAAAGAAAAGAGAAAAAACTCAAATTACTAAAATACAAACAAAAGAGGAGAGATCACAGCCAATACCAAAGAAATAGAAACAATTTTAAAAATGTCTTATGAGCAACTTTATACCAACAAATTAGGCAATCTAGAAGGAATGGATGCATTTCTAGAAACCCACAAATTACCAAAACTAGAACAAGAAGAAATAGAAAACCTGAACAGGCCAATAACCCATGAGGAAATTGAAGCAGTCATCAAAAACCTCCCAAGACACAAAAGTCCAGAGCCAGGTGGCTTCCCATGGGAATTCTACCAAATGTATAAAGAAGAAATAATGCCTCTTCTACTAAACCTGTTTCAAAGGATAGAAAGGGAGGGAACACTTCCAAACTAATTTTATGAAGCCAGAATTACCTTGATCCAAAATCAGACAAAGACCCCACCAAAAAGGAGAATTATAGACCAATATCCCTGATAAACATGGATGCAAAAATTCTCACCAAAATGCTAGCCAATAGGTTCCAACAGTACATTAAGAGGATTATTTACTACAACCAAGTGGAATTTATCCCCAGGAAGCAAGGGTGGTTCAACACTCATAAAACAATCACCATGGTAGATCACATCAATAAGAGAAAAAGACAAGAACCATATATGATCTTCTCAATAAATGCAGAGAAAGCATCTGAGAAAATACAGCATCCATTCCTGATTAAAACTCTTCACAGTGTAAGGATAGAGGGAACATTCCTCAATATCTTAAAAACCATTTATGAAAAGTCCACAGCAAATATCATTCTCGATGGAGAAAAACTGAGAGCCTTTCCCCTAAGATCAGGAACATGACAGGGATGTGCACTCTCTCCACTGTTATTCAACATAGTACTAGAAGTCCCAGCCTCAGCAATCAGGCAATAAAAAGAAATAAAAGGCATTCGAATTGAAAAAGAAGAAATCAAATTCACCCTCTTTACAGATGATATGATAACTGTATATAGAAAACTCAAAAGACTCCACCCCAAGATTGCTAGAACTCATACAGCAATTTGGCAGTGTGGCAGGATACAAAATCAATGCCCAGAAATCAATGGCATTTCTATACACTAACAATGAGACTGAAGAAAGAGAAATTAAAGAGTCAATCCCATTTACAATCGCCCTCAAAACCATAAGATACCTAGGAATAAACCTAACCGAAGAGGTAAAGGATCTATACCCTAAAAACTACAGAACACTTCTGAAAAAAATTGAGGAAGACATAAAGAGGTGGAAAAACATTCCATTCTCATGGATTAGAAGAATAAATATTGTGAAAATGTCTATGCTACCGAGGGTAATTTACACATTCAATGCAATCCCTCTCAAAATACCATGGACTTTCTTCACAGAGTTGGAATAAATAATCTTAAGATTTGTATTCAATCAGAGATGACAATGAATAGCCAGAGGAATTTTGAAAAAGAAAACCAATGTTGGGCCATCACAATGCCTAATTTCAAGCTGTATTACAAAGCTGTGATCATCAAGACAATATGGTACTGGCACAAGAACAGACACATAGATCAATGGAACAGAATAGAGAACCCAGAAATGGGCACTCAACTCTATTGGTCAACTAATATTCAACAAAGCAAGAAAGAATATCCACATGGACATCCACATGCAGAAGAATGAAACTAGACCATTCTCTTACACCATATACAAAGATAAACTCAAAATGGTTGAAAGATCTAAATGTGAGACAAGAATCCATCAAAATCCTAGAGGAAAACACAGGCAACACCCATTTTGAAGTTGGCCACAACAACTTCTTGCAAGATACATCTATGAAGGCAAAGGAAACAAAAGCAAAAATGAACTACTGGGACTTCATCAAGATAAAAATCTTATGCACAGAAAAGAAACAGTCAACAAAACTAAAAGACAACCTATAGAATGGGAGAAGATATTTGCAAATAACAGATAAAAGGCTAGTATTCAAGATCTATAAAGAATTTATTAAACTCGACACCCAAGAAACAAACAATCCAATCATGAAATGGGCAGAAGACATGAATAGAAATTTCTCCATAGAAGACATACACATGGCCAACAAGTATATGAAAAAATACTCCACATCACTTGCCACCAGGGAAATACAAATCAAAAATCACAATGAGATACCACCTCACACCAGTGACAATGGCGAAAATTAACAAGACAGGAAACAAAAAATCTTGGAGAGGATGTGGAGAAAGGGGAACCCTCTTATACTGTTGGTAGGAATGCAAACTGGTGCAGACACTCTGGAAAACAGTGTGGAGGTTCCTCAAGAAGTTCAAAATAGAGCTACCTTACAACCCAGCAATTGCACTACTGGGTATTTACCCCAAAGATATTGATGTTAGTGAAACCCTGGGACACCTGCACCCCAATGTTCATAGTAGCAATGTCCACAATAGCCAAACTGTGGAAGGAGCCACAATATCTTTCAACACATGAATGGATAAAGAAGATGTGGTATATATATACAATGGAATATTACTCAGCCATCAGAAAAGACAAATACCCACCATTTGCTTTGATGTAGATGCAACTGCAGGGTATTATGTTGAGTGAAATAAGTCAATCAGAGAAGGACAATCATCATATGGTTTCACTCATACATGCAATATAGGAAACAGTGGAGGGGATAAGATTATAAGGGAAAGAAGGGAAGCTGAGTTGGAAAAATTAGAGAGGGAGACAAACCCTGAGGGACTCCTAACTCTGAGAAACAGACAAAGGGTTGCAGAAGGGAAGGTTGGGGGGATGCGCTAACTGAGTGACGGGCACTGAGGAGGGCACTTGATAGGATTAGCACTGGATGTTATACTATTTGTTGACAAATTGAATTTAAATTAAAAAATACTGAAAAAAAGGGAGTTGTGAGCTGGCTCAGGGTGAGGGTGGGTAGGAACCTTGGGGAGAAAGAGAAAATTAATGGAAGTTGTGTGGTTAACAGGGATTTTTTCTCTGGTTAATTAGATGGACAAACCATTCAGCTAATCATTTCTGAAGCAGAGTGGGAATTTAGAGAGTCTGTGTCTGGCTTCCTCACAAGTAGACAAAGGGGCATCTGTCATTCTCATCAAAATCACGTGAGGAAAGAGTGGAGGGACTTCTTTTTTTAAGATTTTATTTATTTATTCATGAGAGACACAGAGAGAGAGGCAGAGACATAGGCAGAGGGAAAAGCGGGATCCGTGATGCAAGAGTCAATCCCAGGACCCCAGGATCACAACCTGAGCCAAAGACAGACACTCAACCACTGAACCACCTGGGTTCCCCAGGAGGGATTTCTGAATGGCTATTGTTTTCCAGGAATAGAAAGCTCAGGTAAGATTCAACATTGCAGTGGCTCTCCTAATCCCTAGCAGGGTGTCTTGTGGCAAACAATTCTAAATTCTTACCAAATTTATTTCTTCTTCTTTTGGACATAGGCTAGTTCAAATCTCCCAGCCATATGACTTCCTTTTAGGCAATAGGATATGAGTGAAAGTGATACATGCCATTTTCCAGGATTGGCCCATAAAACTTCCCAGAAGTGACGATTTATCCTTTATCCTTAAGCCAGCAAGCTTGGAAGCTGCTTGTTAAAGATACTAGAGCCACCAGATAGAAAGAGTCAAGACCTTTGATCCTGTCTTCCTGCTTAACAGAAACACTTATTTAGACTTAACACACATAAGAAATATGTTTCCACTCTGTCAAGATACAGAGATTATTATTTTTTGTTTCTTTTGTTTTATTTGTTACAGAGGCTAACATTCTTTAATCTTCCTAAAACTTGAAAGGGTTTGGTTTAAATATTTACCAAAAACTTATTAGCATCATGCCTGGTACATAGGAAGCCCTCAATAAATGTTAGCTATCACTATAAATATCATTCAATATTAGGATGGAAAGGCCTGGATGATGAAAGGCCATCTGAGTTACGTTTTAAGATGCTGATAGGATTTCCTTTGGCAAGAGATCTAAGGGACAGCATTTCAAATGGGATTGATGATGTGTGAAAGGCTCCAGCAAAGGAAAGGTTTGGGGAAATGAGACTGGTCATTCTGCTCTCACTCTATAGTTGAGAAGGTGGAAACAAAAAAAGGAGGATGAGATGGGAAAGTTGTAAAGTCACTGCTCTATATTGCAGAGTCGTCTTGAATTAAAAGAGAAGCTCCAGTGACATCCAGCCATAGGAAAAAAGAGTCTTGATATGCATATTCAGGGCACTGAGAGGTTTGTCCCAACTCTTTGTTTCTAAAGAAAAAAGAATCCTGCTGATAAGTGTTGAATTCATTAAGAATCCTGGAGCTGTTGCAAGGTAGGGGAAATGGACCAGTGAAAGCATTTTGTCATCAGAAGTGTAATTAAAGAGCAGCCACTATTAGCAGCAGCAGCTGGGCCAATGACTTTTTACTGGGGCCACGGACCTCTTCAAGAGTATGATGGAAGCTAAGAATCCCCTTCCAAAAAAGCACATGTGAACATAAATACTAAGTCCTCCAGGTCCATCCATAGACCCTAGCTTAAGAACCCCTCAGTCAGAGGAATTCAAGGGGAGAGAAAAGAAACCACCTATATCATGCTCATTGTGGTGTCTCTGGCTGAAACATAACAGCCAAATATGCCTTCCTATTCCTCAGTGGCACAAGCGTCATGCTGCTACCAATTTGATGCACTGACAGTGACAGTTTCAACTTGACACTGTGTGAAAGACCATGGTGTGATTTTCAGCACTATCACCCATGGTATTGCCTTGGACAAGAGAGTAGAATGCTCTGTGACTCAGTTTCTTCATCAGTGAAATACCTGCAAGTGAAGTCTATGAAACGGCTTTCCAAAATTCTAAATGATTAATTGCTATACAAGTTCATGCTAATTATTCTGTAAGTAATGCTTGAAATAGTTTTCTCTTTTGTCTCTTCAAAAACTGTAGTGGTGCTTCTGTCTCTATTCCCTTAAAGAAGCATGTGTTGAATGACTACCATGAGCCAAGCAATTTCCTCAGTGCTCAGGATACAGCAGCAAATGATAGTGTTGGCCCTCAAAAAGCACCACATGCTAGTGATCTTTCTTCCCTGAGCTTAACCCCACTGTCTTAAGTTGGGATCCCCCAGAAAAAGACCCTGAAACAATGAGTGATATGTTCGTAGTTGATTTGGGGGATACAGGAAACATCAGTCAGAGAGTAGAGAAGTGTAGCCCATGAAAAAAGACAACAAATACTGAACATGTGATCAATCCCTCTACCACTGTGGATAAACTGGAGCGTTGTCCCATGGGAAATCTTAGACACACCGTAGAACCCACACTTCAGGGTTGCCCCACCTGAAAAGAAAGAATCAGCTTCCCTGAGGGTATTCATTCCTAGCACTCCCAACCTGCCTAGCAAATGGATCTTCTCAAGCTTCTGAGAAAGCCTCCAGGGAAAGAGATGCAGATGTTGACGGCTGAAATTCAACTGAAGAGTAATGAAGAGGAGAGGCCCAAGGGAAAGGAGCAGAGCATAGCTCCATGTCCTAAAATAGTGAATCCTTCCTTGTTTAGATTTGGGTGGTTGCAGAGTTTCCTGAGGCCTGTTTTAATTGGTGAAAGAGATCTCTAGCTGAAAGACAAGAATATCGGCTTGATGATCACCTCTTTAGGTAATTCTGGAAACATTTTTCCTCATGAAATCCATGTAGAAGGTGTTTAATCTCCAAGCCTTTGTGCATCGGAGAAGGATGAAAGAAAGAGCCAGGCCACATTTAATAGCTATCATGTATTGGTCAAGGATTGGGTTAATTGCCTTATATGCATTATTATCTGTTAACAACACTGCTAGTTAGGTACTACTATTTCCATGATGAAGCAAGAAAACTAAGACTTAAGAAGGTTAAATAAATGGCAAATCCGAATAAATGGATTTGAACCCAGAGAATTCAGTTATAATCCTGAGAAAACATTCCTAACCACAGTGTCAGATTGTGTTGTGTTGAAGAAGTGAGTTTAGACCTCACATTTCAGCCATGTTCTCTTCCCATGGCACTAGTCAAGAAGTACAGGCTGCCTTCCAGGGCCTATCAGTGCTGGGAAGATAAAAGTCTAGAAACCAGGTACAGCAGAAAGTCCTGGGGCAGAAAAAAAGAACAAACCTCAGAGCTCCATCCAACAGGAGACAGATCCCCAGGAAGAGGATCTTTTTGCACAGCCTGGCCCATCCTCTGAATATTGGCTCCTACAGCTTCAACATCCTGGAAACCACAGGAGCCTGGGCCATCCCTCGGCTAACCAGGAAGGGCTAATGAACTAATAATGTTATCCGCACTCTTAGAGGAGGGTGAGTTCACAGTGATGTTCATTCTCTGGAGCAGCCATCTGTCTCAGCAAGCCCAGCATTATCTAACCAAGTGTCTTTCCTCTTCCTCCCTCCTTTTCCCTCTTTACTCCTTCTTCACTCTGTAGGTGAATGTCTAATAAGCATTCTTGTCTCCCAGGCTGAGTTCAGACATCCCTAGCAGGTGATGCAATAGAAGTACTTCACTCTCACTGGTCTTTCCCAGAACTCAGAGGGAACTGACATTTCCCTCAAAGTCCATAATAGCTACTGAGCACTGCCCATGTGCCACGCCTTTCAGTACCATCTGCACATGATCTCACCGACTCCCTACAATAGCCCATGAGGTTCTTTTATTCCCAGCTTTCAGATGAAACGCACAGGCTTCCCCTGATCATGATGTTTGGGGTTGCTTTTTTTTTTTAAGTTTTTCTAAGACTCTTCACAAAATATCCATTCAGGAAAGCCATGAATATAACTCTCAGGACCTCTCCCAGTGGGCAGAAGACTATCTGACCTTTAGAGAAAAGAGATAAAAAAATAATAATAATAAAAATAAAAATAAAAATAAAGAGAAAAGAGATAAGAGTGGACAATATTCTGCATGAAAATATAAACTTCATAAATTCCTTCTGTGGATGAAAATAGATCAGAGATTGAAGCCCTGGATGTGTAACTTTCTAGGTTAATTGCTTTGATTTTAGGCATTCACATTTGGATAGTTTCATCTGAGTGCCTCCCTTGGAAGGAGTGTGTGCACAGATTATTAATCAACTTTGCATTACATTGGAGCAGCTTCTAATTCCCTTAAGAATATGCAGTGGGAGCATAGTAGCAAAAGGGAGCCTGGGGAGATGTGTCCCCCATGTGGAGTCCTAAATGCTGCTTTCTAGAATATAAAGAGAAAGTGGGGAGTCCTCCTTGTTCCCTGGGGGTCCCTGTCTCTTCCCAGGAGCAGCATTAAGGCTCTTTCATGTCCCATAGTGGCAGGAAGGACTGCCTAATCTTAGATTATTGCTCATAGCAACCACTTCCCCTTAAATACTCAGCTGCAAATGCATACATCCTGATGGTTCAGCACCACTTGACACTAAATTGAAAAATGTGTCTCTTTTCTGTTTCCTGAACTTTATTTCCAAAAAGAAATATCAAGGAATCTTTTGTTGCCTGATGCATAATTAAGGTCCAATAATGGATGGACAGATAGATTAATGAGTGAATGCAAATATGAATAAATGAATTAATGAAAAACTAAGCTCCCTTCTTTGTTGAGTCATACATAAGGCACTGGGTCAGATAGCCTCATCCTAGATTCCAGTCTCTTTGTAGATTGGGATGCCTCCCAGAAGCTTCTGAACATTGTTGACTGAACAAACTCAGGATGGCAATGCTTGTAAAGGTTCAAGCAGCATCATGAAACTTGAATAAACAGATGAGACCTATGAAAGAAAATGTCAGTCTACATAGGAGAAAGATTTTAGATGTTTGCTTCTGAGTCTCAAAGTGTGAAGCAATTGATTGTGGTTTCTATGTCAATTTCCCCTAATCCACTTACCCATATAAATCCCTTCAAACAATTCCTGGGACTCCCACTGGTAAAGAATTAGCATTCCAATTAATTTAGATAACCTTCCAGTTTTTAGGTAATATATTTAGAGACTGGCTTTTGATGACCACACCCATCTTTCTAAAAAATGGTGCAATGGCCATTTGGTGTCACAAATTCACTAACCCATGATCAGACAGTCATAGGTTATGTGTTACCATTCATTCCCTTCTGCGCCTTGGAGTCTAAAAGTTTTAATAGATCCAGATCCTAAAGCGGCTAAGATCTTCTCAATGTAATTAATGGTGCCAGAAGGAAGAGCAGCATTCTGTTGCTCTTGGCTTCAAATTCATGGTATGTTAGAGGTGGAAGAGCATTTAGAGATATTCTAACATCTAGATTGCTGCTAGTTCAGATCATTTTATTATGGATACTTAACTGTTCTGTGTTCTTCCTTTTCTTTGCAGAATAGAAGGCTCATATGTAACATGAGCCTTACCCCACACCTCCAGTGACAATTTGAAAATTAAGCCCACCCTATCCCCTAAGAACAGAGCAACAGGTCATTTGGTTATAATGGTTCTAGGTTAATGAGTTAAATATGTTATCAAGCTTTATTGGAAAAGTGGGGATGATCCCAAAAAAGCTCCATAGCAGAAGAGCCTAGCTCCTTAGGAAGGGCTGGGTCAATGGAACTCACCAAGTTCACTGCATGATTTATGAGTTTAGGAGCTACGTGGTTGCTGATCTAGCACCTCTGAATACAAAGGCTTCACTTGAAAGTGAACATTTCATTGTTCAGCTTAGGATGCCTTTACCAGCTGTACCTCCCCATGGATGCCCAATGAGGACTTTGTCAGTATGCATTGCTGCCCAAGGACTGGCCATTAGGAGTGACACTCAACCACAATACACCTTTAATTACTCCCTGTAGACACTCCCTGAAAAACAGCAGGAAACCAGGAACCCAAAAGAAAAGGGTGAAACTCTACAACTGGAAGAGACTGAAATGAAAATCTCAAGATCCCTTGAGCTGTGTGACAAGTGTTAATTCAGTAATATTTTATTTTATTTTATTTTATTTTATTTTATTTTATTTTAAAGACTTATGTATTTATTTGTTTATTCATGAGAGACAGAGAGAAAGAGAGAGAGAGAGAGAGAGAAAGAGAGGCAGAGACACAGGCAGAGGGAGAAGCAGGCTCCATGCAGGACACGTGGGACTCGATCCCAGGTCTCCAGGATCAGGCCTTGGGCTGAAGGTGGCACCAAAGTGCTGAGCCACCCAGGCTGCCCAGTAATGTTTTATTTTATAAAAATAAGTGTTCAGAGAGGATATATCTTCCAATTTGCTCAGGTCACAGGATATGGTAAAGACAGAGACCTAGGATCCATGTCACCTGGGTCCATGGGCCTCAGGGCTTCTGAGGGCTACTGAACATATGTAGTATGAACATAATTGCTATAACCGGTAGTACCCATATAAAATATTTCATTTATAAACAGAGAAACGACCTACAAAGGTCAGGATCAGCAATCCCAAAGTCTAAGTGACTTGTTGGTGGACAAACTCTGGAAGCATTGGACTGTCTCACATGTAATACTGGGTGAATGTGCTTCCTTCACACTGTCCAGGAACCACGTTTCTTAAGTTCCTTGTTCTTTCATCTTAGGCTTTGCCATGAAATCACATCAGCTTCTCCTAGCAATGATCTCTCTGAGATGACACTTACCTATCTGTAAATTTTAAATCAGGGCCTGTGCTTCTGCTATTCAAGTTAAAAGGCAGGGAAATCCTTCTCTAGGCCTCTTCTGTATTTGTGACATCTGTTCCTTTTCCTGACTAGTTCCTCCTCCAGGTAACCTCATTCTTGGTCTTTACAAGAACACGCTCCTTTCTTGTATAATTTAAGTGTAATTTTCTGCTTTGGGTTTATCAACTGCTCTCTTCTTTGGTAAATGTCTATAAAAGTGTATCTTTCAGGCAGAGACCTCATGGCAAAATACAGACAAAAGGTCTGCAGAATCAGACAAACTGACCATTTTTCCTGGCTCTGGTAGGTGGATGACAGTGCAGCCCAGTAACAAATTTGGATCATTATAGTTGATGTCACTTGAAAGGTAGACTCTTGATGATTTTTCACCACACTTAGTTACATTGAGTATATTGGATTATATTGGGCTTCCCATGTCCTTTTCCTGTAATATCTCCCTATAACCAAGGACACACTGTTGTGAGGTAACAAAGGTCATAGAGCTCAGTCCTGGAAAGAGTGACATCAACTAGTTCAGAAAAAGAATGAACTATGACTTGGAAGGCAAAGAAGGTTGCTATTTACTGTGAAGCCAGCTTCTATGCTAGGTTTCACCGTGTTATCCTCCACAACCTGTAGTGTGGATGCTGTTATTTCCTTTCACATTCTTTTCAGATTTATAAACAAAAAAGTCAAAAGTTCATGTATTCATTCAAGATAAATGTATTGAGTATCCATTATGTGTCACACATTACAGGTGCCATAATGACAGATACAGTGCCTCTCTCATGGGCCTTGCAGTCTGTCCTCTACTGAGTAAATGGGCAATTAATAAGTAAACAAAATCTTTTAAAAAAAATGCAGATTATTATAAGAGCTATTTTTAAAAATGTAGAATTACCTCTGCATATTTAGTTCACAAATAGTTGAGGCAGCCTTCCAGGCTGTATGTTTCTGAACCAGAGTCTGTATTCTGTCCTTCACGGCATCCTGTATTCCAGTCTGAGACTGATATGAACATGCCCAAATTATCCGTTACCATGAAAAGAAAGAGGGAATGTGAGATAGTGGAGTATCTACATTGATCTATAACCTAGCAGGGGTTTCTGTACATATCAGTGGGAATTCCCTGCAGGTTTGAGCCTAGTCTACACTTCAAGTCACTCTGGTGTCTCACGGGGGTCACCCTTCAAGATTCGAGGAAAATTGGCTCAATACCAGTCACATAGTTTGTGGGAAGTCAAGCATCTTCTTTGAGATGAATTCCTTCCCTGTTTTATCCTTATTTTTGCTTCTCCTCATGTGACTAGACTACTCCCTTCTTTGGGTTCCTGGTTGACCCAGACAGGGACTCAGTCCCCTTTCCTTAATTTCACTCCAAACCTATCAAGTGATGGTTTGTATGTTCCCCAGTTACACTGCGGTGAAATAGAAAGAGACAGAGGCAGAGACAGAGAAGCAGAAACTGAGAGAGAGAGAATTAAAATTGGACATTAGACCTCTTAGTCTTCAAATTGTCTTTGAGCTTCCATTGGCTACTATCTTCATCCCAGCTTGTCTGCCCACCATATTGCCCAGCTTCCTCTCTCCCTCACTTCTGCACTTTTCCAGTTACTTTTTTATTTCTTGTGCAAAATATTTGCACAGAGATTTTTTCTTCTGATACTATTGCCTTCCTAATCACCTCCTCTAGATTTCAACTTCTACTTCCTAAGTCTCATCAAGGCATTTGTCTAAATTCATATTGTTCCACTCTCTCTCTAAGAGAACTCGGCTGCCAGCTATTCCAACAATGCTATTTTTCACCCTTGCTACATTTGTTTGGACACCCAAATTATAGTATCAAATGTAAGAAAAGGGTTCAGCAACAGAATAAGAACTTACTTTGTCCTTAAAGAGCATAAGAGAAAGAAAAACAGTTACAGCTCACTCATCCCAACATTCTGAGACTCCGGCTCCCTATGTCAGTGCAAGAACCTTAGTAAGAGATTTCCTCCCCACTGCCTCCTTCACAGGTGTCAAAGCTAACAATCACATCAGGGAGGGGGAAAAGGCAGGACAAATGACACTGACATCTTCATGCCTTTTGTTTGTGTTCTTCCACCCTTGTTTCAGGGGAGCTGCAGCAGCTGAAAACCTCTCCAACCAGCCTGTCACTATCCTCTCAGGGCCACATCATAAGGGGAAGCAGCAGACACTGAATGGCTTCTTAGAAAGCATTGTCCTTGCATGAAAATGGATTTCTTGCTGCTTCCCTAATTCTTTGGATCAATCTTGCCAATTGAGCTGCTTCACTGAGGATTTGGGTACCCTCTGGCACACTCTACACATTCACTGAGCAGACACATTAGCCATCTATCCTGCTTCAGGCCACCTAGTAAATTAATAAACATCTAATCTGTAAACAAGCCAAGGCGTAACCTCAGAAATGAGTAATGGGAAATACCATTTGGCTCCAAGTATCTGGCTCAAGTTCAGCATTAAGAGCATATATCTCCCTGGATAGCTCATTGTCTTGGGGAATGCAGAAAAATCTGCTAAGATTTGGAGATGCATTACATACATTTCCCCAGGTAGTTTGGTAAAGTGGTCAAGAACACAGACTTGGCATCAGACTGCCTGGATAAGCGTCCTATCTTTGCCATTCAAAACTTAACTGAACCTGGAGCACTCATCAAACTTTGCATGCTTCATTGTCTCATCTGCAATTACAGTGTAATTATAGTAACTATCTCATAGAGTTGTTGTGAATACATGTGTAGTATGCATGGAACAGTGTTTGCTCATAGTGCCAATAAATATGAGTTATTACCATTAAATGGACAGATTCCTCCTATTTCAGAGATAAAATATCTTACCTCCATATACTCATGCTTCTAATTGAGCTAATGAGAGACTGGGGATATGCAGCAGCATGCCAGCAATACTCAAAGCCACAAGATAAATGTAGTTTATGTTGCTAGAGTATCAAACTGACCCTTAAGAAGTAATTTAAATGAACTCATCTACCTGTATCAACATGGGTAGATGTCAAAAATGTCATTTTTGAGTGACGAAAGCAAGCTATAGAATTATGCACAGTGTAATAATATTATATTTTAAAGATTTTATTTATTTATTAGAGACAGAGAGAGAAAGAACATAAGCTGGGAAAGGGGCATTGGGAGAGGGAGAAGTACACTCAGCAAGGAGCATGGAGCATGGAGTTCAATGCAGGGCTTGATCCCAGGACCCTGAGATCGTGAGCTGAGCTGGTCAGATACTTAACCGACTGAGCCACCAGATGCCCCTGATAATATCATTTTCAAAACAAAAAAACATAGGATCTTTTTTCAACATACATAAATGAGCGTAAATCTATAAGTATAAACCACAAACAAGTAGTGATTATTTCTAAGGAGTAAAGAGGGGACAGATTATCAGTGATGGTCAAAGGAGACTGCAGAATATAATGCTCTGATTGTCTTTAAAGTGGGAGATTAGATTTATAAATTATTTGTTTACTAAGTTTCCTCTTTAAAAAGTAATTTAAAACATTTTTTTATTTTGCAACAAGCCCAGCTATATAATGAAATAGAAAATGAGTAAACATAAATTTTGAAAATAAAATATGACAAGTCAAAGAAGTTTTCCAATTGCAAGGCAAACTACCTACTAGCGCCTCCCAAGATGCACATTCACCTTGTTTTATTGTTAAAGGAGCTTTAGAAGAAAAGATTGAGGAGCATCACATTGAATGGATGGGATGCCATTCTGTTTTTCTCCAACTAAGTTGATAATGCAACATGCATCCATTTACTCAGGCCAGAAGGTTAGCTAGCTATCTCTTTTCATTCTTTTCACATTCAACCCATATCCAAGGCTTACCTCTTAAATCTCTCTAAAACGTGTCCATTTCTCAATTATTCACACTTTTGTAGGGCATCCTCATCTCTTGTCTGAAATACTGAATTACTTCAAATCCTCAATACTGGTTACCTTGCCCCCAACTTCCTCCAATCCACTGACCCCTTGTGCCCTCATGATCTTCTGAATGCAAATACCATCAGGTTATTCTATTATTTATAATTCTTTGGTGGCTCTCCTTCATCTCTAATTCACCTAAGCACATTTGTAGCAAAAAAAAAATCATAACATGATAGGGTGGCTAACTGATCACCAAACACTTCCTGTCTTCACTACCACAAGGTTTAGTTTGGAGGCAGATGCCTAGAAGGAAATAGATTTTGTAAGTCACCTTGCATCCAGGTAGGGCCAGGTGACAGGTCTAGCTGATGGAAAGTGAACAAAAATGAGGATTCCTCTATGGTCCACAGCCTCTTCCTTGCTTTTTTTTCCCCTTCCCTTTCCACTGCCTGGATGCAGATCACAGGGCTCTGGTGATGATAAGACCACCAAATAGATCCCTGAATCACCACATGGAGGCCAGCTGCCGACTAATCAGAAATCCCTCTTAAATGCTCCCAGTTCCCAGTAAGAAACTCCTAAAACCCTTGTTCTTTCCTAAAGTATAAGATCACTATGGATGTCTTTTGTTCCACTCAGATGACTCTGAGCCTTGATTAGAAGCTTTGAATTTTCAGCCTCATCCCTGATCCCTCAGAGAAGGGAGAGGGATAGAAATGGATTTTATAATTCTTCATACCCATATAAGGAAGCCTTCATTAAATTCCAATCGTAGAAGGTTTGGAAAGGGGGAGAACCCATCCATACCAGTGCTGTGACACCCCCAACTCCATGGGGACAGAAGCTCCTGTGCTCAAAACCTTTGCCCTATATATCTGTTCATCTAGCTATCCATCTATATCCTTTATTATATCCTTTAATAACCTGGAAGATAGGCCTCTGGTTCTATGGCTGCTCTCTCAAATTAATCAAATCTGAAGAAGGGGTCATGGGAATCTATAGCCAAATCTGACAGAAGTCAATGAGGGTACCAGTTTACATAAGAACCATTCTATCTTCTTGATCTTCTAACACTTCCTTCCTTCCTATCCCATCCTCCTCCAGTAGAATTTCCAATAGTAGCTGGAGAGGGAAAATGAGAAGCATAAGACAGAGAAGTTCTTATTCACAGATCTGCCACTTGAAGCAGGCCTGAGTTGGGGGCAGAAGAGAAGAACTTCCACTGCATTTAGTTCAGAGTTTTGAATTGTATTTCCAACTGAAAACTTTAATTACTAAAAACAAACTATATTTTTAACTGTCTAGTAGTTAAAATGAACAGAAAAGTCAAAGTGCTGCCAGAGTTTTTACTTAGAAAAAAAAATTATCTCCTCTGAATAAGTTTAAAAGAAATGGTGGAAAATAAAAATAAATTTGGACTTTGATTTGTGAACTTGAACTTCATAAAATCTGCATATTCCATAGACCAGCTTCATCGCTATCAGAACCAGTGAAATAATCATAATTTAGAGTTGGGGGTAGGCTGTAGAGAAATAGCTTTTCCACAAAATAGAAAGCTGGAGGCAGAAATATCATCCGAACCCATCTGGCATGACTACACTTTCTCTTTCTGGATGAAGAGCCAGTCTTTACGGTATTCAGTATGATTCAAAAGGCCTAATATATTTGAACATCCTCTTAAGTTGAAATGTCTAAAATTTTAGTGTGATCTTTAGACCAACATCATCATTATCACCTAGGAACTGGTTAGAAATGTAAATTCTTAGGTCCCACCCATAGCTTACCGAATCAGAATCAGAGTGGTCCCAGCAGTCTATATTTAACAAGACTGTGGTTCTGATAAAGCTAAAGTTTCAGACCACAGATGTAGGATATTCCAGAATATTGACATAAGCTTTTATATCAAAAGGAAATAATTGAACAAAATGTTAGTTCCTTTTAAAAATTCATAAAGCAGAGGCTCCTAGATGGCTTAGTTGGTTAAGCGTCTACCTTTGGCTTAGGTCATGATCCCAGGGTCCTGGGATTGAGCCCCCATTAGGCTCCCTGATAGTTAGGGAGTCTGCTTCTCCCTCTGCCTCTGCCCTTACCCCCACTCTTGCTCCGTTTCACTCTCTTTCAAATAAATTTTAAAATCTTTAAAAAAAAATTCATACAGCAGACAGGACACTATCTGAGCTGGGAGATAATTGTCCCAAAATACGTATGGGACTCCAGGGCAAGTAGACATAGCTGACAAACAGAGGGACAGAGTGGCAGGAAGCCATGCAAGAAATTGTGCTAGCCTCCTTCCACAAGTGTTTTATGTGCCCACAAGCAGTCAGGTGGGAATAAAGTCATATACAAAAAGGTATTCATTCATACAGTTCACCAAAACATCATGTCCATGACTATTATGTATATGTAAGTGTTTTAAAAACTTAGATTCTTCTCTGAACACTTGGGAGTTCAAGAGTTTTCTACATGTGAGTCATACAATTGCATTATTTATTAAATGAGCTGGAAGCTTATGGCTTCTTACGCAAATGACTACCTGAATTGTTTCCACCCTCCATTTTCTGTGTTTCTCTCTCTCTCTCTCTCTCTCTCTCTCTCTCTCACACACACACACACACACACACACACACACACCTATTTTATTAAAATCTGCACCAGTATAAGAGTAAGTGAAAAGTTACAGCTGAATATCTACCTGATGAGAATGAAATAAATCAAGAGTCTTGGGTATTTGAGAGACTAGATCTGCCCCATATCATTTATTTATCACTCTCCATGGATTGGGCACCTAACTACTTGTACTGACAACTTCATTACATTAATAGCTAATTTGTAATATATCTTCTTACATGCCAAGCTCATCATGCTTATAGGGATTTTCTCATTTAATCCTCAAAATAATTCATCAGCGGCATACTATTAGTATTCTCATTTCAGAGAGGAAACTGACCTTTATTAACACCCAAAGTCACCTAGCTGAGAAGTGGTAGAACCACCTTGTCCACCCAGGCAGTACATCATTCTCTTAACCACTACACTGTATGGCTTCCTACGAAATTGAGAGCACTTTATATATTAGTCTATAATAACGGATAGTCTGCTTGTTATACATAGATTATCCATTTCTCATCTAAAATGTATCAAGCTTTGCCTCTGCCATTTATTTACTTCTTGTGGGAACTGGGGCAAGGTACCTGAACTCACTGAGTAAACTAACATTATGAAGATGATATAAAGTATGTGCAACAGGACCTGGCATGTGGGAGAAACACTTTGAAAAACAAGGGCTGTCCCACCAACAACCAGTCAGTTCCTACTCCATCATAGCAAACCTGTAAATCTGAATGCGGGAGACTTATGTCAAACATATTTCTGACTTGGAAACTAGTCAGCTTAATGGTGTCTCCTGTGAGAAAGATGGCTTTGTATATTCAATTCACAAAACTCAAAGAATACCGACATGCACCCAATCACAGGAAGGTGCACGCCAAAGCAGAGGTACATGCCAAAGCTATTGTGGACCAGCTCAAGCATTCACACTATAATGGGAGTTTATTCACATTGTCTTAATGAATCCTTCTGACAGTGAGTTTAATATTATTGTCATCATGTTCTAGATGAGAAAATGAGAGCATAGATGGTTAATCAACTTGTCCATGTCACAAGTAGAAGAGCTGGGATCCAACCCAAGCTAGTCTGAGTGTAAACATTCATATTATTCCCCATAAATTACACCGACTCCCTAGGATAATGACAGAGAGCTTATGCACCATTTTGGATACATAACTTTCTGTCCTTCACCATTAGTGTAAATGATTGCTAACTGTAAATACTAAGATCACCCTAAGTTTCCACTGCAGAATGTATTGTCATGAAGAATGCATTCCTCTTACTTGGGCAGCAAACTTTTCATATGTGTGGGACAAGATGGATATTTCCTGATTTTTAGTCATATGTGCCACCTTCATGACTTTTGCTATTTCCAAGTGATACCTGTAAGGAACCACCATTGTTATTTGCCACCAACAGAAAGTATTTATAGAAATAAATACAAAGAGAAGTGAACAATGGCGTTAGGCCCTAGCTACATAATGTTTCCTCTCTTTTCATGAAAATGGAGGTTGATAAGCATTTCAGAAGGGTAAACACTGGTCTCAACCTGAAACTTTCTACCTACCATTATCAGAATGATTTTATGGTATTGAAAAGGGAACACTATTCAATAGGTGATTTAATGGCATTTAATGCCTTATTCAGGAACCAACTCCAGTTGTCTCAGATGTCACGGAAGAACATTTGCTGTGGCCCCAGTGATATTTATCTATACTTTAGGAAATAACGAACCAGAATGTTTTCAGGGTTCTTCTGGTCCTTCAATTTTATGGAAAATTTTCCTATTTATACCTTTGGCAACTCACCTATTAAATTAATGTACATTCAGGCAGTGCTCAGTCATGTATGGGTGCGTCATAAACATGGGTAGTGTATAAAAAATACATATTTCACCCCCATTTGAAGGTACATCAAAGATCAGAACACAAGAAAGCAAGTTACCCAATTCACCTGTAAATTTAACAGTTCCCTAAAGCCGAATATGTCTCCAGTGACTAGAAACAAACACTGGGTAAGTGCCTGCCTGTCAAAACAGAACATAGCTCACATCAGCTCAAAATAGTGTGAGGAAATTTTGCAGGCTATTTTCTACCAAAATAAAGAGCACTATCAATTCACATCTGGAGTTTATCTGAAATGATATATTGCCTTCCAAATGTGCCTTTCTGCCTCCCCAAAATATTTTATTTATATAAAAAGATAAAACAGACAATTCCTAGGGAGAAGGAAGAAGATATGCAGAAGATATGTCCAAAAATGTGCATGCATATCTGCTTCCTCCTTGCTGGCTTTTCCCAAACTATAAACATTAAAACAATGAATAATGTATTGGAAAAATAATAGCTGATTAGAAATAAGACAACTTGATAAAAGTACTTAAGACCTGTTCGCTGTTGATTGTCCTCTTTAGGGTCAGCAGCAGCTCCCAGATATGCAAATACTGGTGATTTTCAAATGAAAATGTCCCTTCTATTTCCAATTACTCTTCTGGGAAATTTCATTTGAAAAATTCACTAGATACAATTATCACCTCCATAAATGTTGCAGTCCCTTTCATAGACTTCAGAGTCTAGAAAACATGCATAAATGATTAGTAAAGCAAGTGACCAAATGTCATGCTTAGTTTTAAGATCTATCTGAAGATACTATGCCAAGAAATCAGAAGATGCTAATAGAAAGGTCAAGGAGAAAATCCCTGCCAGGGAGTCCTTCATGGCCAGTGTGAGAATATATTATCCAAATTGGGATGGATTTATAAAATTAAGAAGAAATGCATCAGTTCTGTAATAGTATGTTATAAACCACCCCAAAATTGGTTGGCTTATAAGAACAATTATTTGTTATTTCTCTTGAGTTTTTGCATTGGCTAGGTGTTGCTGATCCTAGCTGAGGTTGGCTGGGAGTGGCCCTTATTTCATGTCTCTCATTCTCCTCATGGGTCCAATAGGCTTGTCTAGGCAAGGACATGTCTCTCCTTCTCATGTCAAGGGCAGAAATTCAGAGGTGTAAACTCAATTGTTTAAGTGCTTTGTCAAGCTTCCACTTGAATCAGTACTGCTGACATGCCACTGACCCAAAGCAAGTCACATGGCTGAACCTAGAATCAAGGAATGGGGAAATACACCCCTCTCCTTGGTGAGCAGAACTGCAGTCACATTCCAAACAACACGGATGGATGGCACTGATGGCCCCAGTTGTTCAGGGAGAGAAGAGAAGCATTGGTGCCACAAATTCAATGTATCTCAGGATACAATTTTAATAAATCAAGACATCCTAAATAATCTGCCTCAAGATGAATGTATATTGAAAAAGCAATTATAAGAGAAAAAGATGTCCTGGGGCGACCTGGGTGGCTCAGTCAGTTAAGCGTCTGCCTTCTGCTAAGGTCATGAAACCAGAGTCCTGGGATCGAGCCCCAAGTTGGGCTCCCTGCTCAGCACAAGAGGTCTCCTTCTTCCTCTCCCTCTGACCCTCCCCCAGCTTGTGCACTTGCTCACTCTCTCTTTCTCTCTCAAACCAATAAATAAAATCTTTTTTTTTTTTAAAAAAAATGCCCTTTTTTCTTTCTGAAAAAGAAACCTGCTGAAGATTACGAGTTAGAAAGCCAGAAAATGAGTTATAGTCATGAAAATGACCCAGGTCTTGTCAAGCTAAGATCAACTAGCTCCCAACTAAACACCTGCAAAAACATCTACCTTCAGTAAGGCAAGTGGACTAAATGAGGCTAAGATTGGTTAAGTAGTTTAACCAAAGATACACACTTAGTAATTGCAGACAGGCAAAAGTTCAAGTCTACTCATTTGAAATTTCCTCCTCACTATTCTGTCTTAACATGACTAGCAGATTATATCTCTAAAGACTTATTTAAAGAGGCAGGTCTTCATGGCGCCTGCATGGCTCAGTCAGTTGAGCTTCCTACTCTTGATTTCACCACAGGTCATAGTCTCAGGGTCTTGGTAACAAGCTCTGAGTCAGGCTCTGTGCTCTGCCATTGGAGCAGGAGTTGGCTGGAGATTCTTCCCCTTTCCCTCTGCCCCTCCCCCTGCTCACTCTCACACACATGCTCTAAATCAATCAATCAATCAATAAAATGTTTACAAAATAAAATAAAAAATACATTTTTTTTAAATTTAAAAATAAATAAATAAATAGGTCTTCAAATACCTGTAGTCCCTTCTCATTATAATCTCAACTAATGCCTTTTATGAGACAGAGATCTTCCTCCAGGAGGAACACTTTTGTTTAGAATGCATTGTGACTGTTACCATTTGTTTTTCAACACCTAGGCACTTTTAACATATATCTCTGTTTATTTTAAGTGTGATTTTATTTTTTTTATTTTATGTATTTATTTATTCATAGAGACACACACACACACAGAGAGAGAGAGAAAGAGAGAGAGAGAGGCATAGACACAGGCAGATGAAGAAGCAGGCTCCATGCAGGGAGCCCAACGTGGGACTCAGTGCAGGGTCTCCAGGATCATGCCCTGGGCTGCAGGCAGCGCTAAACTGCTGCGCCACTGGGGCTGCCCTTAAGTGTGATTTTGATTTAAACTTTTCACAGGACACATTTTATTTAGTAATCTAAGTCAGAAAAAAAATATTAAAATTTAAAAATATATGTTAACCTTACAGATTTCAATGCAAGTATTTATTTCAAGGTATAGATATTGTGTATACATATATAATGTTATATTTGATATGTATTATACCTAAATTATCATGTTACTTATTATAGGTTATGTCTAAAAGATATTTTATTATAGTTGTACTGAGGATTAAATAATATAATATACCTAAAGATCTTAGTATAGTGCCTAGAGCATAGTAAGTAGTAAATAAACCACAGCTATATAGAGAAGGCACCAGCTTATCACATGAGGCCCTTTAGTTAAGCCTCATCCTGGATATTAAAATTCAACTGGCTGATTAGTCTACCTCAGATCAATATATTTCAAGAGGCCACCCCAGACTCAGACATTCAAACGATCTTGGTTTGATTTAATACTGGGGGAGACAAGAATATCTGGGGAAGCTGTTTAGAGCTTTCAATGATGCAGAAGCACTGAAAATCATGTAAACCTGGTGAGATTGCCTGAGCCTCTCTTCCAGCTAGAGCATGATCATGTGACCAAAACTTGGCCAAGAAGACCCAAGGAAAAGTACACCATGGCATCTGGAAAAGATTTTCCACCAGACAGTAAGATCAATGTGTAAGGAAAAGTTTTCTGGCTCCTTCTTCCATCCTCTCTCCTACTCCAGTGTTTGGGATTCAGCTGTATGAGCTATGGCAGCCATTTTATATCAATGAGGCAACAAATCCAACACAAAAAATAATGGAATGGATGGATGACAAAGAATTTTAGCCATTGGTGAAATCAATTATGGGATCACCTTTTCCTGATTTTGCACTATAGGAAACTATGATAACCCTGTTTATATATGTTATTTATATTTTATGCTATTACTTGCAGCCCAAAGTGTCATATACTATGTAAAGATCTAGTGGAAACAATTGTAGATTCTAAACTAGCAGTCTTATACTTTATTTGCATGTGAATCACCACAGAAGCTTGTTAAAATGCAAATTTCTGATGCTGTAGGTCTGAGATTGGGCCTAAAACCCTGCATTTTTAACAGGCAGGTGATGTTGATGCTCCTGTTCTGCAGATGATTCACATCACACTTTAAACAGCAAAGTACTAACTCACATGTGGCTATTGTATGATATTAATAAAGTCATATCACTTCTCTAGGCCTCGATTTTCTCATAGAGTCTGCTATCTTCTGATTCTAAGTATTACCGGAAGAAAATATATTTGTTTACTCTGCAAATAAAGATATACATGAGAAGCAAACTGAGAAAGTATACACGCTGTGATTTATGTTAAACTTTCTGCTAAATGGTCATTAATCTCATTACTTGATACAAATTGCAATCAGGATGAGGGCACATATGCCAGTGCTTGTTTCCATGACTGTCCAACTGCCCCACCTACATGGAAATATCATGGGAACAGAATATTAAACCGAGCTGTGTTTGCAGCTGCTCCCTAGATCCTCATTATGAATAATATGTGTGCTAATCAGAAATTCAATTAATAGAGATTTGAAAAGATTTAGAGCAATACATCCTTTACCCAACCTCATTCTCTTGCAATGAGAGTGAAGAATGAATGTAGTTATTTTCATAACAAAAAAGCCATCTGCCTACAAGGGTAATTGCAGCTTGGTACCCTCTGTCCCAGGTACTCTTGGCAGCCCAGAAACATCTTGGTCCAACACTGAAGTCTATCTGTTTTCACATTTGAGCATTTTGTCTCTCTCACCTACCATCACTGCGCTCACTTATATAACTGGTTGAAAATAACCTGCCCTCCCATGGTACCCCTCCAACTAGAGTGGTGGACATTTCTTTTCCTATACCCTGAAACATGTCAGGTGCCAGGGAACAGTGGAGCTCTGTTATACCATGAGTAGGGAGATGAGAGATATTCTTGTATTTTTTCTTATACATATTTTTCTTTTTAATAGAATATTTCTTAGAACTGGTTTAGATTGCAGAAAATTTGAGAATATAGTAGAGTTCCAATTTCCCTCACATTACTTTTTCCTATTATTAACATCTTATATTAATATGACACTTTTTTCAAATGATGAACCAACAGTGACATACTATAATTCACTAAAGCTCATAGTTTATTTAAATGTCCTTGGTTTTTACCTCATAGTCTTTTTCTGTTCAAAGTTCCACATTACATTTATATTATATCCCTTTAGGGTCCTGGTGGTGGTGGTCATTTCTCAGACTTTGTTTAGATGATCTTGAGACTCTTAAGGAATTCTGGTCCAATATTTGTAGGAAACTCCATTAATAGAATTTGTTTGATATTTTTATCATAGTATTTTTTTTACGATTTTATTTATTTATTCATGAGACACACAGAGACAGAGAGAGGCAGAGACACAGGCAAAGGAAGAAGCTCCATGCAGGCTCCATGCAGGGAGCTCAACGCAGCACTTGATTCTGGGTCCCCAGGATCACACCCTGGGCTGAAGGCAGCACTAAAGCGCTGGGCCATCAGGGCTGCCCCATAGTAAGTATTTTTATGGGCCACTGAAAAGAAGATCAGACAGACAAAATGCTAATTTCATCAAACCCCATCAAGCATACAAACTAGCAATGTGATTTTTAACCATTGATGTTGAATTGGCCTTGACCATCTGGCTAAGGTAGTGTTTGTCAGGTGTCTTCACAATTAAATTACTCTTTCTGCCCCTTTGCATGCTGTACATTTTGGAAAAAAGTCCTTTTAGGCAGCCTACATTTAAGAAGTAAGGATTTATGCTCTAGTTCCTTGAGGTGGAGCTCTACATAAAATATTTGAAATTCCGTGTGAGGGAGAATTGTCAATTCTTACCTATTTATTAATCTATTCAATCATTAATTTATGTCATTTGGAATCATATATACTTATTTTGTACTCTCAGTTAAAGTCTAATATCACTCTATTTTTTTCCCTGCATGTTGTCGCATTTTGGCCATTGGGAGCTCTTTTAGTTGGCTTTTCTTTCCCTTTGGCATGTCCCCGTTACTGTATATGTGTATCCTCTTCCTTTTTTGAGTCCTTTCCTACTTTCTAATGCTGCAAGATGATCCAAGCTCATCTTGTATATTTCCTCTCCAAGCCCATAGAATCAGTCATTTCTCCAAATAGCCCTCGTTCATTGTTTTGGAGAACAGTGTTAGAAACCAAGGTCTGGGTTCTTGTGTGTTTATGGTTATTGGAGTGTTAATTCTATTGGAGTGCTAATTTTGTTCTATGAGTCCTTTAAGCTGACTGAACAAAAAAAAATGTGTTTATACTAATTCATGTATAAACACATATCTATAAATATTTGTGTATGTGAAAATCTGTATCTATATGAAGCTAAACATAAGTTCATACTGATGCTCCCAACTCTAATCCATTGCTATATGGATCATTCTAGCCTCCTCTTCTTGCTTATCTGGAACCTCTCACTCCTATAATGAAAGAACTAGCCCCCGCTATCTGCTATCCGTTTAATTAATTCTTCTATTCTAATATATTGTATGGCAATATCATAATTGTTAGCCTGAATCCCCATGAAAAAATAGGGTAGTTTTTTCTTTCTTTAGTCTTACAAACTCAACTCATTTCCAAAGATACTTAGGTTGGCACATTTTTCCCCTCATTGGCTTTAGTGGGGTAGTTTTATACATTGGTAATATAGTTAGGTTCTCTTGTCACTGTCTATATTGTTTCTTGGGGTTCCAAGATGCTTTATTTGTACCTTTACATATTCAATGGTAATTTGGAGTTCAAAGTAAATAGTGTAGCTCAATATTCCTCACTTCACAAACCTTTCCATGCTGTGATATGTCTGCTTTTCATTTCATATCATTGATGAATTAAATTATAAATTCATAGCATATAACAACTATTAGGAGTTTCAGGGGTTTTCTCACCTGTTTAGCCAAGAAATGGCAGGCCAAACAAATCGTATGGTTTGTCCAAGGACTAGGACTCAACTCTCTTGGTTCCCAATCCAAAGCTATTTTCCTTATACCACCTAATATACAGGGAAAAGAGTGTTTTCTGTATGGGAAATCAAACTTTGGTTAGTTCTGGTGTATCTAAGTTCCCAATTCATGATGACATCGCAAACTTGGGCTTGTCACATTGTGGCTCCTTACATAGTATGCTTTCAAGTCAGTTAACTGTTCCCCTTGTCCTATAAGAGCATTTATGCCTACTTAGACATAATGTGGTCCCTTCCAGGACAGCCTCTAAGCTGCCATTGGACTTGGATTGAATCTTCCTTCCAAATCTTGTGAAAATAAAAGGGCAGATGAAGAGTGGATCTCTTTGGATCAACAAAAATCGTAAATCTTGGGTCTCATTGTTCAGAGCATCAGCTCCAGCATTGTCTCTTCCTATAGCCTTCCCAGATTCATGGCTCTTTGCCTCAGAGCATCTTTTCTCTGTGTTCCTATAGCCTTTGTCACACTACCTTCTGTCATTAGAAGTAAACTCCTGAGGTCTGGGACCATGGCATTTATATTGATTCCTTCCACAGATAACTTTATATGTGGCAAATAAGACCTCTTGATTAATATTTGTTTAGGTAATTAGTAAAAAATGAATGGAGTTAGAAACATCATTAAAAAGTTAGAAACATGAGAGAAAAAGGAGAAAAAGAAAGTCAATGCCACTCATGAGAAAAACAAAAGAAGGATGAAAAAGTGTAGGATTGGAGTTACATTACTACTCTAGGGCCCAGAGAAGAAAGGAGATTCAAGCCACCTGGGAAAGAGTCCATCCATACTTCCATAAAAACATAGATATGGGACAGCCATGAATGCACAGTTCTTCTAGAATGCTAACCACTGTGACATCAGTAAGGATCCTTCTGTGCATCCAAGGTAGAGGGTGATCACAGACTTATGACATTAGGTTGGAAGAAATCTAAAACCATCCTACCTATCTTTCTCTTGCCTGTTGCTCTACTTTGGAACTGCCCTGCAGTATAAATGAAAGTCAGAGTATCACAGGTTGCATGAGAAGGGATTCTTGACAGGACCAAAGGTCATGAGAGCCAAAGCCTCATACTCCCATTTGAGGCACCTGTTAGCCAAGAGACAGAAACCTAACCTTGGAGTTCAAAGTCACAGAACCTCAAAGATCGTTTTATAACAGTGACTGGTGCCTTCACAGGGACATGAGAAAGGGTAACAGAATTTGGAGTAGGTTCAGATGAAAATGCTGAAAAAAATAAGCCTTTGATAATGGACCCTAGGGTAATCAAGAACTGAACAGAATGATGGAAGAGACTACTAATTGAAATTGCTTCTGAAAAGTAAATAAAAGTAATAGATAATGGACAAAAAAGTCTACAAACATGGATCAAAATCTGGCCACTTCCACTCATTAACTGAATGACTTTGGGTATGTTACTTGTAC
Organism: Vulpes lagopus; assembly: GCF_018345385.1. NCBI lineage: Eukaryota > Metazoa > Chordata > Mammalia > Carnivora > Canidae > Vulpes > Vulpes lagopus. Next base: position 17,733,849 of record NC_054842.1, on the reverse strand, counting down.
TTCCCTAGACTTACCTTCATTCCTTATAAAATTAGGACAATGATACTTATCTGGTAAGCTTGTTATAAGGGCAAAATGAGAAAAAATAGGTAAAATAACAAAGAATCTGAAATACAGAAGAAGAAGTCATCGTTATATGATGGTTACTATCACTGTCATCACGATCAGCAATCACCAAACCACAACTGCCAAAATTTATCAAGTATTTCTTGTTTGCTAAATATTTTACTCTTGTGTAAGATGTAGTTGTTATTGTTAGTATTATTGTTGACCAATCAGTAATATCAAAAGGTTATGGAATTCCTTGGTATATGGTCATCAAATGAGACTAGTTTTCTTCTACCTTGAAGAATTTCTGTATAACAGTCTAAAGGCAGGAAAATGCTAAGTGATGCCACCCAAGTCTTTTGCATTCTTATGATTCATGATAAAATGAGATATCCAGTGCAATGCTAGTTACAAGATAGATAGGAAAAAAGACTGTGGCATTTGTACATTTCCCAGTCTTCTGAGAAGTAGCCTTCAATGTCTAGTGCCTTATCAGTCCAGAGAGCTGGTTTTATGAACTGGCTTCAGACAGCTGCAGCCATGTGTCTCTTTAGAGTAAGGGCTGCATTTCTCTGTCACTGGTAACAATTTATCTTAAGGAAGAGGAAAGCAAATTGCCACTTTAAAAAATCCTGCATAAATTGCAGGAGCATTAATTGCTATTGCCCTTAGGCTTCTGGGAACTCATGCTGTCTTTCCATGGTGATTATCATGATTACATGCTATTTTAATTTTATATTTAGGTCTCTACAGAAATTGCAAATATGCTTCAGCTTAGCTAGTGGAGTTTTCAATCAAAACAAGTTAACATACTTTTCCTTATTCTAGATTAAACTCAGTATGTTCATCTTGAATGCATGATCACATCCTTGGGCTTCTCAATGAGAAATTTTGGATGCATATCCAACCTTGTCATAGCCATCTGGAAAGCCTTATGGGATCATTTGGTCTAGGTCCTGACCTTCAGTACTAGGCTAGTCCAGTGAGGAAATGGCAAAAAGATCAGGCTATATCCTTCCCTCTCACTGACCTGGAATAATTTGAAGCTAGTGCCAGACTCCCTCTGGTTCCCATTATCTTTGTCTGATACAACACAGTAAGAATTTCCTGGTTAAATAAGGGAACAGATAACTCTTGATGAGCCTGAGAGCCAGAAGGAGCTCATGTCCAGGGCTTTGGTGGCTCTAATGTTTCTTAAAATGGAGATATGTGTTGTCAAAGCCAAATAAGGAGCAGAAGATTATAACAGATTCCTCATTCTGCAGGGGTCTGTCCCTTTCCTTTCTCAACTGACTAGGACTTTATCCCCCAAGCTCAGAGAATATTACAGCTGAAAGACAAGAGTCGTTAATAGTAGAGATGGTGAATGGCAAGGCAGAGTGAAGAATCCATTTAAAAATAGGCATGACCAAATCCAGAAAAAGGCCTGACCCACTGACCACTAAACCAGGACCTAAGTCCATCAAGTCTTATGGGTTTCCCTTTCAGATCTATAACATATTGCCAAAAGAACACAGGTTTTGTTTTTTTTTATTTTTAAGATTGTATTTATTTATTTGTTTATTTGTTTATTTGAGAAAAAGAGAGAAAGTAGGGGGACGGTCAGATAGAAAGGGAGAGGTAGAGAATCTCAGGCAGATTCTGTGATGAGCCTGACACGGGGCTCCATCCCACAACCCCAAGATCACAATCCCAGCTGAAATCAAGAGTCAGACACTTAACCAATTGAGCCAACCCAGGCACCCCCACAGCCACCTTTCTAAATAACACAGTCTAGGTACCCATTTCATCCCTGTCAGAAAATGAACATCCTACATAAGGATCAAATAATTTATGATTTAAGCCACAATGAAAGATACATTTCCCCAAACACCAGGCATAGTTTTATACCAACTTTTCAAAAATAAGTGAATTTTATTTGTTTTCTCTCTTGAAGCTGGTGACAGAAAGCTCCTTCTGTGAAATCCATATTGGTACTAAGAAGTTGGCGGCATAACAAGAGAGAATTTATGGTGGCTTTGGTCAAATCTACTATAATTCAAAACCTTTTTGCCTTTCAAGGCCCACACAACAAATCAGACAATTTCCACAGGTGTTATATCCTGTCCAGGGTTAGGAAGACATGACATAACTAGGAGACCTGAGTCTAATCCTGCCTTTACCACTAATGGGTAATATATACTTCAGAAGGCACAGCTTTCCTGGGCTTCAAGTTCCTCATCTGTGAAATAAAGTAGTTGGGCTAACTCAGCATTTCTCAGCCCTAGACACATTTGAATCACGTGGCAAAATTTTGATAAGGTGATGCCCAGGACTTACCCTAAACTAATTATATTACATATTTCAGGAGGCAGAGCTATTTGTTTATAGTTCCTCGGGCTGAGACCCATGAGGCCAGATTAGTCCTGAGTTCACATGGTGTGGACATTCTATCACTTTTAGTTCTACACCACCTTGGAACTTCTGCTCACCTCTGAACTTTCTCTTGTGTGGAAAGCAAAATTCTAAGAAGATTGTCAATGAGTTATACCCTTATATCAACCTCTTGGAGTGCAAGTAGAGCCTGTGACTTGCTTCTGGCCAAGAGAATATGGCAAAGGTGATGAGACAGTCAATCTCATGATTATGTCACATTTCGTATCACAGACTAGACAGAGAGATTCTCCTGTGGGCTTTGAAGAAGTAAACTGCCGTGTTGTGAAAGGGTCTCTGTCATGAACTATTTGTTGCCCCTATCTCCAAAATTCATAGGTTGAAATCTCATCCTTATTGTAATCATATTTTGAGGTAGAGTCTTTGGGAAATAATTAGAGTATGAGGGTGATCATGATCTAATGATCAAGAATGAGCCTTCATGAATGGGATTAGCACCCTTATGAGAAGATATTAGAGAGCCTTGCTCTCTTTACATCATGTGGGGACATAAGGAGAAGGTAGCAATCTGCAACACTGGAAGAGGGCCTTTATCCAACTATGCTGGCATCCTGATTTTAGACTTCCAGGCTTGAGAACTTGAGTAATTTCTGTTGTTTATAAGCCACACAGGCTATAGTATTTTGTCAAAGAAGCCCAAACCAAATAAGATAATATCTGTGAGAGCCACACAGCCAGGACTGTGGCTATACCCTCTGGTCTCTGGAGGATAACCTGCAAGAAACCAGGGACCTCAATCCTACAATCACAGAGCTGAATTCTGCCCAAAACCATGTGAGCTTGGAAGGGAATCCAGAATTCCAGAAAGAAATGGCCCTCACCAAGACTGCAGCCTTTTGGGACCCTGAACAGAGTGCCACAATCTTTGTCTGGTCTCCTTACCCACAGAAACTGTGAGATAATAAATTCATATTGTTTTAAGTTGCTAAATTTGTGGGGATTTGTTACACAGCAATAAAAAAACTAATATGTCTTCCAAATATTATACTCATGTCCGGCATGACAGTGCCCAGTGGTATTTTACAGAAAGATATGAGATATATTTTGGAGAAAACTGGACTTCTAATGCTGAAAAATAAATTGTAGAATTAAGATTTTCAAAAAAAGGAAATAAATACATATTCAAAATTTAAGTTATAATTTCTCAAATTTACATGCTTAAACATTTATTTTAAAAATTTATTTATTTTTCATTCAAGAAAGACACATGTCAATATCTTTGCTTTCACAAAACCAGATGTCTTCCCATATCTGACTTCATGTTTCCATTGTAAAATGAGATGAGTAGAGAAGTTTTTTTCAATTTCTTTTTTTTAAGATTTTTATTTATTTATTCATGATAGAAACAGAGAGAGAGAGAGAGGCAGAGACACAGGCAGAGGGAGAAGCAGGCTCCACACTGGGAGCCCGACATGGGACTCGATCCCGGGACTCCAGGATCACGCCCTGGGCCAACAGCAGGCACCAAACCACTGAGCCACCCAGGCATCCCCCTCTTTTTCAATTTCTATGATCCCAGGCTCTTAGCATAGTGATCTGATCAGCAGAACGATGAAGGGGTAGACAGTTTTAAGTCAGTCTGATCTGAATTTAAACTCTGCCTCCACTCCTTATTACTTGTAGATTTTGGCAATTTTACTAAGCCTCGGTTCCCTCATCTATAAAATGGGATTAATAAAATTCCTCAATCTTCTAGCTTTGTGGGTGAGTTTATTATATGAACCAATAGATGTAACAGGTTTAATTAAACACAAGACAGAACACATAGTAATGGCTCAAAAATGGTAGTAGTGGTGATGGCTGCTTTTGTTATGAGCTCTTTGCTTGATGACACTAGGGACAATTTGTTTATTTTTAACACCTTTTATGATCCATCCTAGGGTACCATTCAAGAAGGCACATTTGAGAACATGGAATCAGGGAGAGAATGCAATGGTGATACAAAGCCTGCAGAAGAGGACAGTGATCTTACTCCAAAACCAGAAGGGAGAGGCAATCTCTTTTATTTCTCTCCTTTATTTTCAATGCTTCTTGTTTCAACAGTGCTAAGGGTCAGTGCCAAGAGGATGGACATGACAGAGATTAACAGTACATCCCTAGTAGTTTATTGCATTAAAGAACAGAAACATGAATTTCGTCACCATTGATTAACTCGTCCCTGATGCTTTTTTTCCCTTGTCACTAGTAAAGTCAGTTTTTTTCAGGCACTACTCTGAACTACTTTCAGAGAGCAGAGGGTACTTCTTTTGAAATAAAAGGATGGGTGGCTGCTTGGCAGACTTAAAAGGTCTTCAAATACTGTGTTTTAGCTTCATCATCTAGGAAGACAATCACCAAAAGAGATATTCTTTGCTCAAACAGAGCTGTTAAATAAATTACCAAGTTTGCTTTTGAGAGCCTCCTCCTAAATTGGAGAAGAGAACTACAAAGTTGGGCCCCAAGAGAGACTTTCTACTTGGCTGACAAAAGTTTTTAAGAAAGTTGCCTGAAGATTCCCCAGAGCCCACATTTATTGGGCAAAGAATGGTTTGCTTTTCAAAAAAGAAAGAAAACACTAAAATAAGAGATAACTTCCCTTTTGTGGAAAAAAATAACAAAGAAACAAAAGAAATTCTTAGAGGATAAATACATGAATACTAAATTATGCTGAAAGATTCATTACCAGAAATTTCATGTAAGCTAAAAGTAGAAAAGTTTAGATAAATACATGGATATGAGATCCATAAGGAATCATCAATTTCAAATCAGAGGTCTTGGAGGTGTTCAGAGTCTGAAATACATGTCAAAAACATCAAGCACTGCATCCACAAAAGATCCCTTGATGATACCATCAGAAAAGTAATTCATCAAATAAGAAGAAAATGGACCATGAGAACCAAGTTCAGATGTACAATTGGCCTTTGATCACACAAAATAGAACATAACTGCTGGCCTTCAGAGATCTCTGGTTCAGTCTGCAGATGCAAGGCTGAAAATAGAGCTGTCTAGGAGGCTAAGTCATAGAAAAGATATGACTACTCATTGACCCGTGAACTGGACCCAGGCCATTGACAGCTCCTCACCCCCTCCTCTGTCCTTGAAATGTGGGATTTGCTTGCCTTTCCTACTCTCAAAGGCTTCTCCAAGGACAAGGCCCATAGGCCTTGAGATGGTGATGTGGTGTTGAGAACACCTTCATGGTGTATATGACTTAACCCAGTTAAGGCCTCTGTGTAAACTGTAACGGTTTGCCTGGCAGGTGCAGAGGTCCCCTGTCTTGCTGCTGCCCAAGACAACCCTCATGTGTAAGTTCCCTTTGCTTATTAAACCTGCCACCTGTCCACCTGGTATGGCCTGCCTCTTTCTTCCATCATTCCCTGCGCTCCACACAAAGAAGCCAGTTTCAGGTGGTATCCAGGAAGCTCTTAAAGGGGTTATTAAACAACACTAAGGAGGAAGAGATGACAAGAGGTAAAGAAAGATGAAAACAATTTCGAAATTGTGCTCAAGATGGCTTCTTGTCAACTCTTACTGTGGTCAACTTCCTTGAGGTAAAAATGAGTTTCAGGATATACCTTTCACACTACAAATCCTGATGGAGGGATCTCTCCACACTTGAACCAAAGGCATATATCCAAAAGGCTGAATCAAGCAACACCAGGTGCAGGAAGTTATGAAAAGGATGTTACAAATTTTCCAAAGGGTCTCATGGCAATTCTGTAACTACATCAACACTTTTTTCGGTATTTTTCCAGGTCTGATACTCCTCCAACCAGTTAGAAAATCATTTTTTTAACCCTAATCATGGGGACACCTGTGTGGCTCAGCGGTTGGCCGTCTGTCTGCCTTTGGCTCAGGGCGTGGTCCCAGATTTCCGAGATCAAGTCCCACATCAAGCTCCCTGCATGGAGCCTGCTTCTTTTCCCTCTGCCTGTGTCTCTGTCTCTCTCTGTGTGTCTCTCATGAATAAATAAATTAAATCTTTAAAAATAATAAAATAAAATAAACTCTAATCAAGCTTGCACCAAAATTGAATTTAAAAGAATAACATTAAGCATTGCTTTTCCCTCCTAAACTGCAGAGGATTTTGGATTTGCATTGGAGTCCCTCCATCAAGCCAAGTATGTATTCAACAAATTCATTTAAACATTTGTTTTTGCCTTTCAGTGAAGTCAGGTGAAAGCTGTCCATAAATTTCCCCATGATTCACGAAAGTGAGGGCCAAATGGTTGTTTGCTGGATACATGGTGATATATAGGAACTTAAAAATTTTATAAATATATTATGAAGAGTCAAGCTGCAGAGCAAGAAGCAAAATGACCAATATGAAAATCATTTAGCTTTACTTATGATTTTTTAAAAAATGGAAATGAAGACATTAGGATAGCATCTTTCTTATAAAATTGGTAAAGAATAAAAATATCAATGATGTGAGGATCATAGACAATGGTCATATTCATATACTGCTGAAACGACAAACTGGTACAATCTGTCTGGGGGGAGATATGGAATTTAGCAATATTTAAATTTTTTAATGCTTAAAAAGTCCATATACCTGGGGCTCCCTGGGTGGCTCAGTTAAGCATCTGACTCTTGGTTTCAGTTCAGGTAGTGATCTCAGAGTCATGGGATATAACCCCATATAGGGCTCACGGCTCAGTGGGGAATCTGCTTCAGATTCTTTCTCCCCTCTCCCAATCCCCCTCTCATTTGTGTGATATCTCTCTCTCTCTCTCTCTCTCTCTCTCTCTCTCTCTCTCTCTCCTCTCTTTCTCTCTCTCCCTCCTCTCTTTCTCTCAAATAAATCCTAAAAAAAATTCACAAATGCTTTGGATCCCAAATCCCATTTCTATGACTATATCCTAAGAAAACAATTAAGAATGCACAGAAGCATTCAGCTTCAAGAAGAGACAGCACAGTATTTTTTTATAATAGCAGAAAAATAGTTTTTACAACTTACCAGGTCAGCAAAATATCATTTACCCATATAACGGAATATGATTTGCCATTGAAAATTATACTGCAGATTCTTTATTGATACAGATACTTGTAGTAGGTTTTTGGTTAAAGAAGAGGTTATAAATATTATGATTTTATTGTGGTAAAAGCAAAGTGTAAAAGGTGAAAATGTGCATAGGATTCTGATAGTGCTAAGTATTAATTTGGCCAGGAAACTTAGGAATGCCTGGCTTTTGCCCTGACAACTTTCCCTATTTATTTCAGCCTTTCCAAGCAAGAGAAATGCAAGGAACAAATTCAAATTGTAAACAGAGTACCAGTTTGTTAGCTGGATCAGTGCCTGAGATGTCCATAAGAATTATCAGTTAAAAGTGAACTGGCAGGGTCTGGGGCAGGGGGTGGGGGTACACCTAGGGGGCTCAGTCACTTAAGCATCTGACTCTTGATTTCATCTCAGGTCATGATCTCAGAGTTGTGAGCTCAAGCCTGCACAGAGTTCTGTCCTTGGGCATGTAGTCTGCTTGGGATTCTCTCTCTCCCTCTCTAAACGGAAAAAAAAAAAAAGAAAGAAAAAGTGAATTGGGAATCCACGTGAAGCCTCTGTCTCCCCACCATGGCCAAAAGCAGGGATTTCACTTCAGGATGCAGAGTAGAGTCAGATCTGATATAGCTTATTGATCTCACTGCAAGGAGTGAGAAGAGCCAGTGAAAGTAAACTACCGGGAACCCACCTTTTAATTACAGTGAAGAGACCCATTAGTAAACATGGCCCCATGATTAACAGGGAATTTCATCCATAAAATTACCTTCTCTAGGGTGGAGGAATGGGGAAGGAGATGTGTATGTAGGTGAGATGAAAGGCAGACCCAGAGCCACAAGGTCCTGCCCATACGACATGGTTTCTGTAATCTTCTACTGCATAACAAACCACTCCAGAATACAATTGTTTAAAATAATGATATTACTTCTCACCATTCTTTGGGTTGACTGAGCCCTGATGTACGACTCTGCCCCATGCAGTAGACCTGAGCTTGCCTATGCAACTGCCTTCAGCTAAGAGCTCAGCTGGTGCCAAACGCTCCAAATTGACTGCAGGGTCTTACTCATCATTCAGTAGTGTCTCCTCAATCTCTTTATGCACAGGGACTGGCTTTAAAGCAAGAGTGTGCTAGGAAAATAAACCCTATCTAAAAATATGCCTGGGATTAGCTGGGCATCAGGTTTGACATTCAGTCAGAAATGATTATCATGAGGGAAGAAGTTTACCAAGATCCCTAGAAGCAAGGGCAGGAGGAATACTGGCTTGATGGGTGATGTAGAGTGAAAAAGAGTTGGTGCTGGGGGCCCTGGGTTGGTTGGTTTGTGTTGTGCATCAAAGGTGCATTCACAAGGGAAGTCATTTATTATCTTCAGATATTTGAGAGCCTGGGAGAGACAGTGTCTCTAGGATCAAAGCCCCAAATGCCAGAGCATCAAGAATAAGAAGATAGAGTTTGTACAAACCCCAATGCAAGCTCTTGCCAAGCTTCTACTTGCATCATATTTGCAAGGATCCTATTGACAAAAGCAAATCCTATGATGGAGACAATAGAAGGGGATAGAACAAGGGCATGGACCCGGGAGGTACTGCACACTGAGGACCATCATTATAACAGCTCCTGCATAAACATTTCCAAATGAAAGGATATTTGCCATGGCCAACAGTGGTCACCCTTGGAGTCTAGACTTACATTCTGTTTTGTCCTTTTATTTATTTTTTCCTTTCCATCCTATGGATTTTCCTATTTTCAGCAATGAATATGCCTTATTTTTGTATAAGAACAAAGCTCAAATCAATTAACAAAATAAATACTACTGTCTAACATAAGTTTCCCCAGAAGCAGAAGCTAAGATGAGGAACCTTGTGTGAGTGATTTAGTGCCCCCATGGGGAAACCAACCATATGAGAGTGAAAAGAGCAGGATAGAGCAGTTGACAGTGCTGAATAAGAATGTGATCTCGGCAGAAGTCCAGTCTCAGCCTGAGACCACAAGGAGCTCTGCAGGATGAAAAGTGCCATGGAACTGTCTCATTATGAGGCAGTGGTTTAGGCTTTGGTACTCCATTTTGGTTAGCCATCAACTATGACCACCCCTGGACAGGAAGGCATGATCTCTTGGGCATCTCCTAGAAATATAGATCCCATAGGGAAGACAAGTTGCTGAAGACGGATGCTGCTTCCCCTTATCAGGCAGCTCAGAGCAGTTGAGGGACAAGCGTAGTCATTCCATAAATGGGCCTAAAATATCTATAATAGCTACTCCAGCTTATTCTATAGGGCTGTCTCTGTATCACCTCACATAACTGCCTCCAATGCCTCTTGGATACTCCAAATATGTTCTCTAAACAAAATATAAATATCAAGTAATACATATTGGATGAATCAATGGTAAATATGTGAAACATGGCATTTCCCTTTTGTGTGTATACCATGTGTATCCTCAAATATGACCTCAGAAAGTGGGAATCTAGAGAGTGGACCAGCAAATTATAGATAAAATATCACTCTTTCTCTTTGACTAGCTCTATAACTATGATGATAAGGCATATTTTGCTACACTTTCAAAAAAATACTCCTCTGGGCTAAAATCATGCATGAGAAGTTTCACGGGGGAAGGATCATTTTTTCTAAAGGTTATAGGCCTAAATTATAAACTCAAGTCAATAAGTTAGATGTCTGAAAATTCTAAAAATAGGGGTGGATAATAAGAGTGCTTTCTCAACCAAAACCACAACCTTCCCTCTGCTGCGCTCAGAGAGAGCAGCAGAAACTAATCTTTCTCCCCAAGTGGAAAAATTGGTAATAGAAATCTACCAGATGCCTTGAATTCTGTGCACTGACAATATATTTCCATCAATCTCATTTATTTTTGTCTGAAGTCTTATTTTCAGGCCATTACATTCAAATACAGAATCAGGCCATATTCACCAAGATGTTTTGGGAGGAGGAAATGCCTTTCATTAGCAGGCACACTTATTTTCTGGGTTTTACAATCAATGATGACAAGTCTCCACTGAAGTAGGGAAAGATGATGGTTCCTAGAATCTTAAGTAAGCAATATAATAGAGGTTCATAGAAACACGGAGAAGTCTAGAGGTCTATGTTAGGTGAACTATGAATAGGGTCTCCCTAGAGTCCCCCTAGGTCTCTAGGATCCCCCAGAGAAAGGTCTTGTCAAAAGGGCTCCAACTTCACTAAATGAAGAGAGAGAAAGAGAAAAGGATTCCAGCACTGTCATGGTCCAAGTGAGATGGGGTGGGAAGCCAAAGTTCTGCCCACCTAGGGTCTTCCCAAACCCTATCCACCTTCAACAACTGACCTATATAACTGGCCAGAAAGAAGAGAATTGAGGTCTGGGAAGAAAAAAAGAAAAGGCACACAGCTCTACAGCTTAGCTCAAAAGACAGTCAAAAGTTGTAATCCAGAAATATTATGAACTTTCTACATCATACATCTTCATCTACACCATTGATTAAATATAATTTTACTTTTTTCAATACAGATGATGTATTGTATTTTAGACTTTTTAAAGAATTTTTTCATATAGAAATGCACAGGACAATAGATAAATAAATCTTCTAACAAATTGTTTCTTGTTTGTTTGAAATTTGGATGACTTTGCTGCCCTCATTTTTCATAAGATTTTCAGGGGGGCATATATCTAGCAAACTAATTTTCTGTTTCTAAGCTTCTAGTTCAATTCTTTCTCTCCTTCATTCTTGGTCCTTCTTCTTTCCCTTCTGCCCTCAATCCTTACCCCCTACCTCCAGTTCTCACACTTCAGTTAAAATCTTGACAGATCAGTCCCTTCCCTTTCACACAAGGGCTCACCACAGGCCATCTGGAACTTTGATTGCCAAAAAGGGCTGGTGACTTCTCTGGGAGAATCAACAGGATAACAGCAGTTTTTTGAAGATGCCAGCTGCTCTTCCTATGCCTGGGAAGTTGAAGGAGATAGCACCACATGCTGACACTCCCACTCCCTGAGAAGCTGGCTTTAGATAAGGGGTGAGATCAGCAGGGGTCCCCTGATGGTGGCCTGCAAGCTGACTTCACCAGACAGGGGGCAAGGAAAGGAGAGTATTCAAAATCCTGGGGGCTCCTCCCTGGGTGTTGCCCATCATCCAGCTGGCAGGATGCAACACCTGCCAATGGACAGGAAGAACATATTCGAGTTTCTACTCCAAAGCCAGAAGTTTCAAGCCAGTTCTATTTACTTCACTTAGAATACATTAAATCAAATCCCATGAAATGGTGAATATCTGACCTCTTTGACCTACAAAATGGTCAAACCTAATCTCATATGGCTCTACCCATTCTATCCTGTTTGATGTCTCTGAATGACAAGGAAATCACAGCAGAGAAAGAAAATCTTTGGAAGGCCTCTATTCACCATTTTGACTGCATCACTCAAAAATATTCAGTGTATCACTATTAACTCCAGGAAAAAGTTTATACTCATCACAGTGGCAAGGAAAGCCCTCTGCAAGGCCTCAACCTAACTATCAGTAGTATTCACTCCCACTTCTCAGAAACTACCCACCCTCCTCTCCACCTTTTTCAAACCTTTCTCATCCTCTACTTTTTGAAGTTTCTGTGTAAGTCATAGAAGTTTGCCAAAAGTTCCTAACCTTTCTCTAATTTATTTTCACATTCCATTTAACTCGTTAAGTCTTCCTAAAAACAAATGATGACTTAAGAACTATAATCAAACAGGATGAAGTTGATATCCCTTTCCAGAACTGAATATTCATTTGAAATTGACATCACAAATTTAAAAGACAATTTTGAGTTTCTGTTCAAACAGTAATACTTTGCTTGTTCTTCAACCAGTAAAAGGAGAGATATGTCAGGAATAAATTTCAATGTAGTGCACACTTCCATGGGGTTAAGGAAACTGACAGTTATGCATTTTCCAGGGTAATACACAGAATTCCTTGCAGGAAAAAAATAGATGTTTGCCCAGTACCTTAGGTGGGAGCACTCATGTTGGATCTTCCTCCAGGAGTTCCTCAAATAACTGGCTTCACAGAAAATTGGTGTTTCTGGCACTGTATCCTTTCATAATAATGAGCAACTATCTAAATCATGAGTACATCAGAGCCCAACTAACTTCCTTGCTAGTACTAACACTATAAGGTTATTGGGGCTGGTTAAGAACTACAAACATGTCTACCTCAGAGGCCCAGTGTACTTGATTGAATCTCTTCCCAGAGCTTCCAAGACCATATTTCCTATGTCACACCCTAACCCTGAAAATGGGCATGTGATTTATTTTCCCAGCATGGGATATATTTTCTGGGGCATTACTAATAAGTACTGTCATCTACGATATATTCCCTTCTATCAGAATGTGTACCCCTTCTTCTTTGCACCTATCCTTTTATTTTTTTCTAATACTCTTTAGCCTTATTTTAGTAACTTTCAGAGAGGTCGAATCAGGGATGGATGAAAGCCTGTTTTAGTTTGGGTTCTCCCAGACACATGATTCATGCCCCACAAAGCAAAGACTGAAGTGCAAGTAGTTTGGGAGTGATCCCAACAAACACCTGTAGGCGAGTGGAGATGCGAAACAGGTAAAGGAATGAGCCAGAAAGTGTTCAATATCAATGAAGAGACCCTACAGGCAACTGGAGCTTAAACTGCCAAGGAACTTTGGGAGCAGTATAGGACACATTCTTCAGAGTTATCCCATCTGACGGGTGCAAAGGAAATGGAATTTATATACCTACTCCTAAGATTACACAGAATTCCTGGCTACCTGGCAGAGAAAGATATTGAGCAAAATAGCTGCTGGCGGTTGGAGGTTAAAGGGATGGGAGGGCCAGGAGTTGGGAGAGGGGTACTGGCAGTGTCTGCCACCAAGGTTAACAGTCAATTAAGGGCAAAAGAAAAGCAAGTCCCTCAGGAAAAACAAAGTGAGAAAGATTAATTAGAAAAAAAAAAAAAAGCTCTGTTTTAGAATCTCAGAAGGCTAGTTAATTCACTCCTAATTTCCAATAAAGACCATCCATAAATTATACTGAAAGGATACTTGTAGACAAAGTCCTGGTTGAAAATTTGGGGCCTCATCCCAATCTTCCTACAGTCTCATTTCCCATCATTTTCCAGATTACACCTCTTTTCTTCAAGCACATCCATCTCCTTACTGCCTGGCGTGCTCATGCCAGGCTCATTGTAACCATTGTGCCTTCACTTATGCTGCCCAGCCTGCCTGGACTCATTTCCACATCATGAAAAGCTTCCCATCTTTAAGACCTAACTCAAATCCTCCTCTATCCAACGAGATCCTACCAGCACTGATAATTCCCTTCTCTGCTCTCTTTCTAGTTGTTGTGGTAGGCAGAATAATGACCCCAAAGACATCCACATCCTGATTTCTAAAATCTGTGAATATGTTATTTAGCAGAGGGGACTTTGTAGGTGTTATTAACTTAAGGATTGGGAGATTATTTTGGAATATCCAAGCAGACCCAATGTATGATCAAAAGTGGCCTTAAAAGACAAGTCAAAGTGAAAAACAAAACAAAACAAAAAACCTTGAAGATGTGGCCCTATTTGGGAACAAGATCATGGGCCCTAAATTCGACAAGACTGGTATCCCTCTAGGAAGAGGAGAGACTCATAGGGAGAACACTATTTGATGATGGGAGCAGAGTTTGAAGGGATGCATGTAAAAACCAAGTAATGTCAAGTATTATTCACAACACTAGAAGCTAAGAGAAAGGTAGGGAACAGATTGTCCCCTACAGCCTTCAGAGAAGGCATGGCCCTACCAACACCTTGGTTTGAGATTTCTAGCCTCCAGAATTGAGAGACAATGCACTTCTGTTATTTTCACTCACTTAGTTTGTACTTTTGCTAACAGCAGCCCTAGGAAACAAATCCACTACTTTATAGATTTGGTGTGAAGACCAAATATAATAAGTATAAAGTTCTTAGACTTTGGTGTATTGAAAGTGTTAAATAAAAACAAGTTATCAACATTGCTTCATAATTTTCAGCCTCATTATCATTAATTTTAAAAAACACGGAAGGAGTCCTGGTACTATCTCTTAAGTATTTCACATGCAAAAATCACTTCTTATTCCTCCTCAATGATAATAAAGCTTTTTAAAATTTTCAGTTTTAACTTCTAATATGATAGACACACAGAGCTATAGTTCACATACACAGAGGCTCTTAAAAGAAATTACTCAAGAGTAATTTTCAAAAGTCTAAAGGGTCCTAAGAGCAAAGTGCTTGAGAAATACTGGAATAGTCTCTAAAATTAGAGGCTTTATTTATTCAGGCCACTGGTCTTCAATATGTAGTTTTCACACAAAATTGATGGTGTCAGGGACACCTGGGTGGCTCAGTTGTTGAGCATCTGCCTTTGGCTCAGGTTGTGATCTCGGGGTCCCGGGATAGAGTCCTGCATCAAGCTCCCCACAGGGAGCCTATTTCTCCCTCTGCCTATGTCTCTGCCTCTCTCTGTGTGTCTCTCATGAATAAATAAATAAAATCTCCTTTAAAAATTGATGGTGTCAGCTTTCTGGATGGTTGGATTTGAATAGCAATACTTTAAAAAATTATTTTATGTTTCTTTAATATTGGTTGAGGTAAACACATCTATGTGTATGTTTGTACATTTTTGTGTACAGTTGTGTACAACAATTCCACCACTTAACAACATCCCAGTTGAGACTTGAAGAATGAGCAAGGGGTGAAAATTAAAGAATCCAATACGCACATGCGTTAGAGAAGGTTGAGTTGCAGGGGAAGGAATAGAAATTATATTGACTACAAAGAGCCATGACCCTTGCAGACAAGCCAATAACAGAGATTTGCTTTGAAATTCTCTAACTTCTTTCCCTCTTTTTTGGTCACTTTGGGAGGTACCAAAATTACTTTTAATGTTTTGTACAATTCCAAAATCCAATCAAAACTATCCAGGCAAACATGCCATGGCTTGGACCATGGCCAGGATTTTCTTTTTTGCTCAAGATGCTCAGATAAGAATCCAGAAAAGGTGAGTATGGTATCTGAATCTAATATTCCTCAGCAGAAGGAAGCTCCGTAATTCTAGAAGAGACTTCATGGAATCCTGTGCACCAATCCTTGTCTTTCACATCTGTCCTGAGTCTCTAGAACCCAAAAAGGAAGCCCACTTGGACACAGCCAGATTGTTAAGTAATCAGCTTCTGAATGCTGACCCAATTCTGACCATTTTGTTTCAGCAAATTAATTTCCCAAAAGCCTGAGAATCCCTGAGAAAATGGAGACAACACATGAGCATACTTTACTTCATGAAGAAAGTCATTTTGTGCATTCTTAATCCTTTTTTCACAAAAGAAAATAATTTATATTAGTTGACTCATCCACTTTCTTGTCAGAGAAGAGAGGACACACCAGTTTCACTAATCCTCAAGCTAATTCCTTGCAGATATGTTCTCAAAAAAGTCTAAAATATGGACCCTGGTTGCCTCTGAGGATTGCCGCAGTAACTTTAGAGCCCCACTCAGGAAGCTAGACATTAGAAAAGAGGCTAGAACCAGGGAAACCAACATCATGCAACACTGTAAATTATTATATTACGAGCAATACTTTTGCTTTAGCCTTGATAAACTTTGTATTATCATCCTTTTGGCAGGAAATGCTTTTCCCCTAAATCAATGGTTTTGATAATGATGATGATGATGATAATGATGATGATTGGCATATTGATCTGTGAGGTATCATATTTTACACTGCATTTTTCCCACTTTTCCACCCTGTAACATTAGGAAGATTCTGTAATTTTATGCTTACTTTCAGTTATTATAAGCCTAGATCTAGGACAGCTCAGTTTCTTCAGCTTAATCAGATGTCTTATCCATTTTCCTCCATATAAAATATTCTCATCATGCCCCCTTCTCTTTGCATAGGATTCTCTCTCCTATTCTACAGGGAAAAAAAACAAAAAACAAAATAAAACATACACACAACACATCCCACTAGGCTAAAGATTCAGTATTTCTACTTCACAGAGTTTGTCTTCAGAAGCAATTAAGAATATGAGCAAAGACTGAGCCACAAGATTCGCACATTAGCATTGTTTATAATGACAAAAATCCAGAATACTTTAAAGCCCAACCAGATAGTATTTGTTAACTAAATCATAGTCCATTCACATAAAGGAACACTAAATAGCCATTAAATATTTTAAAGCAATGAAAAATTCACTCTAAGGAATAATATTTAAGTTAATTTTTTCAAGCAAGTTACAGAAAAGAATAGTGTAATATATTTTCCTAAAAGAAATTGATAATGTGCAATAAATAATACACTGGAAAACCATATGTACCACATGTATATACTATTAGATTATTCACCAGACATGTGGGTGGACCAATTGCTCAGTAAATAGGTAGATAGCTAGACAGCAAGCTAGAGAGCCTAGAAGGAAGTATAGCAGAACTGTAACAGTGATTTTTTTCTGGGATCTTGAAGTTCATGACATGTGATAGTAATCTTTACCTCTTTGCTCTCCCTTGTTTTCTAAAATGAACTTATTTTACTTTTATAAAAAGAAAAATATAGCTGCCCAAAATTTGTATTTCTAATAAGATGTATTTATAAATATGAAGGTAGTCCTAAAAGATTGGCCCTGTGATAGCTACAACTCAGAGCAGTTGCTCCTTTGAGTGACCCTTGTAGAGCTGGAGTTGCCATTGATCTGCACAGCCTATGTTGAGGTTTTATGCATTTGGGCCCTTCCAAGTCACTGCTTACAGATCTTCAAGTGTTGGTAAAGCTTATAACTTCCCCACTCTTCTCTTCATTTATATACATAAGGATTTTTCTCTACTTGGAGAGAAGGCCACTTTGTTAATTTGCTGTACTGTCCTCAGTTTCCAAGTTACTTGGCACAAAAGCACAAGATCAGAACTTGTCAAATTGGCAACAGCCAAAACTGGAGGATTCATGTTGTAGGCAACAAAGTGTCCTTCCCCAGGAGCCTTTTTCAATACTTTCTGTCCTTGAAATTACATGTATTTACATTTCTGAATGGTACTATTTTGTAGGAAATGCTATATCATTATTTGATTGGCAATAGCCCTCATGAGGAAGAGTTATTCAACCCCTGATAGATTGGCGGATGTGAAAGATGAAAAGTAAAGGTTTCTTTTTTAAAGTACATATGCTAACATGGTCACATCATGTTTTTTTAACTACTATTAGGGATAATATGGCATTGAAAGCATAGTTATCCTGGCATTCATGCAATTAAATCCATATGGCCATGATCTAGCACTAAATTCCATTTGTAGTTATTTTATTCAGATTTTCAAATCAGTATGTGTGAGATTGATCTCTTCTTTGCCTGCTATACTATTCAAGACCCTTTTTTTCTTTTTTATGTTTAATTGGTGATTATTTCTTTATGGGAAAAAATAGAAAGCTTTTTTTTTAAGTCATAGAAGCAAAGACTGAAATGAAACAAAGATTCTGTGCAACCTATATATTGAGAGATTTCTTCAAGAAGAAACCAGTGAGGCAGGTTTGGAAACAGGATATGGTACACATGAAGCCATGCCATAGCCTCTATCTAATTTTGCAGGGAGCTCCAGCATATAAATGGTGCCACCGGCCTGTGTCATCTTGAGGCAGGGGGACTAGGGTTTTTCCTTTCACCATAGTGCATCATTGCTGTGGGCACCTCCAGGGAAATGAGAAGAACCTCTCAGCTATTTCTGGGTGAGGTGGCTCCCAGAGACAGGGGCAGTTCTCCTGTGCAGAGTGTAAGTGTGAGCCATTAGCAGTCAACAGTCACAGCAACTCAAGAATGGGTACTCTGGACTATGAAAGGAGACAAAAGTGGGACACAAAAGCATCTACAAAATTTCCTCATTTTTCTGCGCTCTGGAATGTTTAAGACTTACTTAAAATAATCTGTCATTTAAAGGACTGAAGAATGTATTAACGGACAAAGCATGAGATGGGTATTTACTGAATGGAAAGTACTATGATCACATTCGCAGTTGCATCCTTGACGACTGGTCTACTTAGATTTCCTTTTTCTTCCAAAGACATCTTTAGTCATTTGTATTTTCTTTAGATAGCCATTACTTCACCTAGGTTTTTAAAATGTTTATCATAAAGTTACGTGATATAAATTGCCATAATTCTTTTTATTTGTTTCTTTAGTTCGCCAGTCTTCAAGCTATGGTGGCTGCAATATGGCCCCTTTCCTTCTGGCAATTTCTGTCTACTAAATTGAGGAATTGTCTGTTACCTTTGCGGATGAGCTTTTGATCCTAGAAGTGTCTACTTAATTCCACTTTTGGAGTTCATTTCAAAGTCCTATTTTTTTTTCCCTTCACCAATTCCACTATATTCATTCTGGAATAAAATGAGCAGAAAAGAAATGCCCGCTCCCTGAGGCTTGATTAGCAGTGATGCTTGCATGACAATGTGTAACAAAATGGACCGAATCTACTGTTCCAGTGTTTACTATAATTCTCTCTTTCCTGAGGCCTCAATTAGGTTGTAACTGGAGTCAATTAACAGCCTTCTTACCATGCTCAGAAGCCTCCTAAGGCTTTATTAAAAGAGGCTTTATTAAAAGAGGCTTTATGCTGTATCAACTTATCTAAACCCAAACATTTCCCAAAATTCTCTGCCTAGGTGGTGCTAGGTTAAAATTGGCCACCACCACCACCTAGGTGGTGCTAAGTTAGGTTAAGAGAAATTTCACTGAGTTTTGGGAAGTAGAAATGTACCCACAGCAATTCTGTTAGTCCCTGAAGGTAGGCGTGTGGCCAAGTACTGATGCAGCTCAGGCACATTGTCACTGGTGTCTTGGCCTACTTGGGTGGTGACGGGCAGCAGGTAGGCTTGTGGCTCATTCAGGTTCTACCAGACCTCCTTCTTTAGCTACTCTGTAGTCCTGGACCGGGTGTATTTTCAGCTCCATAAGGAGGGGCACCAGCATCTTCTGTTGGCCACCCTCCCCACTGCAATTATATGATGTGAAGGATAGACATGGATATCAGCCCATCCTTGCAGATTTCATTTTGCCCTTGGTCTCGGCCCCTACATTCAATCTTCCCTTCCCAACTGTCTGCCCAGAACCAGACATGAAGGCACCAGTCTTTCATAGATACTTAATTAGCTTCAAGACTATTTAAGGTCTAATCCTATAGAATTTAGAGTAGGTCTTTACTTTTGCTTGGTTCCTGACTGATACAAACGATCAAGCTCATTAGGCCTGTCTCCTTCTTACCATAAGATAAATTTTTGTCTAGAAGTTACCTTAGATCCCCTGAAAATCTACTTCTTCAGGGTGAATCTGTAAATTTTTCAAATGCTGAGCCCCATAGCAGACCCACTCCAGTCTTAAGTTGAGATCTCCTTGCTATGTATTTTGTTTCAACTGAAATTCATAATACTGTGGGGTGCCTGGGTGGCTCAGTTGGTTAAGTGTTTGACTTCAGCTCAGGTCATGATCTTAGGGTCCTGGGATGCAGCCCTGTGTTGGGCTCCCTGCTCAGTGGGAGTCTACTTGTCCCTTTCCTTCTCCATCTGCTCCTCCCTCTCCTTCTGCTCCTCCCTCTACTTGTGCTCTCTCTCTCTCTCTCAAATAAGAAAATTAAATAAATAAATAAATAAATAAATAAATAAATAAATAAATAAATAAAATAAAATTCACAACATTGCAATGCCAATATTATTTTTCAACTTTATAGATATAAAAATAAACAAAGCTCAGAGGTTATGTACTTGGCTTAAAGTGCCACAGTTGATAGGTTACAGAGCAGGAATTTGCATCCAGGTCCATTAGAATCTAGGCAGGGGTTATATTTTCTATGTTATGTACCAAATCAGTCAAGACAGAACTAAGGCAAGGCAGTCAAAGACAACAGTCCAGAAGTCCTCTGGCCATAGAGATTCCCCCTCTTCACTTTGCTTCTTTGAAGTTTCAGCCTCCTCTATCCTGCCTTTCCTCCCAATTCCTAACATCACCCTTTCAGTGGCGTGAGCCTTACAAATACCTTAAATGGGCAGGCAACCAAGAGTGCTCACTGGAAGTTCTATTTACCATCTTTCAACTCC
This sequence comes from Vulpes lagopus, assembly GCF_018345385.1. Classification (NCBI taxonomy): domain Eukaryota; kingdom Metazoa; phylum Chordata; class Mammalia; order Carnivora; family Canidae; genus Vulpes; species Vulpes lagopus. The sequence goes on along the minus strand of NC_054842.1, from coordinate 17,713,313 downwards.
ACATAGGCTCCAGTTGGTTCCTTGGACCTTGCTCATGTATTTTAAGTCCTTACCCCCTAACCTGTCTTTTGAATGTTATACAGTTTTAGTACTGACTCTATACTTAGAGATAATTTTATATAAAATCTCTTTTTACAGGTAAGAATACCAAACTCAGAAAAGGCAAGTGACTTGTTCAAGATCACATCTCGTGATTTCCAGTTAATATTGAGGGGAAACACATTGTCTGATTATGATTAGAAGCTAAGGGAAGTCCCAAGGACCACAGCCATGGCCATAACATGGGTTTAGCACATGAAATGCTAGATTATCCTACCAACTTTTGAAAAGGAGAGTGTCAAATCCCTTCAGGCCTTTATACTGAGTGAACAGAACATTTTGCTATTGTCATACTTGGTTTAATCCCACTGCCTCTAATACCCATAAGAAGACCTTTTATTTTTCTCCAGTGTCATAGCCAGCTGTGCTCTAACATTGCACCAAATTAAAAAGTAATTACCTCAATAATGGGTTAGGTGCTGAATTTAATCACTCTGAAAAGTGCTTGGCTTTTCCATTTATGGAATAATAAAATGTTGCATTTGTGTGTGGTCCCTCATTTAGAGGTCCCTAAGAATTTCATACTTTGGTGACATAGACTGACATTAACAACAGAAAATAAGGGAATGGATAGATGGAGTCAGAGTATCTACAAGAGCAAAAGAAGAGTGGTGACCAAAAATATTCAGGAAGCTAATTTTATACTTATCTATGTAAAGGGTAACAACAAACAAAACAAATCTCACATCCTGGGGTTCTTCAATAGACAAAACCAAATGAATAAGATATAACCAGTATTTTCATAAATCATAGCCTCATCCTCTCTCTTTGCATCTACTGGGTTTTATCCAATTTCTCCATTTCTGCCTAACCATAGTGAAACTCCCTGCTAATTCTACTTTCACTGTAAGCAGAAAGTTAGATTTTTACCTCTGTGCCCCATTCTGCACAAGATTCCCAAGTCCTCTACATTTTCTCCATAAGGTTTGCAAGTATCCAACATGACTAAACATCAGGTGATTTGTTGGCAGGTATACCCATTAACAATGGTTATAATAGTGCCATAAAACAAATGACCCCAAAATCCAGGCTTTAGAACAACAATCATGTATTCTTATAGATCTCTGAGCTGGCTGACTTAAGCCAGGTGTGGCTGAGCTCCCTCACTCATTCTGTAGCTTTCTGAAAATCCATTGACATAGGCTGGGTTCAGCACTGCTTGGCAAATCTCTAATCCTTCTCTCTCCAAATATGCTCTTCTTAAGGAGATGGCAGAGGCCCGAGAGCATAAGTAAAACAAATCTGCTTGAGACTTAGTCACAAGCCAAACTCAAGTCACATTGCCAAACTCAAAGTCAAGAGGCAGAGAAGTACTCTTTGCTAACATTGGGAAGACACTGCAAAGTTACATGGCAAAAGACATGGATAAAGAGTTGGGTAAAATAACTGGAGCCAAAAACACAATCTATGATAGCACAATTTTAAGATTTCTAACCTAGAATCCCTTCTATTCTGTTCCTCGTGCTCTAAGAGGGGGATTCTTCATTCTTACTCCCTCTCCAATGACTCTTTTTTCTCTCCAAATCACTTTATTTTTAGTTGCTATTCTATCCTTTCTCTTTCCCTTCTCCCAAAGTAACCTCATCTAAAACTCACACAGGGAAAAGCCAATTTCATGAGGCTTCCCCTGGGAATTCAAGTTGGAAGTATCTTGAATCATCATTTTTGATTCATTAACTAGGAGAAATAGAGATATGTGTAGCTTTAGGCCTGGGCTTTTTATCTCTCTCCATCTTACCAGCTGTGCTTCTTTCTATGCGGCTTCATTCTTTATGCAGCCTTCTTCCATATAGTAGTCAAGATGGCTGCCAGGAGCTTCAAACTAACATTCTCTAAACCCAAAACCACTCCTTCCAAAGTGTATACATTAACCCTGGCAACATCTCTAATTAGTTCCATTTAGGTCACTTGCTTATGCTTGTATCAATCACTATAAGTAAGATAAAGGAATAATCTTATTAGTGAATCCTAATCATGAGCCCACCTTTGCAAAGGGTGGTAAGGGGTTTTGTTATTATGACACCAACAGGACCACATGGCATTTGAGAGGGATTATTCAAATCAGCCAAGAGAAGGATACTATAAAAGCAAGCTGGCCAGACAAAAACTCTAGCTACTGTAGTACATTAAAACTAAAGACTTATGGTGCCTTTTTAGATCCATATAGTACTCATTCTAAATATAATGGATCTTGCAGGATGGCTACTATTAATTCAAGGAATACCGCTTCCCTTTCTTTCCCAGTTCCCGTATCCACTTACCTCCATTTGCAAGCCTGAAAACTTCTTTATGTAACTAGGAGAAGATAGAGAAACTATGGGAGAGGAAGAAGAATATGAAGGAAAAAAAATGATACATGAGATGGGTTAATAGAAGTCTGTTCCCCACTGATTTCATTGATTTTAGAGTCCCTTTGATGAGAAGAGTGGATCAATGAGGACTTCTGAGAGTCTAGGTCCAAAGAGAAGTTCTTTGGAGTCCAATTGAAGTGGAACATCTTTAGAAAGGAGTCTCATTTACATAGCTCTTTATGGAATAAAACACCATCTTTAGCATCTCAAGACTAGAAATAGTAGAAGCATCCAGAATCATTGCCAGAACCTTTCTATATACCATGTAGCAATGTTTGCTATAGTTAACATGTTGCACCTTATATCCCTAGTGCTTATTTATCCCTAGTTAACATGTTGTACCTTATATCCCTAGTGCTTGCACCTTGTTGACCACCTTCCTCCAGGTTCACCTTCCTCACTCTCTGCTTCTGCTACTCACAAGTCTGATCTCTTTTTCTATGAATTCCTTTTTTGTTTTCATTTCTTTTTATAGATAATTCATGTGAGATCATATAGTATTTGTCTTAGTTCATTTCTGGCAATATAAACAAAAAAGAGAAATAGAGAATGAAATTTAAGAATATTAAATGTTGGGACACCTGGATGGCTCGGTTGGTTAAACATCGAATTGCTGATTTTGGCTCAGGTCTTGATCTCAGGGCTGTGAGATCAAGCTGTCTTGGGGCTCCACATGGGCATGGAGCCTGCTTAAGATTCTCTCTCTCCCTCTGCCTTTCCTCACCCTCTCTTTCTCCTTCTCTAAAAAACAAAACAAAAAAACCATTAACTGTATAATACAGGTAATCCTAAATATTGTATTTAAGAAACAGTCATTACAAAAAAAAAAAAAAAAAAAAGAAACAGTCATTACAAAATTAAAAAGAACATATTTAAAAAAAGAGAAGAGCTTTTCTCTGCATATTTCTTCTCTCATTCATTAGTTAATATGACAGATCATATTTTTATATTATTCAATGTATCTCTATATCAAGTAGTAAGATCAAATAGAAATATAACCATAATAAAAGCAGCAAAGCTTTTGTTTCTTCCTAAAGTCCAACATAAAAACAGAGCACCTAGATAGCAAAACCCACAAACAAAACCTACAATGAAACCAAGTAGCAAGATATCCCTCAAATGCAGTCAAGAAAACAAAGAAAAACAAAGAAAAGAATGATGGATCTGGTAGCAGGGACTATTCCTAGCACCCAGGTTGTTGACCAGACCTGGAAATGTACAAGAGAAGCCTAGAAATTCCTACCATATAGTAAGGAAGTTATCAAAGACCAAGGGGTTCATGTTCAAATGCATTTGTGAGCCAAACTGAGGAAGCTCCCACTGGTCAGATTTGGTACAGACTGAGCTTCAGTAAAGATAAGAATTGCAAACTCATCAAACTCATCAAACCATGAATTAATAATTATATAAAAATTGGTTATTTTCAAAAGATTACAGAAAATAAATTCATTGTTTTAAAAACTGGCAAATAAATAAAATTGCCTTTCCTATGTGAACTGTACCACTGAGTTACCAAAGAGTAGTTGAAGGGAAGTATCTCTTAATAGAATGATTCTAGCTAATGAATGCAAATAAAATGATAGACTTAGAATATCACCATTTTACAACCCTTAAATAGCTAATGGATCTAAGCATTAATTACTATGAGAGGATGCACCTCTTGATAAAAGAACACATTACCTGGAGTCTGGCCAAAGGGAGTAAAGCTGAGTCTGATAAAGCTTCATTTCACTGTAAATTGGCAGGAAATACAGAGAGACATAGTTGAACTCCATCATTATAATTCAATCCATAAAACCCAGAATGTGCAAAACTGTACAGGTCCAACGGCCTAGGTTGTTTATCAGACAAATGAGAGGAAAAGAAAATGATAGAAGAGGAATCTAGAGATTTAAATGGAGACCTTTAAAAAATGTTTTAAGTTATTAAACTCAGGCAGGCTTAAACCATTATATTAAAGAATAAACAGGGATCCCTGGGTGGCGCAGTGGTTTGGCGCCTGCCTTTGGCCCAGGGCGCGATCCTGGAGACCCGGGATCGAATCCCACGTCGGGCTCCCGGTGCATGGAGCCTGCTTCTCCCTCTGCCTGTGTCTCTGCCTCTCTCTCGCTCTCTGTGACTATCATAAATTAAAAAAAATAAAAAATAAAAAAAATAAAAAAAATAAAGAATAAACATTTGAGAGACAAAACCATCAAGAAATGAAAGAAAATTATTCAAGAGTTAAGATGGTGCTTACCTTTGAAAAGAGGGAGGGCCTACAGTTGGGAAAAGACACATGGACGCTTCCTGGGGTGCCAGTAACACTGTTTTCATTGACCTGGGTGGTGATTTCATGGACATTCACCTTATAATATTTCGCCAGCTTATACATTTGTTTACTGTGGTTGGCCTTTGTCTGTATTTTCTTTTAAAATAAGAAGCACAAATTACAGAACAATAAAGAGTAAAAGAAAAAATAGAAATGGAAACTAATTTAGTAAGGTTACCTTAAATTCAAGACCATCTTTTAATTGGAACACCACAGCCAATCATCTTGGGGCAGAGAAAAGGAGACAGAATGTCAGTCACTGCCAGAGCTGAGACCCTGGAGACAGCACTGTCAGAGAAGAAGCTGCTTCAGAAATCTACAACTTCCACTGGGTAATACACACTGATATTTCAAACCTCAGACGAACAGAGAAAGTAATCATAAAGATACTTTCAAAGATAAGTTATCGATGAATGTAATCAAAGCAAGGGTTGAGAGGATTTTACCCTCACTATAGATATCATATTCATAAAATGGGAAATAGAATCCACTAAATACAAATGCCCTCTGTCACCAGCTTTTCTGGAATAGCTCGGTTGGGAGAGGTTCAGACTGCATTTTGTCAGTCCTTTTACAGAAGAAGTCTACCAAACTTTGTCATGTCCTTTTCCCTTGTGGTGAGCAATGGTGACTCCTTAGAGAGCCAATTTAAACTGAGTAACTTAAATGGGCATTTCAACTTATCTATCCCATGACCCTCCAGGAGAGAAGGTATTTATACCCTTTATTACCCTTTCTTTACAACATGTTGATTTGATACATTTGTATATTGTGATGATTGCCACTCTATTGTGTGACATAATTATCATTTCTTTTTTGTGGTGGGTTGCCCTTTTTTGAAGTAGTTTGTTCCTCATGCTCAACCAGCCAAAAGGAGTGCAACTTGAGTTCTTGACCCAATGGGGTAAGCATCTCCATCCCCATTCTTCCTACCTCAACACTTCCAGAAGCAAAAATGAAAAGCTTAGACCAGGCTTAATTGTGACAGATTAAGTGGTACCATTTCTTTACTCATCTTTGTATCTACATCCTTTGACAGGTAAATGAGTAGTTCTTCCTCCCAGAGGTGTTCATCCTACTTTCTCTCCCTCTCTTCATGTTGGTCTTGGCAAAGAGAACAGCCGAGAATGCATGTAAACAGAAGTGGCAAAGTGCCAGTTCCAAGCCTAGGCCTTAGAAGGCATCACTTGTTTCCTTTTTCCTTCCTGCACTTCTGCTATTAACATGAGAAAGAAGAGTTTGCCCAGGTAACATCTTCCCCCTTAGCTCAGACCCCAGGAAGGCTATACAGGAAGGAAACCTAAGCCAAGTATGCAGTGAGAAGCTAAGCCCAGCGATACCCACAACTTGCAGCAGAGCTGCCACCAAGCTGGCTTGGCCAGTGAACCAACAGATATATGAATAAGAATAAATGCTTGCTGCATTAAGCCCCTGAGATTGGGTTGGTTTCGTACATAACAAAAAGTAGCTGTCCCATCATGCTGGTGCAGTGTGTGGTCACTTACTCTCTCCTTAGAATTTCCGCCTTTGCCTGACTTGTTCCATAACTCAAAGGCAAAAATGTCCCATTTTCCATATTTGTTCCCTGTTATTTTGTCTTCTTCAATTCTTGATTGCACACTAAAAGAGAGGATAATGCCATCCAAGCTTCATGCATAAAATTCAGTAATATGTTTATATCTACTCATTCCAGCCTTCATCCCTGGCCTCACCCTTTCTTTCTTTCTTTTTTTTTTTTTTAAGATTTTATTTATTAATTCATGAGAGACACAGAGAGGCAGAAACAGGCAAAGGGAGAAGCTGGCTCCCTGTGGGGAGTCCAATGTGGGACACGATTCCAGAATCCCAGGATCATGACCTGAGCCAAAGGCAGATCTCAAGCACTGAGCCACCCAAGTGCCCCTCACCCTTCCTTTTTCTTTCTTCTTTCTTTCTTTCTTTCTTTCTTTCTTTCTTTCTTTCTTTCTTTCATTTTTCTGCCAAATTGTGTGATTTTATGATTTGATCCCTCACATGGTGTGCACTGAGTGAGGTATACGAACTCCCCACATTGTCTTTTGCCTCTATTCCTAGATAAGGGTTGGAAGTGGGATGGAGGGCAGAAAGAAAAGGGAAAGGAAAGCCTTGTTACTGTTCATGTTCCATTTTAAACTATGTTCCACCTACCACCCATTTTGTCATTTCTGAACTATCACTCTTACCTATGATTCACTGTTTGCATGTTTTGTCATTCCCAATTTTGCAATTTCAAGACATTACAAAGAAATATGCCAGGCAATAAAGAAGATTCTCATAAGGAGAAAACCAATGCTGTCTTCCCCAACCAGACACCTTACCAGGGAGTGAAATTTCCAATGATCCTCCTGAAGGCAAACAAACTGCCAGAAAAGACATCCTCATAGGACTTCCTTCCATCCTGTGAATCAGGATGAAGTAACAGATGCCTCAAATTCCTCCTGGGAGTGTGGGGCTCTTCCCCAGGGAGCAACCTCTGGCTATACAGGGCTGGATGACCAAGCATCACCACTGAGAAAGAGAGTAACCATGAGGATTTGTGCCACCTTCCCCTAGAAGCTTCTCTCCTCCCCTCCTCTGGGTTACAGCCTGGTAGCTGCCATGGCTGGGGTTCACGTTCCTGATGCTCCAGAGCACTGAAATCTCACATGTGGAATATCTGCTATCTTTGATGCAAGGAATTCTTTGGATAATCACCTTTTCACAAAAACTGAACAGAAAGCTACAGGACTGTATCAGATTTTTTTTTTCAGATCTGCTCCTCAATTACCCCAGAAATGGAGCTGAACATTGAATGTGTAGTATTGCCAAGCACTATATACCTTATGTTTTATTCAATTTTCATAACATCCCTATAAAATACGTAGTTTTATTCCCATTCTACTGATAAGGAGGACTAAGAACCAAGGAGATTCAGTTACTGTACTTAAGGTTATTCAGTTAGTGAAGGGTGAAACAACTCGTGGGACAAACAGGACATCTCACCAATTTCACAGAGATGTTATAAAGAGAAGATGTATTTTTATATGATGTCACATGGCACTTAGGTATGCAAGAAAGACTCACGTCCTCCTTATCCCTCAATGCCCACTCAATATGTAGGATTCTACTCCTTCACCCATTCATTCATTCTTTCAACAAATGCATACAGTACTTTCTCTGCCAAAGACTAGGCCAAGCACCAGGACATCCAGCCCTCAAAGATAGATACAGAGGTTTTTAAAAAGGGTCTATTCTCAGATTATAAACACAATATATTCAGTTCACTTTTCAGGAAGCCTTTTGATTAATAGGAGCTTCACTGTCATTAAAGTAATCAGATTAGGCCCAAGACAGAGCCTATCATGCTGAGCTCCATATCCATAAGCCAAACTTAACAAATTTCTAGGCTCAGATCTCCCAGAAAAGGAGTGCTTATTTCATCCAATCAGTGCTTGCCTGCTGGCACAATTTACCTAATCCAGCTGTGAGACTTCCCTTTGCTTGGTGTAAAGACAGCTCTAACCAATCAGCAAATGCCCAGTCTAACTTCCTAATTCTTGCCCTCTGTGGTCCTTGCATAGGCCTTTGGAGCCTCTTTCTTATCTGCTAGGTTGGATGCTGCCCAATTCATAAATCACTGAATAAAAGCCTAGTAGATCAGTAAATTGTGGAGAATCCTCCTTTAGCCCTCTAAATATGACAGCATCATCTACCAGACCATTCTACCAGCCAGGACTCCTAATCACCCCCAGTGTGGGGGCCAACCCCTGCTTTGTTTCCTCAGGCCTCCAGAAGCTCTGTTTTCTCCTGGGGTGAAGGTTAATGTGTGTTTGGAAGAGAGATAGATGGATTCCAATCAAATCTCCATAGTCATCGGTTCATTATGTCATGTTGACTTGGAAATTTTAATTTAAATTCACCTCTTATCCACAATAATGGTGATGGGATGCAATCAAGCCAGATATTAGCTCAAATCAGGGGCTTGTTAACTTCCTAATTAGCTCATTGTGGCTGCTGTGTATATAAAAGGCAGACCCTAATGATAACCATTTAAACTTCACTTTGTCTTACTCACTCTTAAGTATTTGGTCTTTCTGGTTTCACCTCCATAGCATCACCAACTACTCAAGTGATACTGCCTCCATCCAGCATGAGACTATCTCCATCCTCTTCTTTCTCTCAAAGTCCTAAGAGGCAGCCTCTGTCTCAAAGCCACTCTGCCACAGCCTCAGGCTCATAGCCACCTCTCCTTCATTTTTGAATCAGCTGATGAACAAGTCTTTCAATGCATCCACTTGGTGTCAGCTCTGCGCTAGACCAAGAGTATAGAAGGATGCACCCCTGTTATCAAGGAATAGCAATATAGTTAGGAAGGCATAAGTCACTGGGCATTTGCCATTTCAATGTGACAGCAACCACAGTAGGGAGAGTAAAGTGCTCACAGTAAGGAGAGTAAGGACATGCAGGAAGAGGTCTTAACCCCATGCAAGGAGAAAAGAGTAGGCTTTCTTGAGAAAGTGACATTGTACTGATGTAGGAATTTAGACAGACAAAAGGAGTGGGGTTTTTTGGGGGTGGGAGAGAGGGACCTGAGTGAAAATGGGGAATGGGGAGAATATTATGGGCAAAGGAAGATGTGTATGCAAAAGCTTCAAAGGTGAAAAAGAAAATAGTCCTCTGTAGAATTGTTTTTTAAACGTCAATATTTTTTAATTGAAGATATAGGTGGAGAGTGGACAAAATAACTTTAGAAGGTAAGGAGACTTATTCAGATCTTCTTATTCCATGTGAAAGAATTTGGACATAATCATGAGCCGGGATTCCCCTACAGCGCATGCTGGAATAACAATGATCATCTATATTCTACTTCTGGAACCCTGGTTCAATGCCCTCTGTCCACATGTCCAAAGCTCGTTCAGACAGTGGAGATCATTTCTAAAAATTTCAACTGAGCTCTTTATTAACCCCCTCTTGTAATATCATAAGGTTGTCTCTGCCTTCACACCCTCTATATTCTATCCCAGGGATTATCTGCCCTCAAAGAGCCACCCAGTCTAGTGGGGTGGTTTAGATTAATGTTCTGTGTAACTCTTATGAGGCCAGATACTTATGTAGTCCAGTTTCAGGGTAATGCCATGATTAAAGAAAACGAGTAAAGCAATTAAAATAAATTTCATCATAAGTCAAAGTGTTTCTTGATTTAAATATTAAAAGTAAAGTTTCTTAAATACTGAAAACAGGATCCAAAGACAAAGTACATGAAAAAAATGATTAAAATCCTCCCTTTCTTGACAGTCACTTGATTTCATGTGTCATAGCTGATTATCTTTTTAAACACCACCTTCCTGCTCCCCTTCCACCCATAGTTTATAGTTTTCTTCTCTTCTCCAAGAAAAGTATTTCTTCCAGATCAAGCCCACCTGCCCCTTGTCCTCTGGAAACTTCCCTGGAACCTTCCCTCTTCCTCTTTCTCCCTGTTTTAACTCTGTATCTGTTTAGATGCTTTGATCTGTAACAGAAAACCCAACTAAAAGGGGTTTAAACAATTGAATACTAATTATCTATAACAGAGACCAATAGGTTTATACCAAAAAATTTCCCCTATTTTTTGGCTCACTAGCTAGACTATGTCTCCAGCCTCCCTGCAGTTAGATGTGGTTGTCTGTCAATTTTTATGTCCTCTTCAAAGGAATATGAGTGGTATTGATAGGTCACTTTCTGACATGGCTCATAAAACGCCCTCAGTGTACATGCTCCCATGCTCTTTTTCTTTCCAATGGCTTAATACATTGAATGGAAGAAGCCTGGATCCTTGAATGACTATAGGAAAATAATTATCCCCACTAGCTTGAATATCATTATGTGAGTAAGAAATAAATTGCCTTAAGCCGTTGAATTTAGGGGGGTTGATTTTTTTATAGACACTTAGGCTAATCTAATAAACTATTTTACTGTATGAAAGAGAAGAAAAGAGATAGATATGAGTTGGCATCTCAATAATAGCATCAAGGACTCGGGCTCTTCCTATGTTCTCTGTTATCTGCTCTGCCCAGTGTGTTGGCAAAATCTCCCATCATGGCTGCAAGATGTCTGCTGCAGCAAGAATCATACTCTCTCCCAAATGGTCCAGAAGAAAAAAAAATGAAAGGATTTCTCATATGCATCTCTTTTATCAGGAAATAAAACTTTCTCTAGAACCCTTCAGCAAACTTCCCATTATTTCTCACAGGACATGACTGGGTCATATCCCTTAGTCATTGGTGAAGGAGTCGAGAACACCCTGACTAGATAAAGCTAACTCGGATTCATCCCCTAAGACTAGAAATGGGCTCCCGCTCTCTTAACTAATTAATTGTTCAGCTACCTGCCTGATACCTGGCCAACACTGGGCTCTGTTGGCAAAGAAGAATGAACTGATATTGTATAGGAAACCAACAGGGTGGCCACTTATGCCTTCCAAGTGTCCAAATTCTATAGTACAAAGGCCCAATATATAGTCCATCAATGACAGGATCCTATCAGGAATTGGGAAATGTAGACAGGCAAAGTCAAAGCCTCTTTAGCAGAATGGGACAAGGGGTTGGGAACTTTTAAATGCTTATGTCTGTTGATAAGCAGGGCATACAGTGCTTAGTGGCATGGAAGAAACATGAATAAGGAACTATAGGAAATTAGAAGCAGGAGAGAAAAATGACAATAGAAGAAACTGAATGGGTCCTTTGGAAAAGGCCTTCAGATTTAGCCATATTGGAGGAAAATGGTAAATTAAAATGAAAGGAAAAATATAATCAAGTACATATAAAAGAAAATTCTGAGAAGACAAGAGAGTGAAGCAGCAGAGAGCTCTAATTTCACGTGTACCAGGCAGGCTGGGAGAGTGAGAATACAGATAAGATAGCCCTGAGAAAGAGGTTTCTCTCTTTAACCTGTCACTCGAACCTACTGCTTTGTAGCACATACTCAAAGCTCCTCAGTCAAAGTATTATGAACCCATGACACCTGACTTTGCCCGACTCCTCTTATTGACCTTAACTCTTGAGACTTCATTAGACAGATGTTCCCTGACAACACCAAACAAATCCATTTTCCAACCCTCTCTCAGACTTAAGGAAGATTTACTTCCCCTTCCCTTCTCAAGTGGTATCTGTTGTGATTTCTCTGCCAAGAAAGCCTCCTGATGCCTCACTTTGTTTCTATAATAAAAATCACATGCGTTGTTTATAGATCTACTCTGCATTGAGCCCCTACTCTATGTAGTACTATGCCATGGTCTCTAGCTACATTATTTCATTTTATCTCATCCCAATCTGAGGAGAGAGATACCAGCATTTCCATTTTACAGGTAAGGGAATTTAGACTCCAAAAAGTAAAATAATTGGCCCATAATCACCCAGTTAGTATGTGGTAGAGCCAGGACTCAAAGCCGGATGTGTCTTACTCCAAAGTTAATGATCTTTCCAGAACTCCACACTGCATTGTTGAGACAATGACCATGCTGCATTTTGTCAAAGAGATTTTCCTTTTCTCTAACTTTATTCTAAGTCTTTGTGAAGATCATTTAAACGTCAGGTGTCCCAGGAGGCAGCAAGTCATAGGAGCCTTTTAAAGCAGAGAAAGAAAAAGAAAGAAAAGAGGACTTTGACAGTGTGTTAGGGAGGAACTGACACCCATTTAAAGAAATTCATGAAAATGGAATTTCTTTAAGGCTCTATAAGAATCTCATGGAATCCGATGGCAAAAAAAGTGCAGCTGGACTCTTGGGAACTGGGCCATCCCCAGGTAGTTGGTTTCACCTTATCACTTTTCTTGTGTCCTCACTATCTTTAGCTCCGGGCTTGCATTGCCTGTATGCTTTATTCTTCTCTTCTCTTCTTCAGAAAAACATCTGTGCTGACTCATGGACATCCCAAGATGACAGACTCTGTCTTTGTGTCAACCTGACATTCAAAATCAACTCCTTAGAAATAAATGACTTTATTCATCCTTTTTCCAAAGTCAAGAAAATCTTCGTGGCCCATCTTGGTTAAATATTCTCCCCTAGTCTGTTCCCTGTGGCCTCATGAGTTGCAGCGCTAGTGTTCTGAGACTTTAGGCAATATAGATTCTCTAAGAGGCAGGTATAGAGGTAGATGTGTTGGGGCAGTAGGGACAAGTCATAGTGTGGGGAAAATTATTTTAATATCTCTCCAGAAGGTTGCCACAACCGCAGACAAAGACAGAGAGCTCAGAAATTAACATGAAAAATAAGCAAACTACTTCAAGTCTAACTCTAATGGTGTTAGCCACTATTTTCAAGTAAAAGAATACATTTTATCATTTATGAAATAATTTTAAAATATTTTTTAAAGGATTGGGTAATATATGGGGTGCCTGGGTGGCTCAGTTCATTAAGTGTCTGACTCTTAGGTTCAGGTCAGGTCATGATCTCAGGGTCATGAGATCCAGCCCCACATGGGGCTCCTCACTCAGCGCAGAGTCCACTTGAGATTCTCTCTTTCCCTCTCTTTCAGCACCTCCCCCTCCCTCTCTTTCAGCACTGACACATGTGCACTCACTCTCTCTCTCAAATAAATATAAAGCTTTATAAAGGATTAGGTAATATAGAGCAGGGACCAGATAGCTAAAGCCCATGGCTGTCACCTGTTTTTTAAAATAAACTTTTATTGGAACACAATCATGTCCATTTGTTTAAGCATGGTCATTGGCTGCTTTCATGCTACAATAGCAGAACTGAGTAGTTGCCAAAGACCTTATAGCCCACAAAGGCTAAAATATTTACTATCTGACCCTTCAAGAGAAAGTTTTCCAATACCTGATATAATTAGCTGCTCTGTACAGGATCACTATATTCAGTAAGTAATTTACAAAGTCATTTTTAACTTTCAGAGGAACCACATAAAAGAGGCGTGCATTCTAGGACAGCAGGGTGAGTCTGTTAGAGTACCATAGACCTTATATAGAATATGGCCTTATCAGGGATAGTATTGGGGACCTAAGTTAGGTGTAGTCTCAAGAAAGATAGAATTCACTAACACAAGCCGGCACCTCTTCTATTTTTCACAATAACTTGAGGAAACATTTTGTGGGTTGGAGACAGATAATAAAAGCCTCCAATTGAAAAATAATCTATTCCTCAATGTGTGTGTGCATGTGTGTGTGTGTGTGTGTGTGTGTGTGTGTGGTTATTGTATCTATATAAGGTGTCACTTAACAAATAATCATTTTAACACCTAAGGTATCTATAAACACCTATACTCCGGGCTTGAAACCACACTATTTAATTTTAGAGCCCTGGCTTATCCTCTTACAATCCTAAAGTGTGTCAGAGTTTGCCTTCTGCAAAATGCAGGACCTTTATTGGCATTAAGTGTGATAAAAAATGTGAAAGTGTTTTTTTCTAAGCAGCTAGGTGCAACATGAAATAAGATGTTCTTAGAGCTATTTATTTAACACTCCAGCCAATCTTTGATATAGCCCCAGACAGTGACAAAACCCGTTCTTACCACATCATGAAGGGAGAAGACGAATATTTATTGGGCAGCCCCTCTATGCTACTTCTTTTGAACCCACTACCTTATTAAATCCTCATAATCACCTAATTAATAATCCACCCTGTGAAGCAAGTATCATTATTTCCATTTTACAGATGAGGAAACAAAAGTTAAATATGTTTCTCAAGGTCAGAAATGGTAACCAACTTATCCTGGTTTGTTTGAGACTTTCCTGGTGTTAGCACTCACTGAAAGTCCCACATTGTACGAAATCCCTCTCCTTGATAAGCCGCAACACTGGGTCACCATAAACACATATAGAAGGCTCAGGCTTAAAACTCAGTTGCTAAGTGTCTGTACTTAATTATCTTAATAGATCTACACCCTCATTTGTCTTCACTGAGTTCCTCTTATCATAATATCTATGTTGGATTTCTATAAGCAGTAACCAAAAACATGTTCACCCACATTATTATTTTCTCACACTTAATGAAAAAGGTCCTTTGTTCACAAGTGCTAAACCACAACAGAGGAGGGGCCCAGCCAGAGCAATCCCCTTTATGTGGTTTGCTATTCAGTGACAATGGTTCAAGTGGCAATAGGATTAGCCCTCCTACCACTCCTGTTATTCCTCAACAAAGGCCTAGATTGACCAGAAGGCAGCCAGAACATTGCCTGGAAGTAGCCATAAGACAGAAGGCTGGACAACAGTGGGCTTGAAATAAGTCCAGTTTTCCTCTGGCCATTCCCCTCCCAGATGCATTCACTTGCCTTCTTCCCAACAACTGAGTAACATCAGGCTTTTCAATTTACCTTCATGGAAACATGCTCTTGAGTAAGAAGTTAAAAGTAATCACTATGAGGTGGAAAGAGAACTTGAAATCCTAAATATTACCTCTAGAAGAAGTTCTAGCTGTTATGGTCTAACACAAACCAACCATATGAAATATGAGAACACCGAGGACTGTAGAGAATAATAGATTTGCACTACAGTTATCTTTCACATTTACATCTTTGGGCCAGATCTTCCCCCTGAACTCCAGACTCATATACCTAACTATTTACCAGACATCTATTTGGATATATAGTATTTCAGACTTAATATGTCCCAAATAAAATTTTCAGTTTTCCCTTGTATACTGTGTGATAGAAGTCTCCAAGACCACCCTCAGGTTTAAGGATTCCCTAGAAGGATTCAAAGGAATCAGAACAGCTGTTATACTTATAGCTATAGTTTATCATAGGGAAAGGATACAGATTAAAATCACCAAATAGGAAAAGGTACATGGCATGTAGTTCAGAAGAAACTATATGCAAACGTTCAGGAATGCCTCCCAGGGGAGTCCTATGGGGGCACACTTAATTCACCCAGGATGGGGGAATTGATGTATGACAACACATACACAATACTGCCAACCAAGGAAGCTCACCCAAGTTTCGGTATTTGAGGATTTTATTGGGGGAGGAGGGGTGGTTAATCATGTAAACATACAGTGACCACATGACTGACCTCAGTTGCTCAGCTTCCAACTCCTGAGAGTAAACAGTCATTCGCAGCAATCATGTTACTAGGATAATCTTATCTCTGTTTTTGGTCTATTTTGGTCACATTGGTATAGCATGGTCCACCCAAATCTTCAGACATACAAAAGTGCTCTTATCGGGCAGAATGTTCCAGGGGTTCAGAGGTTATCTTGCTGGAGCTGGCCAAAGACCAGTCCTGAAGACTAGCTTCTCTGCAGTGTGCAGGGCTTGAGCAACTCAGACCTGCTGGGTGAACCCTTTCCTGCACACTTTCTTCTCCCTGTCTTCTCTGTCTGTGCCAACAGAACCTCATTTTTCCAGATACCCAAGCCAAACCTGGAGTGATTCTTGATTCTTCTTTTACTCCTTATCCCACACCAAATCCATTATTAAATCTTGTTAGCTTTACCCACATAAGTTATTCAGAATTTCAACCACTCCTAACCATGGTCCAGGCTACCATTATGTATTACCCATGTTATTGCAATAGCCGCCTGCCTAATCTCTAATCTCCATCCTCACTGGACTGCAATCCATCCTCAGCACAGCAGCCAGAGTAAAACTTTTATGATAGAAAACAGGTCATATTCTCCCTCTGATCAAACCTTCCACTGGCTTCCCATTTTAATATCCTAGAGACCTCACTCCTCCCATTATCTGCTATGATTATTCCTCATCACATCATAGTGACCATTTCACCATTTTTTAAACATATATACCACACTTCTGCCCAGGACCTTTTTGGACTTACTGTTTCACTTGCCTAAAATACTCTCTCCAGATATCAACAAGGATGAGTCATTCTTTCATTGGTACTCAAATGTTAGTATATTGGTAAATTCTACCTTGACCATTGTACATAGAATATTCCCACCATAACCTCACCACAGCAGTCCTTATCCTGTCGTAGTTTTTTAATGTTAATTGTAGGGGTCAAGGTTGACCTCCTTCAAAATGTGCCACTTTGGCATATTGATTACTTTAGATAAAAGTTACTTAAGAAATAGGCAATGCAAAATGAACACTGACCACCCCGCCAACTTTGTCTCCAGAGAGCAAGAAATAAATCTGCCATGTGAAAAGCACTCGTCCTGTACGAGGAGGCAAAGAGATCCTTATGACCAAAATAAATTGAGAGCTGAGAAGACTATATAACCAATCCTTGAAGCTTTTTACTATTTTCCTGCTTCACCTCAAGTTCTGTTTAGAATTCCTTACTAATTGAAAATCCCAAAGTTAAGTTTTCTTTGTCCTGTCAATTCCTCACAGGTGTATTGTCTCTTTGTCTAAAAGGAATACAAAAACTAACTACTTTGGTCATTTCTTTAGGTCTCAATTTCATTACTGGGCCTCCATATGTACATTATAAAACTTTAGCTTTTTTCTACTGGAAAAACCTTAGAATAGAGGAGGAACCTTAGAAGAAAATTTCTTCATCCCCACATACTTATCATGCTACATATTTATGTTACTATAGATTTACTTGTTTATGTGTTTATTGCCATCTCTCAAACTAGATACAAACCTTATGTGTACAAAAATTTCATTTTGCTCACTATGATGACCCATGTCTAGATAAATACTGGATACATGGTTTAATAAAAGTGCACAAAATAAAATGAATGTGACCCTCAGCCCAGCAGCAGCAGCATGACTAGGGAACTAATAAGAAATGCAAAGTATCGAACTCTACCCCAGACCTACTAAATCAAACTCTGAGGGTGAAGGCCAGCAATCTATATGCAACAAATCTTCCAGGTGATTCTAATGCAAATAAAATTTGAAAACCATGGCTCTTGTTAATACCTTACACCCGTTATATACAGATAATGAAGTCTGGAAAGACAAAATTACTTCCTGGGGTGACACCCCTGGATTTTAACTATTAGTGTGTCTGATTCCTGAGACTGCCCACTTAATCACAATACTGTGATGGTTGCATATGAGATTGCATATGAGGTTGCATATGAGATAGTTGCATATGAGATTTCCTCTCAGAGAAGTTTTTATATTTCTCTCATTGGAGATAGGCTACCTGCACCATTTCCTACTCTGAAGGCACAGTATGCTCTTCCAAACAGTTGCCAGAATGAGGTAAAGACAAAGACCCTGTCAGAAGCTACCTCCCTGGAGGCACAATTATCTCTTGGAACTCCTGTACGGGCCCCAAGACATGCTTTGCATTTTAAAGCAGCCAGCAGGAAGTCCCCACCTGCCAGCTCCGCCAGGACACCTATCCGGGCTGCTCTCATCACCAACCAAGCGCAACCACCACTGCCTCCTGGAAATTGGTTGTTAAGAGAAATAAATATAAGGAGCTCAGTGAACTTGAAAGGCTTTGGTGATAAAGCAGACCCACAGCTTCGGTGATCTCCTCCGGTCTCAGCTGTCAGCCAGAAATGCTAACTGCTGGTCCTGGGAGAAGTTGCTGATGAGATTACCTGCAAAAGTGCTCTAGGAGAGCAAGATGCCTCTCCTGCAGTCTGTGGCCTCCCAGCTGCCAGTGGTCAGCATGGTTCATCCCATTAAAGTGTTCTCTGATAGTTTAATCCTCCTTGGCTCCCCACTGTTCTCGATCTCTCTGCCACCCTTCCGCCTTTGTCTCCAGCCATAGGCTCCACTCCTGGTGAATTTTAGTAGGAAGAAGCAGCCTAATGGGCATAGCCTCTCCCTGGTGATTCAAGACCCAGAAGGACCAATAAAGTTCACATTCCAACCTGTTGCTCTCACACAAGCCACTTGCTTCATTTCCTCCTTAAAATTCAGCCTCACTTGGAATGTTTGCTGTCACATCAGGCAATCTTCAAAGGTTTAAAAAACGCCAAGAGAAAATTGGCTGCACAAACCCAGGAACCTAATTCCTTTTATTTATCGAAATGCTAAGGACCACAGCTCAGCAGATCAGGAGAGGAGAAGACAGGTGGAGGGTGCTGCCTGTCTTGACTCTCATCAGGCCTCAGCTGGAAGTGGCAAAGGTGCCTGCACCACAGCACTGAGCATCCTGCCAACTCAGCATCTGTCTCTGGGAGTGTATCCACAAGGAAAACCTGTGATAAGGGCCAGGGAAGCCTCCACACGGCTAAATGTGCCATTTGGAGTGCTGGAAGTGTGTAGGAAATATCCACTGACCCAGGAACATGCATCTTACAACCACTGGGTCTCAACCAAAGCAGTACCCTGACTGTCTTTCACCATGAATAGTTTCTAGAAAATCAGCTGCACAAGAAATGGAATGACACAAAATGAAATAAGGTAAAATTAATGAACATAAATAGTGTTCCAAATGCTTGCAATATATTAGCTCTTATGCCATGCTTTTCAATTTCTTGAGAGGCTGGGACATGTGAGCAAATGAGCATTACCTTGGACATTCAGATTTGCTTTCACATGTTATCTCCAAAACTTATTCTTGCTATTACTTGAGCAAGTCACTGGAAGTTACTGGACCTCTGCTTGTGGGTTGCCAAAGGGGTGCTGTCTGTCATCCTGCTGCAAACTGGAATCCCCTAGGAAGCTCAGAAAACTACTAAGGTCTTGCGCCGGGCTGTAGCCTGGTCACTGGGATTTGTTGCCAACTTTCCCAGGTGATTCTCTCACACACTAGAGTTGAAATACCACTGATCATAGGATGCAAGTGAGATTATGGACGTCAGACCCTGACAGCTGCTTACCCAATGCTTCCACAACCGTTTTCACTCATCATCTCTTGCAGCAGAGAAAAGAGCCCAGAAGGAGAGCAGAAATGCTCTAATTGTCTGACCATCTGACGTGCAGTTTATTCACATCCAGGCAGAAACATTGACGTTAAGACTGCTGGCTGAGTGGGCATGGAGGATTATTTGTAGATTTACATTTTTTCTAGGTCATCCACCATATCCTGTAACAGGCAAGTGGCAGTAACTATCTTTAGTGGTAGAGCATGTTATTGGACTTCAAGGTGATATCAGTGAGATAACCATAAAGGATGACATATATGTAAGGAATTATTATTAGACCCAGTTAGGAATTGGGGATGTGGATTTCCCCCTTGTGGAAATGCTGCAGATTCACACCTCTAAAATTAGATATTGAATTAACTTAAGAAATAAGAAGTTTAAATCCAGCCATGATAACTCCTTACTTTATCTCCCAGCTGATATCATCCAATTATAATATTCTTCAGGTTGGGATAACTGCTTCCTAATTATAGAATCCTAATAGGGTTTGAAATATTACTCCTGCTCTGACAGCTGACATCTGAAATTCTTCATTTTCTGTTCCAGCCTACACCAATTCTCAATTCCTGGCTTCTCAGTTCTCCATCAAATTTTATATTCATTTTGAAAAACAAATCAAACCAAAAAAGATAACCTGAACATCACAGCATTATGGTAACCTGAGGTCTTCCTAACTTATAGCTCTCAAACAGATGGACAAATAAATGAGTAATGATAACCAGAAATAAGAAATCAACTTAGTTTTCAAAACCCAGCTGTGAATAGGCTGAGCGTAAGAAAGCTTTAGTCATATGTTAATTTGAAAATGCATCATTTACCCTGCACTGGTAATATTCAATGTGTTTGTGATTTCTAAACGAATGAACGAATTTATGTTTGGTAATTGTAAGTAGATGTGCATTTTAATTCTCTATGACAACATATCTGTGTTGACAATGCCCCCAGCTTGGTTCACTTCACAGATCGTCCCCCAGGGCTCTGTGTGTCTATGTGGTAACAGTCAGAGGAGGGAGGACACAAAGCAAATACAGATGGAAGAAGAATCCTGTAGATGGGTGGACAAAAAGTTAAGGACCTCACGGTCGCTCTGTGAACCAGGATAATACAAAACAGGTCCATCTGAGAGTAGGCCAAGAGGGAACGTCCAAGAGAAACTAGAGGGTAAATGAGAACTCAGCCAGGTTCAAGGAGGCATAAAGAAGTTGAAACAGACAATCATGTGGAGAAATCCTAAAGGAATACTAGAAGTAAGGACACACACACACACACACACACACACACACACAAGAGCCCAAAATGAATTCTTCCCAGTGCCCGCAGAATTAAGGAATGAATCATGTCTTTCCAACGGACACCTACTGCTATTCTTCCCTCTTCTGGTAATCATAGCTCAGAAAGGATCAGAAATGGAACATGCTGGGATTTCAGCAGCAAGGGATTTATGAACACAGATGCCAGAACTACATGGGGAAGGTCAGAACAGGTAGGCGAGCCCCAAAAGGCAGGTCCATGAGAGTCAGTTTGAGTTGTAACAAAAATAATATTCACAATAGTAAGTGATGTGCATCAACTATGTGCTTATTACTTTAAATGCTTTATTCTCATCTAGTACTGCCAATAACTCTATTATCAGTCATGATTCTTTTGGCCAGTGGAGCCTGGGTGGCTCAGTTGGTTAAATATCCAATTCTTGATTTCAGCTCAGGCCACGATCTCAGGGTCATGAGATAGAGTCCCGTGTCAGGATTGGCACTGGGTATAGGGCCTATTCAAGATTCTCTTTCCCTCTGTCCCATTTTCCTCCTGTCTAAAAATAAATAAATAAAATCTCTCAGCCAAAAGAAATAAAACTTCTTACTCAAACTGACTTAACTAGGAAGTAAATCTATTCTCTCTGTAAGAGGATATCCAGTGGAAGGGTAGACTTCAGGGCTGTGTTGATCCAGCCTTTTAACCATGTCATGCAAGTATTAGGTATTCACCTGTGTCCCTGCTCTTCCACCCTCAGTGTTGGTTGCATTCTCAGAGTGTAGCAAGATGGCTACAGCCACTCTGAGTTGTCACATCCAATATCTAGCTGGAAAAGTAACTCTCCTCGTGGCTCTCTCTTAAGAGTCAGGGAACTGGCCACCAGCAGATTTCTCCTCAATTCTCCAGGAATGTTACCAGGATATGTGCCCATTCCTGAAGCAAGTGGTACGAAGCTCACTTTCCCCGAGGTTCTATGGAGGGAGGATGGAGAACCAAATGAGACTGGAACTCAGTTAGAAAGAAACAACAAAACTATGTCTGCTACACAGAAACTTGTTACCCTCTGAAAGAGAAAATGAAACCCAAGGAAAATCAAATGACTTTCCCAAGGTCACAAAGCTATCAAAAGGAAGACCAGGAGATGTTCTAAGGAAGTCTCACTTCAAAGCCTGTATTTCAGACTTTAGCCATACTGCTGAGTTGATAAGGCAGAAGAGGAAAGAAGCCGAAAGAAACTACCCACAATATCTGGCAGTAATGTTGGAAAGCCAACACTTAATGCCATAGTTTTTCAGTATTTTGTCCTTTGTCATCCAGGATTCAAGCCAGTAGCTAGATCAAAAGGAGCAAATCCAACCTCCTCAAATAATTGGGCAAGAAGTGAGGCAGAGCATTAGGATTCTAGACATGTGCATAGGCTGAGACCCTGTAGGAGGGCAGGATGAGCTCCCAGGGATAGAATCCAGCACTTAGGGCCTCGTGACTTCAGAGTCCAGGCCCTACGAGAACCAAAAGAAGCCTGAGGTGAGGTGAGACCTGACCCAGAAACCTGGGGAGCCAGAGGCTGGCTGGGAAAGGCAGGAAGTGATGCAAGGTTCTCAGCCCTAGGCCATATTAACACTAGCCAAGTAGGGGAATCCACAGTCCCAAACGGACCTTCCAATTCCTTAGCACTTGCTCAGCCCACAGCAAGTAACAGTTGCCACTTCTCACCAGTGCCAACCTGTGACAACTTATTAAGAGAGAACTTATTAAGCAGATAAAACATCTACAGTTAGAGTACTGGAAACAGAAATTAAGAAATAATAATAATGAGTTCAGTGCAGGCTTTTCTTTTCCTACTTAGAAAGACTGACAATTACTCAAACTCTATCCCATATCTCCATTGAAGGCACAAGGGTTTCCTTCAAGAATATATTGGAGACTAATAAGCATTATCCTTGAAAACCACAGACAATGTATTTATTCTATCTCAGGCTCTTTTTCTTGGGTAAAATCATTTATATTCAAATCATAACAAAGCAACACATCCAATGGGAAGCTGATCAAGAATCTGGCTAACTTAAGATAACAAGGCCCTGGTTTCTCTTTAATTACGTGGACAATTGGCAAACATCAGGGGTAGGTGGGAGGTGATCTAAATTCTCTATGTAGCAAGGTAAAATGTTTTCAATTAACCTATACCTGACTCTCCTGTGGTTCTGTTCACTGCTGTCCTGGCTCCACTGCTCACAAGGCAACAAGGACTTCCTGTTCTGTATGCTGCCCTCAGCGTAGGGTTGCCACAGAAAAAATGCAGAGAAAAAAGGGTGGCTGCATAGCCTTGAATTTCAAAATGCACTTCTGAGGTCCTTGGCGAAGACAGCTGCTTTTAAAAAGAAAGGCTTTTTTGCAAGAACCTGGCTATTTTGAGTAGCAAAAGAAAAAAATTCTCTATGATCAATAATAGATTTCAGGATGAAAAGCTAGCTACCCCTATTCCATTTTAGAGCATTGGGGGAGAGAAGAGGGGAGAGAATAGACCAGGAAGAGATTGAGGGGTGGGGAAGAGGGCGGTGTGGAGAGGCTGGAAGGGACCACGTAACCAGTAAGTTAGTGTCATGAGATTCCTCAGAAACTGCCTGTGTGAGGAGATCAGGTGGCAGCACAGGGAACTCCCAGGAGTTGAGTCAATGTTTAAAGACCCTCTGGTTGCCAGTGGAGAATGCACCTTATTGTCTCTACTATGTACCAACTGTTCTTCTCAGGGCATCAATAAACAACATTCACCCTCAGCAGCCAATGATGAGCCTATGGTCCTCCAGCAACTGTGATATCATTTGACCCCTCCCCAAATGTGCTCAGTCTCTCTGAATGACTATGTGAGTCAACTGACACTTGTCAATGGTCCAGGCCGATCAGGAGACACACATGTCTGAGGACTGGGGACTGGATGCCTAGGAAGTTGCTGACAGTGAAGATGGAAAAGTCTATATGAGGGTAGAAGATCAGATTTGTTTGAGATGTCCTCTCAAGCCCCTCCAGTGGTGCAAGTCCCAGCCTTCCCTCTCCAACAGAGTTGGTTTATAGCATTGGTCTATCTAGGTCAAGTTCACAATATCAGTTACAGACCCAAAATCTATTAACATTCCCTTAGCAATGTCATAATAATTGCCTTCAACTAACACAAGTGCTCACAGGATTTGACCTGAAACACTGAGAGTCCTTCTGTTCTGATACAAGTACCAAGATGGAGACCCAGCTTTCCAACTAACATCCTGATGGAGCTCAGCACACCACAGCCTTGGAAACTCCTTGTGAACTTTCAAGGCCTTGCCTGCCAGTGAGACAATAACATCATCCCACAGCCTCAGTTTCCCCTCTGTAGAATGAAAGTGATGGGCCAGATGGTCTCTACAGACACAGATTCTATCATTTCCAAAGTCCTTGGCTGGACCCCAACAGAAATCTTTCATTTTTATTTATTCCTGTCTCCAAGACTAAAAGCTGTAAAACTAACGGGCAATCAACAACAACAACACAAATGGAGAAATGCGGAGGAAAAGAAAACACATCCGTTCAAACTGTCTGATTCCTCCATCTGTCACTATTAAAGATACTGCCAACAGCTGGAGTTCCATTGACATTGGGTTTCCCTATTGCCTTGGAGACCCTGCCATCCTCTACCTAATGGATGAGCCCTATGAGAAACAGAGAAAACAAGAATATAAACTAGAGAGGAGCATTCTCTGCCAAGTTGTCACTGTCAGGTTGACAGATGAGTTTTCTCCTTGAATGTAGGCTATGCCTCAAATGGGAGATGAGCTCTTACTTCTGCCTGTCTTTGGTTTGGGGCCCATCTATGATTCCTTAGTAACTGGCAAATGATGTGACATCCCTAGGGTTTCTAAAACCAGAGGTCACAAACAGACTACCTGTAGACATGCTTTACATGCTAAACAGCCCACCTGGAACCTTAATGTTTTTTTAAATTAATTGCCAAAGTTTGCAAAAGAAAGTAAGACCTGGCAAGCTCACTGGAGTCCAGTAGCAGCTGCCCCCTTTCGGGGCATGTGGCCCTGTTCTCTTTGATCCCTGCCCTACTCAATTGCTGCCTGCCCTTTAGGCATTTGAGTTTGTACACCCAGTTGTGAAATCACAGTCATAGAATAAAACCCACCTCCACCAGAGTCCTAGAAGTTTCTAGACATTAGCAAAATATGATTGATCAAATTCCTGGAAAGTTCAGCAGCTTCTCCATGACTGAAACAAAATTTCATTTAAGTGGGACTCAAAGCTCTTTGCACAAGAACAGTTGCCAATTTATGCTTAGATTCCCCAGAATATTCCACACACAAAAAAATGAGCTCAATGGAGAGGGAAGCAAAGATTCCAAAGTGAGACTTTCCTGCAAAGATTTTATAGTGTCTCCGACCTCCTGTGATCTCTCACCCCACCTTTTCCACAACCCCTCACTCCAACATGCTTTACACAGCCACAGATCCTAGTTCTGATTATTTTGTATTCTAATTATTTGATTAAAAATCAATGAACTTTGTTAACCCGGGAGCTCCTCCAGAGGAAGAAGACACCGCATACTAAATACTTAGCCTAGTGCTTGGCACATAGTAACTCTTCAGGAATTGGGTCCTCCAACCACCTAGGATTTGTTTAGGCAGCTGTCATACTCAATGCCAAACCCTGAGGTGTGTCCAAGGACAGAGCCCTGATCCACACTGTGGCATGTACGTGTGTGTGCGTGTGTGCGTGTGACTGTGCTGGGTCACAGCTGGCCACGTTCCTTATCTCCGAGGTGGTAAATCATTAGGAATAAAAATGAGCACAGTCAGATTATATGCTGGTGCCTCCTGAGTAGCTACGCTTCCAGTTGGCAGGCACCCTTCAAAGTTAGAATGTCAATGGCAGCCCTAATTCAACATCCCAGTTCCCAAGCACTGTGCAGTGACATTGCTCTCACATTCCGCAGCCTCTGTGGTCACCATGTCACCTCTGAGATAAAGTTCAAATTGCTTGGCAGACATTCAAGAACCCTTACGATCTTGCTCCAGCTGTCCAAACTCCCGCCACCCACCCAGCTCATCTCTTCTCTATTCCTTTATCTTAGGAATCCTCGACACTCCAGCACCCCAAAGTGTCATGGCACATTGCCCGGAAGGGCCATGTTTCCACACTACCCAGCCTTTGTTCCTGCTGACTCCTCTGCCAGGAATGCCCTCTCCCTGTGTCACCATCTGGCTCCAGCAGCCGCCTACCTCAGGCCAGGCCCTCTGGCATGGTGGCTAGGCTGTGGGAGCAGGGCTTGAACAGGTGGGCTCATGAGCACAGAGAACTGCAGGCCGCCGCTTATGAAGGGAAATGAAGGAATAATCAAGGCTGTCATGACAGCGGTGGACAGGGATGGCTCCAACACACAGGGTCATATGGCATCAATAGGACCAACGACAGCCAAATGACAGGCCTGCCCCTTCCTGACCAGACTCGCCAACTTTCTCTGCCTTGTGTCTGAAATCAATAGTGAGCACATTGGATGTGAGTAACCCCCAAAGTCCTAGAAAAATCTGTAAGAGGAGCAGGAAAAGATTACATAGGGATGTACTATTTTCTACTACAATGGATCAGGAAAAGCTCAAGGAGGACTATGTGAAATAAACCACATGGAGCTAGATCTGGGGGCCAACATAGTGAAGTCAGGAGAGGCTCCCAACTGAATGTTCCCTCAGCATGAAACATACTTGCTTCTTGCCTCTTCCTGGGAAGAATGACCTGGAAATCGGTAAATACTCAAGCCAGACTGGAGATGCCCTATCTGGTACAGACGGGGATAGTCCATGAAACAATGAAGTTTGCATTTTTAAAGCATTTGTTCTATGCTAGGCAGTTTGCTAAAAACATTATGGACACTTAAAACCCACAACACAGCAAAAAGCATGCTTATTTCTTAAAGAGGTTGGAGAAATGCTTGTGTATCTGTGAACTGCAGAACCTTGTCTGAGTTGGGCAAAGCCAGAGCAAGTGCAAAGTCACATCGGATACAGCTCTATGAAAATGACTGTTTTTTCTTGGGGGGGTGGGGAGCAGTCCAAGCCCTCTCCAGAGGGAGAGAGAAGAGAAAGTCTTGAGAGTGCAGTCATCTTGTTGCTTCTCATTAGAAATCTGAAACCGAAGGTTCCAGCTGAGGCCACTGTGCCTGGACTTAGGGCAGTATTTTCATTCAAGGGAAGTGGTCAGAAGGAGAACGTGGAGTGTAATGCCCTCTTAAAAGGAATCAGGGGCCATTCAGAATGTTCCAACTGTGATGTGGGCCTGCTCTACCCCAAAACATATGCCCTTGGGTCTCTACATCTACTCAGGCTTGCCCGGCAGCTTTGCAACTCTAAAATGGAGGAAGAGCAGCAGGAAGGAAGAAAATCCATGTTTATTGCACATACCATGTGCCAGGCACACCAGAAGGCATTGCCATGTGGTTATTTTGTTTGATGTCGCAGCTCTATTAGGAGTTAATTGGACACTTAAGTTGTCAGGGTCAGGGTCCCCAACAAGAAAGCAAAAAAACCAGGACAGCTAAGACAAAACCACATTAGCATCCTCTTTTACACCTCAGACAAGACCACAATAGTGACCTGTCTAGCAGCCTCTGCAGAGGTGACTTATTCAAAACATCCTGAAACAGAATAATTAACCATAGAACATTGGTCATTATCATACGTTGAGGCAGGTAATCTCCAGATGTCAGCCCCAAAGACCACCAACACTTGAGCAATAACCTGATAGGTAGACAGGGGCATGATTAGAGCCCTTTGGCAGCCAATCCACAGGATCCCACACTCAGGATGCTCACGATAGTTCTGCAAAAGAGCTTATAAAAACCCTTAGATTAAAACACCCAGACGGCAACCCTCTTGGGTCCCTTCCCCCTCTAGGAGCTTTATACTAGGGCTCAATAAACTTTGCTGCCCATGGCATCTGGTCCACCTCTTCATTCTTCAAAGCACATGACCAAGAACAGTAGGTAGTAAAGGGGACAAGAATCCTATAACAACTCTACCAGGACGGAGTATGGTTCCCATTTTATGGATGAGAAGGCTGTACTTCAAAGACAGCTTCCGCCCTTCCCGTGCTTTTGGGCTTTCAGAAGCTTGGCTCAGGGAGTGGAGGTACCTCTATCTATTTCTGATTCTGTTCCCAAAACTAGCCGACCAAGCAGAGGGAATTTGGGAAAGGGCAGCCGTGTGTGGTCCTGTGTGACCTGGTTTCAGGGCCAGGTGATTCATTCTCAGATGAATCATCACAAATGATGAATAGGATACAACAAAAGTCATTACACATTATTTTAGGTACTTGAATACATTCATGAACAAAACAGGCATAAATCCCTGCCCCGGTAGAGGTTTTATTCTAGCTGGCTCTGCATCTTGGGATATTGTTATGAGTTCTCAGAGGCTCTTGCTTTAGGTGGAGCTCTTGCTCATTACTTCTGGTGGGCAGTTCATCTCCTGCAGCCACCTGCTTCCATGGCACATCAGCGTCTGAAGGGATGACGTCTCCAGAATTCTGGAAGAGGAGCTTGGGTGGTGCTCTTTCGAAAATGAGCTCTGGCCAACTCCCTCCAATGGGTCTATTTGTCCCAAAAGCATATAAGCCTTCCTCTTAGTCTTGTGCTTTTTGCTTCCCCAGGAAGAGTGTTCCAGCCATTTCTCTTCATATCAGGTCCTTACCAGGAGGATTTTATATTCCAGGCCTTTTGTTGTACAGATTCTGATGGGTAGGCACCAAGCTTCTGGAGAAGGTCCCTCGCAGTTCTTTCACTTGGCTGGAGGTGAGGGGAAGCACCCTTCTCCTAACTTCTGAGGGAGTGGAGAGAAAACCATGCCACAATACTCCAGCATCTTCAAGAAAGTCTCCTCTCTGGGCCTTTTCAACCTTTACCTCTCACAGACTACAGATCTCACCTGACTGATACCAACCCCATGTGGCTTATTGAGCGCTAGAAATGTGACTAGTTCAAACCCAGATGTGCTATAAATCTAAAATTCACACCAGATGTAGAAGACTTAGTTTTCTCAGTGACAAATAAGACAAAGCAACAAGCAAAAAACAGTAAAGAAGCTTCTTTATAGTTTTTATATAGAATACATGTTGAAATGATCATATTTGGGGAACATATGGGATCCAATAAAAGATATTATTAAAATTTGTTTTTTAAACTTTTTCATAGGACTACTAGAAAACTTAAAATTACACAAGTGGCTCACGTGATATTTCTATAGAGTAGCATTGTTTTGGATGAATGATCTGGCTGCACTGGAGGACTGGTTTCATAGTCCCTTAGCTTGTCCGGCACAGCTGAAAGGGTGTAGAATATGACACCTATTGTATTGTTCTAGGTCTTTGGGGACCTAGAAATGCATTTTACGTATCTATTTCTCTGAAGAGCACTGCAGCAGCTTTCAACAGATTCCTTAGGGGTCTGTCATGCGGTCTCTCTCAAAAAACAAGTTAAAAATTCTTATGTAGTATATTCCTACTGCATTCCAGGGACTAATGAGTCATTGAGCATTGAAACAAGGAAATAAGAGAAACATGGTGGATGTTGGTCTGCAAGGCCAGTGTCACTCCCAAGACCTTTAAGAAATGCAGCTAAGCTGTTCAGGTAATTATTGCTGATCCAAAGACAGACCACAGACTGGGTAAAGTTGGAAGATGAACATTTTAGGATTTCAGTTTCTCACCTGATTAGTACAATTGGGAACCATGTACGCTCTGGCATATGTTTGGAAATCAAATGTCACATTTTCAAGGGAAGAATCCTAGAAAATTGACTATGTTCTCAAGATTTACCATCATTGTTTTTTTTCTTTAATAAAGTTCAGGAAAGTGAAAAAAAAAAAAAAAAAGAAATGCAGCTAAGCCATTGCCTGACATCCAAATATGGTGCTCCAGGACGGGAACTCTTATTTTTCCCTTTCATTCTGTGTACTTCAGAGTTTACTATCTTCAGATACTAGGTTTCATTTCTTTTTTTTATTTTACTTTTTATTATACTTTGTTGCATTTTCCCCCATTACATAATGGTAACATAGCTACAAATCCAAAAGAGAGACAGAGAAGAACAGGGGAAAAAATAGCATTATCCATGGCCCTGGAGTTAAACAATCTGGGTTCATTTTAGAGATCTTCCTCTTGGTTTCTATGTAAACTTGAGTAGAACATTAGATCTCTCTGAGCCCCTTTTGTTCCATCTGTGAAATGTAGAAAACCATGCTACATCAGAGAATGTTTTTGAGTATTAAGAGAAATAATTAATTGGAAGAAGTTCCAAAATGTTATTTTCCTCATTCTGATCTCATCAACCAAACACACACACACACACACACACACACACACACTGGTGATATTTTTGTATGCTTCATTCCAAACAATTTTCCAATAAACAGAAATTTGACAGCATTGAACAGAACACAGATATGACTCGTTGGCATGCTTTTTAAATTTTTAATTTGAAATAATTTTAGACTTGCCAAAAATTGCAAAAATCATAGAGTTCCTGTGTACCATGCATCTAGATTTCCTTATCGTCAACATCTTATATAACAGTAGCACAATTATAAAGCATAATAAATTAACATTTGCCCAAGACTTTTAGTGAAACTATAGATTTTATTTGGATTACCCCAGGCTTTTCATTAATGTCCTTTTTTGCTTATTTATTTCAGGATCCAACTCAGAATCCCACCCTGCAATTTGTTTTCATGTTTCCTTAGTTTCCTCCAAACTGGTAACAGTTTTCAGACCTTCCTTGTCTGTCATGAATTTGACACTATGGAAGAGAACAGAAATATCTTTCAACTGACGTTTGCCAGACGCTTTGTCATTACCAGACTGAAGTTATGCATTTGAGGCAAGAATCTTTGCATCAATATTCTCATTCCTGGTGACACCAACCTTGATAAAGTTACTACTATTTACTTTCCAACTGACACATGTCTTGGGGTAGCTACTTTGAGACTATGCAAATATTGTCTCTCCTCAAACTTCTTTCATTCATTTTAAGAATCATCACGGGATCTTTTCTTGCCTGCAATGATCAGTACTAAGATGTTCTAATGATGATTATCTATTTTCTGCATTATTTCTGTATTTCTTCACTGGAATTTTTCTGTAAAAGGGAGAGCTGCCTTTCCTCCCATATTTATTCATTCAGTATTATTATATCACTATGGGCTCC
Organism: Vulpes lagopus; assembly: GCF_018345385.1. Taxonomy (NCBI): domain Eukaryota; kingdom Metazoa; phylum Chordata; class Mammalia; order Carnivora; family Canidae; genus Vulpes; species Vulpes lagopus. The sequence goes on along the minus strand of NC_054842.1, from coordinate 17,682,348 downwards.
TGGATCTTCATTTATTATCCACCCTTGTTAATTATTTTACCATTCAAATTGTTTCAGCTTTGGACACTGGGAGTTTGTTCAGTTTGACTCCTGTGACCTTTTAACCAATTGTCATCCTTTTTTGTGCTTTTTCTTACCCCGGTGCACTACAACAGGATCCAGGCTCCTGTTGTAGTCCTCCCCCTCCCCCCATCCCCTTCCCCAAGGGTTAAGGCCTTTTATTCTGTTTCAGTTTATCCTGTTTTCAGTCCCCTTGCCCCAGCTACAATGAGCTTTTGCCAATAACCCAGGGCAATGATTTCTGTTCCTCTCCCTCCAGATTATAGATTTTATTTCATAGGAGAAATAGGAAGGGCAGAGTCTTACAGGCCTTTTGTGTCTCTCCTATTTAGTCTCCCCTGGGTCTGCACCAGACAGAGTTTTCTTGGGAACTTTCCAGGTCTTCCCTAGAGCACCTGGTGGGTTTAGAGAAAAGCCTGCAAGAGTTTTAGACTATTCCACCAACCCAGACTTGGCTTCCGCTATTTCGCCAGCTTTTCCAGATGAACTCCTGCAGTTGCCTGTCTCACCTCGGATTTGAGGTAAATTGGTTGCCCTGTGATGTTAGCAATCTGACAGGTTCAAGAAAATCCAGGGTCTTGCCCTCTCTATGCCTGTATTCCTGTTGTTGAGATGGGAGTGATGCTCTTCCTGACTTCATTCCTCATGGAGTCTAGAGACCCAGCATGACTAGGAGCATACACCTGTTCTTGTTAGCAAGTTTCCTTCCTCCCTGGGTCAGGGACCCATTCTCCTGACCTAACCTTCCTGATTAGTAATCATCCCACAAACATGCACAGCTCCCCAAGCGCTATTAGGCTGACCTTTTCATAAGTCCAAATTTGCTTAACCTTTGAGCCTCTGTGATTCTTTGGTAACTGCTTCTGGTTAGGTCAGTCGAATCTTAGCATAACATTGCTAGCTCTCAGAGAAAGCGCTGGTGTAAATGAGGGCCAGAAGGAAAGTGCTTATACATCTACCATGCCAAGATAGAGCAGGAAGCTGAGAAGGGGAGGTCCATCCAAAATGCTTGAGTTCAGTAAGCAGCAAGGGGCCTGCTCTGTGGCAGGTGCACACTGAGTAAGGGGATTAAGAATGACATTGGTCTTGCTTCCTCACCCCTACAGTCTAACACATAAGCAAATAATTACAATGAATCATGATAAATGCTGCACCAGAGGTGTGTGCCAATGCTACAGGAGGAGATAGGTAGGAAGGCCACTATTTCCCTCACTGGGGAGTTCTCCGAAGGTCAGAGGGGAAGGAAAGCAGAGCCCGACATAAGGATGGAGGGTAAGTGACTTTAAACATGATTCCGAGAAACACAGGTGAAGAAGTAGGATAAGAGTCAGGAGAGGGGAAGCACTGAGGGGCATTGTATCAAGATCCATTGTGCTGGAGAACCTAGGAGCCCATGGGCAGTCTGCACCTGGAGTTATTCTGCCACATGAGCAGTCCTGCTTGTTACTGGTAAGAGCCACTGAGTTCAGGGATGGGACAGGGTCCCAGCCAGTCTGGCCCATGGGCAGGACATGGCCAAAGAGAGCTCTCAGAGTCCCAGCGATGGGATGTTGGAGTCAGGCTGGCACGCACAAAAAGAAGATGCTGAGGGGACAGGGGTGGGCTGTAAGACATGAGCCTGCTGCAAGACATGACCCTGAAGGATGAGTGGTTCCAAAGGGAGGGGAGACCCACTTCGAGGAGGTAGAAAGGCAGCAGCAGAGCATGAGAGACGAGCATGTTACAGTGTACTTGAGAAAATAGTTTAGAAGACGTAGGATCAATGAAAACGAGGTGGGAAAAGCCAGTGTGTGGAGGACTTGGTATTTACTCTACAGGCAGCAGGAACCAGTGGAAAAGAGGTGAGGGAGAGATGAAGAGCTGGGAGAGGGAGGGCATGATCAGAGTATGGTGTGATGTTCTCCCCCAACCCCCTCCTCTCTCTGTCTGTCCTGGATCTACCTCCACATGCACTTTCAGATCACCTCTGTGTTGTCTTACCCCATGACAGGGCTTGGATTTCAAAGGAAAATAGGCAAGGTCTGGTCCTTAAGGAGGTGACTTCACCAAGTTTTCCCTCTCCTACCAACTCAGAAGAAGAAACTTCTTCCTTTTTTCTCTCCCAGAGAGCCTGCAGCTCAGCAGACTCAGAGTAGACCCTCAATACATGTTTGTGAGAGAATGAATTAAAGCTTGTCCTCACCTTCAAAGCAATCAAAGCCAAAAAAGAAAGAGCATCAAGGCCCAAATCTCAGCCCAAACTCTGGCACCCACTAGTTACAGGGAGAGAGTTAATAATAAGGATAGCTGACATTAATTTTGTAAACATGTACAAGAGGCTGCTTTGAGCATCTTATAAACATTAAAAGAATTAAAACTTTAAAATGTCCCTATGAGTGAGGCATTGTTAATCTCATCTTACAGACTTGGATACCGAGGCATGGAGGGTAAGTGGCTTGCTTCAGTGACACAGTTGAGATTTGAACCCAAGTAGACTGGATCCAGTACTCACACATTTGACTGCTGTTCGTACTGTCTTTCTAATGAATGAGATGATGTATGTGATTATGACTTCCCCTGCGGCAAGCTGTAAAACAAACCCACTGTGTAGTCAGGCCCTGGCTTCCCATGACGCCCCTCCCTCTCAGATGTCCTCTCAGCCTGGTAGCCCAGGTCCTGGTCCTAGATCTTGATCAACCTGTCAAAATAGATCAACCTTGGGATGTCTGGGTGGTTCAGTGGTTAAGTGTCTGCCTTTGGCTCTGGGCGTGATCCTGGAGTCCCCGGATGGAGTCCCACATCAGAATCCCAGCATGGAGCCTGCTTCTCCCTCTGCCTATATCTCTGTCTCTCTCTCTGTGTGTCTCTTATGAATAAACAAACAAAATCTTTTTTAAAAAGTAGATCGACCTTATTCGCCATTCCCTTAAGAAGCTATATGTTAGGGGTATCTCTGGGTGGCTCAGTCGGTTAAGCATCTGCCTTCAGCTCAGCTCATGGTCCCAGGGTCCTGGCATTGAGCTCTCCATCAGGACCCCTGCTCAGCGGGGAGCCTGCTTCTCCCTCTCCCTCTGTCTCTTCCCTGGTCTATTCACTTTCCCTCTCTTTCAAATAAATAATCTTTTTTAAAAGATGCTATTTTAAAAATAAGGATAGCTAATCTAATAAACCACCTGTGCTTTCTCTCCTCCAGCTAATACCCCTATTCAGACATTTGTCACTGATCTTTCTACCTAGAAGGAACCTTAGAGGCCACACAGAATACAACTTGCATTTTATAAATGAGGACATTAGGCTTAGAAAAATTGAGTGATTTACCAAAGGTCACATGACAAGGGGGCAGTTACTGGAAACTTTTATTTCTGATTCAGTTTTCTCAGTTTAGAATGTTTTTGCCCACCTTCTCTACCGATCTAGATCCTACTTCTCTTTGAAATCCAGCTCAAATCCTAATTCCTCTTCAATGCCTTCTCGAATTCCTCATCAGGATTAACCTTCCTCTCTTTGGGCTCCCACATTGTGGGATTCCCATAGCATGGCAGCTGGTAAGTGCTTGTGTAAATGACAGCTGTTGGTTAGGAACTCTTGGGGTAGGTGGGTGGCGCTATTAACCTAGGGTCAAGGAAGACCCACTGGGGATGTGATGCTTAAAAGAACTGAGGAAGCAAACCATGACCCTAAGAGAGAAGCATTCCAGGCAGGAGAACTGCAAGTGCAAAGGACACAGATGGGACCTGATGTGGCATGTTCAAGGTATGATGAGGAGGCCAATGTGGCTGAAGTTGGGTAAGACAGTTGGGAGAGATATAGGAGCTAGGGAGAGGGAGTTCTGATCATATAGGGCCTGTGAAGATCTTGACCTTTACTCTGAAAGAGATGGAAATCTTTGGGAAATTTTAAGCAGACAAGTAACATGATCCAATCGATGTTTTTTAAAGATCACTCTGCCTGCCTTGTGGATACTCTGGTGGATGGTAGCAGTGGGAGGTAAAAGCAGATGACCAGTGGAGGCTATTGCAATAATTCAGGTAAGAGATGGCAATGGCTTGAGCTAAGACAGTAGAGGTGGATGTGATGCTATGGCATCAGATTCTGGATATATTTTGAAAGTGTATCCAGCAGGATTTGATGAAGGGGATCAGATGTGGGAGAAAGAAAAGAGTGCAAGATGACTAAAAAGTTTTAATTTGAGAAATCAAAAGAATTGCGGTTATAGGAAAGACTTTGAGAGGAGGAAGTGTGAGACGCAGAAAAGCAAGAAAACAGCATGGGACATGGAATATTCAAGATGCAGAGCAAACCATTGGCAGGGAGCTAATCGGTTGTATACGGGATCTTCAAGCTTAGAGGAGAGGCTCAGGCTGGATGTAAATTCAGGAGTAATCAATATACAAGCTCATAAGTGGTATTTAAAGCAGATGTGAGTGTGGACAGTTCTTGGAGCCCCAGACACTCCAACATTCAGAGAGCAGGTGAGCAAGGAAGAATCAGCTAATGAGATGGAGAAAGAGTGAACAAGCAGTGAGAAAGAAAAATCAGAAATTCCAGGATCTAAGTGAAGAAAATGTTTCGAGCATGAGAGAGTGATCCAAATGGAAAAGTCATTGGATTTAGTGGCATGGAGGTCACTTAGGCCTTGACAAGAACAGTTTTGTTGGTGTGATAGAGATGAGAGCCTGAGGGAAATGGATTTAAGAAAGGGTGGTAGGAGAGGAAGCGGAGACAGTCACTATGGACAACTTTCTCAAGAAGTTTTGACCCAAGAGGAACACAAATGATTTGGTAGCTGGAGGATGAATACAAGTAAGGGACATTTTTAAATATTTTCTTTGAAATCAAAGAAATCATAGCATATTTATATGCATGGAATGATCCAGAAGGAAAGAAAAGCAAATGATAGAGAGAGGACAGTTTACTGGAACAGTATCTCTGAACACATGCAAGGAGATGGATATAGTGTGGGGGGGGGGGCTTTGAAAGCAAAGGTAGTTTAACCCTAGGAGCATGAGGGAAGGAGAGGCACCAAGGCTAGCAAGGCTAGAATTGGGGTAGATACCATAGTGTGAGCAAGTGAAAGAACTTCTGACTGCCTCGTGGAAGACTAAGCAATGTTGTGAGTTAGAGCAAAGATGGCAGAGGAGGTGCCAAAAGTTTGAAAGAGTGATAATAAATTATAATAAGAGTGAACTAAGTAAAAATAGTCACAACAGGAATTTGTGAAAGCAGAGGCCCGAGAACAATATGGCAGTACCACTGAGTGGCATTGAGAGCCCAGCTGGCAGGACTGTGTGCTTTTCTCTGGCCAGCTTCAATGTCAACTCTGGAAATGTGCTGTAGGATGACAGCTTGATGTAATCAGGGAAGGAGTTTGCCAGGTAATAAAGTTGATGGTGAATGCAAGGAAGCAATCGTCATGATGAGCCATAGAATCTATTATACTGGATAGGGCAGGAAATAAGGCTATGAGGGATATAAAGCATGTAAAAATGTAGTGGAATCAATTGATTGTAGGACCAATGAGGTCAAAGAAATGTTGAAAATGGGATGAGTTTCACACTACCCCAAAATTCAGTGGCTTCAAACAGTAATAATTATTCTCACCCATTTGGCAGAGCTCGGCTGGGCCTGCCTCCAAGCTACGGGCTGAGCCAGGTTTGCTTCATATGTTGCTCATTCTCCTTGGACCCGAAGGCTGGTCAGGGCATGTTTTCTCATAGAAATGGCAACAGCACAAGACCGAGGTCCCCTCACACAAGCACAACTGCTTGTCCCAAGTGTGGTTAGTATCCATAGTCATGTGATGGAGCCAATAGCAACAAGGCAAGGGAACCACAAGTAAAGAGCTTAACCCAATGAGATCTCACATCCAACAAACTGGGAGGCCTAGGAAATTACACGTTTTTCTTACATAGGCTTAACCTGTCCTTCGGATGATTGTTAAAATGAAAACATTCTCACTGAAACTGGACTGAGCTTGAGAACACCCAGATATTCCTCACGTCCCTGCCCTGAACATAGCAGTAACTCCTCTCCCAGGTAAGAAATGCTAGACTGACAGCTGTGCCTTCTCTGCAAATAAGAATTGTGAAGGGAGGGAAGAAAATGCAACAGGGCCCTGGAAACCCAAATGCAGACTATGGCATCACAGTCAGGAGGTGTGTGCAAAGCAGCAGCATAGAGCCACATAGGCTCCACACTGCACATGAATTGCCACTCACGGGGAGTCTCTGACATTGAGGGTGTATTCACAGTGGCCCTGAATAGGAGTGAGTTATAAAACGGGAGGCATTGAGAGTCCTGTCATATTTTCTCCATCCCTATGGTAGACCAAGTGTAGTTTTTACATGAAACTCTTCAATCCATTTTTGTGATTAAAAAAACCGACTTTGGGGTAGGGAGGCAGAGAAACAAAGCAAATAAGTGGGCAGCGTTGGGATAAAATCCAGGTCTGTCTGTTTCTAAAGCACAGACACTTAGCAATATGCCATAGTTTCTTCAACAATCTCTCCATATTCCAATGCAAATTCACCAACAAACAATAACAGCTCAACTAGCAAGCAAATAGATCAACTGCCCTGGACAACACCAGTCTCAGGACCCCACAGCAGTGAGCCTCAGACATAGAGTAGCTGGGACAGTTTTCCTATCTGCGTGCTCACCTACCATCTCTCCTTGGGAAGTGGACTCGCACAAGCAACTCTGTTTGTACAAGCATCTATAGAGTTAACATGGTGACAGCTGCTGTTCTGCATCCCAAATTCCTCATTGCTCAATGTTCCTAATGGACAGTCTGTCTCCAAGAATTCAAAGAGAAACATTTATGTCTTTTGGCTAAACAAAGCCTTTTTTATAAAAGATAAATAAATAAATAAATAAATAAATAAATAAATAAATAAATAACCTTTCAAGCAATTCCTAATGAAATAGGACTTGTCTCTGTCTATATTTGTTAAGAAAAAAAAAAAGACAGGAAGAAAGAAGAAAAGAAAGAGAAAAGAAAAAGAAAGAAAAGAAAAAAGGTTCTTTCCAGTCTAAATAAACTTTGACAGCTTCCCAGAAGCAACTGCAGCCTGTTGCAGAAACAGAGAACATTTGAATTAACATTTCTTAGCTCCCTTAGCATACAATAGTTGTTTTTTTTAAAACTAAGAATGGAAAACAACTTTAATTCGATGATGTAATCCTTGGCTTCAGCAGCCCATGTTTCTTTATGCCCTCGACTGGGTTCTGGAAGGAAATTCAAGGAGTAAAGGGCAGGATTGAGGTTGATCTGCAACTGCACTTTTCAAACGTTAATGTACAAAAGAGCTACCTGGGGATCTTGTTCCAATGCAGATTATGATTCCATAGATCTGTATTATGGCACAAAATTCTGCATTTCTAATAAACTGAAATGATACCATTGTTGCTGGGCCACCAACCACAGTTGGAGTAACACAACCACCTAACATTTAGACTCTGAAGGATTCAGCGTGGCCTCTTGATGAGCCCTGGGTCTTACTTTTTCCCTTTCTCTTCACTGTCAGTGAAAAAATTCATGCACAAAGGCAGTGTCTACACCCATCAATGCACTAATAATTCCAAAGTCTCAGTGTCCTCTCCAAAACTTGGACTCCCTCATGGATGTTTCTCCCTACCACTTCCTATATTTGTTCCTCTCCCTGGTTATCTTCTTATGGTCAACGGCACCACCATTCAATTATTCAAACAAGATGCTCATGAGTACAGATTCTTTCCTTCCCATTCTTTCTTTATCACTTATGTATCTGTTTTATTTTATTAGTCAACTTTACTAAGGTGTAACTTACATATAATAAAATGTATCTACCTAAAGAACAGAGCCCAATAAGTTTTGACAAAATTATACAATTATGTTGCCACCATCACAATCAAAACATAATAGATGTTCCTCACTTCAAAAAGTTACCTGTGTCTCTTTGCAGTTAATTGAACCCCACCTCAAACCCCTGGTAACCACTAACCTCTTTTCTATCACTATAGTATTGCCTTTTCTAGAATTTCATGTAAATGGAATCATAGTATGGTACTCTTTTCTATCTGGCTTCTTTCACTTAGCATAACGCTTTTAAGATTTACCCATGTTGTATGTATCAGTAGTTTGGTCATTATTATAACTCCTTTATCTAGAAATGGAGAAAATAGGACAATGGTTACCAAAATCACTTAAAAGGGAAAGATTAAAGTATCCTTTAACTTGGTAAATTTCGGTCGTTGGCAAATTTCCTAATGGAATGTAATTAAAAAAAAAAGTCCAATAAGAACATATTTAGCCCAGTGTGGAGTGTGATGGAAAACAAACTAAATGTTTATTATTTTTTTTAAAGATTTTATTTATTTATTTGTGAGAGACACACAGAGAAGCAGAGACACAGGCAGAGGGAGATGCAGGCTCCATGTAGGGAGCCTGATGTGGGACTTGATCCTGGGACTCCAGGATCATGCCCTGAGCCGAAGGCAGATGCTCAACCGCTGAGCTGCCCAGCTCAGCCCCAAACTAAATGTTTAAAATGGGAAACAATTTACAAGTGCCTCGACATAAGCTGGTTAAATAAATGATATGATGATGCAATGAAATGTTGCTCATGTATCAAAAAGTGATGGTGTAGAATGGGAGTCAGGAAAATTTTTCTGTCAAGGGCCAAAAGTAAATATTTTAGGCTTTGTGGGCCAGGTTGTCCCTGTTGTAAATACTCAATACTTCACTGTAACTCACGAGCAACCAGAGACAATGCATAAATGAATGAGCATGGCTGTGTTCCCATTCAATTTTATTTACAAAGTCAAGCAGTGAGCAGCATCTGGCTGTCAGGCTACAGACTGCTGAGAACTAGTGTAGATGAGGATTTTCTTGACATGTAAATACGTCCACTTATACTGATAAGTGAAATAAAAACTTGGGTTAGAAAATGTACAGTATCCTTAAAGAATCATAACAACAGTGTACAAGCCTTTTAAGAAAGCTCTGAATGACAGGATTGTAAGTGTTTTACGTTTTTTTTTCTTTATGCATACTTTTTGCATTCATTTTTTTCTGGGGCGAGGGGGGTATTAATCAGAAAAGAGTGTTCTAACCTACAAAAATAAAATCTTAGAAGACACTGTCCTAATATATAGATAACAGTGGTACTCCTAAGGTCTTCCAGGTTTTGGTCACTGTCATCTAAATCAGAGGTTGAAAATGTCACGCTGTCACCAGGTACATCGCCAAGCTAACATGTATTAATGGAATAAGCCAACCCAAGCCATTTGTAATTCAAGTATGGCTTTTCCAATACATGCTTCCAAATTCAGCCAAGGGCTCTCCCCAGACTGTGTTCTTCCATGAGTTGGAAGTGGTGTGACATTGAACAAGTTTTAAAACCTGCAGAGTAGAGCCCTTGGATGCTTCTCTTCAGGCTCTTTCTGCAATAAAAGTCCACGATTCCATGACTATGTTGATGAACCATTAGCTGTTCAAAGGGTGTAGTTTCAAGTCCTCAGATGCGTGTTAAATCTACAATGGTTATAACAGCAAAGACACTGAAACTTTGAGGTCAGACATTGCCTCCTCAAAAAGTTGATAAATGTCTTTGGTTGTCTCCTACAGCCTGCTGAATTGTGTCATGGGATGGGGACATTGTCCATTCATGCCCTCAGGTGAGTTCAAGGTCATGGCAGGTTAAACTGAAATGGTACACCAGCTGAAGGGGAACTCTAATCCACTTGCTCTTAAAGTTGGAAAGAGAGTCCACTCTAGAGAGAAGAGATGAAACTTAATTTGTTGTGGGTTTGGGTTTAGGAGGATAGGCAAAGTTGTTTAAGGTGATTCTTATAGGAAACATACCACTAAATTTTACTTTTAAAAATATGTCCCCAGCTCAACATATCTGAGGAACCAGAGCTCTGAATAATTCCTATCTGAGGTTATAATGTTGGTGGTTTACAGAAATATAGCAGAGGGAGGCATTTGGCTGGCAGGCAGGGAGGTAACTAATACATGAGCATTCCTCATGGAAAGTGTCCATTACGTGGAGAGCCAGAGTTCTGAGGTAGGAATGATGACCCTAACACTTCCACCCTCTCCAACACCAGCCTCTTCTCGAGGACTCTTGGGGACTTCTGATGAGCTCTTCACGATTACTATGATCCACAGAGAACGGACTCCCAACTGACCTCTGTGAAATGGCTTGCCTTCTACCTGCTGTGTTCCTCCTTCACAGACCAAACCTCTCCACAAACTCTGCTGTGAGCTGTAAAATGAACTTTCTGAGGATACAGAAGAGTGTTTGCTTTGTCCAGCTAATCTGCTGGACAGAAAGAAATCAAGTCAAAAATCAGTTAAAGAGGAAGAAAACAATAGGGATGAAGTAGGCAGAGGGAGGCCTTGGCTCTCATAGGATATCTCAGGCACTTTCCATTTTTTTTACCTGGCTTGAGCTTTTGTAAGATTGGTGGTAATCTAGATATGCCATGCCAGAAATAGTCTTGGTGTCCAGTAGACTTGGGGGATGTAGGTTATTGGTTACCAAAAAAAAAAAAAAAATCACCATTAATTAGGCATCATGTGTGCACGTGTATGTGTGTATGTGTGTGTGCGTGTGTTTGTGTGTGTGTGTATGACTATAAGGCCATGCTTATATAGAGCACACTGGAAAACTGTAAGTATGGTTCCAAAGGAACAGGCAACAGGTTTTAAAAGTTAAATAACTGAGGGGCAGCTGAGTTGTTCAGTGGTTAAGCATCTGCCCTCAGCTCAGGGCGTGATCTCAGGGTCCTGGGATCGAGTCCTGCATCAGGCTCCCACGGGGAGCCTGCTTCTCCCTCTGTCTATATCTCTGCCTCTCTCTCTGTGTCTTTCATGATTAAATAAACATATATTTTTTTAAAAAAGTTAAACAATTGAAATGCGAGTCTGAATTTGGCTCTTTTTCCCTTAGCAAGAGACAGGAAACACATCAAAGATCATAAGGATGGGAAACACACTAAGAAAGCCTCAGCTGACAAAGGCTTTAAAGCCTTTGACCCAATAACTGTCACTTACGAATAACTTGCCAACCTCATGCCTCTCTTTTCTTTTTTTTTCTCTCTCTTTCCTATCTAAACTAAAACTTTTGTTCAAAATTTTGCTTTAGGTTTTCATTCATTTAACGTTCAACAAATATTTACTGAGTGTCTATATTCCTTATTACTGAAACTCCCATTCATGAAATTTCAGCAGGTATATCATCTAGAAGCTTCTTAAAGATATAGAAGCCCATGCCCTACCACAGCCCTACTGAATCAGAACCTACATTTTAATAAGTTTTAATAAGTTCCACAGATAGTTAGTATGCCTGTTGAAGTTTTAGAAGCACTGGATTATGCCATGAAGATTTGTTATATGAATAAATAAAGGGGTGAATGAGCACTTGGCTCATGAGAGCTTAGTTGTGATGACCCAGCTTTGCCGCGTTTACACAGGGAGAATTCGCCCAATGCCATTAGTCACGTGAGCAGGCTTGGCACCAAAGCACATTGGAAACTTTGAAGCCCAGCACAGAATTGAAATGGGTAAACAGGATAAGTTGGCCCTCTGTATGTTGGAGGAGCAAAGGATGCAACCCCAATATCATTGTCCAAGTCTAATGGACATTGACAACTTGGGCCTAATGTGAATGTCATTATACAAGGGGTCACTCTGGAGTTTTGGTGAGTAGTGGGCTCTGTTTTGGGTTTCAGGTGCTAAGTTTGTTTGAGATTCAGCCACAGAGATTGAGGTGGAAGGCCAGGCCAGAGGTAGATAACTCCTAAAAGAGCATCTGATGACAAGGCTGACAGAGGGTGCTAAGGGCTCCAGGTGACACAGCTGGCAGGTCAGCAAGCACAATGCAAGATCCTAGCAGTTGTGGGTTTGGGAAGAGGTTTTGTGTGACTCTGAAGTTGCTAGTTACATACTGGCTGCCCGAAGCAGATGGGCCCGAAGCTTGGAAGGCCTGAACCAACAGGTTAACAAGCAGTGGTGCAGGCTGGGGAGCAAAGGCTGGGGTATACTCTAGCCCAAAGGAGGAAAGTGGTGGAGAACCACAAGGGCAGCATCACTGCTCAGAAACCAACACACTCCCTCGGTCAACAAAAAAGCTGGATATTGTCGAGGAGGAAATAACAGGTATTACAATAACAGAGCTGGAAGCTGACCACAGGGAAGGATGTGTCTATTTCTCCAGCTTGCTCGTCCTTGCTACTTTGTCTACCATTACCCAATGGGCTTTCTGACAAATGAAACAGGAGAGCTATTCAGACGGTTGTTCCCTAGGCTTCCTGATTCACTTTGACTGTACTTCTTCCTTGCTAAAATCTTCTGCTTAAGAGATGGTTTATTTAAATACCTATAAGCAAACTGAAATGACAGACTAGTGAGGCAGGAAAAATTTGGCTAGAAATCTGTGTCAACGGTCAGACACAAATGCTTCCTGGCAAGACAAACCTAAGTTCATAAACATCTACTTGTTGTCTGCCCAAAATCCAACTCCTCATTATCCTTAGATTCCTCCTTCCCACCCTCAAACCATCGTGTTCCCTGGGCTCCTCTCCCTGGGCCTCCAGGGATGGGCATCTAAGTCCCCTTGACACAGTGATTGGCGCAAGGGCAGGCACGTGACCCAGGCCAAAGTCCATCAGCATATCCCATTAGCCTCTCTTCTCTTAGCTTTAAGTGCAGAGCCCACTGCCCAGCTTGGTCTACTGAGACTTAATTCTGAAACTTCCATCAAAGTGGTAAGGGACTCTTTCTGATGGACTAGGAGCTAAAAGGATGTAATTCCTGGGAACCACTGTGGGAAGAGGACCTGCATGGAAGTAAATCCATGATGGAGGAGAGCAAAATTCAGAAATGAGTATCCAAGAGACAGAGAGAAAGAGAGACAGGGGGTCTTGCTGATATCTTCTGAGCCCTTGAATTTAACTATGCCCCAAACTTTCCAATTCTTAATATTTCAATTAAATGAGCCACTAAGGGTCATCTGCATGGCTCAGTGGTTGGGCATATGCCTTTGGCTCAGGTCCTGATGCCGGGGTCCTGGGAGAGAGTCCTGTCAGCAGCCCCCCCCCCCCCAAGGGAGCCTGCTTCTCCCTCTACCTATGTCTCTGCCTCTCTCTGTGTATCTCTCATGAGTAAATAAATAAAATCTTAAAAAAATAAATGAGCTAATAAATTCCCTTTTACTCTTCGAACTGTTTGGTATTCTATCTCTTATACTCTAGAGTTGAACAGGATGCTGAAGTATCAGCAGACCCTCTGCCACTGACTCCCTGGAACTGGTGTCTTTGGGATTGGACATCCTCAAGGAGGCAGTGTTGGCTGGGACATTTTAAAAATGAGGAAACTTTTAAATGTGTCAATAAAGCTGTCTTTTAACCTCTGGAAACCACAGCCTAATAAAACTGGTATTTATTTAGTGTTTCCTTGACCTACTCATTAAACCATTTTTCATATGTTAGCACCTTTAATCCTTATGGTAATACAGCAAGAAAAGCACTATTATCTCAGAAAACTGAGGGTTGCAGCAGTCAAGTCATTCACCTTGGGCCACACAGTCAGAATATCTTTTTCACTTTGTCTTTGAAAGGAAAAGCTCTGATCTACTGTCTTTCCCTCCCCCCCTCCCCGCCCCACTGACTTTTATAGACTAAAGACTGGATTGATTTTTGAGCCATTTAATTAGCTAGTATTACTTGTGAATTTATAACATATCAAGGGGTTACATGAGTGGGCTCATCAAAATGCTTATAGAAAGTTGGGGCCTACTGAAAACATTAAAATGTAGGTTGGATTGTGAGTAGTCTGGTGTGGCTCAGGCTCTAGCGGTGAACAAATATTGAAACGCTGAATGTTGCCTGCATATGTGCTTTTGGAAAGAATAGAGCATTTTTGTCCTATAACTATTTAAGGTATTCATCAGTGATAAATACAAACAAAGCAGATGCTAGGACATAAGGCAAGATAATACCATTAAATAAAGCATAAAGAGATTTTTTTTTTTAAGTCCTATAAGTTGAGCAATCTTATCTTGTTGATATAAACTAAGAATTTTGCTTGGTAAGATTGAAAACAGCATAGAGCCATGAAGAAAGAATCTTGGTTTTCTTACAGGGTTCTGGGTTTTCTTGTTTGTTTGTTTTCCACTAGCTATTGGCTTCTTAACTTCCCTAAACCTTGTTTTGTTTTGTTTGGTTTCTACAATACTATCAATTATATCCTCTTTCACAGTGGCTCTTATGATGAATAGACATCTGCAAAGTACTTTGCATGGTGCCTGCCATTCTGTAGCCACTCAACACACCTACCTCTCCCCAGGACAAAGTAGAGACTGTGAATTTTGAGGTGAGAATTTTAGAAATTAGTCTCATAATTTTACTGCTGTAGGTAAATCTAGCACTTCTTTAAATTGATCTGATTACTGTTAAGTGGACGAAAGATTTTCCAACTCAAATATTATCGGTCAACTTATTTACTTGTGTGGTTTGGTTTTTTAATCATGTAACTCAGCAAAACTAAAAAATAGAAATGCTAGTTAAAGATGAAGTCATAATTTTGTTTCAAAGTTAGCAGTTCACTTTTATTGTTTCTGAGGGAAAAACAAAACCAAAAATCTATTGTACTATAAAAGCTCCTGATGCTGTTATGAAGTCTACAGGATAAAGCAGGAAAACAAATAATGTTTCCATGATATTTCATATCCCTTAAAGTTTAAAATGTGCATTAAAAATATTTCAAAATTTAGGAGTACAAAAGAAGACAAGCTTTAAGATTAAATAGGATAAACAATATTGATTCTTGAAGTCATTGTGTTATGTAGATCGAGATGTTTTCCCATGAAACACAGAGTTAAACAGGGTTCGAATAGAAATAAGAAAAAAAGAAAAAAATAATGAAAGAGTTGAGTAGATGATCGTAAATGTGGCCAACATAAAGGTTCATGCTACTTCAACTGACCAATGAAAATGCTGGCCAATAGGAAAAGGATTGAAAGACTCTGTCTACCTTCTGGAAAGAGTGATAGGGGTGTGTGCGTGTGTGTGCATGCATGCATGGGAACACACAGGCAGGAAGGGGAAGTACTGGGGTATGGAGTAGGAGGGGCCAGGAAAGTGTTCCTAGTGGCAGTTCTCCTACTGAACCCTTGAGGAGCAAAGACTACAGACTGGCGCAGGTGCTTTTCTTCCTCATATCTGGCACTCTCTGGGCAAGCAGACTGTGAGAACCACTACTTCACTACCACTCCCTGCCTTTCTGCACCACTGACTTTGCAATACCCTTTCCGAACTTGAGCTCCTGTTACCAAAATGCTAAGGACATTACTGGTAAGGCCTGAGCAGGCATTGATGAGAGGAACACAATAGGACACGACAACCTTTGAAGATTGTCAAACAATTTTTTTTCCAATATAAATAGTGTAACAGAGCAGAGATGCTGATAAGCATTTCAATAGCGTAGTCACCTGTTATGTAATTCATGCTGAAAGGTACATGTTTGTCATAGGAATTCATTTTTTGGCAAGGGAGAAGATATGATCATCTAAAAGGTTCACAGTGGGATTAATAAGCAAAACTCAAAAGCATTTTAAAAATAAATTAGCAGACACCAAGATGCCCTTTAGTTTGGTTGAGGTTATTTGAAAAAAAAAATTCTCAAAGGAAAACTGGCGAAGGACAAATGAGAAAACCATTCCATCTCTCTAAGAGACAAAATGAGAGACAGCTAGCTTTTCCTTCTAGACAGCAGGGAATTTTACTTCTTTCTGAGTTATTCTGTGTATGGTGAATGGAGATGCAGGAAGACCACTTCCTCCCTGTCTAAAAGTTCTTTTTACTTCCTGGGATGACTTTTCTTGAAATTCTGACCTCATTAGATCTAAAGTGTAACAATAGAATCACAGGGGCAAGGGGTGGATGGAGCATGGGAAGGGATGCCTCCAAACCATTTTAGGAGGCAAGGGAGGTACCACAGCCCTGTTAATCCATCCTTTCTTTATGTTGCTAATCTCTGTTATCCCACTGATAGCCAGAGTCCCCAAAGACCCTAGGAAAGGAGAGGAGGCCAGGGGAGTGCCATCACTATGCCTAGTTTCATTCCTGCTTGATGGGGACTCCATACCAGAACACAGCACAGTGACACCAATCATATCCTTAGCACATATACCATTAAGAGATTGTTAATCCATGCTTATCACAAAAATCTGAAGCTAATTTTAATTTGGCCATTTATATTTTTGTGAGTGCCTTGTGTGGTCTTCCCTAGAAGCATATCCTGATGTATGGGATGGATTCATCAGGAAGTGCTGCCAGAAAAACTGACTGATGAGTGGGGAAGTAAGTCAGGGACCAGAAGGAAGCCAGGCTAGGACATGTTACCAGGCACAGTTCCACAGGGGGTGATTCAGTTCTACAAGGGAACTGTAGAACAGTGATGAGCATACCTCAGAGCTGTCCTAGTCAGGGCGGAGGGTATTGGAGGATTCATTTCTGTGAACGTCTCTTAAGTTCATTTCTGTGAACTTAAGGGCTGCCTCTGGAGAGTGAAGTTCCCAGGTGTTAACCTGTGCCCGCAGACAACCGGTTCCTGCAACCCAAGGACAGACCCCTACAAAGAGACACAGATGCAGGCTACTGGGAGAGAAAGGGCAGAGGAGGCCACAGGCACAGAAATAGTCCAGGATTTGTGGACCTGGGTGGTTGCAGGCTGATACGGCTCTGAGTGCCTTACCTCTACCGTAGTATTAATTCTTATATGAAGCCTTGGTTTAATAAGCTTTGAAAGTCAAATCCACTAGTGTCTTACCTTCTACAGATGAGGAAGCTAAGCTCTAGAGAGGCTAAATCCTTGCTCTGAAGGCATCCAAATAGAAAATCATGGAGTTAGCATTCAGTCCCAAGTCTGCATGAGCTAAAGGCCCAAATCCTTAATCATGTTTACCTCTTACTTGGTGTGCAAATAAATTTAGGGAATTTTAGACTTTAATTGATTTGTTTTGTGATCCTTGAACAATTTGCAATATGTGTACCTGTATCCTCATTATGAAAATTACAACTGTTTTCCCGGGTTATATAAACAATCTTTTTGCACATGCCAAAGATGGTTAAAACATCTGTGGCAACACTGCATGGCTCGAGAGATAAAATCAGTACATCAGCAAAATTAATTCATGCCATTTTAGTGTTCATATAGTATGACAGCAAATTAAATCTGCATGACAGGGACAGCTTCATATAAATCTCATATAAGGAGCAAAATGAATATAAGATTATGTGCTCAATTTTGAGAAGGGGAACAGAATCTTTATATTTGGGTGACATTTTCCTTTACGCATAATGTATTTCCATTACTTATGATGTATTTTTTTAAGATTGGAGTTTGTAGCTATATCAAGCTATACTCTATAATTCACATATTTAATTCTATTCTCTTCTATATAAACATAATCACTGAGAACAATCAATTTGTTCCCATTTGGTAAAGAACTAAAATAAAGAAGCAGATTACCCTGCATGGAGTTTGAAGGATGTGCTTCTCCTGAAAGCTTTTCTGGCTTCTAGAAGAAGAATTTCCATTCCTGCTTCTCATGACAGTGATAGAGGTCTGTGGCTGGGTTAGATTTGGTTTTCAAACAGCCTGCTGGAGACATCTGAGTCCTGGGATGGCAACTAGAAATGTTCTAGAATTCAGGTCCTGTAGTCTGTGGTGATTTTCAGAAGACTACTTCACACAAGTCCTCCAGGTGTGTTGATATTGGTATTTCCTATTTTATGGCCCTAATTTCTTAGATCTCCCTACGCCTGTGACCTTTAGTACTATACTCCGTAGCAGACATACCCTAAGGTGACCTCAGTGACTGATCTCCTTGTGTAATCCTCTCCCTTTGAGTATAAACTGCAACTGTGACTTGTTTTATAACAACTAGAATGTGATGAAGGTGACAGGGTGTCACTCTCCTGATTTGGATACGTTATAAACCCTCTTCATGGACAGTGAAAGAGATCAACTCTCCTGCTGGTCTTGAAGAAGCAAGCTGCCTTGATGTGAACTGTCTGTGGGCAGGGCCATGTGGCAGAGTGATTACAGGTGGCATTCAGTTGCTGAGGACTCCAGTCCTACAAACAAAGAACTGAAGTCTGCCAATAATGACCTGATCTTGGAAGAGGATTCCAAGACTTGGATGAGACCCCAGCACCCTTCCCATACTTTGATTCCAGCATATGAGAGGACCCTGTTAAAATGTGCTCAAACTTCTGGCTTACAGAAATTTTGTTGTGTGTTTCTAACTGCTAACTTTTATAGCAGTTTGTTACACAGCAGTAAAAACCTAATATAATATAATTTCCCACAGTAATGCCAGATCTGACCACATGATCTGCTTTGGCCAATGGGAAGTGGGAAAACCTGATGCAAGTAGAAGCTTGACCCTTGTCCTGGGTTTCTGCACTGGCTCTTGCTGCTGCCACAAAACACATCTGGACTAGGCTGTGGGAAGATGTAAGAGACACACAGGGGGAGAGTTGACCTGTCCCATCGGGGTCCATCTAGACCATCAGAACCAGGCAGCCTGCCAGGTGACCAGATGCACATGAGGGAGTTCGTCTCACATCAGCAGAACACCCAGCTGACCTACAGACTCAGAAGAAATAATAAATGCTTGTTATTTAAAGTCACTTAATTTTGAAGTACTCATTATGCAACATTGGTGGCAGTAGATAGTTGCCATCAGTTAAAGCTGTAGGAAATATTTGAGCATAAACATACATGATCACCTTTTTGGAGCTTTTTTTTTTTTTCATCAAAAGATTCATTAGCATAGAGAAGAGATTGAGAGAGCTAGTGAGAGAAAAGCGATGATCAATTGCTACAAACTTGACAAAAGGAGAGATTCTTTTCCACTAAGATTGAAAATACATTTTTAATTTTCTTTAGCATTTTACAGAGCATATTTAAGCAATAGCAAAAATAAAGGCCACTTGCATCTTTTATATAAATCTTTCATAGAGGCATTACCTTTCTCTTCACTTCCAGGGCCTTAAACTTCATCATTTCGGAGCCTCAATGTGCTCATGCCAGAAGTTTTTTTGGAGGTTTGGGGAAGATAAAATCAGGTGCAGAGGAAGGAGTCCATCAACCCTCTCCTTCTGAACCATGCCCTGTCACAAAACTCCCCACACTCCCTCTCACTATATGAGAAGCCTTGTAACCATGCATGACCCTGATAGAAATGCCCCGTGTGCCAGACAGAAGAGAGGCCTGCAAATGCGACTGGAACAGAGAGGGATATGCTCTTGGAAGCTACGGGAGAAAAAGCAGATTGAAGGTGCTTTTCCACCCTGTGGGTGCAGTGGACCTGTGGCTGCCCAGAACATGGAAGCTCTGGGCAACATGAGATTAGGGGCTGCACTTTTTTTTCAGAGAGCAGTTCTGTTCTTTTTGATCTTCACAAACTCGCCACTGGGAACAACAGAATATAGGAAGCATCATAAATTAGTTTTGATCCACTAAATGTCAGTACACAAAATGCACATAAGAGATTTTCCTTTGAGGTGATTTTTGTTTTGCATTTTGGAAGAGAAAAATGATGGAATCTTTTCATTACCTGATTATCAACTGGTTTACTCACAAACTGAAATACATTGAAATGCTTTTCTAATCTAGCTAAGTGTAAATGTATTCAAACCTGCCTGCATTAATCTTGAACATCCACATATATTTCTTATAATATTTGTTTTGCCAGGCCAAAGAGGCCCGAGGCCATGGAGAAAAGATGGGGAAGCAAACATGGTGCCAGTGGCAGAAACATATTCCCTGAATGGCACACAGAATCATATCCTTGAGAGGAGTCTAATGTCTTTCAAATGCTTCACAGGGACCCTGTCCTAAAGACAGGACTTATATATGACTGGGGTGTCTTAGGGGCCCATCTGCTGCTCTTCTGGGTGTTCAACTCACTGGTGACAGTGCAGAGAAACCAGTCCATCAGTAACCACATGTGAGAGAAGCAGATCTGCTGCTTCCAGGAGACCCAGAGCAGGAATCATTCAAGCATCGGGAACTGCCTGGCCCCCTGACTGGCCTGCTGGGAGATGCCAGGCTCTGGGATACCACTTGCCTTCTACTTGCCCTGTGACCTCTCAGTTTTTATTTGCAGATTGTCCTAACTCGATGAGTCATCTTCTATGGGATTTCACTTCTGGGTGCTTATATTTATTTGCCTCCCTCAATATCATGTGGGGTTCATACAAATACTTCTTACATTCCTTCTTGATATAAGGTATCCCTAAACCAGCTCCATTTCCTTCCAAATTCACTGAAATATGAGGCAAACATACTTGTATGAAGGGCAAGGAAAGCTAAAATGTAATAGCCATATACAAGCATTATATTTCTTTCCAGAATTCTAACTTAAATGGTGCTTGAAATGGAAAACTAAATCATGGATTAAGGATATTATTTTATAAGTAGCATTTGCAGTCTGACTTACAGGTGCTAAGGCCTCAAGCTTTTGTTCCTCTTGGTCTGTCATTCTAGTTCAAACCTCTCTCTGCTTGTTTTATGGAACCAGTTCATCACATGTTTGCAAAAACTTCAGCTAATTTTTCATTTGTGAGTTCACCAGATCAATTCCAAGCATCTATCCCGTCAAAGTGACAGTCATTTTCTATAAGCAACAAAACTTCTGTCTTTGTTCAGATGAAACAAAGGTAAGCTACTTCCAAATGGCAGCCCTTAAACAGTCACACATTTGCTCTAATGAATGCTCTTCTGTTACCTCTAAATACATTTCCTGGGTACAGTGCAAAGCTTCATAGTACAAAATGAAAAAAAGGCAGCTTGCTACAGTTTGAGGAATAATATTCAGTCTTCAATTGAGAATACAGTTCACTTTTATGATAAAATGAATAAACTTATAAAGATGTTAAAAACTGGTTCATTACTGCATGTATGTAGTAAAAAAATCTAACCTAGCTCACATACCAAGAATGCTCTATGCTTCTATGGAGCACGATCTTCATTTTTAAAACAACTGTTGCCCATGGACCCAGAAGACATGTAAATTTGCAATATCCATCAGTCACTCTGTCAAAATCATAAAATCCTTCCTATCCCTCTTGCAAATCTCAAAGCAACATCACAGCAGGAATGTAATCAACCATAACAGTTATATTTACAATATGCAATTTAACCACAATGACACACATAAGAATTTCTTTATCATAAAGTTGTTTCCCTGAGACATTTGTGTCTTCCTATCAATGTGAAAAATGGCATCCAAGGGTAAGCATATTGCTAGCAGCACATTTCAATGGAAAATATAATCTATCCAAAATTCTGTCAATTTCCATCAATGGACATAGTCTGGAAGATCCAAAAGTACATAAAATACACTTATTATCACATTCAGTTGCTGAACATGAAGAATTTCATGTTTAGATGGAATTTCACCCCAAGAGTCAAGATCAACATAGAGAAGCACTGTGCATCTCTTGCTCACGAGCCCTTCATAGCTGCATCTCTGGGTTGCCAAGGAGCTGGTTCAGATTGATTCCTTTGCATTGCCTCTCCAGCTCATTTCTGTGTTCATAAATACACACCACAGAAAAAGTAAAATGCAAGCAATAAAAGTACCTTACAAAGAAGTTTTTCCTGCCTTCAAATAGAAGCTGAAGCCATTTCTAAAGGAATCCATTATATCTGTACACGGTTCCTTGCCATTCCAAAGAAGGGAGAGAAATAGCAATAAAAATATTTTGCAATTCAGCAAATGAGATAGAGGGATGCAGATACTATGCATAGTAATACTGATACAATTGACTAAACAAAATTATTGCCTTCCCACATCTTACATATGAGTGGTGATTAACTGATGGTATTGCTGGAATTACATGTAATCAACCGGCCCTGTATCTGTTGTTGATCATCAGAATTCATAGTATTTTTTACAAGGCATAGATGGTACCTCTAAGAAGACCTTATCTCCTAATCAGTTCCATCACTTGAAACTGCATAATAGTATACCTTAATTCTGCTTTAGAATGCCCAGTGTATGCACACTGCCCAGTGCCACAGAAGTGTCCACTTTAAACTCTGGCAGCATTTCTCAAGCAAGGTCCTGAAATTCACCCATGAGAACTGGGTCTAGTGTCCATGTTACTATTGCTGGAGACCTCCAGTTAGATATCAGACATCCGGAAGAATACAAGGTTAACAACCAGCAAGTACATACGCCTGCTGCAGTCACTTCCCTGCAAATGGAACATCTTGCTTTTAAAAAGCAAATTAAGGTTTCAAGTACACATATTCAGACAGAGTTGGTAGATCAAAACATAATTAACTGAAGCATTTGTATATCCACAGTGATCTGAAAAGACTGATTCATATTCTGTTCCATACAAATATTCAGTGACTGAGAATTAGACGAATTCACACGGATTCCACTGCACAACAAATAATTAACAATTATACGAGAGAGAGAGAAAAAATTTAAAAGCAATCAAGCAAAGGTTACGAGGCCTATTACCCTCAAGTAACAACTTCTTTGCACTAGAGGGCAGTTTGGAGAGTGAAAACAAAATGATCATTCTTATTTTGTAAGGGCGGGCGCTTCTTGTCGCAAAGTCAGAAAGCGAGGGCTTTTGAAAAGACAGCATCGCTGTTGGGATGAGACTGCATGCACCAGAGGGATCCCTCTCCAGTGCCTCGCCTTCTCTTGGAGGCCTGCTCTTGCCCTGGGATAAGGTGGATCCAGTGACTGGTAATTTAAGAAAGGAATCAAATAGAACACATTCATGACTTTGGCAAAAGAATTCCATCAGCATAGAGTTGACAGGCCTAAAGCTGTACAGCAGGACATCCATTTGTTATCTTTGTTAATTCGTACTGGCTTCTAGCATAATAAATGCCACTCCTATGGTCTAAAAGAAATAGTTTGATGGAAACACTTTGTTCCCTTTCTGGTCAATAAGGTCAACTGTATGCATTAGAAAATACCTTCAAACAGATCATTTCTCTCTCTCTCTCTCTCTCTCTCTCTCTCCCTCTCTCTTTTACCAAGGTGTAACCTCTGAATACTATTCTTTTCTAAACTTTTTTGACAATATATTATCATTTGAGAAAGAACTTTATTGTTCAAACTTTTACCCCACAGTTGCTTTGTTTCTAGGTATTGGCTCCTATCACAATTAAAATTTATGCCCTTGTAGGCCTCTGCCTCTTACACAACAGGAAATGTGCCCATTTCATACAAGAATAGAAATAAAAAATAATAGTGCAAGTTCAAATTCAGTTGGGCTAGGAATAAAATTTTACCTGGGTAAATCAACAAAATCATTTTGATTTTACACATAAATTTCATATATGAATGGAGTTGGTTTATAAGCTGAAACTGACATTTTTCATTACTGTAATTGCATCTGTTATTTTAAGTTACAGTGTAATTGTAATCATTAATTTGGCTTAAAGACAAAGATTCATTGGCAATTTTCAAAGTTAAAGGAAATTTGGGTATCATTTAGGTGTTGAACATACAAATTGTAAAAGCAGTATGGATTCACGTTAAGAGATTTTCCATACTATACAAAAGGTTATTATGTTTCAGCCATTGTAAATATATTGAACTAAATCCTGTTCAATCATACTAAAAATATATCAATGCAAATAAAGATACCAGGACTCAGTGAGAAGTAAATAAAAAGCATAATTTCAGCCTTCAGATTACTAGTTATATAGAATTAAAATGTTCTTTAAGCAGAAGTGCAGTCTGGCTTGGCAATAAGGGCATTTCTGGATGGTACACCAGTTATAAGCCAGTTGAAGAGATGCTAGCCCAATAAGAATCTAGAAAATTTTCATCATAAAGTCTCCCTACATAGGAATGGAACATTATTTGGCATTCTGACTTCTTGGGGGTTTTTTAGGGATGCCTCAATGAATGAATAAAGGGCTTATACTTTATTATATAACTTGTTTTCATTTCAAATTCCCAAACAATAAAAATTTTAAAACAATATAGGCGATTTTAGTGAGAAGGGACTTAGAACAAGGAATATTGCATGTCTTTCATAGATTCTATGAACTCTTCAAAGTGCTCTAAAAACACTATAAGTTTGATTAGCAGCAAAGCATTAGCCTAATCAAAACCTCTCCTCCCTCTCCATTTATATATATATATATATATATATATATAGTATACACACACACACTGTACAGCAATATATTCTATTAGTCTAGCTTACATCCAACAATTTGACAGCTATTCCCAGAGTCTGTGCAAAGGTTACAAATACTGTCTACTGTCTTCAGGCCACTAGCACCCACTGGTTAAGAGAGGACCAATCCTTTCCTTAAAACAACAACAACAACAACAACAACAACAAAATTTAATTACCTATTTTGAATTTCTTTTAAAATAAAAAAAGGAGGTGAATACAGTGAATTGCCCAATATATTATTACTCTGGGGTCTTTAATATTCTCTAAAACTATTTTTATACATGGAAGGCTAGATGCCTTTAAACATAGTTTCTGTAATCCTAAATATAAAACATTCCATTGAAAAAGATGACATTTTGTTTGTTTTTTTGGTTGTTGTTTCTTTTTTAACTTGGAGGAAAGTTCTGTGAGGTGCAAGTTTTCTCCCCACAGATGAATTTTGCAGCATTTTCTCCCAGGAGCACACTGAGAGCCCAGTCATCCCGTGTCTACCGCATCTGAGGTACCCTTCGAACAGAGCCTTTGCATGCTGCTGCGGCCACATAATCTAGCACAGGACCTCCAGAGAGAGGCCCTGGTGGTTCCATGGCATCTTGGTCTTTTCCACACTCTTCCAGCAGCTCCCAATCCTTGGGCATCTGGTAGAGCTGATGTCTAGAACTTGAACTTCACTAGGAAAACGAAGTCCATTCAAAATGCAGGGTTTTCATCTTTTGGTTGGGTGATTCTTGGTCCCCCATGGATAGGAGTGATATCTAGAAGATTCAGAAGTGGAAAGAGTTCTTTATAATCACATACATTTGACTTCACACATTCAACTTCAAAAGCAGCGGCTCAGGGATATATGTAAATAGATCACAGTGAAGAACAGGTGATTCTAAACATAATAGGATGGGGCATTTTTAGAAAGCCCCCTTTTGCTGAGTCTTTCTCAAATTACAAACTCCATTGGAAATGATAATCCTTTATGGAAAAACAAACACCTATTCAAAGTAGCTTGTAGTTTTAAACATTTAATTTACATGTTATCAGTTAATTGGGAGAAAAAGCAATGCAAACTGTAGATTTCTTCTTCTCTTATAAATTCTACTTCTTTTTTTATTAAAGATTTTATTTATTTATTAGTGAGAGACACAGAGAGAGAGAGAGAGAGAGGCAGAGACACAGGCAGAGGGAGAAGCAGGCTCCATGCAGGGAGCCCGACGTGGGACTCGATCCCGGGTCTCCAGGATCAAGCCCTGGGCTGAAGGCGGTGTTAAACCGCTGAGCCACCCGGGCTGCCCTTGAATTCTACTTCTTAATACAGATTTCACTGTTAAAAATGTTAACATGTACCCCTAAGTTTATAAGGAGGATATGCCTGCCATCCATTCACCTGCAGGATTCAAACAGTTTTACTCTCACAAACAATAATGATAACATCAAGGCATGCAAGGCTATCACCTTCTGGTAAGGAAGCTAACTGTTTATGAATGTATAATATAATTAATCATTCACCCCTGCAAATGATCAAGAATGTGTGCTTTGGGCTGGCCACGTTTATTCTGACCTTATTTCATTGTTTTTACACTACTTTCTTCCTCTCCCTTCCTGGTTGCCTAGAAATGAGGAATCCCCCATTTTGCCTAGGGCTCCTTGCTGCTATCTCTGTTTTTGTTATAGTTCCATTTTCCTAACGCAACATTATTGTGCCTAAGATAGTCTTGCTAACCAACAGTCCTAGCAGTCTCCCCATTACTTAAACCATTACAGGAACTGTCCCAGAAGACAGCTAGTAGATAATGGTTTTATCCTGAGGCTTCAGTTTGATGATGGCATCTCTCTATCCCTAACTAAATATTCACTCTAGGACCTAGGCTAAAAATGTGCTGTGTCTTGACTTCATGATCTAGCTGCTGTCTGGGTGTTTGGTAGATACATATAAGTTTGGACTGTCTCAAGTGGTAAACATTAGTAATACAGAAATTATGTATGCAGTTCTCTGTGTGACCAAGATCACTATAATATTTTGCTATGACAGTGACAGTTAAGATAATGACAAAGACAATGAGAACAACAGCAGATCTGGGTAGATATTGGTGACTGGTAGGTGATTTAAAACAGTTTCCCATTTCTAACCACATCACTAGGGCAGCTTTCTGAACTTGTATTCCAAGTGAAAGACTGAAGAAATACTGGAGTAAACAAGGTTAACAGATTTCTTCCTTATAGCACATCTCAGACTCTGTAATATGATGTGTATCACCATCCTCTAAAAATGGAAAACTGTACTTTCAGAGTTTCCCAAATATATTTGATCATAAAACTTAATTTTTCAGGGAACATCTATTAGCATCTTTGATAATATTGGCTATTCTATGGAACCTATTAGGGAAAATATTGATTCTAAATCCCTGTTCATGTCCAGTGATATTTAGCATCTTCAATCTTTTGACTATGGAAAAATCATCACTGACATAGCTGATTTGATCCATATTTGAACTATGTGTATTTCCAGCCTGAGAACTCTTAGGTGGTTCTAAGTGCTGGCTGACTTACTTCTTGGTAATTAATTTGGAACACCAGCAAAGAAGTATTTAAGCACAACCAAGTGTTACTTTTATTAGTAAATTGTGAAGAGTCTTCTCTCAAGCTATATTCTATCATTGTTATAAGAAGATGAAAAGGGAATATCATGGATATAAAAATTTTTTGTGAGTGATTCATTTTAATTTGGTGCATTTTAAGAAAATTTTATGTATGCTACATCCAAAGTATTTTTCTTGAACTTGATCATTTAAACCATGTCTCCATATTCTATTCACAATTCTGAATATAACTAAATATTTTTTTGTCTTCATTATTAGGCATCTCTTTATCTATTAGAATGAGAAAATTTGCAATGTCTTTTAATATAGGAGTGAAGCTTTAGAAATAGAAATGTTTGAATTTTTTAAAACTTAGGGATAGAACTGAAAAGGGATAAGGGTAAATTTAAAAATAAGACTAAAATTATTTTTAAGGGAAAATAAGTGCTCTTGTAAAAGCTTTCTTAACTATCTTACACACCTCATTTTTTACTGACGGTTAGTGCAGTTTCTACAAAAGTATGAAGCCATTCACTGCCCACAATCCTGGGTCTCTAAGAATATGCAGATAAATTATGACAAAAGTAACCTTTGCCCCAACTCCAAGCCAAAGGCACTTAAAATAAAAAGGGGCTAAGAGTCAAAAACAAAGACACTTGTCCTATCAATGGAAAGCTGGATGTACTCAGCCCAAGAATAGAAAATGAAAATTCAAAGTCTCTCCAGGGAAGGTGAGAGGAGAGCATTTATGAAGACAGTGATTTCTATTAATAATATATTTTTGGAAAATGAGAGTTATTCATTTCTCTGTAGTTATTAATCACAACAGAACTAAATTGACAAAGGTAGTATTTTGGAAATATATTATCAAGCCAAAAGAGCAAGCAGTTGAATAATCTTATTTGTGATTCATACGAACAACTTGTTGAAGTAAAGGAAGCATAAAAAAAAAAAGTTGGAAAAAAAAAAAAAAGTTGGAGACGGAGCTAACCTCAAAAAGAATCTAATTTCCATAAATAACATAACAGCTCTTGAGGTCTCTTTCTCTTACCCAGACTAATATCTTTGGGAACAAATTCTGTAATGATTTAAATAGTGTTCACAAGATAGCTTCAAGGCCACAAAGTAGCATAAAAGGCTACTTTGAAAGAACAAATTAAAGCAACTTGGAGCCGCATAGAATGTGGATGTGGTTGCTTATGACCAATTTGATGATTCAGTAATGAGGGGGCTCCTTGGAAAAGTCGAGGGACAACTCGCATGAAGACACTGTCAGTGCCTACATCCTCTCAACCCTGCCACTTTATAGCATGCTGGCCTGTTTTCCAGCTGCCAACACCTGCATTTCTTTTCCTGAGGGTTTCTCTGGCCTTTGAAATCTGTTCTGTTCATCTTACAGAAGACCAGAAATGCCAGGGAACTAACATTCTCTGTGAGAAAGGCCACAAAATATGACCAATGGAAATGGTAGGACAAATACCTGGGCTCCCTCAGTCCCTGAGTGGGTTATCTGAGGTATGTATTCTGTACTTGCTCTCAGATTTCCCCAGTGGGATCAAGTCCTAGTCAGCCACAATGGTAGCTCGCTTGAAAATGAAACCTTTATTGAAATATTTCTTCACTCCCCTACCAGTGTTTCCCAAAATTGCCTCTAAAGTAAACTAACTGCACTCAAAACTTTGTGGCCAACACTATGCCCAACAGTAAAATGCAGGAATCAGAAATGCACAGAAGTGATAAAACACTGTATTTTTAGAGCACAAATAGTGCTTATGTTAGAAGATAATACACAGCCCCAGTAAACTGAAGTTTCTTAGTTAGGCTAAGCAAATGGTAATACATAACAATAAATCCCTTTTCCACAAATACATCTTAAATTCACGAGAAGTAATTCTTTGTTAAGTCACATTTCCCACTGCATTCTATACAAATAAGGGGTAGATTTCAGTGATGGAAATCTGAGTTTACAGCTCTACTAGAATGGAAAAATGTTTAATTTTAAAGAAAATCCTAGAAATGCTTTTCCATTTCATTATGTTTCTTATTTTTTTCTGGAAGTAAATTACCACTAAGCTATCACCCTTTCTTTTTTTCAACAGAGAAACAGCAGCCGCATCCATACAAAAGATAGGCAACATACATTCTACCTATGGTTGTATCTAGCCTAAGCCAAGATATTTCTTAAAAGTATATAAGATAAAAGTTGGAAAAAAATTCTCTGTAATCCAGAATAATCAGATCTAACATCCAATGATCCAATTGATCCTTCACATTTAAAAGAAAAATCTAGAAGTCACCTGTTAGATGTAAAGTTGTAATAACCACTTTCCTCTAGGACTTCTTCAATCACAGTCTGAAGTCAGAAAAAAGAAATTCAGATTAGTATTGCATTAAAAGCACCAAAATGAAATTGTTCAAAGGTACTGCAAAAACCTCACCTGCATCTGTTCATAGGTTATTCCCTCCTCTGAATCAAAGCTGGTACACAGACCTGAAATAGATAGGGTATGGAAAGTCTGACCTTTGGTTTACATTTTCTTAGTTAGACTTTGTTGGTAATTACAACTCAACTGTAGTGAAAACAGTTTAGTTGTGATGAAGATGAGTACTTAAAAGCACTTTCCAAATGATCTTGCTTTGAATATTCAAACTCTTTGTTTCTCTTCCTTTAATAACTGGCTGCTTTGGAGGCAGCCATAACAAAGTAATATACAAGGTTTAGGGGCATTTCTCAGTGTATAAACTGGGCCATTGAGTAAGAGAAGCGTGTGTGCCTACACATGAGTGCATGTGTGTACATGTGCGCACATGCATAGGCAAGGTAAGGCATATTCCAAACACAAATGACCTGATGGGCAAGTTTTCTGATTAAAAACCTTTCCTTAAGCCACAAGGAAAACCAGTAAATATGTACTAGAAAGAAAATGAATTCTTAGAGGGAGGCAGAAATAGATAGTGAAAAACAACGAAGACCTGGCCCTTTCCTACAACTGCCAAGAGAGAAATAAAGTGTACTTAGTGCCAGAAGGCAATACTTTCTCTGATGTGTGTTCTAAGGATGATACACCAGCACCTAGCCCAACTGAGTGCCACCCAAAGCAACATTGGCCAGCTTCCACTCTAATCAATCAACACGTGTTTGCAGGGAGGCCCAGGAGCCCCCTCCACTGAGCAAAGACAAAAGGGATGGGTTGAAGTTGAGGTGAGGCATGAGGCTGATGAGTCAGTCCTGGCAGTTCCTCTTCAAAGCTCGGTGCCAAGGTGTCCCCCAGAGTGCCTGCAGGCTCTGCTGTCTGAGCCTGCGGCCTGACTGCTCTGATGAGACTGGCCTGCTCCACCCTGGGGTGGCACCTCCAGATGCCCTGGACGTCTGTCAATTGCCTCTCAGGCCACTCAGAGACTTCCAGCAGAGCTCTTGGTTTCAACAGAATCACTATTGTAAGAAGTCTGGCCTGCAGACTGTCTGACCTGCCCTGGAGGCACTTTTAAAAGCAAGACTTTAGAAACCAGTTTATTCTGATCTTATGGGTTTCTCGGGGATTATTTTAAATGTAATTCTGCCTACAGGTTGGCTTTAACCCAGGAGTCCAAGAGATAGGGAAAGCTTGAGAATCAATACATGAAATTTGCCCAAATTGAGGAGGGGATGGTGAGTCCCCCTTTCACTGTCATTCCTATCCCTGACACCAAGTGACCCATTCTAGTTGGGATTTGAATATTATTTAGGAACTCTGAATCCTCAGAGTGGCTTGAAGGCCTCTTCTTAGAGTTCAATTATCACAAGAGTCACATTATCCTGTACCCCTTCTAATGGCCAAGCATTTTTTCTATGTTTACATTGATCCTCATTATAACCTTATAGTGCCAAAGACCATGTTTACTCCCATTTTATAGGCAAGGAAACTGAGGCTCGAGAGGCCAAATAATTTGCCCAAGGTCAAGTGATAAATGTTTGAGCTGAGGTTCAAATTTGGGTATCCAGGTTTTGAGAATCTGCACCTTTAATCCCCATGCTATATAGCCTCCCGATGAGAGATTTATGTAAAAAAGAAAAACAAATTAAATATGTTTGATGTGGATTCTTCAGATAAAGTTTCAAATGTTCTCCATTTTAAATATTCAAACTCTTCATTTCTGCCTTTTATCTCCCTGGATGCTTTTGGGTATTTGATTTTCCCTCATCAGATAAGAAGAAATAGAAGGAAATACAATTCACTCACACAGATTCTGCTGTTTGTTTATGGCATTAATAAATGATCAAGGAAGCTGCCACAACAGGGTAAGATAAATTATAGGGAATTTCTATATTCCTACTGTATATCCCTTC
Organism: Vulpes lagopus; assembly: GCF_018345385.1. Classification (NCBI taxonomy): domain Eukaryota; kingdom Metazoa; phylum Chordata; class Mammalia; order Carnivora; family Canidae; genus Vulpes; species Vulpes lagopus. The sequence continues at coordinate 17,651,190 of NC_054842.1, read as the reverse complement.
TAACCATTGCCATAGATAATCAAAATAAGTTCTATTTTTCTTTTAAATTGAAGATAATCTTTTAAGGATAGCTGTTGATCCAAACAATATATATCTTTGTGAAAGCCCGATTTCCTGTGGTAAAGACCATTACCTGCTGGTTCATCTGGGGACAGGCTGTTTCCACCTGATGAATGATGTAATAAATGGTAATCTGTTGTGAAAAAGTTGGGCTCGATTGGTTCTGGAGATCCCTGAGATAACTGGAACGGAAAAGGCAAAGCCACAGGTTATTCTACAGTCAGAAGCAAATGACAGGAGACCTCTTTCCCTATGTCTCAGCATGGAGAATTTAGTGCTTGTGGTTTTCAATCTCTTGTAAATAGATAAAGGCACATCTTCCTTTCAAAAGAACTTATAAATCAGAAGCAAGCAAATTACAGTGAAAGCAAGGTAGACAATTCCCTGGTCACATGAAAAAATAAAAAGAACTCTGCACTTTATGGCTTTATGAGAGCAGGACAAAAATGGATAGAAAAATAATGGCATAGGTTTGGGACATCAAAATGTTATTTGTATCAGGCATATGAAGAATAAACTCAATTATTCAGCAGAACAATATGTTTAGCCCACATCATCACTGTTTCTCATGCATCTGTTTTTTTTTTTAATTTTTTTTTTTTATTTATGATAGTCACAGAGAGAGAGAGAGAGAGAGAGGCAGAGACACAGGCAGAGGGAGAAACAGGCTCCATGCACCGGGAGCCCGATGTGGGATTCGATCCCAGGTCTCCAGGATCGCGCCCTGGGCCAAAGGCAGGCGCCAAACCGCTGCGCCACCCAGGGATCCCTCATGCATCTGTTTTAAACAATGCCTCCTTGCTAGACTGAGGCAAACAAGTTTCTTAAGACATTTTTCTAAATTACTATTGCTTAATTTTAATCTCCAAACATGAATCCCTAACACTCTAAAGAGTAATTCACTAAATGACAGACTTTATTAAGATTCTAATTGTTTAATGCTCTTCCACAAATCTGAATTTTTTAAGTGGAATTTCAGGCTATAAACATTTCTCAACCTTCTTTTACCTTTAATTCCAACCAGTACTTGGACTGGTCAAGTTTTCATGCCTATACTAATATAATTTTAAAATGCCAATTCTTATTAATAAACCAGAAACAACTGTCACAATTTGGACTATGCAACAGTAGTTACCTTGGATTCACATACTCTGGTCATGAATTAAAATATACCATTGTTCAATCACTTGAGAAAACTGGCAGTATTCATTAAGATTCAGCAACATATGTCTACTGTATGATCTTGCATTCCAACTCTTAGGTAAACACACAAGAGAAATGAGGACTTCTGACCCGAAACTGGAGAAAATCCAAATGTCAACAGACAGCATAGGTATATTGTGGTGTGCTCATCCAATGTGATTCTTTAAAGCATACAAAAGAAAGAACAGCTACATGAAGGAATGTTAAGCAAAAGAAGCCAAATAACACCAAAGAAGACATAATGTATAACTTCACGTATAGGCATTTTCACAATCAGACAAAACTAACCAATGGCAATGAAGATTAAGATAATGATTACACTGTGGCAGGAGGACTAGGAAAAGGCAGGCAGGAGCCTTTTTTAGTACTGGAAAGGTTCTATAGTGACGGGTGGTAGTCACCCCGGGGAATATGTACATAAAAGTCCATGGAGCTGTACAGGTACCTTACTGGATGCATTATGCACTTTATACCTTAATAAGAACATTTTATATGAGCAATTGATAATTATTCCATTTGTGCACTTTGGACACTACTAATAACAAATTATTTTTGTGTTTACCAGTCTCCATGTTGCCAATGAGTATTACACTCTAGAAAAAAACTATGGTGCCATTCTTTTTTATTCTAGAAAATTTATTTTCCTTCAGTGACAAATGATAAAACTCATAACTCATCTGTAAAATGACAAGATTATAATATATTGTAATGCGGAAAGATCTGATAGTCACATGCTTAATAACATTCTCAACACTGCTATTAAGATGCCACAGAGGTAGGCCTAAACACTGTATTTCTCGCAGCCAAGCCAGTAGGTTGCTCCAACTAAGCTTCTTAATATCTCTTGTAATGCTGAAAATGATTTCCTAGTGTTGCCTTCCAAATGACTTCAGATGGGATTGTTTTTCATGTGGTTGAGCATAGGAGTAATTTGGCTGCCTGAAATGCTCATCCTAATTATAGAAAGCTTAGTTAAGTCAACTTATTAGGTAAACACATTGGAATCCTAACTCCTTCACAGGCAGGATGGTGTTTTAAACTGCACAGTGAAGTACATGAGTTGTGAGCTGGAAAGGTCGAGATAGCCATTTTATGAAGACAAGGATATGCCCTTTTCATTGATTCAAACCTTAAGGAGAGGAATGTTCAAGGTTCCCCATGCCTCTTACATAAGCCGTCTCCTTCAGCTTAAGAACTGCAAGCCCTGCATGTGGATGTCCACTTTTCCCAGCACCATTTATTGAAGAGACTGTCTTTCTTCCAGTGGATAGTCTTTCCTCCTTTATCGAATATTAGTTGACCATAAAGTTCAGGGTCCACTTCTGGATTCTCTATTCTGTTCCATTGATCTATGTGTCTGTTTTTGTGCCAGTACCACACTGTCTTGATGACCACAGCTTTGTAGTACAACCTGAAATCTGGCATTGTTATGCCCCCAGCTATGGTTTTCTTTTTTAAAATTCCCTTGGCTATTCGGGGTCTTTTCTGATTCCACACAAATCTTAAAATAATTTGTGCTAACTCTCTGAAGAAAGTCCATGGTATTTTGATAGGGATTGCATTAAATGTGTAAATTGCCCTGGGTAACATTGACATTTTCACAATATTAATTCTGCCAATCCATGAGCATGGAATATTTTTCCATCTCTTTGTGTCTTCCTCAATTTCTTTCAGAAGTGTTCTATAGTTTTTAGGGTATAGATCCTTTACCTCTTGGGTTAGGTTTATTCCTAGCTATCTTATGCTTTCGGGTGCAATTGTAAATGGGATTGACTCCTTAATTTCTCTTTCTTCAGTCTCATTGTTAGTGTATAGAAATGCCACTGACTTCTGGGCATTGATTTTGTATCTTGCCACACTGCCAAATTGCTGTATGAGTTCTAGCAATCTTGGGGTGGAGTCTTTTGGGTTTTCTATGTAGAGTATCATGTCATCGGCGAAGAGGGAGAGTTTGACCTCTTCTTTGCCAATTTGAATGCCTTTTATCTCTTTTTGTTGTCTGATTGCTGAGCCTAGGACTTCTAGTACTATGTTGAATAGCAGTGGTGAGAGTGGACATCCCTGTCTTGTTCCTGATCTTAGGGGAAAGGCTCTCAGTGCTTCCCCATTGAGAATTATATTTGCTGTGGGCTTTTTGTAGATGGCTTTTAAGATGTTGAGGAATGTTCCCTCTATCCCTACACTCTGAAGAGTTTTGATCAGGAATGGATGCTGTATTTTTGTCAAATGTTTTCTCTGCATCTATTGAAAGGATCATATGGTTCTTGTTTTTTCTCTTGCTGATATGATGAATCACATTGATTGTTTTACGAGTGTTGAACCAGCCTTGCATCCGGGGATAAATCCTACTTGGTCATGGTGACCAATCTTCTGGTCTTAGAAGACTAATCTTCTTAATGTACTGTTGGATCCTATTGGCTAGTACCTTGTTGAGAATTTTTGCATCCATGTTCATCAGGGATATTGGTCTATAATTCTCCTTTTTTGTTGTGTGTTTGTCTGGTTTTGGAATTAAGGTGATGCTGGCCTCATAGAATGAGTTTGAAAGTACTCCATCTCTTTCCATCTTTCCAAACAGCTTTAGTAGAATAGGTATGGTTTCTTCTTTAAACGTTTGATAGAATTCCCCAGGGAAGCCATCTGGCCCTGGAGTTTTGTGTCTTGGGAGGTTTTTGATGACTGCTAGACCACTCTCTTACACCATACACAAAGATAAACTCAAAATGGATGAAAGATCTAAATGTGAAACAAGATTCCATCAAAATCCTAGAGGAGAACACAGGCAACACCCTTTTTGAACTCAGCCACAGTAACTTCTTGCAAGATACATCCACGAAAGCAAAAGAAACAAAAGCAAAAATGAACTATTGGGACTTCATCAAGATAAGAAGCTTTTGCACAGCAAAGGATACAGTCAACAAAACTAAAAGACAACCTACAGTATGGGAGAAGATATTTGCAAATGACATATCAGATAAAGGGCTAGTTTCCAAGATCTATAAAGAACTTAATTAAACTCAACACCAAAGAAACAAACAATCCAATCATGAAATGAGCAAAAGACATGAAATCTCACAGAGGAAGACATAGACATGGCCAACACGCACATGAGAAAATGCTCTGCATCACTTGCCATCAGGGAAATACAAATCAAAACTACAATGAGATACCAACTCACACCAGTGAGAATGGGGAAAATTAACAAGGCAGGAAACCACAAATGTTGGGAGAGGATGCGGAGAAAAGGGAACCCTCTTACACTGTTGGTGGGAATGTGAACTGGTGCAGCCACTCTGGAAAACTGTGTGGAGGTTCCTCAAAGAGTTAAAAATAAATCTGCCCCTACAACCCAGCAATTGCACTGCTGGGGATTTGCCCCAAAGACACAGATGCAATGAAACGTCAGGACACCTGCACCCCGATGTTTCTAACAGCAATGTCCACAATAGCCAAACTGTGGGAGGAGCCTCGGTGTCCATCGAAAGATGAATGGATAAAGAAGATGTGGTCTATGTATAGAATGGAATATTGTTCAGCCATTAGAAATGACAAATACCCACCATTTGCTTCAACTTGGATGGACCTGGAGGGTATTATGCTAAGTGAAATAAGTCAATCGGAGAAGGACAAACATTATATGGTCTCATTCATTTGGGGACTATAAATAATAGTGAAAGGGAATAAAGGGGAAAGGAGGAAAAATAAGTGTGAAATAGCAGAAAGGGAGACAGAACATGGAAGACTCCTAACTCTGGGAAACGAACTAGGGGTGGTGGAAGGGGAGGTGGGCGGGGGGTGGGCGTGACTGGGTGGCGGGCACTAAGGTGGGCACTTGATGGGATAAGCACTGGGTGTTATTCTGTATGTTGGGAAATTGAACACCAATAAAACATAAATTTATTATTAAAAAAAAAAGAACTGCAAACCCTCAGAAGGATGCCCGTGGATGAAGGCAAGGGCGAAAATTCATTAGTCTTATGTTTGAATACATTTATTTTTATTACAGAAACTCTCAGAACTTTTTCCAGTTCAGTTCTTTGACATACATGTTCTTCTAGCACATCTTTTTTGCCTCTTACTATATGTTATGATCTGAGCAGGTTTTGTAAAACAGAGATGAAAACCATCAAATCACATATACCAATGACCTCCCCAGACTATCAGCACTATGCTGGGCACCAAGGAGGACACAGCAACGAAACGATTTACAATTTGCTTGGGGAAAGAGGCTAATGTACTTGAAAAACAGAGCAAAGGAATAAACAATGAAGTGTAAAATGAGGTAGGGAGTTCTCAGCTTCCAAAAGGAGGTATGTTTCATGAAGACCAGCAGGATTTTTAGAAGCTCTGCAGCAGAAACACTGAAGGATGGATTTGGGTGGATGCAAGGAAGCAAAGCAGACATTCCAGGTGAGTAGAACTTGGGGGGCAAAACCTGGGCACTGCATACCAGTAGCAAGGTGATGAAAGGGATATGACAAAAGTCCATGTTATAGAAGTGTGGGGATCTAGATTGAAGAGAGGAAAGTAAACACCCTTCATTAATTCAGCAGGGATTTTTTATCAGCTATCATGTCTCTCTCTCTCTCTCTCTCTCTCTCTCTCTCTCTCTCTCTCTCACACACACACACACACACACACACACACACACAGATCCAAACAATGAAAACAGCCCATGGTGGCCAAAAATTGTATTCTGGGAGCTTACTGCCTAATTAGGGAGGAATACATCTGTGAAATGTCCACCTGGATATACGTGAAATTGCAACTGTGCTGAATGTACAGAAGGATGGGCCTATGGTTCTAGGAGGTAACAAGCAGATTTACCTTAGACGGGAAAGGCTTTCCCGAAAAAAAAAAAAAAAAAGACACTTAGGCTGAGAGCTGAAAGAATGAGTAAGGATGAGTAAAGGATGGAGACGAAGATCTTGAGAGGCAGGAAAACAAGCATTTGCAAAGACACAGGAGGAAGCAGACAGACCCCAGATGGTACCTGTGGCTGGTGTGGGACAACAAAGAGAAAGACAGGTATGAGATGAGGGTAGAAAAGATGAATGGATAAAGAAGATGTGGTCTATGTATACAATGGAATATTACTCAGCCATAAGAAACGACAAATACCCACCATTTTCTTCAATGTGGATGGAACTGAAGGGCATTATGCTGAGTGAAATAGGTCAATCGGAGAAGGACAAACATTATATGGTCTCATTCATTTGGGGAATATAAAAAAACAGTGAAAGGGAATAAAGGGGAAAGGAGAAAAAATGAGTGGGAAATATCAGAAAGGGAGACAGAACATGAGAGACTCCTAACTCTGGGAAACGAACTAGGGGTGGTGGAAGGGGAGGTGGGTGGGGGGGTGGGGGTGACTGGGTGACAGGCACTGAGGGGGGCACTTGATGGGATGAGCACTGGGTGTTATTCTATATGGTGGCAAATTGAACACCAATAAAAAAAAAAATAAAATAAAATAAAAAGAAAGGTGGGCAGGGCTTGGACCAAATGGGACTGTGAATACTGTGGGGAGGATTTGGCAGTTTATGCTTAGAGCCCCTGAACAGCTTTCTGGGTGTGTGTGCATGTGTGGCGTGGTCAGATTTCTGTTCTGAAAGGATCACTCTGGACACAATTGCATGACAGTCTGCATGGGGCTAGAGATGTCAGAGTGGATGTAGACCCAGAGAAGGCTCCTGCAAATAATGTGGGCCCAAAAAACTAGATGCCAGGGTTTGGATGGTGAGGCAGGAAACTGGAGGCTGGGCCCCCAAAACTAGATGCCAGGGTTTAGATGGTGAGGCAGGAAACTGGAGGCCACTAAGGTTTTTTGGTATGCTTAAAAAAAAAAAAAAGCAGTATTTAGAAACTTAGTCTGGCAAGATGGATTGGAGAAAGGGGAGGTCAGAAAAGAAACTGTGACAGTAGTGCCAGTAAGAAGTGCTAAGAGTTGGAACTAGGTGGTAACCAAGAGGAAGATCAAGTACCCTTCCCTAATAATACCAGTAGTGCCTACAGCCACTTATGAGTACTTAAACATTCTAGACATACTGGATGTTCCATCTGATTCTTGCGACTACCTCCAAGGTAAGCATTATCCCAGTTTTACAGATGGGGACACTGAAAAGGAATGTGCTCAAGGAACATAGCTAGTAAGTGGCAGAACCAGGGCTATGACTCAGGGCTTTCACATAAAGGGCAAGCAAAACCGCCTATGCAAAGAAGATCCAAAGATGTTAATGACTTAAGGAACAAAATAAATAACATGGAGCAGTTGAACATGACTGCAAAGTTTAAAGACTAAGTGGAAGGAAAACATGCCTCCAGTAATAGTGATGCAGATGCAGGAAGGAGGAAGAAGGTAGAGAGTCCAATTCTGGACATACCAGCTAGACAAGAAAATGGTCACCCAGTAGGAAAGATGTGGATGCTACCACAGAACTAACTGTTCAGAGCAGCTGCCCTGATGGCTGCCAGAGGTGCGGAGGTAGTTCAGCAGTCCTGGACCAGTGCTATGTGGGCACTCTCTCCTCTCAAACATTCAGCTTAGAGAGGTACTCCCATCTTTGGCATATATGTTCTGTTTGGAGGAATCCTTAAGACCCTCCTTCTGAACTGACATAAAAGGGCTCTCCTGCTCTGAATAAACATAGTTTATATAAACTATTAAACATAGTATCTATAGTTCGAAAGAGCAAAGGACTGTACATACTTTTGAACTAAGCCAAGTAAATATTAAAGAGAACAGACTGGGGGCACCTGGGTGGCTCAGTCAGTTAGGCATCTGCCTTCAGCCCAGGTCATGATCCCAGGGTCCTGGTACTGTGAGCCCCACTTCAAGCTCCCTGCTCAGGGGAGTGTCTGCTTTTCCTTCTCCCACTCCCCCTGCTTGTGCTCTCTTCTGTCAGATAAATAAATAAAATCTTTAAAAAATGAGAGAGAGAACAGACTGTATCATTGTTACTACCCCGCTCCCCCAGAACTCACTGATTTGGAGCAAGCATTGAGCAATTTTAGCACTTCATTGTTCAATTGAGAATATGGTGCTTTTAGCCAAAACCTAAATGAGAAATAAAAAAAGGAACACAAAAATATAATCTTCATTAAATTCCTGAACTGTATCTTCTTTTCCTTATCATAATAAGGTTGCCTTTGCTGCAGAACAACTACACCAATTATTTGGAATCTAATCAGTGGAGGTAGGACTCTGAAGGAAATGAAACAGTATAAATGAAATTAGGTGACAGAAGTGAGAAAATTTTTGATGTGTTACATCACACATCACTCACCAGTCCTCTGATCTTTTTTCCTTTAGATTTTCCTGTCCTTTTTGACTGTTATAACATGTTAAGACATAATATATTGTCTTATTTTTCATCTTCTCTAACCTACAGCTTCTTTCTACTCTTTCTTATAAAGTTTTTATAGGCCACTTTGTTAACAGACATGACTATACTCACTATTCTCTGATTCTTAAGCACTCACACACGTATGCATGTGCACCTTCACATGGATGGTCTATCATCCACACTCCATGGAATGCACATAGCATCCCTCCCCTCACCCCTACTTCCCCTGGAAGCTGATGCGCTGTTTATATTTCCACCAAAGATTATGTTTCTAATGAAGAATTCCCAAACTCAAAAAAGGCAATCTACAACCAGGAGCTCATCCTCTCAGGATCTCCATTCAGACACTGAAGGTGGTATCTAGGGAGAAGATGAATAGTGTCCCCCCCCCCCACCCTCTGGGCGGGACAGCCCTGATATAGGAAGTTCTCCACTTGGTCCAAACAGGTGGGCACTGCTGATTTATGACGCCCTCATCAGGCCCTGAAAAGGGCTAGGCAAATATAAGGCATAATTATTAATGTGCATAAAAAGACATTAATTAAAGCAGAAAAGGAGCAGTCTACTAATTGGAAAAGAGCCAGAATCCTGGAGTTAGGAATTAAAGAGATGCCAGCTATTGAATAACGTAAGCTTGACGTTGCTGATCTGAGCTGAAGTACAGATTAGGAACCAAAGAGAAGTGCTCTCCTCTCCTTGCAATTTATTTATTTAAGAAAAGATGTCATTTTTCCAGTAGAATTCCCCAGCCTGGATTTTCTGACTATCCCCATGGTGTCATTTAACACGTTCTCTTGGCCCATGTACTTGCTGCAAGTGGGTAGCTAGATGTAGAGCAGAGATTGGCAAACTTCTTCGGTAGAGGGCCAGATAAGAAATGTTTACAGATTTACAGGGCATGTAGTCTCTGTCACAGCTCCTCAACTGTGCCTATAATGTGAATGCAACCATAGATAACATGAGTGAATTTATGTGGTTGGGTTCCAATAACTTTATTTCCAAAAACCATACTCTGCTCACTTCCAAAATAGAAGCTTCCTCAGATGCAGATCCAAACTTTTAGCAAATATATTTCATAGATGGTACTGCATGTCTGTCAGGAGACCTATAACATCTGGATGCCCCTCTTTTGGTGACATTAGCAAGCCACTGGTGATGATGTCTAGCTCCATTATTTCATTAGAGGCTGCAACACGGTATTTTTATACCTCTGGTTCTTATTAGCTGAAGTATTACTTTAATAAGAAACTCCCCCCTTATCAATTGAGTTACCCTGGGATAAAATTCTTAAGGCAATGGCAGAAAAAAGGTTTGATTCTTTCCTTCTGTAAGTAGTTTTGAAAATAATGAATTGGTTACTTAGCATCCTCCGAAGGAAACCAATGAGGGATTTTTTTTTTTACTCTCATGAACTCTTAGATTGAAACTTTATTTAATGCTTTCAATCCACTGCAGTTATTATTCTTATTGATGCTCTAATTATCCAATAGATAGCCTCCTTAAGTTGACTCCTGAGTCCTATAGACACATCCTCAGTAATCCTTGAAGGCATCTTTGCTACATGATCTATTATGTCAAGACATTCCATCTAATCCCTTTTAGTTTCTGCTCTAGAGCTGCTATCAGTTATATTTCCAAGGGAGCTCACTGCTGCTTGCTTAGTTTCTAAACAACTTAGTAAAAATATTAAGAAATATGTGTAGTTTTTTAAAGAAAAGAATTATCATAATTCATACTCCTTCATATTGGTATTTCCAATTCTAATTTGAATGAATATATTCCATCTTGTTTCTGTTTCTCCTTCCTCTCATGCCGAAAATCCTAGTTTCCCAAAATGCTATACAATTACTCACATGCTTTATTCTCCTCACAATTTTAGCCAAGGCTGAGCAGACTGGACTGAAGATCAGCTTAAGTAAGTCATAAATAAAGAGCTTAGTTTCTTAGAAAAGGGCTTTTCTCTTTTTTCACTCTTCTATATATCCTGCCGGGTCTTAGGCCATTTATCAGAAGGTACAATCATCCCATAATGATTCCTCAAACTGGAGACATGGAGTCCCTGGATTTTAGGACAAGTTTCAGGGGAGAAGGTGGAAATCAAATGCATTTATGTGCTGTCACTGCTTGCTTCTTCAACAGTCCTTTGGGGATGACTATTTCAGTCAAAGGCTAATTGGCCACTCCACCAAGATTATACAGGGGATGAAAGATCCATTTCTGAACAAAAATTATGACTAACAAAAGATTAGACTAGAAAGGGAGAAAAATAGAGGCCACAAACTTTTCTCGTTTGTGTTTAAATGAGGACAGGAGGGCTTCTCTTTATATTAATAAAAATTATACAAATATTATATGTATCAATATATATCATATGTTATATACATCAATAAGGAATAGTACCAATATAGATTATTATCAATATAGTATATACTCTATATTCAACAATCACACATCTGCCATGAGCCAGGCACTGTGTGAGACTCTAGGCAATCAAGGATTAATACAACATACTCACTGCCTTTGGGAAAAACATAAATCCAAGCCAGATAAAACAACAACAATGGGGATGCCTGGGTGGCTCAGTGGTTGAGTGTCTGCATTTGGCTCAGGTCATGATCCTGAGTCTCACATCGGGCTCCCCACAGGGAGTCTGCTTCTCCCTCTGCCTATGTCTCTGACTCTCTCTGTGTGTCTCTCATGAATAAATAAATGAAACCTTTAAAAAAATTTAAAAAATTAAAACATGACAATGTAAGTGAAAAAGTGACTGAAGCACAGAGAAAGGGGAGATTAATTCTGAACAGGAAATTGAGAGAGATTTTTACGGGGGAGCTGGCCTCTCAGTTCAGCAGTGGAGAACAGGAAGTATGTTAATATTCCAGGCAGAAGATCCGTTTCGTGCACAGGAGAGCAGACCTGCTTCTATGATTGGGAGGGTAAACACCACAGTGGTATGAATCACCAGGAGCATGTAGTACCGGAGAAGGGGACCAGAGCATTCCTCAAAGGAGAATTTAATCTGTCTCTAAAAGACACAAAGAGATGGAAAAATATTCCATGCTCATGGATTGGCAAAATTAATATTGTAAAAATGTCAATGTTACCCAGGGCAATTTACATGTTTAAAGCAATCCCTATCAAAATACCATGGACTTTCTTCAGAGAGTTAGCACAAATTATTTTAAGATTTGTGTGGAATCAGAAAATACCCCGAATTGCCAGGGGAATTTTAAAAAAGAAAACCATAGCTGGGGGCATCACAATGCCAGATTTCAGGTTGTACTACAAAGCTGTGGTCATCAAGACAGTGTGGTACTGGCACAAAAACAGACACATAGATCAATGGAACAGAATAGAGAACCCAGAAGTGGACCCTGAAATGTATGGTCATCTAATATTCGATAAAGGAGGAAAGACTGGGATCCCTGGGTGGCGCAGCGGTTTGGCGCCTGCCTTTGGCCCAGGGCGCGATCCTGGAGACCCGGGATCGAATCCCACATCAGGCTCCCGGTGCATGGAGCCTGCTTCTCCCTCCGCCTGTGTCTCTGCCTCTCTCTCTGTGACTATCATAAATAAATTAAAAAAAAAAAAAAAAAAAAAAAAAAAAGGAGGAAAGACTATCCATTGGAAGAAAGACAGTCTCTTCAATAAATGGTGCTGGGAAAATTGGACATCCACATGCAGAAGAATGAAACTGGACCACTCTCTTTCACCATACACAAAGATAAACTCAAAATGGATGAGAGATCTAAATGTGAGACAAGAGTCCATCAAAATCCTAGAGGAGAACACAGGCAACACCCTTTTTGAACTTGGCCACAGTAACTTCTTGCAAGATACATCCACGAAGGCAGAAGAAACAAAAGCAAAAATGAACTATTGGGACTTCATCAAGATAAGAAGCTTTTGCACAGCAAAGGATACAGTCAACAAAACTAAAAGACAACCTACAGAATGGGAGAAGATATTTGCAAATGACATATCAGATAAAGGGCTAGTTTCCAAAATCTATAAAGAACTTATTAAACTCAACACCAAAGAAACAAACAATCCAATCATGAAATGGGCAAAAGACATGAAGAGAAATCTCACAGAGGAAGACATGGACATGGCCAACAAGCACATGAGAAAATGCTCTGCGTCACTTGCCATCAGGGAAATACAAATCAAAACCACAATGAGATACCACCTCACACCAGTGAGAATGGGGAAAATTAACAAGGCAGGAAACAACAAATGTTGGAGAGGATGCGGAGAAAAGGGAACCCTCTTGCACTGTTGGTGGGAATGTGAACTGGTGCAGCCACTCTGGAAAACTGTGTGGAGGTTCCTCAAAGAGTTAAAAATAGACCTGCCCTACGACCCAGCAATTGCACTGTTGGGGATTTACCCCAAAGATTCAGATGCAATGAAACGCCGGGACACCTGCACCCCGATGTTTCTAGCAGCAATGGCCACAATAGCCAAACTGTGGAAGGAGCCTCGGTGTCCATCGAAAGATGAATGGATAAAGAAGATGTGGTTTATGTATACAATGGAATATTACTCAGCCATTAGAAACGACAAATACCCACCATTTGCTTCAACGTGGATGGAACTGGAGGGTATTATGCTGAGTGAAATAAGTCAATTGGAGAAGGACAAACAGTGTATGTTCTCATTCATTTGGGGAATATGAATAATAGTGAAAGGGAATATAAAGGAAGGGAAAAGAAATGTTGGGAAATATCAGGAAGGGAGACAGAACATAAAGACTCCTAACTCGGGGAAACGAACTAGGGGTGGTGGAAGGGGAGGAGGGCGGGTGTTGGAGGGGAATGGGTGACGGGCACTGAGGTGGACACTTGACGGGATGAGCACTGGGTGTTTTTCTGTATGTTGGTAAATTAAACACCAATAAAAAAAAAAAAGAGAGTTAGCACAAATTATTTTAAGATTTGTGTGGAATCAGAAAATACCCCGAATTGCCAGGGGAATTTTAAAAAAGAAAACCATAGCTGGGGGCATCACAATGCCAGATTTCAGGTTGTACTACAAAGCTGTGGTCATCAAGACAGTGTGGTACTGGCACAAAAACAGACACATAGATCAATGGAACAGAATAGAGAACCCAGAAGTGGACCCTGAAATGTATGGTCAACTAATATTCGATAAAGGAGGAAAGACTATCCACTGGAAGAAAGACAGTCTCTTTAATAAATGGTGCTGGGAAAATTGGACATCCACATGCAGAAGAATGAAACTGGACCACTCTCTTTCACCATACACAAAGATAAACTCAAAATGGATGAGAGATCTAAATGTGAGACAAGAGTCCATCAAAATCATAGAAGAGAACACAGGCAACACCCTTTTTGAACTCGGCCACAGTAACTTCTTGCAAGATACATCCACAAAGGCAAAAGAAACAAAAGCAAAAATGAACTATTGGGACTTCATCAAGATAAGAAGCTTTTGCACAGCAAAGGATACAGTCAACAAAACTAAAAGACAACCTACAGAATGGGAGAAGATATTTGCAAATGACATATCAGGTAAAGGGCTAGTTTCCAAAATCTATAAAGAACTTATTAAACTCAACACCAAAGAAACAAACAACCCAATCATGAAATGGGCAAAAGACATGAAGAGAAATCTCACAGAGGAAGACATGGACATGGCCAACATGCACATGAGAAAATGCTCTGCATCACTTGCCATCAGGGAAATACAAATCAAAACCACAATGAGATACCACCTCACACCAGTGAGAAGGGGGAAAATTAACAAGGCAGGAAACCACAAATGTTGGGAGAGGATGCGGAGAAAAGGGAACCCTCTTGCACTGTTGGTGGGAATGTGAACTGGTGCAGCCACTCTGGAAAACTGTGTGGAGGTTCCTCAAAGAGTTAAAAATAAAACTGCCCTACGACCCAGCAATTGCACTGCTGGGGATTTACCCCAAAGATTCAGATGCAATGAAACGCCGGGACACCTGCACCCCGATGTTTCTAGCAGCAATGGCCACAATAGCCAAACTGTGGAAGGAGCCTCGGTGTCCATCGAAAGATGAATGGATAAAGAAGATGTGGTCTATGTATACAATGGAATATTACTCAGCAATTAGAAACGACAAATACCCACCATTTGCTTCAACGTGGATGGAACTGGAGGGTATTATGCTGAGTGAAATAAGTCAATCGGAGAAGGACAAACAGTGTATGTTCTCATTCATTTGGGGAATATAAATAATAGTGAAAGGGAATATAAAGGAAGGGAAAAGAAATGTTGGGAAATATCAGGAAGGGAGACAGAACATAAAGACTCCTAACTCTGGGAAACGAACTGGGGGTGGTGGAAGGGGAGGAGGGCGGGTGTTGGAGGGGAATGGGTGACGGGCACTGAGGCGGACACTTGACGGGATGAGCACTGGGTGTTTCTCTGTATGTTGGTAAATTGAACACCAATAAAAATTAATTAAAAAAAAATAATCTGCCTCTAAACAAAGTTGAAAAGAAGGCTAAGTCTGTGCTCCCTTGAGTTCCCTCACTCAGACTCCCTGAACACTCTCTACCACCCCATTAATTCGTTTTCACTCCCCAAACCGAGGACAGAAGGTAAGTGCTCTGAGAGGTGCCGCCACTGCACAGAGGTAGGCTGACAAGGTAGGTGGGACCATTTTAACAAAAGAGTATCTTTTTTCTATCAGGAGAGAAGAGAAAGAGAGCAAGGAAGGGATGCAAACCAATAGACGTCAGTAACAAAAGAGAAAGTGATCAGCTTTAAGGACGTGCACCGGTGGAAAATCACAGCATCAGGGGAAGAGTCAGAGGCACCTTCGTGCATCAGTTTGCTGTAGGCACTTTTCATCTCTTAAAGCTGGGATTTCTGTTAAAATAGATTTGTGTACAAACTGGATTATTCTGCATATATTTTAATAAGAGCATAAAAACTTGGCAACATGTAATATTTTTCATGGGAGATTTGAGTCTCTGCCTCCCTAAAATATATTTATTGGTATTCATGATATAATATGTAAATATAATAAAATAAATATCGGCAGTATCCTCCACTTCTGTTTTGAGCTACTCGAGCTTTGTTTCTTGGCCTGTTTTGCCAACACAATCCTTGAAAGAAATTGTGCTCTTTCATCTCTGATGAGGTAGGGTTTATGTTTTGTTTACCTGCTGCTGTATCTCTTTTTCCACCTCGTTTGTGTATTTGCAGACATCACTGATGTAAGGCAACAGAGCAAACACACTGTTTGCATTTCTTATCAAAGAGCCTATCATACTGCCTGAATAAGAAGTACATTTATGCTTAAGATTGGATCCATTAGGGCAGCTCCAGTGGCGCAGCGGTTTAGTGCCGCCTGCAGCCCGGGGTGTGATGGGGTGTGATCCTGGAGACCCGGGATTGAGTCCCATGTTGGGCTCCCTGCATGGAGCCTGCTTCTCCCTCTGCCTGTGTCTCTGCCTCTCTCTCTCTCTCTCTCTGAATAAATAAATAAAATCTTAAAAAAAAAAAAAAAGATTGGATCCATTAAAGGAGAAAGAAACTTTAAAGAAGAAGTTCATTGGCCACCTAACTGTTTCAAAGTTTAAGTGTATGATAAAACTTAAAAAATATATAGATAAAACTGGAGCAGGGCCAAACTGCTTGGAGAAAGGGGAGATTAATTCTGGGGAGAAAGAGGGCTTGTAAACACTTCCCAATGTATAGAAATGGCTATCAGCCAAGACAAAGGGATTTCCTGTCATCAAGTTGTGCTAATTAGAGACAACCAATTTTCCTTCTGTCTGGTTGATTTACCTTCTTTGTGATTTAGTTTTTGTGTATATGAATAGAAATATTTACTAACACCCAAGGTCTAGGAGATTCTAGAATGTCAAAGATGGAAAGCAGCTTAGAAATACAATTGGCTCTTGAACAACACAGATTTGAATTGCATGGGTCCACTTACAAGTGGATTTCTTACAGTACAGTACTGAAAATGTATTTTCTCTTCCTTAACATTTTCTTATTTCTAGCTCACTTTATTATAAGAATACAGTATATAACACATAACATACAAAATGTGTGTCAATCCCCTATTATGTCATTGGCAAACCTTCTGATCAATAGTAAGCAGTTAGTTGTTAAGGTTTTTGGGGGAGTCAAAAGTTATACATGGATTTTCAGGGCACCTGGGTAGCTCAGTCAGTTAAGTGTCTGACTCTTGGTTGCAGCTCAGCTCCTGATCTCATGGGTCATGAGATCAAGCCCCATGGCTGGCTCCATGCTCAGTCAGGGAATGGGGATCGGGTCTGGTTGAGATTCTCTCTCCCTCTGCTTCTCCCTTAACTTGTGTGTGCTCATGCTCCCTATCTCTAAGATGAATAAATCAATCTTTCTTTCTTTCTTTCTTTCTTTCTTTCTTTCTTTCTTTCTTTCTTTCTTTCTTCTTTCTTCCTCCCTCCCTCCTTCTTCCTTCCTTCCTTCCTTCCTTCCTTCCTTCCTTCCTTCCTTCCTTCCTTCCTTCCTTCCTTCCTTCCTTCCTTCCTTCCTTCCTGTTTTAAAAAGATTTTATTTATCTATCCATGAGAGACACAGAGAGAGTCAGGAACATAAGCAGAGGGAGAAGCAGGCTCCATGCAGGAAGCTCAATGTGAGACTCAATCCTGGAACCCTGGGATCACACCCTGAGCCGAAGGCAGACACTCAACCCCTGACCCACCCAGAATCCCAATAAATCTTTTTTAAAAAGTTATACATGGATTTTCAATTGTGTGGGAGCAGGGGATCAGTGCCCCTAATCCCCATGCTGTTCAACAGTCAACCATGGTTCATTCTACCCTCATAGGAGATTAAAAGTCACAGCTTCAGATAGTTAAATGACTTGTTCAGAGTGGCATAGCCCAATTTACAGGCTTGTTGGAGAAGGTTCTAACAAAATATTGGAATAGAATTCTCTTGAAAAAGGCTAAAATATATATATTAATTAAAGATATTTCATAACATTTATTCCTAGGAAAACATGTGCAATTAAACTGAAATAACTATTAGTTTTTTGACATGATGGCTACAGAAATAAAGGTGAGAAAGGCAAAAGCAAAGACATCCTCAATTTTGTATCATAAGTGGCGCTATGATCTGAATGGTTGCATCACTTTAAATTTCCCTCCTGAAACCTAACCCCCCCAGGTGATGGTATTGGGAGGTAGGGTCATTGCGAGGTAATTAGGCCATAAGGGCAGGGCCCCTGTGGAAGTGCTATTCCAAAAAAAAAGTGTCCTTACATAGAGCTCCCAGTTTCCTTGCTTCCTTGCCATGTGAGGACAGGAAAAAGTCACAAGTCTATAAATGGGAAGAAGGCTTATACCAAACTTGACCATGCTGGCCCATTGATACTGGACCTCCAGCTTTCAGAACTGTGAGCAATCTGCCATTACAAGCTCCCCAGTTGATGGTATCTCTTTTTTTATAGCAGCTTGAAAGGACTAAAACAAACCGTTAATGATAAGATCCTTGAATAGAGGATGGAGAGTAAAGTACAAAACAAAAAATTTAACTCTTATGATGTGTTTTTGATAGCCAAAAAAGAGTTCCTAAAGGTCAAATACTGTACCTTTTTAATTTCAGATTTCAAATTGCAAGGGTTACTCTGCTGGCTGAAGAGGGATTTCTTGAATCTCTCTATAACCCTTCTTTTCAAATTGTGGTGCAAAGCTGGAGGGAGCTGCATAAAATGAGAAAACAGTTATTATAAGCAAATTGTTAACACTGCACAGATGACTCCCTGGAAGCATTCACTGAGGGTCAGTGTAACAATATTGATTCAACAGGACTAAATAAGATAACAATTTTACTCTGAATAGCATAACAAGGTGTGATAATCTTTCATTCCACAATCCAGAAGAAATATATTACTCTTCTCTCTTTCAAAAGCCTGCTTCCATTTCTCCTATTGTTCTTTCATTCTATTGGTATTATTTTTCATATAACAACTAAATTTCACATACACAATGAATTTGGTAAAGAAGACCACTTCACAAGGAAGGATGCATTCTACCAGATGTTTAAGGTGTTTATGTAATGCCCAGAACTTTGCTAAACATCCTAACCAAGGCCCTTGTCCTAAAGGATCTGATACTTTGGAAAAGGAAGTATATATCTGCATTGCTACATAGTCAGATGTCTGTCTGTGAATGCTCCTGAATGTTCACATGGAGAGAAGTCAGATTGTAAGGATCAATCTTGTCAAGAAGAAAAGAATGAATGTACATTGGGGCTAAGCCAGGATGAATTGGATTTAATAACTTAGTAGGAAGTCACATTAAAGTCTTAGAAAACATGGTGATTGGATGAAACTGTGGATTTCAAAAAATTGATTTTGGAGTGCTTTGCAGGTTGAATTTGTACAAAGAAACCAAAGATCCCAAAGAGCACAGAGGGATGAAGTAAAGTTTGAGAGAAGAATAAGAGAGTAAAGAAATAGGGTCAGCATGATAAGAGGTCTCAGAGTGTAAATAATGTCTGGTTTGTTTAAAATATGGAGTGGATTTGGAAGGAGATGAAAAAGAATCAGTAAAACAAAGATGGCTAAGTGGGAAGGAAAACACGGTAGTAGGTGCTCTCTCAAGATTAAAAACAAAGCAAAACAAATCAAACAAACAAAAATACAAGATTATAATTCAAAGTTCACATCAAAAGGAAAAAAATGTGGTAGTGACAGTTATTTACCCACCCCTACTCCATTTTTCTATACTCCCTTATAGTTTAGGTTTGATGCCATATAACTACTTTTGTCCAATGAAAATGATATGTATCACTCTGAGGATGAGGAAATGCAAAGCCACCATGCTTCCATTGTCCTTGTCCATCCTGGGCAAGGAGCTTAGATTCCACCCTTTCCAGGTGGCACAGCCACAAGATGGACAAGTACCACCTGACCTTTCTGACTTTAGCTAAATGAGAAATAAACCTCTATTGTATCAAGCAAATACAGCACTGAATCTCAACCGAGCTCTTTTTATGTCAATACTATAGCATTCTTGTACCTTGCTCCAGATGTAATCATTCTCCCTCTCTCCAGCAAATAGTCATAATTATTGATGTCCTTCTACATGGAATGAAAAAGGAAATAAATAAATGTGGAGAGAGGCTGGGGGAGAGAAACAGAGAGAGTTCTTGGCATTAACGAGCAAATATTTGGAGGACAGATAATAAGGAAAATGAGTATAAGTGATATATGTGTGCATGAGAGATTAGCAAAAGTAGAATGGATTTAACTTAAAAATAGGATCAGATAGTGAAGGGAAGGGTTATTTTCATACTTTCCTAGCAAGAGAATTGGTTAGAGAGGAGAAGGGATGGGAGAAATGCTGAGAGATACCTTTTGGGATTTGGTAATTCTCTACTTTAATGCACTAGAAACTGCCACTTCCCTAAATCAAACACCAGAGGGCAGTGTCGGACCAGGACCATCTAGTCGCCTTGCATGATTCTAATTGCCAGGGAAGGTGGCAGCAAGCTTTCTCTGATACACCTAATAGTCTGCACAGCAAACTTTGAAGGTGTGAAGTACATTGGGTCCACAGGTTCCTTTAAAAGAGACCCCAACACTGGCAGCTCCCCGTAGATTACTAATTCAAATATTCTTAAAATCCTTGCTATTCATTTAACTTGATAAGCCTCTCGTTAACATAGAATTGCTTTCATTGCTTCTGATTGCTTGAATTAATTCTCACAAAAGCTTTCTTGAGTAAGTTAACAGTCAACTTAAGATTCATATACAGGGCAGTATTAGAAAGCTACTTTAGCTTATTGGAATTGTTTGTCCCTATAGACAGCAGCCTATGTTTAAAATTTTCATGGAAGAATTTAAAATTTTGCACAGAATGATGACTCATGCATAGTTCAATTGCAGAAGATGCAAGTATGCTACTCTATTATATATAAGGACTATAATACTAAGAACAGAATATTAATACCTACAATTTGTATGTGCCGGTTACTATGATTACTCCTTTGTGTGTATTACGTCACTTTTCTCTGCACAATTAACTTATAAAGCAGGTACGATCTTAAAGCTAAGGAAATCAGAGTTTAAAGACTTACGTAACATGAAAAGATATTTTCTGAGGTAGTACGTTTTTTAACACAACCATTACACTGGAGCAAACACACCACCACTAGTATTACTACAGTAATGCTTTATAAACAATTCACATACTTTATTTCCTTTAGCAAAAATAGTCCTGTAAGCTACCCAAATTTTACTGATAAAGAAACTGATTCTAGAAAAGAATCTCTCAACAAAAGCTTATTTCTTGTTTGTTTTTACTATACCAAACAAAGTCACAACAGAAACAAATGAAATCTGATCTCTATATTCTACACTAGAGTTTCTTGAACTTCTATCATATATGGATACTTTCTAAAGATACATTCTCTAGTATCTCTAAGAATATGTCAGCAGGCCATCAGTAGTAGAAAGAACCCAATTTGAAGTGACTTAAATAATATCTTACTATAGGAACAAATTATTTCGATACATTATTGCTTAAGATATTTCCCTAAATGCTAAAAAAAAATACTCAAAGGTTATTATCAAAATAAATACACAAAATGTAAGCTTTCTCTTAGAATTTGCAAACCCTGAAAACATGAGTGCACTTAGATACAGGGCTTTACCTTAAACTCTATTTAATTTGCCCCTCTTCCCATTAGGAACCAGGAGATCCAGATAAGAGAAAGTAATGATGATTCTAATTTCATCCTTCACTACTGCTGAAAAAACCAGTATGTTTTACTGATGACCATAGGTAGTATAACTTCATCTGAGGGATAGCACATTGCTGTTCCCAGACACATTTTTTTTTGTTTTGTTGGCAACAGCGGAGATTGTTAAAATGGCAGTCCAAAGGAGATACACCTAAACTCCCTGTCTGTTTTCTAGGAGACAGATGTTTAATTTTTAAAAGTTGCCATATCCTGATTTTCAAAGCCTTTCTTGGGACGCCGGGGTGGCTCAGTGGTTGAGCGTCTGCCTTTGGCTCAGGGCGTGATCCTGGAGTCCCGAGATTGAGTCCCACATCGGGCTCCTTGCATGGAGCCTGCTTCTCCCTCTGCCTGTGTCTTTGCCTCTCTTTCTGTGTCTCTCATGAATAAATAAATACAAATCTTAAAAAAAAAAGAAAGCCTTTCTTTAAAAAAGCAATCAAATCCTATGTACAGAATTAAATCCAAAGCTTAAGTTGGCTGTGTAGGTCTTACCTAAGCAATCACATACAAAGATTTGTACTAAAAGGCAACATATGTACATCAGTCACCTTATGTGCCCAAAGATGGATTTTAGTTTCCAGCAATGGAAATGAACCACTGATTTCATTCTCAGCTGGCTGTCTTAAGATTACAATCTCAGTTTTGATAAAAACAGATGTCAAATCAATGAGGACGGCATAAGGATTTTAACATCCTGCCTTTAAAATAGTTGCTTTTATATGATTTCCAAGATCTGTCTCCATGGAAACTGGATAGAGAGGCCACCACCGGCCAAAAGTAAGCAATTTCTCCTGTAAGGTTATCTGCGGTTGTCAGGAGGGATCTGGCCCTGCGATTCAGGGTAGCTGTCACAGCATAAGTCTGCAAGGGAGTTTGACTTGGATATAAACATGCAGACAAGAAAAGATGTTTGTTTGTGTGTTGTTTATTCAGATTTACTTTCATCAGTTTTCCTTTGTAATTAGCAGACACAGAGAACTGATCTTGGTCGTCAACCTATAGCAAATATAAGAGTATAATGTTTGGACTTGTTTTATCTCCTTTATTTGAAAGGCATTGACTTGGGTTAGCATTGTAATTTAAAGTTCCCCAGAGGGGAAATATTCCTTACTATTTGCAATGTCATAAACTTTCAAGTATTCTGGAAATACATTTTAAAAACCACAGTGGTTATGTCTGAACTTGTAGCATGGAATACCATCTTGCCAAAAAATATGAAATCATTTTTTATGCTGGCAGTGTGAGAGCATAATAATAAGATTTTATCATCATTTCATTCTTGCTTTAACATACTTTGAAATCCAATAAAGAAATGGAATACATCCATTAAAAAGTTTTTTTATTATATAAAAATTAGCAAGACAGGCATATGGAAACTGTATTTAAATTTCAAAGTCTATTTTCTCTCAATTTAGTAGTTTAAGCATTGAAGTAACCAATACGCTATTTAAGGTTATTTCCATAACACAAAAGTTAAGAATGCCTCCTCATATTTCTACATCAGCATTTAAATGGAAATGCACTTACTCAATAGAGATATGGCAGCTTATGTCTTATTAACCAATTTTCTATATCCCCCTCATATTGCCATGCACCCTGACACCCTCTTTCATTTAATCAGGTAGACAATTCTGTGTGATTGCCTAAGGGGAAGGTTGACAGCAGAAAATGGAGGAAAAAGTAATCCATTTCAGATTCTTGAGTCTCAAAAGGCTAGCCTGCAGGGTGACTGAAGAGAATGCCTGCCTGATTTAGGGAAAAATGTGATAGAAGAGAGCCAGGCTAGGGGAAGCCAAAGGGGAAGCAGTGAGAAAATCAGGGCTGAGTCAATCCCAAAGAAGGGAGCCCTTGCATAGCCCCCAGGCTAAGTGTGCCGGCTGCTACTAGCAGCCTCTCAGTTCCAAATCCACCCTTCGGTGCCTTGTATGTGACACTGGAATTTCTCCTTTGCCAGGATGTTCAGCTCTGTCAGTAGAGAGTGCTGGAGGGTTGCTGGAGGAGGGTGGTGCTTGTCTGGTTCCAGTGATGCTCCTGTCTTGCTTCCTTTCTGCAGCACTGAGTGGTCAGCTGCAATGGGGACCCCCAAATTGTGCTCACCCCCAGACAACTTCAGTGGCACCAATCTTGCATGCAGCTTCCCAGAATGTTCCATGGTGCAGCACCAACCAGTGGGCAGTCTCCTCTGGTCCCAGAGAGGGCATTTCTTGGCCTAAGCCTGATGTGCAGATTTCCAGTGAGTTCCACAGCACGATACCTCACCATGGATGACTTGCCCTAATCCCCTGAGGAAGACTTCCCTACAAGTTTCTCTAGCACAGCACCTCAGTGGATTTCTCTGATCCTTCCAATGAGGTATGGACCTCAGCCCAGGATAGGGTTGTCCTCTTCTATTTTGTTCCTTTCTTGGGTGCTGTGCTTCAGGCCTGTAAGTAATGACTTCCTTATATGCTCTTCCTATATTCTTTAGATATCTTTCCCTCTCCTTTTTAAATAATACCCTGTTATTATTAATAATTTTTCAACAATTCTTTATATTAAATCTTCCCTGTTGAAATTACCGTGTGGTTTCTGTCTCCTAACTGGACCCTCACTGATACAGTTGGTCCGAGGAAGGTCCTGGAAAAAGGACAGATTTGGAAATTGGTTGGATTGTGCCCTTGGAACTGAGTCCAGTGCTGAGTTTTGCCATAGGACATAGGATGCAGATAACCCATGGCATGCAGTGGCATCACAACTAATTAGGGTATCATCATGATAAAGAACCAACTGAAGCAAGTGCCCTGGAAGCTCAAGTGGCTGCCAAACGTGGCTGCTAGACAGTATGAAGCTTGGTCCTTTAACTTTCAGTTCAAGTCATAGTCTAAGGCCCAGAGAGATTACATGATAGCCCTAAAAACCTGTTATTTCTTGCTACCACAGCACTGATACAGCTGATAATCAAATGCAAATTTAATTGGGCAGTTTCTAAATTACAATGTCAGCTGAATGTATACTGTGCTAAGTTTCTCATGTGAAATTTAGAGAAAAGAATAGGATCCTAAAACTTGAAATAGGAATATTTTGCTGGATCCAGATAAAACCAACAATCTTGAACTTCAAGTCACTCGGAGGTATCATTGCCAGCAGAAGTAGCTTGTCACTCCGTGTCTGAGAAGTCAAGCTTTCCTTTGCTTGAAAACTCTACACCACCCTTATCTGAGACAGATGAGGAGTGATATCTTAAAAAGGAATGCCTATTCCTCATAAGGCCCACAACAATGAGAGTCAAGTCCATTCCTAGGGTCATATCTCAATATGATTCCGGGGAATTGGTATACACTATGACCCAGAAGGAAATAGCTTATCCATCCAAAGAAGTGCAAGACTTTGCTATTATATATTAGCAGCAACCCAGAGAACATGTGTAGTAGATGCTAAGGGTTTTAGGCCAAGAAGGGTAAACTGTAGCCCTAGATTAGGCTGAATTCATTCACACAGGTGCTCTTACTGGAGTTCAGATTTCATGTTAGTCGTGCAGCTGAAGGTAACTGCTTAATTGGTTGGTGTCTTACTACTTGAACTCAATGGTGCCTACATTTAATGAGGACAAAATGCCAGAGCTTCCCTGGTATGTGGAAGAGGGAATTCAAAAGCTTGGGGAGACAGACAGGCATGCTGGGGTGGATTTACCGTGTATGACCTGCACACTCACTCCTCAATTACGTTCAGCAAGCTACTCCTCTCACTAAGGCACTGAGAAATACATTAGATAGGGGTGCACCAGCATCCTTAAAATAACTTCTGTGGTTGCTTCCCTTTGTAGACCAGGTACAACACTGAAAGTATATGATTCCGATGGGGATGATGTGGTCTCAAACAAAAGCCAAGTGACAACTTTGTCACAATGACAAGTTGGGAGCACTTACATAAAGGGTAAGAGAGATGTACTGTTAATTAGAATGCCTTGGCACAGAGATCTCTGGTGGTGGTTAACTGACTAGAGTGTTCCTTGGAAGGAAACAGATGGTCAGTTTACTAGAGTATTCTTTAATCCAAATAACCGAAAAGAAAGACAAAAAAAAAGATAGACAAAAAAAAAAAAAAAAGACCTGAGTTGCTGTTGCCATAGTGGAGAGTCATAGCCTCTCATACAGTTTCTAGACCTCGGTCAATTCAAAGAACCAAAGCCCTTAATGAGTGGGAAAGCTGGGACCTTTTTAGGAAGGGTCCAGAGAAACACTGCTGTAAGTATACACTATAAATTTTCTTACAAACCTTTCCCAAAGAGACTTGCAGCCATTTGTTAGAGTGACTGTACACTGGGGAGAAAGAAATGCACAGGCTTTCAGAGAAGACTGGACACTGGTTATAAACTGGCATCAATTACTAGAGTCACTGTGGTAAACTAATCAACATGTATTTTTTGTTTGTTTGTTTGCTTTGGAGGGGGAGGTTAAATGTATTTCCCCAGTATGACTTACAGTGGGCCCAGTTGGTCCACTGACCTGGTGGTATTTCTCTCTAGTACTCGAATGTATAATTGGAATTGCCACAACTGGCAACTGATGGGCTCATCAGAATGGCCCTCTGGATCTTAGACTGAGGAACTGTTTATATGACTTGCTCTTTGATATGTCTCAAGTGCATAGAGCAATAGCACCTAATAGTAGGCACCTAATAATTATATGTCAAATGAATGAATGAATGAACTACATAAGACATGCAATCTTAAGCTCCAGAATACTCTTTAGTTTCTTGTCCAAATGCTTACACTTCATCTACAAAAATTTATTTTCTTATTAACAATAAGACTTTGGTCAACTTTGGTAAATGAACATTCAAGTTGCTCATCATTAGACAGATTTCTGTAAATAATTAATAGCCATTTTCTAACAGTGATTGTTCCCCCAGTGCCTAAGAGTTACTGAGATTTAAGGCACTTTAAATAAGGAGTTTTAATAATCTTGGACCTTGTGTTTTCATTTCTCTGAGGTATTCTAGTTTTAACCTAGAATCCTCAGGATTAGTGAGCAGGCGCTACTTTCCTTTCTTCCCTGTAGTAATGCTATTCAGAACTCAGCCCTGTTTCCACTTTCACTCCTACATTGAAGGGCCATTTATGTTGAAGTTTATTTTTTGTGGGATACTGACAATGAAAGAGTAGGTTAGGAGTCATAGGGGAAACCTGCCTTATTTGCTTTTTTTATCCAACAATCTTTCTATCCCTGCTGCTAAGCCAAAATGCTCTCAAATATATGTAGTTGGAGGGGATAAAAATTAGCATTCACTCCAATTGAAAGTTCCACAAAGTAGTTTTTCAACAGTATTAGTATCAAATTTGTACTTAAGATGAAATGTAAATAAAAAACTAGCACACTGACCTGGGTGATATAGATGATTTTGTGCAGCTGAATTAAGATCTGCTGAATAGGATCACTGATCTGTCGTACTTTCCTCTGGGACACAGCAATCCCTGCAGATGCTGCGGATGATAAATTCTGCAGTTAGTCAAGATCCTGGTTTTCTCTTTCGAAAGTAGTATTACTGAAAAAATGGGGTAAAATTCTGAAAAAAAAATTAAGCTAAGATCCTTATCCTACCAATGAGATAATATGCAGAGACCCTGTAACACTTCAATATTTTACAATACGGAATGGACAATTTCTTCCCTTTACTCATAAGACTTCTAAGTAAAATAACAATGTCGCCTTTTATAACATTTAAAAGATTCTTGAAAATTTTGCCTGTAATTACATGAGGCTGTCACCAGGAGTCAGTGATGCTTTGGATACTATGGTCTTTGAAAAGCTATGTGCAGTTTAGAAGCTATCAGGCTTCTAAAATTTAAAGTCATTATGTTCTTAATATCATATTTTAAAACTAATTTTATTAAAACTACTAATACAAATGCTAAATAGTCAATCTTCCAGAGCAAAAAACAAAAACAGAAACAAACAAAAGCCAAAAATCAAAAAAAGTATAATTTGTAACAATCAAGGATATGATAGTTATTGTAACCTTTGATTATTACAAATTTTCACCTGGATTTTCCTCCAGGTCTAAATAAGATACATTTATAACTTATCCAGAGTTTGTATCATACAGCCACACCACTTTTCACCATTTGAAGATGGTTTGGTATCAAACTGCACATGAACTGCTTCCCCACCTTCACGTGTCAGAGCCTTAAGTAGTTCATTCTTAAATTTGAGGAATTATAAAACTCTTTAAAGAAATGGCCTTCACCTCTAGATTAGCCACCAGGCCACCTCTGACTCTTCTCACCCTCAGATACACACTGGAGAAAATGGAAGAGAGACTTCAGACATGTGGATTGATAGAATTCTCCCCACCTCCTCCAGTTTCTTAGCTCTTGCCCTTCCTCCGTGTGACCTTTAGCATGCTTTTTGCAAAAAGAAAAGCTCCAAAGTTCCTCTTCTTCCCTCCATACTACCTTGAGCCTATATGAAATTAAATGTGAATATAATCTTTGCTTTCGCAACAGGTAAAATTTTGAAAAAATGATTCTTATATAAATGCTTTCTGAGAAAGATTACATATTTTACCATAAAAATTGTTTTCAAAATATTTAAACAGGAAATTTAATGTGGTCATTAAAAGATTCAACCTGTTTTAAGCATGTGAACATTGATATTTAGGATACAAACACAAAAAAAGAAAACAAATATGATGTTTAGAGAAATATTTGTTTATGGTAATTTTTACTGAGTTAGTTGAGAAATTCACATAAAAATAATCCAATTCTAGTTTATCTGCATTCAATACATTGTTTAAATGTTTGAAATGTAAAGGATCTATCTCCCCTAGGCACTGTATCTAACTTCATTTAAGCATCAATTACTTAACCATTAAGATGATGCTTAATAAATTACCCTTAGGGTAAAAATGTGAAGATAAATCAAAGAATTAAGGTAGCTCTAAAATAGAAAACAGAATTCTGGAGGTATCTGCTCCAGCCTGCAGAGATGACCAAGTTTACACATGTCAAATTTTCTGCAATGGTATTTCCTGTAGAAATGATTCTTAAAATGTAACGATTTGTTTTTCTAGACCCATACCAAAAACTACAGACCATGTAATGTGGCCAAGATGCTGCTGCTACAAGAACATTAAGTTCATATTTTCTGAAACTGGTAGGTTTGATTTTTTTGATCACCTTTATGTTGACTACTTTATGTTTTTGATACGTGGACTTAATATTCATAGATAACAAGTTAAAATCTAACACTGTGGCAGAGAGTTCTTAAATTGTAATGACATTTTGAGTGGGATATCACACGGGTTTGACTCTACCTTGCCACAAGAATGTGCTCATCTGTGGCCCTAAACACAAAAACAGAGATAGTTAGCTAGAATGCCTGTCTTCTGAACTACTCAATTATGCAAAGTAACTTGACATTGTCTTAAGATCTCTTGACCACTACTCTCTCAGCTCCAGTAAATCTTTAACTTTTAGAAATAGTTTTGATTGTTCACTTTCTAAAAAATAAATTTAAAAATGTTTAATTACATATGCCCATTGTAAAACAAGCAAACAACCCCGGTATTACAGAAGGGGCTTGAGGCTCCCTGGAACCAACACCCCTCAGAGCCTCCCCAGAAGTAACCTCTGATATCACTTTGGAGTGTTGCCTTCCAGTCACCTTTCTACCCATTTACATACATAACTGTATACTTTCAATACAGTATTTTTCAAATGGTGGTTGAATCCTGAAAGCAGTTTTATGGGTCATGACCCATATTTTAAAAAATGGAATGGAATAACATAGAATGATATGGAAGAGGATAGAAAAAATTCAGAGTGACTGCATATAGTAAGGGTCCACTCAGTTGTGATGTAAAATATGTTCCTTGTTGAGGGTCATTTCCAGAAGAGTTTGAAAGCTACTATTGTAGAAAATCTATAGTCTTACTTCATGCTTGCTTTCTTTCTCTTTTTTCAAATAAGTGGTGACACATCATAAGGTTGGTGCTACAATTTTTTGTTTTCTTTTTGACCAAGTCTGTCATGGAGATTCTTTTTTATCAACACACACTGTTCTAACCAATTTTTATAACCACTATTAAAGAGTACTACATGTTCGGCATGCATCATAGTAACTTAGCCACTTCTGTTTCAAAGGGAATTGAATTTGCTTTCAGTGTCTCATGATTATAAATGATGCTGCAGTTAGCATACATGCATATGTCTCATTGTGCATAAGTATAAAAGATCTCTTAGGGTACATAAGAAGAAATCAAATAGCTAGGCCCTCAGATATATATATTTCTTTTTTTCAACAAATATATATATATTTATTTAATTAATTAATTTTATTTTTTTTAAGATTTATGTATTTATTTATGATAGACAGAGAGAGAGAGAGAGAGAGAGAGAGAGAGAGGCAGAGACACAGGAGGAGGGAGAAGCAGGCTCCATGCCGGGAGCCCGATGCGGGACTCGATCCCGGGACTCCAGGATCGCATCCTGGGCCAAAGGCAGGCGCCAAACGGCTGAGCCACCCAGGGATCTCTCAACAAATATACATTTAAGTAGCTGAATCAGTTTGCACTCTGACGAAAAGAGAATCCATTTTTCTACACCTTAATCAACACTATCTATTATCAAACTATTCAATTTTGCCAATCTTTGTTTTATGTTGTGTTTATCTAAATGCTGGTGAGGCTATTGTACTTCTTGGGTGAATTTCCTGTTTGTATCCCATGCTTCTTTTTCTTATTGATTTGTAAATGTTCTTTATTTGATATGAATACTAATGATTTCATTATATTATATATGTTAAGAGTACTTTTATCTAATCTGTTACTTCTTTTCAATTTAAAGGATATTTTCTATCCCTATCATCTAGACTAAAGGTAATTTTCAGTCTTAGGTACCACCAGAACAGGCTCTCAGATATTTGCTGCTACCGTAAAATGGAAAGACACGTAAAATCCCATGACTAGTTCAGCACTAATCCTGGGGTGTTCTGGCAGGATTACTGAGATGTGAGTAATCTCATGAGTTAGGACTGGGGGAAAAAAGGAAATCTGAGACTGGGAAGGATAGTTTTGTATACTGGCTGTACCACTTACAAACCCCCTTGATTTCCTGAACTACTTCAGCTAATCCTGGGTATGAGAACCATTATTCCCCCTTTTCTATCTGATCAAATGCTCACAAGTTTTTATATATCCTCATATCAGATTTATGTTTATTTAGGCCTTAATAATTTTAAGAAAACAAAAGTGATAAAAATTCAAATAGATGTTGTTTCTAAATTTTTTATTGTTTATTTAAATTTTTAAAGATTTTATGTATTTATTCATGAGAGACACAGAGGGAGAGGCAGAGACACAGGCAAAGGGAGAAGCAGGCTCCCTGTGGGGAACCTGATGCAGGACTCCATCCTGCGACCCCAAGATCACACACTCTGAGACGAAGGCAGACGCTCAACCACTGAGCCACCCAGGTGCTCCTGTTTATTTAAATATTGATTAACTTTCAAGTTGTGGCAAATGTTAGCCAAACCATTCTGAGTTTTAAAGCATTCTCTCTCAATAAATCTTTCAGATTAGCATATGCTTCCTATCTTTTCACCAAAAACTGCAACACACATTTATGTTGATAATTTTGTCCTATTTTTATTAAAATAATTTTCTCTTTAAAAAAAAGACAGAAGCTGATTATATTTCAATGTCAGTCATATATAGTATGCCTATGATTTGTATCTAAGTAGTTCCTCCTGAAAAAGACAGGCAATATTTGGTCCCATTAAAATTTAAATCCAGGTTTAAAATTGATTCAATTTTAATTTCATTTTATAGTTTTATTATAATAGTGAACTTAATTCGTGGATTTAATTTTAAAACTTAGAAGGAAGTCACAAAATTCCTCATAAAAATAATTTATTTAAAGGTATCAGAAATTTTAACAAGTAATATTTGCTATCTTACTCTGGTTAGCATGACCCTAAAGAGCAATCCCCACCCTCCACCCCTGGGATGGTACGTTGGAGGACATAGAGGAAGATCAGTGCTTTTTTAGCATGAATGTGGGGCAGACACTGGGAACAGTTTTACATATTTAGTTTCATCTAGTCCTCAACAACTTGTGAAGGGCAATTGTTCTTATCTCATCTTACAGATAAAGAGAGTAAGATTGGGGCATTTGGGTGGCACAGTCAGTTGGGCTTCTGACTCTTGATTTTGGCTCGTGAGATTGAGTCCTGTATTAGGCTCCATGCTCAGTGCAGAGGCTGCTTGAGATTCTCTTTCTTCCTCTCCCCTCTGCCCCTTCCCTCATGATCTCTCTCCAAAATAAATAAATCTTTTTTTCTAAAAAAAGAGGGTAAGATTAAGGAAACTGTCCAACAAGATCACAGAGCAGGTGACAGTTGGACCATGAAACAAGGCAGGTCCGAAAACACCACACTGACTCAGTCTAGACAGGAGTTGAGGGCTCCCACTTCTCTTCCTGACTCATCGCTAGGACAATTCCTTTGGTTACCTCAAACATAAAATAATATTTATACTCCTTCCCAGGCCTCAAATACTATCTCTCTTCTTAAAAGGGTAACTATTTTTAACATGATGTTCTACCCAGGCCTTTGAATGTTTAATGGATTAAATATTTTTGGAAAGCATCTATATCTAATAAACTGGAAGCATAGGTCTTTGTACAGTATACTCTGCTTTTTTATTTCATGGCACATCATAATGGCCAAGTTAGAGGCCCTTTCCTGGTGGTTTGAGACTTGATTTATGCTATACATCCAGTCTACTGAAACTACAATTCACAACACAAGTTCTGAAACTGGTAATTACTACAATTTTAACAAAAGATGGATTACCCTGTATTCTTCAAGTTGACCAAGATATAGTATAACCTCCTATTTTTCTGAATTCGCTTTGCTAAGAGTCAGGACTTTTTGAACAACTGCAGAAGAGAATGTTTTGGGCAGGAACTCCCTGAAGAAGCAAAGAATACTTTTACACTATGAATGGGGCCAAAACATATATTGGCTTGTCTGTATTTGACCAAATACCCCATTGAAAGACAATACAACCTTTCAAATTTTAGTATAGTGAAGCTTTACTCTTACCTCTTTCCTTCACTTTTCTAAAATGAAATAAAATAACTGAATTGTAGTTCAGATCTACAAACGTTCAACAATCCACCTCTAAGGCCAGTAGCATAGGAGGCACCAGAAGAAGTTCAACAAAGGATATTGCACTCACAAGGGTTCCTGAAAAGTTCACCCAGAAAACCACAGGGGATAGAGATTCGATGCAAAAGCTAGATTTGAGAAGACCATGGAGAATAAGACATGGATTTGATGTGACGGAAGGTATATTTGAGTTCTGGAACTCAAGGAATTCAGGAACTCCTTCTGAGTTCCCAGAGGTGGGAACTGTTTCAGGCCCCTGAGATGGTGAGCTGACAAAATGAGAGAGTTTGCCCTATAGAAGTCTTGCTTTCACTCATGGTCACAGATGGAACTGTGGACTGGGAACTGGAAGTCAGGTTGTGCTGTTCCACTACCTTTTTTGGATGCCAATGTGGAAGGATAACCATACTCAATAATCAGATTGGATACCAGCACAGGCAGTCTTAAATTAAAGCCTCAAACACAATGCCAAAAATACCACTCAGGAAAGAAGAACAGAGAAAAGACCAATTCTCAGTTTGTTTGATTTTAATCTGACAGAGAAATCATCAGTACATTAAAATTTACATTTAAGGTAATTGATTGTCTTCTGATATGAGGAATGGGGGCTCAACATAAAAATTAAGTTTAATTTTGGGAAAATATGAAAAGTTAGATGTTTATTGCTGAATTTATAGCCTAAAAATAGCATATGCATTTGGTCTAGTCTGTACAACCTGACTTTTCTCCACTGATTTAGTTATTTCTTTCACTATGCTACAATGACTATGCAAGTCATGCTTGCTCCCTTTATTCCTCCTAGAGGGAATATTTTTTTTAAAAAGTCAAATTTGATGTAACCCAGAATTCTCAAGAAGAAAATATTGTGATACAAAAACACACTATGTTCAGCACCATGGATGCAAAGACTAGTCAAACTAAAGAACAAAACAAAACAGCACAGAAAGAGAAGATGGCATACCAACCCCCATTCAATTACCTGAACAAGAAGAATTTATCCCAGTCATGGTAAAATTATTATTGCTTAATTCTCTGACATCATGCTGAAGCATTTTCTAATAACTCCATTTGATCCCAGGCTAATACTATTGGGTAATGTCCCAGGATATCTAACTAAAAATCCACACCAACAAAAGTACAGGCAGTATATAGGCTGTGGTGTTCCTGACCGCAGAAATTGATACACTGATCTGCCTTTATGGACTGATAGAGGTAAACCACAAAAACATATAGTTTTTTTTTTTTAATTTATTTGTGATAGTCATACAGAGAGAGAGAGAGAGGCAGAGACACAGGCAGAGGGAGAAGCAGGCTCCATGCACCGGGAGCCTGACATGGGATTTGATCCCGGGTCTCCAGGATCACACCTTGGGCCAAAGGCAGGCGCCAAACCGCTGCGCCACCCAGGGATCCCAAAAAACATATAGTTTTATTTCACCAGTCTAATGCTCAATTTAACAATGTTATTTCAGCTTTTCTTGACTAACTATACTAAATTCCTGTTCTTCAAATGCTCTCGGAACCAGCTCTTTTATTCTCCATCTTGTTCCATCAATAATGGGTTAAATAAAACTAGGACACTTGCCAAAGAATAACTTTAAGAAGAATTGTGCTTTTGCCTTCCAATACAGTAGAAAACAATAAATAATTATATAAATTTTTTTAAAAAATAACACCCTCTCTGAAATGCCCCAAATAATCTGGAATCCATACTGAGGAATATCAATGAAGAAGGGGTGAGTTCTATAGGATGTCTGGATGACTCAGTTGGTTAAACAACTGATTCTTGATTTTGGCTCAGGTCATGATCTCATGGTCCTGTAATGGAGCTCTGCTTTG
This sequence comes from Vulpes lagopus, assembly GCF_018345385.1. Lineage (NCBI taxonomy): Eukaryota > Metazoa > Chordata > Mammalia > Carnivora > Canidae > Vulpes > Vulpes lagopus. The sequence continues at coordinate 17,616,848 of NC_054842.1, read as the reverse complement.
GGCTCCATGCTCAACAGGGAGTCTGCTTCAAGATTTTCTCTCTGGCCCTCCCACCACGTGCTCTCTCTTAAATTAATTAATTTTAAAAAATTGGTGAAGTATAAGATATATGAGAGGGCAGGTGGTTGGGTAGGCCAGAATAAAGAGGTCTCTTGCCTCTTTCTCATTAATATTGGCTCCAATTGTCACACTCTTTAATATTCAAATTACTACATGACAGTAATTCAAAGGGGATTGTAAACACTCTGAAACTATTTTTAAATTCCATTAAAAAGTATTACTAGGGAACCCTGGGTGGCGCAGCGGTGTAGCGCCTGCCTTTGGCCCAGGGCGCGATCCTGGAGACCCGGGATCGAATCCCACGTCGGGCTCCCGGTGCATGGAGCCTGCTTCTCCCTCTGCCTGTGTCTCTGCCTCTCTCTCTCTCTCTGTGTGACTATCATAAATAAATAAAAATAAAAAAAAAAAAGTTTAAAAAGTATTACTAAAAACAGTTTGGAATTTGAGAGCTTAGCCTTTCTCCATTGATTCAATTATTTTGTACACTGTCAGGATCCATCCAAGCCACATTGACCTCCCTTTCTTCCAACCAGAGGGTGGTGTTGCTTTCTTCCCCTCCTTCCACTTAGCCTTTCTATCAGGGCAAAAAAACCCAGGGAAGGGTTGTGAGCTAACATTTAACAGCCAATTTGCAATTTGCGAATTATGATCTTGGATTGGAACCATCAATAACATCTGTGAGACTGAGTATCTCTTTGGAAAGACATTATCTTACAAAAACGTGAAAAGAATCTACATCTCTAGGCAGCATTCACCTGGGACCTGTTTCCCTTGGCAGGAAGAATTAGGAAGCAAATCACCACTGGTAAAAAATTTGTTGTATCCCACCCCTTCCCCAGTCTTAAATCTAACATTAAAATATCACTGTTCCCTATTTTTTACATAATCATAAGATGACTTATGCAGTTGCTCTCAATAGCAAGGATAAACAATGGTTTATACAGTGGTAGTCTGTATTGGCTACTTAGTAAATAGTTTTTAGGGGCCTGACCTCAGAGGAAGTACTCAAGATATATGTAAACTATATAGAGATGCTTACAATTTGGTTGGGAAATCTAACCAATATATCCAAATCTCAACAAACAATATAAGAAAGTATATAATTATATGCCAAATTACATGGTATAGACTAGTATTATAAGAAATTTGATTAAAATCCAGTGAGCACTTTTGTTATAGGATAACCATGCAATTGCCATGCAACAAAACAAGAGAAGGCATGTACTCCAAGTCACTTTGGCAATTGTAAAATTTAGTATTAATTGCTTTATGTCAATAACTAACTTGAAAGTAAGCTACTGAAGGTTGCTCATGACAAGGACTGGAATATTAAGCCATGCTCTCTGGAATACTTGGATGAAACACTGACTACTTTATTTAGATCTGACCTTTATGAACAAAAGTCTTAAATATAAAAATAGCTTCTCAGTCATCTAGTAAGAAAGCATAATTAAGAACAGAAATCATGAAGCGACAATTTCTATTCAAAATGCAGAACATATGAATTCCCATCTATCAGCTCAGTGCTTGGCTGTTTGATGCTGAGAAATGGAAAAGTTAGCAAGGGAGAGGGAAATGACAGTGTTAATCCAGTCAAATTAGGCCATACTCTAGGTCGACATTACATTTGCACTTTAAATTTGGGTTTGATTGATGTTCCCCAAAATTCACATTTGACCCATGCTAATGGCATACATATAATTAAAATGTACTCTGTGTACTCAACAAAGGATACATTTCTCATAATATGTTTTGGTATGATTTAGTTTCCACAAATATGTGGTACCATGTCTCCTACTTCAAGAGGAAAGACTTGTTTTTTGTTGTTGTTGTTGTTTTTTAGATAAAACACCACATATTTTCTGCCTTCAAAACATCCAGTTGTTAGATGGACACACAACAGAACCAGCCAATTATTTTTAAGCAACTGAAGTCTCCGAAGAAATGGGGTACTTAATATAGCATAACCTTACATAGTAAGTAGATTGGATATAAAACTTTCCCAATTCTCTTTTCTTTCTATTGATTATATCACAGAGTAAATTAGTATAGAGCAAGTGTGTCATCCCCAATTCTCAAATAGTAACTAATATTCTTTCATAACAAAGAAAAGACCTTAGGATAAGTAGATAATAATATCCACTTAGAATTTAATAATATTGTTTTGCTTATACTTCATTTTATAATTGCCATCTATTTTTGGCAAGTGATTCTATATTGGTTTCCCATTTGTAGCAATAATATAAACTCTCCTTTAACTAAATTTAAGTTGAGGAAGTGAGTCAAATTAAGGAAACCTATATTAGGAAAATAGTAGTACAGATGATACTCAGATATGGTCAAACTTGTACAATGGTAAATCATCAGTGATCAAAATTAAGAAATAGAGGTAAAATATTTAGCATGTTAAAAATGAGCATTCGTTCATTCAGTCCATGTTAGTGTTAATAGCTTCATCCATACAAGATAGAAGTTCCTAAGTTTTCATTTCTGTTAGTGAAGAAGTGCATGTATCTGTATATGGATACATCATATGTATAAAATAGGCATAAAATAAATTCTTTACCTAATCTAGTTAGTATCAAAAGACAGAACAGAAGGAATTTAATAGTGTTAACTTGAAATGGTTCCATAGTTTACAGTTCTACAGGAGTTTGGAGGTGCATTAAGTACTGCTGCATCACCACAGTATGAACCTAGAAGTTCACATTAGGAGTACCAGATAGAGAAAATCATATTACAATATAGCCACTTGGTACTCTAAAATCATAGCTCTCACCGTATTTTCTGCCATAGCATATGGAAAATGATGTTTACATTCCAGTTATGGCCCTGGGAACACATCCAGGTTTTAACAAAATTCTTCCCTCCCTGATAATTTTTTTCCGGAATATTTAGACAATACAAGGCTGTGGCTGTTGGTTATACATAATGTTCATTTTGATCCAAAAAAGTGAAATCAAATGTCAAATAAATTAAAATACATTAATATAGGATGCTTGTAGAAAAATAATCATCTACACATTTCAGTGCTTTACCTATTCTGAGTAACAAATATTCAAGATATAAGTTACAACTGCCCAGACTAATAGTGTCTCATGACACATTGGTCCAAACTTGTTTCCCTATTGTTGGAGAGCTCTATTAATGTCACCTTTTCATTTTCTTAGTTAGGCTAGAGACACAGAGGTAACAACTGGAATGCAGCATGATTTGCAGATGAGGTAAGCTAAGTGGATAGCCTGGTTCCAGCTGTTTGTGATTTGATAAAGTAACAATAGTCCAAACTTAGCCACCACACTTTAAAAAGTATGACTTCTGTATTAAGCAGAAAAGTAATTTTGCACTAAGATGGATAAAAATAAAGATTTATTTTATTCAACAGCAGAATAACCCATAAGTACCAACCCAAATGTTCTCCTATGCACTAATGTGTCTACAATATTAGTAGAAACATAGCTCCCTTATGGGTGCATGTCAGCACTCACTGACAACATTATAGAATATTCTTTTTTTTTTTTATTTTTTTTTTTATGATAGTCAGAGAGAGAGAGAGAAGCAGAGACACAGGCAGAGGGAGAAGCAGGCTCCATGCACCGGGAGCCCGATGTGGGATTCGATCCCGGGTCTCCAGGATCGCGCCCTGGGCCAAAGGCAGGCGCCAAACCGCTGCGCCACCCAGGGATCCCCTAGAATATTCTATAATATCTGCCAGATATTTTTAAAAATTGAATGCTCTAACAAACTAAGTCTAAGAAATATATGTAAACTGTGCTATAATGCAGTTAGTTTGTTTAAAGGTCAAGAGATCAGACAAATTTTATGGACATAAAATAAGTCTTAAACTGGGCTAATTCAACATGCCCTTTAGGAAAAGAAATTCCTATTATGCATCACAACAGAGCTGTGAGTTGTTTACATAAATACGTTCTTCTGTCCTTGCTATTATAAAATCAATTAACAACCATTTTAGCTTCATGATTATGTTATGTATGAACTCACCTTATGCCAAACAGCATGGTCAGCATGATAGCTATGGACATCTTAATAACAAAACCACCTTATTGCATCTATGAGGGTATAAATGGCCCCAGACTGTCAGTAACTCTTCCAAAGCAAATTTAATAAATACGAAGACACGGACTAATCTTATAGTAAATCAATTCACATCGCTTATGTTCACCATAGGTGTTAACTCTACAAAAGAATATGAATTAAGGAAGCCAAAATGAAAACAGCATTGAGCAATATTGCAAATTAATCAAAATAGTAAAATAGAACTATATACCGAAGAGTCATATATTCACACATATGTTAAAAGCACAATCACCATACTTTTTCCCTGAATTGTCCAGGTTTAGCTAACAGTTTAACTATTACTGTTGTACTTTGGTCCTCTTCAATAGAAATTTGCAACATTAACTAGCACACTCTGTTTTTCACCAAACCATTACTATAAACTTTTATGTTTTAAGAACCCATAATTTTTAAATTATTAGAAAAACAATGTGATATCATATTGTTTTAATCAAATACAAATAGAAATAACCAAAAAGTACTATCTGTGTCATAATAAAGGAGATGGACCAAGATAAACTTAACTCCCTCATATTATATAAGTTATAGAACCTATAGGTTAACCTATAGGTTATAGGTTTATATAAAGCTTATAGAAAAATGAATATAGAGCACCTGGGTGGATCAGTCGGTTAAGTGTCCAACTCTTGATTTTGGTTCAGGTCATGATTTCAGGGTATGAGACTGAGCCCTGTGTTAGGTTCCAGGCTAAGTGTGGAGTCTGACTAAGATTCTCTCTCTCTTCCTTTCCCTCTGCTCCTCCCCCTGCCCCCTTCTCTCTCTCTAAAAACACACACAAAATATAAACATAAAAGTTACCATTTTTTTTTTGCTAGTAGGTATGCATTTTAAGCACAAATAATTTAACTGGTTAACATCCCCACCAAAGCAGAAATGTAAAAAAAAAAAGAAATAAAAATAAAAATAAAAAAAAGCAGAAATGTAAATTTTAGAAAAACAGCCTATAATATTTCAATCAAATAAGTGAACACAGAAAGCATTTTGATACTGTTAAATTGCCAAACTAATAACGGTTGACAAACAAAATGAAATTCTCCTGCTGTTTGTATTAAAATTACCTCCCAAGCATCATTCAGACATTTCAGGCCCAACTATAATTCTGTGTTCGCCCATTGTATGCTTGACATCAACTTGATCTAATAAGTACTACCATGATCTTTGAGATTGCGAAGAATCACAGCGGGAAGGCTATGGGACTGCCACCCCGTCACTAACTCGGCCTCTAGCTCCTTAATGTGGGCCCTGAGCATGAGGGGTGGTACTTTCAGAAGCAGGTCAAGAGGCAGCAAAGCTGAAGAAATAAAAGGGGGAAAGATATGAAACTGTAACATAAATCACACTGCATATCAGAGAGGCATGTGTGAATTTGTTACTGCCAACACAGAATTACCTGGTCTTGGTCTGGATCCAACTCCACCAGTGAAGTCCCTGAAAAGAGAATTAGAGGCTGTTAGAGGACTTACTCAACTTGGATTTGACTAACATTGACTAAAAGCCTATATCTTCTATGGTTTAAATATAAAAATTTTAAAAAAGATTATCTTCCCTCCAGATGCTCTGAATAGCTTAATAAAGAAGAAAATAAATGCATTCAAACCCACAACGGACCTCGCATTCCATAGGCACATGGAAAAACCCTGTCTCATCACAGTGCTTTATAAAAGCTCTAAGAATGATTAAGAGCCTATATTTTAGCGTTTTGGGAATTTTCTTATTATACTTAAAATCAAAATGATGATGTTATATTAAAAGTAAGTATTTAGAGGTACATGGGGAGCTCAGTCAGTTAAGCACCCAACTCTTGATTTCAGCTAAGGTCATGACTTGGGGTCATGAGATCAAGCCCCAAGTCCAGCTCCATGCTCAGTGGGGAGTCTGCAGAAGATTCTCTCCCTCTCCTTCTACCCCTTCCCCCTGCTTGTGCTCTCTCTCTCTCTAAAATAAATAAATAAATAAATAAATAAATAAATAAATAAATAAATAAATAAATAAATCTTTTAAAAAATAAGTGTTTAAGGGCACGTGGGTGGCTCAGTCAGTTGAGCATCTGACTTTTTTGCTCAGGTCATGATCTCACGGTCATGACATCAAGCCTTGCCTCAGACTCTGTGCTCAGCAGGGAGTCTGCTTGAGATTCTCTCTTTCCTTCTTCCTCTGCCCCACCACCCAACTCTCTCTCTCTTTAATATAAATAAAATAAGCCTGTAAAAATATGTTTAAAATTTTGCATGTAGTGTTTTTCTATGTTTTGTTCCTGTTGTCTTAAGAAAGAAATTATAACTCTTTCTATGAAATGACTTTTGCATTTAAGAGGATGACATATTTCCTTAAGTTTCCAGTGTTATTAACATTACTTGTTTGCCTTGCCCTAAGATTCCAGACTTCCTGATCATTTTACATTTTTGTTCTCAGAGCCTTCCACCCCATGGAGGTGGCCTTACAGCCTATCAGGGCCAGCTGTAAATACGTTCAACTTTGTTCTTTCCACTGTTATCTCAAGCAAATTTCTTAATAGTTATTTTAGAATGAAATAAGAAACATCTGTGCCGTGACAAGTTATAAGAACTATATTAAATTGAATGCAACAAAATTTAATGCAAATTTCAGTCCAACAAAAACATACTGAACATCTCATCTCCTACATTCAAGGCACGTGATAGGTATCTGCTGAATAGGAATGAAGGGAGGAACTTAAATACAAATAAACATGGCTAATAAATCTCTCAACCTAACATTTTCATTTTAAGCATAGAATTCTTGATACATAAATGCAACACATACCCAAGTTATGAAGCAAAACAAAACTGGCACTCATTTGCCCACTGCCCAACTCTAAAAACTGGTACTCATTTATCCACTGCCCAACTAGAGTTCTAGAATAATACCAAAATCTTTGCATCCAATGGTAAGTTCCTTCCCTATCCTCTTCCACTCCTCCTAACTACCCCCCAAGCCAGCTATCTCCTGATCCCATTATTTTCTCTGTCCCTTTCCCAGTCCAAGTTCTCAAGTCAGTGGAATTTGCCAGTCTTATATAGTTAATACACTCTCCCTAGTTCTGGGATAAGGGCCATGTTTACAGGAAAGACAACAGGTAACTCTTGCCCTCAGAAAGTTCAAAGGGGTTCATAATCTCAGTAGTATCCACATATGGGCAGAATGCCTCCTGGCTGAGCCGAGGAGCAGAACATCTGTTCTAGCACCTCATATCCTTGCTTACACTGATAAATCACAGCACATGGAAGTGAGTAACCCTGTGCCTTAGCCTTCTAGTCAGGTCTAGCACTGTCCAACAAAAATATAATGCACACCACGAACATATGTTTAAATTTTCTGGGAGCCATATTTTTAAAAAGTAGAACCAAAAAAGTGATGTTAATTTTAAGAACATATTTTATTTAACCAAATATATCGAAAATATTATCATTTCAGCAGGCACTAACTATAAAAACTAATGAGATATTTGACATTGTTTCATATTTAAATCAATAGTAAAATGAAATTAAACAAGTCTTTCCTCAGTCACGCTAGCTACATTTCATTTCAACTGTTCAAGATTCACATGTGGCCAGTGAACTCCATATTCAATAGTGCATGCCAACCTCTTCTCTGGAAGATGTTGGTCACTGTCTTCATAAACATTATGACCGAGGCTAACGGTCATGCCACATAGCTGCTAAGCCTGCAATAACTCTTGGCCTATCTTATATCTTAAATGGTGAATTATAATGTAACTCATGGAGATCTTTTACTCCTAAGGTTATAGGTACTTTTGATAGCTGATAACCACTCATATGCCGAATTAAATAGATGACTATTCCAGGTGTCCTGGAGAATCCAAAATTTCAAACATTTTTACGAATTAAAAAATGGGCTAGAGATGTACATGAAACAGACTATCCTGACAATGCTGAGCTGCTGCCAACTTTGCTACTCCTTAATATAATTCTAAATTCCTCTTGAATGAACTTTAGGGGATCTTTAACCTAACCATCACACATTCATTCAAACAATATTTATTAAGGGCCTACTATGTGGAGAAACTATGCCAGACAATAGAGAAAAGGTGGTGAAAAGAAATAGTCCCTAGCCTTGGAATTTACAAGCTTGTAGAGGTATGGAAGAAAAACTGTTAATTTCTCTGGAGATTATATCCTGGATCCTAAGAAAGAATAGTCATCTGAAATTTCCAAATAGAACAGACTCATTGTAGCCAGAAGTGACAGCAGTTAACTATATGAATGCTGGGGCCACAGATGGGACAAAAGATTGAAATTATGCAGAGCCTGAGGGAAGTCTGCCTCTAGACTGAACTGGATTGAGTGTTTATGTCCAATAGAGCATTATGGCTGCAAAAGATAGTTTCTCATGATTGCATAAGCTGGAAAACAGAAATAATTTAACATAAAGAGAACATTCCAGAAATGTTTCCTGGTGAAAAGGCTTCATATAATGAAGCTTGTGTCCTCTGAAACTTTTGAAATGGGAAGTAATTAATAGAACTTCAGGCTGATGAAACAGAATTTCAGGGGAATGGAAGGTTTCAAAGGATTTTGAAAGGTCATCCCTTCCAACTCTCTTTAGATCTGGGATGATTTCATCCAGATTTTATAAGCCAAAGCAGAAACTGAAATGGATTTGGGTGTTAGCCTACAATTTCCACCCCAAACCAATTATAGGTAAGGTGAAGACTGAAAGTATTAGGCTTTGCAATTTTTTAAATCAACTTTTCACTGAATGCAGGGTAAATTATTTGGATAATTATTGTGTCAGAGGAGTCCCGGCCATGAGGGAGACAGAGTTCTAGAATTTTATATCTTGTAAAATTCTTTTGAATATACTCTGAATCAAGGAAATATTTTCACATGTATGGGAGGTGCATTACATAATTTAGTTCAGTTGCGAAATGTATTAGTACTAGCTGATGTTGGTAAAAAAGGAGAAATATTTAACATTATGAAATGAAAGGGATGACTTACTGTATTAAAACAATGCCTTCTGAGGCTATGGTAATCACACCATCTGAGCTAACTAGCACTTTACTTCTTGGAAATCTCTTTCAAGTAGCGACATTCATAAACATGTCCTGTGTGAAAGAACAGCATTATGCAGGGTTGAGTTCTCCTGTCACCTATCAATAATGTTAACAGAGATGATGTCACTCCAGGAAAGGAGAATAGTGCCCCTGTGGCTCTCCACTCCTACTCCAATAACAGCTAGAAACAAACAAGCAATTAGCCACATAAGTTTACAACTTGCACAGAAAAGGAATAAAGCAGTCTTACTGATAACAAATTATTTCTGTAAGACTGCTTGATTGTGACATAGGCAGATAGTCTAGGTTGATTCTGGCAAGTAGTGATCAAGCAGTAGTTATTTAATTTAATTTAAGTAAAACTAGATGTGGGTTATGAAAAGGTGAAGTAGAGAATACCCACAGGTCAAAATAAGCCAAACTTCTGCTGAAAGGAGGCAAGATCTGTAGGTCCTGAGGTTACACAAAGGTCTTTTTGGTTACATATATGATGCTGGATAATCTCAAACATCCACATTCACCTTTGATGTGACTCAAAAACTAGAGTCAGATCACATCCTTGAATACAATTATGCATACCCTGATTTATCAAAGAAGTTGTGAACCACAGGCATCTTCAATACTGCAAACATCCGATGCCTCATACCAACCTGCTAACTATACCCCGTTGCCTTGGCAACAAGATGCAAGCAGGCATGGAGAAATCTTGTTGCCTGAGCAACAAAATCTTTAAAAAACAATAAGGCCTTAAGCTGTGGCTATGGCAAAGGCTTATAGGTTCAAATCAGTAGGTGGGATTTTAGTCCTATTTCAATGAAAGATATAGAATTTTTGCTAACAGTTATTCACCTATTAATTAACAAGTATTTGTGGGCTGGCACCTGTGTGCAATCACTGCACCCTGAGAAATGCAAAGATGGATCAGGTATCATCTGGTATGTGCCAATACGCAAAAATAAATATTAATTGAAAAAATGAATGGTCTTAAGAAAGCCATAATACAATGGCCAAAGCTTACTAGGACTGAATGTATGAAATAATTAATGAGGTTGAAGCCCCTGAATGCATTCTCAAGTTCCACTATATAGGATAATTTATTTGTAAATTGAAATAAAATGTTATAATTCACTGGATTAGAAGCATCTATCTATCTATCAATGTACTGAGACTATAAAATCCAGATTAGAAACTGGTAAAAGTCAATCCCATTCTTAATTCTTTCCTGAAAAGTAGCAATGGAGGCAAGAGATTTTATTAGATTATTTAGATCACTGAAAATGATTAAAGTTAGAAATTTCAAAGGAAATCCTAATTATTGATTTTTTTGGTTTCTTACTAATCCAGCTCTTGACTAACTCCATCAATGTCCACAAAACATCAAACAGTAACAATAAGGATATTCATTTAATATGATTATATCAAAAGAGATAGTATTTTGTGACAGATGGCTATGAAAAGTGAATTCTTCTTTCTCTCTTACTCCTTAGGATTTCACAGATGTACACATCAAAATAAAAGATGATTTCCACAAACACTATCATGTACTTCAACCTTTCTCAATATATATGTGGAGTTCAAATCTCTAAAACTAGGAATGGAAAAATGGTATAACCACTCTTAAAAACAGTTTGGTAGTTTTTTAGAAAGTTAAGCACACATCTGCCATAGGTTCCAGTCATTTCACTTTTAGGTATTTACCCTAAATTTATTTATGTATTTATTTATATTTTTAAAAATATTTATTTATTTGAGAAAGAGAGAGAGAAAGAAACGGAGAGAGCATGGTGGGGAGGGCCAGAGGGAGAGGAAGAGAGAGAGTCTCAAGCAGGATATTCTGAGCACCCTGAGCACAGAGCCACATGTGCAGCTTGATCTCAGACCCTGGGATCATGACCTGAGCCAAAATCAAGAGTCAGTTGCTCAATCTACTGAGCCACCCAGACCCCTCAACCCAAGAGTTTTAAAAATATGTATCCATGGAAAGACACAAATGCTCATCACAGCTTTATCTGTAATAGGCAAGTACTGGCACTCAATGTCCATTAACACATGAATAGAAAACAAACCATGATAAATCCATACAATGGACTACTGCTTCACAATAAAAAGGAATGAACTATTAATATACTATGAAAACAATATGGACAAATCTCCAAATAATTATTCTGCTTAAAAGAAACCAGACAAATAAGAGTATGTACTGTATAATCTCATTTAGATGAAATTCTAAAATGCTGAGTAATCTAGAGTGCAACAAGCAGATTAATGATTGCCTGGTGGGGGAGAGTTAGGAACATAAGTGAAGGTACAAACAGACATGAGGACATTTTTAGGTGAATATGTTCACTATCCTATTGTTATTTCATAAGAACATAAATATTCAAAATGTATCCAAATTTACATTTTAAATACATGCAATTTATTTTGTGGGAATTATACCTCATTGAAACTGTTAAAACTTCTCACATTTTCATTCAAAAAGTCATTCAAATAGACTATCACATGACTTGTGAGCATTTGTTAAAAGCATTTTATAAAAAATATGCCATAAAATTCATTTTTGTCTGCCTTTCGTTACTTACTAGGTGGAACTTATTGTTAGTCAATTCTAGTTATCTCATGGTTCTACATCCTCAGAGAGCTAACTGGTTAGCCTTTAGTAGAATGATTCTATTGCAATTAAGGCAGCTACTTGGTGACACTCAGATTGATAAACATCTGTAAGAGTAACCCAAGTGACACTCCTCTTAATGACTCTTCAATAACATACAAAGAATGAAGATGTAAAGTCAAATGTCCATTCTAGTAAGTCAAAAGCCTAAAAGAAAATTATACTATGTGACTATACATATAGTATGAATAACCTGTTTATTGTTAGGAAATGTAGGTCAAAAAGAAGCTCCCAAGGTCTACTTCTGTAGAATGTAAAAAAAATGCTACATTTGACATCTCCAGATTTTCTGGGGGGTCAAGAATACTCTGGGAATGGCTACATGGATGGCAACTTGGTTGGGGAGATATCATGTCTAGAGACTTGGAAATGGAGATTTGGAGACTCACCTCTGCTTTGTGAATGACTATAGTTCCAGAGCTGAGGAATGGGGTTCTCTTTACTGATCTGGCACCTCAGCTTTCAGTTTGGCTTTTAGTACTTTTGGAGATTTGGGGATGGAGGCCTGAGATTCTGGGGAGGATTTTTGCAAGGAAAAGGGCCCAAAGGAATTATTGGCTGATTTCATGTCATTTCTGCTAAGTAGTTCATAGAAGGAACAATTACTTCTAAGAGTTGAGCCTGGAAAACATTTCATCATCTAGTAATGTCTTGGATCACCAGGATGCCCTCCAGTTCTAATAGGATGTTTTCTCTCACCAGCCTTGATACCAGTATTTCTCTGAGGAGAGCAGAAGCTGCCTTTCCTAGTTCCATTTGCAAGTCTATGCCAAGTTATCTGGGAGGTACTTTGGTTCTTTAGCAGACAACTGGCTTAAAATCTGGCCCTTGAGGGATCCCTGGGTGGCTCAGCGGTTTGGCGCCTGCCTTTGGCCCAGGGCGCGATCCTGGAGACCCGGGATCGAGTCCCACGTCGGGCTCCCGGTGCATGGAGCCTGCTTCTCCCTCTGCCTGTGTCTCTGCCTCTCTCTCTCTCTGTGTGACTATCATAAATAAATAAAAAAATTAAAAAAAAAAACTTCTTTTAAAAAAAAAAAAAATCTGGCCCTTGAAATCTAGGGTGACGAAAGTTCAGAATTTATGCTTAAGTTTCCTCTCTGAACAATTTTAGCCAAAACCAAATTTGAATTCTAAGCTCTAGTAAATATGCTCAGGTCAAACATGTACTTACCTGTGGGCTTTTTCTCAGTGAGATTAATTCTCTTATTTTAAGAGCCAATTAAGGCACCCCAAAGAGGAGAGGTGCCCCGGTCTCAATATAACTGGTCCCCTACTTTTTATATATACAGAAAAGCAAAAATTTCTCAGGCTTGATTTTCTATTTATTTTTATTCTATTTCATAGCTTTGCTATCTTGTTTTAGGTTCTAACTTCTATTTTAGCATCTAAATATTTTCTGTTATGTCACTTTGCTCTTTTCTTTTAGATTCTAACTTCTCATTTAGCTTCTAAAAATTTTGCAGGATGGCTTCACATTTCACATAGGTAAACCAAGAAACCCAGAAAGTTCCTAAACAAGTTAGATTGCAAATAACTTTAGATTTAATGCCTTTTAATTTAGAGAATTATAAACACATTTTAGAGTTGTCTTCTTTTAATTTAGAGAAGCTCTGGGGATTACTTGGAAGGAATTAAAAAGTCATTAATCTCCTCTCCCCTCATTTGGCATGAATCATAGGATGTCTTTTTTCATCTCTTCTCTCCTGAAGTCTGCCCTTATTGCCCGGTAACACTCTGAGTTCCTTGAGGGAAGAGAGCTCGTCTTAAACTAATCTGTGTTCCCTGATGGGGTGTCACACAGAACCACACATGGCACAGCTTTCAAATGTTATTTTAGCTCAGGTCTTATTTACCTATGCACCTTCCGATCCATCAAGCTCAACATTTGGGCCAATTTCCATTTTCCACCTGTTGACTTGGTCAGTAACCACAAGTTAAAGGTGTTAATGTAATTACACTCTGTAATATTCCTTTTCAATGAGTTTCAGATTGAACTTCTCTTTTCTGTTGATTCCAGTTTACCCAATTTGCTAGAAAATGTTTAGATAATGACTAGCTTTTAAAAGCCATTTCAAGCTCTAAAGTATATAAAACACACGTTTCTTTTGTTTCTGAAGGGTTGGACTTCAACTGAATTCTTGCAAATAAGACAATTTTCCATGATTCTTTTTTAGAAAAAAAAGACTAGAATTACTTAACAATTCCAAGATGCCTAAATTCATCTAATTGGGAATTCCCACTTTAATATAAAATTCTTTTAACTGAGGAGTAAAATCCATACATCATAATGTACTTTTGTACAAAAATATTTGTTTTGCATTTCTTCTATACATTTAAGCAACTTTATTTCACTGAATAAAGTATCCACTAATGGAAAAAAGCCTTTTGGTGATGTTCTTAAAATTATAAATAATAACAAATCTGGGGATAGCTAGATTCCAGAGGGTGCTTGCTAATTATTTTACAGGAGAATATGTGGGACATTTTCCTATATAAATGTTGTTCCAAGCAGTTGGATAAAATTCCATATCAGCTCACGAAAGTCCACTGAAGTCATGAGTGGTTAAGATAGAAGCTCTGATGCCAGAGTTGAGGAGGACAAACCTACCCTGTGGTACCATGCCTTCAGACCCCCAGCACCAAAGCCACATCTCCCAGCCCTGTCTCCTCACTGGCTGAGCTAAATAAGCAAAAGCTCCCATGGCTCCAGGCTCCTATGTGTGGTTTTCTCTGTGGAAAGTGCAAGCAGAGGTGGTGGCTTAAGGACAAGAAGCCAGAAGGTAGGAAATGGGAGGAAACTGCAAGCCTGGGAAATTCCTTGTAATTCAAGTCCCAAGTCCTCCAAATGCTCCATTCTGATTCTCCTTGGGATTTGGGACTGTTTCTCTTTCCCTTGCTCTCTCCACTACTTCTAACCATCACTTCTCTGCATATTGGCCCATTAAAAAATGTGTATGCTTCCCTCAGTGATCCAGATGGTATTTTATGCTGATAGGTTTTCATTGGGTTTTTGTTACTAGCAACACTAGAAATGAGTTAGGAAATTGAAAGGCTTCATGCTAACCCTTTCTGAACCTTACTTGGAAAAAATTCAATAATTAGTGGTGCTGTATCTTTGACTAAACAAAAAATGATTTTCTGTATGAACCCCCCTTCGCCACCTAAATGAACCCCTCAGGATTTTGCTATGCATGTTCTTCATTCTGAAATTCATCCTCCTAGCACCCTGGAGCCCAGAAGTGGACAAGAGTTCTATTCTGGCTGCCCAGGACCTCTAACCTGCTCCTCCAGCAAAGACCCCCTAATGGACTTGGAGGGGCTATCAATTGAGGAGCTCAGCTCTCCCTGATGCAGTAAATTGGGTCCTGATTCAACCCAGGCCACCCTGACTCTCTTGCAGAGGACAATGAATCCTGAAAAAGGTGACGCGTGGATGAAACAAACCAACTGGGAGCCCCTTCATCCCAGCATCAGTGCCTTTCTGAGCCTACCAACAGTGTGTCCTCCACAGATTTCAGGGGCTTGTCTGGCTCTTAGTCCTTCCTAAGTTTGATTCTCTGAGTTCCTCATTATGTGAGCCTCCCAGAGCCTTCTAATGAATTTCCCTGTTGCACAAGTTAACCTGAGTCGGGTTCCTTTGCCAGCATCCAGAAGGCCCAACTGCTAAAGCATACCACAGCTTAGCCTTTTGTCATATTGCACACAGCTACTTCCCCAGCCAGGATCACCCATGGCTCCACTGCCTACTGATTGGCACCAACCCCCATGCACTTGTAGGCATCGCAGCCTCAACTGGGGCCTTCACCTCAGAGCTATTTGGCAGGCTGTCTGCCTGTCTCTGCTCAGTTGTCTGCCCACCTTTATTGTGCTTCTTCCTACTTGACCACACTCCTGACAGCAGTGAATATCATCTAATAACATCATCTAATAAACAGAAATCACCAAGTATAATCTTTTATATCTGCCTTAATTTTATCTCTGCCCCCCTTTCTTCAGACACAAAGGGCTGTCCCTTCATCTTTCCCAGACCTACTCCCTGGGTTCAAGCTACTCTGTGTACCATCAACTTCTTTTCCCTCTTTGTCTCTCTCCCCACTGCCTCTCCTCAGTCCTATTCACTCTGCAGTCATCCTGATTCAAAGAAGACCCTCTTCCATCAAATGTCCCTCACCTGCTAACTACCCAGATCACTGTTAGCTTCCTTCCCATCCCTGCTTCTGTAATTTCTAAAAGCACCACAATCAGGCTTCACTCCTGTCACCCTCACCTAGAGCCATGGAAACTGCCCTCACAAAGGTCACCAGGGACTTGCAAAAGGCCAAACCTAAGAGTTTCATTTTAGTCTTTAGTCCAAGAGATAACTTGCAGAAATTGTGGGTTGTCCTAAAATAAGTTTCTTTTTTCTTTTAAAACAGAATCCCCCAAATATATTCATCCTCCCTTGTAGCTAGCTAGATGTGTTCATATGATTAAGTTTTGGCCAATGATATGTTGTTAGTAGAAGGGATGAGCACAATGCCTGAGTCATGTCCTTAAAAGGAAAGACCATGTCTCCATTTGCCCTTGCCACTTCCTGCTGGCCAGGATGTGGATGTGATAGGGTCTGAATTTGCCACATTTGCTATGAGGATGAGCCCTATATCCCATGGATGTGGGAAAACAAGATATAAGGAGCTGGGGCTCCAGATGACTTCATGAAGCACACTACCTACTTCTCCTGCTCACCCCTGAGCTCTGAGAGGCTCTAACTGCTTCTCTAATGATCACAAAGCTAGATTAGACCCAGCTCCAAGCTTAGTACTCTTTCCAGTATGCTACTTGGTAAACTAAATCAGTGCTGGGAGGGTGAACTCTATCAACCTCTATTACCACATGTCCATGGTGACTTTAGGCTATGAGGTTTTAGTTCAGCCACTAATAATAGCTCTACAGAATTCTGGGAGCTCAATGTGTACATACCTTGTATGGGATTGTCTTTCTCCTCCTGAGGCACTAAAACTTCTCTTTAAAATGCCTGAAACAAGAACATAAAAATATCTTGATAATTTCCCTCTGCAAGTTTTTTATTTATCTATTTACTAACTTTTAAAAAATGCTGTATTCTATCACGTGAGCAATTCTACATAATCTGAAGATGGTCTTCATTTATAAAAGTATCAGTTAAAATATAATGTTTCAAATTACTGTTTACTTGACAGGATTGTTTAAGGTCCTTTTTCCAAAGGAAACTAAATAAGGAAATTCTGTTATTAATAGCTAATAAAGTACAATAAAATATCTATGTAATAATTATCCTAAAGCCCTTGCCAAGATAACTACAAGTTACACATGCAAGTTGAAGGGTCCAGCTTTTCCTTCCTCACTTCCCCACTGACCCTCACCACTATTGTTACCCAGAATATGCAAAGCTGAATTCATCTCAAAACAGGCAGTAATTAACTGTTTCTAGAATTTGCTACATATGCATGAATATTTTTCTTGTTTAACTTTCATGTTTTCTAATCACAAATCAGGGCATTTTATCTAGCAGGCAGGAATTTGTGAAAAAATAGATCAATGTTGGAAACTGAGATTGTCCCCGAAAATCTGGAACATCTAGTCACTATTTTATGGACAATTAAGTTCGGAAAGGAACAAAAAATGAAGCTTGCTCCTTAGAGATTTTCCTTGGATTCTTAGGGACACCATTTTAAACTTTATTTTATGAGATTTTCATAGTATAGTCATTAATGAGAGGAAATTACTTATACTAATTTTATTTCGAATATTTCTACCCATCCTAATTAATACGCTTTCAACTTACTCTTTTAAAAAAATTATTCTTTCTCTATATTCTATTTTAAAATATCTTTTCTTTCAGTTCCAGATTTCTTGAATGAATTGAATTCTATATTTCCTTATAATCCTTAAATTTTATCCAAATGTGCTTTTCCTTTCCATACCCCATACTCCAGACTACTTACTTTCCAGTTTTAACTTTAGAGTCAAGATTAACTTATGGACCGAATTTATATATCCTATTTATTCATAGTATTAGATCATTAAAATATTTATTTTACTTTAGTGTTTGAAATATAATCTATCCCTTATATTGGAAATAAAATTGTATGAAACTTAGTCTACCCCAAGACTAATTTCTTCTCCAGGTCTGTAACCCCTATAGAATAGATTCATAAGAGGTCACTTCCATTACTCCTGTGATTATTTAGTGTATCTCCAAATTAGTTATCTCTACTCCCCAGTTAGAAGCTGGGATTGCTGGTAGAAATAATGAAACTATTCATTTGACACCTGAGGCATCAGAAGACCACAGCACCAGTTGGCCTCTGGGTCCATAAGAGGGCTAGACAAACCTGTCCTAATTAGCACTGCACTTGGAAAATAAACCTCTGTCTTAAGTATATGATGGTGTTTACCCAACTCCCAAGTGTGATTCCCAAACCATGACCTGCTGGAACCCGCAGGCCAGCAAAGAAAACTTACTGAATGTAGATTCTTTCAAAGGGCTTGAACTGGAGCTGCTAGAGTTGTCCGAAATGTCCAGTTCATCATCTAGCTCTGAGTACATATCTGCACATGAATAAAAGAATAGAAGAATAAAATAAAGAGTAAATTAACCTTGAAACAGACAAAAATCAAGTGTATTCATGATGTCACCATTTCACTAGAATTACCTTTCTCAATATTTTCCAAGTTGAAGTTCTCCTCCGACAGGATTTCATCACAGGCCCTGTCTTCATCCTTACCACAGGGGGCCTGGAAGCCCTCAGGGGGTAGGTCTGCACTTTCTGAAAGTTCGCTTTTCAGGCTGGCAGCTCCACTGCTGCTGCTACTCAAGCTTGCCTTCTCAAAGGTTTCCTGAAAGAGAAATTCAACTTATAGCAGCCTTTTCTTCCTTCCTTCTGTAGCACCCAAAGCTCATTAGGACGTATATTAAAATCCTTGCTACATTATTATAAATATTTGTGCTAAAGTACCATTAATAGTTCTATCTACATGCTTGCAGCAGAATTCATTCAGTCCTTAACAAAGTATATCTGCACCACTGGACAAATAAGAATGGATGTGCTAAGATGCTCAATGACAGAGGTCTGTGCAAAATGATAGAAAATGCAGCATTAAGTAAAAGATCAATTAAGCCAAAATTACTCTCCTTTAAAGTATCTTAATTATATTTGCTCTCTGGTGTGCCTCAGTTGGTTAAGCGTCTGACTCTTGATTTCAGCTCAGCTCATAATCTTAGGGTTGTGAGACCAAGCCCCATGTCAGGCTCTGCACTTGGTGTGGAGCCTGCTTAAGATTCTCTCTCTCCTCCATTCCCCCCGTCACCCCACCCGACTCTCAATAATAATAATAATAATAATAATAATAATAATTAGCTCTCTGAATAAATCACGGGGATAAAAGGCATAGCATAGGAAGTATAGTCAATGCTATTGTAATAGCATTGTATAGTGGCAGATGGTAGCTACACTTGTGATGAATAAAGCATAAGGTATGGAATTATGGAATCACTATGTTGTACACCTGAAACTACAGTTACATTGTGTGTCAACTATACATCAATTAAAAAAAAAACACTTCTATCAAATCTCAGCACCACAGAGGGTAAGTAGGGCTTAGTTTCTTCAAATCTCTGGGAACTTGGTAGCAGACAGAGCCAGGCCATGGAGGGAGAGAGGTGAGGTCTCCTGAAAAATAGAGCTGGGGGCAGAGGCTCTGGTGGTAAGCAATGCTCTGTAGAGAGACAGGTCCATGGTTTTTTGTTTTGTTTTGTTTTCAGATATTTTTTCGAAAATGAAACTGACACCCACAGTCACCAGGGGAAGGTTCCTAAAAACTCCACAGGGACTGAATGGAAGATGAAGAAAATCTAAGATGTATGAGTGACTGGAGTTTGAAATTAACCTCTGAAAGTTTTCACGTGTTTCTGTTCACTAAACAAGACAAAAAAAAAAAAAGAATATCAAAGACATTTTGTGCAATGTGAACTGTCCAATCAATTTCTGCTTGTTATTTTTTTCCTGAGAATTTTTTCATTGTGCTTTCTTAAAGCTTTCACCAAGATGCTGGGAGATATTTCTTGCTCTGTTGAAGCTAACACGCAGTTGAAGGGGCATTTTAGTTCTCTTTGGTGAGTCCTCGGTCCAGTGTTCAAAATCCTCCTGCTTTTTTTCACTTAGCATAATACACTCCAGTTCCATCCACATTGAAGCAAATGGTGGGTATTTGTCATTTCTAATGGCTGAATAATATTCCATTGTATACATAAACCACATCTTCTTTATCCATTCATCTTTCAATCAGAGAAGGACAAACATTATATGGTCTCATTCATTTGGGGAATATAAAAAATAATGAAAGGAAATAAAGGGGAAAGGAGTGAAAATATCAGTGAGGGTGACAGAACATGAGAGACTCCTAACTCTGGGAAACGAACAAGAGGTAATGGAAAGGGAGGAGGGCAGGGGTTGGGGTGACTGGGTGACGGGTACTGAGGGGGGCACTTGATGGGATGAGCACTGGGTGTTATGCTACATGTTGGCAAATTGAACTCCGATTGAAAAAAAAATCTTCCTGCTTTTGTGACTGAGCATTGTTCATTCCTGTTTTTTGGATCTACTCTAGTCTGCTACCTTAAATCCCAAAATGGAAAATGTTTCAGATGTCCTTTGGCATTGCTGAATATGTGCTTCTCAGAAATGTTTCCTGTGGTTAAGACTCAAGGGGCTCCCAATGCCAGCTTCAGCTCTTCCCAAGCTAGCCTCTGATACCAAATCCAGGAGGCTCCCTCTGGGCTCAAAACTTTCGTGCCAAGCTTATTCAACTCCTTCCATGCTTTCCTTATTTTTCTGTCCCAGCTCACAGATCCTTCTTCCTCCAACTTCCTCAATGGAAGTTAGAAATGTACACAGAAATAATGTAGGCCTTTCTTCTTCCTGTGATGTTTTTATTTGAAATAAATCATCTAATGTCCTATTCTAAAGACCACAACTGGATTTATAGCCCTATAGGGACTATACACTCAAAATGTGTCAATGCTATCAATGTTTTAAAAAAAAGAGAGATCAGTTTTGAGTTGATAAAACTCTTTATTGCATGATGCAATTGGATGTCAGAAACCATAAATCTCTAAAACTAGCAAAACTGGAGCAAAGGCTTTGTTTCTTTTTCAAACAGGCATGGATAAGATATTTTTCTTTGGCTGAATGAAGAATGAGAAGAAGCTGTGAGTCTTGATATAAGCATTTTAGATGTGAGGAGCTTTGACTTGCAATCAATACCCAAGAACCAGTTGGGCTGCAAATCAAGTTATTTGCAACCACCAAAATTGCATCCATAAATAATTGGGTGTTTGCTTAACTTCTGATAAAGGGGAAATTCACATTTTGAAAGAGATGCTTCTTCAAAATATGTAAGCATGGAAGGTATGATACAGCAATGTAGAATGTATAGTTGTTTTAGTTTTAAAAACCTCTGTTTCTATAATCTCTTGTAGCAGTTTTTGCTTCAAAAAAATCTATAGAGTTCTTGAACTTGACAATAAATGATATACCACTGTAGACGCATTTTCCTGAGTGTGATTTCCAGAGTTTTTCCTTGTAAATATTTAAGTATCCAACTCATTACCAACTCTCTCCTTGAACTGGGAACTATTTTAGTCCCTGTCAAACACCCCATTCCTTGCACAATGTTTTGTATACAGCATTGCTTAGTAAGTAGTTGCTGTATTGAGATTTAAGGGAGAAAAGGGCCAGGTGAATTCCCCTATGTAATGAGTAGGTTTTGTAGCTTGTGTGTGTGTGTGTGTGTGTGTGTGTGTGTGTGTGTGTGTGTTTATTTTGCCCATTTCTCCAGAATCCTACATCATGATGCTTCTCTAAGAGCTGAAGAGACTATTTGGTGATATATCCATAAGTAGGAGTGAATGTCTCCCTTCCTTGTTCCCCTTTGCACTTATGAGAAGTTGTAAAACTCCATTCATCTGTATTAGAGATGGCTCACCCAGCAACGATAATATGCCTCTGTAACCCAGTAGGCATTGGCCAAAAGCAGAGATAGTTAAATGTTTTTAACCTAAGAGTGGAGGCCATTAAGGTAGTTTCAAAAGTTGCCTCCAGCAAGTACATAAACCTATTAATGGAAGTTGAGGGTGTGTGTGTGTGGGGGTGTAGTCTTGGGGGATGCAATTTGGCTGCTGCCATCTTTTGTACTTTCTAATTACTTAAGATTTTTCTAGGAATAGGAGAGAGAGTTAACTAGATTTTTTTTTGGCATCTATATATCTCCTAGGAACGGATGGACACATTCTGTGCATCAATATGGCAGCAAGAAGAAGACAATGCAAATCAGACAATAAAATTATCACTGATATGGAAATCATCACCATTATAGGAGACACTTCCTGTCACAGTGCTGTTATAGGCACAATTATGTTTAGCTCGGTTTTGCTCATTATAATGTAATTTTTTATGTGTGCAGCAGATTATAATACATTTTCAGTTGAATAGAAATTCTAACAGTAACAGACTGACATTGCCTAAATTAACTGCAACAGTAGGGAAAGAATTAAGAGAGCCTATTTTATTAAAACTAGAGCAATTTTTTAAATTGCCCGGAATGTTTTATAAGGAGAAAGAAAAAGAAGCAAAAAATAAACATAAAGCATAACACTAACTATATCCTATAGATGTTTTACTTGAGAACCATAAAGAATACACTCTTTTGTTCTAAAATAGTCATTGTATTTGAGCTATGTCTCTCCCTAGTGTCTTCTCTTTGTTTGGTTAATAACTGTGACCTTAGACACATAAATGTAGGGCTACCCAGTGCTTGACAGCAATGCACCTGGCTGAGGTGATTTCTTTTTAATGGCAAACCACATTCTGTGCTTTTCATGAATGATAGCACAAAGAAAATCCAAAATAGGAGACAGGTCATTGACTATATATTATTGCGCATAAATTTAGTCCCTAAATTTCAAAGTATTAAAAAAAATCAGCCAGGGGCACCTGGAGGGTTGGGCGTCTGATCCTTGATTTTGTCTCAGGTCATGATCTCAGGGTCCTGGGATCCAGCTCTGCATCCAGCTCCCTGCTCAACAGGGAGTCTGCTTCTCTCTCTCCCTTCCTCTCCCTCTGCCCCTCCCCCCACTCACACACACCCTCTCTGTCTCTTTCTCAAATAAATAAATAAATCTTTAAAAAAGAAAATCATCCAGTGTGGCCAAGAGGGCTGAAGGGGCCACATTGACCCAGGCCATAGCTAAGTGGTCTGACCACTTTAGCAGGTGCCATGAGAGGCTCCTATCTAGGACCTCACTCTCAGACACTTGGTTTTGCCCTACACAACGGTGGGCCGCAAAAGCAAGCTTGGAGCCTGGTCCCTTACTATGATAGCTGGGGATCTTTTAGCTTCAAAGTTGTTTGGTTGACATCACTATCTTTTTTGTTTCTGAAATCCTGAAGCATTTCCCTGCTCCTGTGCTCTGTATATCAAGTAGAAGAGCAATATGTTCAAATTAAACCAGAAAAACTGGTGTGAGAGGTGCTGGCAATAACTAAATTTACAAATATTATATAATGAAGGAAATGTTCTCTTCAAGTTTGGATATTAACTATTTTTTATTTTGAACTTTTAAAAAATATTCATACAAAGCCAAAAATTTTGCTTTAGTATAATTAAAGGCATATAATGATGATCCCACTATTATAATGACACTCTCTTAATTAGAACTTCTTAAAAGCACAAGAACAAAACTAATGAACTGTCTTAAAATAAGTAAATTAGTGGACGAATTATTACAATTCCATTGAAAATTCCACTATCAAATTTACCATGCTCGATAGCATTTCACTGCCACCCCATAAATAGTCTAGTATCTGCAACAGGTTCTCTATTATTCTGAATTCAAAGATAGGTTGTTAGAAGAAATAAGACTAATAAGGATGAAGAAAACAGTACCATAATCTGAAGGTATCCCTTATTAAAAATACAGAAGATACGGTCTACATCAACATTGACTGACCACCATTTTGTTTCAAAACTACATGCTAATAAAGGAAAAGAACTGAATGTATGTGTGAATACTTCTGAAAGCATTTTAAAGGAGGACAGAATCCGGTAATTCCATTTAACATCTAGAAAAAACCATGCACAGAGAATCATCAAGTGGTCAAGTCTTAAGGCATTCTAATTTGGATTGCTCAAAAAAACAAGAAATGCAATTGACAAGCAGCATTGGTTAAGGCATGAAATAGTATGGAATTAGACATAGGTGGCATCAATAAGAACAAACCCCACATATTAGAACCCTACTTACTGTTTCATTTTTAATACAGAATGACAGAAGGGAAGGTCTAGTTCTTGTCAAACCACACACTTAATACACGGTGTCAAAATACCAAAGTGATTAAGTGCCAGTAAACAAAGAATTAAAAATCAAGGAAAAGAATCACCATCATCTTTTATCTATCTCCTTGCTTCCATTCTTGACTCTCAATGGTCAATTCATACACAGCAATCAGCTGTATGATTTTAAAACATTATGTCACCCCTTTGCTCAAAACACACATCACTCAAGTCTATACCATGGACTGTAGCATCCTCATCTCCTACTCCTTCCCCAGACTCACTGGATTCCAGCCACACAGGCCTCCTTGCTTGCCCCTTAAATCTGGCAGGCATGCTCCCACCTCCGATTTCTGGACTTGCTATGCCCTCTGCCATCAATGTTGCACCTCCAGATATTTGTGCAGCTCATTCTATCAATGTATTCTGGTTTCTAGCCAAAAGTCCTGCAGTTATAGTAGCCTTCCATATATATCCCTATTTAAAACAGCCTGTCTTTCCACATCTACCAATCACTTTTACTTTGCCTTCGTATTTTTGCCTGTAGACTTAACTGTATATTAATTTACTTATGATTTGTCTTCCTCCACTGTGAGATGGAATTCTTTGACTTTTCTGTTTACTGTTAGAATACAGACTTGAATAGTCCCCAGAAGAGAATAGGTGCTGGATAAATTTTGTTGAATAAGTAAAACAAAACACTGATTTTTCAAAGTATGGCAAAGCTCTTCTCCATATTAAAACAGGATAGAAATCAAAATAGCAGCATTATTTTTTGAAGAAACTGACAAACTGATTCTAAAATTAAAAGTAAATTGGGACACCTGGGTGGCTCAGTGGTTGAGTGTCTGCCTTCGGCCCAGGGCATGATCCTGGAGACCCGGGATCGAATCCCACTTTGGGCTCCCTGCATGGGGTCTGCTTCTCTCTCTGCCTATGTCTCTGCCTCTCTATGTGTCTCTCATGAATAAATAAATAAAATCTTAAAAATTTTTTAATTAAATTAAATTAAAAGTAAATAGATCTAGAATGGTCAAATCAAATTTGACAAAGAAGAACAAAATCTGAACGCTTATACAACCTAATTTCAAGACTTATTAAAAGTCTACAATAATCAAAACAGTGTGGTACTGGCCTAAGAATAGATACACAGATAAAGGCAACAGAATAGAGTTCAGAAATAAATCCACATATACAGTGTTAAATGATTTTCAACAAAGACGTGTAGTAAAATCAGTAAGGAAACTTTAGACATTTTAAGAAATGATGCTGGGAAAACTGGGTACCCATATGGGAAAAAAATTTCAATCTCTTCATTCTATGCATGAAATTAAATCAAAATGGATCACAGACCTAAACATAAAATCTATTACCAGAAAGAATTACCAAAAGAAAAAAGAGCCTATTTTTGCAGCCTTGGGATAGGCCGTGATTTCTTTAACAAGATACAAAAAGCACTAACAACAACAAAAAACTAAATAAGTAAATTGGACTTTAACAAAATTAAAATTCAACAAAATTTCTGCTCATCAAAAAAAATCATTAAAAAACAGTCAAGACATAGACTAGGAAAAACATTAGCAATACATATATTTGACAACACACATGTGGAATATATAAAGAACTCCTAAAATCAACAAAAACAGACAAATAATTCAATCAAGTAATGGCCAAAGATTTGAATAGATACTTCACACACACAAACACACACACACACACACACACACACACAAAGAGATATATAAATGAACAATTAGCACATGTAAAAGTGCTCAGCAGCCGTGGTTATCAAGAAAATGTAAACTAAAACCACAAAGAAATACTTTTTTACGCCCACTACACAGGTTAAAATCTAAAAGACTGACAATATATTAAATGTTTACAAGAATACAGAACAATTGAGCAACTCTCATAACATTGCTCCTAAAAATGCTAAACAGTACAATTTTGGAGAACTGCTTGGTAGTTTCTTTTAGAGTTAAACATACAACTACCTTATGACCCTGAAATTCTTCTCCTAGTATTTATCTAAGAGAAATGAAATTATCTGCACAAGAAGACTTATATAAGAAAGTTCATAGCAGTTGTATGTAAAACCCCAAATCTGGAACAATACAACATGGGATCCCTGGGTGGCGGGATCCCTGGGTGGCGCAGCGGTTTGGCGCCTGCCTTTGGCCCAGGGCGCGATCCTGGAGACCCGGGATCGAATCCCACATCAGGCTCCCGGTGCATGGAGCCTGCTTCTCCCTCTGCCTGTGTCTCTGCGTCTCTCTCTCTCTCTCTCTGTGACTATCATAAATAAATAAAAATTAAAAAAAAAAAAAAGACTGGAACAATACAACATTCATCAACAGGAGAATAAACTATGATATATACATACAACATAATACTATCTAATAATATAAACAGATGACTGCTATGCACAATATCATGGATGAATCTCATAGACATTAGGTCATGTGAAAGAAGGCAGATGCTAAAGAGTACATACTGTTTGTGATTTATATTATATGAAGAAACAATAGGTCAAAGTAATCCATAGTGTCAGAAATCCTAATAGTCTGTCCATGGGCAGAGAACTGTATGGGAAGTGGCATGAAGGAAATTTCTGAGGTTCTAGAAATGTTCCCAATCTGATTTTGGGTGCAAGTTAACCATGTGTCAAAAGTAATTAAACTAAGTAACTAAAATGTGTACATCTTACTATATGTAAATTATATCTCAATAAACAAAGATGGAGTTATGATGTGGATGTGAGAATTGTATATATATCCGTGTGGGAGCCTAAAAGGCATTGCTTTATTTTCTTAAACCATAACAAGTATAGAACATTTCCAAAACAAGTCATGATTTTTCCCAATACTTCTTTCACTGCATCATTATTTGTTGCATTGTCACAGCCTTGGGGGAAATTCAGTCAACAATTAACCAGACAATAAAAGCAAAGATGTTCACAAAAATATTGTCCTTTTAAAATACATCATTTTCTACATGGCTAAATTTAATCTCTTAGCAGAGGACTGCAGACACACGGTTTTTGTGGTGTGTTCAGCAATTGTAAATGACATATGGTATAATAAAAATAAAACAACTCAGATAAATAAATGGCACAACAGTTTGTTTTAAGTTTGCACTAAGAAAGTAAGAATCAGTTACTTGCATATCTTCTCAGTCCTTAAGTGGTCAACTTTAAAGACATTTGAGAATTTAGGATAAATGTCAAATGCCTGTCAATAACTTTTGCCAAGAACATATACAGACTGTATTAGAAAACTACAATGAGAATTCCACTTCTTTAAGTGAAATTGTAAAGGGATTGTGGATTTAGAAAATAATATTTGCTGACAAATGCTCTACCAGCTGGTCCCTCCCCTCCCCACCCCAAGGTAGACAGAATTTAGGATAATAATTATATGCTCTATATTTCAGTAGTTTGACAACATGAGCCTATCACAGAAATCTTCCTGTTTGTAATTCTCCAAAAGCTTAGAGTACATTTCTAGGACTCACTATGGGAACATTTACTCCTCATCTTAAACATGAGATAATTTATCAAGGTTAGATGTGATGTTTGAAAGATCTTGGTAGGCACATAGAGGATAGTAAAGGGAGGGAGATGACTCTAGATAACCTGCATAGAATGGATTTGATCATTTGGAAGGTCTTTAACCTGACGCTTCTTCAAGATGAAAAAGAAACTCCATCTGTGGACAGCAGGTTTAGCCTATGCCCAAGAATTTAAACCTGCCCTTCCTGCCAGCCCACTCTATGGATTTTGGACTTACCTAGCCAGGCCCACAATTGTATAAGACAATTCCTTGCAACAAATCATATGTATTTCCTACTGGTTCTGCTTTATACATTCTGTGTAGGACTGTTGTATACACACTAATATACATAATATTAGCATTCCTGGCTGCTTCCCTTAAGTGCCGGTAGCAGTCAACATTATTGTGATAAACAAATGGCTCTCCCTTCTCTCTCTCTCTCTCTCTCTCTCTCTCTCTCTCACACACACACACACACACACACACACACACTTCCTGATAACCCTGTAGATAGTGCAGAGCTGGTACCCTGAATCACTGCTAGGGCTGAGGAGGAGCCTAGAGTTAAGAACATTGGATATTGCAATGACCCAATGTGAGAGAATGAGAATGAGAACTGGAAGGGTAAGATGGATTTCTCAGACATTTCAAACCAGGGATGCCATGATAGGTCCCCCAAAGCCACAAGGATAGGTTCACCTCATCAAAAGTCAACAGAGGCCAAAGAAGAAGGCAATGCACAGAGCCCCCTCCCATTGGGTCGAGGATACCTAAGCTTGTTCCTGTATCCAGCTGCCATCTTGGAAGAGGGAGGTGGAGAGGAGAGCCCTTAGAAAAACTTAGACTAGAACAGCTGATATAAGTGTTAATGGCTATAGCCACCATTTTCTGCTATCAGTAGGAAAAGTGGCTCAAAACAAAGTGATACATGATTATAGAAAATAAAGTTCCCATTTTGTACAACCAATTTTTACCCAAATTCATACAAAATGGCAAACCATGGAACTGGACAGAGCTCACTCAATGGAAGAGCAAGAAGAGAAGCAGAACATCAAAATTTAAGAATCCAGTGTTGGAAGAGGGAATAAAGAAAGAGTGTTCAGAGACATAAGATGGAAACCACCAGGAAAAAAAAAATTCAGGGAGGAGATATGAACAATAAGGAAGAATAAGCCTTCAATTTGATAATTTGGTGGTTTAGTTACTTTGGAGAAATTCAAAGCTTTAGTCCCCACTACCTAGGATTAAACACAAATACTATGTTTGAATACCATGACTAGGTATTCACAAACTTCTGCCATCTAGCACCAGCCTGCTTGCCCCAACTTTCCAAACTATGCATATCAAAATATGCATTATAAATCAGGAGGTCCAACTTTCAGTTCAAGGTCCAAAAGCAGCAAACCAGCTTGGTGAACTTAGCCAAATCTCTTCTCTTGGTTTACCTTTTCTTGCCTATTAAGTTAAAGCATAAAACAATACCATTTCTAAAATGTGATTAGTAGTCCTAAGTAAGCTAAGCTGGTTTATCTGGAGCTCATGCACTTTTGTTATTCTTTTCCATCCAGGAGTGACTTCTTTACCTACTTCCAAGGCCCAATCTTAGACCCTGCTTGTTTTGGGAGCCTCCCTGAATTACATCAGCCAGAGATCTCATTTGGTATTTACCCAGATTTCCTGCTGCATGTATGTCTTGGCTTCCCAAGTAGACTGGATACATCACTTCATGACTGAGATCACTCCTTTAAATTTTTTAACATCGTCACAATAGCCAGCACAATGTCTTACATTCAGAAGATATTCAACAAATCTTTGTTCTTCTATTATTAATTATAAACTGCAAGCATTTTCAATTTCTTTTTATGTTGTTCCCTGTTAGACTTATGGATGTGAAAGTTCTCCAGAGAGAATGAACTCACTATACTAGTAAAAAGAAATAATTATTTAGCTTTAAAATAGAAGTGGTGAAGATAAAAGTACCAGTCAAATATCACTGGAAGTGGTAAATCCCTGCAAAACTCACCCTTCAAGAACATGCTTCTTTCGTCATTATCCTTCAGTCTCCCTGGTACATTCAACTCTGCTCCATTTATACACCTAGAAATACGCTTTTTTACCAATGTTAGTATTAGTCTACAGCAGGTTCCATGCAATCCCCGTAATCTGAATTAAACTGAAGTTTTCTATTGGTTATCCAGATTTTTCCAGGCTGGGTTTTAACACTCATCCTTGCATTTGCTGGCAAAGATCTAAGCAGCGCACTGTTTAGAAATGTCTGCAATCAATTTTTCTGCCAGGGGCATTAGATAACACCAAAAGGGCAGTTATTCTGTGTGTTTAACACATGCATAATGCCAACATACCAATCATGATTTTGACAAGTACAATGCCATAGTACCTTCTGCAGCACAATATACTTTTATTACTACAATATTTAAGCAAAAAATATACCTCATTTTTCTCTGCTTGATTCTTATTCTTAATTCTGCTCTCCTTGTGATATCTTATTTTGAATTATAAAAATTAGAAAGCTTAACTTTCTTAAAAAAGAAAGTCTTGCTTCTCTTTCATAGAGTCTAAACCACAGTACACAGTAGTGAACTTTATTAGTGAAGACTTCTCTGTCCTTTTGAAACATATACTAATACCTGTCTTTCCTAGCCTATTGCCATAATTAAGAATAACCTAATGTGTGAAAACATAAGTAGCATACATCCCATGACATAAAAGCTCATAAAGTTTCTTATCAATTATTTTCTTACTCACTAATTTGTAAATTCCAGCAATTCACAATAGATCTCTTTATCAATGCTGAGAATTCATAAAGTTCTACTGCACCCACTAATTTCTCTTTCCTTTGACTATTGCTTATCATTGGATTATGTAATTGTATTGTTGATATGAACTGCTCTGGGAGACATTAAACTATATTTGAAATGAAATAATCATAATACTATAACAATACTTAAAAAAAGACATAAAATTTTATACCTCTAATTTTTCCATTAGCAATGGTGTCGATGTAAGTTTTTGAAAAATAATAATTGGTACTTAGCAAGGATAATGCCAATTAACTACATGCTGTCTTTTGATGAGATGTAATCGTATTTCCTTCTCAGTTCTTTAATAAAGCTCCACTTTTCATTTTAGCTAACATTTGATTAGTCCGAAATGAAAAATTATCAGTATATATAAAATAGTACAAAAGAAGATATTTTATGGTTCTTTAAAAGGAGTAATATAAATTCTGCCTAGAAGTAAAGCATTTCTCTATGGTCCCTATGAGACTGAATGCTCCATGAGGGCATCAAGGTTGCCTAGTAGCATATGCTCAATAAATACTTATTAACTGCATGAAAACCACCCAGGGATTTAGCACTAATGGACCACTTAGTACTAGATTAGTGAGTTGCATCAACAACTATTTTTTAACATAATCACTGTTCATTTTATATAATTGGTGCTATCTTATAATTTCGTGCCACTTTTTAATTTGCACAGTTTATTCAAACACATCAAGTTATTTAATCCTAGTGCTTTCTGTAATAAGTAATATTTTCCCCCTATTTTATGGATGAGTACAGAACCTTTAGAACCTCAAAACTCCCTCATCAACTATAGACATCTCCCTTTGTTTAACCCAGTCATGGCCTGAGAGCTAGATTTCTACACTGAAAATGGCCCCCCAAATACATACTGAACGATTGATGGATAAGATGATATGGTGTCTTGAGTTTGTTTCAAAATAACCTATGGTTGGCAGGGAGTGGGTGGTGGGTGGGCATAAAGACAGCATGTGACTGGCCCGAAGTAGCAAATTCTTGAAGCTGGAGGGTGCCTACACGAAGTACTATCTTTATTTCTGTAAATGTATGAAATTTTCCACAGTAAGAGTTTAAAAAAAAAAAAAAAGCTGAGAAGCAAATAAATAAATAAAACTGTCATTCTCAAGGTGTTTTGCTAAAGATAAGAGGATTTCTGCTGTTAGATTTTAACTAACTCCGCCTACCCCCATATCAGCTACAGGAATCTAACATACACTGACTCTTTTATATCCAATTGGAAATTGGCTAAGTAGGTTTGCAGTACAGAACTTAATAGAAGGCCTCAAATACTTAAGATATATAGAAATGGCTAAATCTCTTGCATTTTAGTTTACTGGGAACACTGTACTCTGCATGCAATATGACGTGTGTGTTCTCACTGTTGCCTACTTTTTTACAAAGTAATAAAATAACAAGAAAAGTGAGCTCTAACTTGCTTTATATAACATTTCAGTGCGTTCAGCAAGAGCTATAACCCCAAGTTATATGTTCCTAAACATAAACCAAGGCCTTAGATAATCACTAAGGATTGTTCTGTGAAACTACAGCTGGGATCAGCAAGGCAATAAAGATGAGTTTTTTCCCCCCAAAAGAAAACTCTATTGAATCTTCAACTTCCAGATTCCAAATATGTCAAGACAAACACACCACAGAGTTGTGCATTCTTTTTAATAGAAAGGAGTTAGATGGAAACTGTTATCTAAGAAGCTCAGAGGAAGAAAGAGAAAGAAAGAAAG
Organism: Vulpes lagopus; assembly: GCF_018345385.1. NCBI lineage: Eukaryota > Metazoa > Chordata > Mammalia > Carnivora > Canidae > Vulpes > Vulpes lagopus. Next base: position 17,584,521 of record NC_054842.1, on the reverse strand, counting down.
AAAGAAAGAAAGAAAGAAAGAAAGAAAGAAAGAAAGAAAGAAAGAAAGAAAGAAAGAAAGAAAAGGGAAGGGAAGGGAAGGGAAGGGAAAAGAAGGGAAGGAAGAAATAACAATTGTCTCTTCTTTGAAATCAACTCCTTATATTATTTTCCCAGCTGAGGCAGAAGAGGTCTTTAGGGTCCTAGAAAGAAATCTGATGACCAACTGCCTTAATTAAGAATGGGTGTTATGACCCTATTTCCTTGGGCCTCATGCCCAAGAAAGAAGAAAAGAATATTTACCAGGTTCAAGGGTCCCTTGAACGTCCCTTGGATGGATCATGGGTCATAATACAACAAAAGCACAGGGGAAAAACAAGAGAGCAACAAGAGCATCACTGGCATGGTCACTTGCACATGTGGACATTTATAGTTTTCTCCTTTTTCAAGTTCTGCTCAGAAATAAACTTAAATGTTAAAATAATTTAAAGGTTATGGGCAAGAAAAATGAAAGGACATATTCTTATTTGAAGCAAGGCAGTATTATTACCACCACAAACAGTAATAAAAGCAAAAGGACAAAATTTTAAGGCAATTATTATTTCCTTATCTGGATTAACACATAACATTTCATCCATATTTCCCAAATCAGATTGCTAAAGAAATAAAATATACATATTCACTGCCATCTATAAAAAGAGCATAATATAAACTTAAAAAATTGCTAAGGGATCTTTCTGATGCCCCTAGTTTTACAATACACAATCAATTAGGGTTAGTTCATTGGAACATTTATCTTAACTATAATTTTAAAGTCTAGAAAGGGATGCAAATATGTAACTATACAATAGTGAAATACTGCACATAGCAATTAATATTTTCCTAACTTAAGATAATTTTCCCTTAAGATAAGCCTGAACAACTTCAGATGACCTTATTATAGTCTATCATGAAGACACTGACAGACGGACACTTACATGAGATAACAGAGCCAGCTCATGGTGACATGTGACAGCATTGCGGTTGGCTTCCATAAAGTACCTCTGTGTACGCTTCCGTTCCCGTTCCAGTTTCTTTTCCAAAGCCAGTTGGGATGTAGATAAGTTGTCTAAATACTTCATCATGACATCCGATATCATTGAGCTGACTTCTATAATATCTGGGCGGGTTTCTGCATCAGGAGTGAGGCACCTAAGAGAAGACACTTGATTACAGCACTCTGGTCAATGTTGGGATCAGGCCACAGGGTGTGGAGGGTCAAGATTAAACCCCACTGTGCATCCACCATGGTGTTCATACCCAAGATCACCTGGGATAAGATGGACATCAAGCATAGTTCTGAATCCAAGACTTTTTAAAAGGTATTGAAAAAAAAAGGTATTGAAAAGTTTGGGAAGCAGAGGGAGGTAGCATTGTTCTCTTTGCAGTTGGGCTGTCAGACAAGGGCTACAGGCTGAGCATGGAGCTCAGGACAGGTGGATTTAGTCATCTTCTCCTGTGTGAACTGGTTATTTTCTATAATCACTGTCAAGTCATTGGTCAGTGAAACAAAAAGGGATCCCGAGAATGTAGTCCCTGATACATCAAATGGAAGGTAGATTTCTAGGGGGTCACAACTGACTGGCCTTTTGCAGCTGTGTTATATGCAGCAATATCAACCCAACTTGAGTAGTGTGTATCTTACCAAACACAAGCCATAAAAATAAAATGTAACCCAGTTATTTAGAGGTTTAAGATGTTTATAATAATTTTTAAAGTAATTAACTGACACATTACATGCTAATATTTTCTGTGATTTGGAGGTAGGAAATGTCAATCAGCTTACTAAAGGGAATATTATTTATGTCACAACTAAACACTAATAGAAAGCTATTCTAGACACAATGGAATCAATTAGCAAGATTGTTGCTAGCATGCTTTAAATACTTCAATACTCACTATAATATTTTGTCTATTTTTTAATTCAAATTCTCTAACTTCACTGAAGTTGTTTACTTCTTTATAAACTTTAACTTATTTGAACTTTGAGAAAAAGATCTGATTTTCACTTTTTTTTATTTGATTTAGCAAACTAGAGTTCATACAACTTTCACCTATACTGACATCTCCAGGTAATATTTGAGAACTATTTTATTTTTATTATTATTCTTCACCACAGAAGTCAAAATAAGACTAGCTTGTTAATTTGCTAATTATTCTTTGTTTTTTGTGATTATGAGTAAAATATACATATCTTAGACATTATCATCTCATGGTTCATCTTTCTTTCTAAGGCAGTAGGCTTGCACTATGGTTATGACAGGCACTTACACATCTGCTGAATTCATATTTAACAAAGTTCAGTCCATGCATTTATAACAAAGAAAGACAAGACTGCTACATAATTTTGGGAGTGCTCAGTACAAAATGAAAGTGTAGGGCCCCAGCAGGGAGTGAAGAACTCAATCTTCCTTTCCATAGACCATTGTCTACATGATGGCAGGAGACCCTCCAAGAGATTGCAACCTCCATGCCACCATTATAATGTACTTGGTACCTGGATTGGAGGTGGGCAAGAGGTCCCCACTGAGTCATCCATTGAATGCACCTGATGCTACCAGCCTGGTTAAGAAGGGCCTCTTTTTCTCCTCGCTCCAAGATGCAGCAGGGCACATACTACACCTTGATCCTCTCCTTGTCTGTATTCCCATATACTATACCAGGTAAAGAACAGTAGCAATGATGGCACGGGGACAGGGAGATGGAGCTGGAGGACAGCCAGGGGCCACAGGGCCAGGAGGAGATGGCTGAGAATCTATGTCAGAGAAGTAGGAAGTTGGAGGGACCTCATATGAACTGAGGCTCCCAAGCCCCAAATATACATGCTCCTTGTCTCAACAGACTTCATTTCCAAAACACAAATTTAAAGATAAAATTATTAAGAATTTCATGACCTTAAGTGCAGAGCCCTAAACCCTAAGCACAGGACTGTTTTGAGTATGGTGGCCCTGAGCATTGGTCATACGCATGTGAAGCTGAACTTCTATGCCAGTGACATATTTGTATTCAAATTTCTTTCTTTTGCTTATAATCATAAAAGATGCTAAAATGTTGAATTTCGCCTTCTAATTAAATCAGTTTCTTCACCTACTCTCACTTAATTAGCAAAAGAAATTAAAGCTGATAAAAATGCTTGGCTGACTTAGAGTTGGTTATGACTGCCATGTGAAGAATAAAACAAACACCCCAACAAGTAATCCTTTCATTAGCACATTAGACTAAAGTTTTAGTCTGCAAATATTCAAGTATAATATTAGCAGGTGAATTTATCAGCTGAGCTTTTTTTTTTAATAAAAAAATCAGTATAAGCTAGTTTTATAATTTTTTTAATAATAAATTTATTTTTTATTGGTGCTCAATTTGCCAACATACAGAATAACACCCAGTGCTCATCCCGTCAAGTGCCCCCCTCAGTGCCTGCCACCCAGTCTCCCCCACACCCCACCTACCTCCCCTTCCACCACCACTAGTTCGTTTCCCAGGTAGGAGTCTTCCATGTTCTGTCTCCCTTTCAGATATTTCCTACCCATTTCTTCTCCCTTCCCCTCTATTCCCTTTCACTATTATTTATATTCCCCAAATGAATGAGACCATATAATGTTTGTCCTTCTCCTTTGACTTATTGACTTATTTCACTCAGCATAATACCCTCCAGTTCCATCCACGTCGAAGCAAATGGTGGGTATTGGTCGTTTCTAATGGCTGAGTAATATTCCATCGTATACATAAACCACATCTTCTTTATCCACTCATCTTTCAATGGACACTGAGGCTCCTTCCACAGTTTGGCTATTGTGGACATTGCTGCTATAAACATCGGGGTGCAGGCGTCCCGGCGTTTCATTGCATCTGTATCTTTGGGGTAAATCCCCAGCAGTGCAATTGCTGGGTCGTAGGGCAGATCTATTTTCTTTCACCATACACAAAGATAAACTCAAAATAGATGAAAGATCTAAATGTGAGACAAGAGTCCATCAAAATCCTAGAGGAGAACACAGGCAACACCCTCTTTGAACTCAGCCTCAGTAACTTCTTGCAAGATATATCCATGAAGGCAAAAGAAACAAAAGCAAAAATGAACTATTGGGACTTCACCAAGATAAGAAGCTTTTGCACAGCAAAGGATACAGTCAACACAACTAAAACACAACCTACAGAATGGGAGAACATATTTGCAAATGACATATCAGATAAAGGTCTAGTTTCCAAGATCTATAAAGAACTTATTAAACTCAACACCAAAGAAACAAACAATCCAATCATGAAATGAGCAAAAGACATGAACAGAAATCTCACAGAGGAAGACATAGACACGGCCAACACGCACATGAGAAAATGCTCTGCATCACTTGCCATCAGGGAAATACAAATCAAAACCGCAATGAGATACCACCTCACACCAGTGAGAATGGGTAAAATTAACAAGGCAGGAAACCACAAATGTTGGAGAGGATGTGGAGAAAAGGGAACCCTCTTGCACTGTTGGTGGGAATGTGAACTGGTGCAGCCACTCTGGAAAACTGTGTGGAGGTTCCTCAAAGAGTTAAAAATAGTTTTACAAATTTTATATAGTTATATATTATGGTAAATGGGAACTAGAATGGTCTCTGTTCCGGTATTTAGTCATCTCCTTCTCTCCCAAAATTGCTTCCATTCCTGGATTTGCCATTGCTGAAAAAGGAACCACCAGGGAGATGCAGTTTAGCATCATGGTTAGGAAGGTAGCCTCCAGGTCAGATTGGTGTAGTTAAATCCCAGCTCACCCTTTATTAATTTATCTTGGGCAAGATTTAGTTTCAGTTTCAAGTGGCCTATCTGTAAAACAGGTTAATTACAATATCTACCTCATCAAGCTGGTATGGTGATCAGCTGTGTAAAGGGCTGGCACATTATAAACGCTCACTATGTTGAAAGGAAAATGCACACTTTTATTGGTCCTCCATTCTGTCCCACGTTTAACCAACACAAAATTCTGTGGCTTCTCTCTACTAAATATTTATTGAATCCATATTCCTCCCCTCTAATCCCACCACTATTAGCCTATTTGATCATTGCTTTCTTGGACTATTGAGTCTCCTAAATGACATTCATTGCTTGTCTACCTCTGGCCATACTGTAAACTACCACAGAATAATATTCCTATATTTGACTACATCACATCTCTGTTCAGAATTTCTCAATAGCCCTTCATGGTTGCATAGAACAAAACTGATATTTCCAGCATTATATACAAGCCCCCTCTGGAACTGGCCCTTATTTTCCCCCACAGTGTCATCCCTGCCTTCTCCTCCTCCAGCTCACACCAAATGCTCCTATCTGTCCTTTCTCATATAACTCATGGCTCTCTTACGCCATTTCCTTGCTCATTTTATTCCTTCTGCTTGAATTTTTTTTTTTGTCAATGGTATCTGCCCCTTTCCAGATCCCATCCCTATCTGCTTGCCAAAAACCCCACTCTTTTCCAAGTCACCATTAGGAAGACTTCTTTGATCACCCTCAAATGATTTCTCCTCCCCTTTTTGTATATTCTCATTATGTTTAAGTCCTTAAATGACCATAATATTATATTGTAATGATCCATTTCACCACTAGAAACTTGGAAACTTCTCGAAAGGACAGACATGTGTCACCTTCGCCATGATCCTCAGCATGTAAAAATGGAATCTGGGTTCTGGTAGGTACTCAGCAGATGAATGAGTGAATGAATGAATGAATGAATGAACAAATGAATGAACTTAGAGCTAACATCTAAGAATTTACCAGTCCCAAATATATATCCCAAATATTTGGCTACAAACTTTTAAACTTCCAGGAACATCACTTACCAGAACTTCCAATTTAGCCTTGATTCTCTAAAATACATCTCTGCTTAGATATTTCAGAGAAATTCTTAAGAGTGAACAAATGCTTCAATGATTCTCTAATCAAATAGACATAAAATCATTTTCTAGAAAAAAATCTAGGTTGTTCTTTGCTCTACTCATCCCACCCACTTTGTCCCCAATCTGCTCTGAGACCAGACAGAATTAGAGGGATCTGATTATATTCATTTTGTGTTTTAAGAAACAAACAGTTGAGCATTACAGTGTGAGTTGTTCCCTTTGTCTCTCTCCTTCAATTTATAACTAGTAGGACATCCGTAACCCAATAGGTTTCCTCTGCACAGCAAAACACGATGCTCGGGAGATCTATACATCTCTATGTGGTGAGAGATCTATACATCATACAGATCTATACATCCATACATCTGAGTGTGGATTAGACGGAGGGTCATGGAAGTGATGGAAGCAAGGGTTCAGTGTCAGAACTGAAGGAGACTGAAATTCTAAAAAAAGAACCAAACAGACATTCTGGGGTTCAAGAACTCAGTAAATTAAAGACTGCACCACAAAGCACTAGAAGTACAGCAAATAAAACAGAAGAGAGAATAAGTGATCTGGAAGAAAGGAATCTGGAAATGTTTCAGGTAGAGGAGAAAAGAGTTTCTATATTTAAAAATATTTTTTAAAAATGGGACATCTGGGTGGCTCAGAGATTAAGCATCTACCTGGAGTCTCAGGATCGGGTCCCACATCGGATTCCCTGTATGGAGCCTGCTTCTCCTTCTGCCTGTGTCTCTGCCTCTGTGTGTGTGTGTGTGTGTGTGTGTGTGTCTCATCAATAAATAAATAAAATCTAAAAAAAAATTTTTTTTTGAATTGAAGAAACCCTATAAAAGCTATTAGATTGCATTAGAAGAGCCAATGAGAATAATGAGTATACCACAAGGACAAGAGAAGAGGAAGGTGGCAGAGAGATTATTTATTTATTTATTTATTTATTTATTTTTATTTTTTTATTTATGATAGTCACAGAGAGAGAGAGAGAGAGGCAGAGACACAGGCAGAGGGAGAAGCAGGCTCCACGCACTGGGAGCCCGATGTGGGATTCGATCCCGGGTCTCCAGGATCGCGCCCTGGGCCAAAGGCAGGCGCCAAACCGCTGCGCCACCCAGGGATCCCCAGAGAGATTATTTAAAGAAATAATAGCTGAGAACTTCCCGAAGCTGGGGAAAGGACTAGACAAACAAGTCCATGAAGCTAATAGATCATCTTACCATATCAATGTGAAAAAACTTCAAGACACATTAGAGTGAATCTGTCAAAAGAAAGAATCTTAAGGGCAGCCAGGGAAAAAGAAACTAGTCTACAAAGTAACTCCTGTTAGACTATCAGCAGATTCCTCAGCAGAACATCTACAGGCCAGAAGAGAGAGGAATTATGTATTCAAAGTATTGAAACAAAAATCATCAGCCAAGAAAACCCTGTCCTTCAGCAATGTTATCCTTCAAGCAAGAAGGAGAAATAAAAGCTTTCCCAAACAAAAGCTTAAAAAGTTCACCACCAGTAGGCCTACCTTACAAGAAATGTTGGAAGGAGATCTTCTACCTTAAACAAAAGATAAAAGTACACAAAAATTCAAGTAAAGTGATAAATAGAATCACAAAATTCTAACTCTATTTTAGAATAAGGTGTTAAGCAACTATAACATAAAGGCTAAAGGCAAAAAGCATTTAAAAAAACTGGAGTGATTACAATTTGGTAATAAACACATAGCGTTAAAAAGGGATAATCTGTGACAACAAAAATATAAAAAGACGGAGAGGAAAATGACAGACCCTGTATAGACAAATGAAGGTAAGTTGTTATCAGCATAAAATGGACTATTTATTTATGAGACACTTTATAAAAACCTCATGGTAACCACAAAACAAAAATCTAGAGCAAAGATACAAAATTGTAAAAAAGGGGAAAGTGAGCAGATTATCATGGAAAACCACCAACCTAAAAAGGTAAATAGAAACACAAAGAAAGGGGATCCCTGGGTGGCTCAGCAGTTGAGCACCTGCCTTCGGCCCAGGGTGTGATCCTGGAGTCCCAGGATCCAGTCCCACATCGGCCTCCCTGCATGGAGCCTGCTTTTCTCTCTGCCTGTGTCTCTGCTTCTCTCTCTCATGAATAAATAAATAAAATCTTTAAAAAAAAAAAAAGAAACACAAAGAAAAAGAAACAATAGAGACATAAAACAACCAGAAAATAAGACAAAATGGTAGTAGTAAGTCTTCACCACTCAATGTAAATGGATGAACTCAATCAGAAGGCACGAACAGGCTAGATAAATTTTTTTTAAAAAAGACCTTATTTGCCATCAGGAGACTCACCTCACCTCCAAAGACAAGCACACAGATTCCAAGTGAAAGAGTAGAAGAGAATACTTTGAGCAAACAGTAACCAAAAGAAAGCAGATATAACTATACTTATATCAGACAAAGTGGATTTTAAGCCAAAAATGTAATGAGACAAAGAAGGTCATTATATAATGATAAAGGGGTCAATACACTAAGAAGATATAACAATAATAAATATGTATTCTCCCAACCTCTTGGCATTGAAATATATTAAGCAAATATTAACAGATCATAAAACAGAAATAAATAGTCAATACAATAATAGTAGAGGACTTCAACACCCCATTATCAGCAATGGATAGATCATCCAGACAAAAAAATCAATAAGGAAACACTGAAATTAAACCATACTTTAAAACAACTGAACTGAGACATATAGAACATTCTACCTAATAGCAGCACAATACACATTTTTCTCAAGCACACATGGAACACTTTCCAGAAGAGATCATATGAGAGGTCACAAAACTAATTTCAACAAATTTAAAAAGACCTGACATACCAACTATCTTCTCTACAATAACATGAAATTAGAAATCAACAGGAGAAATGTGAGTAGATTTTACAATACGTGGAAACTCATTAACACACCACTAAATAACCTATGAGTCAAAGAAGAAATCAATAGGGAAATAAAAAATTATCCAAAACAAATGAAAATGAAAATGCAACATATCAAATTTTGTGGGATGCCCAAAAGCCATCCTAAGAAGCAAGTCCCCCCCCAAAAAAAGAAGCAAGTCTATAGCACTAAACGCATATATTAAGAAATTAGAAAGATCTCAAATAAAAAATCTAACTTTGTACCTCAAGGAACTAGAAAGAGAGAAACAAATTAAACCCAAAATTAGCAGAAGGAAGGAAATAGTAACAATCAGAGTGTAAATTAAGTAGAGTCCAGGAAAACAATAGAAAAAAATCAATGAAACTAAAAGCTGCTGCTTCAATAAAACAAACAAAATGGGCAAATCTTTGTTAGGCCAAGAAAAAAAAAGAGAGAAGGCTCAAATAAATTTAGAAATGAAAAAAGAGACATCACAGCTGATACTACAGACATATAGATAAGAAATGGATACATTTCTAGAAACACACAACCTACCAAAACTGAATAAGGAAAATAGAAAATCTGAACACACCAATAATGACTCAAGAGACTGAGTCAGTAAAACTCTCAACACAGGAAACTCCAAGGCCAGACAGCTTCACTGGTGAATTCTACCAAACATTTAAGGAAGAATTAATGGCAATCCTCTTGAGACTCTTCCAAAATATTGAGAAGGGAACACTTCTCAAACTCATTTTACAAAACCAGCATTGCCTTGGGTCTATACAACAAAAACTATAAGACTTTGCTGAAAGAAACTGAAGAAGATGCAAATGGAAAGACATTTTGTATTCAAGTTTCAGAGGAATAAATATTGTGAAAATGGCCATACCACCCAAACCATCTACAGATTCAATGCAATTCCCATAAAAATACCAAAGTCATTCTTCACAGAAATAGAAGAAACAGTCCTAAATGTATGTGGAACCACGAAAGGCCCTAAAGAGCCAAAGCAATCCTGAGAAAAAAAGAATAAAGCTGGAGGGATCATACTTCCTGATTTTAAATTATACCACAAAACCATACTAATAAAAACACTATGGTACTGGCACAAAAATAGATCCATAGACCAATGAAAGAATATAGAGAGCTTAAAACTAAATAAAAAAAAAAAAACTAAATCCCAGCATACACAGTCAATGAATATTTGACAACGGAGCCAAGAACACCCACTGGGGGAAAGATAGTCTCTTCAACATATGATGCTGGGAAAATTGAAGAAATATATGCAGAATAGAGAAACTGACCTCTCTCTCATATCACCCACAAAAATAATTCAAAATCATCAGAGACTTAAACATAATATCTGATAGCATAAAACTCTTAGAAGAAAGGAAAGGAAGAAGCTCCTTGATATTGGCCTTCACCATGATTTTGTTAATGTGATGTCAAAAGCACAAACAACAAAAGCAAGAAACAACAAATGGGACTACATCAAATGCAAAAGTTTCTGCACAGCTCTTTGCTACTCAGTTCACAAAATGAAGCAGCAGGTTAGAGAGCAGAGAAAAATTTTACAAATCACAGATCAGACAGGGATTAATATCTAAAGTATATAAAGAACTAAACACAACACTCAAATAATCTGATTAAAAATGGGCTGAACTAAATAGATTTTTTTTAAAGATTTTATTTATTTATTCATGAGAGACACACAGAGAGAAAGAGGCAGAGACACAGGCAGAGGGAGAAGCAGGCTCCGTGCAGGGAGCCCAATGTGGAACTCGATCCCGGGTCTCCAGGATCACGCCCTGGGCTGAAGGCGGCACTAAACTGCTGAGCCACCCGAGGTTCCCCCTAAATAGATATTTTTCCAAAGAGGACATCAAAATGGCCAATAGGGACATATAAAGATGCTCAACATCACTAATCATCAAGAAGATGCAAACAAGGGCACCTGGGTTGCTATTGGTGAAGTAGCTGGCTCTTGGTTTTGGCTCAGGTCATGATCTCAGGGTCATGAGATCAAGCCCTGTGTTGGGCTCTGCACTCTCCGTGGAGCCTGCTTCAGATTCTCTCTCCCTGTCCCTCTAGTGCACTCTTTTGCTCTCTCTCTCTCTCTCTCTCTCTCAAGTAAATAAGATCTTAAAAAAAAAAAAAGATACAAATAAAAACCACAATGAACTATCACCTTGCACCTGTTAGGATAGCTATCATCAAAAGGAAAAGACATAACAAGTATTATTCATAAGGATTTGGTGAAAAAGGAACACTTACACATTGTTGGTGAGAATGCAAATTGGTCCAACCACTATATGAAACAATATGGAGATTCCTTTAAAAAATTAAAAAATAGGGGCAGCCCAGGTGGCTCAGTGGTTTATTACCACCTTCAGCCCAGGGCATGATCCTGGAGACCTGGGATCCAGTCCCACGTCGGGCTCCCTGCATGGAGCCTGGTTCTCGCTCTGCCTGTGTCTCTGCCTCTCACTCTCTCTCTCTCTTTCTCTCTCATGAATAAATAAAATCTTTTAAAAAAATTTAAAAATAGATCTACCATATGACCCAGCAATTCTACTTCTGGGAATATACTCCAAAGCAAAGAAAACAGAATTTCAATGAGATTACCTGTACTTCCATGTTATCACAGCATTATTCACAATAGCCAAGATACAGAAACCCAAATGCCCATCATCATATGAATGAATAAAAAAGAAGTGGTACATATATATAATGGGATACTATCCAGCCATGAGAAAGGAAGATATACTCCCACTTTTGATAACATAGATGGAACTTGAGCACATTATGCTAGGTAGCATAAGTCAGAGAAAGACAAGTATTGTATGATACCACTTATATGGAATCTAGAAAAATCAAACCTATAAAAAAAATAGAAAATAATGGTAGTTACCAGGACATGAGGAATGCGGAGGATAAGAATGATGGTGTCTAAGGGTACAAACTTGTAATAAGTCATAAATAAGCCATAGAGATCTGCACTGAATAATGAATATATGTCAATGGTATTGTAATATAATTATGTGATAAATATTGCTTCATTGGCAATCATTTTAAAATATATATGTATATCAAAGTGATACACTGTATACCATAAATTCATAAAATGTAACATGTCAAATTTACTTTGGGGAAAATTTTTTTAAAAGAGAAAACCAAAGAGTTGAAGGTAGGGTGAAAAATGTAAAGATCCTTAGAACTAGCTGAAAGCATTAACCGGCTAGTCATCATGACCGCCTCTGAAACAAAGCACCAGACAGCTTCTGCAACCAGGCTCAGATAGAGAAATGTAAGGCAATTAGAAGATTTTGTGCATAAAAGGAAATGTTCTTTTTTAAAAAGTAAACAGACAATAATCTCTAAACAGTGTACAGGAAGGTAAAAATAGTAACTCTGGTACTGGGCAGAGCAACAAAATGGATTTATTTTCTGCTCCAAACTCTTCAGAGTTGCTAAGTTACTCTCCCAGTGTAAAAGTCTGCTAGGAAAGAAAAGTTCCAGTGATAAAATGTGCTTGTACACTACATGAACAAACAGGAAAAAAAGAAAGATACTGCACATGAGACACAATTGCATGAGCTCTACCCCCAAGACAGGATGTAGAAGGAGAAAATCAGAAGATGGAAAAAGCAAGAACATGTAATTGGAAACACCAAGTGTGAAATTAAGAATGAGTCTAGTGAATTTGTGCATCAACAGTTGTCTTGTATTTCAAAGGCTGTATCACGTTATTCACGATCAATTCTGAGCCTGATGATTTGCTGAGTCATAAATTATCATTAAGACCACTTTTGCCTTTATGTATTCCTCACATCGATTTTCTGAAAAAAAAAAAAACAAAAACAACAACAACAACAACAACAAAACAAAACAGGAAACTAAGAAAATAGAAAATTGAATTTGCTTCCTTATTCTTTGGAACTTCATTTTTAAAGATTAAAAATCCAAAGCAAATTAAATATGTAATTGCATAAAATTCATGACTGAATTTGGTTTCGTGTCAAATGTTCTAAAGGTAAAACTCTGGAATGTGAACCCAGATAATGAGTCCTGAATAACCTTAAGTGGAAGCCACATCTGCTACAGAATGCACAGTCATCTTAATATATAATCATTATAAAATGAAAATTAAATTATCAGTTCTTACTTATTATGGCATCTTAGTATTGGGGCACCTAGGTGGCTCAATCCATTAAGCATCTGCCTTTGGCTCAGGTCATGATCCCAGGGTTCTGGGATGGAGCCCCACATCTGGCTCCCTGCTCAGCAGGGAAACCTTTTTCCCTCTCCCCCTCCGCCCCTCCGCAACCCCATTCATGATTGCTCTTTTGGGCTCTCTCAAATAAATAAAATCTTTTTAAAAAGTACCCTTACAAATAATCCAGAGTCCCCTAATAGTGATCATTCATCCTCTTAAACATTCTGGTGACAGGAAACTCACTACCCACACAGTAGCCTGCCTCACTGTGGATACCTCTTAATTCTGACACACACTTCTTTTTTTTTTTTTAAGATTGATTTATTTATTTATGATAGAGAGAGAGAGAGAGAGAGGCAGAGACACAGGAGGAGGGAGAAGCAGGCTCCATGCAGGGAGCCTGACACAGGACTCGATCCCAGGACCCAGGATCACGCCCTGGGCCAAAGGCAGGCACTAAACCGCTGAGCCACGACAGGGATCCCCCTGACACACACTTCTAATGGCAAACTGACCTGGGCCTTCTCAGAACTCCACTCCATGGTCTTGGCTCCACTTTCTGAAGTTCCATAGAATAAACCCAGTTGTTTTCATAGTTTCAGTATCATTTCATTTTCATGCTTGTACTCCCAAACTTGTTGACTCAACTTCCCAGCCACTATGAAAACAACACCACTTCCCTCCATCAACACCATGACCACTCCAGAGTCACCATCATGTCCTAGTAGAGAGCTGGATCTGGTTCCCCCCTCCCCCCATTCCCTGCTATCTATTCCCCACAGGGCAGCCAGCATGATCTTCGCTACTGAAGAAATTTTCACTATATCTCACCTATAAATAACCTTAAGTTTTATCCTCAGTGCTGGAGACAAAGATTCAAAACCCTCAATGTGGCCTATCAAACCTAGTCAATCTGGCCCCTATTAGCTTCCCCAGGCCTTTGGCTATTCTCTTCCTGACTTAACACACTACATCTCCAATTTCTTTCCATTCCTCTATGAAATAGAAATCCATTCTGTATACCATTTGAGAATTAGTGATTGTTCAGGTCTCAGATTACATGTTCTTTCTTCATAGAAACTTCTAAAAGTGCCTAGAGTAGACCAAATCCTTCTGGAATCTCTCATTGCTCCCTTTACCATTCTGCATAAAATTTATCATAATTTGTTTTATATACTTAATTCTTTTTTTAATAAATTTATTTTTTATTAGTGTTCTATTTGCCAACATATAGAATAACACCCAGTGCTCATCCCATCAAGTGTCCCCCTCAGTGCCCATCAACCAGTCACCCCCACCCCCCGCCCACCTCCCTTTCCATTACCTCTTGTTCGTTTCCCAGAGTTAGGAGTCTCTCATGTTCTGTCTCCCTTTCTGATATTTCCCACTCATTTTTTCTCCTTTCCCCTTTATTCCCTTTCACTATTTTTTATATTCCCCAAATGAATGAGACCATATACTGTTTGTCCTTCTCCAATTGACTTATTCCACTCAGCATAATACCCTCCAGTTCCATCCACATCGAACCAAATGGTGGGTATTTGTCATTTCTAATGGCTGAGTAATATTCCATTGTATACATAGACCACATCTTCTTTATCCATTCATCTTTCGATGGACACTGAGGCTCCTTCCACAGTTTGGCTATTGTGGACATTGCTCCTATAAACATCAGGGTGCAGGTGTCCTGGGTTTTCATTGCATCTATATATACTTAATTCTAAAAATAGTAATGCTATTATTAATAACAATATCGAATTTTATTGAGGGTTCATCAGTGCTAGGTACTGTGCTAAAAGCACTGCAAGCATCATCTTATTTAATCTTCAGAACAAGCCCATGAATAGTTACTATTGCTAGTTGTACATCACAGATGAGAAAAGGGCATGGGTGGAAGAGTAGGGATTAAAATCCAGCTTATTCTAGAACCTATTGATGTTCTTAACGTTTCCATATAGTGTTGGTACCTGACTCCTCCACTAATTGTTAGCCCCAAGACACATGGATACCAATATCCAAGGAGCCTGTCAGAAGCAAATTATGGTCCTGTTTGCCCAGTGTCACAAAATGAGAATAATGTGCCTGTACATTTCCTCTGTACCACCTCTCCCCTGCTCTTTGTGGCACTCAAATACCTATGAAAAGGAGAAATTAAATGAGTAAATCTGGTATTTTTGTCTTGACATCTCTGGAGACTTCTTGAATTTTTAAGGCACTTTCTAGAAAACAAATAGAGAACAGAATCAAATTGTAGAGATGAGCAATTTAAATACATTTGTCTGGATTCATTAGCAACAGGGCACAACCTAATATATGCAGAATTCAGATTACTCAGAAAAGGGTTTCAGCTCATTTCCTATAATATTAACAATAATTGCCCATATTGCTTAAGATTTGCCATTCACCAAGCTCTATGCTAAGTGATTTTCATAGTTACTTTGTATAATTATCATACCAGCCTGATGAGGTTAGTATATTACAGTCCCCTTCTTACTGAATGAGGGAACAGAGATACAGAAAGAATGGTTAAATGTTTGTTCAGAGTCTACAGTTAGTGAAACTCAGCCCCGGCTGGGCCTGGGCCCCTTAGAACTGTAGGACAGCATTGTGCTCAACAAGGAAAGATTCAAGATATAACCTTACTAACTGTGAAGAGAAATTAATGCAAAATGGTGGGATGGGAGGAGAAACTGAAGGGAATACATCTCTTGCATTTCATCAGAGGTAATGCTAAGTGCCAGGATAGATACAAAGCCAAGTTTAAAGGGAATTGGGCACAAGAATGGATAAATATTCTATCTGGGGTGATTCTAGGATTTCTGTAGTAATAATGAGGATTTGATTCAGCTCAATGGGGCAGGGAAGTAATCTTGAGCCAACTTAGGAGCATACGTTGGTATAGAAATAACAATGAGTCAGAAAACAAGTCATTTATTGACACAACCAATATTTGTTAAGGGCCAATCTTGTCCCAGACACTGTTCTGGCCACTGAAGAGCTATAAACAGACCAGAAAAACTCCTGCTCTTGTAAATTTTTCCTTCTGGTGGGGACGACACAGGCAATAAATAAACAAATATGCAAACACACACACACATACACACACATGTGTCTAACATGTCAGCACATGGGTGCTGCAAGCTTTATAAAGCCAGAAAAGGAGGCAGAATGTGGATCGGCTGTGGGGGCATCAGGAGCAGGCTCCCCAGTGATGGGAAATAACAGCAGAGAAACAAGGGAAGTGGGGGGGGGGGCGCTGTGCCATGCACGTATCAAAGAGAAGACAAGTCCAGAAAAGGGAAAAGCAAGGACAAAGGTCTGTCATGTCCTGGTAGAGAGCTGGGACAATCCCTATGAGGTCAGAACTTTGCAAATGCACAGGAAATGATTTTCCTTAAACTACTACTATATTAGTGGCTGGAGCACTTCTTTCTGACTTCCTTTGAAAAATTATTATACCACATAACATTACCAATTTAAAAATAAAAATGAAAAAGTACTTGCAATTTAACATGGCCTTTCTCAGTTTCCCATGTCCTTGACTAGCCTTCTCCCACATCCATGCATATATTTACAGTTTTTATCAGAGTTACAAACAGCTTTACATCCTGTTTGCTTTACTTAGCTTCATATCATATTTGTTTTACAGGTTGTTACAAAGCCTTCTGAATAATCATTCTAATGGCTGCATAATATTTCAAGTACATATACTACTTCCTCTTGGACACTTCAGTGGCTTCCAGATGGTCATCATTACTGATGATGCACATATTTTTCTAGGTTTGGATTATTTGGGAGCCCTTCCTCTTCATGAATATTTACATGGTAAATCTGTAGAGATGTGAGATATTTCTTGATCATCCCCATAGGTTTGAAATTGTGAGAATAATTACCTGCTGATGGTATCTGTCACTTTCTCAGAGTAGATGCCTTCTGGCACTGGTTCATATACTGCCTCCACTATCTGCAAGATAGACAGATTAGTGTGATGGACATAAGGAGGCCATTAATACGTACAATACTTGGCCACAATATGAGAGCTACTCAATAAGCATTATAGCCACGCACAAATTTTAATCAGAAACAAAAACATCCCAACAAATAAAAAATTAACATCAATTAAACAATTCTTGAGCACAGATTGTATGCTTCAAGCTGAGTTAAAGTTAGCCTCAGATTCATAATAAATGATGCGTAGGATAATTTAATGTGCCGATTGTAGGCAGTCCAAACCACAATTAAAAATAAAAGACCAAAAGTAATTTGATATATTTATTTGTATAATTTTCTATGATAAATGAAGACAATTATAGGGGGAAATGTGCCATAGCACATGACGTATATTTAGAAGAAAGGGGGGAAAAATGAACTAGATCATGTGGCCCATAAAACAATGTGCCTGCTTTTAATTGGTAATTTTATAAAAATCACAAATGTTCTATTTAGGAAGAAAAAGAATGGCATTTTTAGTAACACAGGACCCTTTTGTCTCCCAACACTGCTTACTTTTGTAGCCAGGGAGAGCATGTTGGTGCTGTAGAAGGGAGGATTCAGAGTTGCCATCTGATAAAGGATGCAGCCTGCTGCCCAGACATCAGCTTTCTCCCCGTACGGTTCACTCTTCAGTACCTCAGGGCTGAATTAAAATAAGGATGTTAATAGATACTGAAAAAGGGAGAATAAATCAGCACAAAAAAGAGCCCAATTTTCAAGCAATAGTTGGAGATATGAGAAAAAAAGAATTGAAACTCTTTATCACTAATTCAGATAAACATATTAAAAAGTATCTTTGAATTCTCCCAGACTCAGAAGCACAATCAAACAATTCCATTTTAAGCACTAAGTATCAATGAACCATATAAATATTGCCTATTAAGTATCCAAGAAAGTTTTTATTTCCAGAGACAATCACCCATCTACTGTAGATGGAACTGTTGGCCTCAGTTCTCCACTGTTCTGGAGATTTTGCAGAACTCATTCTTACAATGGTCTCTTGGGGGGCAGTATTTGTTACCCACCCCTGACTCGATTTTGTTTTGTGTTGCTTTGGCCAATGTGAAATGGAAATAACAGTGAACCAGACCAGAGCATTTGTTTTAACAAATACTGAGTGCTTTCATTTGTCCTTCTAGGAGATTCTGTCCATTACCAAAAAAAGAACACATCGCAGTGGCTGCTGTCCCGCCAGCCTAGGTCCAGCATAAGATACATGGAGCAGCTCTAACCCAAACACTGCATAAACCTACAGTCTGAAGGAGAACTTGCCCAGAAAACCCAGACCTGTGAGTCTGACAATAAATGCTTATTGTTGAATTCCACTGAAAGTTTTGTGATTTGTTATGCAGCATTATTATGGGAAACTGACTGATAAAGCCCCCTCCCTTTGCTACTCAACTCTAGGCTATAAAGTAGGAAAAAGATCATATTTAAATATGTTGCAGAAAATGACGATATCCATCATGTTCATATCTTCTGAAATTGCACTTCAAATCTGGACATAGATGCTGTCAGTCTTTAAAAAATTAAGCTGTGAGAGTTTATGAGTTTGACATTTTTTTAATGTGGAGGGGAACGCACTTCCCCTGGATATTTTGGAGTAATAGAAGTTCCTCTATCATATTTGTAGAATGAAACTCCTCAAAGAGTTGAAAGTACTTAATACCCATACATCCTAAATTATGTAGTTAGCAACTCAGTACAATGATATGCATTTAAGACTATGCTCAGCCCTCTACATAAAAAGAGTAGGGATTAAGAGTTAACTTTGATGGTGGATTAGGGTATAAAGAAACTCATAAATTGATACTAGAACAATATAAATCAATGTTGACTATTAAGAATAATCAAGGAGTTGCTATTTTTGTGAGATTATGAAGAATTTAATTCCTTGTTTTGGGTTTACATTATGTGCTTGCAGAGGAAAGTATGATTTCTAGGTCTTTCAGCATTTTCATATTTGGTATTTTGGAGTTCAATAATATGGAAATGAATGAACTCTGCTGGTTCTAACTGCATACAAAGTGTCTCCTGTTGTTACCTGGTCAACTGTTCAAATTTAAAAAATGCCTTAACAAGATGTAATACCCTCAACAGAAAAAAAAAATGTCCTTTGTTCCCCACAGGCAAGTTTCTCAGGTATAATCTATGGAGAACTCAGAGGATTTGTTTCATATTTCCAAAAGCTCATGAAGAAGATGCTATGAATGTTCTACCCATTTCCCCGCAGACCATTCTTCCATTTCCTGTTCCTGGTATACTTTCACTCTCAACAGCCAGTATCTATATGTCTTTGGAAGAGAGCCTTAACTTCTTCTCAGAAAATAATTACTCAACCTAAGGCAAAACACCTGTAAGGCAAGAGTTTACTCAGTTGATTGTTGTTTTCATCATTTCATCCCCTCCTTCTTCTAACTGGAGACCACAAACTCCTCTTATTCCCATAGGCATGACCCTTTGCACTGTGGCTTTGCAGCTCACATCAAGGGATGGAGTCTATTTCTCTACCCCTTGAATCTGGACTTGATCTGACTTGCTCTGGCCAAGAAGATGCCAGCAAAAGTGACACAAAAAGATACGTAGAAAGCATAGTCTTTGGGGCTTTCTCTTCCTTCCTGTTCTTGAAAATTCTATGAACACAACTGGATGACTGAACCCAGGTCTGCCTGCTGGATGATGACAAAATCTAGCCCAATTACCTCCAGCACTATTACGTAGAGATAGTCAACCATCAGATCTGTGAGTGAAGCCTTTGGAAACCAGGTGACCACAATGCATACTGAGCCCAGCCAGTATTCTGATCAGTAATCCTCACTGGGACCGGCTCAATTTGCCAACACATAGTGTATTGATTAAAAAAAAAAAAAAAAGTTTATTGAATTAAGCCACTAAGTTTTGAGGCAGTTTGTCAAAGTTATTCTCAAAGCTGTACATGAACTCCTAAAAAAAGCCCAAGAATTGCTTCTCTGAAAAAGAGTAAGAAAGGCAAATTAAAGATAAACAACACAGTTGCCAGTTATTACTTTGCTTCTGAGATAAACTTCAAATATCCTCTAAGGTAAGAATTTCATAATTACAACCAAAAGCAATTACAAACAGAGCACAGGACACTTGTGATTTCTAGAAGCCACAACAAAATGTTCTGCCCATAATTCATATGAAGTCCCAATCCCACTACTTCAGAATGTGACCATATTTTAAAGTAAGTTCTGAATGAGATGACTAAGATAAGATGATGCCCCTAGGATAGACCCTAACCCAATAGGACTGGTGCCCTTATAAGAAGAGGAAGAGACACCACGAGCATGCATGGACAGAAGAACAACTCTGTGAAGCAGCAACAAAAGGGTGGAATGAATTCTGGCATCTGTAAGCCAAAGGAGACAGGCCTCAAAGGAAACTAAAGTGGCCAACACTTTGATCTTGGACTTCCAGACTTCAGAACTGTGAGAAAATAAATTTAAGCCACCCAAAACTGAGGTATTTTGGTTATGGCAGCCTTAGAAAGCTGAGAAAACTAATGCATATTCTATGAGAAATCCTACTCATGCTTTTTTCACCTTCAAAAGGGAAATATGGCTAAAGTCACTAATTCAATCACAATTTACAAATATTGTATAAGTTTTTTTGGTGGTTATTATTTAGAAAACCATTGCAAAATAATTTGTTGTCCTTTCCAATTTCTCCACTTAAGGTGAGCCCAACCACATTTAGAAAAATACAGAGATTTATAGCTAGCAATGACAGGAGTTAAATGCATACACATACAATTTAAAATGAATTTTTTTTCCAAACAAAAACATTATTCTGTATTTTAAAAATGGCTATCCCTATGTGATCCAGTCATCTAAAATCTTTTAGTGATAAAACAAAACTTAAGTGATATTAAACAACAATAGGGTCTCTTCTGGCAAAGATTTAAATATCTATAATTAAGTGTGAAAAAATTACAGCCATTGTCAATTATACATCAATAAAAAAGTATTTTTATTATTGCTAATATAATATATAACATGGTGACTATAGTTAATATTAATGTATTATATACTTGAAATTTGCTTAAAGTAGATCACAAGCATTCTCATCACAAACAGTAAGAGGTAATTATATGAGGTGATGGATATGTTAATTAGCTTGATTGTGGTAATTATTTCACAATATGTAAGTACCCTGAAACATCACATTGTACACCTTAAATATATACAATTTTTAATTGTCATTAGTACCTCAACATAGCTGGAAAAAAATTTTAAGCAAAGCCAGGGGTAGTAAAGAGTTAGGTGGATGGCAAGGAACAATGTGTATTTTATTATAAATATTTTAATAAATACATAAACATAACTCATAATTGGCAGCTTGTGGGATGTGGCTGGATGCTAACCATGACCTCTGTTTTAAAAAGTCATAAATTCTCAAATAGTGAAAATAAGGTAGAAGAAAGATGAGGTTGGAAGGATGCTTAATCTAATTTAAAAAAGATAAAAGTTTTTGTTTAGATTTTAAAATTGTGCCACTAGCCCTTCCCTGATATATAAACAATTAAGTTTCTAATTTCCAAGGATTCTTATTTACTAAGTGAGGTAAACAAGAAAAACAGTGGACCTCAATGTCTTTCAAAACATTTTAAAATATGAATATTTTGATAACTCTTAAGTATTTCAATAATATGATGATTTATATAAGTTTGGAGGGGGGACTTTATTCCTTTAAACAGACCAAAGTAGGGCAGCCCTGGTGGCTCAGCAGTTTAGCACCGCCTTCAGCCCAGGGTGTGATCCTGGAGACCCGGGATCAAGTCCCACGTCGGGCTCCCTGTATGGAGCCTGCTTCTCCCTCTGTCTGTGTCTCTGCCTCTCTCTCTGTCTCTCATGAATAAATAGATAAGAAATCTTTTATAAATAAATAAATAAATAAATAAATAAATAAATAAATAAACCAAAGTAAATGAAATTAGATAACAGGTGTTAAAAGGTTTTGTGTGGACGGTAAGTATATTCTTCTTTCCTGCAGTAGTTATATCACGTTTGTTAAAAGTTTGATTATTGGACTCACTTTGTCAGCACATGTACTAAAATTAGAATGATACAGTGAAGATTAGCCTGACATGTACACAAGGATGACATGTGAATTTGTGAAGCGTTCCATATTTTGGAAACAGTAAGATGGCAGGCAAAAGGTACTATACATTAGGATTATCCTCTAGTCAATAAAGTTGTTTCCTATGGGGTAAAGAGTAACAATTCTGATACTGCTATTTATGTATCCTGGAATTAGCAGATGGCAAAAACCAGACTTCTCACTGTTGGAGAGGGATTCTATAGATAAGCAAGGAAAGAAGTAGGTTAGGTGTACTGTATCACAGGGTATTGAAATGGAGTTGGGTCTAGACAACACTCATGTTTAGCTTATTATTGATACCTATGGTTGCATATAGAAATCGTTATAGATACATGTAGGTACACAGGTTAGTATACGCATATATCTAGCTGAAAGGCCTAGAAATAACATCCCATTAGCAATGAGCACTCTTAACACCAGATCTTGGTTGGTTAGTTCATTCCTTCTTTCTTTCTATTTTTCCCTTCCCTTCCTTCCCTCCCTCCCTCCCTCCCTTCTTTTTCTTCTTTCTTTCTTTCTTTCTTTCTTTCTTTCTTTCTTTCTTTCTTTTCTTTTCTTTTCTTTTCTTTTCTTTTCTTTTCTTTCTTGAGAGAGAAAGAGCACATAGGTGTCGGGAGGGAAAGGCAGAGGGAGGGAGAGAGAGAGAATCTTAAGCAGGCTCCATGCCAGTGCAGAGCGAGGCAACACATGGCTTGTTCTCATGACTCTGAGATTATGACTTGAGCCAAAATCAAGAGTTATACGCTTAGCCAGTTGAGCCACCCAGGTGCCCCCAGATCTTGGTTTTTAATGCTATTCTGCAACAAAAGGAATCAGGACTCCTTGGAGAAATGCCTGATTCTAGGACTGGAGGCAGGATATATCTAAATGGAGCATCTTGTAGTGCCACGTAGTACCAGAAAGTTAAGTGTTCAAAAGGAAAAAAAATGATGAGGTTATGTCAAAGGGACACAGAAGACAACCTAAAGAGCTCCCAATGACAAAATGTGGAACAATTTGAGTGGCAAGATAAATAAAATAGTGTATTAGTCAGCTTCAGGTGACATAACAAAAGAACACAGATAGAATTTGTAAGTAAGAATAAACAGGAATTTATTTTTCACAATTCAGAAAGCTGAGAAATCTAAGATCAAGGTCCTAGCCAATTTTGTCCCTCATCAGGGCCCTCTTCCTGGCCTGCAGTTGGCCACCTTCCTGCTGCCTCACATGACTATGAGGTAGAGGGAGGATTGCACTGGAAGGTGATTGATCTTATAAGAGCATCAATCCCATCATGAGCGCCCCATCTTCCTGATCTCATTTAAACCTAATTACTTCACAAAGGCCCACCTCCAAACACCATCACAGGACCTTCAGAGAACAAGCAGTCTTCACCGAAAGCCAGGAGGTAACGTTTCAGAGAAGAGACTAAGAGGAGACTGCTAATCTCAGAAGGCATTCCAGGGGATTGAAGTAGAAGAGCATGGCAGAGGGGAAGGAATGGTGGTCCATGACAGCTAGTGAAGAGACCCAAGGCATGGTCAGGGATAACAACACTCCCATACTCTCTGAAAGCAGTGGGCTGACTGGATCCTTAACCCTAGTTTCTCCTGCTCTAGGCCACATTCTCCACAACCACTAAAGTGACCTTCCCCTAACAGAAAGCTGATCCCATCACCACTTCCAGGGAACAGTTCATGTTCTGCCATTGCCCTGTGAGTCTCATCCTTTAAAAACAACAACAAATCATGTAAAATCCTTCCTTGATCCCAAGTCCTTCTTTAGATACCATCTTTTTCTTCATTCACAAGCAAAGTCTTTTCAAAGAATAATTCCTGTTGGCCCTCTCCACTTCCTCACCCACCATCCATCATTCAACCCAACTCTAGTCCAGCATCTATTTCTATCTTGCCATTGGCAGGGCTCCACCTTAGAGCATCGGTGGATTACTAATTGCCTCACTTATTTTAGGTGACTTCCCCGCAATTTTTGACACTGTTTACTGAAACTTACTGTTGAGACATTATTTCTTTCATTTATTCAATAGTTACAAAGTACCTCCAAAGTACCAGGCACTGTTCTACTTGCTTAGAATATATCAACAAAGGCCCTTTCCCTTGTGGAGCTTATCTTCCAGCAATAAACAGGGTTCAGGGAAGATATAAACCACAGCACAACACAACTATTAAAAAGTAAATTACGTAGTATTTTAATAAGTGATAAATGCCATAGGAAATAGAAAACCTCAGTTAGAATAAAGGAAGTCAGGAATGGATGGGGGGAGGCAGTTGAAATATTAGAAAGGGTAGTCCCTTCCATCCTCTCATTTCCTATATAATGGTGCTTTTTTCCTTCATCCACATGTTAAGTGATGTTTTTCTTCTCACTCTTCACTCTCTCCTTGGACAATTATTTTCATACCCAAGGCTTCCTTTAAAACTATATGTGGGGATCCCTGGGTGGCGCAGCGGTTTAGCGCCTGTCTTTGGCCCAGGGCGCGATCCTGGAGACCCGGGATCGAATCCCACGTCAGGCTCCCGGTGCATGGAGCCTGCTTCTCCCTCTGCCTGTGTCTCTGCCTCTCTCTCTCTCTCTCTCTCTCTCTGTAACTATCATAAATAATAAATAAATAAAAATAAATAAAACTTTAAAAAAATAAATAAATAAAACTATATGTGGACAACTCCCAGATGTAATCACCATCCACATGCCCCTCAGGCACACACATAAGGTACCTCATCCTGTGATGGCTCTGTCACAAACCAGTGATTCTTAGGGTAATGTGCTGGACTGAATGATTTGTCTATTTTACCAATCAGAGCAGAGAATCCATCTAATGTCAAAAACTGTCACACTTTCTTGAAGTTCTTTGGGGGGGGGGACAGAGGGAGAGAATCTTTTTTTATTATTTAAATTCAATTAATTAACATATAGTATATTAGTTTCAGAGGTAGAGCTCAGTGATTCAACAATCTTATATAATATCTAATGCTCATTACATCACATGCCCTCCTTAATGTCCACCACCCAGTTACTCCATACTTCTACCCTCTTCCCCTCTAGCAACCCTCAGTTTTAAGAGTCTCTTATGGTTTGTCTCCATTTCTGATTTATTTTTCCCTCCTTTCCCCTTTGATTTTGTTTCTTAAATTCCACATGAGTGAGATCATATAATTGTCTTTCTCTGATTGACTTATTTTGCTTAGCATAATACCCTCTAGGTCTATCCACATTGTTGCAAATGGCAAGATTTCATTTTTTGATGGGTGAGTAGTATTCCATTGTATATGTCTTCTTTATCCATTCATCTGGTGATGGTCATCTGGGCTCTTTCCACAGTTTGGATATTGTGGACATGGCTGCTATAAACATTAGGGTGCAGGTGTCCCTTTGGATCACTACATTTGTATCTTTGGGGTAAATCCCGAATAGTACAATTACTGGGTTGTAGGATAGCTCTATTTTCAACTTTTTGAGGAACCTCCATACTGTTTTCCAAAGTGGCTGTACCAACTTGCATTCCTGACAGCAGTGTAAAAGGGTTCCCTCTTGGGAGAGAAGACAATCTAAATCAGGCTCCACCCCATCTGGGCCTAATCTCACAACCCTGAAATCATGACCTGAGTTGAAATCAAGAGTTGACCACTTAATCAACTGAACCATCCTCATGTCTCTCTTGAATTTCAAGGGCTATTTCTGAGGTATAGCAAAGGGGCCAAGGCATAGCAAAAGGGCCAAGACAAAGGTCAGAGTTTCTGCACCAGGGAGATAGTCAGTTCCAGGGAGTCCTCTTAAACTCTGGAGCCTGTTTTCTTCCAAATTTCTGATGGGACCTGTGACTATTTTTGCACCAATATTATCTTCTGAGGAAAACATGTCTTTATTTTTCTACTTCCACCTCTTCTTCCAATTGCACTTCAAAAATCCTTTGGTTTTTGGGCAGCCCGGTGGCTCATTGGTTTAGTGTCACCTTCAGCCCAGGGCGTGATCCTGGAGACCCGGGATCGAGTCCCATGTTGGGCTCCCTGCATGGAGCCATGGAGCCTGCGTCTCCCTCTGCCTCTCTCTCTCTCTGTCTCATAAATAAATAAAACATTTTTAAAAATCCTTTGGTTTTTAAAGATGTGTGTGTGTGTGTGCACGCACGTGCACATGGGAACTTTTTCTTGATCTGAGAGACTCAGGGCTGGCTATTCTACATCCCACTGAACCTTTCTGATCTCAAGATCCAATGTTTCCACAGCATCTACCACTTCAGATTTATCCCCAATTTCTGATGTGTTCACCATTATCACACCAGTGACCCACAGATAACCTTCCAAATGCTAATACCTGCCACAAAAGATAAACTTATAATATGTGACAGTTGTGAGTTCATAAGAACAAGCTTATATACAGCACTAATGAGCAGAAAGAAATACTAGAGCTGAGGCAGATTCATTTGTTGAAGGGCATGTGAAATTGGAGCAGAAATTAGACTTTTTAGAGAAATTGAAAAGCTATTATTGAGAAAGTATCTCATTGGCAATATAATGATGTCGCATCTCAGAAATGGTTTTGGGAGATCATAAAAGACAATTTTGCCTAACAAATGTTAGAAATTACTAATAAAAGAATCTTGAGGAATTTAGGACACAGTTAAGGCTAAATTTTTAGAGATAAGTTTCTTTTATTGAAATAACTCGCCCAATAATATTTGCTTCACTGGATAAGGATAAAAGGGGACTTTTTTTGCATCCCACCACAATGTATTAATTCTGAGTCTATTAAAAAAGTACATTTAGTTCTCAGATTCTGGCTATCAAACTTTCATCTCCCTAGATTGCCTTAAAGAAAAAGGAGAAAGAAAACTAATTTATCACTGCTAAGTAAACAGAAACAAAAATATAAATCTTAAAAGAATATAAACTATCTGGGAACAAAAGATCTACTATTTCCTCACTCAAGGAGGCAAAAGCCCCTATGAATTCATGAGGATAAAAACGTGACCTGAAGTGACATAATTAAATGTAGAGGCCAATAATTATAGTTTGTTGAGACTGAAAAAGCAAATTATGCTCTATTTTAGAATGTTTCAATATAGAACGTTTAGCAGTAATAGGATGGATAAATTGCATGCATGCACACTCGTGCATGTTGGCACATGTTTATGATTCCTGGAGGTGGGTAAAATGTTTTGGAGAAATAGCTCAAAAAATAATCACTATGGTGGGAGGGGAGTCGATGAAAATTAATGGAGATGACAGAAGTTGGGAGAACCCAGAAGATACAAGTGGCTAGGAGCATTTTCTGGAGAGTGAGCAATGTGATACTCAGCTATTTAGTGAAATGAGCAGAGCTTAACAAAAAGCACTCTAGGCAGAATGATGAACACATTTGCAAAATCCTTCCATGTTCTGATTTTTTTCTATGAGACCCTACTTACTAAGTACCTACAGGCATAGATAGAATATGCTCTAGTCCCTCTAGAGCCACAGAAGTGCAAGGGCATTCCATCAAGCCAGGGTGTTCTCCACTACAGAAAGGTGAAGGAAGTGTGCTGGAAAAGAGACAGAGACAGGGGAGCCACCACTAATGGGATGGCCATGGAAACAGGGAGAAAAGGAATTCCACAGGACTGACTGGATGTGAGAAAGAATAAGGGAAGGGAAGATCCCTCATTTCCAGTCTGGCTTGGATGATGGGGTGGGTATCGGCATCATGAACATAGATACAGGGGGAGCAGGTGTGGGAGAAGAAACTAGATCAATTTGGAATATATTAATTCATGCCTAGGAGATCCAAAGTTGAGGATAGTTAATGGGTAATATCATTATGTATGGGTTTTTTTTTTTAGGTTTTATTTATTCATTCATTCATTCATTCATTCATTCATTCATTCATTCATGAGAGAGGCAGAAACACAGGCAGAGGGAGAAGTAGGCTCCCTGGGGGAAGCCCGATGCAGGACTTGATCCCAGGACCCCGAGATCACAACCTGAGACAATGGCAGATGCTCAACCACTGAGCCACCCAGATGCCCCTCATTCTGCATGTTAACAGTCTCTTAAAGTCTTATCCTTAGAGGTTCTGAACTCTGGTACCATAGAAATGTTCTCAGCTCATAGAAGTCTGCTCCCATTTAGTAAATAGTTAAACAGATTTGATATTTCAACAGTTCCAATACTGCTCTAAATGCAAACTTCTTATAGATAGAAAAGAGAACTGGATGATACATTCGAGAACCATGGAATATACTCTGGCTGAAGAAAACTGGCAGCACCTTAATCACAAATTTTAGGGCCTGCTGCCCCCGAAGTTACAACTAGGATTGGCAGCTTTAGCCAATAAAAATCCACGATGCTCAGTTAAATTTGAATTGCTAAAATAATGCAGCAGTTGGGACATATTTATACTAAAAACTACAGTATGTAGGGCACAAACTGAAAAACTCCTTGTTGTTTATCTGAAATTCAAATTTTATTTGGCACCCTGTATTTTATCCGGTAACCCTAGTAGCAATGTTATTTGTGTACTCTACATTGTTAGCATTCAAGTCATCCTTCTTATAGAAAGGCATACAAAAAGCTATTTACATATTAAGTATGGCTTTCTTCACTTACTTTATAAAAATAATAAAAGCAGTGTATTTATATGGGGCATTTGGGACATTTCTCAAAAGGATCACATTTCTCTCATGTTGCATGAAGACATGTATTAATGTGTCTTAACACCAATGAGATTGATGACTAGAAAGTTCTTTTAAATATAAGCAGCACCTTAAAGTGGGAAACACATATTAATATATAAAATGTTAAATCCAGGCTCAATGAACATATCTTATTTGTAAGGGATTTAGTTAAAAAATAAATACACTGGACTATGATTCATCATGATAGTCTCATTAGTTTCAAGGTTCATGTAGGCCATGACTGCTTTCTAGATGCCAAACTTTCCCATTCGGTCACCTGCCTCCTGGGGATTGGGTTCAGGGAGATATATGATTCAGACCTCTGAATAACATTTTATAAACTAGAGTAGCAAGACACTCATTGGTAGAGTTATCAATAGACTTTATAAGAACAAATGGTAGATGACTCTTTTTTTTTTTTTTTTTTTTTATGATAGTCACAGAGAGAGAGAGAGAGAGGCAGAGACACAGGCGGAAGGAGAAGCAGGCTCCATGCACCGGGAGCCTGACGTGGGATTCGATCCCGGGTCTCCAGGATCGCGCCCTGGGCCAAAGGCAGGCGCCAAACCGCTGCGCCACCCAGGGATCCCTATGGTAGATGACTCTTAAGACTAAAACCGACTTGTCATTTCACTGATTAATTCAATACTTTTTAAACCAAGGAAGTATTTATATTCAATATATTTAAAACTCATGAATAAATAGACTGATGCTGTTTTATGCAAAATAGGACCTATGAATACAGTGTGGTTGTCCATCTGCCTTTAAATGATGTGTTGTTTTAACTGGAAAATAAAAAGTCACGTTAGACCCAATTTTCCTCCCCCCTCTAAGATCAGTGGACATTGCCCAGGTAGCACAACTGATTTCAGATCATTTTATAAGACCCTGCAATTTGCTGCAGCGTAGAATCTGTTCATGAGATAATTATGTGCAAGTATCCTGAAAACATTCTATGTGCCCAAGAATGCAAAGTGCTATCATCATCATTTACTATATAGGGAAATCTGGCACCTTTCATGAGTATTGTGATAATAAGCAGGTTAGGAAAAAAAATAAACATCATAGCAGCCATGGTAGTGAAGATGGGATTGTCATATTTCTAAATTTGAAGACAGATGTCTGACTAGACAACCAAATGAGTATTTTACCTTTATCCTATTCAAGTCAAATTCAAATAGGTCAAGGACTTTTACCACTTTCAGTGAAAAAAGTGGGTAGTGCTGACCATACTGTCAGGCTGTCTTTTCCACCAGGTCCAATTTAAGAAAAGCATGTGTGATCTTGAAACACTAATGGTGGCCTATTTCATCTTGTTGCACCTATTCCAACCCCCCACCCTCTTTCCTCCTAGTTCATGGCAACACTTATTATCTAGCATGTTCACTCTCCTTACCACCAAGCAATACCAGCCTTTAACATACAGATCAAGTTCTACCTATTGCATGAAAACTTCTCTTACCAAACCAGCAAACATAGATGGCTGACACCAAATTGAAAAAGCTCTACAGCTCATACTCTTCCCTAATCACACTTTTATCACTCAATAAATATATACTGAACACCTACTACAGCCAGGTACTGCTGTAGATGTTGGAACATAACTGAATGAAACACACCAAAAAATCCCTGGCCTCATAGCATTTACTTTATGCTAAGAGAGACAATGTATATATAAGTAAATAAATATAAGTTAAGTCCTATGAAGAAAATAGATGTTATTTAAAAGTAAAAGTGTATTTTACGAGTTAGCATTTAACTGTTCTGTGGCATCAAGCAACTATTTGACCTTTGGAGGCTCTCAATTTTCTCATTTCTTATTCTATGAGAGAGATTTGTAAGATCTATTCCTATTTTGAAATGCTATGTCTGTCAATTAAGCTTTCAAAACATCTTAATGATACATATATACAGTTTTATAAGGAAGATTAAATTTCTTTTTCAGTATGACCTAAGCATTGAGGATAGAATCAACACTATGTTCAAAATTAGAGCACTTGCTACTCAAAAACAAACCTGTAAGCAAGTAATTTTTGATGATGTATTACTTTTTCTACACTACTAAAACCTCTTTTTTATTTATTTAAACAAAACAAAGGATTTTTTTTATTCTAAAAGACAACTAGCACATATTTCAAAGTCACTTTTAAGAATTCATCCTTTTTAACTATAGATGTCTTAGACTGAATCCTCATTGTTATTTCCTCATAAAATGCTGGGCAAACAAATCTTAAATCTGTAATCTTATGAGACTGCATTCCTCTTTCATCTCTTAAACATAAATTCCATAACTCTGAATATATGAAAAACCTTTGCCATGGCCTTTGGTAGCTTTCTCATGATTGATTTCATTCTGTCTCGCTCCTCTTGTAAGTAAATCATTTGCTAAACCCCAACAAAGAAAGCTATCTATAACAACAGATTCATAGTGATTTGGGGAGTACAGAAAAGCCTTCTTCACCCACAGGTCTTCCCTGATGCCAATGTCTACATCTCACAATTAGTGGTCTCTTCCTTTGTGTTAAAACACTGTAGATGTTCCCAGAAAATTGATAAGGAGAAATGAGAGAGAAAAGATTAAAACATAGGGAACCAATGGCGATAGTATTGATAAACTGGTTGACAATGAGTTATAGAATAGCCGAATATACTGAGTTCAAGGCCACATGGGAAGCATCTTCATACTAGAGCTCCTAAAATTAGAGTGTGAAATGAAAACAAAGTAGATGAATAAAGAAGGATGAAACTCTAAAGAATAAGGGAGGAAGAATTATTATTATTTTTTAAGATTTTTTATTCATAAGAGATACCAAGAGAGAGGCAGAGACACAGGGAAAGGGAGAAGCAGGGTCCCTGGGATCCCAGGATCACGCCCCGAGCCAAAGGCAGACACTCAACCACTGAGCCACCCAGGCATCCCAGGGAGGAAGAATTAAGTCACATTTTATGACAACTGCTCTTTGCTGACTATAACTCTGACATGATGAGAAAAACTGTCTTCTTTCATACACAGTTTTGCTGACATTCTGCTCTGCCATATTAAGTTGTTGTCTCTAGTAACCTAAAATTATGGTTTACTAAAAGCAACTGTCCACTGTATGACTTCTACATTTCTGTGTAAAATTTGAAGAATGAGTGTCCATTTTTACAACCATTTTACCCTCACTAAATTGCTAATTTCCCTCCTCCTAATAAGCAAGGAGCTAAATGGTTTACCTAAACTTTTTTCTTATTCAAGTCACTGAAATTCAAGGCAGGAAGCTTTTACTTTCTCTAGAAGCAT
This sequence comes from Vulpes lagopus, assembly GCF_018345385.1. Lineage (NCBI taxonomy): Eukaryota > Metazoa > Chordata > Mammalia > Carnivora > Canidae > Vulpes > Vulpes lagopus. The sequence goes on along the minus strand of NC_054842.1, from coordinate 17,552,468 downwards.
CAACCTTAAAAATTTCCATATTCCCAACTCCCAACACCACTGAAATTAATTCTAACAATCTGAATATTTATAAAAATAATCTCCTCTTCTCTCTTCTAAACACAATAACTACAGATTTTCAAAACAGAAAGAAATAAAGACTTTATTCAGTACCAAATTCATTGTGTTCCATTTGGGAATTAACTGTTATCTGTGTAGTCCATGGGATGCCAACTCTTTATGGAGAAAAATAAATCAATTTAGCTATGACCCTGGTGTGGCTAAATGGAATGATACCTTGACACTGTGGGACTGTGGAAAATTAGCTATCCTCTTTGTGCTTTGTTTCCTTACCAATACAACAGGAAAATGACCTGTCAAATATGTTAGAAAGATTACCAAATGAACATTTTTTAAATAAAAGGTACAGGGATACCATATTCACTCAAATAATTTCTACTTCTCCCTTTTCCTCAAATGTTGGCAGTTTAAATAGAGGAAAGGGAGAATGAGAAACAGAAAAAGTAAAATAAGGATTGCATTTTGCTTTGTTACCACATTTAGAGATTGTCACCTTAATTTATTGTAGCAACACTGAAAGATTCAATGCTTTTAAGTTGATTTTTTTTAAGATTTTATTTATTTATTCATAGAGACAGAGAGAGAGAGAGAGAGAGAGAGAGAGAGAGGCAGAGACACAGGCAGAGGGAGAAGCAGGCTCCATGCAGGGAGCCTGACGTGGGACTCGATCCAGGGTCTCCAGGATTATGCCCTGGGCTGCAGACGGCACTACACCGCTGCGCCACCGCGGCTGCACTGCTTTTAAGTTGATTACTCAATCTGTTTCCTCTCCTTTCTCAAATTTATATTAAGTATAAACTAACAAGCTTTGTTAGTGGTCATTGTCTAAGAAAAGAAACAGATCACACTCAAAAGGAGGGCTCTTGATAGTTAATGAAAAGATGAAGAATTCTAGACAAGGTCATCACAAATTCAATATACCAACAAAAAATAATAAAAGTGACTGAGGACCAAACCAAAAATGATATAACAATAATTCATAACACAAAGGAAACACTTAGGATAAGCAAACAAAAAAGTATTTAGTACAATGATAGCCACTTGTCACTGATAAAGGGTACAATTAAAAATAAAGATTCATGGGCAACCCGGGTGGCTCAGCGGTTTAGCGCTGCCTTCAGCCCAGGGCGTGATCCTGGGGCCCTGGGATTGAGTCCTGCGTCGGGCTCCCTGCATGGGGCCTGCTTCTCCCTCTGCCTGCGTCTCTGCCTCTCTCTCTCTCTGTGTGTCTCTCATAAATGAATAAATAAGATCTTTAAATAAATAAATAAAAAATAAATAAATAAAAAATAAATAAAAATAAAGATTCATGAACCATAACATATTTGCACTAAATTGCATAAAAATTAACAAAATATGAGCTATTATAAAGACCACTATTATGAAATGATATGTGTCCCCCCAAATTCACTACTCTGAGATCCTAACCCCCAATGGGATGATATAAAGAGTGGGGCCTTTGCAAGGTGGTTACGTCATGTAGGCAAAGCCCTCTTAAATGGGATTGAATGAGACTAGTGCCCTTTTTTTTTTTTTTTTTTTAATTTATTTATGATAGTCACACAGAGAGAGAGAGAGAGAGGCAGAGACACAGGCAGAGGGAGAAGCAGGCTCCATGCACCGGGAGCCCGATGTGGGATTCGATCCTGGGTCTCCAGGATCGCGCCCTGGGCCAAAGGCAGGCGCCAAACCGCTGCGCCACCCAGGGATCCCACTAGTGCCCTTTTAAGAGAAATCCCAGAAAGCTCTCTTGTCCCTTCAACATATGTTAGACAGAGGGAGAAGAGAGCCTTTTGTGTACTAAGAAGCAAGCCTCACTAGACACCAAACCTGCCAGTGCCTTGATCTTGGATCTCACAGCCTATGCAACTGTGAGAAATAAATTTCTGTTGTTTATAAACCACCCAGTCCATTACATTCTGTTATAAGCCTGAATTGACTAAGATAACCACTAAATTAAAAAACAAAACACACAATAGTAGATGGAGATTTTTACACACCAACTTATCATTGACATAAATAAGGATTTGGAAGATCTGAATAATTTGTCAATAAATATAGTCAGATAAACATATATTGAGTTCTGTGACCAAAAATAAAATACAGTCTCTTCAAAGAATCTACAAAACTTGCATAAGCTTTACTACATTTCATGTGTAGCAGACTATTCCTTTGGTGACTTGCCAGTGAAGCACTTTTACTAGTAAGCATGCCCTTGTATACTCCTTTCATATATTATTTCTGGGCTTGGCCCATGTGACTGGCTTTAGCCAATTAGCAAGTGTTATGCTAACAGGTGTTTGGTAAGGCTTGTACATGGAGGCTCTATTTTTTGTAACTCTAATTCCTGAGATACTCTCTCTCAGCTCTCAGCCACCATAATGTAGGAAATTAAGCCTGATTTATCCATATAAAGAAAAACACATGTAAGTAAATCAAGGACAAAGCCAATAGCCCCAGGTGAGCTCCCAGCAAATGGCCAATATCAACCACCATTGGAAGAGACTTTTCCCACCCTAGTTGAGCTGCCCAGTTGATGCTGCATGGAGCAGATATAAGCTATCCTCAAAAAACCCTGACCAATTTGTAGAATTTGAGCAAATAACTACTTTAGTATCAATCCACCCGTTTGGGGGTAAATGATTATCTGAATCATCAGAGTTTAAAGAATCTCTTAACTTATTCTGAAAAACTGTAATTATAGAAGGTTTATTCTGTGACATAATAAAATCAAATAAAAAGAATAAGATTCAACCAAAGAAAAAGCCCCAAAACACTGAAATACAAAAACACCCATATATATATATACAAGTTACTTATAAGTGAAAGAGATCAAATTTTAAAAAGGATTTAGAAAATAAAGACAATGAGAATGATACACATAAAAACTAATAAAATCAATATACTTAAAAGGATTGAAGTTCTACAAAGTACGTTCACCAACGACACTGGCATGAACTAGGCAGCATTGACAGAAGGAAATTTATGGAATTCATAAATCTGTATGAATTAATCTGTAAAAATTAAATAACACACTCCTAAATAAACAATTGATTAAAGAAATTAGAAGGATAGCTGGCAAATGCCTTGAGATGAATGAAAATGAAAATACAACATACCAAAACATATGGGACATCACTATATCAGTGCTTATTGGGGAATTTACAGCTATAAATGTCTATGTAATAAAAGAAGAAAGATCTTAAAAATATTTTCTAACTTACTACCCCAAGTAAGTAGAAACAGAAGAACAAACTAAATTCCAAGCAAGCAGAAGGAAGATAGTAATAAAGATTAATACAGAAATAAAGAATCAAAAAAACAATAGAAGCAATAAAACAAAAGTTCATTTTTTAAAAATCAACAAAATTGACAACTTTTAGTTAAACTAAGAAAAAAGTGAAAGAGAAGACTCAAAAAACTAAAATTAGGAATGAAAGAGGAAACACTCCTGTTGACCTTAAAGAAGTAAAAGGAAAAACAAAACTATACTGTGAACAATGGTACCGAATTAGATGACCTAGAGGGAATGGAAAAATTACTAGAAACACAGAAAAACACAGAAATTGACTAAAGGAGAAAAAGAAAAATTGAATGGAGTGATAAAAAAGTTGAATTAATATTTTTAAAAACTTCCCACAAAGGAAAATCCAGGAATCAGATGACTTCACTGAATTCCACCAACGTGTAAAAGAAGGAACAGCAATCTCTCAAAAACCGTACTAAGGGGGATCCCTGGGTGGCGCAGTGGTTTGGCGCCTGCCTTTGGCCCAGGGTGCAATCCTGGAGACCCGGGATCGAATCCCACGTCGGGCTCCCGGTGCATGGAGCCTGCTTCTCCCTCTGCCTATGTCTCTGCCTCTCTCTCTCTCTCTGTGACTATCATAAATAAATAAAAAAATTAAAAAAAAAATTAAAAAAAAAAAAAAACCGTACTAAGAAACAGAAGAGGAAGGAATACTTTGTACCTCATTCAATGAGGACGGTATTACCATGATACCAAAACTAAAGGCATAATAAGAAAAATATAGACCAATATCTCTTATGAATATAGACATTAAAAATTCAACAAGCACTAGGACATCGATGTGGATGGAACTGGAAGTTATTATGCTGAGTGAAATAAATCAATCAGAGAAAGGAAATTATCTCTGCTTTCACTCATATGTTTAATATAAGAAATAATACAGAGGATCATAGGAGAAGCGAGGGAAAACTGAATGGGAAGTCATCAGAGAGGGAGACAAACCAAAAGAGACTCTGAACCACAGGAAACAAACTGAAGGTTGCTAGAAGGGAGGTGGGTAGGTGGGTGGCATAACTGAGTGACGGGCATTAAGAAGGGCATGTGATGTGATGAGTACTGGGTGTTATATGCAACTGATGAATCACTGAACTCTTATCTCTGAAACTAATGGAAACTAATGATATATTATATGTTGGCTAATTGAATTTAAATTAAAAAAAAAAAACCCACTAGGACACTGAACCTAACAACATATAAAAAGGATTATACACCATGACCAAGTGGAATTTATCCCAGAAATTCAAGATTGGTTTGAAATATGAAAAATCAATCAATGTAATGTACTACGTTGACAGAATGAAAGAAGTCATTTCAATAGATGCAGAAAAAGCATTTGACAAAATCCAACTCTTTCATGATAAAAGCTAGGAATAGAAGGAAACTTCCTCAACCTAATAAAAGACATCTGAACAATTCTCAAGCAATATCATATTTAATGATAAAAACTAAAAATGTCCACTCATAAAGGTAAACACAAATATATTTTTTAAAAATTTTTCCTGATACAAAAAGGGAGACTTTCCAATGCCCTCCTCATCCTTTTTCCTAGTTCATTTGCCTTAGAAAACTTGTCATTGTAGACCTCTAGGTGGCTCAGTTGGTTAAGTGTCTGACTCGATTTTGGCTCAGGTCATGATGTCAGGGTTTGAGATCCAGCCCGCTGTCAGGTTCCATGCTAGGCAGGGAGCTGCTTTAGATTCTCTCTTTCTGTCTCTCTTTTTCCCTCTGCCCTCTCCCCACTTCTTCTCTCTCTGCCTCTCTAAAAACAGAGACAAAACCTTGTCATTGTGAATCTTTTCTCTGTCCCTTGAAGATACACATAAATCTTTTTAAAACCTAAATAAGCCTCTGGTCAGTTTTACAACCAGGAGTCTTTTTCTTAAGGATCTGGGAGCCATCTCCTAAAAATGTAATCATTAAGGAAGAGAGTGCCCCTACCTCCCAGTTCCCATGAGAGGGTAAGAATGTAACTTCACCTGGCACCTGGCTCCAAGTTACAAACCTACCTCCTGTCATAAAGATATGAGAATTTTTTCTTTTGGATAAAGGCAATTAGCAAACATAGGGGGGTACCCCAATTACCAGGTGAATTTAGGATGAACTATGTGTGACAAATGCTTCTGTCAATTCCACTTACTTGAAGACTAGTTATCATTCATCCTGAAAACATGCATGCAAACATGTATGCAAACATTGCGGCATCTGCTTAGTTGTATCATTCCATCTTTACATTTTCTTTAGTGAATTACCTGTGATGCAGACCCCATTCTGGTTTAATGCTTATTCAATAATAAAACTGTTTTATTTCTCTTTTTCTTCTGTGGAGAGGTTGTCTGGATTGGCAGGAGATTTTTTGTTGTTGTTGTTTATATTTCCCTAACATCTCCTAAGATCAGGAATATGACAAGGATGTCTGCTGTCATAATTTCTACTCAAAATTGTACTGGAATTTCTAGACAGAGGAATTAGGAAAAGAAAAGACTTATGCACTGGAAAAAAAGGAGGAAAAACTATTTCTATTCACAGATGACATGATCTTGTATGTAGAAAATCTTAGAAAATATACAAAAACAATTGCAGCTAAGGCTGCATGATCTAAGATCAATACAAAAAAATCAATTCTATTTATATACATTAGCAATGAACAATCCAAGACTAAATTAAGACAATTTCATTTAAAAGAGTATCATAAAAGAATAATAAACTTAAGAATAAATTCAAAAAAGAAGTGCACTACTTGTATACTGAAAATTATAAAACATTGTTGAGAAAAAAGATGACCTAAATAAAAGGAAAACGTCTTGTGTTCAAAGACTGGAGGACAATATAGTTCAGATAGCTGAATTAGCTTTCTCTTATTGTTACAACAAATTACCACACACTTAATGGCTTAAAACACAAACGTATTATCTTCCAGTTCTAGATGGTTCCAAAAAGACTCTGCCAGGCCAAAATCAAGGCTTTGGCAAAGCTGCATCCTTTTCTGAAGGTGCAGAGGAAGAATCCATTCCTTTTCCTTGCCTTTTCCAGCTTGTAAAGACTACCCCCATTCCTTGACTCATGGTCCCTTCCATTTTCAAAGCCAGTAACGACCAGTTCAGGATTTGACATAACACATCACTCTGACACTCTCCTGCTTCTCTTTCATATTTAAAGTCATTCATCATTGCATTGGGAGCAGCACCTCTATCTGCTACCTTATTCCCCATATCATGTGACATACATATTCACAAGTTCCAAGGACTGTATTAGGATTGTGAATATCTTGGGGCAGCAGGTAGCAGTGCAGGGAGCTGGAGGAGTTCACTTTTCTGCCTATTACAATGGGAACATTCGCAAAACTGATCTACAGATCCAACTCAGCTGGGGTTTTCTGCAGAAATTGACAAGCTAATCCTAAAATTTAAATGAAAACACACAGGACACAGAATAGTCAAAATAATCTTGAAAAATAAGAGCAGAATTGGAGGACTCACACTTCCTAATTTTAAAACTTACTACAAAGCTACAGTATTCAAGACTGTGTGACAGGTATAAGGGTAGGCATATTTCAAATAAATCTTTATATTTATGGTCAAATGGTACTTGATAACAAAGCCAAGACAATGCAATGGGGAAAGAATTATGTCTTTTCAACAAACTGTGGTAGGACAATTAGATATCCACATGCAAAAAAATTAAAACACTATCTCACATCATATGTAAAAACTATAAATGTATCACAGACCTTTTTTTTTCAAGATTTATTTATTTATTTATTTATTTATTCATGAGAGACAGACAGAGAGAGAGGCAGAGACATAGGCAGAGGGAGAAGCAGGCTCCATGCAGGGAGCCTGATGTGGGACTCGATCCCGGGTCTCTAGGATCAGGCCCTGGGCTGAAGGCGGTGCTAAACCACTGAGCCACCCGGGTTGCCCTGTATCACAGACCTAAACATAAGAATTAAAAGTATAAAACTCTTAGAAGAAAATATAGATATAGGTCTTTATGACCTTGAATTAGACCTTGATTTCTCAGATTGGATACTTAAGCACAGCAACTAAATCAGAAGTTGGCTTTCATCAAAATTAAAAATGTTTATGCTTGAAAGGACACTACAAGAATGTCAAAAAAGAATCCACAGAATCCTGGAAAAATATTTGTAGGTCATATACCTAATAAGGGCCTGGTACACAGAACAAGTAAGAATTCTTATGATTCAATAATTAAACAAAAATAATCCAATTTACTAATAAGCAAAAAAACCAAGTTATAAGGAAATTGCATTAGTCACACGGAAATGCAAATCAAAACCACAATGAGATAATACATCATTATCTAAGATGACTAAAGTCAAAAAGACAAATACCAATAAATGCTGAGGATGCTGGGGAGAGACTGCAATCCTCGTATGTTGCTGGTGGGAATATAAAATGGTACAGCCACTTTGGAAGACATCTTGGCAGTTAGCCAAAGAGTTAAACACAGAGTTACCACATTGAGGAGTATGACTCCAGACTGTGCCAAAATCCTATGTGTAATCTTTCAGGCTGACCATAGGCAGTTGCAAAGCTTTGATGAGCAGATCTCACGGAGTCTAAGTTGCCCTCTCCACACCAGACCTGTTGCATTGTGGGTGTGTTATAGTTCCTGGAAGGAGTAGCATTCAAGCACTCAGCCTACTCAACCCCAAACAGCCATGTATGGCTACATTTCTATGTATATGTATAGCTACATTTCTAGCCCAGAGGCCTCCCTATAGAGACCTTAACTGGTACACTTTCTAGGAACCTCAGCTAAGACCACTTTAGGGGGGGCCCTGGCTGAGATCGGGCTTTCAGCTGCTGGCAACACTTCCACATACTATTAATGAATAGCTGTACACATTGTAAGTATATAAAAACATGGAAGAATATACAACAATTTCAGGGTAGTAGTTACTCCTGGTGAGGAAAGGGAAACATAGTTGGGAGAGGCCTCCAATTGAATCCATAACATTTTTTTAAAGAGTTTTTTTCTTAAGTAAAGATAATAAATTTATTAAAACATTGTGCATAAAAGGATATTTGTTAATGTTTGAAATATTTCATAATAAAAAGTAAGAAATATTGAAATAATGGTTAACATTACACACTGGGAATATATGTGACTGTAATTTCTTTTTTGTAAGATTTTATTTATTTATTTGACAGAGAGAAAGAGAGCACAAGCAGGGGGTGTAGCAGAGGGAGAGGGAGAAGCAGACTCCCTGCTGAGCAGGAAGCCTGATGTGGGGCTCAATCCCAGGACTCCGGGATCATGACTTGAGCTAAAGGCAGATGCTTAATCAACTGAGCCACCCAAGTGCTCCTCTTGATACATTTATTTATTTTTCAACCTCTTGATACACTTATTTATTTTTCAAATTTTTCTAGCCAATGCAAATTTCTTTTATAATGCTAACAAATAATACATGTGTCTTTCAAAAATCTATCACTACCAGTAAATTTACTTAAGCGGAGATTGTTTAAAAAATGAACCAGGAGGGGCACACAGCTGGCTTAGCTGGTAGCACACCCAACTCCTGAACTCAGGATTGTGACTACAAGCTTCACATTGGGCATAGAGATTACTTTTTAAAAAAACACTTCAAAAACCAGCATTAAAATCTCATTGTGGTATAAAAATCTCCACATGCATTTGTTAATAGTTTAGGGCTGAAAAATGCTTTTAAAAAATATGCAAGCCAAAATTAGTATCCAAAATATATACAGAACTTATACAACTCAAAACCCCAAAACCAAATAATCCAATTAGAAAATGGACAGACGACATGAACAGACATTCCTCCAAAGAAGACATACAGATGGCCAACAGATACATGAAAAGATGATCAATATCACTCATCATCGGGGAAATGCAAATCAAAACTACAATGAGGTATCACCTTATATCTGTCAAAATGGCTAAAATCAAAAACATAAGAAACAAGTGTTGGCAAGCATGTGGAAAGAAAGAACCCTCATGCACTGTTGGTGGAATATCAACTGGTATAGTCACTATGGAAAACAGTATAGAAGTTCCTCAAAAAACTGAAAATATAACTACCCTAGGATCCAATAATTGCGCTACTGGGTATTTACTCAAAAAATTTTAAAAAAAACACTAATTCAAATGGATACATGTACCCCTATGTTTATAGCAGCACTATTTACAATAGCCAAACTATGGAGGTAGTCCCAATGCTCATCAATAGGATAGATGAATGGATAAAGAAGATGTGTGTGTGTGTGTGTGTGTGTGTGTGTAATATATAATATTCCATTGTGATACACAATAGAATATTATTCAGCCACAAAAAAGGATGAAATTTTGCCGTTTGCAACAATATGGGTGGAGCTAGAGAATACAATACTAAGTGAAATGAGTCAAAGAAGGACAAATAATATGATTTCACTTATATGTGGAATTTAAGAAACAAAACAAACAAGCAAAGGAAAAATAAAAAGAGAGAGGAAGAGGCAAACCAAGAAAGAGACCCTTAACTATAGGGAACAAACTGGAGGCTACCAGAAGGGAGGTGGGTGGGGGTGGATGAAATGGGCGAAGGAGATTAAGAGTACACTTATCATGATGAGCACTGCGTAATGCATAGAATTGCTGAATCACTATATTGTACACGTGAAGCTAATATAACACTGTATGCTAACTATACTGGAGCCAAAACAAAAAGCTTAATAAAAAAATGCAAGCCAAAATTTAAAAACTGAAGTTTATACATATCCAAATTATACGTGCCAGTCAGGAACTGAAATGCAAATAATTATAGCTATAATAGTTATTCCTGTCAATTGAGGTCCTTTTGAAAACATGACCTTAAATAAACCAGGATTATTTGAATGTGTTTATTCAAGCTATTACTGTAAATTACTCTGTGTAGAGCTACAGCTAATGATTAATAGTTTTTTTTTCTTGGGCTGTAACACCTAATTCAATAGTTTGCAAAGATTTTCTAGCAGGCTCTCATCGTATTAAATAATGTGCAAATGCCCAACAAATAGAAGAGATCAAAACTAAAGCACCCTCTTTGAAGTAGGAGACTGAATCCTGAGTTCCTGCTTGTTCCACAGATCACGCCCTCTCTCAGACAAAAGTCTCTCCATCAATGAATGGTTCCTTTCCCACTGAGCAACATCCTCTATTTTCTGGTTTCTAACCACCACCACCACCCTCACTTTTTCACAACACAGCTTTCTCTACTGGCTGTGGCCATAGTTCTACCCACAGCTTATCACCCTTACTGTAGTCTTGCCTTTGCCCTTACCACTCCCCGCAAAACCCCTAAACTTGGTAATCACTGTCTATCTGCAAATCCAAGGGATATTCTCCTTTGGGATTCTCTCATACACCACTCTTGGGAATCCAGAGGGATATCCTATCTGCAGATCCAAGGGATAGCCTTCAATTCTTTCCATTGAGTCATGAAATCACCTTATGAAAATGACAATTCTCAAAACTTGGCCTTTCTACGGTACGGAATGCTGTTGACCTTGGAAAAGCATTGTGTTGTTTCTCAGAAACTTTCTCATGTCTGACACTATTTTCTCTTGGCTTTCCTTCTTCTACCTCCTCTCTACTTACTCCTTCCAAGTCTCTCCCAAGGCTTCTTCTTTCTGTGTCTACCCCATAAATGTTGTCAGTCCTCAAAGTCTTGCTCAGCACTTTGTCAGCTTTACACCCATTACCACCCAGATGCTGATGACTCTGTGCCTCCTCACCAGGCAGGACTCTCTCCTGAGGCTCCTTTTTTAAAAATTTTTAAAAGATTTTATCTATCTATCTATCTATCTATCTATCTATCTATCTATCTATCTATCTATATATCTATATATCTATACAAAGAAAGGCAGAGACATAGGCAGGGGGAAAAGCAGGCTCCCCATGGGATGTGGGATTCCATTTCAGGACCCTGAGATCACAACCTGAGCCAGAGGCAGACGCTCAACCACTGAGCCACCAAAGTGTCCCTCTCCTGAGGCTCCTAAAACATATTTTGGGTCACATACTAGACATGGCAGCCTTATAGCCTCAAAAGCAACTAGAACTCAACATACTCAAAACTAGATTATTTACTTCCCCTTCTTTGCAAATTCTTCCCTATGTCTTCCCTAATCATGCAGATGCTATTGTAGGTTGAATTGTGCTCCCTAAATATGTCTTAAAGTACTAACTCTTGGTACCTGTGAATGTAATCTTATTTGGAAATAGGGTCTTTGATATAATCAAGATGAGGCTATACTTGATTAGGATGGGCCCTAATCCAATATGACTAGTGTCCTGATAAGAAGAGGAAACACAGACACAAAATAGACACACAGGAAGAATGCCAATATGATGACAGACGCAGAGTTTGGAGTGATTTGTCTACACCTATGCCAGTTCCCAGGTCTGTCCTGTTCTCTTGGGCTCTCATCAGCTTGCTCAATGGAAAGTTCCATTTCTTAACACTGACAGCTGTCTAGCCACTTCATCCTGGATTCCCTCATGGAAGCCTTGGTGAAAGCTACAGGCATTTCTGCACCTAGGCCTCTGCCAACTGTTCTATCCACTGGTAACATACCACTGATCCCACAACACTTCCAGTGGGTTGAATAATACAACCCAGAAGTATGGAGAAATTAAGGCCTATTGGGTAGACATCTTTGACCAATGAGAGACAGGAGATTAATTCTTCGCCCTTGTACCCCAGTGGTCTTTAATACACAGAGGTTTCTCAAGATCTGTCCAGAGACATCCCACATGACCAAGTAATTGGCTCTTTCCTAGTGAAGCTCTGACCAGTTTAGTAACACAACATACTGTATTTACTGTCCTTCTTTCCTGTCCTTGTTTTTTGATTTTCCACACTCTTGATGCCTTGCGATTACCACCTCCCATTCCTAATAAAGAGCTATCATTTATGCTCCATTTTCTATGGCACCCTGGCTAAGATAGGAAGCTGTTTAAATACTATTTTCCAAAAAAAAAAATCATGTTTCTCATCTAAAAGTAGAGCTAATGATGATCTTCTCATAAGACCACCAAAAGTATCATATGAGACAATGCCTGAAATAGTAAGTGCTCAAAAACTGTCACTTATCATTAATAATAAATACAAGGAGATCCATCACCACTTTTGTATTGCCCTCCCACTTTCATGGGGGAAGAGGGAATCAGAGAAGTATGCCTCTGATGTACCCTCTTTTTTAATTGTGTTCATTAAAAACCATTAGTACTATACCTGTGTCACAGAGGCACTACAGCTCATTTATGCAGAAAAGCCACTTATTAAAGCCCGTGAAGAGGCTAACAGAATCTCTGGGAGGATCCCAGGGTCAGGCGTGGGGGCTGTACAGTAAGGAACAATACCACTGACACAGGGCTACAGACATCAGGATCCCAACATACAATCTTCCACCACCACCTCTGCCCTTGCTCCAAGTTGGACTCTGCCCAGTACATGCCCTCTCCCATTTTCATTTGCAAGTGTAACTCTTGCTAAGGTTATCTGAATGATGGAGTCTGAGCTACATGGTAGCCACTTGCTACAGCATCAAGGAAGGCTAAGAAAACACATTTTTCTGGTGACTTGTTTAAGGAAAGGATATTCATCAGGTGGGAAATTCTCCAAATGTAGTACACATGTTCCAAAGTCATATGGACAGTCAGAAAATATGACAAATATCCAGTCTATATGTGTTTGAAGAATTGTCCCAAACCAAATAAAATAGAACTCCAAATAAAAAAACGAAAGACAGGGATCCCTGGGTGGCGCAGCGGTTTGGCGCCTGCCTTTGCCCCAGGGCGTGATCCTGGAGACCCGGGATCGAATCCCATGTCAGGCTCCCGGTGCATGGAGCCTGCTTCTCCCTCAGCCTATGTCTCTGCCTCTCTCTCTCTCTCTCTCTCTCTCTGTATGACTCTCATAAATAAATAATAAAAAAAAAAAAATTTAAAAAAAAAAAAAAAAAAAACGAAAGACAGAAAAATAAAGAGGAATTGGGGGGAACAATCTACCTATAGAGGGAATTCTTATAGAGTGTATCTTGGGTCCCGTAGCCTATGTGCTCAGGCACGGCGGCGAGCACTAGCCATTTTGGGAGTTGACCTAACAGCTGCTGACGGGGGTCACAGTAAGACTCTGGGATACCTCAAGTTAAGTGGGCTAAATTCTTTGACTCTGAGTGATCTCTTGCCATGCCTCAGTCAACTCCATAGAGCAATTAAAACTCAAAGTGAATAGAAGCAAATTCCATCTCAGCTCAACAATATAACTTATGTTAGAAATGACAGAAAAGAACATTACCTGGTCAACAAGTATCTGAACATTAAGATGATAGGGTTTTTATCCTTATTAGAAAAGATGTAAGAAAAAATGGAAATGGAAATATTAAAATAAGAAAACAAATTGCTTCTATCAAGTATATCCATCCATTGGACCACTAATTAATCTTATTATCAAACACAGAATCCTTAAATTACATTCTATTTTTTCTATGTTACAAATACATAAAATAAGTCACCAAGGACTTTAAGTTTTTCCTTTGAAATTTATATACTGGGCAGCCCCAGTGGTGCAGAAGTTTAGCGCTGCCTGCAGCCCAGGGTGTGATCCTGGAGACCCGGGATCAAGTCCCACGTCGGGCTCCCTGCATAGGGCCTGCTTCTCCCTCTCCCTGTGTCTCTGCCTCTCTCTCTCTCTCTCTCTCTCTCTGTCTCTATGAATAAATAGATAAAAATCTTTTAAAAAAAAGAAATTTATATACTACCTTCTCTTTTTATTTTTTTAAAGATTTTATTTATTTATTTGAGAGAGAAAGAGAAATCATGAGTGGGAGGGAGGGGCAGAGCCAGAGGGAGAGGGACTGGGAGAAGCAGACTCCTTACTGAGCATAAAGCTCGACTTAGGGCTTGAGTCCAGAATCCTGAGATCATGACCTGAGCTGATGGTAGATGCTTAACCAAATGAGCCATCCAGGCACCCCTAACTCCTCCTTTTAAAAATACTTTATTTTTTTAGAGTACTTTTAGTTTCGCAACAAAATTGAATGGAAGGTATGGAGAATTCTTATTAATCTCCTTCTCCCACATCCCCTTTCTCTCTCATTCCCATTAACAGCAGGTCCAAGTCAGCTCTCATCTGGATTGTCACAAAGGCTTACTCCTTTAAGTTCTTTCATTCATTCATTCATTCATTCATTCATTCACTGAACAAGTATTTACTGAGCACCTACTATGTGCCAAGTCCTCTTTTTCAGAGTTTTGGTATAAAAGAAAAGAGGAAAGCAAGGATATTTTCTGTCAAGCCTACCATTTTCCTTATATTCCTATTAGGTCATGTGAAATAAACACTGAAACAAATTCAGTCAAATCTAATTTCTAAAAAATATTCTAAGAGGGCAGCCCAGGTGGCTCAGTGGTGTAGCGCCACCTTCAGCCCAGGGTGTAATCCTGGAGACCCAGGATGGAGTCCCACGTCAGGTTCCCTGCATGGAGCCTGCTTCTCCCTCTGCCTGTGTCTCTGCCTCTCTCTCTCTCTCTCTGTCTCTCATGAGTAAATAAATAAAATCTTTAAAAAAAAAAAACTACTCAGTAAAAAAGCATTCAGTTAAGACTGATTTAGTTTAAACTCTGACATTGATACACATAAAGGTCTAAGAACTTCTAGTTAGTTATTCTTATTTTTTTTTAGTTATTCTTATTATAATGGCCATAAAAAAACTCCATGGTGAAAATGAAAATTCCTTTTAGAAAATTAGAAATTATGAATATCCCCAATGAATATCCCCAGTTACTGGATTTTCCACATATTGATAATTATTTTGTGTGAAAACTTCTTTGCCTTCTTATTTATAATTGATTTTCAGCCCATTTTACATGCCCTGTGTCATATGAATTAGGGAGTAGCTAGAAATAACTTTTAATGTCTTAAAAAAGGAGACTGGTTGACTAATTTATGATTTATCCAGATAACAGAACACAATATGGATAAAAAACTAAAAGAACAAAAGGAGCATTCACTATCCGTGCATAGGTGTGGGTGTGGGTGTGGGTGTGTATGTCTGTGTATTTGCATAGAGAAGGATTTGAAATTGAGATACAAAGTTGTTTTTTGTGAGTTTTGTCCCATCGCTGGGTAAGTAGGATTATGAATGTTCCTAATAGGGTTTTTTCCATTATTTTCTGCAATGAGAATATACTCCTTTTATAATAAGGAAACAATAGAAGAAAATTTAATGAAGTTTTACTTCTGGCAGACTTAGGGGTTTTGTTGTTCTTTGTTTTATCTCTATTCATCTTCCTTTCATTTTTAATTCACTTTTTGTTCGTGATGCCAGATTTGGCAGTATTTTCAAATATTTCTGTTTTTAAGATCATAATATACATACACTATTGGTAACCTGTCCTTCCAGTTAAAAATATACTGTGTGTATGCTTCTAAGACCACTATTCTAGTGGTCTATAATACCACTTACCATAATTTACCTAGCTGACCTAACTAGCATCCCTTTTCACTGTACAATACCCACAATAGCTGAAAATAATCTAGAAATAAAATATCAAATACACAGGGGATAAAAAAATTTAAAATAAGGCAGAAATGTTTATGTATCTAAAAAAGATTCTGAAAATTAAAATTTTCAGATCACTGATTTTAAAAATCAGTAACCAGAAATATTCATTTATAGTAATTTCATTATTTGTTTACATTGTCAGCACAACCAATGTGTTTTTAATCAAATTCTTTGCAAATTGCCTGAAACTCAACTAATATAGGAAAATTCTAGAATTCATAGTGAGGTTAACTGTGGGGAAGGAGGAAGGGAAGGCAGACTGGGAAATCTTTTAGGGATATTTACGATTTTAATTTGCTCCATCAGTAAATGAAGTCAGTAAATGAAATGAAGTAAAATCAGCCCTTATATGGAGGAAATGCACATATTTGAGCCAAAAATGCAGCATTAAAATTGTACTTTAAAAAAGGAACTTAGATTCCTCCTCATCAGATGAATTCATGTGACTTTTCCTAAGGCATTAGAAAAGGTTTAGAATGGGCAGTTTTTTGTGGGATATCTAGAAGCCTGAACTGAAGGTTTAGAACCATGAGAAAAGAAGGAAGAAATTTAGAAGAAAAGACTTAGAAACTTTCACTAGATGAGAACTATTAAATGGTAGGTAGTGATCTGCTACTTTGCACAGCCACTAAAGTCCAAAAAAGAATTTCAAGTCATAAGAAAAGGACTTCAATTAGACATAAGAACGTTTTTGGGCTTTTGGCTTTCTGGTTATAGAAATTTTCAAAGGCCCAAAACAAAAGAATTTATACATCACCTCCCTTGGAGACTTTTTCCCCCCTAACCTGTCATGAAGATGGTGAAAAATGAACCAGATAAACACTTGTTAAGTCTTTGCTTCAAGAAAGAACACAAATTAAGTGTTCTTTTTCAGGTTTCTCTAATCCTACTGCTTTATGCTATCTATTAGGAAGACCATAATGAGAACCAATTAACTGTAAATACAGTGAGGAGTCTGGGCAATTAAACAAATGGATTACATTCACCCAGTGATTATATTCTAGCCATCAAATTATCAAGCACTGCCTACTTTGAGTCACAAACAGAAATTAAATTCAGATCCAACAGCCTTGACATTTCTCATTGTACATCGACTGCCATTTGCTTGTCTCTAATGATGTTTAAAAAAAATAGCTAGCATATCGGTTGACATCACACATTTTGTATTTGTATTCAAGCCAAATATCACCAGCTTTTAAAATTCAAGTACATAACTAAATAAAGTAATTATGATAATTTTGCAAAGAAGGATAATACAATCACTCAATCTTAGTATATAATTATACAAATGCTTTCCTCTAAATATAAAATCACATAAAAATATATAGTCTTGCTCCTTAACAAAAGACTGATTTTTAAAAAGCAGTCAAGCAACTTCCAAGTAAACTTCAGACAGCCTTTATATGAACTGGTAGACATACTCACAGAGAGAAGATTCTAATTCGTTCCTGATTTTTAGTTATTACTTTCACATCTATTTTCAAATGATCATTACGTCAACTGCATCCCATTACCATCTTATTTATGAATCCAGAACTGTAGGGAGGGTAGAAAGTCTCTCACGGTGAGATTGTGAGGAAAAAACAAATTCTCACCCCCATCTAACTATAAGGAAAATCCAAAACCAGTTGTCAGGGACTTCTTTAATGACTTCCTACTATTGACATAGAAGACTGTGTCCAGAAAGAGTTGGGAAATTTTTAGATTTGTTCAAAGAACAGAAGAGGATCAGACACACTTCTGCTCAGCTTGCACAAAGACTTTGAGCTAACACTGCAAGTGTATTTCTCATGCAGTGTGAGCTCACAGGAAATGAAGTGAAAATGTCAGAACATTTTCCTGTATTAGACAAAGCAGGTGCTATAGGTATCTTCCCTACTCCCCTTCACCCTTACTTCTTCAGCACATGCTGGCCTGAGTTCCAATCATTTGCATGTTTCTCTGAAGATTTTTTGTAATTGCTTGGACTTTCTCTGCCTGCAGCACAATAGGCCTGAAGTGTCAGTTAACTTGCGTATCCCAGAAACAGACCTTAACCAATCGTGGGTATGACCTGGCATGATCACTCTTCTCTCCTTTTGGGTGGGATCACTGAGTTATACATTTAAACCAACTCCAACAGACTTGAGGTCCAATCACCCAGAGTGGTGAATTGCCCCAAGAAATTCTTTCTCTGTTGTCTTCCCTTCCTTGTCTCTCTTCCTCACTCCACTATTCCCATTTCCTAGGATCCTCTCTGGAACAAACGACTTTCACATGAACCCTTGTCCCAGAGAGTGCAGTGGGGGCAACCTGAACTAGGAGTCAAGTGAAAAAAAGATATGCAGCAAGGTTAGGCAACCAGATGAATTATTGATAGGCTTCTGTACACACTAGAAGAGCAAAGCTGCAGGTGAGTCTTAAGGAAAATGGAATCTAGGGTCTGGACATTGCCAGAACTTTTCCTCTTACTGTCTCCAAGTGTTGGCCTCCTTCTCAGGTAGATATCCACCACGACTACCAACATGGCCACCAAACATTTATGCGCCTTTCATGTCCCAGCTTCCTTTCTTTACCGAGGAGTTCCAGCTAAACACATTGTCAGGAAAGAATTCCAATTGGATCAGCTTCAATGAAGAGAAAACTCCCACTCCTGCTATCTTCCCAACAGGAGTGGGAATGCTAGAATTGACCTACCTTGGGAGAAACACCAAGTCTGGGCAGCCCAAACAGGCCAGAGAGGCAAGATCTCTATGCAATGGGACTTAACTAAACCACTTGGCATAGTACCTGAAGTGGAATGGGGGGAGGAAATATTTTCCTAAATATTAGGAAATAAAGCTGTTGCTCTCAGCTAATATATTCTGGATCCTTGCTATACTCCAAATGCTAGTGCAATCTACTTATCTCTATTTTTCTATCTACCTATATATCTATCATCTATCTTTTCAATCCTCACCACAACCTTATGCATATAAGAAAGTATCACTATCACTACCAGCTCTGCCATTTCCGATAAAGAAAATGAGACCCAGAAATAGTAAGTTAGGAAGGTGTAGAGCCAGGAGGAAACCTCGGCTGTCCAGCCTAGAGTCTGTACTACATTCTATTGGCTACTTTTTTTTTTTAAGATTTTATTTATTTATTCATGAGACAGAGAGGCAGAGACACAGGCCGAGGGAGAAGCAGGCTCCATGCAGGGAACCTGACCTGGGACTCCATCCCGGGTCTCCAGGATCACACCCTGAGTCAAAGGCAGATGTTCAACCACTGAGCCGTCCAGGCTTCCCTCTATTGGCTCCTTAGAGAGGACAGCCCTGCAAGCAAACCCAGTGACATCTCATTACTAACTACTCTCACTGCTACCATTTGGACCACAGTTTACAAAGTTTATAGATGAAGCAGGCTTTGTTATAAAAATTGGAGATAAATTTAGATTTAATAAGGTAAGGTGATCTGGGTAGACTGAGAGGCAAACGCTTTATGAGAAATAGATAAGGTTTTCTTGAAACCCTAGAACACTAAAACGAGATTAGGTAATATATATAAATCTTCAGAATTAACCCATCAAATGTGTGGATCCTGCAAATATTTCTTTCTGTGAAAATGAGGTTTTGAAATGGTTGTTACCAATATGTATCAAAGTTCCTTATAGTTCACATATTCAAAATTTTATTTTGTCATTTGATTATAGATCATAATGTTGCCACAGATTGACAGTTCATTGTTTTGTTGTTATGTGTATTTTTTTGAAAATTCCTTCCATAAAGGGCAGCTTGAATTTCAAAATACTGGACTTGTAACTATCATCCTACTATTTTAGAGAAAACAATATCTGCCACTTCAAAAGAGGTTTTCTTTTACTGGCATTGTGCTATCCTAGGATTCTTATGAGCATTCCAAAATGCTAAGATTAAAAATTAATAATTAATATCAAGTTTAAAATGTAATAATACTACAGAGTAATATCAACTAAATAAGTTATGAAATAAATTGATGTAAAGGGCTATATGATTAGTACATAAGACAGATTGAATATAGCACTGCAAAATAACTAAAATGTTCCTTTAATTACTCTACCTCTGATCTCACAATTTGACCTTCATCTTTCCCCACTGTTTAAATCCTCTCACTTCTCCCACAGTTTCCTTTCTTTATATACCCTCATCACTGTTCTCTTTTCTCTTCTTCTCTTCTGACCTTTGATCAGTCAGCCAGACTTGCTTCCAAGCAAGTCCTGTCATAGCCTCTGAATGGGAGGAAAATATAAGTCATTTTGTATAAACCCTGCACAGTGTATAGACCATGGCACAATCATTACACAGAAGAGTATATAGTGCCTACTCCATGCCTGTGGGCCTGTCCCTCAAGTTCTGCAGCACTGGCTGGTCCCCATTCTCCCCACAGCTTTCTATCCGTTCCTAGGGACTTTCTCTGTGCACCTGCCAGAGAGGCTCATATAAGCACTGGGTGGCTTACTAATCCCTGATCATTCTATTCCTGTGTGTGTATGTGTCTCCCCAAATTAAGTTGAATTCTCCTCATGGGAAAGAACTGCGTGATCTGCTCCTGACAAGTGCTGAGGTATTTACATAAGAAACAGGTGAACTGATGAACAGTTTCATTCTGCAGATCTTCTGAAATATAGTATTTCCACTAAGTGACTGCCAGGCTGAGATACCCAGTAGCTCCAAAAAGCCAAGAGGAAAATTCCAGCTCTCCCACTATTCCAACATAAATCCCAACCTAGCCAAATCACAGCTCCTGCTCTCCTCTAAATATGCTGAATCTGTTAAGAATTAAACTGAAGAAGGATTTCATTTTCACAAACTGGAGATGTACCAGTGCTTGAAGTACAGAGAAATAAATTGCCTTGTATTATATGGAGGAAATAAAGGCATTGACCATGCCATGGCAGTAGTGTAGACCTATTCTACTAATGCCCCATCCTCAGGGATGCTGAGCCAAACCTTGGACTTGAAGTCTTAGCTATGGATTTAGTGCCTCCTAGCTCCTCCTAATCCACCCTTCAATAAACAATGGCATTCCTTTAAGTATTTCTCCTACAAAGTGAGCACAATGTTAAGCTTCTCTGCAGATGGCGCTAGAGAAACATTGCAGGAGGAAGAAGATTCCTGCAATTTTCAGCATGGGACAGTATAAGTGTGAGATGATTCAGGGGAGGCCTCTTGGAATGCCACTCTATCACAGTCACATAAACAAAAGGCTACCTGGAACAGATTCAAGGGGCCCTCGTCAAGAATCAACACTCACTGTCAGATATGTGGGGCTGTCTTGGACCTTCTGGACAAGACAATACTTCAGTTGAATGTATCCACATAAGTGAGCCCAATGGAACCAACAGAGGAACTTCATAGCACATTCATATAAACTGCTGTTAAGTAATTAAATTTGGGGATGATCTGTTCTATAATAGTAGATAACCAAAGCATACATTTTCTCATCATCAAATAAATCACCTAATTACTTAATTACTCAATAAGTTAATTTGTGTTTAAGAACAGGAGGGCATTTCTTTTGGTCAAACCACCCCTCTCTCAGAAAAACATATTAAAGTAAGACATCTGATCATGCTGTAATCCCTCTCATATCTACTTCCAATAGGAAAGGTGGAGTATTCAACGTAATGACTTGCATATCAAATGTTTAAAGAGGCAAACTAGACAAATAACTCAGGCAAATGTAGAGAAAGACATCCATTGCTTACAGACCCATGTTTACTTGTTAAAATAAGGACTATAAAAAAAGGTAAGGAAAAGGAGCTGTAGAAATTGAAGATATGTGACTTGGAATTACCCGTCGATAAAGAAGTAAGGACTTCCACTGACAAAATCATCATCAGAGAACTCCCGTCCTTGCTGTTTGTGCTGCCGAGGAGTTCAGAACAAATTAGACTGAAAAATCCATAATGTACATCACATTATGTATCTATATTCAAACTCCTAATCTAGGTTAGGCCAAGTGTTTCACATTGCCAGACACATGCAAAATGAAAACTAGCCATATCCTGTGTCCTAAAATGTATTGGTCCCCATTCATACATTTCCTGTGATGTCAGTAGAATCAAAGACACTATAGGTTTATATAAAAAACTATAGATGTTCTTAACTTGACTTTTTTTTCTTTCTTAGAAACACCACAACTTTTCAGTTAGAATTCAGAATGTCTCTGGACATTAAGTCTGTTATCAGTATCCAAAACTTATCTAAAATTGTTTCAAGAGTGTTGAATAATGAGAAAACACCTGTGAAAATTAGAAAAAAATATAAAACAAGAATTTTTAATATTCAATTCAAAATAAAACTTGTCAAACATATATATGATGAAGGCTACCTAGAAGGTATGTATTTTATTTTATTTTTTTTTTATTTTTTTTTTTAATTTATGATAGTCACAGAGAGAGAGAGAGAGAGGCAGAGACACAGGCGGAGGGAGAAGCAGGCTCCATGCACCGGGAGCCCGATGTGGGATTCGATCCCGGGTCTCCAGGATCGCGCCCTGGGCCAAAGGCAGGCGCCAAACCGCTGCGCCACCCAGGGATCCCGAAGGTATGTATTTTAAAGAACAAATCACAATGTTCCTAAAGTAGACAACAGTCAGAGTACAATAATTCTCATTCTTGACACAGGAGTTCAGTCTACCAGTGACTGACCCGTTGTTAGCAGGCAGCACAGCAGAGAGATTAAGAACATACACTCTTGCAGTCAGGCTGTCTGAATTTAAATCCAAGGCTTTTCCACTTCCTGGCTGTAACACTGGGCAGGATCATTTAACCTCCCCAAAGATTACTGAAGACAGTCACACCTATTTTAAAAGAGGTTGGAAGATCAAATGGCTTAACATTTGCAGAACACTTAAAACGGTGTCTGCCACTGAGTAAACTCCATTCGTGTGTTAGATAAATAAAATTAAACAAAAATATGTGGTTGGCAAGATAATGATAGACATTATGGGGTGGAACATTATTAGTAGATGCTCTCTAGTAGTTTCTATTTTGTAGCTTCCATTCAAATTCATGAGGCCATGTGGCCTAATCCACTGAGTCTTAAGATGTATTTAGAGTTCAATTTGTGTAAATAAATCTTTTTTTGTAAGATTTTATTTATTTATTCATGAGAGACCCAGAGAGAGGAGAGACATAGGCAAAGGGAGAAGGCTACCTGTGGGAAGCCGAGTGCAGGACTCAATCCCAGGACCTGGGGATCACGACCTAAGCCAAAGGCAGACACTCAACCACTGAGCCACCCAGGCACCCCTGTGTAAATAAATCTTGAATTTGTTCAAAATCCACTCCTACTTCACCTAAGCAGATAATAAAACAGTTCTCTCACTCTATCTCTCCCACTCTCCCTTCCTTGTGTGTGTGTGTGTGTGTGTGTGTGTGTGTGTGTGTATGTGTATTTATAGAGCCTTGGAGGGTCTGTGGACAGAAAGGGAAGGGGTGATATTATATATCATCCAGGTATATCTTATCCTTCTAGGCCACAGAGAAGCCATAAATAAGTGTAATTACAGGTAAAAGCATCCCCATATCCCACCTGCTCAAGGCCCCTCTATGGAAATTTCTGTTCCTCCAGGTTCTCTGTCTTTGCATGGTAAACATATACTCCTTCCTTTTCATACTCACCAGCTGCTAGAAAAATCCTGGCCCCTCCTAGTAACCCAAGAAGCCACTCAGGGACCAAACATAGAGATGGAGAGGGAGAACGAACTATAAATAAACACAGCATAAGTAATTCTTCTCCATTATAATTATTAAGAAATGAATCTGATTCTTAGATACAATACAATCTATAATTCAAATGAGCATGATCCTTTCAAAATTTTAGACTCACGTTAGCAAATATCAACCACTGTGATCTAATGAGTGCTTACCATATGTGAGCCAGGCATTGTTCCAAGCACTCAATATGTACCACTGCACTTATCTGACAACAATTCTAGAAGGTGGGCCCTATTAATAATCTCAGATTACAGATGAGGAAATTGAGGCACAGAGAAATTCAATAATTTATAATCCTCAACAGTAGACCCAAAACTTAAACCCAGGCAGTCTGATTCCAGAGCCTATGCTCTTAATAATGACCCTACCAATCTACCTGTCAATATCACATCCTTTTTCCAATTATGCTCTATTCTTTAAAATTCCTCCTTAGAAATTTTCCTCAGGACCAATTTGTCAATTGTGGGAGAATACCTGTCTCAGTAACATGTAATCATTCCACATTTTATTTTTTTTAAATGATAATATCCTATATGGTTCCATTATTCACTATTCTGGTAACTATGAAAGATATAAAGTAAATAAATAGGAAAAATACAGCAGACCGTGTCACCAAGATATTGTTCCAAAATAAAAATGTTCCCTTTAGGTTTCGTGAAGACAAAAGTCAGAAAAATTCAAAGAGGGACGCCTGGGTGGCTCAGTAGTTGAGCATCTACCTTTGGCTCAGGGCGTGATCCTAGAGTCCTGGGAATAAGTCCTGCATCGGGTTCCCTACAGGGAGCCTGCTTCTCTTTCTGCCTATGTCTCTGCCTTTCTGTGTGTCTCTCATGAATAAATAAATAAATAAAATCTTTTTAAAAAGGAAAAATTCAGAGATGTGCTCAGCTTCAGACCCTGATAAAAACACACATGGATTTTTCATTATACTAAAATATAGAATGTGGAATATTCATATAATGGAATATTATTTAGCCATTAAGAAGAAGAAAACCCTGCCATTTGCAAACAACATAGATGAGCTAGGGGATATTATGCTAAGTAAAATAAGTCACACAAAGACAAAAAAAAAAAATGATTTCATAGAAACAGAGCAGAGTGATGACTGCCCAGGGTTAGGGGGAGGGAGAGATGGGGAGATGCAGATCAAAGGACACAAACTTTCAGTTATAAGAAAAGAGTTCCTCATATCTAAGGTACAGCAAGGTGCCTGCAATTAATAATATGGCTTTGTGTGCTTAAAAGTTGCTGAGAGTAGATCTTCTTGTACTGTTGCAAGAACACAAAAGAAAAAAGTTAACTATGTAGATGAATATGTTAATATCCTGACCTCAATAATCATCCCACAATGTATATATGAATCAAATCGTTGTGTGGTGTATTTTAAATATGTACATTTGCCCATTTTTCCCAATTACTTAATAAAGTTTAAAGATGGCATTTTCAGACAAACAAAAAAGCCCAGAATGACTCATTTTCACTTTTTTAAAAAACTTGTTTTCACTTTAATAATTCAAAATATTTATTAGAATTCTGTCAGTGTGCTCCTTCAGGCCCCAGGGAAACAACAGTGAACAGAACAGAGGAGAGCCCTACAGACATGGAGTCTGTGTATTAGTGGGAGAGATATACACAAACCGATGAAGATGTAACATAGTGTCAGAGAGAGGCAGGTGCTATGGAAATATAAAGCAAGAGAAAGGGATAGAGTCTGAGGACGCTGCTGTTTGGGGCAGATGATCAGGGAACCTCCCTCCAGAAGTGGCATGAAAGCAGATACCAGGGGCGCCTGGGCGGCTCAATCTGTTAAGCATCTGCCTTCAGCTCAGGTCATGATCCTGGGGTCCCAGGATGGAGCCCTGAGTTGGGTTCTCTGCTCAGTGGGAGTCTGCTTCTGTCCCCCCTTCTCCCCCTTCCTGCTCTCTCACTCATTCACTCTCACTCACTCTCTCTCTCTCAAATAAATAAATAAATAAATAAAAATTTTAAAAGATTTTATTTATATATTCATGAGAGACACAGAGAGAGAGGCCGACACAGGCAGAGGGAGAAGCAAGCTTCCTACAGGGAGTCCGATGTGGGATTCAATCCCCAGACGCAGATCACGCCCTGAGCTGAAGGCAGCCGCTCAACTGCTGAGCTACCCAGACGTCCCCATAAATAAATAAAATCTCAATAAAAACAGTAAAGCAGATGCCATACGGAAGTAAGGAAAGTAAGGAAACTCTATTGATAGCTGGAGAAAGAGAAATCATGCAGGAACATTTTGAAGACCTGAAGAAACAGCAAAGGGGGAAAGTGATGGATTAAAAGTTTGTTATAGTCAAAAGAGGCAATTTTCTTTTTTTTTTCAAAGATTTTATTTATTTATTTTTATGAGAGAGACAGAGAGAGGCAGAGACACAGGCAGAGAGAGAAGCAGGCTCCATGCAGGGAGCCCGATGTGGGACTCAATCCTGGGTCTGCAGGATCATGCCCTGGGCCAAAGGCAGATGCTCAACTGCTGAGCCACCCAGGCTGCCCAAAAGAAGCAATTTTCTTTATAGTTCATTGTGTCAGGTACTGTTTGTAATCATGTAAGTATTAGATCATTCATATAGTAAATACTTCTTGTGAACCTGTAAAATACCTCAGCTCAGTGCTGAGAATAATGATGCACAAAATCACCTGAGCATAACAAAAATAAATGAAAAGTTCCACCAAATGAAAGAAAAGTGCACGGAGTCTGTAGATCAGGGGAAATAAGTGTTAGGGGATTTCACCTGAGGAGACTACACTCCAGCTGAGTGGTAGAGGATGAGAAAGTTAACCAGATGGCCAGTGGGAAAAAAGAGTATTCCAGGCAGAGGGAGTAGCAGCATGTGCCAAAGCCATGTGGTCAGTGGGAACACAGATGCGACAGCTAGAAACCAATAAAGTAAGGTCAGGGCTAAAGTAAAAACAATGACTTGGCAGGGGCTACAGCATGCAGGGTTGCAGGCTTGTAGCACACTGAGGACTTGGTCTTTAAATAATGAGCAACTGGAAGCTCCTGAAGTGTTTTAAGCCATTTAAGAGTTCTGAGTTTATTACAGCATTTTTAAGAATGTAAGAGGTAGGGACACCTGGGTGGCTCAGGAGTTGAGTGTCTGCCTTCAGCTCAGGGTGTGATCCTGGAGTCCCCGGACTGAGTCCCACATCAGGCTCTCTGCATGGAGCCTGCTTCTCCCTCTGCCTATGTCTCTCTCTCTCTCTCTCTCTCTCTCTCTCTCTCTCTCTCTCTCTCTCTCTGTGTTTCTCATGAATAAATAAATAAAATAATCTTTCCAAAAAAAAAAAAAAAGAATGTAAGAGGTTCAATCAATGGTTGGGATTGCTTCACTTTATCTCTGCTTGTCCAAGTTTACCTACAGGTTTATTTTGATCCATCCAGTGGAAACTTCCCCAGCTTTGCTTTAAGTTATCTAATGTCATAATGTGGATGGGATTACACTAAGCAATAGAGTCTCAAAGAATCCCATTCCAGGATTCGTCAAAGTTTTCCATTCATATGAGCTCATACTTGCTTACTATCCAGAAATCACAAATAAGTGTTCCATGAAGAATGAGCCTAAAATGTTTCTCAGAGCTTCAAACTCTAAAATCTGCTCTGAAAACACAGTTGAAGATAGTGTGCAGACTTGGACTCTGGAATTAAAGTAAGACATACAAATAAAAAACGGAACCAAGGACCATAATTGGAGATAATTTTCCATGAGAAGGATAACAATGACCTGCCTCATAATGAATCAAATCAGAGGAAGGAAAGGAGCTTTTATTGACCTTCTGTTCTAACACAATCAGTCCAGTGTGCACAAACCATTTATCTAACAGCTGAAATACAGAATAAAGAATTCTCTGAGGTACTTCCTACAATAGTTGATCAAGAGAACTTTCTTCCATTAAGTAAGGAAATAGCCGAGGAACCAAGGCAAAAGGAAATAGCAAAAGACACGGGAACACCAGACTCATCAAATTCTTGGGTCCCTGGAGTGCAGGGACAGGCATTCAACGTGCACACTAATAGGCTCAGAGAAGCTCAGGATTATACAAAGATTACAGAATTTGGTGGGAAACACTTTGAGGATAGCTAAAAAAAGGCAATTTAAAAAAAGGCAAGAGGTATGAGACCCAGAGCAAGTAAGGTCCATGAAATATATCTGCTTTATTTTTGTCCAATTAACAAACTCAGAAAACGAGAATATAGAAAATTCAAAAGGAACTGGACATGTCACTCAAATTATTACGGAATGTCTTAAATTTGGAATAATTAAAAATTAAGATAATAACTAGCCAACAGTGTCAGAACCTTAGTAGGAACCCTGACACTGTTCTGAACATTCTTGTAGGAAAGGAATTTTTTAAATGAGACTGTTATTTACAGAGACTTTCCATTCTCCCTTGAGAAGATTTATTCTGAATCCTATCCCCAGGACTCAACTGCACAACAACAGAGTAGATTAAAAAAGAAGATGGAAGTATCTAGATTGCTTGACCTGCTGAATAAGTTTTGGGAATATTTCCCTGAATCTGTTATGTCTACTGATGACTGTATCTGCTTGCTAATTTGAAAAGATTCAGACAAGTGAGATGTGATCAGCAAAAGGAGATTCCAATGGCCTAATAATTAATGGATTATAAAGGAACCCTCAAAGCATATTAAATAAGTTACAAGTGTTTCAATTCATCAAAATGTAAACACTCATTTACCCAAGAAGCAACCAACTTCATAAACATATGTCTAACTATATGTCAGCATTTATTCATTCACACAATAAAATGTATCCAGCAGCACCTATTTTTTTTCCAGGTGCCAGGATATGTGTATTAGTACACACACACACAAAAAAAACCTTTCTCTTGCTCTTGAATGCTTACAGGCAGACAAGAGAAAAACAGGCATTTTTCAAGTAGGTACAGTAAGATATTTCAAGTGTCACAGTGAATAGCAAGTCTACTAGTTCATTCACAGATCCTTCAACAACAATTGCACATCTACTATGTGCCAAGGATCACTGCAATTTATGAGGAATGAAAGTAGTTCCCAGGATGGACAGAGTTACCTTAAAGATGATTTTTTGTTGTTATTTCAAACTCACATAATAATGTATACTTGTGTACATATGTATTATCTGGGTAATTGAGGAAAACATTAAATAAGCTCCCTTACCTATAGTCATCTTTCTTTTGCGAGTCAAGACACGAAACTAAAGCCCCAATCAGTTAGGTATGATGTTTGAGAATCATAAAATAATTGTTCTTACCAGGAATACAGGATTGTTCCAACAACAGACGTGAGTTTACTGTTTTCTTGTTTTTGCTTTGCCAGCCCAAAGTCAGCTATAATTCACAAAAAAATGCAATATTATTATTATCGTGGTTCCTTAGCTTTTGACATTCCATACAATAACTATTGAAGTTCACAACAGAAAGCTGTTTAACCTTCTGTCAAAACGCACCATGTGCCAATCTTCCACACCATTCTCAGTCTTAATTAATAACATACATACTACAGGCTGTTATGCTATATATTTTGAGATAATAAGATTTAGCACCAAAAAACTAAAATAAGTCTTGCTGACTAAACAGTAGGGCAAAGTACTTATTGAACTAGTGATTCTACTTTTTAGGTCAACTTTATAATTTTCAAATAAATAAAATGAATCTGATATTTTAGCATATGCCAGGCATCATCTCAGCGGGACAGAAAACAAAAGAAAAGAAACTAAAATAAGGTAAGCCTAAATAACCACCACGGAGACCTGAAATCTGATACTAAACAGCATCTAATTTTACTAAGTCACAGTAAATAATGATATTCAGAATCATCTAAAATATTTACATACCAACAAAGGATTTTGATTTTTAACTTAGAACACCAAATATTTATGTTTAACATGACACTACCTGTACTTTTCAAAGCAATTTTAGATACTTCTCTTCTTTAAACCACTCAACAACTTAGGTCAAAGTGAGTGATGAAAACAGATATTCTTCATAGCCTCACTATGCAGACTTACCTACGCTTGGAGAGATTTAATTACCAGGATTATGCAAAAAGTGTGGAACCAGGGCAAGAATTTAAGGGACTATGCCTAATAAGATTTTGTGTTCACAATATCACTATGTACAGTGCACCAAATATTTAGGGAATTTCACTGCAGTGAGCCTTAATAAGAGTATTTGATAATGTATCTATACTATTATATCTTTCAGGTTGAAAATATTCCAAAGACTTCAAACCAATAATAGTAATTCACATTATTAATAAAAATACTCATTTACTAAACAACAACTTTGAAATAACACAAATTCAGCTGCTTACATGAATTGCCTAATTGAATACTACTAGCAATCCTGAAAGACAGGTATTATTATGGTTAGTGCAGCTTAGCACTTAAAAGCAAGAACTTGGGAACCAGCCTCCATTCAAATCCTTGCTCCATCATGTACTACCAGAGTAACTCTGAGCAAGTTATTTAATCTCCTTTTGCGGTAGTTTTCTTACCTCTAAAATAAGGATTATAATATCCAATAGTTGTAAATAGTATGGTACAATAATAAAATCTGAGTCAGTTAACATTTGTAAATGCAGGATAATACAAGTTAAACAACTGATGGTATCATTATTCAGTCTTTGCAGTCACCCACTTTATAAATGATAAAAATTAAGGCTCAGTTTACTTAGAGTAACTTGCCCAAGGTCTTACAAGGAGAAATTAACAGTCAGATGTGAATCTGGCATTACTTAATTTTAAGGCCAAATCCTTATCAAATCCTTATCAAAACCTAGTACTCCTAACAAAGGAAAATGAGGCCCAGATCATTTCAATAACAAATTCTACCAAATATTTAAGGAATAAATATCAATTCTACAGAAACGATACCAAAAGATATAAGAGAACACTTCCCAACTCATTTTATAAAGCCAACATTACTCTGAGACCAAAGCCAAAGACATTAAAAGAAAAGGAAGGGCAGCCCCAGTAGCTCAGGGGTTTAGTGCCGCCTTCAGCCAGGGGTGGGATCCTGGAGACCGGGGATCAAGTCCCATGTCGGACTCCCTAAATGGAGCTTGCTTCTCCCTCTGCCCGTGCCTGTGCCTCTCTCTCTCTCTCACTCACTCTCTCTTTCTCTCTCTCTCTGTCTCTCGTGATTAAGAAATCTTTAAAAAAAAAAAAAAAAGGAAAATACAGAACATCCCCCATGAAGAAAGATAGATAGATAGATAAGCAAATAAAATCTAGACATAGATAAAAAGGATAATACATAAGGGTCATCATGCCAGAAATAGAAGGCTGATTCAACATTTAAAAGTCTATCAGTGCAGTTTACCAAATCAGTACATTAAGGAAGAAAATCATATGACCATATGTATGAAAAGGATTTGACAAAATTCAACATTTATTCTTTTCAGAAAAGTATAAGTAGCTATGCATTTCCTTAACCTGATAAGAGGCATCTATAAAAAGCTACAATCAACTTTCTACTTAATGTAAATAGTTTTCCTTTAAGTTCAAAAACAAGGCTGTCAATTAGATTTGTTGTGATGATCATTCCATAATATATACAAACATCAAATTATTATGTTTTACACCTAAAAGTAATACCATGGTATATGTCAATTATACCTATTAAAAAAAGAAAACAAGTAAGAGATGTGGCAATCTTGTTAATATATTGCTATATATGTTGAAGAGACCATCACATAAGTACATTGTTTATGTGCCCTTAATAACTGAATTTTTTAAATAAAGCAAAAACATTTGTTTTCTTTTTCCTTCTGAAGAAGATGAAGACAAAGAGGAAGAGGTTGGAGATGAAGGAGGAGGAGGAGGAAGAGGAAACACACTAGCCCAGTGGCAGAGAAACAAAAATCTAGGGATAATATGACAAAAGACAGGAAAGATCAATGGAGGGAAGATTATACAATTTTGTTACACAGTCATTAAAAAAGACTAAAATTAACAAAGAAAAAGTCCAAGCTCATGGATTGGAATTCTCAATATTACATAGATGCCATTCTTCCTAAACTAACTTATATAATTCCAATCAAATGCCTCCAAATATTTTGGGTAGAATTTCACAAATTAAGTATAAAATTAATGTATTTAACAGAAATAGATTGGACCGAAAGGAGCCATGGATTCTGATAAAAAGACAACAAAGTTTCCTACAAGATATTAAAATTATTACAATGTTATAATTAAGACAACACAGTATTAACTCAAGGACACAAAAAGGGGGGGGGGGAAGACCAAGGCAAGAATGTCCACTCTCACCATTCTTTTCTTTTCTTTTTTTATTTAAATTCAACTTGCCAACATATAGTACATCAGTAGTTTCAGATGTAACTTTCAATAATTCACTCTCACCATTCTTATTCAAGATTGTACTAGAGGTCCAAGTAAATATGATATTTACATACAAATCTTTGCAAACATAATTTTTAACTTCTTTTTGATGAATTCCTTGGAGTGAGATTACTGGATATACACTAAATGTATGTCTAAGTTTTTTAAAAACCGTCAAACCAAAATATTTTCCAATGGTTTCTCACCAGAAATGTATGAGTTCTAGTTGCTTTTATATCCTCACCGGCATTTGGTGTTTTTGTGTCTGTTTGTTTGTTTGTTTTAGATTTTTTTTTCCCTCAAGTAAACTCTGGGTTCAAGGTAGAGTTTGAACTCATGACCACGAGATCAAGAGTCACATGCTCTATCGACTGAGCCACTCTGCTGCCCCTGTTGTCAGTTGCTGTTTTTTTTAAATTAGCCATTCTAATAAGTATGCAGTGATAGCTCAGTATATTTAATTTGCACTTCCCTAATGACTAGTAGTGTTGGACATTTTTCATGTACTTGTTTGCTATCTGTGTATCTTCTTTAGTGAGGTACCTATTCAAAATTAGGCCCATTTTTTGATTGGGTTGTTTGGTTTCTTATGATTGAGCTTTGGTTACAAATTCTTCATGAACTATATGATTTGCAAATATTTTCTCCGAGTCTGAAGCTTGTCTGAATTCTCTTAATGTCTTCCAAAGAACAGAAGTTTTAAATTTCAAAGACATTAAGGTTTTTTTTTCTTTTATATATTGTGGTTTTGATGTTGTAGCTAAGACATACTTGCCTAGGCCATATAAAATAGTCCAGGCTATACTGTTGAAAAGGTCAGATGAAGAAGAGTGTCCTGGAGGATGAGAGTCCCAGTTCCAGCCAAACTCCAGAGCCTACCTGCCAGCCACATGAGTATACACCCTCTACTCTGAGTCAAGGCTTCAGATGCAGCCTGTGCTGACAGCTTCACTGAAACCTCATAAGGCACCCTGAGCCAGAGCCACATAGCTAAGCTGTTCCTGGATTCCTGGCCCTCAGAAATGGTGAGAAAATAAATGTTTGTTGTCTTCAGCTGCTAAATTTCAGAGCAATCTGTTTTACAGTAATGAAAAATTAATACAACCACTACCACCCTATTCCAATTGACCACAAGTGCTCACATAGGCTACAGAGCAACACTTCCTAAACAGGACTCCTGCTTCTATTGTTCCCTCCAAAACATAATTCTCCATGCCAGAGCCAAAATGATCTTGGAAAAAACTAGAGCAGAGACCACTACTTGCAAAGTTAAAATTCTACAAAGCCTTTTAATAAATACTAAGAATAAAAGCCAAGCTCCTATCAGGCATCTAAGACCATATATTACCTGGGTTTTCAGAAAGGTCTTTCTTGACCATACTATGATAAATATGTCTCCTTCTTTAATACTCTTCTATTACATTTATTTGATTCATATCTTTCATTATCTGATTTTTTTACATTATACTGCCATTTAAAATCATTTAAAATCTTTAATCAAATTTCATCAAAGATTACCCACCATATTACATGCGATGATTAGCTTTCTATAAACAACTTTGCTTTCTGTGTACAAATCAGTGTCAATGAAATAAAAAATTGTTTTTGAGGCAAAGAACTGTATTAACCGTACTTCAAACTTTATTTGCAGGCTTTGCTTCAGCTTAATTAGCTGCAAAGAATGAATTGTGTCTAAGAAAACACTGAAAAGAGCTGCAGTGGCCAAGGGGCTTGACCTTAAAAATATTAGAGTTCTGAATTTTATCGGATCAATGAACAAAATCATGAAAATCAGTCAGAATATACAATAGCAGCTCCCAGTAACTTCTTCAAGTTTTACTGTCCTCAGAAGTTGGCTCAATTCAGTTTGCTTCATTCTTGGAAGCCTCATCAAAATTCTCCACAAGATCTGGAGCTTCATCATCCCCCTCCTCTCCAGTAACCAATGGGGCTTCTCCATTCACAGACTATGTGGGCAGAGTTTCAGTCAGTCTTCTTAAACTAGTCAGACTGTCTGCACCAAGCTGGTTTAAGCTACTGGATAGCATTTCTGTCAGCTGCTTTGTCTCAGCCTGGCCTGTGATGGTGAAAGTGTTTGCTGCCAGGGATGCCCAGACGTAAGGGTTGGGAAAGTGGATCACTGCTCCTTGCTTTGCATATTCACTTCTTCAGTACTAGAGTTGTCATTTATCCCTAACTTCTTTAAGGAAACCTGAAGTTTTCTTATCATCTGCTGTAGCTGTTCTATGAACCACCTTCTTTCTGCAAGCAGTTGTTTTCCACCAATGTACATTGTCCTTGCAGTTCGGGGAGTTTCTCCTGGTTCATGATAGTTTCTTTTGACTTGTTGGGGCAGAAATGGGACTGTGAAGGGGACTAGGGTTCTATTTTTGTTTAATATTCACTTATGTATTTAGGGTATATCTTCCTAACTAGTATGAAAGATCCATACTTTGTGTTATCACTGTATATTACAGAGGTGTATCTTTTGATAAGTATATAGATATGTAGTTGACCCTTGAACAATGTAAGGGTTAGGGCTGCTAACCCCCAGCACAATCAAAAGTCCATGTATAACTTTTGACTCCCCTAAAACTTAACTACTAATAGCCAACTGTGGATCAGAAGCCTTATATCATAAACAGTCAACTAACACATATTTTGTACATTACATGTAATATATACTGTATTCTTACAATAAAGTAAAAGTAGGCAAAAAAATCATTGAGAAAATCATATGGAAGAAATAATACACTTACAACACTGAACCATATTTACTGGAAAAAAAAAAAAAAACATGTATAAATGGACCAGTGCAGTTCAAACCAATGCTGTTCAAGGGTCAACTGTATATGCATATCTATCTATCTGTTTATCTTTCTACAAATATCTATCTAAATATCTATCTATCCTCTCAGTCCGGTAGTAGTAATTAGAAATGGTAGAAGGTTAAATTTTACAAAGTGTTTTAAAGACTATTCACAGGTTAGGGGCTCCAGGGTGGCTCAGTCAGTTAAGCATCTGACTTTTCATTTTGGCTCAGGTCATGATCTCAGGGCCCTGCGACTGAGTCCCTCATTGGGCTCCATGCTCAGTGGAAATCTGCTTAAGATTCTCTCTCTTCTTCTTCCTTTACCCCTCTTCCTCTGCTCATGCTCTCTCTTTCTTGACTAAATAAACAAATCTTTTTTAAAAAAAAGACTATTTGTAAGCTTATTCACAAGCTTGCTTTAATCTTCCCATTTCTCTATTGCATGTATTGGAGAAAATTAGTAGAAATGGTATAGCAGATCAATATTTTTAGAAGCTCACTATAATCTTAGCACACATAGATTTCATGTACTTACAATCTAAAATAATCCTTTGACATTTAGTTTTAGTGCTACATAGAAATTATCTTGTTTTTATAAAAATGCCATTGATTTTGAAAGGCAAAAACTAAGGAGTGGTACTCAGAAGGATTCTACTCACTCTGTGTAACGTAGATAATGGCAGAAACTCGATGTCTACAAAAATACAGATAGTTGAGAAGTATTCAATAAAGAGAACAAAAGCTACTATTGTTGGCCATTTGGAAGATTTTGGTGGTAGCAATAATGTTTCTTTTACTCTTCCTATGTTTGTGATGATATTTGGAAGAGAGGAAATGATTTATTTCAGAAACTGTGGTCATAAAAGTATTCATGTGGTATTATAGAAATTCAAAATGACAACAGATGACATTTTACATATAGCACATTATGCAAAAAAAAAGTCAGAAAAAAATCTCTCCTTTGATAGAATGAATGATACAAGAAATGCTAAAACTGTAGACTGCGCTATAGCCTATAGCTGTCAACCTTCAGATGGAAAATGCATGTGGTCTGAGCGCCTAGATTCCTGCTCTGTCATTTACTATCTACATGACATTGGATTCATAACTCAACTACTCTGTTTTCTCAAAAAATAGCCAATGAAACCAATCTTTTGCAAGGGGTTGTAAGGTTTTTCCATCCCTCTCCATACGGAGTTTTCACCTACCACCTGTGTCAGTAGCTCCCAAATTCAAAACCATGCCCATTCATTCCCCAACTATAGGCAGCACCTGGCCCTTTTGCACTCAATTGAGCTTATCATTTGCAGTCCTGAGGATACCCTAAACAGCAGATGGCATCTCGTCTTCCTCATTTTCTGGGTTTGAAATCTCTGCCTCTTCTCTCTTGCCCCTATGTTCATTGACTCCTCAGCTCTTGTATCTGAATCTTTCTTTTGATTCTGTGACCACAGTTTAAATGTGCCAGGGGCCCAGAACCTGGGTGCATCTCATCAGAAAACTTTTCTTTCTAGTTCATTCCACAGGTTATTTTTAAAATGGAATAATCTACCAACCTCTGTCTTCATCATGGCAAGCACCCATATAAGTGCCAGAATGTTTCCTGACTGCTACTGTTTATAAAGTCCCCAGCTACCCCATGCCTTCAATACTGGCCATTTACTCACTGATTCACCCATATCTCCAATTACCAGATCAGAAACTATCCATACTGGCAAATCCCATAGGGACCAATGGTAGAGATACACATTAAATAAAGAATCACATATATAAATTAATAATTGTGATAAGATCATTGAAGAGCAGATAGATTTATGATGCTATGAGACAGTAACATAGGAAACAGCCAATCAGGAAAATCTTCCGTGACAAAACAGTGATTGAGGTAATATGTAACAGAGGACAGAAGTTAACTAGGTAAGAAGAGAAATTGGGAAAGAGGCATCCAGCAGAGGAATGTGCATGTGCAAAGGTCTTGTGATTAAGGAAACATGATCCATTAAAGAACTGAGAGAAGAACCTGTGATCAAAGGAGCATGTCCACCAAAGAACTAAAAAAAGGACAGGTTGGCTGGAGGACAGACAATCAGGGTCATGGCCAGATGATGCAAGCAAGACCCTGCAGGCCATGTTCAGATACAGATCCCTGGAAATATGGGCCAATTTAAAATGTCCACCTCAACAAAACTACTGGATTCATCCAATCCATTCAACACAGTACTTGATTATGAGCACCCCATGGCCTCAAGGATGCCTTTTTATTTACCTGAATTGATCTTTCTGAGGGAATACTATGAAGAGAGTTGATGAAGAGATAAACACTAGAGCCAGACATGGGTTATCCCTGGCCCTGTAAATCTATTAGTTGGGTGATTTAAGCAAGTTTTCTAACTTCTCTCTTTTTATTATCTGTGAGAATGGGAATGTGCCTCAGATATTGGATGAGGTAATTAACATATAACTCTCATCCTATAGTAAATGCTTAAGAGATGTAGCTATGGTTGATTACTCCTTTCCTTCAAAGCACAGATAAAATGTCTACCATGATAAAAATGTCTTCCTTGAATAAAATAAAACCATGAATGATTGTGACAATTTCAGGAAATGATCAGCTGAAATCTCTATAGTGCTAGGCAATAACAGAGGCTTCTACTTGAACATAATTGTATAATAGGCCAGAAAGATGTCCACCTTGCAACCTCCCCCCATCTACCACTCTGATCTTTCCTTCTGCCTTGGTAAATGAAGGCCAATCTCCAACATCCACAGTGACAAGATCATCAGTAACATCCTCTCCTTGCAGGGCTCTGTAGGAAATTAAAGGGTTCTTGGAAAGATGCTCAACAAAGTCCTACCTCATTGGCACTTCCTCCTCTGAAGGCCACTCAAATTCCTAATCCTTGGCCCCAAAACCTCCCTCTGATCTTCTTCCAAATGAAGTTCAGCTGTTATTAATATTATTTTTTCTAATCCAACAAGTAGAATTCTAATAGAGTCTAAAATGGAATTTTCTGAACAGAGGAATGGGGGCAGGAGTTTAATGCTGGTGTACTGTGAGCTCTTCCACTGTCCCATCCACTCTTCCAAAGCTTCCTTCCCCAGTGAAGGCTCTTCCCTGGATGAGAGAGCAAAACTATTTCTCTTTCTCAACAGCACCATTATTTTATTAATTTCTATTGATGGAATTATCGTAACAAAGAGTTGTAGGATGAAAAGTTCAGCACCCCAGATATAAAAATAATTTCTGAATTCTAGGCAACCATATCTTTGGTACACAAACATCATTTCATTCTAGGGCAACTATCAGTAGACTAGATTCTGGGGGAAACCAGTGTCCTTACTAAGTATGGGCTCTTCTAAAATCATTTTTCAATGTGGAGTTTGTTCTGATTACTATTACTTGGGAATAACAAATGAAACTTTAAACATGTGGTACTAATATTAAGTAGGAGTCCTAAGGATCAGATTCTTATAAAAACAGGAAGTCAGGCTCTTGCTTTCTCATTCTGTCTCTGTCTCTGTCTGTCTCTGTCTGTCTGTCTCTCTCTCTCTCTCTCTCTCACACACACACACACACACACACTGTTTATGGCATGATTATAGAGCCCCAAAGGCTCCAATGGTGTCAGTATACTTAACTTAGGAGGCTGGCCAGACTGATCAGATGTGTAGTACCATGCACTGTTGAGTTAGTCTGTGTAAAAATAGGCACTCCTACCCACTCACCGTGCTGTCTCAGAGAACATACTTGAGGAAAACTCAGAATGAAAATAACGTGACCAGAACACATCAGAGTTTACCCTTTACATTAAAAATTTCTCAGAGAACTAAATCATAACCCGGTATGCCCATATGAAAACCCACACTAAAATAAACTTTATTATCCTTGATCTTTGTTGTTTTTATAGGCCTTATAAACATTGGTAAGATTTTAGTTCCAATTTTTTCCTAAGATGATAAAGATTCAAGGCCTCCTTATTCGCTCATACAGTCAATTATGGTGAGTTGGTCCCACTAGGAGAGTATAACAATCATCTGGTCAAGATCAGCACTTTCAGGATGTTCTGCTAGGACTTTCTTGGGACTGTCATTCTCATCATTTCCTGGAAGTCAACTGCTATTCAAATCTCAGAATTGCAGGATGACCCACTGGTGGTGTGAGAATCTTAGAATATTTTTTTAAAGATTTTATTTATTTATTCATGATAGACACAGAGAGAAAGAGAGGGGCAGAGACACAGGCAGAGGGAGAAGCAGGCTCCATGCAGGGAACCTGACGTGGGACTCCATCCTGGGTCTCCAGGATTACACCCTGGGCTGAAGGTGGCTCTACACCACAGAGCCACCTGGGCTGCCCTCTTAGAATATTTTTTAGAAATTAGATTTGACTGAATTTGTTTCAGTGTTTCTTTATTTCACATGACCTAATAGCAATATAAGGAAACTGGTAGGCTTGACAGAAAATATCCTTGCTTTCCTAGTGACATGAAGGCAATTTGTTGACTGAGAGAAATTTTAGAAATTTTGTGGCTACCCTTACTATGCAGATGCTGTTAAGATATGCAACACAGAGATTCAATATTCTGTGGTCTTTTAAGAACACTCGAAGTTCCATGTTGGCTTAGACTCAAATAGATACTGTATCTGGATAATGAGAAGTAAATTACACAATAGACTCAAAGCAAGACAGGTCAAGAGACCTACAAAAGCTATAAACAAACTCATTATGTGCCTATTTATTTAGCCAGGAGACTTTTTAGAGCTATATGAAATAATATGCATTTAAGGACTTTGACTTCCCTATCAGAAGTACAACACTAATTCATTTTTCCTATAATAACATAGATTTCTCAGCAGCAATTGAACCAACCAAAATCATTTAAAATCTTCCAATCTTCTAGAAAACAATTAAAATGCCAAGATTCTAGCAATACAAGAGAGGTCTAATTTGATTTCTCAAACTTTGTTGACACTCAAGAAAGTAAACTCTTTCCTTTCATACTTAGGGTTACATTATTTGCTCAGATGCCACTGGGAATCACTTATAACTTTCCCCATTTATGTACCAATTTTCACCTGAATCCTCAATTCCTCTTACATTAAACATTCTTCCCACAG
The DNA here is from genome assembly GCF_018345385.1 of Vulpes lagopus. Taxonomy (NCBI): domain Eukaryota; kingdom Metazoa; phylum Chordata; class Mammalia; order Carnivora; family Canidae; genus Vulpes; species Vulpes lagopus. The sequence goes on along the minus strand of NC_054842.1, from coordinate 17,512,501 downwards.
AATCTTAGCTGACAGATCAAGGTCTCAAATCCAAATATCTTTCCTAATCATTACTTTTTATTTGTAATTGGCTTCTAAATATTTCTGTCTGGGTGTGTTTTAGTTCATTTGTTCATTCATTCATCTATCCATTTATTCAACAAATATTATAAAGTGCTTTTTCAGAAAGAAAGTCAAGAAAACTAGTTTCCTTTACCTCAAGGAGGGAATGGCAGTAAACCACTATCCTATGTGCTGAGAAAGGCAAGCTGCCCTATATGCTAAGAAAAGCAAGCCTGGTATACTAAAGGAGCCCAGAAATAGAACCTATCAGATGTGGACATCAAAGATGCCACCTGGAGGAACAGCATTTGAATTGAGTAGCAGAGGGTATTCCAGGCAGAGAGACCACTATGTTGGAAGTCACAGAGGTATAGAACCACAGCATGGTCTGTTCAGGAAGGAGCAATTTGTCCCATGAGGCCAGAGCAAAAGCAAAGGTGAGATCATGAAGAAAGAAGAAGAAAGGACTTTGGATGCCCAAAGGAATGTCATAGGGAGCTACCTGTAGGACTTTAAACAGGTAAGGATATGATCAGATTTCTAAAGCAGTATGTATAAAACCTTACGGCTTAATTTCCCTCACCCAATTCTCTGGTATCACAATCCTCACACTCAGACTTGTTCTCACTCTTCATTAACTAGGCACAAACTCTGAAATTCTGGGTCCCAAATAACTGCTGAATCTAATCCTTCTGCTAAATCCTCTTCTTCTGCTGCCATAGATAAAACCCACATTACATCTTTTGAGGACAATTACAAGAGTCTTTGGTGGCAAATACTGCAGACTAGCTCCCAAAAAACCATTAGCCACCCCTTTTTTATTTCCAACTACAGAGGCTGAAAGCTCACCTAGACAATCTCCCTTATACCTGGGGGTGGTAACATGACTTGGCTTTGGCCAACACAATGTGAGATAGGAGCTTCAGGCAGCCTGGGTCACCTGCATTGCACACACAGAATGAGCTAAGATGGAAACCTTGCTGTTTTAAGCCAGGGTGGGCAAATGTTTTCTTTACTTTTCTTTTTAATATATAGTGGGTTATAACTTTAAGTTTTTGTTTGTTTGTTTGTTTGTTTGTTTGTTTGTTTGAAGTACTCTGTACAACCAACATGGAGCTGAAACTCAGGACCCTGAGATCAAGAGTGGCATGCTCTTCCAACTGAGCCAGCCAGGCACTCCAAGGACAAACTTTTTCTGTAAAGGGTCAGATAATAAACATTTAAGGCTTCAAGAGCCACATGTGATCTCTGTCACATATTCTCTGCTTATTTTTTTTTTTAAACAACCATCTAAAAAAAAAAAAAGCCATCATTATCTCACAGGTCATACAAAAACAGGCCACAGCTGGATTTGTCCCATAGGTTGTGGTTTACCACTATTTTAAGCTGCTGAAACCTTCAGGCCACTTGTTACTACAGCATAACATGACCAATCCCAAGTAATATAATAGTATTTTGCATAGACAAATTTCTAGTCTTTATAACCCTGTACACAACTAGAAGCTCCATGAAGATAGTGACGTCTGCCATACTTGTCTTGTTAACTGCTGGACGTCACAGCTCAGGAGTTAACTGCTGAGTCAAGAACTCAAAATCCTCTGCAAAAGACTGTGAGTTCAAGGGACAGAGGACATGGCTTCCATCTAATATCCACTCCTACATGCCTGGTATATGATAGCATTTGATAAGCACTTGAATCTTTGCTAAATGTTCTACAGAATCAAGTATTTTTCTGTTGCTATTACCAGTAGCAAAAGCCAAATACCATTTGAGATACATGTAAAAATGTACACAGCCTATTTAGTTACAGGATGAATATGTGACCTCTTAAGTCATGCACTAAAGCCCATGTCTGAAATCTATTACCATAATTAATTGAGTTTTGTTTTTCTCTTTTTCTCTTCTTTTTTTCTTTCTTTTAGTTTGGGAGAAAGTAGGAGCATGAGAGGCTTCCATTAAAATTTGAGTATTTGAAAAGGTGAAATGGTGGGTCTGTGAGCAAGTTCATTTCCAGCAAATCCCCTTCTTCAGAACATTCTATAATGGAATGGCACAGTGTAGGTCTTATTTGACAGGTGGCAGCACTTAGAGCTGACCTTGACTGTGCTTTGCTTAGCACGCCACTGAGTTGGGTCTGTTCCCTTGTGTGGCATTCAAGGTTGCAAATAAATGCAGAGGCAAGACCTGAACATGTTTCACAGAACAAGTCATTAAGATATACAATCTTTTAAATGGAGATATATTTAGACATTTAGACATTAAGATGAGATACCATTTGAAAAACCACACATACCTAAATATTAGTATAACAACATAAAGTTAGTACTTTCTACCTTGCTGCCTCATGAAGGCAAATTCTCAGCTAGTGTGCTTACTATAAATAATTGCACACCAAACTCAATCTTAAAACATCTAATTCATCTATAGTAAGAAAAAGAGAAAGAGAGGGAAATTTAAGTTTCTCTAGAGCTTTTTTTTTTTCTGGTTACATTTTCAATACATTTTGTCTCAAGCTTCTTAAACATCACTTGTCAATTCTGTGTTTCTTTCCTGAGAGTAAATAAGCCTTCTAGCACAAGAGAAGAGAAAAATAAAATATGACAAGGCTGCCCCTTTGTGGTAACATGATTTCACACACAACCCAGCCATTTTTATAGGCTCTATGAATTGCATCTTTATTTCAACCTCCCAAAATATGGCCTTTTCTACATTTGGTTTCAAATTAATGCTATAAGATTTTAATTTAACCATACCCCTCATAAAAATAAGAATCTCTAAAGTCCACATTTATACCACCAATAGTGATAGACACTGAAAAATATTTTTCATCACTATTACATTTAAAATATCTTTAGGGACACCTGGGTGGCTCAGTCGTTGAGTATCTGCCTTCGGCTCAGGTCATGATCCTGGGGTCTGGGGATCGAATCCGACATCAGGCTCCCAGCAGGGAGCCTGCTTCTCCTTCTGCCTGTGTCTCTGCCTCTCTCTGTGTCTCTCATGAATAAATAAATTAAAAATCTTTAAAACTTTAAAATAGTGATATCAAGATTCTTTAGATTATCTTTTCAGTCATAAAATCATTTTATACTCAATGAAAATATAGTAGCACATTAACACCCTGTCCGTGTAATTGCTTTAATGGAAAGAAACTAGATTAGGTTAAGATTCTATTCTAAGGTATACCACTGCTTCTTTATTTGAAGCTAAAAAAATATTGCCCCATTTAATGCTAAAAAGTTTTGAAAGTTGAATATAATTTTTAAGTTAATAAAACTTAAGTAATAAGTCTGACAAATATTAATAAGAAAAAGTTTGGGCAGAATGGTGATGAGTGGCAGGACAGAGAAAAAGAAAATAAAAGTTTACTTATCCTTGTAAACAAAGTAACTTTTTTCTAAGGAGTCCTTTACAATTTGAAAGAAAGCAAAAATGTATTTTATGAGAGTAAAAATGAAAAGGAGATATTTTGTTATACTAATGTATAGACTTAATGTAACTGGCCTGCCTATTTGGGTTTAAAAGGTGGATTGATAAAAAAAAAAAAAAAAAAAAGGTGGATTGATCATATATATGTATGTTTTCTAGCTGTTAAAATCTTGCTAAAATGAAAGGAAATAAATTTTCTTTAATACATTACTAACTCACAAGAACAATGAAAATGGGCTTGGTGACAACAGAGGATAAGATATTCCAATGAATTTCTGTAAGATGGAAAGTAGATGGAAAATGTACCCTGCAGAAGTCCAAACCATTTGTCTGAGAATAAGAGGACCAAAAGGGTACCCATTCACTCTGCAGAGCCCAGTATGCCACACAAGGAGAGGTGAAGTTAAAAAAAAAAAAAAAAAAAAAAAAAAGCTCAAAAGACAGAGTTAAGATCAAGTGCACAGGTTCCTCCCCAAATGTACATGACACTACCCAGTAATTGAGTTCCCTATGCCACTAGCAGAAATAGAGAGATTTATTTTCCAAAGACATTGACTGAACCAAAAAGAAACAAAACAGAGTGTAGATGAACACATGGAAATTCAGGGAAAATCTATCAACTGGATATAACTCCCTGAGCCCACTTTCTCCACACTGCCTCCCAAATGACAACAACAGATAGACATTGCCTCAGTCAAGATACTGGAGATATATTCTTTGGAAAAAGTTATATAATAACTTTGAGGGGTTCCCAAGGAAAAATGTGCTCTAACAAAGTCCACAGATAGTAGCCTTAGCTGGAACTCGCAAAGCTTCCAACAGCTTATTTAGGGGCTTTCTCAGCCCAGTATCAATAGACATTTGAGAAGTATCACATAGGAAATAGATACTTGGAGGGGAGTGGGGAAGATGGAACCAGAAAATTAAAAAAACAATGCAGTATGCTGAATAGAAAAGTCTACATTATCCTGAGGAAGAATAGAATTAGGCTTCTATGAAAATGATATAAAGAACAAGATAAAAGCTGAGGAAGTTAAAAAAATGTGAAAACAAAAATTAATTAATTTTTAAAAAATTAAGTTAAAGAAATAACTGGGTAGCTCAGTGGTTGAGCATCTGACTTTGGCTCATGGTGTGATCCCGCAGTCCCAGTATGGAGTCCCACATTGGGCTCCCTGCACGGAACCCCTTCTCCTTCTGCCTACATCTCTGCCTCTCTCTGTGTGTGTCTCTCATGAATAAATAAATAAAATCTTAAAAAAAAAAAATAAAGAAAGAACTGAAGTAAAACAAAGAGATCTGAAAACTGAGAGAATAACTATTTTTAAAATAGGAGACTATTTAGCATATAGACCCAAGACTAAAAGGAATTCTAGAAATTAAAGGGAAAGGGAGAAAAATAATGAAGAAATAAGGCAGAAAAATTTCCCAAAACTGAAATGTTACCTCCAATACTGAAATGCAAACCTAGTTCCAAACACATTGAATGAAAAGAGACCCACTCAAAGCTGTGGGTAAATAGAACAACCTAAAAGTCTCTAGATATATAAAAGTGCTCATACAAGCAATGGGAATCAAAATAGCATTAGCTTTCCAAACAACAAAACTGGATGCTAGAAGACTGAAGTAATGCCTTCAAATTTGAAAAGATAACAACTTTCATCTGAGAACACTACACCCACCCAATAGAATACAAGGGTCCCCTAAAAATATTTTGTGACATGCAAACATCCAAAAATTATAAGAACATTCTTTTTTAGGAAAGTACTGGGAGATACACTTCAGCACAACCGGAGAGTTTAAGAAAAAAAAAGTGTGTAAGTGATGAATCACTAAATTCTACACCTGAAACTAATATTACACTGTATGTTAACTGGAATTTAAATGAAAACATGAAAGGAAAAGGAGAAAAGGAAAAAAGGAAGGAAGGAAGGAAGGAAGGAAGGAAGGAAGGAAGGAAGGAAGGAAGGAAGGAAAAAGAAAGAGATGAAAAAACACAGGATGTAAGAAAGACTCCAATTAGGAAAGAAGCAAATATAAGTTCCAGGACAATGGAGTAGACCTAAATTCAAATCCTGTTCTACACAGCAGCAAGCAGCTACTGGAATTGGGTGTCCAGGAAAACAAAATTGAGAGTAACTGCCATGTTTGACCACATGGAAATAGTACAGAGAGGGCTTTTATAATCTTTTTGCAAGACTTGAGAAGAAGAAATAATATGTACATAGAAAACTAAGAAAACAAACAAAAAAGAAGGCAATTACTAACTCCAAGAAAAACAGAAAGGTCTATGAGAAAGGAAAGATGATCAACATTAAACAATAATTATACAGTAATAATAATGTAAACATTGAATACTGACTTAACCCCAAATTGTACAATAACTATGTTGGCAGGATGGTAAATGAGAAAGAAGAAAAAATAAGAAAATTAAATCCTCTACTATCACAATGGAAAATCAAATGCCAGAGGAAGCTAAGGAGAATTAAAAGTGGTCATTTTAGGAAAATAGAGAACTGGGGATTACAAAGAAGTAAGTGTCTCTTTATAAGATTTTTAGCACTATTTTATTTTAAAACTATTTTGATGTACAGTACTGATTACAGAAAATATAAAAATTAATAAGCTTAGACAGAAATCAAGCTATTACAACAAAAGATTAACCCCATTGTATTGAAATGTAACCAAAGGAAATGATTACAGCTGATCTTAGTAAGAAAATAAAAGTCAGGGCTGGCTATTACTCAGAAACATGACCTGAATAGCCATCAAAAGCATTATATGCCAATACAAAACAAAACAAATCTATTCAATCATATGTAGTAATATATAGGTATAATAAATTTAACTTCTAATAATTCCTTTTAACTTATAAATAAAAATATCTACAGGTGTATAAATAAGAAAAATTCTTAAGGAAACATAAGTCTAATTTATAAAAAGAAAAAAACAAAGTTTCTGGCAAAGTTATAATTAACTTCAAATGATTAAGCAAATGTGTGTCCAAGGTAAAGATTCACAATTACTTGGTTTTATATATTTCAAAAAGCACTAGCCTGGAAATATTTCCAAGGAACTTTGTATTGGAAGTTATCTATAGAGTTTCTGTTGGGGTTGCTTTTTTATATTTTAATCTAATATAGGATGCTCTTAGAAAAATCTGGACATTAAATCTAATTGTTGTTACTAAAGACATGTGGTTATGGTAAAGGTGCATGTTTGGAATAACCCTTATGAAGAGTTAGATTCTACTAAGAGAAAGCAGCTTTAAAATGTTATCCTGTGTCTCTCACATCCATAACATTTAGGGAAGTGGTCTCCAAAGCTAAGTGCCTAAGGCAATCCACAAGGGGGCAGGAAAAAATATTGAAACTTCTATTTTTATTTCTTAGTGCACCCCTTTATATCTTATTTGTAGACTTAATGTACTTTATATCAAATAATTATACAGCGATATAATTATAGAATTTATAAATAAGTATATATACATTGGCATTATATTACAAAAATTGTTTTACTGATGGAATGTCATAAGCAAAAAATATTTAGAGACCACTAATTTAGGTATGCATATCCTTACTTATAGTTAGTGAATGATTAATAGTCCATGAGAGTAACATAAGTGTTCATAAGTAAGGAAGAGTAGGAGAATATAAGTCATCAGTCTAGGCTAAAAAGCTAATTTTAAGTTATACTGAGAATTATACAATTGTGGGGGAAAAAATTAACCTCCTCACTTGTAAAATTTATCCAACATTAGGCCTACCTGCTTCAGCTGAAAATATTTTGATAAAAACTGATGCTGAAATATACAAATGCCTAGATTTTTCATAGCCCTTCATATGTACACTTGTCACTCATATGGCACAGACTATATTAAAATAGTTCAAAACAATGTGCTCACATGGTGGTCATAAAAGCTTTTGACGATGAAGTAGTGTTCTATAGAAAGAAAAATATCTAGCAACCACTGAATTGGGAATTAAATACTCAAGCATCCTAACAGTACTTTATTCTCTCATATGGGCAAAACACAACTCTATCAGAACTGCACTCGTCACTGTCCAATACAGGAGCCACTAGTCACATAGGGACATTTACTTAACTAAAATTTGATAGAATTTAAGATTCACATCCTCAGTCACACTAGCCTCATTTCAAGTGCCCAATAGCCACATACTGGACAGTGCAGATAGAGAACATTTCCTTAAATATAGAAACTTCTATTGAACAACTCTGCTCTTGAATAATATTCAAGAATTCCTAAATTAAAAATTTTAAGATTCTTATACTTACTAACTGTTACTTTGTCCTTATCCCCCAACATAATGTTGTTTGGTGTCAGATCTCTATGAACAATCCTCTTCTCCTTGTGTAAGTACCGAAGAGCTAAGCACAGCTTGAAATAGCAAATAAAAAACAAATTTTATTTCCCCCAATATATATATCACCACTGATGACTACTACACACATCTCTAAGAAATCAGCTCAGAAATTTACTGTTTGGTAAAAAAGTTAATGAAAACAAAAGTGTACCTGTATAAATATTTTCCATAGTCTTTCTTCAATAAAATGATGCTGTTTTTCCTTCAAAGAACTGAAATGCTCTCCAAGAGGGACCCCTTCTATAAGCTCCATAACTATATACAACCTATCATCTGTAAGGAAACAAGGAAGAGATAATAGAAATTTAAATTCAATATATTTAGGGGGAAAAAAGCTTATGAATTGGAATCCAAGCTACCCAACGTGTACAGATCACAGTACTGAAGATTTAGAGTCATGCTAAGATATGGATCCACTTAGTCCTGGAGACAGCGGAAGTGAGGGGCCCTTGGGGCTCCTGGAGCCCAACAACAGTCTCTTTTGACTGTGGACAAACTCTTAGCATAAGTTTACTCTGGCAAATATCATCATTTTCTATGTACACAAAGATGTGGAATAGTTGTGAGGCGCCAAGGAGAACAAGTAAATGATGCCAAGTCATGGAGCATTTCTGGAAGAACATGTAAACCCACCTTTTCTCTCCATAGTTTAAAATTTACCCTTAAATCACATCAGAAGTTCAGAAAATTGCATTTTAAACTATTGTTTTATAGTCATATAGATATACCTCCAGAATTTTACAGTGGAATCACGCCATGGTCTTGCAATGGCATAGCTGAAAAGACAAACCACAACAGAAACTTCTGTTATGGTCCTCAGAGCAGAGAAAGCTGGGCTTCTTACTGGTTTTATCTCATGGATACTGGGAATCTCATAACTGACTGCATTCATCTTTTTGCTTTGGATGTCAAGAAACAAAGTAAATGCTACTTTCTCTTCCAAAACCAATATGAAATTAGTAACAATGGCATGTGATATGTATCCTCTGTAATGTTTTTAATGTGCATAAAACATGTATGTACACGATACTCACAAAATTGAAAACATGCTATACATGTTCTGCCGCTTAATACTTTTTCACTCAACAGCCTGACATAACACCATACAGAGGTCCGTGCCATTCTTTCTGTTGGCAGCATAGTATCCCACAACACGGATGGATCATTTTTTTTAAAGGTTTTATTTATTTATTTATTCATGAGAGACACAGAGAGACAGAGAGAGAGAGAGAAGCAGGCTCCATGGGGGGAGCCTGATGTGGGACTTGATCCCAGGTCTCCGGATCATGCCCTGGGCCAAAGGCAGCACTAAACCGCTGAGCCACCCAGGCTGCCCAGATCATTATTAATTCTCCTAAAGACATACATTTATATTGTTTTTAATCTTTCATTATCCCAAGAAATAATCAGTGTATTACTAATCTTACCCCTAGTTTAATTTTTTCCTTTCTTATATTGATTTTTCTTTTTTGATTGAATCATAATTAACATACTGTATTATATTAATTTCAGGTGTTCAATATAGTGATTTAACAATTCTATACAGTACTCAGTGCTCATCACAATAAGTGTACTCTTAATCCCTTTCACCTGCTTCACTCATCCTCATCCTCATCATTTAGTTTTTAATCCATTTTTTATTTTCTCAACTTTTTTCCCTTTTTTATATAATTTCCTAATCTATTTTATCATATTTTATGTATTTTTAAGCCACTTCCAATTATTTTTGGAGGATGTCAGGTTGTAAAAGTTTTATTTTGTTTTTAAATTTGCATAAAGTTGTGTCACTTCAGTAAGTGCAAGTCAGAAGCCAATCCTGATCTCTAATGGGACAAGCACTAAACTATAAGAAATTATTCTAATATTAAGAATTCTAATATCAAGGAGGCAGGATTTACTGGACAGTTTCAGAACTGGTTACCTTTGAATTACCTGGGGGAAGGGAGATGGGTAAAAATCATAAAATGACACTTATAAAAAGGTAATGAGGAAGCCCCAACCATTGTTTTGTACTTCCTTAAATCTTCCTCTAAATGATTTACTTTTAAACTTCATATGTGATGCACATCATTAGGGTTTATCAATACTTTTATTGTTTCAGTCAAAGGTCCTTTATTGTTTTAAACATGTGACTGAGTTTGGCTTTATCTCAACCTTTTGATTCAATAGTCCATTGTCCTTGCACAAAGAGGGCTTACCCACAGAATCAGTCATGGCTCCATCGCCACCTTGTGGTAATTACCTAAACTTCAGGTAAAGAAATCTCAAAGATAAGCCACTCTCCATTTATTTGGGGAGTGAAAAATGTCGTCTGAGTCACCGAAAACAATTTTGTCTTAAGCCATTATCCTTTAGTTTACTGCTCTCCTGATCCTAACGGTTTTGTGTTTGTGTAAGATGAAAGTTATAATAATTTTGCTTTGTTCATGTAGTGTCTTTCATAAGTACTTTATAACTGTCTGTAGGTCACTGATTATATCACTGTTTCACTGACCAAAAAAATGATGTACAAGATCCTCCACAAATAAAGGAAAAAATTGAAAAAAAAAGAAAAGAATTAAGTTTATTTTGTGACATTCTAATATAAAAATATGCACTATAGATATTTTTCCTTAATTAGAAATGTCATGAAAACTCATACTTACTTTCTAGAAATGTTTTGTAATAGCGTACAACATTGGGATGATAGAGCTACAAGAAAATAAATAACAAACATTACATTACCTCAAAATATAAACTTGCAGTCACAATTTAGTTGGACTTCATATTTGAAAACAATATAGAACTTATTATATTCATATTTATCTATAAAATTAAGCATTTCAAGATATCACTTGAGATTTCAGATTTTTATCATGATTCTTATTATTGCTACTTACAAAACTAATCTGAAAATAGCAATCTCCCATATACCCTTAACAATTAAAATTTAAAACTGTACTTTATCACCTAATTTAACTAAAATAGAGAACTGTAGAACTCAAAGTAACCTGAAGAATTCATTTAGCATTCCTCATCCCAACTACACTACATTGCAAAGAGAAGAAAACTGCAATGAAATAATTTATGTTGAATATGTCTGTCATTGCCTCTTGCTACTCCCTATCACTTATTCATCTATACTGTTTCTGTCTATTTAGACTTTGTGTTTTTTATATTCTCCAAAATGGTTAGTATGAAATTGAAAAAAATCTAAGAGTTACTAACTCCATTTACATTATAATAGTAGGCAAGGACTCCCTTCTTGGCCAAACTTTAGTCAGGCTTCTGGAGCCCTCTTCTTGACTAGGCCTCATTCTTGGCCTGCCTGGTTTTATTAAGAATCCTGCCAAGCCAGTTCAGCAAGAATCTCCCTGTCTTGATATCCAATCAAGTTCCTCATCACTCTATCTTTGATGGTTAATGAAGTCCTTCTGAGTAAATTTCCATCTAGCAACTGCCTCATCTGGCCTGTTGGTTGTAAATTTCTAGCTATTGCTATTGTCTTTGGAGCTGAGTTCAATCTCTCTCCCCTGTTGTAATAGTTTGACTCCTATTGCAGTAGTCTTGAATGAAGTCTTCCTTGCCAGGTTTAGGAAGAAGAGTTCAGTATAATTTCCCTTTGACTTTAAGTTTACCTCAGGATATGACACAAAAATTCTACTTTTTCAAAACTTTCCTTTTCTACAAGAATACTAAAATTTTTACAGTTGCTTATGTATAAATTTAAGTTTCTAGGCAAGTTGAAATTTATTCTCTCAGAATAGTTGACATTACATTTATAAATGGCTTGCATCTCTTTCTGGTCTCTTTTCCTGCCCTTTTGAAGGGGAGTCTGGTAACTGTCTACCAAAAACCTCTCCTTTTATTCCTTTATCGAATTGAGTTTGGGTGGAACATGGTTCCTGGTCAGAGATTACATCTCTCAGATTCTCTTGCAGCCCAAGAGGGACTATCACGAAGTTCTTACCAAGGGAATGTAAGGGGAAACATGTCTGCTTCTATGTCTGAGTCTTAAACATTGGGAACAACTCCCCACCATGCTTTAGTTTTTCCTATCTTGTATATAAACGTGCCTGTGGCAGTTTCAACCATGTGGACAAAGACAATGGCCTAGGAGGTAGCAGGGCAGTAAGAGAAAAAGAACCTACATTCCCAAATGACTGTAAGGAACAGAGAACAATACCATCTTGGTCCACTCATTCTAGGATTATTACATGAAAGAGAAATAGCTCATTGCCTTGTGAGGCCTCTTGTTTAAGCCAATGTATTTTGGAACTTCTTTCTTACTGCAGCTTAGTCTTATTCTTAATAAACACACTCCCCTTTTCTAGTTCCATTTCTGCCACCTCTGTCTGCCATCACCTCCTCCTTTTAGACCTCTCAGCATCATCACCCTTTCCAATGGTTCAGTCTTCTCGTAAGAAAGCAATTACAATTTTGGGTTATCTCAAAGTCCAAACACAAACCTTTTATATGTCCCCACCCTGATACTTTCTTCTCTTAGGAAATGTGCTAAGACAAGTCCTACCTCATCAATTATCAAGTGGCCAGCAGATTTTAAACACTATGGGACCAGGTAAGCAACAGAATCATATTGTGGACTTAGCTTACTTGCCAGGCCTATATCCAGATCAGAGTTCAGATGAAGATACTAGGTCAGCAAAAGCCATGCTCTAGCCTTGTGCTATAGTGAAACAGCACACTGCTAAAGATTAGATTTTCCTAAGCATGAGCAAACACTAACTTACTAAAATCCAATCTCTTAATATATATGAAATCAACTATAAAATAAGCTATTAATAATAGTATTCACTGCAATTTCTGAATTGGAATAGAACTATTGATTTCAATGAATAAAGATTGTCATATTTATTTGGTGATCTTTATGTCCCAGCACAGATGCTATGCAAATTTAACTCATGGAGAATAAAAAGCAGTGAAGCTGTTAGCTCTCCACAGGAGTTACAAATGAACAATATTGACAATGAACGTATAAGTAAAGAAAACTGAAAAAGAAACCCATGTATTCTTGGATCACAAAATCTAATCTCACTTTTCTTCTGACATGTTTATTCTTTCTCCCCAAACAAACCTTCATAATGATAGTTTATTAAGTTGTTATGTTAGGTTTGAATATTCTTTTCATGCCAATAAATAATAAACCCATCCTGAAAATCTACTTTTAGATTTAATAAGCTTTATGTGAGGAATGTTAACAGCATGGTTCCACTTGACACAAGTCAAAGAACCCTTAGTCAAATGCTTATGCATATAACTAAGTAACCAGATATTCTACAATATAATGAGACAGAAATGGATACGCGCAATGACAAAAGGAGGATGTTTCTTATGTGCAGCACTCTGCTGTAAACCCAATCATTCTGCACCCCAAACATTGATATAAAACTCCAAAAGTCTTTCTACAGTTCAATGTCAAGCCTTAGGAAAAATATCTAACTAAAATATTACCAACTCAATACCAATTATTGTAAACAGAACCAGTTCTTAAAAAACAGCATGGACACGAGTAGCACAAAAACTCTACTTTCTTTTGATGACACTTAGTTAAGGAACATATCTTCATAAATAAGAAAAGCATTTACCTGCTCTTTAATTATGGTTAATTCAGAAACAATATTCTTTACACTGCTGTCTCGGTCTTTTTTATCCTTTCCAAAAGCTGGGTTATGTAAATTAACCTCTTTCATTGCTAAAAGATTTTGACCACTGCGTTTTCTAACCTAAAATAAGACCAAAAAATAAAATAATAATAAATAATAATAATAATGGAGTGGGAGTAGAAAGTAGGAAAAAAGAGATCAATGAATAAGTCACATGATTAAAACAAGTAATCTAAATAATCTACATAAGTAACATAACTTTTTAAATTTTGTCTGTATGTATGCTAAGCTCAGCTAAAAAACTGGTATCTCCTGGGTCAGTCTGTACTATTTGGTAGGATTTTACTGGGCATATATAGAAAACTCTGGTATGAATGTTTAGAGAAAATGTCATGCACTGGGACAAGCCATTTTGTCTATTTTTTGTAAACATTAACAATGGCTTTTGTCTTCAAAGATCAGTGACCAATTTCTAGAGCTCAGAGCTGAGATAACATCAGTACAGCTATATGACGGGCAAAGAAAAAAAAAATCATTCTAATTTGTATCTCTTTTTCAATAATGAAGGCCCTAGTCCAGTTGCATGGGTATGTACAAGTAGGATATCTGGTTTGCTTTAGAACGTCAGAAATATTGTTCTCCAAGGGCAAAGTCACCTTGTAGACACAGCCAAAAGCTCCACTTCCAAGATGATCCAAAATTGCATAGTTGCCTATGTATTTCGAAGGAGCTTTATTTTGATTAATGCTTTCAAGATTTTCAGCAATTTGCTTCAGTTCATCCTCCTAAAAAAAAAAAAAAATGGAAATGGGCACTATGATAATTTCCATTCTTGACCATATACCAGCCTGCCCAAATATTTAAAACTCAGGACTTACCACTAACAAATTCAACTTTGATACCAATTCTTCGTAGGCACTGATATCACGAACATAATGTCCTATATCAATGAAGATTTCAAACAAGTCGGTGGGGAAAAGTCTGCAGGGAAAACATGCACACATACACTTCATGTAGGTCTTGGTAACTGTTGCTCATTCCTTCCCTTTGGGATCTAGCTCACTCAGATTAATTAAACAAACTTAACTTCTTTAGGTTATCAACAAAGCGGGAGCAGATAGTACTCACCAGCTTACCTCACAAAAATGAACTAGAACTACAGTTCTTAAGGAATAATGAAAAGCAACCAGAGAGGAAAGTTTCTAGAGATGTGGTGTACAACATTGTGCTTATAGATGACAATATTGTGCTGTACAGTAAAAAAAAAAAAAATTTAAGAGGGCAGATCTCATGTTATGATACAGAATATACAGAATTTATTTGTAAAATATTTGGAGGTACGCATAAATATTTTGGGAAGGAATGTTTATGGAGTGTTTATGGAGTGTGGAACACTTTCATAAATGCCATTTGATTTGGTCCTCATATTAACCCTGGGAGGTAAATACTAACCCCACTTTTAAATGTTTTATGAAAATAAAATAAAAATACAGGTAAATGAAAAAAATGGAGAGATTTATGCAGCATTTCCAGGGTACTGATTTCAAGGGCCTAGTAAAATCATTAAGTCCACAAAAATGGTTTAGGGCCTTGAAATAAAACCTTATAATAATTGTACTTCTTTTCCTTCCCTCAAATTGAAGCATCATTTGTAAATAAGGTAATAACATAAAATGCTCCAATGCTTCTGAACAAAACACATTTTATTAACTCAAGTTCTTATTTCAATTCCACCTTATATCAGTAGAATTCTAGTAAGAATTGAGTCTATAATTTTGGCCAGCCTGGCCAACCTAATGGCATGCAGACCACACATGTAGGTACCTAGTGTTTGCCTCCCAAGGGGCCGATTTTTCTGTCACGATCACCAGCACAGCCTCCTGATCCAAGAACACCTAGCCTTTTCCCCTTCAAATGAGCTCCCATCCCATGAAAGATACCCTGACAAACACTGCTTTTTCTATTGATTAAGAGGAAATGGCTAGAACAACTTTGGAATTCCTGAATGCATAAGACCAAGCACTTATTTTGATATCATTCATTTAAAATGTTAATGTCCAAAAGAAAAAAAAAAGGAAAATTAAAAACCATAGTAGTCACAGCGACTAAGGAGAGCTGTATTGATTGATAAAGTGACTCATTCTCTTTCTTCATCATTTAATTCACTCTCAGTGTTAAGATATCACTAGGATAAGTCATTGCTATCTGTGGATTCTAAGAAATCTGAAAACACATGCTTTGCATACTGATTTATTCTTCTCTTATTGTTTGCATCTAAATCAGGTATGTGAAAACAGTTCAGTCTCATGATTGCTGGTCACTTAAATTTCTCTAAGCTCGTACCTTTTAAAGAGTGGTCTGTTTCTTTCCATACTGAAGAGAAACCTCAAGGCTCTGAATGCATAACACTGGAAAATAAAAGGGTGAGTGATTCTCAAATGGTGGCTCAGCAAATTAAGACATTTCCAGGATAAAATAATCATGAACTAAGCATTAAAGTGACTGGCCTGCATGGTAGCCAAAGCTTATGACTAAAAACAAAAACCATCAATACCTGGAGTAAGTCTTGTATTTTTAAAAAGCATTTATGTTGTAAAATGCTAGGATGTTAGCCTGATTCCACTCAGGACTTGTCATTAATTCCTTTCTAGAAAGTACAAAATGAACACAGAGACCAGAAATAAAATTCCTACTCTGAGAAAACCAAACATCCAAAGATTTTCAGGAGCTCAAGGTTTATTTTGTTTCCAACTTGCTATGTACGCCTCAATATTTATATGGCTTGTACGACAAAATAAACACTTGAAATGATGACATATAAAAATAGCCACAGGCACACTGGACTCAAACTTGACAAATTGGTCTCTTGAGCAAAGAGTCTTAAGCATTCCCCAAATAGAACAATCTACAGTAACTCCCGAGAACACTCAGAAAGAGGCTTGTGAGACTCTACCAAAGAAAAATAAACGTCTAAATGTCTGACAGCTTGCAGTGCCAAGAAAAAAAATAGAGAGCTCCCAGCCTGCACTTGGGCCTGTAGATATGCCACCACTAGGGTGATCGGGGGCTACTGAACTCGGATCCAGAATCATTCCATAAAATTATGGTTTGAATATAGGAGGGTCACAGATAAAATTGCACAGAGAGGCAGGCAGATAACACAATGACATGAAAGAACTTGGTGGAAGGTAGTGGAGGCAGTGAAAAAGTTGAGGACACAACTGCTCCTCAAAAACCATTTCAATTTGAATTTTTAAAAACCCTCTACTGGCTTAACAAAATGCATCTGCAGGATGGATTTGACCTATTCTGCTGTCCAGCATCATATCATGTGTCTGTGGTGCACCAAAGAAATTAAGTCTCACATCAGTACATTGTCATGAGTAGCTCTCTAAAACCACTGCCTGCCAGCACACAGATAACACCCAAAAATCATTCTGGGTGACAGCTCTTCAATCGGGTTGGAGGTAAACATGGTTTCTTCCTTTTCTAAATGACTTAGGGGAAAAATATGAGCCCCACATACTGCAAAGGCTTACTTTAAATCTGATTTTAATCTGTCTAATATCTTCAGGGACACTGGCCCCCTGATGCCCACTCCCCAACAAAACAGCATGCAGGACTGCAATAATGTGCACCCTTCTTACCTGCGAGGCCTCATCTCCCTCTCCCAACCACACACACACACCCCAGCTCTACTGAAAGGCCTACGCACACGCTAAGCTGCCAGGTTCTCACAGTTTCTCCATGGTATTCTTTCTGTGCAGAATGCCTTCCACCCTGCAGCAGATGCCATGGCTCCCCAATGCATACCCCTTTATTGACTTGGCAAGGCTCTTCTCATCCCCCAAGATCCATTTTATAGGCTTTCCTTTGTAAAGATGAAATGTAACTGACTGTGGTCCATGCTTAAAAATGGAATATAATTTTCCTCTTACGGTTTTCTGATACATAAGCATTACTTGTTTTGAAAAAAATAGAACTTAATTATAAGAAAAGAAATACACAAATAAAATCACCTAATCCTCCCACCCAGAGAAGCCACTGTTAAGCCTTTTATATTGTTTTAACAGCATTTGTTTTCATGCCAGCCTCCCTCATCAGATATTTTTCCCTCCCGGTCAGTACAGAAACCAGCACTAAAAATTACAGATTATATTATCAAAGTTTCCCCAGATTTCAGTAACTTGATACTGAAGAACAATGGACGTGCTTATTACCTGTAATAGGTTGGTTTTTGCCGCATTCTTTTGCTTGTTTGGTAAAATTAATTTTGCTATTGTATATACACCATTTTCCTGGAAGAATAAAGGGCACATGTTACCTGTGACCAATGCCAATGCCATGGAGATACAGAAACACAAATAAGTGACTAAACAATCTCAAAAATTAATATTAGAGAAGAAACGTTAGCATAATTTTAGAATTTTGTGTAAGTTTACAGAATAGTAAATATATCAATGTAATACTTTTAAAGCACCAAAGACTACAACCACAATCTTAAAATTTCAACTGTCTTTAAAGATGATAATAAAACATATCAATTTAAAGTAACTTAAATACTTTAAGAAAGAGTAGAAGATAAAAAGGAACTGAGTAAAGGGATCCAAGTATCTTTATACATTGCATTTTAAATGTCTAATTATGAAATCTAATTTTTCCTGGTACAGTTTGGTAGCTAAGTAATACACATAGATAAATTATTGTATAAAAGAAACTAGAAAAAATAAAAGAAACAAGAGTAATAGATGAAAAAAATGAATGTATGCATGGAAAGTCCAGAAAGTTATCCTTCTGGACTTACTCTAATACATACACAGCAGAATAAACAGCAAGTGGTAACTCATTGCTACTTTTCTATTACCTATTAAATATTTAATTTACTGAACTCTACTATATCTGGGCTTTTATATTATAACACTGAAGAACTTTACTTGCCTTCCTGCATTTATTCTTTAAGGCTATTCTATGAATCAGCTTTTAATTTCCCTGCTTTATATATGACAAAACCAAATCTCAGAGAGGCTAAGTTATTTTTCCAATGGCCGAGCCACCAGGTAATGATAGTAGAAAATGAACCTCAATCTGGCCAAGTCCAAATGCTCTACTCCACCACTATCCCTCTGATTTACTGAGCTTCCCTTCAGGCCTCTATTCATCAGTGATCTGATCTCTTATGACTTTTTATGTATTTATGTATTTTGAAATGGAAGCTGGATATATTCGTATGCTGCTTCCATATACTACTGTAGAGGTAGTGGATTGATTAGTGAATTATGCTTTGTGAAACTGGTTTGTTGGCAATATAGATTTTGTTGGTCTGTGTTTCAGTCACTTCTAGTGGAATAACCTGATGTACTCTTAATTCAAGTGACTGCTATCCTCAGCTCATGGTATCCTATAGGCCCCAAATTAAAGCAATTCAAAATAGCTTTAAAAAAAAAAAAGATAAAACGAAGAAAAAAACAAACCCACACATAAAATAGAGGAGAAAGCAGATTAACCACAGGACAGTTCTTTCTAAGCCAAGTGAGGTAAAGGAAGGACAAGACTATATAAAATGGAATTCTAGGGACATCTGGCTGGCTCAGTTGTTAGAGCATGGGACTCCCAAACTCAGGGTTTTGAGTCTGAGCTCCATGTTGAGTGTAGAGATTACTTAAAAATAAAACATTAGGCGCAGCCCGGGTGGCTCAGCAGTTTAGTGCCACCTTCAGCCCAGGGTGTGATCCTGGAGACCAGGGATCAAGTCCCACGTTAGGCTCCCTGCAAGGAGCCTGCTTCTCCCTCTGCCTATGTCTCTGCCTCTCTCTCTCTCTCTCTCTCTCTCTCTCTCTGTGTGTGTGTGTCTCTCATGAATAAATAAATAAAATCTTTTTTAAAAATAAATAAATAAAACATTAAAAAATTTTTTAAAAAATAAAAAATAAAATGGAATTCTAGGACTTAGATAAGATGTATTAAAATATCTTAAAACCACAGCATGGGATCCCAAAAGCTGTGATCTGGGATTCAGTCTGCCCCAAGGTGGGGTCCATGAGCAGTGATGTGGTTTGCAGCTAGACCCCGGAGAAGAGCGTTCTCACCTGGACCACCTGGTGGGCATTGGTGTCGTTGAGCACCAGCTCGGTGAGGGCAGCACAGCAGGCTGGAAGGAAAATCACCAAATGATTGTGTCTGTCATCACTGACTGCACTTTACACTGTTACATCAGTACTCTGGCTCCACAGGGAATCCTGTTAACAGAGTCACTCCTCAAAAAATGGCACCTTTCCCTCTGACACAGCTCTGGGGGACTTTCAATGGTATCTAACTCTGCTCTTCATGTGCATAAACACCCCACAGCAGCCTTTTATTTGGCGCTTACTGCATACCTGGAGGCAGCTTCACTATAATCCCCAGTGCCCAGCCTGTGCCTGGCACTTAGCAGGTGCTCAATAAATACATCTACAGTGGCTACATACCGGAGTACTTCAAATATAGGATCCAAGTTATCCCTTGTAATCAGAGGAAGTACTATGACTATCAGTGTTACTGATGAGAAAACTGATGTTCACAGAGATTGATAGACTAGGCCATAGAACTTGGTAAGTGGAGGAAGCCAGAAGTCCAGCTGGTCTGCCAGATGTTAAATTGTTAAATCCCACACTCTGAGCATGACCCCTCCTGCCTCCTTACAACTACCATGGCAGCCTCTGGTGACGTTCTCTACTGAGCCACTTCTTGTCCAACCAGTAATATACAGGATCCTCTAGCACAGAGCACCCATGCTACAGGCATTACATATATACTCCTATAGTTCTACCAGCCTGCCATCCTGCCGGCCCAACCGGTGCCTCTCTGCTCCCCTCCTATGGCTGCTGCAAGGCATCCAGCTTGGTCAGCAGCACAAAAGCTCCACTTGTCCCCAAAAGCCAGATGCCTTTGCGTGAACCTTATTCAGGTCGTGCCAAACTACCAAAAGCGGGTGCAGACATAGGCTCCTGCTTTGCTGTGGCAAAAGAGGCTCTGTCCTCCCTTAAGAGCTCACATGGAGTAAGAAGGCGCTCCCTTGCTCCCAGTGGGATGGACATGCGCGTTGTAGAATTTCCCTTTAGGAGGGTACCTGAGGTCTAGAAAATATAGGGAAACGTGATTCTGGCCACAAAGTGAACTGAGTTCTCTAATCCAGGTTCACCAGTAATAGAGCTAATATTCTACTCTCTTTATATCTGACTCGTGTGCTGACTTCTAAATGTGTTCAGAATGTAAAAGGGAGAGAGAGGATTGTGATATCACTCACCTGCAAGTCCAAGACGGGTATTGGGAAGTTTCAGGTATCTACATGGATTTAACTTTACATTTTTTAAAACTTATAAATTGTGCCTACTTAATATTATCATACAAACAGAATAACAAATTATTATAATAGAAAATAATAAAATAATATGTTAAACAGTATCAAATACTAAAACATAATAATGTGATATAATTACCTGCTTGAAGAGAAAAAGTGTTTTCTTGTATTTCCCGGGGGCTTAAATCTTCTGACAAATGAAGCTGCTGGATTCTGCCCGCTGCGTTTGCACTGGACAGGCTGCCGATGGAAGAGCGATCGGAAACAAAATTTCTGTCTCTGAAAAAGGAAAGTTAATGCGCAATTTATCAATTTTCCTTCATGGTCAGTGCTTTCTGGGTCCTGTTTAAGGACGGTTTGCCTCAGGGATCCCCGGGTGGCCCAGCGGTTTGGTGCCTGCCTTCAGCCCAGGGTGTGATCCTGGGGACCCAGGATTGAGTCCCGTGTCAGGCTCCCTGCATGGAGCCTGCTTCTCCCTCTGCCTGTGTCTCTGCCTCTCTCTCTGTGTGTCTCATGAATAAATAAATGAAATCTTAAAAAAAAAAAAAAGGGTTGCCTTCCCCAGGCCATGAAGTTTCCCCCTATGTTATCTTTATTGTTTCACCTTCCAATCCACCTAGAATGGATTCCTGTGTGTAGTGTGAAGCAGCGGTCCTTTCCTTCCTTCTTCATTCCTGCCTTCCCTCCTGCTTCCTTTTATGGTTACGGAACTAACTCAGCACTATTTATTGAAAACTCTGTCATTTCCCCCACTGCTCCACATGTCCACCATTGTTTTTTTTTTAAGATCTTATTTTGAAGTCATCTCTACACCAATGTGGGGATAGAACCAACAACTCTGAGATCAAGAGTTGCATGCTCCATTGACTAAGCCAGTCAGGAGCGACCCCCCACCCCCTTCACCTTTGTTTTTGAACTCTTCCGCAGCTACCAATTCACCCAACTACATTTCAGTATTCATCATTCTGAGTTTTCTTTTTCCAAGCAATTCCAATCTTACTTTATTTTGATAAAGGTCTTTTCTATGATTTTTTTTAAATTCTTTTGCTTTATTCTCTAACCTAAGATATCAGTTATCCACAGGTTGAAAATTCATGGTCTCCTTCATTTTAAAATGGTTCTCATTCCTTTGTCTTTTTCCTCCACATTATGTATAAATTTTTCAAGCATGCCCTTCCTTGTACTAATTCCAGTTTCTGTCTGGTGTGCTGATGAATGTCTTAATTCTGCAGATTATTCAGTCCTTGCCTTTTTTCCTAGCTCTGCAATCTCTCTCCGCCCTGTTTTGTTATCCTAGCATCTCATCTTTAATCTCAGGTCATAAATGTCATGTTCTTTTTAACATCTTTGAAAAAATAAAGCACTTGTTTTTCTGTTTACTCAAGGTAACATCTTCCACAATAGCTTCTTTGTGTCTTTTATTGTTTTTTCCCTTTTCTTTTATGTGGCTACTATATATCTTTTTCATTTATTTATTTTTTATGGCAGCAGCTCTATCTGGATTTTTTTGTGCCTAAATAGAACATAGATGGAGTCTCTCTTTGGCTTCCCTCCCATGTCATCTGGGCCCACTAGTGCCCTTCCTTCAGTTCACACTGGAAAGGTAATGAGCTAAGTCAAAGGATAGTCACAATTGTTTACCTAATCTGTCAACCAAATTATGTTAAAACTCAAATTATAAAGAGCACTGCCCTTACTCAAGTAGTAGCCCTGCAGGAACTGCTCTGGAGCTTAGGTTTGTAGGTGAATGGGCATGAAGAGGTTTCCTGGAAACTGCCTTGACAACAATCCCTGTTCCTACTTAAGCCAGCAGACAACCTGGCAATCTCCACCCCTTGTACCAGCTCCAGGCAGCCCAGGGGCAGACACAAGTTCTGAAAGGATATTGTTTAGTCAGCTGGGGCAATAAATTCTCCCAGAGCACTGAGACATATTTAACATAGAATAAGTGTTGACATAT
Organism: Vulpes lagopus; assembly: GCF_018345385.1. NCBI lineage: Eukaryota > Metazoa > Chordata > Mammalia > Carnivora > Canidae > Vulpes > Vulpes lagopus. The sequence goes on along the minus strand of NC_054842.1, from coordinate 17,489,746 downwards.
ATCATTTTCCCAGGGAAGAATTTTCTAACGTTACACCATAGAAATGGATTGGCAAACTGACTCTTTAGATGTGAAAGAACTCATCTCTCTCAAGGATCATTACATTGTGAGCAAAAGAGGAAAACTGGTGCCTTGTATTAAATATATGTGCTAAAACAGTAGGTTTTATCTCTGAAGTATTGCTTAACAATTGTAAAATTTAATGTTAACATCAAGAAAATAACTGCTCTCTAAAAGGGCAATTCATAGCTGTTGTAATAGGTGTATCAGCCACCAATAATACCCACCACTACCATCAGCATCAACATCAGCACCCTATAAATGAAAGCAAAAAATAAATAAATAAATAAAAACAAAAAAATTGCTAAATGTTCAAGGAGCTACCTTACTACACAACAGTACTAATGAAAGATTTATAATTTATACTTTTGAGATTTTTATGTGATACCCATAAAAGCAAGTAGGGGCACCTAGGTGGCTCAGTCAGTTAAGTGTCTGCCTTTGGCTCAGGTCATGATCTCCAGGTCCTAGGATCCAGCCCCACATAGGGCTCCCTGCTCAGCAAGAAGTCTGCTTCTCCCTCTGCTCCTCCTCATGCTCATGCTCTCTCTCACTCTGCCCTCTCTCTCTCAAATAAATAAATAAAAATAAAAACCTTAAAAAAAAAGCAAGTGGATTGTCAACAGCTTATATTTTTTTCCTTTGTTTTGATAATGACAGAAATCATTAATAAAGCTACTTTCCATATTTCTATAGTCTGTTCTTATGCTTTGAAACATTCCCTCCCAGAAAATGAAGTTGATAACATACAGTTCCATAATAATTTTAGGTACTAGAACTTTCCCATTGATGGTACCAGAAGATGTCTTTATCCATTGTTTCAATATATCTAATACATACTTATTGCAACATACTTCTAATAAATTTCAATTTGAAACTATTTTAATAACCATTCCTTCTCCATATTCAAAGCTTTGAATGTCATTAGAATTTTACTTTTAAAAGAGAGAAGACAAGATGTTAACCCACCTTAAGAGCACTGCAATGAAAATTTAGAAAGGAAAGAAGAGCAACTGGTGGGCCAGGGTCAGCAACATGGCAATCATTTGATCAATAATATTTTCTCCTATTTTAACTAAGGATTATATATCTGTTCTTTAATTGCAAGTTTTGCTTTCTCTTTGTAGATGAATGACATATATTCAAATGCAGGCATTTTAGTAAAATAGTAAATTTAAAGTAAAATTACAAGTAAAATTATTATACTTGTTGGGATTACAATATGTATAGAGTGTGTCAAGAAAAAAGTGGTAAGATAAATGTTTTCTTGTGGTTGTTGGGTCTCGTTCAATCTACATCTGCAAATGGACAGCCTTCTCTATTCCCAGCACTGTAATGGAGACTGGTGATACAAAGATAAATATTTCAGGGCTCCTATGAAACTTTCAGGGCTCCTATGAAAAGATAAATGCCCTGTGTGTTTGTGACAAGTATAAATGATTCTCCATAACATGAAGGACCAAAGAGCAGAAGGAAGCAAGCAAATCGTGTGCCAAATCTGCCACTGAATGGCAGAGTCCCCAACCTTTAGTGACTAAGGTAAAATAGGCCACAGCCTCCTCTGACTCACCCTCGTAAAATATGAAGAAGCTGCTTGATGCCTCCCCAAATGCGAATTTCCACACTGGTCTCAGGGTCCTCACAAACTTGAACCAGAATCCAGACAACACTCCAGAGCAGCTTCAGGTGGTCAGAGTGGAGCAGACTGAGGAGGATGGGTATCCCCTCATAGAGCTTCACCTGCTCTTTCACCTGGGGTTCGGCACAAAGCAGGCGTAGTAACTCCGCAGTTAATCTTGAAGCGGATGGGAGGTGGGGTGAGGATGAGAATCACAGCACAGTGGGTTACTGACTTTGCATTTAGACTAGAGCTATCATCACTGCAGCGCACTAACATTTTCTAAGTCACAGGTCAACATATGTTTTCTGTAAAGGGCTGGATCACAGTACAGCATTTCAGGCTTTGGTAGCCATACAGTTTCTGTCACAACTACCCAACCAAGCCAACATATGCAAAAGCAGCCACAGATAACACATAAAAACAAATGGCATGGCTATGTGCCAATAAATCTTTATTTACAAAAACAGGCAGGGAGCCAAATATAGCCTGCAGATCATAGTTTGCTGACCACTGTTATGAATTATAGCCTCACTATAAGCTCATTGGTCTGGTTAAAAACCTACTAACCAGCAAATAGATATCAAGTACATACAATGCCATCCGCATTGCGCTGATGACAAAAGAAATAATAGATCTATCATATTCTTCAGAAACTTACTATGTAGTTAAAAAAAAAAAAACCAAGATACTAATACAAAATGCCAAAACCACTACAATGCAAGGAGATTAAATGCAATGTGCCTAGTGAATATCTGGAGAGTAAATTAATGATACCATCAGACACGTAGGGCTCAGCAGACCTCTAAACATTATGATGATGGACATCTCATAGAACCATCCTTAACCCTCCAGTCTTAGATTCTAAACACTCTCTGGATAATGTCATCCATTTCCATGACTTCAAACACTCCCTCTATCCTGAGCCATGAGCTCAGCCCAGGCATCACTATCAATCTCCAGAAGTTCTGGCCACAGGTACTCACCCCACTGGTTCTCAACTCAAAGTCATTATTCTCCTACCCAGACTGGCTCTTCCTCTTATATCCCCAGTATTGATTCATGATACCACAGTCTTTCCAATTTTCCAATCCAGAAGACAGAATCATCCAAGATATTTCCTTTTTCTTTCCCAATCCACCACTGCCAATAAAGAATGTTCAGTGCCCCCCATTTTCCTAGGCAACTGCTGACATTAATTCTCTTACAGGTCATGCAGTTGTAACCCCACTGCTCTTCCCATTCCGGTGATCCTTGATTGTGTTCAAGACATAAGTGCCTCTGTCACTTGTCTCTCTTATCTTCTCGTGCCCACATTGCTCCACAGTTCCTTCCCCCTGGGCCAATTTCCCATAGCTCCAATTCCTCCCAAACTTTTGTGCTCTGACATTCAGAACATATGTTCTTTAGCAAATAGTGTTCTTCACCTCCTTGAACTTTGTACACCAAACACCACTCCTTGCTCTAAGTGGATCTCATTGTGTGGCTATAATCCCCACTCCACTCAACCCCACACATTGCTATTAGAGTAATCTTCCCCTCAAATAAATCTGATCATGCTTAAAATCTTTCTGTAAGTCCCCATAATGCACATGAATAAAAACCACACTCTTATTTGGCACAAAAAAGCTCATTGTGACCTAGCTAAAAGCATCTTGTTGCTTCTTCTATAAAATATAGAAATTGCTAGGGTTATTGTGCACATCAAGTGAGTTGACACACAAAAATGCTTAAAGCAAGGCCTGGTATATAGAGAAAGCCAGATTAAAAATTAGCTATACATTTAACTTATCACTAACTGCCTAACCTAGTTTTCTGGTACTTTCTCTCCTGCACTCTGATACAGCTATGCCCAACCATGCAGTTCCTCTAACACATGTTAGAGGTGTCTCCATGTGGGAGCATATTCTGTTTCCACTTTTTCTCTCCTTTTGCCCAAGTTACTCCCTCTTCCTTCAAGAAACTTGGCATGACTCCTAGCTCTGACTGGGAGCTTCTGCTCTATGTTCCCAGAGTGTCCAGTGTATACATCAACCACACCACCTAAAGTGCTATGGTGAAACCTTTGACCTGCATGCCCATCCCCTCTCTTATGCTATATACTCTATATCATTCATCTTTGGTGTTCTAACACCAGTGCAGAGGCTGTTGTCCTAGAAATGAGCTCAGGCAAGCAGGCTGTAAGTATAGTTTGTAAAAGAGGATAAAATTGACTTTAAAGAAAGGCTCAAGGGGATTTACTATGGTAAGTGGGTTCCATTACTTAGTATTTCTATCATCTGTTTTACCTCTTCAGAAAATCGTGACTTACTTAACTAAATATCAAATGATGTAGGTTGCAACTCTATTAAAAACAACTTAATAACTAACTGGATACAATAATTCTTTAGAACAATATGTAGTTCATGCAAAAATGAATACATTTTAGATTCTGTTTAGAGTTAATAGTAACAGGTGGTCATGAAGTAAGTCAGTAGCTATCCTAAATTTTTTTGCCTTAAAATAGAGTTTAACAATCTAACAATTTATTCAATAATCTGAAATTACCAAAAATAGAGCCACCTCAGAGTTTCTTGTTTCTTTCCTTCAAGAGACAGGATGTAAAAAAAAAAAATTTATTTTTTTAATAAATAAAAATATTAAAGATGTGATCATAAGATTGATATAATTCTATTCTATGCCCAGATCTACAAGTGATGCAAGACCAAAGATGAATCAATATCCCTCTTTGCTCTAGTGTCTTTATAAAAACCTAAATAGAAAATAAATGTAAAGTAACTCATGGCATTCAGTTAATAATGTAAATAGCATGACATAATAAAAATAATGATAATCACTTTCATCGAATATATATTGTCTTTTTCCTTGTTAGCAATCCTACCTTTTGGAAAGCAAGTCATATTCATGTAAAATCATCAGCAGATTTTCTACAATGTTGAGTTCACTTATCTTCTCCCTACATTCTGGACTACAAATTGAAAATTATTAGTAACTACTAAAAACATACTTCACCATAGCCATTCATTTAATACCCTAGCTCTCATCTTATTGTGGAAAGAGAAACAAAAAGGAATATAATGGGATCCCTGGGTGGCTCAGCGGTTGAGTACCTGCCTTCGGCCCAGGGTGTGATCCTGGAGTCCCGGGACTGAGTCCCACATCAGGCTCCCTGCATGGAGCCTGCTTCTCCCTCTGCTTGTGTCTCTGCCTCTCTCTCTCTCTCTCTGTCTCTCATGAATAAATAAATAAAATCTTAAAAAAAAAAAAAAGGCAATATAACTCCATGGAGCTGGGCTACATCAAATTCCAATGTTCAACAAATGCTATGTCATCAATTTAAATTTGGTTAATAAAAGTACGATGATACCATGATCCTCTTTCTCCAAAAAGAATCATAGGCTGTTCATATAAAAGTAATGATCAGCAATATTAACAAGAAAAGATATAAAAATGACCTATATGGGCCTACAAAATATAATTGAATATTATTATCCATTCATAAAAAAGAAGGAAATCCTGCCATTTGTGACAACATGGAAGAAGCTGGAAGGAATTGTACTAAGTGAAATAAGCCAGACAGAGAAAGGTAAACACTGTATGATATCAATTATATGTGGAATCTAAAACAAAAAACAAAAGAACTGATTGCATAGAAACAGACATTAGCATGGTGAGTGGTTGCCAGGGGCTGGACAGAGGGGAAATACAGGTTAAAGGTATAATCTTTCAGTTACAAGAAGAATGAGTACTGAGGATCTAATGTACAGCATGGAGACTACAGTTAGTAGTATGGTATTTTATTTTTTAAAAGATTTTATTTATTATTTGACAGAGAGAGCATAAGCAGAGAGAGCTGCAGGCAGAGAAATAGGCTCTCTGCTGAATGGGAAACCTGATGCAGGATTCAATCTCAGGACCCCAAGATCATGACCTGAGCAGAAGGCAGTTGCCTAACCAAGTGAGCTACCCAGGAACCCAATAGTATGGTATTTTACACTTAAAAGCTGATGAGAACACTTCTTAAGTGTTCTTATTGCATATACACACGAAAGAGTTAAGTGTGTGATGTGATGAGTGAATAAATTCTCTTGAGCCCGCTAATCACTCCACACATAATGTACATCAAATCATCATGTTGTACACTTTAAACATATGCAATTATATGTGTCAATTATTCTGTATCAAGTTAAAAAATAAAAACAAAAAAAAAGCATTGATTCACTTATTGGCATAAAAATATATTTAAAGCATTTATTTAAAATAATCATGACATCTATAAAAGAACATGTTATCCAAAATTATTTAAAGAGTAAAAATGTTCCAAAATGTTTTATATGTTAGAATAAATATACAAGAGAGAATTTTTTTTATGGTCAGGGAGATTTCGTTGTCAAAGATATATTGTGGTTATTTTGGAAGTACAAGTATCTGAGGGTTGGATGAAAGACGAGGTAAGTATTTCTGGTCAGGAAAAAAGAAACTGTCATTTTCCCCTCCAACTTATGTTTTAAAATGATACTTTTTCATCCAGGATCCTCTTCAATATAGTAATGCTACTTCATGCTTATTTTTCACAAATTATAACTAAGTAGGCAAGTAACTAGAGAAACTGATCTATTTTTTCATCTTTCCCACCTAAACTGCAATGGCAGTGGAACTGGAAAGATATTAAAATACACTTACCTTTCAGCTAAACTAGCCAGAGCCAGAAGGGCACCCAACAAAACATTAGTATCTCGGGCACCAAGTAAATTTACTAATGTCTGAAAAATGAAGTAAGAGAAAGTTTCATTGTGTTAGTACTACAAGCTTCTTGAGTGGTATAATGTTTCTTTCAAAGAACATTGAGGCTTAACCTCAAGAGGAGTTTTATTAAAATTCATCACACCCAGCTCTTTGAAGAGGTAGGGCTCCTTCCTGCTTTGAAACTCAAGATTAGTTCCTTGTGCCTTTCCTCACCCAGAGCAGGAAGCAAAAGGGACCAAGATACATGGCCAAGGTGTGCTCAGGGTATCCCTTCTGTCTCTTCTGACCTCTCCCCAAAAAGAAGTAAGGAGACTAATGGTAGAAACCACAATACTGGGAGCAACCAGTCATTGAGAACTCATTCTGAACCAGACACTGCATTAGGTCCTTTCCAAGACGTGGTACCTTTTTCCCCTAAACTAAGCAAGATATGTCAACATTACTAAGCACTTCATTTGCCTTTCAGATTTCTAATTGATGTTGAAAGAGCATGAATCAATGCTTCCAGGCATCATGCTAAGCAACATGACTTAGCCGGACTTCTGTGCCTTATCAGTTGTCTTCTCTGAATTCCCATTAATGCAAATTCACTCTTCTCTCTAGACTTTTAGAATTCAGAGTTCCCCAAAGTGCACACCCTGACATATTTCAGGCCAGAGCTGCAAGCCGTGCAACAACTGCTTGCCTGATTTTTGGTATCTGTTAGGTCAATTTTTTCTCCTTAATGTTTTCATTCATTTTTTTTATGAAGCTAACATTACCTTTATTTCTCTGATCCCCTCCCTTTATTCTTCTCTCACTTTTTTCTCTGATCTTCTAACACAATGTTCCCCAAACTTCAGTCCCTGACATATCATTCCCAGAATTTTTGCCACAACTACTTAACTCCTTAATGCTACTCAAAAATATTCGTCGGGATCTAACTGATAATATTGGTAAAATATATGTAGTTATTGAAATGGAAAGCATTGATTTGTATATAACCTATCTCCTATACATGAGCAGCATGTAGGAACACATTTTTAGGCAACCTGCTCTAATAAATGCTTTAAAGTGGCCTTTGCGGCTATGAGAACTCAACAGATTATTGAGAGTTGACTGTAGGCAGCTACCATCTACTTATGCTATAGATATAAATTTAGTCGTTTGAATAAACCTGCATCTATTCATCTTGAAATATATATCTGATCCATATGCTTGTAATACTATACTACCTGATTATAATGTTGAACCATATGAGATTTCCCTATAGACATGATAATTTCATATGGTTCAAACATATTCAACCCCATGTGCCACAGGGAATATATTTATATGTATCCACACATTTTATTTGCTCATTTATAAACACACACTTAGGGACAGTTTAAATATAGCTAGGGTTTCTCAAGCAACATTTAAATAAAGCAATGAACTTGGTTGTTATTAAGTGGCATAGGAAAAAGAAAAAAAAACAGAGTTTCAGAAAACCTGTTTGCTATTTCTATATTTACACCTTAGGCCAATAAAGAATATTAAAGGATTAGCAGAGATTTACAATTCTAGGCTAGGTTAGCAGGTTTGTGAACTATAATTATAAGAAACCTGATCATGGGGCTCTGACCTGTGATCCACTATCATATGTGGATGTGAACCACTATCATATGAAGTTGAAGTGCTCACTCCCTCTGCAACCACTCACCTTATGGGCTCCGCTTGTGGTGACCCATTCTCTTTGGTCTTTGACAGCAGCAAGTTTTTGAAAAATATCTATAAAAGGAAGGAAATAACTCAGCAAGGGATTCAGCACTTAAAGGCAGCAGTATTTATAGAATCTCAGGTCTAAAGCACTGAGAGGCAAGCAGAGAAAGGACAAATGGGAAAGCAGAGAACACAAAAATAACAATGGAGGGAAGTGGAACAGGATTATGTTGTTTTGATTTTTTTTACTCTGAGAATTATCTCTTAAGCTCAACTAATAATTTTTATATTTTACTATTATAATAATAAGATGTGGAGATAGCAAAAAGGCAAACAATTCCTTCCATTTAAAGTTGAATGAGTTTCTCAACATCATTACAAGTTCAACATGAAACCAACTCTTCAAAGATCCTCCCTATAAAGATTTCTTTTTTTTTTTTCCTATAAAGATTTCAAATATAAAGAGGAGAGGGAAAGCCCCTGAAGGTGAAAGGTGAGCAAGGTTCCTCAGATGAAGGGAACAGTTGTTCTCAAAGAAACTTCCTGGTGCCTAGGGATCTCCACGTACTCTCCTCTCCCTGTAACTGAGAATCAGTGTGTTGTCCTGGAAACAAATATGGGAAACCAGACAGTTCACACAAAAATGGACCATCATCCCACTACAACAGGGGACCTACAGCTCATCAACCCTGGAGAGGATGGAAGGTGGGGCTGGAAAGAACCTCCAGAGAGAGAAGATTGAGTGCCACACACCCAGACCAATGTTTTCACACTCTCTTCATCACATCAGGATCTTTTTTCTTTCTTTTTTATGTTCAGAATGTTTTAAATTTTATGAGGTAGGTATTATTATTAGCCCAACTTTATAGATGAAAAGTGGTTAACCTCTGACATCTTAATAGAAATCAGAGGAGGCAAAAACCATTTTTACTACAATCTGCCATTATGGAAGTCTCTCTTGCATTAAAATAAGTGAAAATCTTCAACATGAAATTGGGCTTTTCAAGTTAAGAGTTGTGATCTAATGTTTTCCTTCTGGGTATATTTTGCCACTGAATATAGCAATTAGCATGGACTCTTCTTGATCCCATAACTGTGGATGTGTACACTCACAAGCATTCACAGTATCCTTTCTCCTGTTGAAAACACCATCCTGCTCATTCAAGCAAGTGGGAAAAGTTGCCATGTCCCCATAACAACACTTACATGTCATGTTGACTAGCTTGTCCACACTATGTTGCTCTTCCCCGTAGCTGAGGTACTCATTGGCCACAATCTCCATGTACTGCAGGAGGAACCAAACCAACAAGAGTCAGAAGGAAAGAGAGCAAAAGCAGGTAAGGAACAAAATGTGTATTTCTACAAATGAGCTGTAGGTGGCACAACAGATACATCAAATAATACTCAGGGCTTCTGGGCCAGGTTCACTCAAGTGCGAAAAGGTAGCTTGAGTTTCTGGATTCTTTGCCTTCTCTTACATGCCCTGAAGTTAAGGGAGGGACCATGGAAAGATTGTATAAACTCTCGAAAGTCTCAGAATGACTTGTAACTAATTAAGTTGTCTCAAAATTCAAAAAAAAAAAAAAACCACATGAGAGACACCTAAGTCTGGGAAATGAACAAGGAGTAGTGGAAGGGGAGGTGGGCGGGGCGGTTGGGGTGACTGGGTGATGGGCACTGAGGGGGGCACTTGGTGGGATGAGCGCTGAGTGTTATGCTATATGCTGGCAAATTGAACTCCAATAAAAAAAAAAATTTTAAATACAAAAAACCAGCATACACACCAATAGCAATAATCAGAATAAAATGGGTATGGGGCAGTCTGATAATCCCTTAATTATTATAAATAATTTATAATAAGAAATAGGCTGAGAAATATATACATAAATTTCTAATATTACAAAGAAAGTTAAGGTGGACAAGAGGACCTTTATGATATAATTTTATGAAAGACTACTTCATTAAATGAGGTAAACTCCAGCCAATTTAAAAAAAAAAATCTTAAAAACAAAAATGAGACATGTTTCAGCAATTTCCTAAGAATGAAAATATAATAAAATAAAATTGATTTAGCATTAACCTGCCATTAAACTCAATCTTCCATTAATAATACAGAATAAGCTTGTAGGGCCACAGGTTTATCATGAAAATCATCCTTTTTCTACATGGCAGAGGTTTTAGGAGAATGGACTGTTTCAACCTACTGCCATGCCTAGAAATTTTGCCTTATCATACTAATAAACTCAAACATTTGACTGGCTCAACTGTTTATCTTCCCTCAGTAGTTACAAAAGCGGAAAAATAAATCAAGTTAAGATGACTCCTCACATTCTTGTATATTTGGAAATATTTCAGCGAGCATGAAAATTCTTTTTTTGTGAAAAAAATTATGAATATCTTCATCACCAATTTTTTCTCCCATCATTTGGTATGTGCAATGCTGCGCCTGCCAGCCAACACCTATTTCTTTTCATTACTAACTAAAGACATGTGACCTTTTATAGAACTTTCTTGTTTCAGCAGGCTGGGTAAAATTAGCTGGAACAAAATGTCATGGGTCCCTTCCTGCTCTGAGTATCATGCCTCACACACACTTATCCACCCTGCCTGCTTCTCCCCTTGGCAGGCAGCCGAAAGTAAGAAAGCCATCTGCTGTCACACACCTTTGTAATCCTTGCCCAGAGCCATGGCACTAAATGGAAAGGCAAGACCAGCCACTGCAAAGGAAACTTACCTGAGCTAGGTTTTCAACTCCACCCAAGCTATGGAGTATTTCCTAATAAAACGAAAACAACAAAACATACACAAAAGATGAGGGTGGAGGGTGAAGTATATTTTATATGTAAGTTCTTTATTAAATCATGAGATCTATAATTATTTTTTGAAGATCCACATTTTAACATAAATATACAATTCTTTAATATTTGTTATTCATACCACATTTAAAATAAACTGTTGATAAATATTAAAGTTGGGTTGAAATTAAAAGAATGAAAATATGCTCAGACCTGCAGCCTGACTACTCATTCTTTTTACTTCCCCTCATGTCATCATAAAATGCTAAAGCTGGAAAGAGCTGTTAGATATTATTCCCTCACAATGCAGATTAGAACAAATAAGACCCAAAAAGGTAAGCCACTTTGCCTAAGTGACAGGCCTGGGGAGGAAGGGAATCCACTATCACCAACTCCACCTTCCTGTAGACCTCTGCCTAGTGTAGTCCACGGACAGAAGCATCAACCTCACCGAAGAGCTAGTGAGAAATGAAGAATCTCCTCCACAACCTGAACCTCACGAATTGCATTCTGAATTTCCCCCAAGATTCCCAGGTAATTCACAGGCAGTAAAAGTTGACTAGGATTGTACTAGGTCTCCTCCTTAAAATGAAGAGGCTAATGGTCTTATTAAACCCATTCTTTTAACAAAGGTAAGAATAATCATCACAAAATGTCTCCTGATACAGGTTTTCAAAACCGACTCCCAATAAGAAGGCATTTCATGAGACTTCTGAAACTACTCTGTCTGAAAGTGATAATTAGGGAAGACAAGGGGTAGAAGGTTGTAGTAGTGAGAGGGACCAACTTGGAACTCTATTAATAGCAAATGCTCTCAGATTATCCACATTGACATTTGTCTTAAGGCAAATGTGTTTCAAGTGACCCTAACCTGTTTAATTAAAGGTGCACTCTTCTTAACACGCATACACGGAAGTCATTTGAAAAATAAATATTTAGCCATCATTCTAATTCTGGGAAATTCATGGCAATGAGTACTCCAGTGTAAGGGAGAACAATCTAGTTCTACTTTGAAGTCAACTGAGTGTGCAGGTTGAAAAAAGGGTTCAGATTCTTAAGGCTTCTTGTTCAAGGTTTCCTTACTGTATGTGCAGTGAATTTGGAAACACTAAACATACACATGTTTAAATTAAGCATGAAGCAATACTTACAACTCAATTAAAAATAGTTCTGTGATTACCCACTAATTTGAATTTTCATCATTGCTACTCACTCTAGAAGAGCTATAATTAAAGAATAGAATTTTGTATACATTATTCCTAGTTACAGCAGAATATTTTATACATAAAAAATAACATTTTAAAACAATGTAAAAAAATTAAAAAATTAAAAATATAACTATTAATGTTTATTCAACAATTTTTTTCTTTTTTTTCTTTTTTTTTTTTTTAAAGGTGGAATTTTTTTTTTTTTTTTATGATAGTCACACAGAGAGAGAGAGGCAGAGACACAGGCAGAGGGAGAAGCAGGCTCCATGCACCGGGAGCCCGATGTGGGATTCGATCCTGGGTCTCCAGGATCGGGCCCTGGCGCCAAAGGCAGGCGCCAAACCGCTGCGCCACCCAGGGATCCCCTCAACAATTTTTTTTCATTCTTATTTGAATGAGGCTCCGAAGAGGACACAACTATGCAGATGACCGAGGCCTACTTCACTGAGCTTTAGGCAAGTATAAGGTAGATATATAAACAATAGGCATTTAAGATAGAATTGGTAAGTGTTATCAAAAAGTTATGCATGAAGTGCTATGGATGTGCCAGGAGGGACATGTTATATCTCACTGAGAGGACTACAGAAAACATCATAAGGATGGTGGCCTCTGAAAAGGTTTAGAAGGAAAGATAGATTTGCTGAGAAGAAATAGGTAAAAACCAGGGAGATTCCAAGCAAAGAGAACAACAGGTCCAGAGGTATGCAGAAGTTGTGCAGAAGAACATCAAGGTGTCCCATAACTCTAAGAAGCACTTCTGTAACTCCATGAAGACCATTACTGGAAATAATATCAGAAAAGCAGTGATACCAAACTATAGAAAAACTTAGCTGTGAACCTGAATCTGACTTTTATTCTGTGGACCATGAGATCTGATAAAAACATTGTGTGAACAAGGGATGATTAGAATCAGCCATGAGGACCTCCCTCTGGTTTTTCAATGAACTAGAGGGGGAAAGAGAGCCACCCAGAAGCCCAGTTGGTTGGCAGTGGCAGTGGGCAGGAGAATGTGGAAAGGCAGGGATGGTCTATGAAGTAGTGTGATCAACCAAATATGAAGGCAGGCTGGAAGAAAAGGAACAAAGAAGACATCACCATATTTGAGCCTGGGGACTGAGGGGCAGCAAGATACTATAACAGACCCAAGGGAAAAGAGAGGAAGAGTCTGGGTTAGAGAAGACTCTACTTGCAACATATTGAGCTGCTGATAGAATATTCACTTTAAAAAAGTACAAGAGGCCATGAAAGATGAAATGAGCGTAAAACATTGAAATCTGGGGGCTGCTGACTTAAAGATTTAAATTTGAAGCTTGGGAATGAGAGGACACCAATGGAGAGAATAATGTTGAAATGATTGGTCATGGGGCACCTGGGTGACTCAGTCAGTTAAATGTCTAGCTTCAGCTCAGGTCATGATGGCAGGGTCCAGGGATCCAGCCTAGGGTCGGGCTGCCCACTCAGCAGAGAATCTGCTTGTCCCTCCACCCCTTCACCCATTCATGCTCACTCTCGCTTGCTCTGTCAAATAAATAAATAAATAAAATCTCTTTAAAAAAAGAAAAGATAAATAAATGATTGGTCATGGTCATTTTTAAATTTTTATGTTGACTACATAGCTATTCAATAATCACTATTAACAATTCAAGACTAAGTCATTTTTCCCAAACTTTGTTCTGGGAATAACCCTTTTATTCTGTACAGAAGGTGGTATTACACATTCTATTTTAAAAACAATAATAATTTCATGACCAAATTCAAATTACCTTGGGAAATGATACGTTAAACAGAGTTTGAGAAATGCTTTTATCATAGGACCCCTCTGAGCCTTTAACATGCTGAGTGCCGTAAACCTCCAATGGGAGGACTAAAGTGCAGCTTTTCCCAAACATCATCAACTGAAGCACATTTCTTTTCACAAAATGCATATTAACTTCTGTAGAACTCCATTTAAGAAGCACTGTTTGAAGTACAGACAGGGGAGAGAGGCTTATACTCAATTTACCCTTCGTTTACAAAATAAACAGGTCACCCTCCAACCGCCTTATTTCTATGTAGACTGGAGTAAGGCCAGAAGATTGCTCACAACTCCTAGTCTTCCTTATGTTTCCTTTGGTTGTACCAATGTGACTGCTTTCACTTGTGAGCGTCAACTGGAAAAAACCAAGACCACAAAGTACGCACATACCTGGGCTTACCAGTTCTGGGTCTAATCTGAAAAGTAAATATGACTGCACACTTGATTTACAGCAACACTTCCTGGGTGCCCTGTCAGATCTCAGCCTTTTCTCCATGGTCACAAGGCCGGGGGTCACAAGACTGGGTTCTGGACTTCTGAGCCCAATGACCTGGAGAAAGTCCCCCAAGTCAATCTGTCCTTCAGTTCACCATGCTCTGACTAGTTTCTGAGATTTGCCTTTAAAAAAGAAATAATAATATACTACAGATAATGAGCATGTTCTCAAAAAAACAGAGCATAATGCAGCACCCACATGGCTGTTGCTGGTGCACCACTATTTTTGCCACGGCTGAAAATGTCAGTGCCATTAGATGCTCTCATCCTAAACCTAACCAGAAACCAAATCAATGCCAGAAACACTGTGGTGAGCCCTTAAGTAGGGAATCACAACTGCTATTTCTTCACTCTTCTGTTCAAAACTCAACAGTGGTTTCGTGCTGCTCATTCCTGGGTCATGATTTTAAGGCCCCTCTATCCACTGGCATCTTATCTTTCCAGATTGAAGAGTAATACTCTTCTAAAAACAAACTTGGTTATTGCTCTACTTGTAGGGGGTGAGTCAAAAGGAAATACAAGAAAGGTTTCAAAGTTTCCTACCTCGGGGTCTGGAGGCAAGCTGGTGCTACTAAAAGAGCTGGGAGTTGATTCTGAAGGTTCAAGGTGAGAAGAAGAAGCAAAGAGCTCCATTTTAAAGTTATTGGGTGGAATGCACTCCCACAATGCTTCTCAAACTCTTTGGTCTCTGTACTCCTTTATGCTCTTAAAAATTACTGAGAACCTCAGAGTTCTGTTTATGTAGGTTATATCTATTTACCAAATCAGAAGTTAAAAGTGAGAAATTTTTAGGGATGCCTGGGTGCCTTAGCAGTTGAGCATCTGCCTTTCACTCAGGGCATGATCCCAGGGTCCTGGATCACATCCCGCATCGGGCTCCCTGCATGGAGCCTGCTTCTTATTCCACCTATGTCTCTGTCTTTCTCTGTGTGTCTCTCATGAATGAATAAATAAATCTTTAAAAAAGAAAAAAGTGAGAAATTTTAAAAACAGGAGTACACAAGCCACTATTTCATCAGCCATCAGAGCCATGACATCATTACACATCCTATAGCCTCTGTACACATGTAAGACAGTGTGTGTGAAAAGACAAGCAACATCATGGCATTATTTTTAAGATACTTTTGGCCCGGTACAACCCCTGAAAGGGTTTCAGAGACCTGTAAGCAGTCCCCAGATCGCACTTCGAGAACCACAATACTATTGTGTCATCCACATGGCCAACCAAAATACCCCTGGAAATTTGGCATTTACATAAAGAAAAAAGTTTGAGACCAGAGATAGGTACCTGTGGGCAAAAAAACAACAATGCCAACCATGATAGTTAAAGCCAAGAGCGTGGAAGATAGGGGAGAAGATGATCAAAGAAAAGAACTTTGGGAAGGCTAACATTTAGGAAGGCAGGTTTAAGAAAAAGAGCAAGTAGGAAAACCTGGGTGGCTCAGTGGTTGAGCATCTGCCTTTGGCTCAGGGCATGATCCTGGGATCCAGGATTGAGTCCTTCATCTGGCTCCCTGCAGGGAACCTGCTTCTCCCTCTGCCTATATCTCTGCATCTCTCTCTCTTTCTCTCTCTCTCTCTCTCTCAAATAAATAAAATCTTAAAAACAAAAAGAAAGAAAAAGAGCAAGTAAATAATAAAGTAAACAATACAGAAAAAAACACAAAATGCTGAAGAAAAAGTAGAACCTCTTGGGAAGGGTGAAGGCAGACAGAAAATGTGGCAAAGCCCGTGTGCTACTACAGGAGATGAGGAACACAGGTTCTGGGATTAGGTCAGTCAGCGTGACAGTCTTTGTATTGTGGTTTCTAACATAATCATTGGTTGGGAACTTCTAAGATTTTCACTTTATCCTCGATAAGCAATATGCTATGGCTTCACAGTAGTAATGAGTCCAAATTTATCATTGTCCTGCTTGGGACTCCTACTATACTTGAAATCTCAGAACATAGGTCTTTCTTTAATTATGACAAACTCAGGACACCTGAGTGACTCAATGGCCGAGTGTCTGCCTTTAAGCTCAGAGCATGAGCCCAGGGTCTTGGGATCGAGTCCCACATTGGGCTCCCCGCAGAAGCCTGCTTCTCCCTCTGCCTATGTGTCTGCCTCTCTCTGTATGTCTCTCATGAATAAATAAAATCTTAAAAAAGATTATGACAAACTCTAGGCACTTATACCTTCAAAATGGCTTCTCTTTCATTCCATCCAGTTTTTTCTCACCTGGATCTCCATTAAACATATACTGAAGTCCCTGGCAGGCAAGATCCAATCTATGAGCCAACAGTTTGCAACTTCTGGATCAAGGAATGCTGACTGAAGCATAGCTCCTAGAGGGAACCTTATCACAGAATTCAGTGCACAAGTTATGTAGCCCATTAATCCTGATAGAAAGGAAGTTACATTCAAGAGAAATAGCCTGACCTTTCAAGAAACGTAGCAATGAAGGTAAGGTGAAGATGTGAAGGGATATCTGGGTCAAAGAAAGGACATTTTTATGACAATGGAAAATAGAAAGGGAGCCACTAACACACTAAGAAAAAGGATAGATGGGTAAAGCCTTGGCAAGGAGGAGGGATATTTCTTCTGAAACAAGAAGAACATAAAGTTTCAAGATAATCCAAATATTTCAAGCAACAGAGAAGAGATAATAAGAGAGCTCCCACTGGGATGACTTTGGTATTCTCCATAAAACAGACAATGCTGTGATTGGTGAGAATAACAGGGGTAGGAGGGGGTTGGGGTATGAGAAGTGGACATGGTTTGGATCAGCCACCATGGATCCTGTAGCACTGACTCAACAAGAGACGAAAGGAACACCTAGCAAAGGTGAAGTCTTGCTGAGATTCACCGGCATAAATTATAGTAAATCCCAGCAAAGCTTTGTGACTTTGGCTAACGATTTTTGGCAGCTCAAGAAGTTAAACAACTGCCTGAGCACATGCTCTTCTTTGTGGAAAGAAAGCCAGGAGGAGAGATTCAGAGAGAATCCCCTTCTATGGAAAGGCTAGAAATCAGGGAAAGACTTCATTTAATACATGTTTAGTCACAAAGTCCCATAAACAAAGAGGTCACTGAACTCTTTCCTAGAGAGCAGAGCAATCAACCCTGTACCAATCCATCAAGAATTAGACTAAGAAAGGCAATACCTTCGATGGAGATCAGCAGAGTATGAAACAACTGTCATCAATTTTCTGAACAAACAGAACATCTCTGAGAACATCTATTTTGTTATTTTCTGTAAGTCAAATAAATAGATCTCCTGCTAACAATCCACCTGCATGAGAGTCAAAGAGGGTACTATTAATAATTAAGTGGGAACAATGAATACATGCAGGAACTGATCCAGGCAAAATGGGACACATGGTCCACCCTTATTAGATATGACCAATACAGAATTGCAAACAGCAGCTCAGAAATGCATGGAACACAGTTCTGTAAAGCTGGTCATAGTGGAGAAAGGATACTGTCTTCCCTGAAAACTTCGAGCAATCAGGACAGAAAGCCATTTGGCTTTCTATATCCTGAGGCCCACAGTCAAAGGGCTACCTGGATGATAACAGCACAAAGCCTGCTCATGAGGAAGTGGTGATTCTTCTAAAGGAAAGATGTGGAACCACCATGAATCCTAGAAGTTTCAAATCAGAGCAGGCTCTATAGCTGACTAGTACCAAAATACTTTTTTTAAGTGCCAAGTTTGAAAAAGACCATTATTGGAGTCAGACACATTCTGACTCAAACAATTCATCAATAAAATCAAATCAAAAATAAAAGATCTTCCAAGTGGTCTGAGGTTCCTAGTAGCTTATCAGGACAGAGTATAAAAGGAGATGCTTTTTTGGGGAAAAAAAAATCTATGAAAATTACTGAAGTATGTGTATGAATAATAAGAACATCCTAGATATTTAACACCGGCAAGCAGAAACGATAATCACTAAATAAGCAAACCTGAGGCTTTGGAGTAGTGGTTCTCACACCATGGTCCCCTCACAAGCAGCATCAGCAATACCTGGGAACTTATTAGAAATGCAGGTTTTCAGGCCCTCCACAAACCTAGTGAATTAGAAACTGGTGATGGGCCCTAGCAATCATTAAGTCCTCCATGTGTTTCTAATGCACACAAAAGTTTGAGAACTGCTGCTTTATGGAGGCAGCTATCTACCAGCCATACTGGAAGAACTAATTTTCAAGGTCCAGGTGAATTGTTAGGTAAGTTTTCTTTAGAGCCTCACTTTGAAAACACTAAGTCCTTGCTATGCAAAGTATGGGCCACAGACTAGGGGCATGGGTATCCTCTGGAAGCTTTTTAGAAATGCAAAGTTGGGCCTCACTATATACCTGCTGAATCAGAATATGCATTTATAAGATTCCCAGGGGATTCCTATGTGCATTAAAGTTTAAGAAGCACTAACGAGAGACAGCACACACCATTAACTAGTGAGAGGAAGGGGCAGCCCAGATGGCTCAGCGGTTTAGCACTGCCTTTGGCTCAGGCTGTGATCCTGGAGGCCCGGGATCAAGTCCCCCCTCAGGCTCCCTGCATGGAGCCTGCTTCTCCCTGTCTCTCTCTCTCTCTCTCTCTCTCTCTCTCTCTCTCTCTTTCTCTCTCTCATAATAAATAAAACCTTAAAAAAAAAAACTAGTGAGAGGAGGGAAAGGTTCTTGACCTTGCAACCCTCATTTGGGACTAGTAGGAGGTTCCTTGATCACCTCTAACTCAGAGTGGGAGGCTAAATGTGGGGAAGGGCATGGACTCTGCAGCATGCTAAAACACCAGGCACTGCCTTTCCACTGGCTGCCTCTGGAGCCCCCCCGAGAAGGCCGCTGCTTGTCACTGCTGACTTTGACCCAGTCAGCTGCTTAGCCTTGAACACACTAAAAGGTGTGGCCAAGTGTACACTGCTCTGAATTGCCAGTGGTTTAGAACATACACCAAAAGTTCCATCTACTTAATCCCACAGTTAATATAGCAGAAATATATAGACTTTTTGTCATTTCTCTCAGATATTTTAAATAGCAGGTGAGATACCTCCGAAATCTTAAACCTCTTGAGTTGTGAGAGAGAAAAAAAGTTAACGTGGCCCCAGTTTTTTTACTTGTCTTCATAACAAGTAAGAATTATTTTTATTTTTTCCAACCAACCTGATAACATGGATCCCTCATTAGAAGTCTCAGACAGATTAACACTCTCAGAAAATGAATAGATGGGGCTCGATGAACCCACTCTCTGAAAGAAGAAAACAAGAGAAAGTGTGTTTGTCCATGTTTAAAAGGCCAATGACAGAACAACACAAGACGAAGGAGAATAAGGAACATACAAAGGAATAGCATTAATTTATTTCAAATTTAATCTGTAATAAGGAGTGTTTGTTGGTACCTGGACACCTAATCCATTGTAGTGCAAAATACATACAAACTGTTTTTTTATCATTATTAAGCAGAAGCCCCGAAATTATTTGGCTCCGAGTGCCCTTACTGGCTAAGGGCAGTGCCGGACCAAAAGAAATAGCTAAAAGTTCCAGTAATTAGGTTCAACTTTGGGGTAGCCCCAGTGGCACAGTGGTTTAGCGCCGCCTGTAGCCCAGAGCGTGATCCTGGAAGACCTGGGATGGAGTCCCACGTCAGGCTCTCTGCATGGGGCCTGCTTCTCCCTCTGCCTGTGTCTCTGCCTCTCTCTCTCTGTGTCTTTATGAATAAATAAACTTAAAAAAAAATCTTAAAAAAAATTAGATTCAACTTCAATAAGAATGTATGCCCCTATAACTTAGTATCCATTCAAAAAACTCATACACATACGTTATGAGAAAACTGTTTTTATTTTATTCTTGATCACATTTACTTATGAATGGGGTGCTGTGCACCTGTGCGTGCACTCAACAAATTCTCAAGCCTTGCAATCAGATTGGAGACTATGTCACCTTCATCTCCTTTTCCAGCTGATTTTCACATCGTACTTTTATCATAACAACTATGGAAAACCCAGCTTCAGAAAGACAAGCCATCATTTAAACGAAGGAAGCACAACCTTCATATGGAAATCATAAAGTACCTGGAGTAGTTTGCACTGGGTCTGATGAATACTGAATAGCTCTGTGTTCATTGCAAATTTAGAAGACCCTATGACACCCCTGAGGGTTCTCTGTAGTCTCGAGGGCACTTTGGTGGACAGTTTGGAAAACACCATGATAAAGTATTTTCATAAAACAGTTTCCCCAGAAGCAGAGCCTGAGATGAAGGTTGGTATGTAGGTGAATGATTGAGGACATGCCCTCAGGGAAGACCACCAGGAGTGGGGAGCATGAAGGAGAAAAGGGAAGGCGAGCACGGACATGATCTCAAGCAACCCTCATCTCAGTCTGACAGTGGCACTTGGTGCAAATGCTAACAAAACCCTCAAACAAAAAGTGTCTGCTATTCCATAGATAGCCGAGAAAAACCGAGGAAGATAACAAAAGCTATTCCAGACTGGAATCCACATACTTTCTCGCACCCTCTCCCACCTCCACAGTTGAGCTAGTTAGGTATCCAGCAAGGTTAGGATACTTTAAGGATCTGCCCTTCCATAAAATGCAACATCTGCTTAAGCTGAGGTCCCAAGCCAACCCTTGCCTGGCCTGCCTCATATTCATCCTTAGCCTTTGGTGGTAGAATTGAGCTTCGTCTCCTTTGTGGTCCTGAGCAATTCAGTTCTGTCCCCAAACCTGCACATCTCAAAACTGAGTGCATGAGACCCACCCTCCTCAAAAGCAGGACAACCATCTAAGGTCACTGGAGATGTCACTTTCCACTCTACCCCACTTCACTCCATTCCCAATTGCCATTCCCTATGACTTAGCTCATAGAAGGGAGATTGGTAAATATGCTTTCCCATATTGTTATATTCTCAGGGATGCCTGAGTGCTCCTGATAGATTAGAGTCCCTGGCAGAGGCCTCGCTGAGCAGGACATCCCCAAAGTATCACTGGCTGAGAATTGCTCTTCCTACCATCACCAGGACTCCTGACAGGAGCTGCCCACCATAGCTACCATCAAATCATGGCCCTCCTCCAGCCCAGCCACCATGACACTGACACATTTGCTATGGAGGCAAAGCTCAGTTTCTTCTAAGAATAAAAGCAGGATCGGGGATCCCTGGGTGGCACAGCGGTTTGGCGCCTGCCTTTGGCCCAGGGCACGATCCTGGAGACCCGGGATCGAATCCCACATCGGGCTCCCGGTGCATGGAGCCTGCTTCTCCCTCCACCTGTGTCTCTGCCTCTCTCTCTCTCTCTGACTATCATAAATTAAAAAAAAAAAAAAAAAGCAGGATCAACCCATACCAGGGCTGCCAGCCAGGGAGAATTAGCCAAGGCCACACTGGGAAGCTACCCTATAGTTCATCTTGACTTCCTTGTGTTGGGAAAAATAATGCAAACTCTAAATACACTTGAATTTAAAACAATCACCTATGGGAACATTTGTAAGGATGTGGTTATTCTGAGGCTCCTATTACAGACAAAATACCTTTAATCTTTATAAATAGGGAGACGGCACATGACTGCTTTCCCTTTCAGGTGCTGGGGTCAGCTAAAGATAGCATGTAGCCTAAACTGTAGTGCAAAGATAGGACATCCCAAAGATCTAACAGAAAAAATGATCAAGTTGCAACAGCTGCTAAAAACCTGATGAGGTTTAATGCTGATTGCTTTTCATTATTTAGAGGAAAAGCCATATTAAGAGGTGATTCATACTACAAATATGTGTGCACTGGTATTTTTCCTGTTAACTATATACACTCTTCACAGGGAAAGTTCATGACCTTTGCAATGTTTTTCATATTAAAATAAATATGAAAAGTTTTCTTCTATTTCCTTCCCCCTCCTCTAAAAAAGAAAAGAAAAAAATTCCAGAATAGGCTTCTTAAAATTATTATTATTAAAGGAATACAAATAAATGAAGAGTTCCAGAAAAGTCCGTGTTAAAAGTTCTGTTCCAGGCAAATGGCATTTTTTGTTTTGCAATTTTGGGACCAAATCCCAAGGCTATTAATATTTCTACATGATTCTGGCCTCGGCTGTTGTAAATGTAAATAGAATTCCTGGTGTCTGAGTCCTCTGACTTCTCCTCTCTGAGCACCGACCTCTGGAGGAGCAGTTGTTCCTTTCTTGGCTCCCAGCCCTTAACCCCCCACCAGGACACAGCACATGGGATAGAGCTCTGGTATTCAAGAAGAATGGCGTGTTCCGTAAGATGATATATATCTCTGTTTGCCAAGAGTTGGGGGACTAGGAAACACACAACTTAGTGCAACCAGAGAATTGTAGAGAAAAATAATGACCAATTGTAAAGACAGGTACCCTTGTTCTACTGAGTCAGTGACTACAGCCCTAAGGAGCTGTGTGACTGGCCCAAGACTGCATATGAGAGTAGAACTGGGAGCTGAGTTCTGTGCTCCTTCAATCCCTTCTCAGCCCACCCCCACTCCAGGTCCCCCAGGCAGGGGTGACTAAGGAGACAATGACTCTCCAGCACATTTACTGTGGAATCAGGAATGTTGAGCAGCCGGGGGTCCTCTGAGGCAGCTATGAAAAAGTTGTCTGTCTGCAAAGATACTGTTTCCCTGGAGGATATGTCCCAATATAACCACCACACAGCAGCAGATTCATGAGCAGGCAAATATTTATCCCCTCTTGTGACTGAACTTTTGCCACTTCTTTCGCAGGACTATTAATACATGACAGCGTGATCAGCTCCCACGGCCTTTGTCCATGACCACCTGCCACATGGCTTTCAGCATCACACGTCACTTTCTGCTATCGATACAAAAAGGGAAGGAAAAATGGCACTGGCCACACAGTCATTGAAAAGAGGGGTAGTTAGGGTTTCACCTTCTTGAAAGAAACCAATATATGATGTGAGGGCTCCACAGAAAAATCAGTCATGGGACTGTGGTATTGCATCATAAACCTGCAAGTACCAAGATCAACAAGCCAGCCAAACGGTCTGATGTTAGCTGAATCCAGGGGCTGACACACACCAGAGGTTCACCCTAGACCTCATTTGTACCATGCTTCGCTCTGGTTCTCACTCAGAGTAAGGAGTATCTTCATGGTGGGGTGTAACTTAAATTTCCCTTTTCATTAACACACAAGACAACAACAAAACCTCTGCCTTTGACTCAAAATTTAAGAGTGAAGAAATTGAAGCCTGTTTCAAAATAAATATTATCACAAATTCATAAAACAGAGCCCTGTGTTGTTGTTGTAGTTGTTGTGGGGTGGGGGGTAAATACTAGAAAAGTAAAATTCACATCAAAATAGACATGGTAAAACTTAGAAGAAAAAAGAATGTGTGTGAAAAAATTAATTACAGATGAATATTCAAGAAATCTTTATTGACTTGTTCCACTATTCCTTGTGGGTCTTTATTCTTCCTCTGAGTTGCCCACTAAATCCAGCCCCAAATAGGTGCCCAACCAGAAGTCCATCCAATGGGTCATTACTGGTCCTAAAGTCAGGGAGATATTGAGCAGAAAGGACTGTCTACAGGTGTTTCTTCTACACAGTTGATGGAAGTTTCCGAGGTAGAATGCTTTCAAATATTTACTCATCACTTATTGGTAGCCAGGCACTGTTACACGCCCAGGGGTACAGCAAAGGACAAAACCATGCACTTGTGTTCATGGGACTTACCTTCTAAAGGGACAAGGCCAATAATAAACAGAAACTAATAAAAATTTATATGAAGTGGTATACAATGTGGGACAACAAAGATTAAGAGTTTAAGGAGTCTAGGGGATACTACTTTAGGGCAGTCAGAGAAGAATTCTCTGATAAAATTAGCATTCAAGTGAATTGAAGAGTGAATCTAGGTCAGAATAGCAGAAGAGTTATATATATATAGTCCCTGAGCAAGAGTGTTGTTGTTTGTGCAAGGAATAGCAAGGAAACTCATGGGGCTAGAGCAAAGTGAGAGAAGACAAAGTAACAGAAGTTGAAATCAGAAAGATGGCAAGAGCCAGATCTGAAGGGAATTAAGAATAAGAATAAGGACCCTGCAGAACCACTAGAAGACTCTACGCAAAGAACTAATACAATCTAAAAGAAATTTTGAAAGGATCCTTTTGGAAGTAGTGTTGAGAACAATGTAGGTAGCCAACAATCAAAGCTGGGAGCCCGGTTATCCTAGTGTAATTGTCCAAGCGAGGAATGGTGGCAGCTTGGACCAGGTCAATAGATGGGGAAGAGAAAAGCTCAAGGAGGGCAAGTTAGGTGAGAAAAATCAAAGGTACTATTTAAGGTATGTCAACTTCGGGGTCTCCAAAGAAGAAAAAGTCCATTAACCAATATGTAAAACAAAAGATGAATCAACAGCAACTACATACAACTTATAAGGTAAAGTCTGTCAGAGCAAAGCTGATAAAGGGATGATGGAAGCTGTCATTTATTGATTTGGCCACATTTAATTGGTTAGTGGTTACATGTGGCCCAAGAACAGGCAATGCTTTCCTGGGAAGGTGGAGACATTTTAATTTCATGCCTGTTAGACATCCAAGTGAATGATTTTTGCAAGAAGCAGTAGTAGATAGAGGAAAAGAGAACATGATAACTGAAGTGATACTTTCCTGGTGCAAAATTGAAGGAAAATGTTAAATATATTTTGATTAATAAAGAACCTGGGAACAAGTGAGGCATAGGAGAAAAGAATACCAGTTAAGTCCTGCCTGAGGACCTTGAGCTTGGCCTTAACCTCTCAGCTACTGCATCTATCAAATGAGGTTGGACTGGATGTTTTTCTTCATGGTCCATTCTACCTCTATAATTGGATGATGTCTTGTGTGTGTGTGTGTGTGTGTGTGTGTGTGTGTGTGTGTGGAGACTAACATTTTGAGGGGAAATGAAAATGCAAAAGTTAAATATTTATTCCAAGTTAGGTGATGGGAAGAACAGGAATGCTTATTTTTTGTTTGAGGATTATGTGAAATCCTAGGTTCTTGAAGGTTATTTTCTTCCTTTCCACATTTAAGATTGTGAAACTTAGAACAAAAAAGACAAAAAGACAATGATGCAGCTCTTTTAAAAACTTTACTCTGGATAAAAGCATAATATGGTTTTGTATGTGTGTAATAATTTCTCATATAAATGAAGAAAAAAGCATAGAATTGTAAAAGAGATTAGAAGGAAATATAGCAAGAATTAATTCAGCTATTTCTAAGAGAGGTATAAAGGGTAATTTTTCATTTTTTATAATTTTCTGTATCCACATATTTTTTTATGGTGCTCACAATAATTTAATGCAGAGAATTCCACTACATGAAGACCCTCAGCCTCTATGCTTCCCTATAAAACCAGTGTTAATGACTTGAGTTGGAGACAAAACACCAAAGCCTAGAGTATGGTGGGAGGAACAGGAGCCCAGGGCCATGAGAGGGAAGAGGTGGGGCAGGGCTAGTTGAGAGACCAGAACAGCCAGGAAGGCTAAGAGGTGGGGGCAGCAGGCTTAAGGTGAGAATTAGCATAGGCAGAGGTTCAGAGGTGAAAGAAAATAACTCTCCAAGGTATAATGAGGGGCTTGCTCTGACCTTGGTGAGCCCAATGCATACGACAGGCAGAAACAACAGATAAGCCAAGTAAGAACAGCTCGATCTCAAAGGGCTTTGTGAACCAATACGGAACAGGCGTTTTTATCCTGGCCATTAGAGGACGACAGGACTTTACCAAGGTGACCAGAATTCTCTTTTCCTAGGTGAGGAGGAATCTTCAAAAGCCCATATTGGCCTGTCTGCTACCTGATGAAAGAAAATCACAGAAAAAGCATCTCTCCATCAACTTTGTATATTTCAAGAACTAAATCAAGAAGCTGAAGAGATTGCTGCTGTATCCTAACTTCTGGTCCTTTCCTCTCACCTCTGTGGACGGGGTCTGGAGTGCCAGTGCTGAGGATCAGATAAAGCTCAAAGAAGAGTCACTTGCATCATGACCTAGACCTAGCTTAGATATGGACAGCAAAGGTCTCTGGTAAACAAATAACCTCTTGGTTAGAAATTCCCATGAAGTCCCCAGGACACTTTGAATAGCATTTCCTAATTGTTAAGGCTCTGGCCAGAAGCTATTCCCTGTCTCAAGAGATTCTTAAAAAAAAAAAAAAAATTAAATATATATATGTATTTAAGAGGATGGGGAGAGGCAGAGGGAGAAGAAACTCAAGCTGACTCTGTACTGAGCCCAATGCAGGGCTTGATCTCACAACCCTAAGATCAGACCTGAGCCAAAAACCAAGAATCAGATGCCTAACTAACTGCACCACTCAGGCACCTCCTATCCCAAGCAGTTCTTAAGCTTTTGTGTGGAATATAAATATCTTCCCAATCTTGACTTCTACAGATCATTTCCAAGATATGCCACATTTATAGTAGATATTTCCAAAAATGGGATATAAGATAATAAGGACACCAACTTGTTCTTATTAGAAAAGTGATTATATTTTTAGACCGAAAAGGTCATGCTAAATGGATCAGGTGGTTCTCTTTTAACTGAAATTTGAAAACCTTATATACTTATCTCTCCAAAAGTTACAAGCAGGGGAAGAGAGGATATCCTAGCAATTGTAGGATAATCATACCAGGAAGAGACCAGTTAAGTGAACTGACTTTAAATAACAACAAATTTCATATTAAATAGGCAGTAATAGGATTTAATGAAAACATGATCTTAAAATATACACTATGAAACTAAGATCTATTTTATTTTACATTTAACACAATTTAAGTTATAATTACAACTCTGCCCTGATAAGTAAAACAAAGCAAGGATGGATTCTGATGTTTGGGGCAATCATAAACATGATCCAGCATCCTTGAATTCATTTTAGACTTTTGCAGCATAAAGAGGTTCAGTTTTGCAATATATTAGAAAGAGTCATCAATTTTTCCTAAAGGCCTCTCCTAACCTTTGCTGGTCCAAAAGTGCTTTTTTTGAAGTCCTACTTTGTCATCGTCCTGGTTAATAGCCTCTTCTTCAATTATCATTGATCTCATTCTGCCAGTGCCTCATCACTCTGGTTCCAATAGTTCAGCACCATCACTTTTAGTATCTTCAGGAAATTCTACATCTTTAGCCAGATTTGCAAGCTCATTTCACAAGTATATCATATTATATTTGCACTGTGTTATAGGATCTGCACAATGTCTGGAAATCAGCAAGGAATGGACCAACAAAGAGGGAGCTCAGAGGAACAGATACTGGGAAGAGATATCTGAGTAGAGGTCATATCCTTAATTAGAAGATGTGTCAAGTTTGTGACAACTTTTACTTCCCTATACAACTTGGTATCGACCCAATCTTGTATACCAAGCACCCTTTGTACTTTCCTGGGTAGGCAGATGAAATGGAGAGGAGGTACGTTTATCTTCTAATAGTAGACTCTCCTATAGGCAAATGATGTTATGGCAGAAAGAAAAGTTGGAAGGCCAAAATTCGCTTCCATACTCTGCCACACAGCAAGACTTACGACCACATGTAACCAGGAGTAACCTCAGCTTCAGACACGATACTTTCACTTGCCCTTTGAGATCTACTGTGAGGCAGTGCTTACAGCATTACCTTATCTGACCCTGGATTAACAAGTCCTGTCTCATTTCAGATGCCACCTGGCGATTTCATTTCTGAGAACAAGGGAGTAATCACAGGTCAGTCTTAGGAAAAGCACCCAGAAAGGAGGTATCCAGAAGTGTGGTTTAGGGGAAGACTGCAGTTGGGGAGAATGAAATAGAACAAAAACAGCATCATTCAGACTAAACTGACAGAGGAGCTGGAAGGGCTCACACTCCACACATGAGACAAAGTTCCCAATCAGCCATATCCTCAGGGCAAAATTGAGTCGCATAGCATCTTGAATATGTCCAATCTTGTCTACAACCTGAACTGGACCAAAGTCCACAGTCCCTCAACCTCCACCAGTCTTTAGTTGTCATGATATAAGTAGTTTATAACCACCATATTTTCCCTTGTACTAAAATAGTGGGCAACTCTATTGCTGGCCAAAGTAAATGCTGAAGAAAGGGATCACATGTCCTATTCATCTTTGTATTTCTACCCTCTCTTCCTTCCCACTGTGTGTTCGCTCTCTTTCTTGCACATAGTAGATATCCAAAATTTTACTTATTGAATTTAATCCAAATTTTCCAGCCAACATTAAATCTGATGTTTGCAAAGAAATAGAATAGGAAGCTATACCAGAAATGGCCCTTAGATGTAATTCTTCTGTAAGTCTGAATTTAGAGGGAAAAGGGGAGGAAAGGTCATTCTGGCTATTTTAGCAAGGTCATATGGGGTGAGAAACAATGGAAGACCTTTACACTTAAGCCATCTTTGACCCAACCCTGCTTTTAGAATAGAACTGAACGTAACAATCTGTCGGCAGCCAGAGGATGACATAAAAGGATGCCCTTGATGTTCAACATTCCTAAATTCTTTCTCATACTATGAAAGCAAAACAGATCTATAATCATCTCTTCCTAGTTTGAAGATTTCCAGGGACTACTCATCTTGCAAGCCAGTAATTCCATCCAATCTAAGATGTCTCATTAATCACTAAGAATTTGAAAAGGTTCTGACAAGAGATTTCTTAACTTCAGAATTGTTAAGATATTTTCAACTGTTCGATGCCAACCCTTGCCCAATTAGTTTCCCTAACAATTTCTGCATCTAGTGCCCTCATACTGGGGACACAGCAACATCTCTCACATCTTTAATACAGGAATTATTCTTCCTTCCTTAAAGTATTGACCTGATAGTCTATCGGACATCCCTTGAAGAGTCCATGATGGCTATCTTCAAAACAAATTAAAGAATGTCATTTCCTAATACCATTTCAGGCATAATTATTCTGCTACTAACCACTGTTCTACTCTGTTCAAGCTCAAGAAGAAAACAGTCCAGGACAACCCTAGGTCTTTTGTAGAATTCATTAATCTTTCTTTCATTTTTTTTTTAAGATTTTATTTATGTATTCATGAGAGACACAGAGAAAAAGGCAGAGACATAGACAGAGGAAGAAGCAGGTTCCCTACAGGGAGCCTGATATGGGACTCAATCTCAGGACCCAAAGATCACAACCTGCGCCAAAGGCACTCAACCACTGAGCAACCCAGGTGCCCCAAATTCATTAATCTTTCAACAACCTTTGAGTATACTGTCAAGAACTGAACAGGGAACCAATTCCATAACCATGATAAAGATTTTAGGTTTTTTGTATCATCTAAGCCAGTCTAATAATCCTCTGCCTGAATCAAGTACAAAGGCAGATGCAGTCCCAATCCTGGATTGCTTTACACCAAACCAATGTATTTGGCAGCCAGTGTCCAATACTTAAATAACATAATATTAAATAACCCCCTTCAAGCGATCAAATCATAAGACCATCACTTAGCCATTTTTAGTAACTGATTCATCATGGAGGACCCACCAGGATACTATTCTACTTAAAGTCAGTTATTGCACTGGACCAAGTCAGAGTTTTATTTCGGTCAAGGCATTAAATTATTAATATTTCTCCTGTTTTCCAGAATAGGAGTGATTTTTTTCCCATCTCACTGGGGCAGAATTCAGATATCTCAATCAAGTCCCAAAGAAATGGGGAAGAGTAAAGGTTCTTTACAGGCCTCTTTTCAGCGGATGCTTGGGAGAGAGAGCCTGGGCCTCCAGATAAGGGTAGAAGGCAAGACCCACCATGACACAATGTTGGTAGCCACCTTCATATTAGGCAACTGCATGACCAGCTCTCACTTCAAGCAGCCCAAATGAATAGAAAATTCAGCCTTGACTGTAATCTACCTCTAGTCAATGGCTCACTGAAAACCCCTGATGTTTGTGAGACAGAATCTAGAGGCCTTGCTAATCCTTCTCTACAGGCCCAACATTGCATCTGTGTTAAGACAAGAAGAGCAATGGAGAGAACATTTGATTTGTACCTGAGAAGAAATATCATCATAGGGCCATGCTTGGGGATTACACATTCATCCTTTCCCCAGGCAAGGCTGGGGCAGCCCATTTAATTAGTTCTGTATCAGCCACAAAAATGTGCCATGAGGATGTTGGTCATCGATTTATCCAACGTCTGTTTCATAAGGACGCTGGCAATAAACTCCTTCTGAGTATTCAAATTTAAAGTAAGAATAATAAGAAAAGGGTAGCCCGGGTGGCTCAGCGGTTTAGTGCCGCCTTCAGCCCAGGGTGTGATCCTGGAGACCTGGGATCGAGTCCCACATCGGGCTCCCTGCATGGAATCTGCTTCTCCCTCTGCCTGTGTCCCTGCCTCTCTTTCTCTTTCTGTCTCTCATTAATAAATAAATTAAATATTTAAAAAAAAGAATAATAAGAAAAACAGTATAACATGGGTGTTTTCCCATTTTACCTTATCTATCATAATATTTGGCTAAATGCAGTACTTAACCAGAGTGATTTAAATGAGATTGACTGCAACGCGTAGTCATTTGCCTCCTTCTAAATGATATTTGCTCTATTTTATCCTTTAAGTATGTTGTGTTCAATCTCATAAACTGCTTCAAACCATATGCTAGAAATAAGACATACAAGATATGCCATTCTTGGGTAAATTGTTGGTCTTTTCTGGGGTGATCTTACCTGCAGATGAGTCTATTTTTCACCAAGGCTGTAAAGATCTCCTGAAATAGTTTATGCTGGGGATGTTTGCTGAAGTTTCTCTCATTCTTGTAGTTTATACTGAGATGGAAAAAACAGAAAAGCATTTTGTAATAGAAATTATTTAGGCTGCCTCAAATTTCCCAATGCAGGCAGAGAACACTTGTATTCATGCAGCTATTGAAGGATTCTCCAGATTTAACATAAAACTAAAGGCACACATCAACTGTTAAAAGAAGAACTAGAAAATCAACTATAAAGTTAATAATAAAGATTACAATCGAGCATATATACTTCATTTCACCATCTTATTCCTCATAAACGCTTCATAGCTGAACTTGTTCAGACAGGGGAAAGGGGGATAGAAAGAGAAAGAATGATGAGAGCACATTATCTAGATACTGTGCATGAGGCAGTAAACAATTCCCTCTTCTTTTATTGACCCACAAACCCACCAACTGCTATAACTATTAACACCAGTGCTAATTGTACGTATTTCCTTGTAGGTAATATGGATTTATTAAATACAAGCTAAACCCCTTCAACTGTGAACATTTCTGTGGTTGCTGATTGTTTGCATGTTATGTGTGTGTGTGTGTGTGTGTGTGTGTGTGTGAGTGTGTGTGTATGTGTTTAACAAAGTCTGGAGGTATCCCATCTTTAGCTTCTTTCTTCTGATATTATAGCTAATTAAAGAGGTTATAAATACTGTAAAACATTCCACTTTAAAATTGGGAGAAGATAAGAGATAAATGCACAAAATGGTGCATTATATTTATCATTATAAAATATATGATGTACTATTTTTGTGCATATTAAAAAGACCAATTTTAAGACCAGGTCAAATAAGCTAGAATTACATGAACATATCACCTCAAAGGCAAGTTCTATGACCTTATATTGTCATTTGTATTGTGCTGCTTTTGCAGTCTTTCAGATGTCACTGGACAGCACATCCCTACCCCTTCCAGCTGAGGGCTGTAATGCAATCTTAGTACATGGACACTAGTAGGCTGAATAGGTAAGAATTTTTAAAGAATTTAGTGTTCCCCACTAAATGGTAATATTACCATTAATATTTAATGGTAAATATACACCATGTCACATCATGTGACTTTTGTGGACTATCAAATTCATTGTCATAAAATGACAGGAAGACAAAATCTAGGCCAAATAAACAAACGATCATCCTAGAATATTCATCTTGATATTTCACGCCATTCATTATTTACATGGTACTTAGTACCAAATGACGTCAGTCAGTACATGGTAAACCTGAGAGAACATGCTCCTGGAAGGGGAGTGGCCCACAAGAATGTCCCACTTCTAGGAGGTCTAAATGGCGACAGGAGAGATGAACCTGAATTGAGGGTTTCCATGTGAAAGGTGAGGTGCAATCCCTTCAACTGAAAACCTCAGTTGCTTTGTCAACCACAATCCTTAGCCACCATATCTGTTTAGTGCAAATGCTTCTTTTAGGCCTCCTCACGGCTGGCAAGGTATGAGCAGACCAAAACGTTAAGATAAAGCCTGGAATCAGCCAGGTCAATAACCTGGAACCACTTCCTCATGGAACAAGTGCCAAAGGCATCTCAGCAAGGTGTCCTGAAATCCCCAGGTCGGTTCCACCTGCAGCCATCAAGCTGTATTTACACACTATTTCGGGAATGATTTAAGCACTAACTAAAAGTATTAAGTTAAGAATCCCCATGGTAAATTTTGAAACAAATTTAAATTTTAGTTCCTGTGACCAACCAAGTTTTGGGCTAATTAGAATAGGTTGCTGAAGGCAAAGGAGATACCAGATTCTTACCTAAAATTTTCAAGTTCAACAGCTTCGGTGGACTCATGCCACTGACCTCGGGTTCTATGTCCACCCACCTTGATGACGTGCTCGGACTTCGTCATGCTATTTTGGGCACTATCGAAGTTAATGGCTGGAAGCTATAGAAATAGAAGCATAAAACCCCTGAGGATAACAATTCAACACAGGATAAGACAAGTAACAAAATGGGGGGAGGGAGGTAGTTGGAGGCCAGATAAAGGGAATGAGGTGTTTTTGTTTCCCAAACCAATTAATTAACATGATAGCCAAACCAAATGTAGTTTTCTAAGATTTAAACATTTTTGACTTAAACATTTATTCTCTCTACCTTATGCTGCTTTACTTTTCTTCATAGCTTGTAACGCCATCTGCCATATCTTCCAGTTATTCATGTATTTTCAGTCTCCCTTGATTATAATGGCAGCTCAATATGAGAAGTACTTTGAACATAGTCTGGTCTAGACCTTAGGAGTTTTTGAAGCTTCTTGGGTGATTCAAATGTGCCATCAGAATGGAGAGATTCCAGGTTCAGCTAGAACTCTCTGGTACAGCGTGAAACCCCAAACTGATAATAAGTCATCATTCATTCTTCAACATTTGTCAATCATACACACTGCTTGCCAGGTGTTAGAGATATAAAAGTAAAGAAGATTCTATCCCTTTTAATCAGTCTGAACATCCTGACTAGTCAACCATATTTATAAAAGTCATGAACTCACCACAAGAAAAGTAAAAATTTGCTTAAAAAAAAGAAAAAAATTGCTTAAATTAACCGTAACAACTCGAGTATGTCTTCCATTTACAATATGAACTGGTAATTATCTATGTAATAAATTATAAGTTATCAGTATTAAAACAGTTTAACTTACCAGTATCTACCTATAATTGGGATAACCCTGAGAATTATTTTTTGTACCATGGTAAAACTGAGTATAGTGCAAATACCCTATTGTTTCCAAAGTACAAATGAAGGTTATTCTGTAATTAGTGAAACTATTACAGATAAGGTAAGTAAAACATAATATAAAAAAATAAAGGATCCACTTTTCCATTATATTTATAATTATTAAATGAAGCTACTATATGTTATACATATATTATTCCACAAAAACATGTGACACAAATTCACATAAAGACCTCATTCATCATTGCCTTATCCAAAAAAAGTATATTTGACTTCCCTTTAGGCAATCAGCTTATATATAGAAAGACATTATAATAAAGACATTGTTTTATGGCTAGCAAAAAAAAAAATCCTTCATCATATGCCAGCTACAGTTGAATTCTCAAAACATTAATAATAAATCTTTCATCCTGTTAAACTATCTTTCTATCTCAGAATAGTGGGCCAATCAATCCAAACACCACAAGACAAAGGGCCATGAGCACTTCAGAGAGTAAGGCTTCCTGGCTAAGAGAATAAACTCTAGGCCAGGTGCCTTGATTTAAAACTACCAGTACATAGCTACATGATCTTGGAAGCGTTACTGATCTCCCTGTGCATTAGTTTCCACATCATCAAAATGGAAATAATAATAATAATGATAATAATAATAATAATAATAATAATAATAATAATAATTGGAGGCAGAGTTATTATGAAAACTAAATGAGTTAGAATTTATAAAGCACTTGCTATGTGCCTGGCATAGTGTCCAAGTGCTTTATACTCTTAATCCTCATGACTATTCCCATTGTACAGATGTGTCCTTACAAATTAGATGACTCCTGAATATAACCTAAATTATATTGACCATGAAGTCACAGCAATGAGCAAATGTTCCTATGTTACACTAGAAACACACTAGGTAGCAAACAGAAAGTGGATTTTCCAGGTCCAAGGTATTTCAAACCCCCTGCCATTACCACAACCCCCAGATTATTGATCACAAGAGGGAAGGTAGCCAGCACAGAGAAAATAGCTCATTCCACTTAGGGAAAATGGGTAGAAAACTGTCAGTTTGCGGCCATTCCCTTTGTCGGGAGAATAAGCAGCCAGAATTGGGAATCAACTCATGGAAACTCAGTAGAAAGATGGACTTGACAGCTATAATTGCAAAGACCACAAACTTAATAGTAGGAACCTTGAAGCAACCAGCCCTCTTCAGAGTCCAAAACCCTGCCTTTTCCCTTGTCTCCTCAATTCCTCAGGTTCTCTGTATTCTTCATCATCTACCGTAGAAGGAGGTCCAATAAAATCTGTGTGACATGGCTCTCCACCTGGTATTGTCACAATCAAGGTATCCACATGAGCCACCCCTTACAGATTTCTTCACATTAAGCCATTAGTTCTTTTAAAGTATACTATACTGACAGATTATTCTTGTCAACCCAACTTCTGAGACTTTGGACATAATAAATATACCATAACACAAATTGACATAGATAATTTTAAGGTATGTCCTGTCCTTTCCCACAACTGATGGACTTAAAGGCACTTAGATTTGAAAACCTCTTCAAAAGGCACAAAACCCAACCATCATTCATCCTCATGACCACCATCACTGTAGATGATACTTACATGGTGATCACCATATGGCAGGCACTATTCTAAGTGCTTTGTGAGGATTAAATATATTTAATCCTCATAACAACTCTGAGATAAATACTATTTTATAAATGAGAAAACTAAGGTACAGAGGAGCTAAGTGACTTGCCCCACAGTCACATAGTGCAAGGGGCAGAGCTTGTATTCAAATCTAGGCAACCTGCTTCCCTCTCCAACATTCTCAGTCCTCTACCAGCTATGCATGTATCTCTAGTGATGAGAAACACTATCCTGAGTCAGCCCTCTTGCTTTTCAGAGTTCCCGTCTTGCCCAAGGTTTTCTTCATACAGAGATGAAAATCTGTCTTGTCTCCCTGTGTTCAGATCCTGTCTTCCAGTCCAGCATCATTTCTTTGCATAATATTTGAAAGAACTAAATTGTTTCTTTAAACATGTAGGGTGGCTAGTTTTGAGGGAATCCCCAGACTCCATGCTGTGAGGACAAACAACCCTGTGGAGAGGCCTCCCACCTACAAACGGCACCCACTTGCCAGTCCCCAGTCAGTGTTGAGAGGATCACAGCACCTAGCGGCAACCCCATCAGAGACCTGGACTGGAACTATCCAGGCAAACTGAATTCATGACCCACAACATGGGTGAGAGACAGTAAATGATCATTGTTGCTTTAAACCACTAAGTTTTAGAATGATTTTCTATGCAGTATTTGATAATAGATCCAACACAGACTAAAATAAGAATCCACAAGTCCATATAATATAAATAAATAAATGAAAAAGCAAAATAGGTCAGGTAAATATAAAACTGTGCCCCAAGTTCTGGCTGCATTTAATTGGTCACTTGTCCCAGAAACCACTGTAGTGTTTGACCACTCCATGCCTGGGCATGTGCTGCAGACTGTGACTCCTGATCACATTTCAGGGCTCAGCTCAAACAGCCTCCTGGTAAGCACCTGCCCCAGCCTTCCCAGCAGAGCTGTTCACACCCTCCCTAGTGGCATTACTAGAATGAACTCTCCTATAGCATTTACCATACTGGTACAATGTCTAGTTTACATATCAGCCTCTTCCCTTTGAATATGGCCACCCTAAGGACAGCATTACATCTGTCTATCTTTGTGTTTTTAGCACCTGTCACAGAGCCTTGCACACATTACATACTCAAATGCAAAACAGTCAAGTGAACATTTACTTTATCCCCTGTCTCTTTGCTAAACTGATTCATTATTCACCACCTCTAGATGAGTTCATCTATTCTGCACTTTTGTTGTAAACACTTGAGAACAGGCTGCGAGAGGAGTGAACAGGGTTTATTCTGGTAAACAGTAAAGGAAAGATAAGGTGGGCCATGGACTGGGATGCCAAGAATATTTCAGAGTATTCCAGACAGACTTTTATGGGCTCGAAGACAGAGGACAGCTATCTGTGCTCTAGAAAATGAGAGGTGCCTGAGCAGCTTGAATAGAATGAGTGGAAAGTAAAGAGACTACAGATTGAAGCAAAGGACTTTCCTAAAAATGTGATTGTGTCACCTCTGACTGGAAGTGTCAACATTCCCTATTGCTTATGGGACCAAATACAAAATGTGTAGATGGGCTTTCAGGCACTGCACAACCTCATCTAGCTCTAGGTACCACTACTTCCAAAAGAAACGTCTGGTCACCATTTTACTCAAATGCTTGTTATTTTCTTTAGATACCTGATTATTTTACTCACTTCACTGATATGCCTTTCCACCAATTCCACTGATGGAAAACTAGCCTATTTTTCAAGAACCATTCCCTTCCTGTGATTTGAGCTAGGAGAGGCCTTCTTATGCCTGTCAAAATCCATATACCCACCATCTGTACCATTCCTTCAGGAACCATGTCTTGCCTTGTCATATGTGATGACTGTCTTTCCTATGCCTTATCTCTCAGAACACAGGAACTGTGCCCTATGACTTTTCTTCCCACAATATTTATCAAAATCACCTGTATTTCAAGGTATATAATGGGTCTTTACTGAATTCATTTGTTCTTTCTTCTACCTTTTTTAGTTATTGCAAACCAATTTCTCAGTTCCTTGGTTTTGAATGTAAAGGAAAAGAAAGCTGAATTCCAGCTTTCAGTAGATTACTTCAAGATTTGTGGAAAGTTCTGGTGAAATCTCCAACTAACTTTGTTACTTCACTCTGCCTCAACAAGCTGGAGCAATTCCTTTCCTAGAATTGTCTTTATTAGGTTATGATTATTCTAACCCTGCCTCTTCAGTGTGTCTGTCCCCAGTTCTGTCCCACTGTGGGACTGTCCCACAGAACATCAAGCTCTAATGTGGTTAAACAAGGCACACAGAGATACACAGAGCAGTCCAGGCAAAAAACGAAAGTAGAACATTGGAACACAAGGAAATAACAGGGAAGTGGCTTGGCACATTAGAGATTCAGATAAAAGACATTCAGTTCTTTGCAATTCTCTGCCTAAATCGCAAAGTAAATTTCCTCTGCAACTGATTAATTGGCCATTTTGGTCCATTTGCAAATAACAGGCCAGGTCTTGTTACATCGGAAATTTAGATGAGTGAGCCTTACTCCCAAATTTCTCTTTGCAAATTGACTGCTAAAAATCTCAGATCCAAATGTGTGAGCCACTTTGCATATTTCAATGAGCATCTCTGTGTGCCTCCCTCTACTTTGTCTCAAACCCTTGTTCTTCTTTCATTTTTGGCCCTGGTTTTAATTTATGATAAACTGTCTTACTTTGTGTACCTTTGTAAAACCCTCCTTACATTCTTTCTAGAACAAGCAAGATATAAATAAATGCTTGATTTATCCTTTCCAATATCTTTCTTCTCCACACTATTTTACTGAAAGGAGAATAGGGTGTTCAGAATAACATGCATTATTTCAAAACTAAGGATGCATTAAGGTTTGATCAACAGAATTAGGAATGAATTTTGTGAACCTCGGGACCTTCATATCATTGAGGGCATTTTCATTTTTTTCTTAGAACCACCTACAGTCTGAATAATTCAAGCATTACAAATATGCATTTTTGTACATGTAGAAGACCTTATAAAAAGCTAATCCATGTGAACTTGTCAGACAACAGACTGCAAATTCTAAAAGTGGTTAAAGGAGGAACTATTAAATTCACTTTAGTTAACCTGGCTAGATGTTAATAAGAAAGTGGTGTTGATAGGAGACACAATAGATCTAGTCAGAGTGAGTTTTAAAGTTGGAAACTTAGGGGATCCCTGGGTGGCTCAGTGGGGTTCAGTGCCTGCCTTTGGCCCAGGGCATGATCCTGGAGACCTGGGATTGAGTTCTATGTCAGGCTCCCAGCATGGAGCCTGCTTCTCCCTCTGCCTGTGTCTCTACCCCTCTCTCTTTCTCTACGTCTATCATGAATAAATAAATAAAATCTTAAAAAAAAAAAGTTGGAAAATTAAATGAAAAAAATCACCATTAGTGGGATGCCCGGGTGGCTCAGTCAGTTGACTGCCTGATTCTTCATTTCAGCTCAGGTCATGATCTCAGGGTCATGAGACTGAGCCCTGCCTCAGGCTCTCCACTCAGCACAGAGTCTGCTTGGGATTTTCTCTCTCCCTCTCCCTCTGCCTGTTCCCCCATTCCACCTCATGCTTGTGCGTGCTCTCTCTCTCTCTCTCTCTCAAATAAATAAATAAATAAATAAATAAATAAATAAATAAATAAATTTAAACCACACCATTGGTGTTTCTTTTACTCTGGCCATGAAGTTATACATGCTCATGATGTAACCCAATTATTTTAAGCCATAATTCAATTTGACAAAAACTGACCAAGAGCTTACCAAATGGAGGATACAATAAAACAGAGGCAAAGTCAAAGTTGCTGGGAAATATATATTCTCATCTGGAAGTAAGACATGTAGACAAATGTTTCCAAAACAAGGAAGAACATAGTGCTACAACTGTGAAAGAAAGTGCTTTGGGAAAAGAAAGCTCACTTCCAGAATGCAAAATGAATGCTTTTTTGCAGATGTGGTGTCACTAGTTTTGGGTCCTACAACTCGATTATATTTTATAGGAAAAAAATTTAGGAGAAGGGCAAATTCGGGAGAAGGGAATAGTCAAGGGAAAAAGTAGAAGACTTTGACATCGTGGTTACATCTTAGAATGTACAGTGAGAAGGAATAGGAACTACAATCAAAACCATATGCTGAGTTACCTTGCTCATCATCCAAGAAAGAAGGAATGTGATTTGGAGTAACTGTCCATGAAGGATTATGGGCAGCAATCGGGGAGATTCTTTTAGCAGGGTAGGGATAGACAAAGAGCAGTAGTGACTGCTGATGGATGGGAAGAAATTGCTCCTGAGGGCCATCATATGAATAGCAGAGAAGAAGGACTGATAGGTGAAAAGGTATTTTAGGACTATGTTTACTCCAAATCAGGGATCCGAATGTCTTTTGAACTGGAATTTAATTTCCCAAG
The DNA here is from genome assembly GCF_018345385.1 of Vulpes lagopus. NCBI lineage: Eukaryota > Metazoa > Chordata > Mammalia > Carnivora > Canidae > Vulpes > Vulpes lagopus. Next base: position 17,449,928 of record NC_054842.1, on the reverse strand, counting down.
TCATTTAAAAGGTATCTCAGTGGCTAGGCACATAGATTGCATAGATTGCAAAGATGTAGAGTTTGGGTTCAGATCTGTAGTCCAACCACCAGCTTGCTGTATGGTCTTGATAAAGCCACTGAACTCTCTATGCCTCAGTTTCCTAACTTATAAAAATGGGAGATGTGGTTAACTAAACAGAGAGATGCAGCAGACACATAGTAAACATTCCCTAAACATGAACTATATTATTTGGCCTTTATGTGCCATCAAATCATTAGAAGGTCATCCTTGACTATAAATAAATAGATTAAGATATTATTGTTCTCTGTTAGTTTGATGGATATATCAAAATCCATCAAGACTCCTACTACACAAGCTCTTCAACAAATTTACTTGAACAAGTATAACATAGTAGACTTTGGTGCCAGGTCACTGCAGTTCAAGAACCTTCCCTACCAACTAATGGTGCTCAGTGTCTACTCAGCTGTTCCCCAAATCTTCACCGATGGCCTCTAATCTCATGATTCTCCAAAGTCTAACAAAAGTAAAACCAAAAAGAAAAATTTGAAGATAAATTCAAGTAGAGGTATCATTCTCTCTCCATGTAATAAAAAGATAAAAATGCTATCATAAAAATAACCAAGGGGAACCTGAGTGGCTCAGTGGTTGAGTGTCTGCCTTTGGCTCAGGTCATGACCCAGGGGTCCTAGGATTAAGTCCTGCATCAGCCTCCCACCGGGAGCCTGCTTTTCCCTATGACTATGTCTCTGACTCTATCTATATATCTCTCATGAATAAGTAAATAAAATCTTTAAACGTAAATAAATGAATAAAAATAAAAATAGCCAAATTCATTCCTTTCCCCTCTTTTCGGTGAGACAAAATGTGCAGCAAGCATCAGAGGCAGTACTCTAGGAACTGGGCAGCATGAAGAGGGGTGGAGGGGAGTAGAAAGGACACTCAATAGTCAGTGTTTGGAAAAAAATCAAATTCCCTAAAGCTTCAAAGAGTCAAATACCAGGCATTCAATAATACAGTATGCTGTTTCTAGACTGAAGGGCTTTGGTAATTAGGACACATGGCAATAAACAGAAAATAAAGTAGAGCCCAGGACTGAAAGGAGAATGAAAAGGCTATAGATGCTGAGTCTTGGCAGAACCTGAACCAGGTATGAGAGAAACAGTCAGATGAAGAAAGACGAAAAATATTTAAGAACTAAGAAAAGCAGATATACTATTGTTCATAAAAATGTTAAATTGGGGGCACCTGGGTGGCTCAGTCGGTTAAGCATCTGCCTTCAGCTCAGATCATGGTCTTGGGGTCCTGGGGTTGAGCCCCATGTTAGGCTCCCTGGTCAGTGAGGAGTCTGTTCACCTCTCTGCCTCTGCCTCTTCCCCTCAGCTTGTTCTCTCTCTCTCTCTCTCTCTCTCTCTCTCACAGACACACACACACAAATAAATAAAATCTTTTTTTAAAAATGTTATATCAATCCCTTTGGAAACATGTGAGTTCTCTTTTATTAATGCATACATAGTCTTTGAAAACACTACCTGTTGTTTGCTTGACTGGACGTTCAAAAGGCAACGAAGTCTTTTAAGATCTGAATAGTCCCTAGGAGAAAGAAGAACACAGTGTGAACCAACTGAAGACTCCAGGTGAACTAGTCATCCCCACTGATGGGCATTGCCTCTCCAAGGCCTATCTTATAGACGGAAATGTATACACACTAAGCATTTCCTTTAGAACTCTAGAAAAGATCAAACATTTCAGTAAACACCAAACCCAGAACAGCCATTGTCAAGGGTCTACTCTATTTCTCAAGAAGCCATTAATTCTGGTTGCCTACCACTGCCTGAGTTAATAATTAGCAAAGACTCAATAATGGGTTACCTGGTGGTGATTCCTTGTTTTTTATCAGTTGATTTTTCTGTGGTCTTCACCTTTTTGTCTTGATCAGGCATTGTAAAATATCAATGCCCCAGATTTAACATTGCATGCCTTTCAAAATAAACCAGAGGGGAAAACTTTAGTTGGGTTTGTGCTCCAAAATATTCTCATGCAAGTCACTTTACAATACTTATTTAAATATGCAAAAAATAACATTCATTTATAATACAACAATAAAAATATTACTATGGGTAGCACTTAGGGGCATCTGGGTAACTTAGTTGGTTGAGCGTCTGACTCTTGATTTTTGGCTCAGGTCATGATCTCAGAGTCTTGGGATCGAGCACCACATCAGGCTCCGTGCTCAGTGGGTAGTCTGATAGAGATTCTCTCTCTCCTTTTCCTTCTGCCCCTTCCTCCCTTTCTATAATAAATAAATAAATATTTTAAAAATACATAAGTAGCATTTATTATTTATCACTCAAAGGCCTTCAGATACATTTGGGACATAGTTTATAGGTATAGAAGCCCATGAGCCTTTGTTTTCTGAGTCATCCTTGATTTCAAATATTCTGACCCATTGTTCTAACAAATACACTATTCTGTTTGTCAGGAAAAGTGCCCCCATTGAGGTTTTCCCTAAAACATGTATCTGTAAGCAAGTACCGTAAGTCCAACTAATGCTTTTATGTCACCTTGCTTGTCTTCTCGACAGGTATCCTTAACTGTATGCTTCTAATTCAAGGGGTTCCTCCCTTATAATGGGTCATCCACCTAAAAGCCCAAAGGAAGCCCCACCCAGCTGCAAATAAGCATTACAGTGTCAAGGGTAATGCACAAAACTTCACTGGATTTCCAGAATTCCTAAAGCTTTCACACTGCCACCTGAATCCCCAGGTGGGCCAAGTGTAGTGACAAGCTCTTCAGCAAGAATTGGGTCCATCTTGCACAGCCCCTGCACTCATTCAACCTGTCAAGAGCAAGCCAACAGGCCCCAAAGGGAGTCACTTACACTGAGCCCCAGGCCACCAAACTTCAATACATTTTTAGCTCTCAGATATGAAAACTTAAACTAGCCAATCAGGAATCATCAGATCAGCATTAGTTAAATAATCTGCCTGATATACCCATGTTGTTACCCTTTAAAAAAAGTAACCTTGCAATACCCAATCTATTTTTTGACTAGTATAACTTCCTCATTCCTGCTCCTTTCTGCCTATAAAGCTCCTCAGAGTTCCTGTCTATCTGCTAGAATGGATGTTGTTCAATTCATGAATCACTGAATAAAGTCAGTAAGATCTTTAAAATTTACTCGGTTGAAGTTTGTTTTTAAACATTCTGGACAGTGAGGATGGCCAGCCTGGGAATACAACCCAACTGGCATTTCAGTCTTCTGGATAAACTTGGTAGTCATCATGGTCACCCTTCCCAGGATAAATTTTAATACTATTTTCCACTCCTATGCAAAATATAAGAGATAAGGCAGATTACTTAACCAATGAATGAAAAACAATTTACTTGTTTGCCCTTTTTAATCCATTTCTGATTCAATTGTTTTAATTTCCAGAATAGAAACAAGCAAACAAAAAAAAATTGAAGATACCCATGCTTTCAGTCACATAGCAAATACAAAATTAAATATGCTATTGGCTTAATTTGATTAGATGTAAAATTTTCCAACTGTGCTTTAATGCCACAGCTTGACTTCAGAGTTATTTTCAGGCATGAAAAAGCATGTTATTGTCTTATAATTGCATGCCTCAATGTATTGTGAAATCGAAGGTCAAATCCAAGTGTTTCAGAGATATTTAAAGGCAAAAGGAATGTGCCAATGGGTGTTTCACTGCAACAGAATGGAGCGAAACTTTATTTTGTAAAATGTACAAAGACAGTTTATCTAAGGATTTAAAAAATAATTGTTCCAGAACAGCTTTCATATTTATGACAAAAAGGTGAGCTGGAATTACGAGTTGGGGACTAGGCTCTCTTCACAGATGCACACCCCAAAAAGCATAATAATGATATTTTAGGATTGTGCTTAGGACATAACACCATGGATTCATACAATGAAGAAATATTTACTGAACATTTACTATATCCAATCGCAGACTGAGAACTGCCAAAGGTAAAACAGGCTATCACACACATATAATTCCACCACAAGCAAATAAAAAACCCACTTAATGACTTCAAACTATGGTTTGTGATGTATTCAGATAAAGATTGAATTCACATTCATTTTTCTGTAAAAGAAAGAAGGAAGAAAGGGAAGGAGGGAAGACGAGAGGGTAGAAGAAAGGAAGCATGGATGACGATCTGCAAATAATTTTTAAAAGCAAAAGATCTAAGTGCTTTTTATATTTGGATATTAAAATGCTCCAAAAGTTCTAAAATAAATGGAAATCCAATCAAAATGAATAGAATCTGATTTTACTTTTCCTTCAAGGACTGAGGGGAAAATGCCAGATAGACACATTGGCCTGCTGGCTTCCATTTCCTGTGCAAACCAGAGCTACATACTGTGTCAGAAGTAGGAAATGAAAGCCACAAGCCACAAGGATTAGCACAGGAAAATGTGTGGAAAAGCTCGGACATAGACTTCTTCTGCCAGAAGGAGAGCACATCCACCCAGATCATACCTGCTAAACACCCTGTCTTATTCCCTTGTTTAATCTCCATAATTTGATTGACCTGGTGTGTGAACAGGAAATAATCATCTAATAGTTTTATCAGTTTAAGGTGAATGTCTACTCTGTGAGCTGGAAGAGTGAGAATAGATAACTCTCTGGAAATGTTTCACTTAATTAAACAGTAAACAAATCCACCAGAATCAGTAGAAACAGATAATTGCCTTCAGATAATAAACAAAATCCTTTCCACTTGATGACTGTTAAAATGGAAATTATTCGGAAGAAAACTTTGAGAAGTTGGAAATGCTCTGAAATATTCCACCTAATCCCATTTTAAATGAACAAAAACAATCACAGTTATACCAGTGGTTATAATCCAAAACTAGGGATGAGGGGAAAGCAGCTCACATCTTAAGTAAAGTTGCCCAGAGGCCAACAACTTACTGAGAAAGTACCCTCCAGAGAAGTCAAGCAAGGGTGCTACCAAGAGGTCTCCAGAGGGCAGCCTCAGTGTGATTCCAAGAGGAGCTCTGGAGTATCGATTATGCCTCAGGACTGTCTAAACCTGAGGGGAGAGAGCAGTCTTGCATCTTTCTGGAGCCTTCAGTAATTGGGTAAGGGTCCCTGAGGGAGGTCATAATTCCCCAGACACTCCTGTCTGGGGGGTAGAGGGACTCTAGGAGCTTACGAGGAGTCCTCCAAAAAAAGAGACTCAGGAACTGGCTATAAGAAGCAAAGAAATATTGAAGGCAACACCCAACACACCAATAGTCCTAAAGGATGAGGACTTGGGGTAGGATACCCATGTCATCCACTGTGATCACCAACCCCAGTGGAAGAGCTGTGGACAATGACGGTACAAGTATCTTGCTCGGGATACACACTGAGCACAGTCTCAAATTTCCCACCTTTGCATGACCTCTCCATGACTTTCATTTCTCTGATACTTCTACCCTCTCCCTCTTGCTCACTTCCCTTCAGCCCTATTGGCCTTGTCCCTGGCTCAGGAACATGGCAACTCCATGTTCCTTCCTGTCTGTAAGCCTGGACACTTGCCACTTGCTGTTGCTCTCTCATCCTCAGGCTTGCTCCTTCGTGTCATTCAGGTTGTCCCTGCTTTGGTGCAAGCTCCTCTGATGAACCACAGACTCATCTGTACCACATCACTCTGTTTCATCTCCTGAAACTCACCAACATCAGAAATCTTCTTGTCCATTTTTTGTTTCCTTGCACTAGATCGTAAGGCTCATGTGAGCAGAGACTATATCTGTTTTACACGCAAATATATCCCCCATGCACCAAACAGGGCACGGCATGGTACAAGCACAGTACAAAACCTCAAAAAAATATTTGTGTCATAATCTACAAGGAGTAGCTAAGGTAGCTTTACCAAAGTTCATGAATTATTTTCTTTTTAACAATTATTTTAGGATATTAGGATTAGAGCCAACTTTAACACTCCAAACCTGGTACTCTTCCTCAGTGCCCGGGGGCAGCTTGTACTCCCCCACTTTGCAAAACTGTGCACAAAATATTGCAATTGCATGATTACCGCCATGAGACCAGGAATTGGACCTCCCTATTCACCAGACACAAGGAAGGCAAACAACAGATATTAACTCTATAAAAAAAAATTAATGGATCAGTGGATAAAAGGACTATTTACAAAAACAAACCTGTGTCATCACTCCTTTAATTCAAAAATCTTTCATAGAGCTTCCTCACAAATCAAATCAACTGAGGAACATTTGTAATGCTACAATATTCTTGAATGTATTCAGGAATTATCTCAATTATTCAGTCTTTAGGAGGTAAATTAGAGTTCAATATAAAATAATATTCATGAACAGTGCTTTTCAAACCACCTATGAAGTCTCTTGTAAATTTGTAATCTATCATGGACTGATACTTTTCTTCCATATCCTGTTTGGCAAGATAAATCCACTGATCATGTACGTGGATATCACAGCAATGTTGAATTGCTGTAAAGATCTCTAATCACTCTCAATTTTGTACTTATTTCCTCATGGACCAGTAACATAGCTGTCTGAAGACCACCCAAATATCCCAGAAAACTGAAGTCTCTCCTTTCAAATAGCAATATTGTTCTCACAGTAACCCTAGAGGATTCTCTGGGAACTATTTCCTCAAGTGCAGTGTTTGAGGACTGAGTAGTTGTGAATTCCAGGACAACCAGGAGAGGGCAAGAGTGAGCCCAGGAGAAAGAGAACCATGGCTAAGTCAGGGCTGAACAGGAGCTCCCCATTTAAAACCAGGGCAGTCCCACTTTCCTGGGGTTCTGTGTACAGTTTCATTGGAGAAAAGGGTTCTGTTGCTAAAAACAAGAATAAAACAAAACAAAACAAACACCACTCATTTTTCTAACATATATTTTGCAGATGAGATGAGGCCAAAGAGATTATAATACTAGCTACATAAACACTTGTGTTCAGGTGGATTTCCCTTTGATTCTAAGTGTGAAAGCTGAAATTTAGTATTTTTTTCTTTACAAAAAGAGAGGGGGTGAAGTGAAAGATTATATATAAAAATCCTAGTGCATATTACTTTAAGAACAGAAACTTTCAATATCTTTCCTCTGCATATTTCAGTCATGGGACCCAAAAACTACCTCAGAGGGAAGAGAAAGGATCTTTCCATGCCTTACGGGATAGCCAAATGGGTTCAGTGTTTACAGCCCTGGTCAAGTACAGACATAATCACAGTACTGACTCATTGCTGAATTTTTTTTAATACACTTAAAAAAGACTCTCAAAAGTAATTCCTATCTCCTATTGTCGTTTGAATGTGGGTTAATGCTAAAAGAAGTCTCCAGAGACACACACCTCATTTGCTCATGATCTCTTGGTAATTTCAGGGTAAACACCTATGACAGAGAAAGAAATCCATGCTATGGTAAAATTACCTAATTGTCTGTAACTAATCTAAATTGTACAATATAAACCCACTAACTAAGTAACATGGTGAGTATTCGTGATATGGTTTTCAGACTCTAAAAAAAATTCTTTTTTATTCTACAGTTGCCTTAAACCGTTCAGAAGATCCTTAAATGCCTTCATCTTTACTGAAGATAAAACAGAAAGCCATTTGATTCCTGATGGAAAATAGTTCCAAATCCCAGTAATACCTTTTTTTCTCATTAGTCACTTAGGGTCACATCTTTGTAAATACCACATTTTATTTACTAAATTTACTAATAGTAAAGAAAAACAGCACTTAGAAAGCAGTATTAGTAAGAGAGCTTAACATGACTCCAGTTAATTACCACTTTTGGCTACATCGCGTTTATTATTTTGAAAAAGCACTAAAATAAACTGTTATAAAGCTTACCACAAAAGGAAGTTCTAACTTCCTTGTACCAACAAAAGAGAGTCCTTATTTCCTTTGATGAATGACAGTTAACCTCCATATTAGATTACAAGCTACAGATCTGTCTGTGCTCAAGTACACATTAAAGAAACTGAGAGGACTTTCAGCTCCATAACTAGCTGGCAAAGCAAAATGAAAAATCATATCCCTAATCCTTTACAGTAGATTTTTCCTCTCAATATTCCTTTAAAAATGGTTCTTTGAAAACAAAGTAGCTAAAATTAGATATAATTTACATAGAGAATTAAAACCAGAAACCAGACAACTATGTTAAAATGCATTAGTTAGGAGTTAATTTCTTAATCTTGATAATTGTGCCATGGTCATGAAAGATGCTAGCACTAGGGAAGGAGAGCGGAGTGAAGGGTATATGCAAACCCACCATACTACTTTTGCAGCTTTTATAGAAGTCCAAAACTATTTCAGAATAATCAAAATGCATTGGCCATTTGAACAGTTTATTTAATTAAAGTTCTACGAGGGGGGCGCCTGGGTGGCTCAGTTGGTTAAGAGTCTGCCTTCAACTCGGTCGTGATCCCAGAGTCCTGCAAGCCCTCATCGGGCTCCCTGCTCAACAGGGAGATTGCTTCTTCCTCTCCCTCTGCCCCTAACCTCACTTATGCAATCTGTCTCTCTTTCTCAAATAAATAAAATCTTTCTTAAAAAATAAAGTGCTGTGAGAATAGAGAAAGTGTTTCCTCTTCACAAAGAATTGCACTTAATCTAGCAGAGATATAAAGCTTGGTCTTTTCAAACTAGTTGTGTTTTAGAAAACTATAACCCTTGCACAGAAAGTGTCAAGTTAGATTGGTCAAATGACTGGAAAATAAAACACACACATGCACACACACACACACACACACACACATTTTGAAAGTAAAGTGATCAAAAAGTCAAGGAACTCCTATAAAAAACAACTTGCTTATACCTGTACCTGTTACAACCTCAAAAAGGGAGTTGACTTATCTAAACCGTAGAGTTGATTTTATCCCTTATGTTACATTGTGATTGTTCTTTAATGGGAAATAGTTGTGGAGCTAGCAGAACAGAAACATCTGTTATATGAAAAAAAAAAAAAAACCCTTAGAGAACATCTGGTGGGAGGGTTTCTAACACCTTGCAGGCCTAGGAACTGAGTGTAAATGAGTGACAGGCATAGCAGTACTGACAGATTATAGTCAGGACTTCAGTCAAACCTGTAAAGGCATATCCTTCCTAAAGGGATTCAAACTCATATTAAAACTGAAGCAAAACAAAACTCCTGCACAGGACAGAGAAAACAAACCCACCGGTCATGGGTTGAATATCAGGATTCAGCACCCTTCATTTAACACAAGAGGAAACTGAGGCCCAGAGAGGTAAAAGGCATCCAAGGCCACACAATACCTTTAAAAGGAGGAGAGCAGAGCCCAGTTCACTTTCAGGGCCTAAATCCTAAATGGCAATCCAGGTAGATGGGAGGACTTGTTGACCTTGGCCCTTAGCCAAGGGCAAAGGGTGATCTAATAACAACGGATGCTTGCACAACTCCACCTCCTAGACCCTGGGGGTCTTGCAAACATCCATTCATTCATCCTAGCTCACTCATGTGAAATAGGTAGGCGGTGTATCCTAGTATCACCATACAGAGGAAAACAAAGACACAGTTGCTACAGAACCTCCATCGGCAGGAATCTGTCGCCAGCTCAGGGCAAGTATCATCATGGCCTTGCTCCTGAGTCAGGAGACCTGACCCCTTCCTTGTGCAAAGCGTTTATATTTTAAACGATTTTCTCTTATATCTAAATAAGCACTTTAAGATACAAGGAATAAAACATCCCAATTGTACTGTCTCCCACTCATTCCCACAAATATTTATTGACCATCTGCTGTGTGTTAGATACTTTTTTAAGAGTTTGCCCTCATTTTCCACTAGGCAACACTGACCCAAGTTGGACAGCCGGTGCTGCTCCAGAATCAACTAGAATATGTGGCAACAGATACCATTATAATTTTCTTCTTTCAAGCTTTATTCCCATTCAAACTTATACCTTTTTTGAAGGGAAATATCTGCAGATATGAACAGAGTTTCTATAGATCCCCTCAACTGCCACTGCATAATGGTTATTTGTGATATGCCTGTGCTCACGGCTTGTCTGGCTGCTGACCCAAACCTACTCAAGACCTATTTTGTCATGTACCTGTGTTAAGACAAATGAAATCAGAGACCCATATATTAAACAGGGAGATTGAAAAGGAAAAAAAAAAAGGTCCAGATGATAGGAGGGGAAAATTTATATTAACTAGTCAATGAAAGTAACTTAAAAAGCACATCAAATTTCTCTTTTCTTGTTGACCCCAAACACAGCAAGAATATGTTTTGTTTGTTTTTTAATTTACTCATGAGAGACACAGAGAGAGAGGCAGAGACATAGGCAGGGGGGAAGCAGGCTCCCTGTGGGGAACCTGATGCGGGACTAGATCTAAGGACCCCGGGATCATGATCTGAGCCAAAGGACCCGGGATCATGATCTGAGCTCAACCATTGAGCCACCCAGGTGCCCTGCAAGAATACATTCTATTCTGTTTTTGTGTCAGAAAGGTGACAACAATATTCATTCATTCCTTCAAAAATGAATTATTGATGCCCTCAATAATCCTCAGCACTGAGGATACTGCACTGAATAAGACCTGGTCAAAAATGTCTTACCCCCAAGGTGAACCCTCATACTAATAAATCATAATAATAAATGAGTCATGGTGGTAATAGGCAAGTATGGATTCAGCCCAAACTCTAGACCTTTTAAGGGTGAAAAGAACACTGAGTAAACACATTGATATTCATAACAATTGGAGGGACTACAAGAAACTGTAAGTATTTTTAAGCCATAAAATTAAATTTAATTTCATCTAATAATACTTTGTTTTCAGTGCATTTATTTACTATGCTCTGAATGTGCACAAGACACTATTGGGCACTGCAAAAAGAATCTATCCACATCTCAGTGTGTGTTTGTGTTTGCACGTGTGTGTGTGTGTGAAATCATAAATACATAGGCTAAACAATATGAACCTACTGCTATTGGGCTTTAAGGCAGGAGGGTAGTTTCTCATGTATTAGTCTCTACACGCTAATACAGGGATTAAATAAGAACTCTAGAAATGTCAAAAAGCAGAGGAAATTAACTTCCTTTGTATATTATTAACCTATATAATTAAAGGAGATTATAAATTGAATGAATTTGGGGGGGAAGATCACTGTGAGCTGAAAAGTTATGGAAAGGCTCATGAACTGGGGACATGAAGAAGATCCAAAAAAATGGGTGGGGTATGTGATGAACTTTCCAAGAGAGTGAATGAATAAGGGGATGGAGGCAAAATACTGGGAGTGGTCTGGGGAGACAGCAAGTAGGTGAGTTGAACTGAAGCTGAGGAATGTGGAGAGAGGTGAATGATGGTGCATGAATGAGAGGCAGCCTCTAAGTCTACATCCAACTTCTGAAGCAAAATAGTTGTAAATAATCTCAAAGTACAGCCCTTTGGCATAAACCTCAGAAAAAAAATTGCACTTTTCTCATCCTCACCCCCTTATTCCTACTAAATCCTGACTAGTTTCCTACTATTTCTAATATGTTCCCTATCTATTCACTTCTTTCCACCCTCATTGCCAACACCCTAGTCTCCCTCCTCACTTACCTGAACTACAGCAATCCATTCCTAAATTGTCCCTCAACTTCCACTTACTCTCTCTGCCCAACAATATGGAATCCATTCTCCACACAGCAACAAAAGCACCCTTTTTATGGTACAACTCTGACAGATTAAGCCTTTGTGGGCTTCTCATTTCTCTTAGGATAACAATAAAAATCAACGAGGCCTATAACCTGTTCCATGGAGATGATGCCTCTGCCGCCCTCCCTAGCCAGTTCCACTAATACCTGGCCCCTGAATCCTTGCTCTAGAGCTGATTCTGCTAGACACCCAGGGATCTCTACTCCTGGACTCAAGAAACAGATGGGTATGAGAAGGCTTGTCATGTCTCAACTCAAGTGTCCATTCTTTAAGGTAATTTCCACTGGCCTCCTTGAGGAGGCCACAGCTTCACCAGGCACTGTCTTGTAGCTCTCAATAAAGAGTCAGATTCAGGCAATAATTTAATAAATGTCTGTCTCCTTTAGGTACTATAAACTAGTCAGGGATAGAGTGACCGCCAGTTTGCTCATTCCCGGCATCCAGAAAAGCATTGCTAAGAATTGAATGAGTGATTACTGAATGGATGAATGAATGAATGAATGAATGAAAAAATCCCAAGTGAAACGTGATTGGGAAGCTCTAAGTATAAATGGAGTATCATTGTTTAAATATGAAGAATAAAGATACCAAGAGAAAATTATCAACAAATAATAAGTTTGCCTCAGCTGACCAGGATCCAGTTGTTACAAAATGTTGGTCTGACAAAAATCTCATCATAAACACAGCCACAAAGTAAAGGAAGCCACAAGGTTAATAAGATATTCATACTAAATATGGACTACCTCAAGTATACAGAAACAGGACAATAATATTTCCTGAAGATGAGCATTCATATTTATCTCAAGTGTAGCATATAGATGCACATCCTATGAATATGTGGTCTCCACTGGTTTAAGAACATGAATTCTTCTGGCTACAACACAAAGATGTAGTCCAAAGGAGCACCAATAGTGGACGAGACCTGGTTTCTGTGTGTGCCTGCCACATGACCTCAGAAAGCCCCAGGACCTCTCTATTTACTAGTTTCCTCATTTACCGAAAATAGAAATAATAATATCTCCCATTATAAAGTGGTAGTTGGAACTAAATAAAATAAAGCAAAACCCCTTTAGCACTGTCAATAGCTACAGAAATGTAAGTAATTGTTATAATGATAGCTGTTTATAAATACTGTGACAGGTAATATTACTATTACTTCAATTTGAAGAGCCTGCCATGCTCATTTTATGAATTTTTAAAAGGTTTTATTTATTTATTCATGGGAGACACAGAGAGAGGCAGAGACACAGGCAGAGGGAGGAGAAGCAGGCTCCAGGAGAAGCAGACGCAGCACTTGATCCTGGAACTCTGGGAATACATCCTAAGCTGAAGGCAGATAGATGCTCAACCACTGAGCCACCCAGGTGTTCCTGCTATGCTCATTTTAAATCAATTGTCTATATTCACTGACTTTGATTCATTGAAAACAAATAGTAGACACAAAGTGAAAAAAAAAAGCTTTATTTTCAAAATGACAAGCAGTCCTGATTTTAATTTTTTTTAAATCTAATGTTATTCAAGGTTTACTATCATAAGCACTCTGGTATATTCATTTAATCCTCAAAATGATCTTATGTGGTGGGTAGGGTTGGATCTCCAACTTACTGAAGAAGAAACCGAGGCAATGAGAAGGTAAGTAACTTGGCTAAGATCCTGTATCTAATAATAGAACAACGATAATAAGAGCAAATGTTTACATGGTGCTTTGCCCATGCCAGTGCCATGCTCAGTGCTTTCCATACTTTAACTCATACAAGTCCTCTAACAAATCTGGAAGGCAGCTACCAGCATTGTCCCCTTTCAAAGATGGGCAAAGTAAGGTCCATAGAGGTTAAGCACTATGTGTGTAGGCCAAACAGCTGTTAAGTGGCAGGACAGGAATTTAAAGCCAGGAAGATCCTTCCCTGTTAACCTAACACTATAATAACTCTCACTTATTGGTGGAAATTTTCCAGCTCTCTATTTCTAAGTGAATTTTCTAAATAAATGTTTGCCACATTAATAATCAAATATTACTTCATACACACTTTTCTGAAATTAACAATTCCCTGTCTTTCACGAATGATACACTACTGTATAATTTTTTTCCTGATGGCCTAGGGTTATGGCTGCTGTACTTTCTGCATTCAGCTTCTATTTTTTATTTCAAGTTTCATAGAAGGGTTTTCTAGTCTCTTTTCCAGATGGGCCAGCCGACTGTCATTTTGTCTCTGTGACTTTTAATGGCTGTGAAGCTAGGACCACCCAGATCAATTAGAATTATCCCTAATGTAAGATTTAATAACCCCCGAGGTGATGTCAAGTCAATGGAGTTGGGTGTAAGACCTTTATTTTATCATGACTATTGAAATTTCAGCTGAGATGAGGTTAAGTCTGACCTCTGGATAACCATGAGTAATTATGAAAAATCAGTGCTTATTTTCAAGGGTTTTTAAAGTCATCACACATGTCACCCAGATATGAATATGTTTAATGTTCACTTTCCTATGGAAATAGACCAAGTCTTTCAAAAATATAAGATTCCTTCCCAAATCCAAGCCACACAGTCTGTCCCTCAGCAGAGACTTTTTATTCCCTTACCCTGCTTTAACTGTTAACTTATCTCTCTCGCCCAAGAAATACAAACAGCTACTTTTACAGGTACATACTTCCTATATACCCACCATAGTTCTAAGAAATTTGTCAATATTGATTCATGTAACTAAACAACTCCATTTTACAGGAAACTGAGGTGCAAAAAATTGAAGTAACTTGCCAGAGGTCTCATATCTGGCAGTTGGGGGAGCTCGCACTTGCCCCTAGGCAATCTGGCTTGAAAGTCTGTGTCCTACACATCTTGCTCTACTATTCCTGAGAACATAAGTTCTAAAGGAATAGTGACCTTGTTTTGTTCACTGCCAAACGTGCAGGTGCTCAATAAATATTCATTAATTATCTGAATGACCTTCTAGCTCCTCTCTTCCTATCTAAGTGCTCAAACTCCGTTCACTCTGACTTTGGCCTCAAAGATGGGCTGGCTCTGAGAGGCAGGAGTAACATTCCGGGCCCTTCTTTCACCTCCTCAGGACTTTACTAGTTATAGTTCCTTTTGATCTGCCCTATCTGGCATGGTGCCCTAGACTAATATGATTGTCAACAAATACTCATTAAATGAATGAGTGTCTTACCTGTTTGCATGCTGTTGACAATACACAAAAGTTTGTCATCAAGTAGTATAGCATGATCAAGTAGGAGGAGGATGTCCTAGAAATTGCACTTACATGAATTAAAAGATTGATTTCTATCTTCTGTGGGCCAAACATGGAAATTTCACAATTCTCACCTTTAGTATGTTACTTTTTCTTTTTTGTGAAGACATTTTTAGGGCAGCTTTGGATTTACAACAAATCTGAGAGAAAGGTGCAGAGATTTCTCATATACCTCCTGCTCCCAAACTGCAGAGTCTCCCCTATTAACAGAATCACTCACCCGAATGATATATTTTACACTAAGGATGAGCTATATTGGTACATCATGATCACCCAAAGTCCAGTTTACCTTAGGGTTGACTCTTGGTGGTATACATTCTATGGGTTTGGACAAATATATAATGACATGTATCCATCACTATAATATCATATAATATTTTCACGATCCTAAAAATCCTCTGTTCACTGTCTATTCATTTCTCCCCAACTCCCAACTCCCAGAAACCACTGATCTTTTTACAGTTTACAAATTTTTGCCTTTTCCAGAATGTCATATTGTTGAATCTATACAATATGTAGACTTTTCAGATTGGCGTCTTTCACTTAGTAATAGGCATGTAAGTTTCCTCCATGTCTTTTCATGGCCTCATAGTTCATTTCTTTTTAGCACTGAATAATGTTCCACTGTCTGGTGGTATCAGTTTGTCCATTCACCCACCAAAAGACATCTCAATTGTTTGCAAATACTGACAACTGTGAATAAAACTGCTACAAAGATCCTTGTATTTTGATTTTTTAAACATATGAAAATTTACTAAGTATAAGGTACTGTGAATTTGATATGAATTGTGCAGATTTAGTCTTTAAGATAACCAGACGAGATAGGTGCTATTATCAGCCCATTGTACAAATAAAGATGCTTATTGGAGACTAAGTAATTTGCTGTGGGCCACTGAACTAAAATGCAGAAGTCAGGATTCAAATCCCTGTATCTCTGACTCCAAAGCCTTTCTCCTGCAACCTACACTGTACTCTCTGTTTCCTGCTTGAAATTTGTGCCATGTAATAACAACTACCATCATAACGATTATGCAGATTGACTCTGAGTTGAAGTAGTTTCCAATTACTAAGGGTCTTGAAATCTAAGCAAAATCTATAAATTCAACATTCATATTTTATAAGCAAAAGCTTCACTGGCCAGAAATTACTTCTGACTTTTCTGGAACCTGAAAAAGGACATCATGAAAAACAGTGACTTCCCATTTTAGGGATCCATTCGATTAACCAATATTTGTTATAGCCCCTGCTATAAGGATGTTACTGTGAGAAATACGACAAATGAGTTGTGAGTGAGTGAGTGAGTGAGTCAAACATAGCCTCTGCCTTCACAAAGAGTGTCTAGAGAAGGGAATAGAAAAGTAAAGAGGCAACGCATAGCGAAAGACTACGGAGTGAGAACAGGGGTGGGGAGGGAGCAAAACGTGGAGTCCACTGTGGGCAGGGTGAACAACAGGCACAATTATCACACAGGGGAAAGAGTGTGGCATGTTCTGGGAATGAACAAATTGGTAATGCTGATGGAAGGCCCAACTAAAGAGTCTGGAGTAAGATGACAGAGAATCTTTGCAGGGAACGAAATGCTATCATTTGTTTTTTAGAAAGATCCTAACTCTCAGGGAAAATGGGTGAGATAGGGCCAGACTGGAACCAGGGACCTGGATGGGTGCTGAATGTAACCAATGGACTGCTGGAAATTATAATACACCGAGAACGGAGACGATGATGTGGGAATTGGTTTGACAGCTCGTAAGAAGGGACAGGCTTGGTAATCGATGGAAATGCAGAAGAGGTGGTGTCAGAGACCCTGCCTGGAGTGTGATTTTGGTAACTGAATGGACAGGTCTGCCCAAGATAGGGAATCCAAGGGTGGGGCAGTCTGGTGGGGGCGGAAGCAGCGAGCTTTGGGGTTACACACCTGAAGTGTGGAGTTGGCTGGCGGTTGGATTTGGGGGTCTGGCGCTTCGCGGAGCAGCGTGGGCTGGAGGTGGCGGCTTCCCAGCCATGCGTGAAGGCTTGGAAGTGGACAGGCTCGCCCACGTGGCGCAGGAGAGCGGAGGGCAGTCAAAGCAGCATCGCAGAAGGGGAGGCAGAAAAGCGACGCCCATACAGACGTTCAGGAACGGGGCTGCAGGGGTATCGGAGAAGACGGGAAGAGACACACTCACGCTCCATGCAGGCAAAAGAATCCCTTCCCCGAACTGAGAGGGCCAAGGAACAGAGCTGACGGCGCCTGCCCACCCCTTCCGCCGGAGGCAGACTCGCGGCGACCCCCGACCCGCGACTGCCCGCGCTCGGCTGCAGCGCCCCGGCGAGGAAGCGGCGCCCGCGGGCCTCGGGGCTGCCCCCGGGGCCGGGCCTCTCCCGGGAGCCCCCGCCCCCCGCCGCGCGCGGCGCAGAGGGACGCCCGCTCCTGCCCACTCACCGCGCCCGAGGGAGGGCCCTCCTCCAGGCCAACTTCTAAACCGGCCTCCTCATCCTTTCTGCTGCTGCCACCCGCGGCTCGGGATCGGGGCGCCCCCTCCGCGTCCCCTCCACCCCGGGGCACCGCCGCCTGCTGCGCCGTTGGTACAGTCAAACCCTGCTTCAGGCCACCAACCGGCGCTGCCTGAGCCAATGCGGGCGGCTCTTCTTCCGCCTCGCCGGCGCGCCTCGGCCAATCAGGAAGAGCCGTGCTGCGGCGTGCCGGGCGCCATAGCGACGGGCGACACCTGCCGCGGCGTTGCCGTGGCAACCGCGGAACGCGCAGCTTCTGGCCCCAAGGCTGCAAGCCCGGGCGGAGGGAGGTGGACCGTAGGACCGTGCTGAGGCCGGCTCCCTCCGACCCGGGGCTACTAGCCCGAGGACAGGTTTCCTCAGCCCTGTGGCTTTTTTTGGACTCCGTGTGCGCAACTTTTAGCATTTGAAACAAAACCGGTGAGGAAGCACTGTTTCATCTCCTGCTTAGTTTCAAGATCTGTTATGGACTAAAAATCTCCCAGACATTCGTTTGAAAGGATCAACGCTACAGAACTTTCATAGAGTGTGAACACTATGACTATGACTGAAAAGTCACTCGAGTGCACTGCACACCGCAGGCAATGAGAATAGAGTTGTGAAAATAAAAGTGACTGGGCATTCAAGACATCTATCCGGTTCACTGAGCATAGGCAAGTCTCTTTGTGAAGGTCTGAAGCTTCTTGAAAAAAAAATTTTTTTTCGAACTGCATCAAAGTCTTAATGAGTCACATTACGAAGCTTTAAAAAAATGAAAAATATCCATGCTCATTTTATGCCAGACTCTATTCCACAATGTCATCTAGTAGTCATGACTTTTCATCCTGGTTTAGAATTGAAAATGGAGGCACAGTAAGTTTTCTACGTTGCCCAGCTAGTTACTGGCACAGATAGTAAATGGTAGAGGCCGGATATAAGGTACACAGTTCTGCATAGGTAGAACCTATGTGGTTTCAATCTAGAGCCCAGTCTTAACCACACTGATGCACCCTATTTCTTCAAGTATTGGGCCTACTTGATCTCATCTTAATATTGCTCAAAAAGGCCACCAGTGTGGCAATTAGTACAGTGACTACATCTCCCAAAACTTGATTTAAAATGCTTACAATGAACTATTCCCTGATGTTTCTCTAAATAATAATGAAAAGTAGGCTCAATGGGAAACAACACTTGAGGTTGGGTAATTAAAAATATATATTCTAACCTACAAGAACAAGGTAGGTCCCATTTTGGAAACAGAGAAGGGGGAAATGAAAGTCCCTCAGATAAGTGTAACAGAACTAATTAAACTTCAGAGAACATAAAGCCCAACAGGATTAATGTTACCAATCAGAAAACATAAGTTGAATAATGTGGAGTTGAAAAGGTCTTCTCTTAAAGACATTTTAAATATTTAGCAGTGAGACAAAAATGATTCCACTGAACTTCTTTCCTTCATCAGAATATTGAATGTGCTTCCCCTCTTTGTCTTTCTCAACAAAATGTTAAGCTAATGTTTTGGCCTTTCCATAATAGAAGTGGAAGTTGCATAGAAGACTAAGCATAAAGAACACTTGCCTCTCGGGGAGAAGAGAGCTATCCTCTCTACCTGGTAAGGATCCATGTTGTTGTCTGCAATGTGATAATGACCCATGCCCCCCCAAAGGGTCATGCTTGTCTTAAGTTCATGGCTTATGTGGTAGGACCCAAACTTGAAAGACCTAACAATCCATCCCCTTTCCATGTTTTCCAATACCCCTTTTACTATGCTGAAATGATTTCACAGACTGTAAATTACAGAGTTCAAAAGCAAAATGTAGAATGCCTGAACTATAACATAAAGAACAAATAAAAGTAATTTAAACAGATACCAAAATAGGTGTAAACTTCCAGGATTAACAAAAGGACTAAATTGCTTCCCCAAATTTCTAAGATACCCAAAAAAGGGTATTTACACACACAAGCACACGTGCTTTCACTAGAGGAATGAGAATGATTTGGTAGATGATTGGCAGATGGCTGAGAACAATTTGAAGGAAAATAAGAACTGAAATGGAGTCTTGAAAGAACAGAGAAAACCAAAAGAAAGGTCTTCCAGTCAGGAATGTTCTCATTCAAAGCCTAAAAGGTCGAAATGTAAAGGTTAACCATAGAAAGAACTGACACTCAAGACATCAGATATGCCTTAATGAGCAAGATAAAACAAAATGAGTAAGATCTCCTTTCTTCTTACCTTCTCCTACAGAAAAAAAACAAAAAACTCAAAGCTATAGACGGGAATAATAAATTGACAAAAAACTTTTTCCTAAAGTAAATGTAAGAAAACTTTCAGATGAAATTTCTTTATATATATATATATATATATATATATATTAATTTTTTTATGATAGTCACAGAGAGAGAGAGAGAGAGAGGGGCAGAGACATAGGCAGAGGAAGAAACAGGCTCCATGCACCAGGAGCCGGATGTGGGACTCGATCCCCGGTCTCCAGGATCGCGCCCTGGGCCAAAGGCAGGCGCCAAACCGCTGTGCCACCCAGGGATCCCTCAGATGAAATTTCTAAAACCCTAAGCACCTTTCTCACTCCCAAAGGGTATCAAGTTCACGGTAGGACATCAGAAGCTGTGTCTTATTATAGGGAGAATAATGGGCCAGCCTACTCTTAAAGGGCTTTAATTTCGAAATTTCTTAACTCTTATTATTTATTAAAAAGTCATTTCGAAACACACAATATTTTGTTTCATCTTTTCTGTTTCCTTACTGAAGGATATGAATATTTGGAATCACCTATTTTCCTTCATCCTCCATCCCTCTGCATGAGAAAGATATGCAGCAATCCTAATAAAGTACAAAGTAGAGACAATATACAAACAACTAATTCAGTAGACTTTTATTGCTCTTTCAACTTCAATAACATCTCTAAAAAATAGTTTTCTTCTAACAATTATGAAACAAATTTGAAAGGCAGGATTGTTCACATTATAGACTTGGTAGAGACTTGTACTTCATATAAATGAAAAATACCAGTTCTACATTTTAAATGTTTAATTTACCTTGGATTTTATTACAAAAAAAATATTATCATTGTAATTATAAAAGTCATAAAAATTAGAACTGTACTGTGAAATTATACCAAGCTATCAAATATTATATAAATGAACAATAAAATTCAATTTCTATTTATTCAAACATAGTAAACATTGGAAGATAACCCCCCTACAAAAACAAACAAAAAAAACCCCAGATTTTTAATATTAAAGCAACAAAAGAAAAAGCCACAACACAAAAATCAATGCACAAAAATCTGATTAAAAAGCCACTGGGGTTTAACAATTACTAAAACTGCAGAAGTCAGTATGTGCTAATTAAATTAAAGTTAAAAAATGATCTTTAGATGATTCCATTTCCAACTATATGTTTTCCTATTATTGATACTTATATTACTTTTGATACGTTAGAAAAGATCCAACTTTACATTAAAATTGCCAAATTTTGAATTTTGAACACTATTTTAAATTTTCAATGTCCTTAAAATCTTTAAGCTTACTTTCTAAAAAATAAATAATTGTTGTACTAAACCAGAAGACATTTCACATATTTGTATTATATATGATAACAATGATGTCATCTACATAAATAAATTTAAAGCATTAAGTTATTTAATTTAAACATTTTTGAATTACAATGTTATATCAATGGCTTACACATCCAAAATCTGAGCACTTTAAAACAGGATTCACATGTCAAAACTGTTGAGCACATTTACAGAATCAATGTACATGATATGATCCTTGAAAAACAGCAAGCTCTGGTGTAATACCTCAGTTTCAGAAACCATTTTACATTACAGAATGTTGAACCTGTCTTTGTGAAAGGAAAAACTTAGAAACCTAATATATACACATACATAAACCTGAAGTATGAAGAAGAAACAGAAATGCTTTTTGGAGAGAGAAAAAAATTAGTAATTTTGAGTGGTAAAGAAACCCTGCCTTATAAATACATGCATTAGCACATAAAGTTTGTCCTCCATGTTTTACAAAGACTTGGCAAATATGAACATTGATACGCCACAGCTTTTTTCAACAACTGAAGGAATTTAAGATTTTTAACAACATTGTCTCTCTCTCTCTCTCTCTCTCTCTCTCTCACACACACACACACACACACACACACACACACACTAGAAAGACTGTGTGCTTCACTTCAGCATATCTAATATTATAAGAGAAAATACAGCATCATCCTTTTATCATAAGGAAGTTATTAGCTCATTGTTTTCTCAAAAGCTGCTATTTTAGAGTGAAATAGCATCCAAAAAAAGGTAAATTTCAGATGGTCAACATCAGGATTTATCATAGTCTCTGTAAACAGACATCTATAAATAAATAAAATAGGGTGGAGAGAAGAATATCCTGAGGTGGCTCTGTAGCCAGGGTATTCAGTAGCACTAAGCTCCATCCTGGAAACCAAGGCATCTAAGAAAGTGCAGGGCTGTTTATATTAATTTATTTTGTAAATGGAATATGTACAGGTTTAATTATTTTGCACCTTGAGGTAAATCAGTACATTGCAATTACTACTGCTCATTTACACCTATTTAAGGCAACATTTAAAAATTAATATATGTAGTAAATTATATTTTTCACTGTCTTGCAATGAACACTATCCATGATTGTTATTTTTCAAAAATAATGGAAAAATATCATAATCTTGTAGAACAAGCAATTAATTACTTAATAAACATGAGTTACCTTTGCTCTTCAATGGAGTAGTCATATCAGATTATTTTGTAAGTCAAGTAGTCAAAAGAAAGCAGAAGCCATTAACAAAAACAGTAAAAACATTTTGAGTGCAAAGTTATTTTGCAAGTCATGGTTTTTCTGGCACTGGACAATTACTATACATAATTAAATAAAAATCACAGAAACACTATGATCCCAGGTAGTTTTCAGTTTAAATTTTAAAATCCTTCCTGTAAAATGAGCACATCTGTTAACCCTATGATGTCCAGACACAAAGAAATGATGTGAGGAAATCCCCTTGTTCAGGAACATCAGGGGAGTTTACAAAATATAGCAGCAAATACTGGGGTCTTTGGAAATGATTATGCTGCCATGGATAAATAGGAATTATTTCAATGGAAGCTCATAAAGAATAATAAGCACCGTGGGTAATACTCAATTATCAATTGCCAATAGAGTCTAACTCTTTTTCAGGCAGTACCAAATGATGCCAACTCCATTTTCTAAAGAAAAGTAGCGTGTTAAACTGTCAACTTCTCATTTGAGACAGAAGTCGAATCCTTTAACTAAAATCTGACAATATGGTCTCAGATGGGGGAACTACCTCAGCTACTAAGTAGTTTAGAATGGATTAAAAACACTTCAGAATTGCTAAAATATCAGCTTTTGGCATTCCTCGTGATCCTCTATAAGATCAGTTGTTCATACTTTTGTACTTTAATTAGAAATGATTAAAGGGAGCACTGGAATTTCATTAAAATTTTCATCCTAATATTCATGTCACAATTTCAGTATTTCTGTGGCTTCTCAATACTCATTTGGTTTTTGTAAATTATCCTCTTGCCAAATCACTTTCACAACCCCATTCATCCAGTCCTACAGGCTTAACAAGAACATTTGTTTATTTTATGTAGAGCTAAGAGTATATAAAAGATGACTAAAAGATTTGCTAGAAGTTAAAAAGACAGCTCAGAAAAGCAGAAACTAAGAAACAAATGCTAACATAAACTAGAAAGGATGCCATCTGAGCTATACATAAAATGTCTAAATTCCTTTTAAAATACAAATATGGCAGTGCTTTATAGCAAAGATGTAAAATCTGTCAACTGCTTTCAAAGATAATAAACCATAAATGCAAGTGAGCACCAACTATTTACATTAACAATTTAAATTACTCTGTATTTGTTACCTTTTCAAATGTTTATATAAAGTATCATATCAATTAAAATAAATAAAATAGTTTAAAATGAAATCACAGATAACAATCTATTAAATATTATCTATATGATAGAAAGAGTAACAACGTAAACAAGAAAATGAAAGGTAATTCTTTAGAATAAAGTAATACTGATCATAAACCCATAAAAGAATTCTGACTCCTGATTATTTAATATTATTTGTAATAGAAAAATAATCAAGAACTTGAACCTGATATAAACTAAATCATATTTTAAGAAAAAGACAGCAAAGGCAGAGAGCAGAGTGGGCATTCTGGGCTCTTATAAAGCATCAGGATTCAGAAAAAAAAAAAATCTACAAAAGGCAACAAAATTTAACTACTAGCAAGTGGCAATTTACAGCCTCTAAAATCCATAAAGTTATGACTGGTATGGGGCTAAATTTACAAAATCACCTGCAATTTCACTTGTCTATCAGAATAGGAACCTAGATGTGAAAGTTTTAAGATTTAAAATAAATTTTAAAAACATAAAGATCAAAAAGCAATAGTTCTTATCTAGAAAGTTTCTACTGTTCTATCTTTATAGCCAAAAACTTCTTGTGAAACAAGATGGACATCTGCATAAATGAAACACACACACTGAGAAGCCATGACATGTCACCATTTGTCCCACAGCACTGGCATAAAGATTCCCTGTTCTTCCCATAAAGAACTAACAGAAGTGAAATAATATGCAAAAACTTTTAGTAACTCAAGTTAAAATTATAAATATATGGACAACGTACATCACTAACAGTTGGTATGAATTACCACTGATGGACAAATAAATTTAAAGGAAAAGTAAATTAAATACACTTCCCCCACACCTCTCTACTGCAGAACAGAAAATTTTTTTCCAACAGAATAAATATTTGAAGAGTAAGAACCATGTACCTCATTTCTAAGAGACCATTTCATTTTATACACAGTCTCCATGGTGTTCCTAACAAACTTCAGACACTACTTCAAAAAACCCAGTAGTCATGCATAAACAGCATGACATACAATATTGTCATATATAGTGACATGAAATACACACATTTTATATATATATACATATATATATATCTGTATAGCTATATATATAATTCCTCTTGGTTCAATTCTATAATGAAGTTTCAGCATCCAGGTATTTCCTTGTTGGTTCATCTTCAAAATTTATTTTCACACTCACAGGTTTCTCAGGGCTATTTAAAACAAAGAATGAGAATAAATTATTTTAAAATAGACAAATATCACATTCTAAAACTGGCCAACAGTATACATAATAAGCCTTTTGAGATGACTATTAATACTATAAACATATGACTATTATTTTATTGCTTTCTTTTCATATCAGTAAATTTGATTGGAAAGACAAATATTAAAAATTCTTAAGTTTTTTTTAATGGATATGTTTGCCACTGAAATTCATGTTTTTCTTACAACTGAAGGACACTTTCTTAAAATTAGTCTTAAAATTATATGACTAAGTTTGACTTATTAGTTTTCAACAAACAGCTGTAGCACGTGACATCTCACTGACAAATCCATTAAAAAAGCAATCTTTGTTAGTATAGATAAGCATCAAATAATTTCCTGCAAAATTTAACAGATTTACAAACTTTCTCTCCCCAAACTTGGTTCACAAATACAAGTTCAAAACACATATATCCTATGTTTTCAAGTTAATATCAAATACAATGATTCCATGTATATGGATTTAAGTGAATGATTTAATTGTAACATATGAATATCTGTGTTCTGAAAAAACTTTTCAAAAGTATAAAAACACACTGTGGTTTTACTCCCTTCTCCAGACAAGACTGAAGGAAGGACCTCCAAACATTTCTTTCTGTTAAGTGACATAACCCAAACATTGTCTTTCTTCCCCTGTGATTTTGAATTGAGGGGCAGAAAATGAAAAAGGAAGGCAGAAGTATGTAAGAGACAATGGTATCTAAATGAAAGGCAGAAGTATGTAAGAGACAATGGTATCTTTACATTTATCATGACTATACTAATAACCTGGGCCACAAGTGCTAACAAGATATGAAAAATTACTAAGAATAAAAAGAGCACTGAGCTAAATTCTAGCTGCATGAAATAACCAAAATGACAAAGAGTTCAATTTAAAAACTTTTAAGATCAAAGACAGAAGGAAGAGTCCAGCTTAGAGAATCAGAAGTTAAGAAATGATTCAAAAAAAAAAGAAAAAGAATAAAAAGGGAGAGGATAATAAAAACAAAGTAGGAACAAAGCTCTAAGAGGTGGGGAAGCAATGGATAAAACCTAACCAATTATTATCAAAAGACAGTGGCCAGAAGGACAATAATTAATCAATCAAAAGCAGTTAGTGACAGTTTGCCAAGAGAAGTTTCAATCTGATATCCAACCAGAGTATACCAACAGTGTCTGACACAAGGTGCACACAGAGTATTTGTAGAATATGAATGGTTGAGTGCACTACGGGATACCTCATTTCTCCACTCACCAAGGGATTAAAGTACTAATGCTTATCAAACTAGAATCACTTAGTTTCAGGCCTTAAAGTGAGGGTAGAAGAAAGAAAAAAATGGCTTCCTAACAAGAAATCTAAGAAAGGGGTTAGGAGAATTGTTAGGGAGTACATGGTCCATTATAAAACCAAATGGCGTTTATAGCCATGGATTAAAATTCTTTTCCAACTATCTTCTAGGAAAACATTTACCCCACCTGAAGAAATGGGTATAAAACAATACAAGGAAAACAATCATCTCTTTTTTTCTTGGACGATCAGAAAGCATGACTGAGATAGTGTTCATTTAGAGTATTTATGTAATCCCTGGAAATTATCTTTCTTTATATGGTTTCTGATCTTTTATATACTTAATCCATACCACCAAAATGTGTATATTCATATTTATTACAAAATGCTCAAATTCTTTTTGGAAATAGGCCTATGAATTTAAAAAATAATCTATCAGCACTTATATCTTATTTCCAGTATTTAGTAAAATGATGGATAGACAGATGAAAGGAAGAGGAGAAGAAGGCTTGTTTTATTGAGAATATGACGTATGCAAATTGAGTTACATTTAATGGTTTTATTAAAAAGCTATCTATCCATAAATCAACTGAAAATTGGCTACAGTTAGAAAATGCATAAAGAGTTACAGCTACCTCGTGCTAGATCTGGTTACTTTGGCATTCTCAGTATTCATGGAAAGTGCCTTCCACTGTGCAGTTTTGGCCATTTCATCTGATATGTTAACAACTGAGGGATCGACACTGAAGAACAAATATACTTTTTGGTTAGTATTCAGTACTTGCAAAAGCATTAATATTGTCACTCTTAACTATATAATATTTGTCTTCATCAGCTTCGCATTGAGAAAACTCTTTGTCATGCACTTAAACCAAGGTCTAGGAAAACATCAGGATTCTACAGTTCTGTTATAAAGGTCTCATGGGCAATTGCATCTTTCTGTATAATTAAAACTAGGAGTAAGATTAATTAGATTGGCAATGATGTCCAAAGATGATCATCTTGGCTATAAGTGTTTTATTGAAATAACCTAAAAGAATACATTAATGTGCTTATAAATAAAAAAATACAAACTCAAATCAATTAGAAGACTTTTATAACTGGCACAAATTTCAATCTCATCAACTGAAGATCCAAAGTATAAAAGGAAAAGCTAAGATTA
Organism: Vulpes lagopus; assembly: GCF_018345385.1. Lineage (NCBI taxonomy): Eukaryota > Metazoa > Chordata > Mammalia > Carnivora > Canidae > Vulpes > Vulpes lagopus. The sequence continues at coordinate 17,422,918 of NC_054842.1, read as the reverse complement.
TGATTTTTTTTAAAAAAACTAGTTTTTAATAGCTTTTTTTTTTTTTAATAGCTTTTAAAAATAATTTAAAAGAATGATGGAAAAGGCAACACTTCAAAAGTAGAAACAGAGCTCTGAAAACATCTGAACAGATAACACAAAAACAGGCTTATAAATATCACTTTTAGCTGGCATTCACATTTTTGGTGTCACAGTGTTATTCTATCCACTTTATCAAAATCAAAAGAACAAAATACTGTCCTTTCATTGTAAGGAATAAATGTAATCATTCCCTGTATCTAAAAAATATTTCAAAATTCCTTCAAGACCCCAAATCCAATGATGATATCCATAAGTAATTTTGGCCTCAACCTGGTCACAGTCACAAGTAATATGAAAAGTACTATAAAGTTAACAGAAATATATTTGCAAGTTCTTTTTCTTCACTAAAAGAGTAATATTGCATGCACAAAAGTGACAGATACAAATGTCAAATTAGGCTTTATGTTCAAAATGTGACGGCAGCTACATGATAAATGGCAGTCATTGTAGAAAGTGCTACCTTTGTTCACAATGTCGTTTAAATCCAAATGTCATTTAAAATAGAAGACTGTAAAGAAATGTGACATGGTAACTGAAGAATCTCTAGGAAAAGGTGCTTTACCAAGTCAATTTTTTTCAAAGTGCACAAAATCTGAATACCCAAATTCACAATGGCAGACACAACCAACTTGAAACTACCTACCCTGCATAAATGTTTCTGTGTCTGGTTGCCAATTTCAAACTGGAGAGAGACATTCCTGAAGCACTTTCTAGCTTCAAATGTCCGCTTCTAAGAACTTTCCCATTAGTAGCAATTAAGATCTTTTCTAAAAGACATTGCATCTTTGTTTTTCCCCAAAATAAAATGAGATAGGAATGAAAATCTGTCTACATTAAATCAATTACTTTCTTATTTTATGGAGTTTTACAGCTTCCAAATGTTTTTCTATATTATCTCATTTCATTATCATGGCAAGCAATCCAACACTAATTAAGATTTTAAATTATGACAGATCAACAGGTCAGCCAATTGCTGGCATTCCAAATATTCAAATTTTAAGCGAAGCAGCATTTATCTTGGCCTATGTCATCACTTAAAAAGACAAAAGTAACATACAAATAATCATTCTTTTGGTTAAACATCAGACAATGTTAGTATACATTCCACTTAAATTTGCCAAGGCTCATGTATAATCATACTGAGGAAGTAATAATGCAGGACCTATAGAAACTAAATGGTGAATAATCTTTAGAAATTGATGCATCACTAATAACCATCAGTTCCTATACTCAAGTACAACAAAGTTAATAAAGTAATTTGCTTAGCAAACATGTATAGAATCCAGCAAAGCAGAGCACTATAGTTGTGTATATTAATATGTCTATACTTGGCATTTAACTTAAAGTATTTAAGAAATATTTGAGGAAAAATCATGAAAGGTGACACAGAGTAATACCAATGATGAAAATTAATAGTTAAAAGTATAAAGGAATATTACATGATGAATTCATTTATCAAACTAGGAAGACCTCTGCAAAAACTAAAAAAATTAAACATGAAAAAAATTTGAAGTTAATAAATACCAACAAACCATTAACTGGTTTCCATTAACTGGTCAGGGAAGGAAGCTATATACATTCTCAAACTGACTTTTCTACTATCAACAGCTAATCAGAAATGGCTAATACATGCATAAATGTTTTTATTTTTTAATACTACAAAAAAGTACACAGATGGAGTTTAAAGACAGAATTAACTGCTGTCTTTAGTTCTTAAATTTACATGTAAATCACCAAAGTCCTACATAATAAACTATATATGGAACTCCAGTTTTTCATAATATGAGCCCTCACTGCCAATAGTCAAGTCACATCTTTGAATTCCAGGGCCTCTAAACATAATCACAATTTGGAAGGTGATCAGAAAATGAGTTACAAAGTTAATTTTCCAGCACACACTGATGCAGGCCTAATAAAAAGGACAAAGCCATACTACTGAGAGAATGTGAATATTCTGAGACTTGTGTACTGTACTGATTTTAAACTTCATTAAAACAGAAGGAGTGCGGGCAGCCCAGGTGGCTCAGCGGTTTAGTGCCGCCTTCAGCCCAGGGCCTGATCCTGGAGACCCGGGATCGAGTCCCACGTCGGGCTCCCTGCATGGAGCCTGCTTCTCCCTCTGCCTGTGTCTCTGCCATTCTCTCTCTCTCTGTGTCACTCATGAATAAATAAAATTTTTTTTTAAGTATTAAAAATAGGAGTGATGCAAGACAAATAACTCTTGTGTGCTTGGCATGGAAGTTGGTTTGAGGTTCTGGTCCAAGTCCAGTCTTTTCTTCACTCCTGCCTATAACCTGTGAGGGGACTTCCTTTTCAATTTCATGAAGACCCTCTTTAGTTGACTTTATGCCAGATGCTGGTTTTGTCATTATTTTTAAAAATAGAAAAAAAAAAAAAAATAGAGATCACTACTTTAACAAAGTATCACATGGCTTACTCATGTACTTCATGTGCATACAAAATACATTTTATAAGATACAGTTTCATCTCACCTGTATTTTAGGGCCTTAACTGGTATTTGTAAGAGACTTCCCCCTTCAAATGGAAGGTGCACAGTATCGTCATCAGCTTGAAGCATTCGTTCAGCTTCCTTCAGAGCACATACACAAAAAAATTACTTTTCCCAGAATATTTCCAGGAGGACCAATTAATATATAACATCTTCAAGAATTAGAAACCCAAACTGACAATATATTTAAGCACATTTGCCTTGATTGAAAAATTCTTTTTATTATTAAAAACACATACTGGTAGCACAAAAGAAAACGACTAAATTTTAAATGGTTATAAGTTTCATTTCTTTAAGTTAATCATTAATACTGTTTTAAAATCAATTTAGCTACATACATTTTTACCAATTATTAGTATATAATAAGATAAAATTTTGTGAAATCTGATGGCTTTCATTACAACATAATATAAGCAAAGCCTCCTTTGGAAAGGGCAGAATTTCTCAATCTCAGCAATACTGACGTTTAGGGCCAAACAACTCTTTGTGGTTAAGAGGCAGTCCTGTAGGATGTTTAATAGCACCCTAGACCTCTACCCACTGGATGCCCATCCAATTGTGACAATAAAAAATGTCTCAAACCCTGAAATATCAACCCTGAGAAGAAATGTTATCCCAGGTGGAGAACAACTTATATTGGAGATATGACCCCAAATCATGACATCATAATTACTGGGGACACGGTAGGATGGACTGGGAGAGCATTTACATTCTTCTTTCTTATCCCTAGAAATCCCACTATTTATAGATGGCAATATGCCCATCTTTTAAAAAAGTAATCATTTAAAAAAAATGAAGCCAGGGCTAAATTTCCCAGCAATCCTTGAAGTTCCAGGCAGCCACGAGAAGCAAGTGGAACTTACTGGATGACATTTCTGGAAAGATTCCTTAAAAACAGGATAGTAGAGGAGAGCCCATTTTGCTTTCTTAGCCCTCCTGCCACCTCTACTCTAACATGAGAGCTCAAGCTCAGCATCCATTTTGATCTATAAGGTGATTCTGAGAATCAAAACCATGTGTTGAGGTGAGAGGACAGCAACACAGGAGCCCCAGACCACTCTGTCGAGCCATCACATCAATCACTTTCCCTTCTCATGACTTCTACAAGAAGTTTCTGCAGAAACTCTTATGTTTCAGTCTCCTTTACTTTTGTTTTCTATTGTATACACTGAACCTTATTCTAACATAATACAGAAAATAATAAACAGGTAATTTTAACCTCAGTATTTTATAAATAAATTGCATCCTATTTGGAAATTCACCAAAAGCTCAGAAACATTTACATGTTTAATATAGTTTTAAAGGAAACAAAAATCTTTTAAAAATTTTGGAAACTCAATTCAAACTAGTATTCCAATTAGCATCCTAATTTAAGAGTCATATTTTTTCTTAAAAAGTAAACAGAAAACCAGTATTTTAGCATAAATCAGCACTAACTAATCAGTCCAAACTATGAAAAAAAATACCAACAAGGCTTAATTAAACTTAATTGTCTGTAAAGCTTTAATAAGTGCATTTTCATAAATACTAATATAATAAGGTATAAATTATGTTGCTTTCTCTCAAAAATTAGGGGGAAAATTAATTTTGAGATCTCTATTTAAATAGGACCACAATATTTAAATATGTGTATCTTTTTCTTATCTCTGATTTTCTAGCAATATTATTAATGGGAAAATGAGTAGGGCACTAAAATCAATAAAATCATCTACAGCATATGTTCAATGTCTACTTTTCCTTCTTACTGAGGAATAGCATTGAGCTGGTTATTTACAAAAAATTAAATTCAGAATAAAATATTCATGTATATCTTTGTATACAAATCAACTAATGGTACATAATACTGCATATTAAGTCTAGGTTTAATAGTACTTTTTGCAAAAAGATATTTAAAGTCATTTTTGTCATTATATATATATCAAGGTTATTAAAATGCTGTTAAAATATACACTAAAATGTGTCTAGGTTTTTAAGGTTTTATTTCATAAAAATAAGGTTCTTAGGAGTTTTAAAGGAGCTGATTCATGTAAAGTGACCACAAAAGTGCCTGCTACTTGGTACAAAATATTAAATAATAAGTGAAAACTGTAAATTTAAAATTCTGGTCTTTTTACCTCTTTCTCTTTTTTCTTTTTGTCATCTTCTTTCTTTTTCTTACTTTCTGGCATGAGGTCATCAAGCCAACTAAGTTCTCTCTTTGTGAAACACAGATCCATGAGTTTGCGTACAAAGACTAATGCAAGAACCTTAAAAAAGTGGGGGAGAAACTATTAAGTAACATCTAAAAATAAAGCCAGGGCTAAAAATTATATCATTTAAAGAGAGAAAAAATATCAAATCATAAATAACAAAAAAGTACTTCATATATTTTATTTAAAAATCACTTCAAAAAAATAAATAAAAATCACTTCAGGGGCCTCTGGGTTGTGCAGCTGATTAAGCATATAACTCTTGGTTTCAGCTCAGGTCATGATCTCAGGATCATGAGATCAAGCCTCACCTCAGGCTCCACGTTCAGCAAGGAGTATGTTAAAGTCTCTCTCTGCCCCACCCTTGCTCTCTCTCTCAAATAAATTTTTTTTAAAAAAATCACTTAATACATCATCTTATTTCAAAGGAACTGAGTCACCTATTTATCTTTCAAGCTTCCTGTTCAAAGAGAACATGTCAAGGAAATGGCATTCTTAACCTCTTGCTGTAAAAATCCCTGTTCTCTGCATAAAATTATAAAGCAGATTAAGCATGGTATCTTCACAGTAAAACAAAACTATTAATTTTTATGATGACTTTAAAATATATACATCATATAGGCAGATATAGTTTTTTTTTGGGGGGGGGGGAGTTCCTTTGAGGGGGAAAGGAGTGGGCAGAGAGAGAATCTTAAGCAGGCTCCATTGATGGGTCCGGCACAGAGACCAATATGAGGCTCAATCTCATGACCTGCCTCGGTTGAAATAAAGAGTAGCACACTTAACCAACTAAGATACCCAGGCGCCCCTAAGTAGATATAATTTCTAAAATCTCTTAAGCAATGGACTAGAGAACCCATTTGCCAGTATAAGGTTTAAACTTTCCAATTATGTATGTGAAAAAGATATACCATTATTTTAACTTGTTTTCCTTTAACTGCTACTAAGGTTGAAGATGTTTTCAAATGTTCATTGGTCGTTTGGGTTTCTCCTGTTCTTACCATTTTCCTTATTACTATCTTTTGCCTGGCTTTTCGGATGTCTTTTATGACTTTTATTCATGAATTTTTAAGAGCTCTGTGTAGTTCAGATAGACGCATTTTATCTGCCTTACATGTTATACTTTCTCCCAGTTCACAATCTGACTTTACTATGTTCACATAAAACATTTAATTATCATGTGGTTAAATATATCTATCTATCTTTTACAGTTGGGTTTCCCTATCTCTTTTGAAAAGTTACCCTCAATCACTGGACTATATAAATGTTTTTCAAAATTTTCTTCTACATTTTAACATTTAAATCTTCAATTCATTTATGATTATTTTCTGAAGATGGTATAGGTGAAGGAAGCAACCGTAGCTCCCATACACAGTCAAATCTTCTAAGACTATATACTAAATTTTCCCACACAGATGAATTATCACCTTTAATGAAATGACTCGCTTATGATATTCAAGTGGTTAGGTTCTCATATATTCTGATAAATTTTGGACTCAGTGTATTTTTCTGATTTGTCTATTCCCCTGACAATTCCATTCTGTGTTACTGCACTGACTTGACAGCAGTTTTTAAATATTTAGTTATCAACAGCATGGTACCAGCATAGAAACAATCAAGTCCCTCACCCCAGACTCAGCCAGGAATACTTACTTATCTTTGTTTTTATTCCTTTGGTATTCACTTACCTTTATTCTTTCATTAATAAACAATTTACATATAATAAAATAGAAAAATAGCACATATATAGTCTGACACTCTTGACAAATGTACATATTCATGGAACCCACACCCAAATAAGACATAGAACATTTCTACCATCCATGTTATCTATGACTCTGACATTAATTTTTCTCTATGAGCTTTAAAATTATCTAGTTCACACTGACAACAATCCTCCCCACATACACACAAGCACAAATGCAAATAAAACTCATAAAATTCATACTTGGAAGGGACATGCTTACAATATACTACGTATGCAAAACAAAGAACATAATTTATCTTCCTATTTGTTCGGGTCTTAATTTTATGTACTTCCACATTATTACAGAATGAACTGTGTCCCTCAAGAAAGATGACTGAAATCTTAACCTCCAGTACCTGAGAATATGACCTTATTTGGCAATAGGGTTGTTGGAGATATAATTAAGATAAGGTCACAGTGGAGTAGGGGGAGTTCCTAATACAATATGTCCAGTGTCCTCATAAAATGGTCATAAAGACACAGTGATACACAGAATACCACATGAGAAGGTAGCAGTTTGTGGAGTTATACAGTTGCAACACAATGCCAAAGATTTTCAGCAAACCACCAGAAGCTAGGAAGAGGCAAAAAGAGTTTCCTTACATGTTTCAGAGGGAGCATGGCCCCATATACACCTTAATTTCAAACTTCTAGCATCCAGAGCTACCATATCACGGATTTCTTTTGATAAGCCAATGAGTTTTCTTGTAACCACCCACTCTAACAAAATTCTTAATTCAATTAGAGTTTGTCTTTTTTTTGTTTGAGTCACTTGAGTGAATAAGCAAATAATCACATTATCTACAAATAATGTTATCTCTTCCTTATAGCAAATATTGTATTATTCTTATATCACAGTTAGAACCTTCAATTCCCACCAAATAACAATAATAGTACACACTTCCCTATATCAGAACTCATTTACAAATTTGTATTCACAATGACTGCAATTTTGTAAGTCTTTTTATCTTTAATTATGTTGGTAATTCTTGCTTGCTATATCACAGTCTATTTAATCATGATATGTTATAGAAACACTGTAAATTTACTTGTTAATATCCTAAGATTTTTTTGAACTTCTATTAGTACGTGAGAAGTCAGCATCATTCTTTTGTACAAGTTTATTAGGCTTTGGTATTAAGATCTAGCTAGTGTTTCATGAGATAAAAAGTGCAGATGTTTCCATCTTTTCCTTTGGTCTAGAATAATTTAAGAAGTACTGGAATTAACTGTTCTTTAACATTCAGCGGTGCCTGTGATCCAAGGGCAGATCTCTGGCCATTTTTCCAGTCCCTGTGTACAACTGAGTTATACAATCCATAGATTTTATGTTTCTCTTTGGGTTAATTCCTGGAAATGCATAGATAGAATGGAAATAATCCATTTCCTCTAGATCAGTGGCAGGCAAACCACAGCCTTTGGGTTAAATCTGGTATTATCTGTTTTGTATGGCCTATGACCTAAGAACAGCATTTAAAGATGAACATTTGCAGTTGATCTGATGATAGGGAACACTAACTTTGAACCACCTTATGAATATAACTTTAGGTATAGCTTACAGACTTTGTTAAAAATTCTCTGCTGCAATACCTACAATGTTTTTTAAATTTAGTTTTCTACTTAGGATTATTTCAGAATTTAATGTCTAAATACTTTATACTTTTTTAGTGCTTTTCATTATTCATTTGTAATTTAATTTATTTGTATTCAGGAAATATTACCCACATAATTTTTATGATTTTTTAATTTTTTAAGATTTTCTTTGTGGCCAAGTATATAACCAGTGGTTACATGGAATTTACAAAAGGATGAGTATTCTCTGTTTGCAAAATACAATATTCTGTGATAATTTGGTGAATGATACTATCTTACTAATATCATCTAAAATCTTATTATTTTTTAACTTCTAGATCTCTTAATTTCTGAGCAAGATGTATTGAAGCATTCTATTAAAGACATATGTTGCTCTAGGTGCTTTGCTCTTTTACATCTGGCTATCATCTTTGTTCCATAAACGTCCTAAACTCTAAAGTTGTTGAAAAATACAAAACAGCATTCTATAGTCCAAGGACTAAAAAACAAAAATGGAGAAAATAACAAGCGAATTCAGTTTCTAAAGCAACTGGTTTAATAGTTGCAAAAGGGCCAATTCACATTTCAAAACACCTAAGGTGCTTAAAATAGACTATTCCCCTTCTCAAATATAAATATTACTAATACATTACTATATTATACTACGGAGATGAACGTTAGTAAAATACTGTCGAAACACACAGGAGTGTTACTAATTAGTGACAAAGTCTGAAAAAAATAAAAAAGCCTTACCATCATGGGGAAAACTACTGCGGCAGCTGAAGCTTTTATCACCCACAAAAGAACCAGACAAGTGAGCTGAATGACTGTGAAAATATGGACCTTCCAGAGAGGCACGTAACGAAGATATATCAGATCGGGCTGATGCTTAGCAGGCATTCCAAATAATTTTATACGGTCAAAAAACTGTGTATTGAACGGAAAACAAAACAAAGCAAGAAAGTTTTCAATAAAGTATCATTTATGCTACTGAAGGACTTAAACTATAATTTCTTGATATGTTCTGATACTATAGTAGAATATTTCAGTACAGAACATCTGGACCCAAGGAGGTGGCAAAAATCAAGGCAATCATTGTAAATTAATGCAATTAACCTAATCAGAAAACTCACACCAAAATGTCTTAATTTGGAGGATTCACATTTTTATAGATTTTTTTTTTATTATTCATGATAGTCACAGAGAGAGAGAGAGGCAGCGACACAGGCAGAGGGAGAAGCAGGCTCCATGCACCGGGAGCCCGACGTGGGATTCGATCCCGGGTCTCCAGGATCGCGCCCTGGGCCAAAGGCAGGCGCCAAACCGCTGCGCCACCCAGGGATCCCGAGGATTCACATTTTTAGATGAATTTATCTACTCTAATCAACTCAAGTCATTTACTTCGACTTTTTCTTCTAATATGTACAATAAAAGAGCAACAATTTCCAAGGTTCTTTCCCACTCTAACATTATCAATTCTATAAATAGTCTAAAGTACAATTATTAATTTTTCACCCAATGAAAAGGAAACTATGAACAAATTCCTTGGTCTTTTTGAACTTTAGTTTCCTCATTTATAAACCAGGAGTAAAAACTCACAAAACTGTAAAATAAAATTTTCAAAGAAAAAAAAAATTGAGTTAGTGAGATCATTTCTTGACAAGTAGAGGGGAGATCCAGGACTACTAAAAAAAACAAAGATGCTATCTCCTGAGAAGTCTTGCCAGCACTAGCTGGCAATGTTAGACAATAAATACACTTTGCATGATAGGAGGTGGCCACATGGTGTTAAAAGTGCTTTATGAGCCAAATTTTTTTTAAAAGATTTTATTTTTTTATTTATTCATGAGAGACACAGAGCAAGAGAGAGGCAGGGACAGGCAGAGGGAGAAGCAGGCCCCACGCAGGGAGCCCGACGCGGGACTCGATCCCGGGTCTCCAGGATCCCACCCTGGGCTGCAGGCGGCGCTAAACCGCTGCACCACCACGTCTACCCTGAGCCAAATGTTTTACACGAAGATCTTAGTACATTTTATCAGACTATTTTCCAGAAGTATTATAAATAAGACAAACAGAGTAGGGATTCTAGCCTTGGCTCTGTTGTGTACTTGGTTAAGAACCATCATAATTCCCTCTATTTCTGTTTCCTAGTTGACAAAATTAGCATTTCTTCCTTTCCTGGTTAACAATGCTATTTTGAGAAGCACAGAAAATAATTTGTGTCCTAGGCTTTATGAACTATATTGCACTGCACAGATGGCAAGTACTAACTATTCTGGTCCTCAGCATCCCTCCTCTTTTTTTTTTTTTTAAATTTTTATTTATTTATGATAGTCACACACACACACACACACAGAGAGAGAGAGAGAGAGAGAGAGAGAGAGAGAGAGAGGCAGAGACACAGGCAGAGGGAGAAGCAGGCTCCATGCAGGGAACCCGACGTGGGACTCAATCCCGGGTCTCCAGGATCAGGCCCTAGGCTGAAGGCAGCGCTAAACCACTGAGCCATCCTGGCTGTCCCTCTACTAGTCTTTACCAATAGTTACAGGGCCTTTCATTGGCTTTGATTAAAAATAGGTGAACATCATAACAGTTCATGATCCCATTCTTGAGGGAAAAATGTGTAGTAAGCCACAATCACATGCAAAATGTGGAATTAAAGTTACCAGCTAACCTGCCCCCAGAATATCAGAGTTGAGGATACATCACTACATCATAAAAACACTCTGCAAATTTAAATTATGTTTAAATTTTTCTACAAAATCATTAACTACTTAAGACTTGCCTGGATTCCTTTTAATGAGGAAACTCCCATATAAAGGAAAACACCATACAGGACAGGCATTGGAATAAACTGTAAGTAAAAGGGACACAGTTAGAACCCATGCTACTAATACACTTTCACAGCAATAAGATATACAAAAACATAGTGAGTACCTATGGAGATAGAATTAAAAGATATTTCAGTGATGAGACCTAACTTTTCTATAAATAAGAAATATGCTAGTAAACATAGCCTTCTTGAAAAACTGTTTATCTTCTACAAGTTTCTTCCTGAAACAGGAGTGTGTTCAGGGGTTAAGAGCATGAGCACTATAGTCAGACTCCTTGGTTTAAAAAGCCAGTTAGCTTCTTCTTGAGCCTTGACCTCTCTATGCTGTAATTTCTGTAACAGACTGCATGAAGATGAAAGGATTTCAAATACTAAAATACTTGGAAAAAGCACATGGTGTATATTGATGACTCATAAAGTATTAGCCAGGAATTAAATAAAAACAATAAAATAATTTTTTAAAACATTTACCATTATTATTATCACAATATAATAACTATTATACAATAGTACCATTTCCTGATATAATAATTGAACTCCATCCCCAAAACAAAGTCCTTATTACTTTGACAGTTAGAGGGCCTAACTGCCTACCTGCTATGCCTAGGCATCCTACAGGAAAGCCATTAACAGGCTCCATCCATCTACTCAAAAACCACAAGCAGCACTCTAAGATGGAGATTTATAAAGAAAAAAGACCTAACAGCTACAGAGAAAAATCACATTCACTCTCTACTGAACAGCCAAGTATGTCCTTCCTAAGAAACCTAAGAGGAAGAGAAGAAAACCAAAAGAAATCAAATAAATATCCTCAGGAAATTTCAGGAGAATATTTTATCCATAAGGCAACTTCAGAATGCTAGGAAAAATAAATAATCGGAGTGAAAAAGGCTTCTGGAAATTTGAAGATATAATTATCAAAATAATTAAAATTAATTCTGTAATAAGATTTTGATGAGACTAAAGAGATCAATCTAAGGAAAACAGGAAATTTTCAATAACAGCGAGGGCACAGGACAGAAATGTGAGAATATATCCAGAAGGTCTAATATCTGTTGACCTGAAGTGGAAGAAATATCTAACAGAGAGAAGAGAAAATAAACCCTGGCAGAAAATTCCCATAGTCAAAGGGCACAGGTTTCCAGAGAATAATGGCCCATAGCAAGAGTGGTAGGGTACATGAAAGTCCCTATCCATCTATCCACCTGAATGTCCCAGTGAAATTTCAGAACACCAGGAGTAAACAGGGAATTTTGGTAGCTTCTAGAAAGGAAAAAAAAAATATGCCTCTGAAGTTATAAAAGCCAAATAGATATCAGTCATATTATTAGGACCATTGGTCTATAGGAAACAATGACTTTAAGACTCAAATAAAAATAATTTTGAACACTGAAACATGTATCTAACTATATTAATCAAATGTGAGAGTAACTTTAAACATGAAAGAACTCTGAAAGTTTACCACTCATGGGACTACATATGAAAAAATTACTCTAGGAATTCCTTCATCAATTAAAAAAAAAAAAAAAAAAGGATGTAAGAAAAAGTGGAAACGGTATATGCAACTGTCTTTTTTTTTTTTTTTTTTTTTGTAAGTGAAATAGATGCTAAGAAAATTTATTGTGTCCTAAGGCTTGGGCAGTTACTCTTCAAGTAGCAACAGGAGCTTAGTGAAATAGGGTATATTTCTACCTCCACACAGGGAGAGATCAGACTGCTTAGTCCTCAGTGAACACATAAGTATCATCAAAATGCTGATTATGTGTTCCCAGAGGGTTTATATTTTTATAATTTAACCTACAGAAAAAGCATAGACAGTTTAATTATAATTACAGCATAAAGTGTAAATGTTGGTAACCATTACAATAAAATTAAAAACACAGTAAACCAAAGGCAGGAGATGGAAGGAAGACTGGGTGTGGACACTTAATTATGCTAAATCTTCATAAAACATCCAACCTTACATGATAGGTTCCCAAGCTTTTTAGTCTTAGAACACCTATATGTTCTTCAAAGGTAAACTGAGGACACGCTCTCCAAATACTTTTGCTTTTGTGGATTCCCAGAGATTGTCCTTAGACTAAATTTTGAGAATCACTGTTTTAGGTAGAGATTCAATGTAAAAATAATAATGGAAAAAATAAAACTATAAAAGTATGTAAAAGTATAATGGTTGTAACCACCAATATAACTTAAAAATAATGAAATTAAAAAGAGTTTACCTCTAGAGAGTTCCTTTTGGAAAGTAAGGGAAAATGGGAAGACTAACTTTTCATTTTAGGGATTTCTGGATGTTCTATTTGAATTTTTTTTGCCTCTATGACATCAATACTTAAAAAATTTTAAAGGCAACCTTCCTTAATAGGAGACAATATCCCCATAAGAGTGCACTAAATCTTTCTCCTCTTTTGCCAGGTACTTCTAACGATACACTCACCACTATGGAGTAATTACCTGTTAACCTATATCCTTCACTAACCAGACTGCCAAGTTCTGAAAAGCAAACTATAATGTGTCCTATTTGTTTTCCCTAGTCTTGTTAACATAGTAAATACTCAACAAATACTTGAATTAGTCAGTTGTTAGAAAGTTCATGAAATGTAGGCCAAAGAATTCTAGTATTTAATCTTTTAAGTTAATATAGTAACATACATACACCTCCAAGATTTTTCCCTAATTTATAAATGTACACAATTCTTTACCTAATAATGTTCTTTGCAATAAAAATAACTAAAACACTAAAGGGAAAAATGGAGTTGTGCTCCTCCATAATGAACAGAAAATTTCAGACTAGATATTTACCAACATTTGCTATTGTTGCATTTTTTAATCCCTAGATTCATTAGTAAATATCTAGTAAAAACCAGATGTAACTAAAAGATACTTAACATAAAGTGTAATTTCTTGCATGCTTTATTTATAATATTAGCTGTTTTTATTATAATGAGCACTACTACCTTTACTTCATGTAGTTTATCAGAAAGAACACATTTGTTTACTTAGTAGCAATATTATTTTCACTTTTTGGTCAAATAACTATGTCAATCATATTTCAATATTACTCCCTTTAAGATGCCTATAAAATCCTCTGGATATATTTTTCTTTTAGATCATAAATAAGCCATGGATTAACTCCTTTCAAAACTCTATAGTCATTAATAATATCCTTTTACAATGTTTCTAAAGTGGAAACATCTAACACTAAAATGCCCACTATACTAAACACCATATACCAAAATACTATTTTCCAAGTAAATTCCAGGAAATATGAAACTAATTTTAGATATTTCAATGTTTTATTTTCATACAACCAAGTATAAATTTTATGACAAAAATTTTTTTTAAATATTGCAGTAAAGAGATTTTACCTTTAGTACTGAAGTCATGAACACAGACAGGCCCATTAGAATAAAAATCATTAGCCCTGTAACTCGCTGTTCACGAATTCCCAAAAACTTGGGTTGTTCCCCTGGAGCAGAACATTCAGATTCAACTTTTAAGCTGTTGACATGACTTATTGATAACACCGTTGCAGCCACAAACCATGGAAGTCCCATGATAGAGCAAACTCCCAACATAACACCAACCATGAGCAAATCAAGGTGATAGCCAGCTCCTTTCTGAAAAGTAAAGTGAACATAAACATTTGTAAATCTAAACTGTTCTTTTAGGTTGTAACACTATACAACTTTATAAACAGAGAAGAAATTAATTTTCATCTCCCATGTTTTAATGTTCCAGTCATTATGAAAACACCTCAAACTCTTAAGAAATTACAAAACCTGACACAAAATTTTAAAATTACCTTCAATTTGTGCTCCTTTCTGTTTATGATTACAGCTGTAATTTGTTGATCCATAAAGATGAGAATGGTACAAAGCAGAGCGGGAATAGCGGCTATTAATAAAGTCCACCAAGGATTTTCTCCCAATGGGCTTATGAACCAGCCCCTACTTGGATCAGTAGGCTGTTAAAAAAATTAAAGATAAAAAAAAAAAAAGAAGTTTTCGTCTACTGAATAAAATTTCTGCAACATAGGCTGTCTATCCCAAGAAACGCAAAGGGAATAGAAAGAACTAGATTAAATCTTGGAATGTATAGTGAATTATCTGCAAAGATATCCCTTGATGAAGCTCCCTTGTCCACGTAGTCAATCTTTCCATCTAGAGGTGGAATTCCCTTGGATTTAGGATGTCCTTATGGTTTACTTCAACCAACAGAATAAAGCCAAAGTGACACTGTGTGACTTCTGAGTCTTGATCTCAAGGGACCCTACAGCTTCTCTAACTCTCCTGGAACCCTGAGATTAAGCTGTTGAATAAGCCTGGATAAGCCTTCTTGAAGATAAGCTACAATGTGGGGAGAGAGAGGTGGGAGCCAATTACCTCCCCTGCTTCAGCCATCTGATGTGAGTTCCCAGACATTGGATGGAGACATGTTGGCCCTCTCAAAGCAATGGATCACCAAAAGAGAGAGATCTCTTTTAAGCTTAGTATCAACTGCCACAGATTTATGAACAAGAGACTGTTTTACAAGTTTGATGCTTGCAGAGGTTTAGTTATAGACAGAGGTTAAGTGAGGCAATGGCAAATAAAGTGAGGTCAGTCTACCTACTAGATAAACTCCTAAACTAAACTGCTTTGAAGATCCCACAGACCAGTGATCTTGGGGCACTGTCAGTACAAAATCAGAACTGGGGACTGAGGACATATTTTTTCAACACTTCTACTGCCAAAAATCTGGCATTATATCAGATACAAATACATTCCAATGCTGTCACGTAAAATTTGTTTTAAAACAAAAAATTTTAAAAGATCCTAAGAGAGTTTAATATTCATGGAGGGCACTGGGTATACTGAAATTTAAACAGTTTTCTTTACCTAAACTTCATTTTGAGCCTGTTTTTTCTTCACAAAACAATTTGTCAATACAAAAGGAACACTTAATATTTTCAAATGCAGGTATTCCAATTTTCCCACACCGATACACCTTAAGCTGCGTAATGGTCGAAACTGTACATGAATAAAAATACTTTATCTATATAATGCACAAATTCTTAAGTGTTCCTTGATTTATTTCCCCAAATATATCTATGGCCCTTGAAATCAGTTTGCTACTTGAAAACTAGATCAATAAATGAGCAACAAAAATAGACTTAGGAATGAAAATAAGGGGATGCCTGGGTGGCTCAGCAGTTAAAGCATCTGCCTTTAGCTCAGGGCATGATCCTGGGGTCCTGGGATCGAGTCCCACATCGGGCTTCCTGCATGGAGCCTGCTTCTTCCTCTGCCTGTGTCTCTGCCTGCCCCTCAATCTCTCTCATGAATAAATAAATAAAATCTTAAAAAAAAAAAAAAAAAAGGAATGAAAATAAGGAACTGGGCCCAGGATTATAGGAAATTACATCAATATTTTGAACCATTATTAATTTATAGTTTCATTTATTTCTAAGACTTGGTTTAAAAAAAAAAAAAAGACTTTCATATATATATAGTCATATTTTAATGGCCAAAATCTGACAGGCACTGAGGAGGGCACTTGATGGGATGAGCACTGGGTGTTATACTATACTTTGGCAAATTGAACTTAAATAAAAACAACTGGAAAAAAATGGCCAAAAATTCTTACTGGCTCAATAGCTATGCTTTTAAACAAAGGTTCCAAATATTATTACATACTCTCAGCAGCAAAACAATAAAGAAAAATTTTATTAATAAAAATGAGTATACCTGATGGCTGCATACGCATTTGTTAGGTTACTATAATGGTTTTCCATAGTTTACTAGTAATATTATAAAGCAAAATTTTTCTTGTTTTTAAATAAAAATATAAGTAGACCTATATAATTTTAGTAGATCATTTTCCACCCATGCAGTCTCCTTTGGAGACTATTGGTTTTAAAAAGAATTTTTTCCCCAATGAAAGATAAAACAGATTAAAATTATATTCGTTTTATTTCTAATCCCCGTTAAACCTTCTGTTTTTAAGAGAAGTCATATAACTTGCTATAAACATAAACATAACCAGGGACACAAATACTCAACTATAAGAAATTTCCACAAACTATTCAAAAGCTACCAACTCCTACTATGAAGGGAAAACAATTCTTGAATGCTATATTATGCACATGGTATATTATGTACATACAACATAACTACAGTCTGCTGATGAAAGCAAAGGGTTTATGGTCAGAAAAGTATCATTTTTCCTGTGGAAGGAATACATTTGATTCTTTCCTGATTCTGCTGGAAAATGAGACATGGAGCATTTCATTTAGTGACAGACACACACTCTTCTAGAAATTTAAATAGTATCTTCTTGTTACACATTCAAATTCAAGTTTGAGTCACTTCCTTATAAAGGAATAAAGAATGTTTCTTTTGCCTGGAAAACACATCATGAACTCCAGCTAAGACAGCAGGGTCAAAAATTTTTAAATGACTCCCAACTACTTACCATGAGTATTTTCATTCTCTCTCCCTGATGGGACTAACTTTGATACCTTCTTGCTTACTTTCTAAATAGGTTCACTTGTATCTTCTCATCATTTTTTACGTATGTGAGAAAGATATATATATTCCTATAAAGTGTCTCATTTTAAAAAAGGTTTGGTATTCCCAAGTAACAAATAACCAAATGTTTTAATCCTTACCTCAAATTTTTCAGGAACATGAAGTTTAGGAGATGGAACTCCTACAAGGTAGTCAATTGCAACCATTATTACTATTGTGAGAAATACAGCAAAATCACTGATTGTCGATCGCACCTATGTTAAAGGGATTACGTTAAAATAAACACAGAAACATAGAAAAACTATGTGTCCTTTCTAAATAATTCCCATCTTTCAGGTTAAAATATGCCACTAGAAAGTGTGGATAATGATTTTAATTAGTGACAGTGGGTCCATGAAATACCTTGATACATGTTTTCAAAAAGAGAAGAAACACATTTCACAACCAACCTCCTACCATCCCATCCCTCATGACATCATTACCTTCCAACTGTTAGTTTAGACATGTAATACACACTTTTCACTATAAGTAACTTATTTACAACTATTTGATATCAAGTATTAACCTCAAACAATGTATTACTGTTTTGAATAAACCAAGGTAACAAAAACTAAAAACATGAATATTATCAGAACTCCAAAATCACACCCCAATTACCTTGGTAGGAAAATACCGCTTAGTCTTAAATTGCTTGAGGAATGAAGACAGAAAAAATGTTGTGAAAAATAAGATGACACACCAAAAGAGCACATCTGGAATATAAGGTCCATGATGACTACAAGCTGATCCTACAAACACACCATGAAAGGTTTTACATTCCTGGGGAAAAAAGGAGAAAAAAAATAGAAAAAGGAGAGAATGAAGAAGATTCTCAGGTATCTAATAAATTACTAATGAACTCTACTGACTCTAAGATGCTAGTGATTGAAGACATGCCATTATTTTATATTCCACTTAGAAAGGAAAAACACTGCCAGGTCAACTTTAACACATCATCAGTAAAGTATCATCAGTAAAGCAACCATTCAAATAGTATTTCCATTTTTAAAAAAGTCTTAATTATATGACATAATACAATGTAATTATAGAAATCTATTGACCTCATTTTCCTTTTAGGGAAAAAATACTGTAAGTCAACCAGAGATTAATAATGACACATGTCACATACCACTAATGTCATCTGTCTCTTACTTATATTCTAATGAGACTCGTTTTAGCAAACACAACTCAGGCTTAACACCAGAGAAAAATAGTCAAAGGTTCCATTTTTCTTAACTTCTAATTGCTGAGATTAGTAAAGCTACAAATCTACAACATAGATCCCAAAAATAAAAGCTGTAAGTATTTAAAAACAAACAAACAAACAAACAAACAAAAAACATGGGCCTTTTGATAATCAAAAAAACACACCTTAAAGGCCTGTACCTAAAATATCAAGACCTCTTATTCACCATGGAATGAATCTTTTTTAAACAGATCACTTTCATTTGAGCACCTCTATTTACTCGGCCTCCTTCATAGCAAAATTGACATTTTAAATTTCAAGTATTAATCTGATTACTGATATATAATGCTTTAAATCAGCAGTGTCCAACATAACTTTGTGATGATGGAAATCTCCACTGTCCAATGCAGCAGCCACATGAAGTGACTGAGCACTTGAAACATGGCTAGTGCAACTGAGAACTGAACTTTTAATTAATTGTATTTAATTTAAATTTGAATAGACACATGCAGCTAATGGCTCCTGTACTGGATCATACATAGAATTATATTATCAGTGAGATAAAATTGCAGATGACACCCTCACAATTATATAGTTAGGAGCTAACTATTATCTTTAGTGAGAAAAGAATGACCTACAATTGCTTATATGATATAAAAAGCACCAGAGAAGCCCAGGGGACCTTGATTTTATTGATATCACTTGATACCTTAATCCCTAATCCCAACCTGAGAATTGCCCTAAACAGGTATTCTAAGGCTAGGACAATTTCCCAACAGAATACAAGAATATGTAATAGTATTCAGTACACAGTAGGTGCTCTTTGCACGTTCTTGTCCTATTTCCTTTCTTAGGTACTTAAATTATACTAGTCTCTACAGCTGAAACTACAGACTAGACTACTAGACCACAGTTAAACAAGGTTTAGTCTGTCTCATGATCTTCTGAATAAGCTGCTAATGGAGCAGATGAGCTGGTACCAGGAAAGCAGGACAAGTGGATGTGTATTGTTCTGTTGACTCCAGTACATGCAATCACAGTCCTAGCAAACACCTTCTCTGAATTTACCAATCTACAATCAACATGGAATTAGAAACCAGAGTATATTCACATTTTTTAATAATTAAATCCTGGAAGTCAGAGTCCATTTTTATCCTCCTTACCAGGTTTGTTCTTTTCAGCCCATACTTTTTACTGCATGATACATAAACATGTGATAACTCCTGTCTAGTCGACACAACACTATATTCTGAAAACATATCACAACTACTGATCAATAAAGAAGAAAATGTAGGTCTACCCAGAAAAAGCTTAAGAACTAGGTTAATATTTGCAAAATCCCTTATTTCATAATGTACTCACAGAAACAGTGAGATTCCCCCAGGAAATATCATGTGCTGTTAAATTCATTTCTTTCCATATTTTTAGAGTTTCATTGCTAGGGTTAGGAGGTTCAACACACACACATCTGAGAAACGAGAACAGAATAAAATTTTCAGGGTCCTGCATTTCATGTTCACATTTTATTAAATCAACCACACAACGTGGTAGCTCTTTTTTTTAATTTTTAGCTTTTATTTAATTTAGAGAGAGAGAGAGCACGTACACACGTTGGGGGAGGGGCAGAGGGAGAAGGAGAAGCAGACTCCCCGATCAGCAGGAAGCCTGATGTAGGACTCCGTCTCAGGACCCTGAGATCACAACCTAAGTTGAATGCAGACACTTAACCAACTGAGCCACCCAGGTGCCCCTGTGGTAGCTTTTAATTAAACTTTTTTCCCATGTTGTAATGTATGGAGACTAGAAAGTGGAAAACCTATCAGAACAGTGGAAGGGAACAAGATTTGGCTTATGTAAATAAAACAATACAAATATCAACAGAATGATATTTTACAGAATATCTTAATGAAACTTGCTAGATATATTCCTCCTTAGAGGGGATGCTATTTTCTTTAAAAATACCCCCTCCCCATGTTTTGCAAGGTCACTCTCCTCTAAATCTTACCTACTTAACCCCCAGGGGAGCTGCTCTGCCTCCCCACCCACACATACACAAAACACACAGATTCCCAATAAAGCAACACTCCTATTAATGCTTTGTACTCTGACAAACCCTACCTACTCATGTTCATCCTTCATTGATCTTAAGATGTATTCTTGGGGGACACCTGGGTGGCTCAGTAGTTGAGCACCTGCCTTTGGCCCAGGGCGTGATCCTGGAGTCCTGGGATCGAGTCCCACATCAGACTCCCTGCATGGAGCCTGCTTCTCCCTCTGCCTGTGTCTCTGCCTCTCTCTCTCTCTCTCTCTGTCTATCATGAATGAATTAAAAAAAAGCCTCTAAATGTGGGTTTAAAAAATAAAAAGAAGAAACACACAGGAATATTTCCAATTAGATTATGAGCTGTTTGAGAACAGGCAAGAGGCTGGACTTTGGATTCATTGATTCATTCCATGCTCTACCATTTACTAGCTGTTTGACTCAAGGCAGGTTTTAATCCCCATGAGGCTCAGTTTCTTCATACACAAATGGGACTATGATATGAATAATTAAGTCACACGTGATGTGAATTATGCAACACTGCTAACACAGTGCCTGCAAGTGCTCACAGGATCTCAGCTGAATGAATCATGGTCATATGTAATCACTCAGTTAACCAAAAGTAAACAATGTTCTCATTGGCTGGCACTAGCCATAAAAGCCATGTTTCATAAAGGTCAAAGGAAGAGGGAAAGAGAGAAAACTAAAAGTAACACTTAAAAAAATAACTAGCTTAAGAGCAAAGAAGATAACACAAAAGAGATTTGGATCAGAGTGTCTCTAATCTCCTCAAATAGATTAATGTCTCATCGAAATTTTCATATCCATTAAAGTTGAATATGTAAGGAAGGCAAGGGAAAGGTGGATGGAGGAGAACATGGAGGTAAGGGGAAGAGCATAGGGATTTGGGGCTTAGGTAGGCAGAAGGAGGGAAGTTGTACCCTTGTTTTTTGGTAACCACTCCATGTAAGTCAATCAAATTTATAAAAACATATAAATCACATTTATAACAAGCATGACTGCTAAAGACAGCAAATATAGGCATCTACCTAGATACATTTAATTTTAATAACCTATTTGACTTTTTATAAAATATATTTGCCAACCTTTTGTAACTATTATAATTACTTTTCAAATCTTATTTTATTCTAGAGTCTTAAAATATTTTCAAGTCATGCTTTTCTCATCACAAAGAAAATACTGCACCAAATAGCATGACAGGGGGATCCCTGGGTGGCGCAGCGGTTCGGCGCGTGCCTTTGGCCCAGGGCGCGATCCTGGAGACCCGGGATCGAATCCCACATCAGGCTCCCGGTGCATGGAGCCTGCTTCTCCCTCTGCCTGTGTCTCTGCCTCTCTCTCTCTCTCTGTGACTATCATAAATAAATAATAAAAAAAAAAAACAAAAAAAACCAAATAGCATGACAGGGTACTGAAATTATATTTTAAAAATAATTTCAAATAAAAATTATCAAAATTCAAAAATATGAACGAAAATGCAAAACATGAGAAATACGAGAAATATTACATCCTACATTCAGGATTTGACTAAAGAAAATAAGATCTTGGGGCAGCCCCGGGTGGCTCAGCAGTTGAGCACGGCCTTCAACCCAGGGCGTGATCTTGGAGACCCAGGATCGAGTCCCACGTTGGGCTCCCTGCATGGAGCCTGCTTCTCCTCTGTGTCTCTCCCTCTCTCTCTGTGTCTCATGAATAAATAAGTAAAATCTTTAAAAATATATATATATATAATATAATTGCCTGATTCAAATACATGGTGGTTTGTTACCAAACAAATTAATTTAAATTGACTGATTCAATTCAAACAGAAGAACAAAAGCACACACACTTGAATCAGTTGTTTTGGGGAATAAAAATGATTCAATCTGTTCAACTGTATTTACGTACATTGAATGCTCTGGTAAAATCTCATCCGTAACAAACAAGTCAACCTCCAAATGGCTAGTTGAGTAGTTACAGCTAGATATACAATGAGCATCACAATTCAAAAAAATTCTTTTTTTTTTTGGCTCAGACATCTCCGAAAAAAGAAAAAATACATTTTAATACTGGAGAAAACAAAAACACTTACGAGTAGTGGGTCAGTTCATCTAGATTGTTGTGCATATTAAATGCATATATTTCTCCTAAATGAAAGAGCTTCTCCAAAGCCTCATAGATGAATATGATGCAAATTAGGGCTGCAAAAGCCTCCTCTGTGAATCGAGTAATATAACACACAAGGCTGCTTGCATCTGTTGCAACCAAAACAATGCACAAGAAAGAGGTCCAAAGACCAATACTGGTTCTTAAAGACAGATAGGACAGCTGATAATCTCTGTTTAGGGAAAAAAATGTGGATATGATCAATATACACACGTGGCAATGGATATCTTTAATTAAAATTTCACAACAAGCATAAAAACAGTTAAAAAAATAAGATTCCTAAAAAGAGCAAATTACAGGATAACAATAATAACTAAAGAAAGCTCTGTATTTTTCTTCTATAACTGAAGATAACAGAAATATAATGGCTATATTTTACTTATATAAAAGATTTACAGTGAAAGTCTACCAAGCTATTAGTATTTCAAAAACAAAGACTTCACTTTGAAATCAATTCTGAGGAGTAAATAACAGATGTACACTCTATAGAACCACTGGATATGACTCTCTGAAGATCCAGAAGATCTATGTCAACATAAACTGTTCCCTCCACTGCCATCATCAATACCATCTCCTCCGCCACCAGCATCACTGAAGAAAGTGACTTCATTTTTTTTTGAAAGTGACTTCATTTTTTAAACTCAGTTTCAAGTAAGAAATTACTTTAGGACCATAGGGTCCTAAACACTTCAGGTCACTGCATTCTCTCTTAGTCTATTGTAGCTAACATGCCAGATTGGAATCAGAATCAGCTTGCTCAGTGAAGAAAGAATCAGAACAAAATGAGTTAGAAGAATCAAATATTTAATAGATCCAGTTGTTTCAGGCTAAAATATTCAACTACATTTATCTCACAAAAGGAATCGTATTGGCCATGTCAAATTCCAAGTCTACCAGCTACCATACCCTAAATTGATTCCCACACTGTGAACACGCTGCCAGTGGAAACTGACACCTCACACAGAAAGCTAAATTCCTTCTGGTAAATAGACCTGATTATTAAAGTCAGCTTGAGGCCCCAAGATCCACCTCTTTTTAAAATTCCTTTATAAGACCAACATACCAACTAATCAATAATAAGATTAACATCTTTTTACTGGGTTTAAATTTGCTAGCACAAAGGATTTTTATTGCCCAAGGGATTTGTTGACCAGCACTGAAATCCACTGATTTTATACTCAGGGTGACTGGGGTAGGAATGATGGTAGGGGCCAGAGTAGTCAACCACATGATAGCCCCAAAACACTAAATATATATATATTGCTCAGATTCTCTTTTTCAGCTACTAAATATATGATGCACTTTTAACTAAAATTAATAAACAATATAATTATACACATATATAAACATGTGTGATAAGTAATAATTACGTACCTGCAGAATTTAAATAAAATTTTTTCAAACACTAAAACTGGACCTGTGCTCCCCAATATTGTTAGAGGTTGCCCAGCAAACAACGAGTAGGCAATCCCAGTTAATGATGCTCCAAAAAGAGACTCTATTGCACTCTGTTTAAGGAAAAAAGAAATGAATAGAAGTAATATATCATAAACATATCTAACCTACTACAAGACATGTACGACATCTGGAAAATAAAAATACTAATCAAGGAGTTAAATACATAAAGCAGACGCAACTTTTAAGTCAATTTTAAATTTTAAGATACGGAAAACTACAAACACATTTTAAATACATAGGGAAAACTGCTTAATGTTTTCACATTAAAAGTAAACTTTTGCAATCAACTTTTATTCAGAATGCGGTATTGTGGGAGGCCAGGAGGGAGGAGTAAATGGAAGACAGACGCAGAGATTTTAACTCTATCTACAGGTATTTTATTTCTTAAGTTGTGCGGAGTACAAAGATGTTTGTTATTTTGGATGTTTGTGTTATGCCTGAAATAGTTCACTTAAAAAAACAGAAAACATATTAAATACTCCATATGGTATGCTATGAAAAGAAAAAAGATCCTTCAAATAAATAAATCTGAAATTAACAAGTGATGCTATCATTCTCAAAAAGATTTCAAAAGAGCAATTTTCCACATTTAAAGAGATTAATCTTATGAGCTTAACCAATAGATATCAAAAATAAAGTGTTTTTATCATAAAATAGATGGGAAATCTTTAAAAAACTCACAGCAACTATTAAATGAAGAAGTACCTTATTATTGAAGCTTGGTAAAAAAAAAAAAAAAAAAAAGAAGTAAAATAAGAAAATGAAAGGCTCAAGGGAGTTTAAATCAAAGCTACTATGTTGATTCTGCACCACTACCAACATTACATTCTAACTGGTTAGGTTACTAGACAGTAGGGGGTATAGGCTACGTCACTAGACAGAGGGGAGGGATCAGAAAGAGAAGAGCAGTTTACCATTCACAAACATCAAGATCAACTGGAAGGCACTATCAAGAAAGGAAAAGCCCACCATTTGTAAAGGCAAGGAAAAGAAGCTTAGGACAAGCCAAGCACCCCTCCTGGACCTGGAAGGCAGCACAGCAGAAGGCAGGAGCAGAAAAGCAGGGCTTCAGAACCACATTTGAGCAGAAGACCCCTTCGTTACCTCTAGACATTAGGCCACAGCCAGCCGTATCCCAAACTTTTCAAGCCCAACCTTTGTCCTTTTTAAATAGGAGTGATGACAGCCAGGAGAACTTAATGAAGCCATGTTTGTGAAAATGTCTAGCAAGCCTACATGCAGAATTCACTCAACAAATGGCAGTAAATCTCATTGTATGTAATAACAGCATCTTATAAAATCAAAATAAAAAAAAATAGTTTGCAAAGCATTACTCAACTACTGCTATAAAAATAGGATCAAACCCACATACAAATGAAGTGTCCATATTAACTGCTAAGCCATTATAAAATCCTTAGTTCAATTAGAATATGCATACTTAGGAATGAATGTAAGCAGAGCTCCAAAGAAAAAAACGTCTAAATGGTATCTAGAGACAGAAAGCAAAACAATGCAGAAGAGGAGCAAGGATATGGCAAATAAAGAAATGCTAACGGGGGCAAAAAGGTACAAAATTAGTTTCCCTTCCCAACACCATGTTGAAAAGCCAGACCCTGCCACATGAAGACCCTCCATTCGCCACTCCACCACTCCTCTCCCAACATCTTATTGGTACACTTACTAGTTCCTTTACCCAGATTTATTCTTTTTCTAATTTTTAAACTGCTTTTATGTTCATTCCCAAACCAAAAGGTATCTCTCGCTAAAGAAATCATAGCCCTACCACACTGCCTTCATATCGCGACATTCAGAAGTTTCCACTACACCTATCAAAAGCCCTACCAGTATCTTCCCCCCTACACCACTCCAGGGCATGGCACTGACCACTCCATGCTAATCTTTCCTCTTTCTCAAAGCCTCTATTTTGGTTTCTGCAAAATGATATCATCCTGATTCCTCTTCTGAAGTTCTGGCAGTGCCCATGTTTAATCCGGTGAGCCATTTTCTCCTCATTCTCATTCCTCCTCTAGTCCACAAATGTTAACTTCCCACATTTTCCCTTTCCTGTCACTACAAGTTATCTCCCTTATGAACCTCATTTATTCCCAACCTTTACTTTTCCTCCTTACCAGTACTCTATGAACTCTGGATCTGCACCTCCTATTTGAGGTTCCAATGCACCTGAAAACAAACGCATCTTCTCTATATCACTTTTCTCCATAATACCCCGATTTCTCTATTTCTGGTACTTTGACTGCAACAGCACTTCCTTGATCTCATTCACATGTGGCACCCACACCAAGACGTATTGCCTGTGTATATACAATCCTATCTTTTTCTCTTAGGTCAGGATCCTTCAGGACAGAAGACAGATGCTCATCTTACACTAGTCTATATTCCTCCAATGCCTAAAGTACTCCACGTGCACATGGTATTAAATAGCAGGATAAGAAGGGCAGGCAGTGTGGTACAGTCCAAAAGCAAAGCAGCAGCATTTCCATGATGGTAACAGATTAGACACATCTCCAGGGGGACCAGTAGAGTTACATGCACAGTTTGGGACAGCACATAAAAGCAACTTACTAAAAATAGATTTCCTTGATACAATGATTGCAGAATAAGGTAAAAGAATCTAAATAATCAAAAATATATGGAGTTTCAAAGGAAATTTCAGTTGTCATGTTTGTCTCATGTCTACCTCATGAAGTACATTAATTGAATAATTATCATTACTCAGCGTTTGGCTATTTTTTTTAACCTTTTATCTATAAACAATGAATCTCCCCCCAAGAGTAGATATGATTAAATAAAATACCCTCAAGAATTACAAAGCATCTCATTTAAATGCCATTAAAATGTAAATGAACAAAAATAAAGTCTTACAAGATTTTACAAAGCACTGGATTCTGTTATCATGCTTCTCCCACAGCCCCTTCTATAGCATTACCGAGAACAAAAAAATTATAAAAATTTTCATTTTAGTCATATCAAAATATGGATGCAGTTTTCAGTTATATTTCCTAATTAAAACATTGTCTACCTTCACACAAATTTAATAACAGCAAAATAACACTAAAAATCCACCATTTGTCCACAACTTCTAAATTCTAGTTGTCGAGTCAGGGCCTACTCACCAGGGCTGATGAGTTAATATTAATCACACGGCTCTAACTAATTCTATGATGCCTTACAGGATATGAAGTAGCCCATTAATCAATTCCCCCACCCATGACCCACCCAGAATCAGTTCTATTTGTCTCCCACCGCCAACCCTGCCCCCACTCCCCACAAAAAAGACAATACAAGCCTTTTACTCAATTTATAAAACCATTCATCCAGCAAGCCAGGATAAACTTTTTTTTTCTTTTTTTTTTTTTTTCCTTTTTTCCTTTTTTTTTTTTTTTTTTTTTTTACCTCAACTGTGCATCTTCTCCTGCTCAAATGGCTTCCCCATGTTTTCCATAGCAATTACCTTTGGGGGAAGTCTGCTCTGGGACAGGGTAATCATGCTGTGGGTAGACTCTTCAAATAAAAGTATGAATAGTGAGACAAATGCACACAGACACTTGCCTCTGAAGAGCTAAGAGCCTGGCCACTACCAATCTTTGTACTCACTATTCTGCCTTCTGTAGCTTCTCCAAGCAGCCCTCCAAAAGTGATTACAGGAGACATACAGGCACAGTATAGGAAAAGAATCGAGGCCAGGCACTGTAGACTTAATGCATCCTTGAAGTCACTCAAGAAAAAAGGTGTTTTCCTTTTGATGTCAAGTATCAAACCACCAAAAAGCCTAAATAGGTGAGATGAAACTCGTCAAACTGTACACTAGAGGATTCTAGCTAGTTCAAACTAAAACTATGGGCTACATTAAACTGCTGGTGCCTAGTGTTTCATCAACAAAAATTAATATCCTATTTAAATCATGATATAAATCATAGAAGATACACTCATTTAATCTAATCCACTGATAGAGGAAAGGCAGATCTCATTAAGTTAAAAGACACATAAACATCTGTATTTTATGGACTATATATTGAGAAGACTGCAGGCAAATGATTTTATATGAGTAAATGTAATTTCAGACACAAATGTACAAGAAAATATACAATAAAAATAAATAAGACTGTACACTCCATTCATGAAAATGTGCATTAGCAATTCTATCAATTATTATCTACATTATAAATCTTAAAGGCAAGTGTCAGAAAATACTAGGAAAGCAATTATAATATAAATCATACATCCCCAAATATCATTTAATATGAGTATAGTATGCTATGCTTAGACTCAGTCAGTAGTGATTTAAATAATTTTAATGACTTTAAAATTAGTACTTCAATCAAAAATGGTTTTGGTTCAGGAGAAAAGCCTAAAAACTACTTAGTGCATTTAATTTACTGGTCATGTACTCAAGCTCATGTGCATATTAATAAAACTAAGAGGTTTTATCAGGAAGTTTAAAATCTATGTTTGCACATCAAAGCCTTATCATTTCAATGTTTCTTTTTTTTTAATCAGACTCTTGGGTACATCTAATTTCAAAGTGCCTAATAAAAGCTCTGCGAGGAGCAGGAACTTTTTCTTGTTCACTGCCTAAGACATAGTAGGTACTAGGCAAAGCAATATTTCAAAAAGGTTTAGTGACTCATAAAACACATAGTCATTGTGTAGAAAATACTGCAAAAAATACATCAAAAAATTAATCTTATGCTTTAAAATCCTTGGATGTTTCAAGGTTCACCACTCTACCTTATTTTAAAGTTAATACTGAAATAAACATTGAACACACACTGACAGGTATACTCTATAAACATACTCAAGTATTACTCTATAATCTGACAGCAATGGAAATCAACTTGTAATAAAAAGGTGCCAATGATAATCTAAAAAATGAAATTACATCATCAAATCAACAACTGATTAATAGTTTACAGGAGGCTCTCGTGTGACCATGAAATCAATGGGAGCCTGACTTGGTATTTCTCAGCCACTAACCCTATCTCAGTCTGAAGTTTAAAGAAGTAATAGTAACAGCTAATTTTAGACCACCACCTTTCATACCAGAGCAGTCTTATTTCTATGACAGTCACAGAGACTAATACATTAGGCAATGAATAAACTGTGAGTTTAAGTTGCTCTAAATTTTATATTCAGTATGCCAGTTGTTATTTTTCTCCTAAATAGTATTCTTTAGATATGCCATCAACTCCCCTAAATAATGTGTCTATATAAAATAACCTGATTTGCTAAACAAATATATAACAGTCAAAATCTCTTTGGTTCATAACAACTACCAGTGGAAAACAGTATCAATATCTACATGCTTTGTTACAGTATGGAAATACTGTAACATTTCTCTACTTCTACAAAATATTTTAAGACAATGTTTTACACCTAGAAATATTTCTATTTTTTATTATAAAATTAACATCTTCAACAGTTTTTCTAACTAGGTTTCTAGAACTCATAACTATGGTTTAATTACTACCTAATTTCACATTATCTTATGATATAATGCTCATTTAAGAGTTTTAAGTCTAGGCACATACACAAAAAATATTAGTTACAATTCCTCTGTTTCTGTAATTCTCTAACTTTATATGGAGAATTTTAATAGCACTCCACACCTTCTCCAAGAACATTCTGTATAGGTAATGTAAATTACCCTACAATACTGTATAACTGCTCATTATTCTTAATGTATGATCCATAATACTTTGACTTTAAATTAAAGCCTGATACACAGAATTCATGTATTTACTAGTAAAATTACTTTTAAATGCATAATTTTCCTTAACACCATACACTTACAGAATAATGCATTTTTAAAGACATAAAAAAACACTGTACAAATTAATTTCCGATATTTAAAAAAATGTTTATGC
Source organism: Vulpes lagopus (assembly GCF_018345385.1). Lineage (NCBI taxonomy): Eukaryota > Metazoa > Chordata > Mammalia > Carnivora > Canidae > Vulpes > Vulpes lagopus. The sequence continues at coordinate 17,392,700 of NC_054842.1, read as the reverse complement.
CTTCTTCTTCAAATCAACCTCTAGTCCCCCCAAAAGACTCCCACACTGAAATCAGTATTTGTACCCACCGTCCAGTCCTCTGTAGCTCTGGCCCAGCATGATGAGCAGCTTCTTTAGGAGTATCACCCGAGCTGGGGGCAGATCCATTGGGAAATACAGGAATCTTTCTCTTCTCCTGCATTTTACAAAAAAAAAAAAAAAACAAAAAAACAAAAAAACACATTTTCAGAATTCTTTTTTTTTTTTTTTGTATATTTCTTTTATTGGAGTTCAGTTTGCCAACATATAGCATAACACCCAGTGCTCATCCCGTCAAGTGCCCCCCTCAGCACCCATCACCCAGTAAGAATTCTGTTTTCAAAAAGCTAAGATGGCACCCTGAATTAGAGGGAACAGGAGATGCCATATTGATTACATATCTAATCAGTGCTCTTAGAAAAAATTATTCCTAATATAAACTTCTACTTTAAATAAATTGTACTTTAGAACAATATCTAATATTTGTCTCTATTAATATTTTAACTTTATGATTGGCTTTTTGTATTTTGTATTCTAATAACAAATATACTATAATGCACATTTATACACACCATTTCAAATTACGAATCAGCAATAAGAAAATAAATATCCAATAAAACATCTTTCTAAACAGAATATTTAAAATATTGCTCACGCTAATGAAAAATATTTTCATTTATAATATTAAAAGTAAATGCCATCTTTGTTTTACAAAAATACCTCCATGAAGATATAAGTAGCACAAGAGTTACCTGTTAAAACATTGCCATAAAAATAAATTTCCTATTAAATTTTCTTACTAATTCAAGATTCTTATGATAAAGGATGTCCCCTTCCCCCTCACTTAAAGAGAAAGGAGCTAACTGTAAATTTGTTACTTCTAGAGGCCAAAGGTTGTGTGACAGAAAGGACAGAACAAAAGGTGGGGGAAGGTGTTTATCCCAGGAGATCCCCTGGGTCAAAAGCTCTGGGTGGACTACAAACTTAGTACTACTTGGTTTATATGTTCAATATTTATAGAGTAGTAAGACTTACCTATAATCATAAGACTACCATTTGAAAATGTCAAAATTAAAACTTACATCTTAGCTCAAATGGGACAAAATTATAGAATTCGTAAGGAACAAAAATAATGGAAAATACTACATATCAAAATCTATGGGATACAGCAAAAGCATCATTCAAGAAAATTAAGCATTTATATTAAGAAAAATGAGAGAATAAAAATAAATGAAAAATAAATGAATTAAGTAACTCAGGAAATGTGAAAACAAAATTCTTTCCTGTAGTGAATGCATGAAATAAAACAGCTAAAAGCAGAAACTGAGTCCCAAAACAAAAAACTTTTTAAAAAAAGGAAAATTGAAATTAAGTTGTAAAAGCTGTTCTATTTGAAAAAATATGATAAATCATTAGCTAATGCTCAGCAAAAGATATGACAAGAAGGCAACTTCAAATCAAGGGAAATTTGCTACACACACACACACACACACACAGAGAGAGAGAGAGAGAGAGAGAGAGAGAGACTATACTGTACAATGCTTTGCAAATAAATTAAAAACCTTGATGAAATGGGTAATACATTAGGAAAACATAATTTCCCAAAACTGACACCAGAGAAAGAGGAAATAGGTAATTTTCTAGAAACACTTAATGTCAGAAAAAAAGAGAAAGCTTACACAAACCAATCACCACAGAAGAAATAAGATTAAGCACACCATGCAACCAAAGACTCAGGCTCAGAAAATTTTACACTTATTCCTCCAAATTTTTTAGAACCAAATCATCACAAGACATTTAAAGTTTTAAAAGCTTTAAGTGGGAAAGGGAAAGGAGAATCTACAAATTTTCTTTTATCAAACAAATATAACAAAGATGTCAAAGCATGAAGACGGCACAAAACACTATACACCATCTACTTACAGTGATGTGAACAACTCAAATAAATTAGAGATAACCAGAATTCTGAAGCTGAATCTTGGCTTATTCTACCAACACAACAGTATTTTCATAGTATATATTCCATTAGTATGGTTCACCACAATAACCAATAAATAAAATTCACACAATCATCTCCAGAGATATTATAAATTTCAATGAGACAGAAATCAGGATACTTTCTTAGCATGACAAAAATGTATATTTTGGTCTCCAATGTCAGTGACTTAATGGGAGAAACATTAGAGACATGAACAGGAGTTCAGAATAAATTAAGAAATGCCCATTTAGGGGTGCCTAGATGGCTCAGTCAATTAAGCTCTGGGTTTCAGCTCAAATCATGATCTCAGGGTTATGAGATAGAACCCTGCACTGGGCTCTGCACTTGCAGAGTCTGCTTGAGATTCTCTCTCTCCCTCTCCTTCTGCCCCTTCCCCAATCTGCTCACATGAGTGCATGCATGCTCCATATGTCTCTCTAAATAAATACATCTTGAGATGCCTGGGTGGCTCAGCGGTTGAGCATCTGCCTTCGACTCGGGGAGTGATCCTGGAATTCTGGAATCAGGTTCCACATCGGGCTCCCTGAGTGGAGCCTGCTTCTCCCTCTGCCTATGTCTCTGCCTTTCTATCTCTCTGTGTTTCTCATGAATAAATAAATTAAATCTTAAAATAAATAAAATTAAATAAATAAATACATCTAAAAAAAATGCCCATTTCAAGTCAACTATCACTTAACACTGAGTTTCAGCCTATACAATTAGGTAACAGAAAATGTATTAGAGCTGCAAAAATGATAAAAGGAGGGGTAATAATACCTTACTGCAGATGATAGGACTGAAAAACCATTACATACAATGAAAGAACCAAGAAAGGGAGGAGGAGGAAAAAGAAACATACAATAACAAATAGCCTTCATATATAAAAGTAACAAACTGATGATATGGGGGAACAAAACCCTCATTTACAATCGAGACAATAAAGACAAAAATGCTTATAAATACACTCACCAAGAAGCATGTAAAGCGTAGATAAGGAGAAATTTATTGCATTCCTTAAGGACACAAGAACTGACTTGAAATAGGAAAACAAGTGGAAGAAAACATACCATGTTCTTGAATGATTCAATGTTACAAAGATGTCAATACTGCCTCAGTTCATTTATAAATTTCACTGCCATTACCACTTTTGAAAAATCAGGTTTTACTTCTGAAATTAAAAGCTGATTTTAAAGCTTACATAGAAATATAAATATGCAAAGATAGCCAAGAAAATTCAGAAAAGCAAGAGTAATAGGTCAAGAGGGAATCTAGATCTACTGAATATTAAAATATGTTAAAAGCCTCAGAAATTAAAGTGTGGAAGTGGTTCATGAATATATAGAAAGACCAATGAAAAGAAATTCTAAAAACTGACCTGAATGCAAATGGAAATTCAGAAAACATAAGGCAGCATCACTTAATGCTGAACTTTTTAATGAATTAGAACAAAAAGGCAGCAATTTAGATAAAGATAAAATTGGATGCATACTCCATTCATAATGCACCATAATAAACTCCAAAGGATCAACAAACGATTTCAATATTAAGAAAAGGTATTTGGCAGGGGTCGGATGTGGGTGCGATGAACTAAAGATACGCAGGAATATTCAACCTCAGTAATTACATAAATGTAAATTAAAACTTGAGGGATGCCTGGGTAGCTCAGTGGTTGAGTGTCTGTCTTTGGCTCAGGTTGTGATCCCGTGGCCGTGGGATCGAGTACCACATCAGGCTCCCTGCAGGGAGACTGCTTCTCTCTCTGCCTATGTCTCTGCCTCTCTCTCTCTCTCTGGTCTCTCATGAATAAACTCTTTAAAAACAAAAAACACTTGAAAATATCTGACACAGAAGGATAAAGATACCTATCCGACTGACAAATATCCAAAAGTCTGACAATACACTGTTAGTGAAGCTATAGGGAAAGAAGCATTCTTTACTGTGGGAGTCCAGAACAAAGTAACCCAGTAAGAAGGGATTCTGGTAATATCTACTAAAATTATATATAAGTTCCCATGTGAACCAGCAATCCTATTTCTGGGAATCTACCCTATAGATACACCCGCAGAAGACTAAATCGGCATATAAATATTGTGACATGCTTTGTAAAAGCAAAAGACTGAGCCCAGGAAAAGCATAAATTACAGGATATCCATAAATGACACAAAACAAAGCTTTGAGAAAATAAGAAATATTTCTATGATGTCTTATTATCAAATCTCCAGGATATACTGTTCATAGAGAAAAAAAAAACGATGCAGAACAGTACATGTAGTATGTCAACTTTTGGTAAGAAAGAGGAGGAAGAAGTAAGACTATGTTTATATTTTCTTGTACTGAATAAAAACTAGAAAGATGAACCAATACTAGTAACAAATGGTCCTCTCACAGGAGGCAGGTATAGGGGTAAGAAAGTAAATGCAATATGGCAGGGGTACACCTTCTCTGAATGCACCTTTATATATATATAGTTTTGATTTTGGAATCATAAAAATGTATATAACATATTCAAAAGTATTTTAACTACGAAAAAGTAACATACAAAATGGTATGGATTCTTACCTGAGAAGGAACACTTTTTGGTGGCTCTATGCGTATAGAAGGATCCCACTCTCCTGGAGGTAGGACAGTTACTTGATCTAAAAATTCATCAATTCCAGATAAGAGGTCATTTCTGTCTTTTGCTTTATAGGCTACATCATGAAAAATCTACAGAAAAAAAATTGAACAAAAGTATTTTAAAGTTGAAAGAAAAATTCTACACATAGTAAATCTACCTTAGGTATGATAAATACGTCTAACACCTGATTACAAAGCTCTGCCCCAAAGAAAGACAGAAGTCCTGGTCAATTTGGCCCTGCTCAGTGAAAAGGTTCAAAAATGGAAGAGAGAAATTATGGAGAAAAAAACAGGAAGGGGGAAAAGGCGAAATCCTAAGCAAAACCTAAAGAAATTATATCCTGAAGTCCAGGATGGAGAAATTTCAAAATTTCCAGAAGGTGGTCAATAATTTCAAATGTTGAGGGGAAAATAAAATACCAAAAAGCATTTACTTGGTCTTGACAGAAAGTTCTTAAAGATATCACCATAGCCAAATTGTCAAAGAGGGAATAAAATAAAATAGTACAGACAGCAAGGACAATTTTGTAAACTTTACCATGAACAACTACAACAAAAACTAAATTATGTTTCACAACCAGTGTCCACTTGAAAAGGATCTGAAATTCCACTTCTAGGGGATTTTCTAATATGATAAACTTCATAATCAGTATCCACCTCATAGGGCATTTTAATTACCTCATCTGTCATGAGAGTGGCTATTGATCTTCCAATTTCATGATACTGTGGTGCCTTGCCTGCTGGACCCAATAACAGAAACAAAAACCTAAAGAAACATTAAAATACACAAACTTAAATATAAACAACATATACACTAAGATCTAGGCAATCGTAAAGCAATCACTCAAATGTAAACACAGAAACAACATTTAGACTTCTTCTCTACCCCCTATACCAATCACTGAGAAGATGACACTCTACCCCTAGAGCAAAGCAGACCACAAAATTAAGCAAGGCATTCATAATTAACTTTCTACCACCTTACTGAGCCCCATCTTCTTTAGGGTAAAGAAGTGATTAAAGAATTGAGTGATTTACATAAGTTCTGATTTTCTTTACTCTTTTGAATTTGAGTAAACAGTTTAATCTAATCTGTATTGACAGAAAAGGTAAATTAGTAAATAAGGGAAATACCAATTCCATTAAATACTTACAATTAAGGTTTTCCTAATAAAACAGTTCATAGTATACACAAAAAAAATTTATAATCCCTCAAATATGGTCTGGATAAAGACTATTGTGGTAAATAAGGTATTATGGAAGGAGAAAGAATTCTAACGACACCACAAATTTAACATCAAACCTATTATTTTATTGTTTTAATGTATTTACAAATGACTAAAAAGTATTTAACTTACTTAGTTCTATCCTCATTTACATTACAGTAAAAATATTAATATTCACATTTACCCAAATTGAAAGTATTCATCTTCTTGTTTTATGAGAATTTATGAGATTCCATAGTGTAAAACTATGGAATTATTTTTCTTACTTACCTTAATACTACGTCACTAGTGTAACTCAGGAAAGCATACTAAAAATAGGCACATATATTCCAATCAAGTTGCAAGTAATTCTTTATCTTTTAATACTACAAAAATTATTTTTAAAATATTTTTTAAATTATTATTTACAATTAAGTTTAAATAGTCAATAGCTAACAAAATGATTATCCTTTATAACACAACTTGCTAATTCTTAGGGATATGACCCCATCTGCTTTTTACTTATGTATATTGAACAGAAAATTTTGGTCATGTCAGAACAAAGCATTTGCCTAATCCAGAGGCTTTTTATTACATGTAATCAACCGTATGAAGTAATCGTATGCTCATTTTATAAATGAAGCTTAGAAAATCTCAGACAGGTAGAACCTAACAGGTCTAAAATGGCAAGCTGTCCTCTAAACCGAAGGTCCTAAAACACCAAACCTCTTATAAAGGTATAAATGCTAAGTATCTTTTAAAAGAACACTTTCTTTTTGTTTTTTGCTTTTTCCTTCTTATTCCAGAAAAAAAGATAGCTCTTTTATTCTCTACTAGTCAAAGCATTCGATGTGGTAACAATATTAACAATTGAAATAAGCTTTTTTTTTTTTTTTTTACATAAAGCAAAATGCTCCTTTTTATCAAAAGATAAAAATCTTTAGCTTTAGGACATGCTGCTGAGGATGTTAATCAGAATGAACTCTTTACCTTGTAGGAACAGGGACCTCAGTCAACCCTGAAAGGAGAACAGCAGGAGCCAATCTCACAAATGCAATTATAGGTCTTTCCAGAAAGTCCACTTCTCCTACCAGCACATTGGATGCCTCGGCTCCCGAGGGAATTTTTCTCATAAAATTCATATCAACCTATTGACAAATAAAGAATAATTAAAAATCAAATTTGCATGGCATTTGTGTCTATATAGAGAGAAATAGGAATGAAAATCTGCTTTTAAGATTACTATTTACTAATCAAAACTGGTAATCTAATGGATGTATAAACATCAAACTTCTCACACATGTAAAGAATGGAGTAGACAAATACAAAAACAAGCAAAACACATCTATCAAACAATGACCCAATGGCTCTGTCATCATCTTTACTATTTCAGAGATCTAAATTATGAAACATACAAACTAGAGAAAATGTTCAGGGATTATAGTACTATTCATTAAAACTATTCAGGACAAAAATAGAGTTCACAAACTAACAATGATTCATGAAATTATACACAGTGCTAAAAGAATATTCCTTTCACGATTATTTTTGTTTAATCTTAGAAATGAACTGGCCCCTTTGTATTTTATATATGTTATTAGAAGTTCTTTTTATTTTAAAGAGCTCTGTGTATTCCCTGGTATTTTCACTTAGCGGGAAAAAATTATTTTTATTTTTATTTAAAACTAAAGTAAATAGCCATTATTGGTATAGATGTAGGACAGTGCTAGAAAAATCAAATTTAGTAGTCTGTGTATAATTACAAAGAAAAGGTTATAAACATAATATCAAAGTATGGGAATTTCATTTATATGCAGTTTCACACAAGTCACTAAACAACCACTTACAGGGCTATCTATTAAAAATAAAACCAGCACTTACAGCGGGCCTCTTGAGTCCCACACCCAGTGTGCCACAACTACAGTGCCAGGAGGCAGACTCCTGCCCAACAGGAGACAAGGAGGTGTACACAAGGACAGGCCAAGTAAAAAAAAAAGTAAAACTGTGACAGAGGAACAAAAAAAAAAAAAAAAAAACCCCGGCATCTGCCATGTCTAGAGGAGATCTATAACATAAATTATATTTATCCATTTAGCAAGAATAAACTACAGTATAGTCACTGAAAACTTTCACTCATCTGAAATAACAGAAGTACCAGTAAAAATATGATCAAGTTAGAATAGAAGAATTAAAAATACTTTTATAAGTTTACAGCAAGAAACTCAAGCAAAGCTATAACGCAAGTCATTTTACATTCCTTTTTTGCAAAATGTGATTTTATAGATTTTATACCATAAAAGGCTTAAGAGAAATGAATCTTACTTGAAATAGTCACACTGAATTAAAAAATCTTAAACCAGATACAACAACGTTAAAATAGTATCTTAAGACAAACTAATACTATTCAAAAAATTATAGGAGCCACACAGAATTAATTATTCAGAAGTAGGCCTCATGAAGTATGCTTTGAATTAAACTACAATTTGAACTTAGAGGTGTTTTTTGCCCAGTTCCTTTGAAATTTTGAAGTTTTCTATTTCTACCTCACCTAAATATTCATCTAACAAAAATAAAAAAAATCATAGTTGAGACAGGGGACCCATGCCTTTACCTACCCATGGGGAAACACTGATATGTTTCCCAGGGACATTCCAGAAAGTACTGACACCATAAGACAGTAATTCTGGGATCTTATTACAGCCAAGAAAGGGCTGATCCCACCAGTGCTGTAACATCATGCCCAGAATTAATCTTTCTGGTGGTAGTAGCTCCAGAACAAATGACTGTAATTCAAAAGGTCCTGAAGTTTCATGTTATCTATGGGTAGGTATAGACCACTATAATTCACATATTCTTTTGTCAAAATTCCTGAAACTAGTAAGACATAAAGATATTCAAATGCTTTTAGACTATTAACTTTCTCGTAATTTCTGACCTTAAATTACATATTATGAGCATCACAGGCAGGCTGGTAAGCACAATCTATTAAAAAATTATTGTAATCAATGCCAATAAAGTCACATTGCTAGTGATTCTCTCAGTAAGAATGATTATGACAATTTACAGGGAAGGACAAAATTACCTTGCTGAAGTCAACAGTACTATTCTCTCTGCTTCCTCCACCTCCATTACCTTTAATTTCTCCACTTTTATTATTGTCCAAGTTTCCAGGGGCAGACTGTGGAGAGGCCAAAATACCTGTATTAAGAACCAAAAAATTCCAAATTAGTAAAAAGAAAATTCACTTTGTAAACTGACTCTGTTCATATCCTGAAAGTGATAATTTATTAAAAGCAAATGTGCAAGGTTAAAAAACCAAAAGTGCCAGGTGTTAGTATCATACCAGCAAGACAAGAATAACATTTTAAGCAGTAATTAAGCTGTATATTTTAACATTTAATATAATTGGGATTTACAAAACAGTGGCCTTTTGCAAAAGGAAGAAAAAAAGTGACTAGGTGAGGATCACAGAAGCTGGAAGTCCTGAGTCTGATTACACCACTACAAATACTTAGGGAATGCACTCTTGGTGTATCTAAAACACATGCAAACTGCACAGCTTAATGATGCCAAACTACACTTGGCATACTTACTTCAGTAACAATATTTATTTTCTGATAAACTCTAAATGCAACTCAGAAAAATCCAAGAACTACATCAACTATAAGTTAAAGTTATCATAATGATTTCCTCAAGAATTTCATTTCTCTTGGCTAGTATTTATGTGCTGCCTACTGCCATTATTCCTAAGTACAACTTGAAAACATAATAGCAATGTTTTTATAATATAAATACAAAGAGTAAGAGTTTTATAATCAAACACATCTGTGTTGAAATAAGTACGCTCTCTGCCACTTCATAGCCATGTGACTTTAATTGACTCAATCTAAAAGATTCAGACAGACCTATAAAATTAGTTTGGATTACAAATGATAGATGTGTGTTCAATTGTTAGCATGCTCATTTGAAGGGACATTCAGCAGCAACAGTAAAACAACAATAAAATGACCTAAAATAACCTGCAGCCTGTGACCAATTGTTACCACTATGATCTTTGCAAAAAGTTCAAATCTCAGTATTTATAAAGTACATGTAACAATATTTATAAAGTTACATGTAATACAGATTTCTACCATTAAATGTATGTCACTTTTTTCAGAACACCCAGGATTTTCAAGTTCAAGAATATAGATTACTATTGCCCCAAACACTGAGCACAAGAGAAAAGGTGCCAGGCTGACCTACAACAGACTTGACTTGTAGTTTTAACTCTGCCACTCACAACAGTCTAGCTACCCACAGAAATTCAATTTAGCAGTTTGTGACTAAATCCTCTAAATTTTAAATTTAATATTAGTAAAGTTCCTGATTTTTAAGCATAGCAGATATATCTGATGCATCAGAGGGTATTTTCATTTTTCTAGAACACACTGTAACTAATAATTGTAACTAAATCATTGGGGTTTACTGCTTAAACTCAATGACCGAAGACCTTTGTGATATCCCCTTTTTTTTACTAAATACCTATTAACAGGATGTTACCATAACCCAAAAACCTAAGTATAAATAGCATATATAAACTATTGGGGCACCTGGCTTAACACAGTCAATGGAGCTTGCAACTCCTGATCTTGGGAGTTGTGGGTTTGAGCTCCACACTGAGTATAGAGATTACTTAAAAATAAAATCTTTAAAAAAAAAAAAAAGAGAAAAAGCATATGCTAACAATTTAGCTATGTGTTCTGGAAGTGTTAAACAATTCTGAAATAAAAACTATGTGCTAAAACTTATCTCATTTCTCACCACCTTAGCTTAGCAGAGCAATTATATGATTCCTCTTCTTTGACCTTTGTCCCTAAACTTCCAAAATAGAGTCTATTCCTTTATTAAAATACATGCCTAAGTAGGAAAAAAAGAAAAGGCTAACCAGTATTTTTCAGTGGCTTTCATCGACTTCCACATAAGAAAATGAAGACTATTATTAATACCTTGGTGTCAACTGCAAGTGACCATCAATACACATACTTCCAATTACTAAATGTATTCAATCCACAGATGTATGATCAAAAAAATACATATGTAATTTCCCAGAATAGCCTCAAGTCATCAGATTTTGAAGAGACGGGTAGAATGAAGACTAAGGTGGAAATGTAAGGATAAAGTGGAATGGGAAGAAGAAATGATGTGGAATTCAATACTGATAAAGCTAGAATATGATCTGAAGTCATCTGGCTAACCTGGTCATCTTAAACCTAACAGAACTGGCCTGCAGGTACACATTAAGAGTTTTTCACCATTATCTTCTCTATGTAGTCCTTCCCAATCTCAGCTAAAGGAAAGCTGATTTCTTAATCAGTAAAGAACATCTCCCTGCTTGTACAATAAATTCCTGGTGCTCATAATTAAATGAGTAAATTCCCCAAAATTAAAACTATCATTAGCACAGATAACTCAGACTGTACTTCTTTAAGAGAAAATAATGTATGCATATATAAAATCAACACTGAGATTTAAAAAATCATACTTTGGTAAATCTATTATTTTTGCCCTTAAATTTTTCTCACAATAGCATATCTAACTACAGAAAGATAAATCAAATATACCAGAGTCTTCTGCCACTAATGGTTTGAAAATCGAAGTAGTTGAAGCAGTAGGGCTCAAACAGAAGATTGTGTTGGGATATATGTATCCCATGGTAACATGTAGGGACATTTTTGACTGTTACAACTAGGGAGTGCTACTGGCAGCTAGTGAACAGAGGCCAGGGATGCTGTCAAACATCCTACTATGCACAGGATAGCCCCTATGACAAAGACCTGTCCAGCCCAAACTGTCAATAGGGACAAGGTTAAAAAACATGGAATCAGAACAGAGCTATCAATACTAAAAATATGCTTAACTCTTTTATTGTAATTACTCCCCAAAACATAATAGGAAACACTACTTTTTTTACTATGAGTTTGCACAAATCATGATCCTATGACATAAAATATAGTTTCTGCAAAATGATGCTAAGCCCACTTTCCTCCTATAACATAACATCAGACTTCAAGGAAAGTGAACTACGATTTCTAAGTGCTTTAAGCACTAGGTAATTAAACCAGAGAATAATATACAGTTGTTCCTGTTCTTTTAATTATATACCTTCTATAGATGTCTTCTTAAACAATAATTAAGGGCCTTTTCTTCTCTTTAGAAATTCCCTCTCTTCCCTATTCTAATTTCTTTTCTTTAAATCTCATGTCATACTTATGCAGAGCAGAAAAAAAGCTTAATACTATTCTTCAATTTTCAGATAATTGCTACCTTTATCCCCTTAACAACATGGCCTAACAAGCTACTGTGATCCCGTGTGTCCCCTCCTATTTTCTATATAAAATCTATAATCCCTCATAAAAGCTGGAGAATGAGAAATGTTCAGTATTACTGCTAGATAGAAGTAAAAACAAATGCAAGGAATTAACTTTAAAATCACTTTTGTTCAATGAAAAATAGTAAGTCTTAATGGTTCTTTTTAATTTAGACTGTTAATTACTTCTGAATAAATAATTCTAGAGTATTTCTTTCTTTTTGTTTGGTTACCACATTACTAAACTACATATTTTCCATGAGGTACTAAAATCTACAATGAAATATTATACTGTGGATTTTGCTGTAGGTAAATCTGCTCAATTCCTTGCTCTGGTCATTTATGGTATGATCTTAGTATCTTTAAGTCTTAGTTTTCTTCATTTGTAAAATAGAGATAACATGAACTTCATCAAATAGTTAGAATTATAAATATATTTGAAAAGTAATACCACTGTGTATGGAACACACTATAATAAAACAACGGTAGCTAGAACTATGGTCCTAATTAATGTTATAATGATTTAGCTACCATATTTCCATTTTTTGCTTCTAAAAGTATATATATATATTTTTGGCAACTACAATGAGCCTTGATCAAATATACTTGGTATGTTTGGAGAAATTCAATACAGAGAAGGAGAAGTCTGTCATATAGTGGTAGGATCACGAGGATTTTGTCAGAGAACACAGATGGTCCTTATTAGTTGTATGATCCAGGGGGAAGTTACCTAACTTTTCTGATTTGTAGAGTCTGAGTCTCTGAAAATGGGTGTATCCACCTAACTTTTTATACACATTAAATAATAGGCTAATACAATAAACCTACTCTACCACTAAGTGTTACATGTTATCAGTATTATGAAAAAATGTAATAATACTTATGTGATTAAAACCACTAGCTAGCATTTATATGCCACACTGACACTTAGCTGTCAGTAAAAAGCAGTCACTAAAGAATACTCCTTTATATGCATTGGGTGGAAAGATAAACATGTTTAAAGGTACATATAATTACTATATTACAAAGAGCCAGAATTGTCATAATATATAACCCTTAGATAAATTATAAATCTTTTATCCATTACGAAATAATTTTTCTAATTCACAGACAAAAATATACATCCTAGCCACACCTCTAGGATCTCTGGTCCTGAAAAGTTCAATGTCAATTTGGAGTAAAGGTAAAAATGGCACTAAACAGAAAACAACTAAAGTCTACTCCAAAACATAATACTAGTCTTAAAATAATGATTCCAGATAGCCATTAGAGAACTTTGATCTTCTCAGAGACAATAGGAGGAAAAGAACATTCGATCCTATTTGTGTAGGAAGGTAAAAATACACTGCATTCTTTGCACAAAAACACCAAATAGTATCTAAGGACACATCACCTCATTGTAATTTATGTCCAATGTCTGTGTTCATTCACACTATGAAAGAAATGTACAAGAAGAAAAGCCACCAGTTTCTAAAAATTGTGGTAAATTAGAAGATTACTTATAAAAATTTCTACTACATCTTTCTGAACTGTAAAAATGCCTTGACCCAGGAAATCCCAGTGAAAATTTTTGAAAGGGCTTTAAATTATGTGTAGTCCTCTTTGTAATCTTTTTATAACTTAAAAATGTTTAATACTTCTGTTCTTTTCTACAATATACTATAAAGAAAAAAAAAAAAGACATGCAGAAGTCAAAACAAATTATAAGCATTATCTCCATATGCTGCTAAAGCTCTGTGCTGAAAGGCATTCCAAGTGCAAGTGATCCAGAGGCAGAAAGCACCACACATGGAGATTCTGAATAGTTGCCTGGAGTCATGTCAACATTTTCCTCATTCTTCTCCTCCTGGCCTTTCAATGCTTCTAAGTCTTCCTCGGGCGGATGAATTACTACTGTGGGGATACCATCACTGGCAGGTGAAACCAGTAGCTCTGGGACCTGAAGCTGACTCTGTTGGGAACTTCTGGAGGTCAGGCGACTGACGCTAGGGCTGGAAGGAGGGCTGCTTTGAGGGGTGGGTAGTGGGGTTGTACACCTCGAGCCTGCAGGGCTTCCAGCTCTTGAAGAAGGAAGAAGATGACTGAGAAGAAGAGATAAAGGCGATTCTCCTCTCAATGAAAGGTTTGAGGCAGACAGGCCTGTTCGCAAAGAGTGGCGGGAGGCTGAAAGGCCTTCCCCTGAGATAAAACAAATAAATGAAAAATGATAAAGTTCACTGAAGAAGGCAAATAGACACACACACCAAAATCAATTTACAATGTAATCTGCAAGCTGTAAGCCCAAAATTTCAAATTCATGCTATCAGAGTTAGCATGGCAATCAGTTTTTTAAATGTTAGAAAGGCACTGAAAAGTTGCTTAAATTATACTTAGTTCCCTGGAAGTGTATCCAAAAACAAAACAAAAAATAAAAAACAATGTGAATGATAGATGGTGCAGGGCAATATTCTGTTAGTAATTAGAATGTCCAATAATGTGGCTTTAAAAAAAAAGTATCAACGCAAAGTTGAAAAATGATAAACAGCAATTGAGAATGTAATAATAAAAATAATTTAAGAAATAAAACCCTACACAAAACTTAGAAGCACTGATAGTTTATACTTAGGGTATCTTTCCTACACTGTACCAAACTGCTATAGATAATTCTCTCACACAAGATAAGTTCACATCATCTAATAATTCCTAACTTAAAACTAGTATCAAATCTTTATATTAGTCAGTAGAACATCACCTTCTGGTAGTGCTCTTAAGTAAAATTTAAAACATAATGCAAGTTTTAGGAATTTTTTCAAAAGAAAAACATACAGTCAATTTGAAAGGTTATTCTTCAGCTCTCTAAAGATATTAATAAACATCCTAAAATATGCATCCATTTCTAATACAGCAGATAAAATTAAACAAATACATACAATCTAATTTAGCTAGGTAATAAAGTATTTCTCCCCAACAATGGCAATAACGAAGTAAGTCTAGCACGTATCAAAAGGCCATGTCTATCTACATTTCAAACACCTGGTATTCTAAGAAGTATAGCTTAGTGGAACATTGAGTTTAGGAAAAATATGAGAACTATGACAATCAATCCCACATGATCTAAGTTATCAAAGCCACATGCTCAACAGATCCCAGAAATATTAAAAAGATGAACCTTTAATCCATAAACCACCATCATTTTTAGTTAAAAAAAAAAATCTATATGCAGAAAAAAAAACTGTTAAATTACAACAATAATACAACAAAATAACATGCCCATGCTAAAATGACATTTAAAGGAAAACAGCCATTGTCTTATAATTAAAAGGAAGCAAATGACAATCAGGGAATAATCAGGAACCCCTCCATATGAAAAATGAAGATTTAACAGGGTCTGAGTAAGTGAACTCATTTCATGCAAGTTGAGAATATAAAATACATGAAAGATGAAAAAGATGTAAAATGTGACACTGGCTTGATTCTAAATTGAACTTAGGTCCATAAGAGATTTCTTTTATTCTTAAGGTTACTTAAATATACAAAGGCCTCATTTTAAACAGTTTACAAAGTTTTAATGGTCAAATGCTCAGAAGAAAACAGACCTAAGTATGTC
The DNA here is from genome assembly GCF_018345385.1 of Vulpes lagopus. Lineage (NCBI taxonomy): Eukaryota > Metazoa > Chordata > Mammalia > Carnivora > Canidae > Vulpes > Vulpes lagopus. The sequence continues at coordinate 17,376,948 of NC_054842.1, read as the reverse complement.
ACTCGGGCTGCAAAAGATGATTACTGTTGACTTTAGATATATTAAACTACATCCCATCACCAATGGCTGTTTGTAGAATACTTAAAAGCCAATATATGCAGGAGCAGAAAAGATGAGAAGAAAGACATTGTGGCCCATCATCCACTCCTCTTCACTTTAATCCTTTTAAGCCTTGAGTAATGGTATCGGCTAGAGGCAAGAAGAACCCTCATAGGCAACTCCAACCGTCTGTACCTAGGTTTTGGAGTCACTATCAACAGAGCTCTCCTCGAGAGCCAAAACAGAACCCCCAGTGATGTATTCTTCTGCTTTAAAAAGAGAAAAGGCAAAAATTCCAGGTGTGCCAGTTTTAAAAGAGTGACAGAGGTAAATGACTACAAAAACACCATATCCCCACATAAACCAGTGCGTCCCACATAATCCATTGCCAGATCGTGAGAGTAGAGAGCAAGAAAATGTGGGTCTGTGCCATTCTCAATGGTTTGGAAGACATCAAGAAGGTCATCTCTAACTTAAGAACAAACCATCCATAAAAATCTTACACAAAGTATATAAAGGGAAGTCAAATCATTAAACCAACCCCAAAACACTTATTTATGTTCAGCAATAGGTATATTCTGGAAACAAACAAAAAAATCACTATGAAAAATCTAATACAATTAAGGTTCAAAGCCAAGAATTAAAATTTTTAAAAAGATTGAATTTAGAGATCATAATTTATGCCTCCTTAATCAATTATTCAAGTACTCTTGAGAAAAAAAAAGCGAGAAGATGTAATTCAGGATTGGCTATAGTGATAGTGTTTAAATACTTAAACGTGCCATTATAACAGAGAATACTTAACTTTTCCATCTAAATGATTTCTACAGATTAAATGTCATGTTGTAAAGAATGATATTATAGAAATGGTATTTTTAAAATACAATAACACTATTATTTAAAAAAAAGAGTAAAAGAGATAATAAAATGACCTATAGAATTATCTGGAAAAAATATCTTTCTTCCCCCAAATGCTAATTATAGTAGAATGGAATGCTGTTAGAGTGGAAGTGTTAGCAAAATTGGATGCCACAACTGATCTCACCATTCCTTTCAAGCAAGTGAGGGTCAGAATGTTTCTTGCCTATATCTGCAAAAGATCGAACAAGGGGAATCCGACTGGTGAATCTTTTCTCATTCTGATGATGATGTCTCTTCAGAAGAGCTTCTCTGACATTCTCTCTTATGGACTCATCCAATTGGCCAGAGGCTATCATGTTGTCTAATACCATATCTATTGAAAGAAAAATAAGTAACAGCTGTTTTTATTAAATAAACTAATACTTGGATGACTATAACATAAACAATAAACTGTACGTGAAACCCTACCAAAAAATATATATATCTTTAATAGTTCTCTAGAAAATACTGTTCTCTTGTGATATTGAATAATGTATAGATAAAGATAAATATGTGCTGAAGGGGAAGTGGGGTGAAATGTGGTAACTGGGAGATGGGCATCAAGGAGGGCACATAATGGAAGGAGCACTGGGTGTTATATGCAACTGATAAATCACTAAATTCTACCCCTGAAAGTAATAAGACACTATATGTTAATTAACTTGAATTTAATTTTTTAAAAAAAGAGAGAAAGAAAAGATAAATATGAACATTATCTAAGAAAAATAGGGGATCCCTGGGTGGCGCAGCGGTTTGGCGCCTGCCTTTAGCCCAGGGCGCGATCCTGGAGACCCGGGATCGAATCCCAGGTGGGGCTCCCGGTGCAAGGAGCCTGCTTCTCCCTCTGCCTGTGTCTCTGCCTCTGCCTCTCTCTCTCTCTCTCTCTCTCTCTCTCTCTGTGTGACTATCATAAATAAATAAAAATTTAAAAAAAGAAAAATAAACAATGTAAACCAAATAAACATGTAACCATGGAGACACTTTTTATTAAGTATTGTTATTTATAAAGAGGTCACTGTATAGTTGAAAGTGCTTTCCTGTATGGACACTATAAATTCTATTAAACTGAATATTCAATAATAGTCGCTTCCTAAGTGACTAAAATACCTAAGTGAAGGTATTTTATTGCTTCACTTCATATTTTTTGTCAAAACTATAGGTGAGTATTGGACTCTTTCATTCAGTAATTAACAATTTACTGAGTATCTATTAGATGTTAGGAATATAGCATTTAACTAAGTGGATCAAGTTTCTGCTCTCAGTCTTCCAGAGGTGGAAAAACCAATGAGCAAATAAAAAGATAAGTCAAATAGAATAAATTCTAGGAAGATGAATATATCAGCTGTGAAGGGGAGTATGGGGAATGGAGAGACTGAGGTAATGCCATATGGTACATTATATAGCGACTGGACTATTTTTAACCTGTAAAATATATTATAAAGTTTAAAAGTTTAAAACAGTGCCTGCTAAAGTGAGATAAGAGTCAAGCTTTCAAACCTATTAGATTCCTCTGAGAGAAAACTGGAATCAACCTAACAGGTAAACTGTAACATTAACACAACTACTCACTACCATACAAATGGACAGTGGATGAGAAGACATTATAAATATTTAAAATATTACATTGTATTATGTGCTAAATGCAAAGCCAAAGTAAATGTCTCCTAGCACCATTCAAGAATCTGTATACACAAGGAACTGACTTTCATATGAGATCCATACCTGTCTATACTCCCTAGACATTTTTTCCTTCTCTTCCTCCTCCTTAGAATACTTTTTTCCTGTACCACCTGCTTCTTGTTCTCATGTGTTCAAACTCTATAAATAAGTAGTAAATAAGTAGTACATTTAATGTCCTTGTGGATCTTCCCCAGATACCTGGGTCCAAAAACTGAAGAAACAAAAAGCTCTTTTCTCTTTATTTCCAGAAACAGACTGCATATACTGCTTATGGCACTAGTCACTTTCTTTTTGGTACTGTAGCCATACCTGTCTAACTTAATCTCTGAGACTCTGAACTTATTAAAGACAAAATGGGTTATTTCTCTGTACTCCTCATACTGTCCTGCACATGATAGAAGTTCAATACAGAGCTATTAAATCAATGGTCTGAAATACGACCTCATTTTCCTAATGTAAATAGCTCTAATTTCAGTACAAATTACATATAAAAAAAAAAAGTCAAACTGCTATAACCTGCTATTTCATCTAGAGTACTTGCTCTCATGTCCAGCATCACTGTTCCATTTAGGATGCAACTTCTTAGTTCAAAAAGACTGTGCAAAGAGAGAGTTGCCACGTAAGGTTTACTCCATCGGTCACCACCATCTTCAACATCCTCTTCAAATTTCAGCCATCTGAGATGTGCAACACATAGAAATATTTTGTAAATAATGAAGATTTCATTTGCTTATTTTAATGTGATAAACATGCACTTGTTCTTTTAAAGAGAAATAAAGAGTACCACCACCAACACAAAATTTGGCTACAAACACATTTACAAATCAAGCTAATGGTACACAGTTTCTAGACTCATGAGGTATTACAAAATAAGTATACAGTTCCTCTTTCTATTCTGGCTATCACAATAATAAGTCTACAAAGACACACTATGGAACTTCTGTAGTTTCCACTGCTAATCTTCTTTTAAACTGAAAATATGCAGCAGACCCTTGACTTTTGAAATTTAAGTCTCTAATTAAAGATGTGAAAATGTACAATTAACATAATTCTTTCAATGATACTTTAAAGTGGATGGGCTTAACTTAAGAAAACAAATTTTGATGATAAGGAGATAAGCTAAAGCTATAGCTTCCAGACAAGAGGAAATTCTCTTGTCTTATACACACCCCATAGCTTATAGTTTATTATATTTACAATATAAGAAAAAAATCAAGAGGAGCCAACTAAATGCTTAGACTCAATATTATTACCTGGCAGTTTCTTTCCATTCATACTCTTCTCCATCTCTGTAGCACAGTTCATCCATTTCCGTAAAGAGGTCATGCGGAATGTGTTCTTCATCATCATCTTCAGTACCAAGAATGAACTGAACTCTCTGGGATGGTGTGTCTTGACAAAAGAATTTAAATACATTAAAAAATTGTCGTAATTCATTCAAAGATAAACTCAATCTCAAAGTGAGATGCTTTTGCTTTAAGTAAATATACTCCACTAAAACTCTTTTATTAAAATACTATATAAATCTGGAAAGAAACAAGGACTAACAATCAGAAACAAGGAATATTGCAGAGAGATAACCTCCACAGACAAAAAAGAAAAACTGTATGTTAAAAATAAACAAGTCGGGGTGCCTGGCTGGCTCAGTTAGTAGAGCATGTGACTTCTTGATCTCGGAGTTATAAATCTGAGCCTTATATTGGGTGCAGAGATTATTTAAAATCTTAAAATAAATGAATGAATGAATGAAACTAATCTTATAACTAAGTGATGTAAAAACAAATAACAAAAAGCAACATCCAAAAACATGGAACACTATACTCAAGACTTTTTTTAAACTAAAAATATAAGAAATGTTAGACAAAATTTTCAAAAAATTTAAATATATAATTAAGATGTAGCTAACTTCAAAAGTGAAAAAAGAAAATCTCTAAGTTCCAAAAAATGATGAAAAAAGCAAAGCTGGGGTATACAGAAACTGGTTTTTCATACTATCATAGAGAAGCAAAACTGTCAGTTAAGTTAGGCAAAAGAAGTCACTGTTATGAAACAGATACCCCATTCATGGCATCTGAATTTAAACTACCTACACAGTACAGGGTCCCTAAAAAATTAGTATAAATTCTAGTCCAGGACAGTTGAAAGTCCTAGGACAAGCAAACAACCACAAGCGTCAATTGAAAACAAAATCAAATCCTGCTGAATATGAGATAGGAAGTCAAACTCAAAATTTACAGTGAACAAACTTGCAGGCACTTGCAGATGCAACCAACACAGATTAAAGAGTACACTAGAATGATTAATAAAGGAAAAAACAGATCTGAGGAAATCAGAGTGCATCAATGATAAATAAGAAGATGGAAAACTAAAGGTTCAGAGATGTAGAGAACAGAATAAGAAAATCGAATAGGAAAAACTCTAGAAAGAAGAAAATATAGAATAAGGGCAAAAGCAATAAAAAGCATATTTGAAAATTTTTCCAGTATGTATGTCATCTGGGTCTTTATATTAAAGGGCTATCCTGAGACCCAAATAGGACAAACTAAAACATACGACTGAACTGCCTGATGTTTCAAACCTTTCAACTTTTAGATCTTACAAATCTTTTGTCAGACCTCCAAGCAATATTTTTGGTGCTACTGTAAGTGGCATTTCTTATTTATTTTTTATATTTTTTAAAGATTTTTTATTTATTCATTCATGAGAGACAGAGAGAGAGAGAAAGGCAGAGACACAGGCAGAGGGAGAAGCAGGCTCCATGCAGGGAGCCCAACGCGGGACTCGATCCTGGGTCTCCAGGATCAGGCCCTGGGCTGAAGGCAGGTGCCAAACCGCTGAGCCACCCAGGGATCCCCTATTTCAATTTCTGATTGTTCATTGCTACTACAGAACTATATAGAAATGTAATTAATTGTGTATCCTGCAACCTTGTTAAAACATACTTAGTTCTGTAATTTCATAGACTGCTTGGGATTTACTAGATACATGATCCTGTATCTGTAAATAAAGACAATTTTACTTCTTCCATCATAATCTGTATGTCTTTAACATCTTTCTTGCCTTATTACCCAAGCTGGGTGCTCCAATACCATGTTCTATAGAAGTGGCAGAGAATAACCTTGCCTTTCTCCAAACCGTAAGAAGAAAGCATTCCATCTTTTAGCACTGTGATGTTGAAAAACTTTTTTTGTAGATGCTGTATATTGGACAGAGGAAGTTTTCTTTTATTCTTTTCTTTCTGAGAACTTTGTCATAAATGGTGGTGGAATTTTGTCAAGGGCTTTTTCTGCACCTATGGAGATAATTATATGGACTTTCTCCTTTATAGTGTGAATGTGTTTATATTGATAGTTAAATTTTACACCAACCCTACTTGTCCACATAGTATTTTCCACATGGTATTAATTTCCTGATTGCTGCTCTAACAAATTACCACAAAATTGGTGGCTTAAACACAAATTTATTCTTATATAGTTCTGGAGACCAAAAGTCCAAAATTTGTCTTATAGTGTTAAAATCATTGGCTTGGCTCCTCCTGCAGGCTCTAGGAAAAATCCATTTCCTTATCTTTTCTAGCTTCTGGAAGCTGCCTATATTCTTTGGGTCTGAATCTCTCTGCCTTACTACAACTACTTGCTTCTGTTGTCACAACTACTTCCTCTCATTTTCTGACTCCCCCTTACTAAGGGACCCATCATTACAACTGGCCTACTTGCATGATCCACTGTAACTTCCCCAACTCAAAATCCTTAGTCACACCTGTTAATTCAAATTTGCTATAAGGTTAACATTCACAGGTTCTGGGCATTAGGAAGATGGACATCTTGGGAGCCATTATTCTGCCTATTACAGTCATGATATGGTATCCTTTTTAGATATTGCAGGATAAAATATGTTTTTAGTTAAGAATTTCTGAATCTGGGCAGCCCGGGTGGCTCAGCAGTTTAGCGCCGCCTTCAGTCCAGGGCCTGATCCTGGAGACCCGGGATGGAGTCCCATGTCAAGCTCCCTGCATGGAGCCTGCTTCTCTCTCTGCCTGTGTCTCTGCCTCTCTCTCTCTCTGTCTCTCATGAATAAATAAATAAAATCTTAAAAAAAAAGAAAAAAACATGTTGCTCTAACCTCTGAAACTAATAATACACCACATGCTAATGAATTAAATTTACATAAAATAAAAAATAATTTTAAAAAGGAATTCTTGAATCTACGTCATGAGAAATATTTAGTCTGTAGTTTTATGTTCTTGTAATATCTATATCTAGTTTTGGTATCAAGGTAATGTTGGATTTATAAAAATGAATTGGGAAGTATTCCTTCAACTTCAGTTTTCTGGTAGCCTGTGCAATTTCTTCCTTATATGTTTGAATGCACCCATGATGCCATTTGGAAGTAAATTTTCATTGTAGGAATGTTTTAGACTACAAATTTAATTTCTTTATACACAAAGTGTAATTCAGGTTATCAATTTTTTTTCATAGTTTGTATTCTTAAGGAATTTCCCCATTTCATCTAAATAATCAATTTTGTTGGCATAAAATCACTCATAATACTCTCTCTTCTGTCTTTTAATACCTGTAGAACCTGTACTGAAATTTTCTGATGCTGGTAATTTACGTTTTTTTTTTTTCCTCCCTAATCACTCTGGCTATATAAGTTTGTCAATTTTAATGATCTTTGCAAAGAATCAGATTTCAGTCGAACTGATTTTTGCTATTGCTTTCCTGGTTTTTATCTTACTCATTTCTACATTAGTTTCCTTTCTTTTCCTTACTTTGGTTTAATTTCTTCCATGTTTTCTCTTAGATTCTTAAGTTAAAAATTTTAATAATTGATTTTAGATCTTTCTTCTTTTCCAATATAAGGATTAAGTGCTACCAATATTCCTCTGTGCACTGCTTTAGCTGTCTCTAAAAAATTTATAATTATTGGTGTCCTAACTTTGCAAAGAACCATGCTAAAGGAACCTGTACACCTGAAGCATGTCCTCACTTTGCAAGATTCTATCTCAATCATTACCAGTACTGTGTTTCTATTTTTAGGAGTTCAAAATACTTCCTAATTTCTGTTGTGACTGCTTCTTTATTAACCCATTTGTTATTAAGAAGCATCTTGTTTTATTTCCAAAAATCTGGGGATTTTTCTTTGTAGTTTAATTCTATTGTGGTCTGAGAATATACTTTCAATCTTTTAATTTATATTAAAACTCATTTATTGACTAGAATACAATCTATCTTGGGAAATATTCCATTTACACTCATAAAAAATTTGTTTTCTGGGACACCTGGGTGGCTCAAAGGCAGTTGAGCGTTTGCCTTTGGCTCAGGGCATGATCCCCATCCTGGGATCGAGTCTGCCATCGGGCTCCCTGTGAGGAGCCTGCTTCTCCCTCTGCCTGTGTCTCTGCCTTTCTGTGTGTCTCTCACCAATAAATAAAATCTTTAAAAAAACACCTGTTTTCTGCTGCTGTTGGGTGGAAGGCTCAATGAATGCAAATATCAATGTTATGCCAGTCAGCTATATCCTTATTGATTTTTTTAACTTGTTTTATCTGTTACTAAGAAAAGAGAGCTGAAATCTGTAACTTTTAAAAATTTATCCAACAACTAACTGTAAGCTTATCTCTCTCTTCAATTTTATCAGTCTGCTTCATGTATTTTAAAGCTGTTATTACATGCATATTTAATTAGCATTGTTATATCCTGGTTTCAGCAATTTAATTTTTAGGTGCCTTTGTGTGATTATCTTCATGTTTCCTCTTGGGTTTTGCTAAGCTCCTTGAACATGTTCAGTTTTCATTAAATTTAAAATTTTTCGGGATGCCTGGGTGGTTCAGTGGTTGGTCACCTGCCTTCAGCTCTGGTCGTGATCCTGGGATCCAGGATCAAATCCCACATCAGGCATGGAGCCTGCTTCTCCCTCTGTGTCTCTGCCTCTCTTTCTCTCTGTGTCTCTCATGAATAAATAAAATCTTAAAAAAAAAAAAAAAAGAAAGTGGGGACAAGAAAAAGAAAGAGACATCCTTCATAGCAATTTCTTAGATACATATTGGCAGTTAAAACCAAAATGAGGGATCCCTGGGTGGCGCAGCGGTTTGGCGCCTGCCTTTGGCCCAGGGCGCGATCCTGGAGACCCGGGATCGAATCCCACATCGGGCTCCCGGTGCATGGAGCCTGCTTCTCCCTCTGCCTGTGTCTCTGCCTCTCTCTCTTTCTCTCTGTATGACTATCATAAATAAATAAATAAATAAATTTAAAAAAAAAAAAAAAAAAACCAAAATGAACAAACTTCAGTGGCATAAAACTTTTCTAAGGATATTTATTCCATTAAAAAGTCACAAATATTTCCCCCACTAAGTTCTTCAAACCACTATATTTAGATTTCACATGTCATACCTTAGCTTGAAACATCAAATCACATATCTTGCTGAACATAGTTTACTAGATAGCATTCTATAAAAACATTATGTACCTTTTTATTCACATCAATTAGAGAAGCATAATGATCCATTCAGAATAGCAGAAGATATCCTAAACTGGATGGATGCCTTATACAGGAAAACAAAATACTTTTATTTTTTAATTGTTTTTAAAAGGTTTTACTTATTTATTCATGAGAGACACAGAGAGGTAGAGAAATAGGCAGAGGGAGAGGCAGGCTCCCCACAGACAGCCTGGTACAGGATTAGATCCCAGGACCCCAGGATAACAACCTGAGTCGAAGGCAAACACTCAACCACTGAGCCACCCAGGTGCCTCAGCAAAATACTTTTAAATTACTTAATATCAAAGTCCACCAGTGATCCTTTCTGAAATTAGTACTGATTTTTCTTTTGACTTTTTGTTAACTATTCGATCTTGTAGTAGACCATGTACTACTACTTAGCACAAGTTTTTAAAAGATTCCCATCACACTGAGTCTCTCTAAGCTTAAGTGTCTCCATCTACAAAATGAAAACAATACCCATCTTTTAAATAATGCAGAGATGATAAAGATGCATTGTATATATACAATGAAATATTATTCAGCCACTAAAAAGAATGAAATCTTGCCATTTGCAATGACATAAATGGAGCCAGAGTATAATGCTAGGCAAAATAAGTCAGAGAAAGATAAATATCATATGATTTCACTCACATGTGGAATTTAAGAAACAAATAAAAACAAGGAAAGGAAAAAGAAAAGAGAGAGAAAGGCAAACTAAGAAATTCTTAACTACAGAGAACAAACTTGGTTACCATAAGGGAGGTAGGTGAAACAGAGGATGGGAATTAAGGAATGCACTTGATGTGATGAGCACCGGATGATTTATGGAATTGCTGATACACCTGAAACTAATATAACACTGTATGTTAACTAATGGGAATCAAAATAAAAACTAAAATAAATAAATAAATAAAACGCGCAGAGATGGTTAAATCAAAGAGCATATGTCAAGGGCTTAGCGGAATGCTTAGCACAGAATTGGAACTTAATATATTACCATTTTCTTATATTCGTGTTGTAGCTTTATGATACACAGGATTCCTTCCCTCTTCCTCACAAAAATGTTCCCTTAGTATAGCGCACAAGTGCCTACAAGTACAGCTCACGTAACTTTGCTAGAATGTACACACTAGGACCCATGGTGTAGAGATGGCCATGCAGGCCCATGATGTCCTAAAAAAAATAATGATGCTTTATATATCCACTAACTGTAATGTTCTATGAGCCCTCCTCAGGCTGTACATCTATTTTTTTCTGGTTCTCACCATTTGCACTTCTCAGGGCCACTTAAATCAGTACTATCAATATTTATTTTCAGATAATATTCTCTTTCCTATATGTCTTTTTTCTTTCTGATTTCCTCTATTGGCACCTCTATATTTCTCTGCATTCAAACAAAAATCCTGTCCTTTATGAAAATCATATCTAATCAGAGCACTCTTTTGTGCACAGATAACCAAGTAGTTTAACTTAGAGTATATATTTTCTTGCCAAAAAATGTGTTTAAAAATGAAAAAAAAAGTTTAATCTCATTCAGGAACCTAAAGATTCCAGATGTTTGTTCACTGCATATACAAATTATGAAATATATATATAATAGAGAAAAGAAAATAAACCACCACAAAGCTGAAGTTCAAATGTCAAGACTCAACTTTTACAAGTCCAAGGCTGGAATACAATGAAGAAAACAAAACACTTTACTTCTTTTCACTTATCCAGAATAGATCTTAATCTATAAACTAAATACCTTCCTTGGAGAAAAAGCATTATTACTTCACTTAGTATATTCTTCAAGGCTTATAATATGTCTAAATCATAGCAGACATAAAATTTAAGAAAAAATATTCCACTTTTTTAACAGATTTTCAGGAAAGAATTTGAAAGTGTCAACAAATAACTACTGTTTTCTCTTACCATAAGAAGGAGACTCCCGTCCATCTTCTTTATCTGATTCTTTATCTTTTCTTTTCCGGTGGTGATGTTTGTGTCCACGATGCCTATGACGCCGACGACTCTCTTTACTAAACGGGACATGAACACCAATATAGACAGCTCGATGACCTAGCCAAAGATATAGAAACATTACTGATTTTCCAAAAAAGAAAAAAATATCTACAAAAGTATGCCAAACTTTACCTTGATAAAAAAGAATATCCAGAACAGCAAAAAATTTGAATTGCCCAAAATACACATACCAAGCTAAGTTTGAAAAAGGTGAAACTCTTGATTTCTTGTTTCAGTTGCCAACATATTAATGCCAATAAACTAATCACACTTAAACTAAAAGAAATCTTGACCTAAAGATATACAATGAGCTAAATTTGTTTAAACATCTTCCAATACCTAGCTCTCTGCCTAGTATACAGTAGGCACTAGATAAAAAAATTGTAGAAATATCAATTTTTCTTAATTTTACCAGAAAAATCCCAAAATTAAAAATCAATTATATAGCATGGGGAGGAGGATGATGCAAATGTTCTGGAATCACAGTGGTGATGGCTGCACAGCATAGTGAATATACTTCAAAAAACTTAGAAACACTTCAAAATGGTGAAATTTGTTAATTATATCTCAGTAAGAAAAAATTTAAAAATTATAACAAAATTCAATGATACTACTATTTAATTTTAGTGAAACTATTTTCTTCTGAATACTAAAGTGGAAATTAAAGAGTTAAATTCTCATCACTGTGCACTGGGAACTACAAAGTTGTACTCCAATTAGTACTAATGGATTCTGGCACATAGCCCCAATGCACCAAAATAAATATTATAGGAGTTTCCAATTTAGAAAGAATAAACAGGAATATAAAAATCCAAGCCTTACTATTTATTTGGCTTTTACTATCAACCTTAGTATTCTCTGTTATGATTTTTCCTTTCCTTTCCCTTTAACCCTTCTTTACTATCAAAGGCCTGTTCAACTCTGAGATAAAAATAATCACTCCCTCAAACTTCATACTGAAATTTAGATATGTATAAAATACGCAAAGCTAAAGGCTCTTGGGTAACCAAGGGAAGCAAAAGAACATATCCAGGTGCTATTCTTCACATTCTAGGTTGCGCCTATTTGAGAAGTAACATGAAGTGCTAAGTGATGGATTCACTCTACATTTGAGTTGATAAAATTATTGCTAAACATTTTAACTTCCCTAGTCCTTGGAATTCACAGACTCTAACCATAAGCTTCTAGACAATTGAGGCTCCTTCTAGAATCCCTAGTAAACCTAGACTTTTAGAGTCAATTTTATGGGCTGCCCGGGTGGTTCAGCGGTTTAGCGCCACCTTCAGCCCAGGGCATGATCCTGGAGACCTGGGATCAAGTTCCACGTCGGGCTCCCTGCATGGAGCCTGCTTCTCCCTCTGCCTGTTCTCTGCCCCTCTCTGTGTCTCTCATGAATAAATAAATATAATCTTTAAAAAAATAAATAAAGTCAATTTTAAAAGTGGTTCCTTCATTTCATAAAGTGGATATGGAGAACACTTACTTGCCTCTTTCCATCTCCTTTTCAAAAGCAACAGATTAATGCCCCCATACAGTACCAGCTGTCTCAGAAGGCTTTAACTTAAAAATTTAGTTCCCAAAAAGACCCCAAAAGTCTATCAAAACATTTGCCACAAACACAACCTTAACCAAGTTTCAAAATTAACATCACCAATAAGGCACATTGATATCATATGTCCTCAGATATGACACTGAAAAGACTGCATCACTTCTGTGGTATGCTCCCCAAATATCCATAATCTCAGTCTGTTCATATGATATAACACTGACAAACCCAAACTTAGAGACATTCTACAAAGTATGTCATCACTACCTTTCCAACATGTCAAGGTCATAAAAAACAAGAAAAGAGTAAGACACTGTCATAGAGAAGACAAGACGACAACCAAATGTACTATCAGATCCTGGACTGTTCAGCTGGATCCTAGAACAGAAAACGGACATCAATAGAAAAACTGGTAAAACCTGAATAAATTTAATCAAGTTAATAGAACTGTACCAATGTTAATTTCTTCATTTTCATGAACTTATGATGGTTATGTAAAATTTAAAAATTTTAAAAAGCTAAGTGAAGGATATACGGGAACACTCTCTAGTATCTTTGCAACTCTCCCATACGATGAAAATTATTTTAATCAAAAAAAAAAAAAAAGAAAAGAAAAGAAACAAACCATTTGCGAGGACTTCTTCCTGGAAGACGCACTGACACATGATTTATTGCTCCACAATTCTTTTTTTTAATTTAATTTCAATTAGCCAATATATTAGCTTCAGTTCAATAATTTATCATTTGCATAGACTGCTCCATAATTCTACACTGAGGCTATTTATAGAACTTGAAAAGACTGATGTAACATATCCATAAAATGAACAGTTAGATGACACCTAGTGATAACTCTGGCTTATTAGTCTGGCATTCTGGTTTCCGAAAAACACTACTACCTAGGCTACTAGAAAGGAAAAAAACAAAAGAATTAACTAACTTTTTAACTGTGGTATTTTAATTTTCCAAGGTAAGTAATGGTAACCACCAATGAAATGTGAAAAGCATAGACTCTAGGGGCACCTGGACAGCTCAGTCAGTTAAATATCCAACTCCTGACTTTGGCTCAGATCATGATCTCAGCATTATGAGATCAAGCCCTGCATCAGGCTCCACGCTGAGCATGGGGCCTGTTTGAGATCCTCTCTCCCTCTACTACTGCCCCATCCCCACCTCTGTGCTCATGCTCTCTTTCTCAAAGAAAGAAAGAAAGAAAGAAAAGAAAAAGAAAAAGAAAAAGAAAAAGAAAAAGAAAAAGAAAAAAAGAAAAGAAAAAGAAAAAGAAAAAGAAAAAGAAAAGAAAAAGAAAAAGAAAAAGAAAAGAAAAAGAAAAAAAAAAGAAAAGCATGGATTCTAAAGTCTTTGTTATACCAATACTTTACACAAGGAACAATCAAGGAATATTCTATCTGCAGTTATGAGTATGGTTAGTTACATGGGTGTTTGTTGTATTATTCCTTACTGTATTAGGAAAGTGTTAAACGTTTTTCCATATGTATGCTCTACCTTATAATAACAAAAAGTTTCCGCAAATAGCAGGCAAAATTTAAAACACACTAACAAATGTTTAAGAGTAATTTATCCTGCTAAGTGTAAGTTAAACAAACTTACTTTCTAGTTCTTCTTTTTCAAACTTGGTGTTCACAGTTGAGCTGGTTTTGCCAAGATCCACAACAGCTTCTTCATCAGGACCCTAGAAAGAAATTATTCTCATTTACTCATGACATCAGTATATACTAAAAACCTACCAATGGGGCATTATTTGAAATAATCAAAACATATGTAACAGATTGCCTTCCTCTCAAAGAAGCTAACTATAAGCTTATTATAGCTAACTGCATTCTTTTTTTAAAGTATGTTTATAAGCTTTTTTTTTAATCTACAAAAGATTATACAAAAATTTCACAGTAAGAACTGAGGTGACAATTTTTAATTGTTTTCTATAGAAGTTATTAAATAAACCTGGTACATAAATTCACCTCCACAGAAAGACAATCCAGATCAGAAATTAAGAGAAAATTAGAGGTGAGGGAGACCCTTAGATATCAATACGGAATGCTTGGTTTTTCTTTGCTCTTAAGTCCTCTAATTAAAAAGAAACACTTAACTCAGCTACATTGGATTGTATTATGGTTCTACATAAAATAGTCAAAATGAGTCTACAGACTAAACATGTAGTATCACTTCCACTAGTAAATTAACCAAGAGCCAATCAACGTTATAAAAACATTTTATTTCTTTTTACAAAGGAAAAGCTATGGCAAAATTTAACCTTTAAGGAGGTTCTAACTTTAAGTTGTATAAGTCTACCTTCATAATTTTGTTCCCTTCTCCAGCTCAACAACAACAACAACAATATATATATACTTATTGTAAAATACTGCATAGAGTATTTCTAAAAGAATAAAATTTTAGCATTACCTTCTCTTCTCAACTTCTAACTTAACTTAGAAAGGACTACTAGTGTGCTCAAGATTCTGTGGACAGACAGATGAGCAAATTCCCTTTCCTCAAAAGTCTTCAATTTGAGCTGTAGCCCACTCTGAACCTATGCCCAGCATGGGTCAGCTGTAGCTGT
This sequence comes from Vulpes lagopus, assembly GCF_018345385.1. Taxonomy (NCBI): domain Eukaryota; kingdom Metazoa; phylum Chordata; class Mammalia; order Carnivora; family Canidae; genus Vulpes; species Vulpes lagopus. The sequence continues at coordinate 17,361,721 of NC_054842.1, read as the reverse complement.
GCAAGGAAACTTTGCCAACCTTTACCATTGCTAGGAGGCCCTGCACCTTACCCAACATGACTACCACAATGCATCTCAAAAGGTGCACCCAGACTGGGTGGGCAAAGAAGACATCAACACTTCCAGTTCCTCAGGATAGTATATTCCATTTTAAGACTAGAGACCAGTGTACAATGAGCTGGCAACAGTGAACAAGGACTCTGCTATGTTCAAACAAGCCATGGAGTGGGAAGACATACTGAAGGAAGACATTCAAGAGTTTGGAGAGATATATAAAGGTTCTGAGGAAGAACTGGCAGTATTATACAAGTCTATCTGAACTTCAAGAGTTTTGACAAAGATCAGCTCACACAGTCCATGGTGTATGTGTAGTACACTGAGGAACCCAGGATATGGAACCTCATTCAGCAAACCAGTCCCATCCTATAATGTCTTTGTCAAAGAATCAAAGCAAAAGATGAATGCAAGGGAAAAGATGATCCAGCAAGAGACTAAAGATCCAGAAATGACCTGGAAAGGGCTGGGGGCTTGAGGAAGAAAGAGATGGACAACCCGAAATCAGTTGTTCAAAGCAGGCAAAAGGATGGGCAACAGGAAATGGACAATGTTCTGGTTCAGATGGAATCAAAGTACTACAAACATTCCACAGCAAGAAAAGAAAGAACTTCCAAAAAAGAAAAGAAATAATCTAATTCATTTCCTTTAAAGGTCCTTATGCTGTAACTGGTAATTTTGCAGGCAACAGAGAAAACTAGAGATAAGAGAATTAATTAATAAAATAATAATAGTAACATTAATTATAACATTGTTACTACTCCACTGAATATCATTTTTCCAGAATATGGTTACTTTTTTATCCATCCAATTACAGTACTTCTCAAATTTTGCAAGATGCTTCCAGCCATTCCCATTTTATGGCTGATCTTATTGTCCAGGATCTCCTCTAACACTTAGAATAATAAACCAGAGAGAACAGTAACACAGTTAGCTTCTAACCACTTTCAATGTCCAAGCATAAACTAGAAGACAATTTAAGAATGGATTAAATAGGAGGTTGGTTAAAATGATCTTATAAAGTCTCCTCCAACTTTTGATCTACAATATCATACTTTGGTGTATAGCTTTTTTCAATGTACACAAAGTAGACTTATACATAATTTTTCCTTGCTATTCAAACTCTATGTCTAAATTCTATTTTTAAATTCAGGAACTGAATTAGTTAATTAAGTTTTTAATAAATCTTCTGCTATACAAACTCTCACTATTTAATTCCCAAAACTTAGAACCAGACACAATACATTAAGGCAATGCAGATCTCTTGACATCCAAACTTACTTTCTGCCAAGTTAGATTTCTAAATATATGATCAAATAGACTTAGCTATCAAGAGGTTGCTGCATAGGACTTTGAAGGACTGATGTTCAATTTAATATAGAAAACTCAGAGAAGTCAGACTTGCTAAGGCTCCATTCTAAAGGAGTGGAAAGTGAACTATGTATTTTCACATAATGGACTAAGAAAGACAACTGACAACAGTATGTATGGTTCATCAAACTGCCTCACAACAATCAAACATCTGTAGTAATGAGGAAAGGCTAAACTAGGAAATGCAAAAATACACACATACACACACAAAAAAACAAGAAGCATGAGAATGTAATTAGTAATTACCATTCACTAAACATGTCATACTCTAAAACCTTTACCTCTCCTCCAGTAATTTCATGGACAGGTACAAGAAAAGTGTCTCCTAAAAGATGACTGTCCCAAAAGGTAGCATACTGTGTATTCTAAAAGGGATTAACTGATCCCATTCTAAACTTTCATTAGCAGGGGCCCTAGCCAAGACAGGAAGCAAAACAATACATTTTACTCTTACCGCTAACAAACAAAAACCCCTCTCATTTCTACAGATACACGTTTAGATGTACTGACAACACTATTAGCTAACACTCAAAAATACCTTAAGTTGGACATCTAAACATCTACCTTATAAAAATGCTCTCAATATGTGCAAAAAGTGGCATGCTAAAAGAAAAGGCTGTCCACCACATCCTCATGGCCCACCCAGCTTATTCCCATTCAATATTATCTGTGAAACTTTATTAAGTCACTTAACTTAAAGCCAAGTAAGAATATTATTTTATTGCAACTGACTGGGTTTTCAGTAAGAATGTTTTCATTTGTAGAACAAACTAAAGTTCAAATTTTAAGAGTATAAGAAATTTACAATACTAGCACTGTAAAGAAGGGGGAGCAACACTGGCATTTCTCCCTTCTCTTAAAAACTTTTCGTAGCTTTTCAACAACCGTGAAACATGAATCAAAAAGGCAATCTGCTACCAAAGCAAACATTAGGTAGGCCACACAAACTGGTCATTTTAACATATTACAAGTAATTCAACAAAGTATGCAGGCTGCATAAAACTATATGTTGAAAATCCCCTAGAACAAAAACCATAGATGTTTTAAGCGAACAATTCATTTCTAAAACAAATATATTGCATTTTAAATTCCTATCATTTTAGGATAATGCCTCAAGCTATATTTCTAAATATAGAGTATGTTTATATATTATATAGAGTACACTTGTGTTCTTTAAAGCATGTACGAAAAAATGCATTACGTGGTAAGAAATATCTGGAAGGCTAATCTTCAAATTAACACTGTCTCATATTGACAATTAGGAAAGCAATGACACAGAGACAATCATGTAGTGCTTAATTTTGTTATAATGAACACATTTAATTTTAGTAATTTAAAAAGTAATTTTTAAATTAAAAAATGAATTCAAATTTCAGTCTGTTAGTATGTCAGTTATTTTTATATTTGCATCTAGATAAAACTTCATTTTTTGACTCCAAGAATATAGTGGAAAACTAAAACTAGTAACAGCAAACAGCAACCCCGATATCAAAATGTTTTCATTCTTAATATCAGATACATTAGCGACATAAGCCAATGCCTATAAAGTCTTCCTAAAATGAAATAAAGCCAAGGTACTGAGTAAATTCAAATATGTCTAATTCCAGAATTAAAAAAAAGCACCCAAACTATCTCAATATATGATTGACTCCCTCTAATCTTGATTATTTTGCCTTGGTTTCAAATTTCTATTCCATTTCTATTTATAAAATAAGGTTACTAACCAGATTATAAGTGCTCCATAACAAAGAAGACAATAAAGAATTGGCCTCTCTGTGTATGGAATGACACATGTACAAGGTTATTTACTGCAGCTTATAAAAAGAAAAGACTATACACAATTCAAGAGCCCCTTAATAGAGGGATGGCTATGCCAAAGGAACACCAAGCTACAGCAGGGTGGGGGGGAGAACACTCTATGTCCTGGCATGAAAAATACCTACGACCTATTATAAAATGAAATACATACGAAAACTATAAGGTCTGCTACTTTGTTAGAAAATTCCCAGAATAGTAACATTTGAATTTGCATAATGAAACATTGGAAGACATACAAGAAAATAGTAAAATTGATTACCTCTGGCAGGCAAATTGATTACCTCCAAATTTCTTATTGTTTATATTACTTTATTTTCAGACATGTGAATACGGAGGAAGATTTACGTATGCAATCTTCTGAAAGTCCTTACCTATCTATCTTGGTCCTCGTCTACAGAGCATCAATCTACCTGGAAGCATGGTGGGAGTAGATACTACACGAAAATGCCAAGCACAATTACATAACCCACAGAAAATGTCTCTATGTTTTTACTGAACTAAATGAGGAAACTATTCCATGTTTCTTTCAAAAAAAAAATGCTTTATACTGGATTGATTTGAGAAGAATTAGTTTCCTAATTAAAACTGAAATAAGGGGACACCTGGGTGGCTCAGCAGTTGAGAGTCTCTCTTTGGCTCAGTTCGTGATCTGGGGGCCCTGAAAGGAGCCTTCTTCTACCTCTGCCTATGTCTCTGCCTCTCTCTCTCTCTCTCGCTGTATGTGTCTCTCATGAAAAAATAAATAAAATCTTTATTTTAAAAAACTAAAATAAGGATTTAAAATACATTATAAAATAGTATTATGGTTGTATAGAAGAATTATTCACAGGAAATGCATACATAAGTATCTAGGAGAAAAATACCAAGATATAGCAACTAACTTTCCTAAGGATATAAAACTATTACTTTAAAAGACTTTTTTTAATGTATTAAAAATTCAGACACACCTAAAGAGCTTATTAGAATTCATCTCCCCTTGCTCTATATTAGACATGCTCATTCAGTAGGTTAAGGTGGAGAACAAGTATCTCTATGTTAAATAACCTCCTTATGTGATTCTGGTGCACACCAAAGTTTGAATACCATGAACCTGGATTATGATTAGGACTAAAGTTCTACTTATTGGGCAGCCCAGGTGGCTCAGCAGTTTAGCTCTGCTTTCAGCCCAGGGGACTGATCCTGAAGACCCGGGATGGAGTCCCACGTCAGACTCCCTGCATGAAGCCTGCTTCTCCCTCTGCCTGTGTCTCTGCCTCTCTCTCTCTCTCATGAATAAATAAATAAAATCTTTAAAAATAATAATAATAAATAAATAAATAAATAAATAAATAAATAAATAAATAAATAATAAAGTTCTACTTATTTAAATTGCTCTTCAATTAAGACTACTTCATACCCTTAATCATTTTAGCAGGCCTGCCTGGGGCTACTGTCAACTTCATTTACATTTGCCTTAATCCTTCAGAAAATGAAAAGTACATTTCAATTCATAAGAAAATATTGCCAAATTATACATTTTCATTGTAATACAAAGAACCCTAAACCTATAAATAGTGCTCTAAAAGTTGATTTGTATGTCTAAATATTTTCCCCAAAAATGTGTAGGGCAATTTATCAAAGTATATATAAATAACAATGTTTTCCCCCCCAAAATACAAGTTTCCCCCAAAAAATTTTAATTGCTAACCATATCTCCGTCTACCACCACGAGTTGAACTTAATTAGAAAACTAAATTTATGGGCAAAAAGCTTAAGAATAAGGAAAATAATCTTTTTCAATCCAGTTAAAGGGAGATCAATCATCAATGACTACCATTTCATAAAATATAAAGCCAAAGAATGATACTCATAGTTTCTGAAGAACTCACTTGGCATTTCCCATTCACTCATTACTCTAAAAAAAGCAGAAAAGATATAAGGTATATGGGAAATTATTGCAAATTTAAATTTTCAAACTCAGGCAATCATGCAATTCCCACAGGGGAAAAAAAATGCAAGCCTTGAGAAAAATGCTTTGTCCCCAGACAGAGGAGGAACTAGATAGATTCAGACACTGAACAAAAAGCCTTCAGAAATATATTTTGAATACCAGTGTTATAACTAAAGACAATGAATTTTAAGAAAGAATTTCAATAGAAAAAAGTGAAGAAAACAAAGAGTGTAAGAATATGAAAACTAAGAGGTCTGAGGCATAAAAACTAGTCATAGCCTCCAATAATAAACAGGACTGCTAGTGACACCCTTTATTGTCCTATGCTTCATTATAAGGCACAAAGTCATAGACAAATGGAATGCCTCACCAGCGTTCCATTTGAAATTACAAATACAAATATTTATTACATTATTTCTTTGGGAAGATGCATCCATTACAAGTTCCAATTCAGTACACAAACACCAAAAAACATGTGAATCACTTATTTTAGAGTTATCATATATATATATATATATATGTGTGTTTATTGACAGATATAAGCATAATAAAATGTATTTCCAAAACAGGCTTCAAAAAAACTGTTTCACCTTTATTAATAATTAAAATGTATAGAAAAGCATAGGCATTCTGCACAAAAGGGAAAACACACACATACACACACAAACACAAAGATCCAATCAATGTTTTTTGGCAAAAGAAGGTCCAGTTGATGATGTCAAGATTCCCCATCTCCAGTTAGCATGAAGGCTATCATAACTAGGGTATTTTTAGGGTTCCACTGTAGTTTTCTACTGAAAATCAACAGGAGACAGCCAGAAAATCCCTGAGTGATATAGTTGGTTTGCCTTCCCCTGTTTAATACCACTGCTCCTCGTAAATCTAACAGATCATGATAGAAGTTTCATTCCTTTAAAGACTAGGAATTAAGGAACTCATTCATTCATTCAACAAATATTTACTAAGTGCATACTACGAGCCAAGCATTATTCCAGGTACCAGGGATGAATCAATGAATGAAAATCTGTAATACAATCAAATGTCCAGCTTAACAGTTAATTTACAGCTAAGTGACTCCCCATGATAAAAATTCCAGAGGTAAATGAATTCTCTTTTCCATTCCTAACCTTAATGAATGAGACCCCACAGACTCATAGGTATCAACAGGCTTTACTTTTGCAGTTCAATGTTCAGATTTTATATAACACACACACACACACACACACACACACACACACACACACACAATCTTAACTGACTTAAGATCACACGTGAGCGGTGAAAAAAACTAAAGTTAAAAGCCAGCTCTCTATAGAGTTCCACTTATGTGGGTTCTTTATCCGCTAAACAGACCAGGATCACTATAATATATACTGAGAACACACAGTACTTTTCTTTACACCATCTGTTAAAACTTATAATTACATATTTATGTAACTCCTTATTTAATGTTCTTTACATACTTATGTAACTACTTACTTAACTTCTTTCTCCTATCTTCCAGTAGAACAGTAAGTTCCAAGAAAAGGGAAATCATTTTGTTTTACTCACTACTATATCCTAAGCATCAAGCAGGATTCTTAGTAAACTCTCTAATATTAAATACTGGAATGTTGAATATGTTTCAAAGGACAAGACTACTCAGTTAAAAATTCACTAGATTCACTTAAAGGTTCCTTATGAACACAATTAAAGGTCAAACATACAAAGGTACTTAATATTTTGAAATGTAGTAAATCAGTTTATAAACAAAAAAGCCCATTATCAACACATGATAAAATCAAAATTCAATTCACAGGCAGGAATTCCCATCAAGATCAAACTATCTGAAACAGACTTTTTAACTACATTAACACATTTACTAAGTCTTCCCATAAGTCATTTTTCCTACTTGAAAAAGTAAAATCTGTGATATGTATTTTCTTGGTCAAATGATCAAAAATCAAACTTCAACATGTCAAAGGCATAATATTAAGAGGGAAAAAAGAATGTTATAAGATTACTTAATATATTTACAAATCTAGTCTTATATCCCTTTTGGACACTTGAGGTTTATAAAATCTGTTATTAAAATAGCATCAGATGATCTCTGTCACAAATTGATTTCTTCATTATATAAGACATATGGTTACAGCTCAAAAGTAACACCTCCAATAAACTATAGTTATAACCACAAAGAGTTATCAAATATTTATATTCAAAACATACTTAACCATTAAGACAAAGTGATTTCTTTCCCAATATCGTGGCCAAACAAAATCTTTAAAAGCCTCATTCAGATAATATTAAGTGATCAAAAACTAATTTTATAGAATAATAAATGCTACAAACACTGCTAACTTTACACAGGATTTACTCTTTTCAGCATATGACTTCCACAGCCAAGGACATAGAGGATGATACTATTCTAAGCCAGTGTTAATAAGCCTGACATTTCTTCAAGCTACACTATTAAACTAAAAAACTCAAATGTGTTTGTAAATAAAACACAAGATCATAACCAGGTACATACAGGTAACTTCTTCTCCAGGCGAAATCTTTCCATGGTAATATATAAATGCCTTGTCTTTGACAATGTAATATAGTTAAGCCCCTTGAAGATTCCAGGGACAGTGAGTACATATCTGATTTAGGTCACTGTGCTTTGCACAGATGAACTCTCCTAAGTTGCTTTTATGGTACAGCCAATCACAGTCTTCTAAGTTACCTAATCTTCCAAGCTAATAATGACAACTTATACAGGGTCACAGCAGAAGAGACTGGGAGCATAATATAATTTAAAATACCAAAAGAGAAATGTAAGCAACCAGTTTTAAACTGAAACCTTTCTGTAACATTAGTTCAAAAGAGAGCATACTCTAAGGATACATGGGATGGCTATGAGAGTGAGTGTGAAAGTAGATAGATCTTAGAGAATAAACTGCCAACAACATAATTGGTTAAATCTAGCCCTTTCACTTAATTTCAGGAAGATCCAAATAGGTTTTCATCTGAAGAAAGTTTTACCTTTTTATCATTAATATTTCTATCAATTTATCACAACTATATTAATAACAAGATTAAAAAATCATATTATGCTTTACAATTATTTTACCAAAATTAAGTATCCATATAGATAACAGCCAAAAGAGAAAAAAGTAAATGAGAAGAACTCCTCCAGACTCTAGATCACTTTACACTCTTTAAAACCTATGGAAGACTTCAGAGAACCTTAGTTTATACAAGTTTAACATCTATATTTACTCTACTGGAAGTAAAATTGAGAAAACTTTAAAACATTTAATTTCAATTTAAAATGATAAAATCATTGCACATTAACATAAATTGCATTTTAATAAAAAATCCTAGGGCAACCTGGGTGGCTCAGTGGTTTAGCACCACCTTCGGCCCAGAGCATGATCCTGGAGACCCGGGATCGAGTCCCACATCAGGCTCCCTGCATGGAGCCTGCTTCTCCCTCTGCCTGTGTCTCTACCTCTCTGTCTCTGTTTCTCATGAATGAATAAATAAAATCTTTAAAAAATAATAAAATAAAAAATCATTTTCCAAAATAAAAAAATTTAGTGAGAAAAAAGGGCTTCTATATTTTTGCATATCTCTAATATCTGACTTAATGGAGGACAATTAGATTCTCATATCTGCTTCCCCAATCAAGGATATGATTTATTTAAGTAGAATTACATAAAAAATTCCAGGCCCACACAATACTCTATTGGAAAACAGAGGAGTGCTTTAATACTCTTCTCAGGTAACTATGGTATTCCTCTTTGATATTTCACCAAATTCAAAAAGTAATTTTTTTCTAATTTTTATTTATTTAAGTAAGCTCTATGCTCAGGACCTTGAAATCAAAAGTCACATGCCCTACCTACTGAGCCAGCTGGGCACTCCAAAAAGCATTCATTTCTTAAAGGTTTTTGCAAAGTAGAATCTAAAACCATTTCAAATGATTATTTTCATACATGTATACTGAAATCCATTGGTCTACCGTGCACTTAATATGGTTCTCTCACCCATTTGTAAAATATGCATTCACTGGATACTAGAACTTTTCCAAACTTCACATTTAATTATACATTTTAAAAAATGCATTTGTTAATATCAGCAATAACCTCATCAGAGAAATTCAAGCACTGAGAAACTGACAGGCTGGCAGATAAAAGTTTTCCAAATTTCTTGTTCTATCAGGAAAGCTAGAGGTACTATCATTGGTAACAAATACTAGAAATACCAGCAGCTATTTTTCTTGAAGTGGTAGGTTCACTTCATTTCTTTCTTAGGGAATAACTGCCAAAAGTCAAGTCTGAATAACCACAGAGTTTAGTCTGCAGTTACTTTCAAGTGACAAAAAAAAAAAAAAAAAACAGCTAGTTTTAAGCAATCACACCAGTTCTTTTACCTCAGACAATTACTAGTACTTTAGTATGTAACAGAAGTGTTTTCATGCAGACTTCCTATTTTGTCATTCAGAATATTAGAGCAATGTACACTCAAAGACTCAAAATAGTTCTTTCTTTTTCATCAAGGACATTCTTAAGTGAAAATCTGTTTCACTTTTTAATCTGAGAATGCCTACCAGTGCTGTTTGGTGCCTCTGCCTTGTTTTGAGCTAAGGGATGAGCAGTTTTACTCATCATTGCTTTTGCACCATCAGTACAAATTCCACAACAGTGGAAAAGGCAAATAATGTCTTACCACTATTATAAAAATAGTTTTGACCTTAGAGATCCCCTGATCTCAGGGACTGCCAGAGGTCCATGGGTAGCACTTTTAGAACTACTGTAAAACATTCTGTTTAAAACACAGAATTAAAAAGTTGTAGGTGAAGGGTTGCATACCTGGCTCAGTCACTGGAGCATGCAACTCTTGATCTCGGGGTCATGAGTTTAAGCCCCATATTGGTCACAGAGCTTACTTAAATAATTACTAGTTGTGGGTGGATTTTATTCTTTTTAGTTTTTCTTTGATATACTGTTTATTCAAAAAACATTTTAATGAAGACTAAAGTATCATTCTATGATTCTGGGTTTCTAGAAAATAATAAAAATACTTAACGAGCACCTATTATGTGCCAAAACTGTACAACACATGATATATAATTCTATATAGCATACTTCACCTTCAGATATTTCATTTAATCCTCTCAACTGGGGATCCCTGGGTGGCGCAGCGGTTTGGCGCCTGCCTTTGGCCCAGGGCGCGATCCTGGAGACCCGGGATCGAATCCCACGTCGGGCTCCCGGTGCATGGAGCCTGCTTCTCCCTCTGCCTGTGTCTCTGCCTCTCTCTCTCTCTCTCTCTCTGTGACTATCATAAAAAAAAAAAAAAAAAAAAAAAAAAAAAAATCCTCTCAACTGTAACTAAAGCTCACAGAGGTAAAATTTCTTCTCCAAAGTCACAGCTCTAGTAAGTAGCAGGTTTAGGATTCAAACCAAGCCTTTCTCAGTCCATACTTTTCCCTCTACTGCAATAGTGTATAAAGAAATTTAAGAAAAAAATTCCAACTATAGATTAAAACAAAATTCTAACTGAACATGAATGGACAGGATAAAATGTCTACCAAATTCATATAAAATGTAATCTTAACTTAGGGTGCCTGGATGGCTCAGTTGGTTAAGTATCTTCCTTTGGCTCAGGTTGTGATCTCAGGGCCCTGTGCTCCCTGCTCAGGAAAGAGTCTCCTCCTCGCTCTCCCTCTACCCTTCCCCCCATTCACTGTTCCTCTAATTAATGAATTAATTAATTTAAAAATCTTTTTAAAAAATAAATATAATTTGAATTAAACTAAAAACATTCTCTTTGGATAAACATATTTACTCCCTGGTACCATCAAAGCCTTTATTTTAACAAAGCAAACAGATATTTTTTATAGAAATATCTATTTCACAAAAATGAAACCTTACTACCAGCTAATCCTGTAAAATTCATTGATGACATATACCAGATAAATAACAAAGAATTTAAAACTGAAATAATATATCAAACAGAAGGAACACTTTTTTTTAATTTTCCACTTCTCCATATGAAACTATAGATACCACCCAAAAGACATGCCATAGCCTTCAAACTAAAGCTTCCAGTTTATTAAACTTCTCTAAGAATTAGAAACCCCAATGACATCAACAGCTACCCTAAAACATAGAATTAATCGCATTGTTTTGCATTTTTATGATATTCAACTTTTTATGGTTTATAGTTAGCAAATAAACATAAATTCTTTTTTTAAGATTTTTTTAATTTTTATTTATTCATGAGAGACACACAGAGAGAGAGAAAGAGAGAGAGAGACACAGGCAGAGGGAGAAGCAGGCTCCCTGCAGGGAGCCCGATGTGGGACTTGATCCCAGGGCCCCAGGATCAGGCCCTGGGCTGAAGGCAGCGCTAAACCGCTGAGCCACCTGGGCTGCCCAATAAACACAAATTCTTAAAAAACGAATACAAAAGATATACGTTGGTCACCAATTTAAAATATTCTCAATACATCACACCCAGAATGAAAAACATCTGCATTTAGGTTCAATAGCAATTCCTACAATAACCTCTTGAAATTTACCTCCGGGAGAAAATCTTGGCCCTCCCCACTAGTATTTAAGAGCTTAATATCCTAGTCAGCCATAGGTCTCCCACACTGGATTATAAAAACCCTGAGTATAGGGATTAGGCGGAAGGAAGGAAGGGAGGGGGACGGAAAGGAAAGTTAAAAGGACCCTGGGGGGGAAAGAAAGAATTAGGTACACACAAATTTTTAATTTCCCAAATTGCAAAACAAAATTACCTCTTAAAATACAAAAGATCCATTTCTCCAACCTGTCACCTATTGTGACGGTATCCTGGGCACTACTAAAACCAATACTCAAACTTTAAAAATCAAATTTACAGATTATGTAGAAAGGTAAAGTAAGTTTTATTCTACCACTGTCTTGATAAAATAAAAAGATTAACCCAGAATAGAAGCTCCAAATTTTAATATGGCTATTTCTTTAAAGATTTTTCAGCAATCCTCATTTCTAAGGCAATCTATTGTGGTATGACTGACATGCAGGAAGCTGTACATACATACAACTCGGTGAGCTTGGGGATACACACCCATAAAACCATCACCCACCATCAAGGCTACGGACGTATCTATCATCTCCCAAAGTTTCCTCCCACCCATTATTATTGTGTGTGTGGTAAGAACACCTGACTTAGTCTGTCAAAATAATTTAAGTATATAATACAGTACTGTTAGCTGTAGGCACTAGTCTGTATAACATATCTCCTGGACTTAATTTTCTTGTGTAACTGAAACTTTGTACCTTTTGACCATCATCCCCCTCATTGCCTCCAACCTACAGCCCCTGGCAACCATTCATTCTACCCTCTGCTTCTATGAGTCTGATACAAGCCAGAGCATACTATATTTGTTATTCTATAGCTGGCTTATTTCATTTAGCCATACATTTACATGAATCAAAACGGTCTCCTTTATTCCCTGTTCTCTCTGCTCTATTTTCAACCTTGTCTCTATTTCTGTAATGCAAATAGAAGTATATATATTCTTACAAAAAAGGTAGCCACATACAATTCACTGTTAAATACATAACTTGCTCTGTTCCAATTAAAAAATATATCCTAGGGTGCCTGGGTAGCTCAGTCGGTTAAACATCTGCCTTCAGCTCAGGTCATAATCCTGGGGTCCTGTGATGGGACCCCAGAAATGGGCTTCCTGCACAGTGGAGAGCGTGCTTCTGCTTCTCCCTCTCCCCCTGCTTGTGCTCTCTCTCAAATAAATTAACTTTAAAATATATATATCCTAAAGATTTTCCTGTATCACTACATGCAAACTTCATTTGGAAGTAAATTATCAAATTAACCTGTACATGGTAGAAGAAATCAAGACTTACACAAGGCTCCCCAAATAAGCACTCCACCCATACCCATACCATGTCTACTCACCAGACAGAACTACTTTGTTTTTGTCTTATAACTGTCCTCGGTCACTAGAGTTGCCATCATAATTTTAAGTAATATATCATTTTAGGTACTATCTACTTACTTTACAAAAAGTAAAATAAAGATTTTCCACACATTATCTGATACACACACACACACGTTTCTCATTTACAGTCTCCCTTCCATATCTAAGTTTTTAATTAGATTTTTATTTTTATTTCAAGCTTGATAACAATTACATTCTGTTCTATATTTATAATGAAGCCTTCTAAGTAAGCTGTGTCCTCCAGTTAATCCTAAAATTTTTAAATCCATGTTAAAAAAGCATTTGGAGTTAACTAGGATTACTTAAACACAACTATCTAGTTCAGAATCAAGATTTATGATTGGACCATTAGAAAATGTCACTAAACCCCTGCTGCTCAAAAAACTCTCTCAAATATTATAGTCAAGTAGATCACAAAGAACCTGCTTAAAAACGATAAATTACTGACCAGATAAAAAGCAAACATACTAAAATGCAAAATACTGAAGATTTCAGTCTTTACAGAAATCATAAAATTCTATTATCTCTAAGATGATCTATTTCCAATAAAATCATGAAAAAGGAGGAGTTTGGGGACACTTTGCCTAACAAACATTCCAATATACTATAAAACTATGATAAGCAAAAAAGTGTGGTACCAACACAGAAACAATAATTAAATATTTTATAAGACAAAATAGAGTCAAGGAACTAGAAGTAACTCATTTATGAAATGAAAAGACTTCTTTGGTTTTCCAATTTGATGAAACAAAGTTGTCTGTATCAAACCACAGGTAAAAATAAGTTCTAGATAAAGATAGTTAGAAGGGTAATACTTAAAATTTTAAATGATATTTTATATTACTGGAGTGGAGATATACTCTTAGTCAAGATAAGAAATCTAGAAACCGTAAAGAAATAGACTGATACAGATTTATTTTACTCTATTTCTCTAAAGCAAAAAGAACATCATAAAGAGACAAGGTAGTACATTAGGAAATATTAGCAGAATGACAGACATAGCATTAAATATCTCTATATAAGAAACTTCTGGATTTAAAAAGGAAGTAAAGAAAAAATAGAAAAATGGACAAAAAATATGAACCAAGTAATTCCCCTTAGGAGAAAATACACATGACCAATAACCATAAAGGATAGACACTCTCAGTTGAGGTTCAGCAAATTTTACTCATCAGATTAGCAAAAAGGAAAAAAAATTAATTAACATCTAAATTGATAAAGGAAGGGAGACATAGACACTCTCATAATTCCCAATGGGAATATAAATTTCTCAGAACTTTTTGGAGCATAAGCTAGCAAGATCCATTTTTTTCATCTTTAAAAATATTCTTTGTGAAGCAATATCACTTCTGAGTATCTACACAGAAATTAAAGCATCAAAATATAAACATAAGATCAAACATGCTTACTATTCAAACTGGCAAAAACAGAAAACAACCTGAAAGTAAATAAAAGGAAACAGCTAATTACTATTATATATTACTAAGACACAAAGAATGAGACAGAAGCAGGAGGTCCCACTCAAAAGATATCAGTAAATATTATTAAAAGAAAAGCAAATTGTAGAATTATGTTTAATATAATCACATTTTTATGTTTTACAAAGGATAAAACATATTTATAAGCAAATGTTTCTATGAACATAAAGTACAGGAGGATGGTATATTGGTTGGTCTGTTTCAACAAAGATCATGCTTCTCTAAAGATGTTAAGGACCTAATTATATCAAAGATAATCATTAAAAAGTCAGAGTGAAAAATTATCATTTTAATCAATTGATCAGAACTGTAATCAATTCCAGGGCACCTGGGTGGCTCAATCGGTTAAGTGTCCAATTCTTAGTTTCGGCTTAGATCATGACCTGGTTGTGGGATCCAGCCCCATGACAGGCTCTGTGCTCAGTGGGAAGTCTGCTTCAGATTCTCTCTCCCTCTTCCTCTAACCCACTCTCTCTCTCTCTCAAATAAATAAATAAAATCTTAAGAAAAGAAAAAACTGTAACCAATTCATGTTTTAATAGATACAACTTTGATAGGAATGCAAGTAACATTTTGAAAATGCATTTTATAAGGCCAGAATATGGTTCAAAATTTTCCTTAACACATTCCCACAAATACAAATACAAAATGAATTTGTAGTTAAGAGTCTATTCCTTGGTTTGCCCCCTCTCTTTTTTTTTTCCCTTTGCTCATTTGTGATGGTTATTAGAGGGGAGGTGGGTGGGGGACAGGTGAAATAGGTGATAGGGATTAAGGAGTGCAGCTGATGTGGTAAGACCTGGGTATTGTATGGAAATGGAAAATCAGTATATTGTACACCTGAAACTAATATTGCACTGTATGTTAACTGGGATTTAAATAAAACTTTAAAAAAATAAAAACTAAAATGAATTTGTAGTAACAGTGTAAAAGAAAACATTTTCTCAGCTTCATGGTCAGAAAAGTATATAATCACATATACTGATTTTTTTAAATTTCTCTTATATAAATTCAGGGAAAAGAATGAAACTAAAACAAAATTCTAATTGTGAATTTCAACTGGCCCAAGGGGGGAAAAAATCCAGAAATTTAAGCTTGATGGAGAACTGTACAGGAATCAAAGTGGTTTTAAAAACACATAATATTGGCTTAAGTTCCCTTTATAGATGTGAAGTCATTTTCTCAATACAGCAGTTCCCCCACCTTATCAGCAGGGGATGCATTCCAACACCCTCAGCAGATGCCTGAAACCA
This sequence comes from Vulpes lagopus, assembly GCF_018345385.1. Lineage (NCBI taxonomy): Eukaryota > Metazoa > Chordata > Mammalia > Carnivora > Canidae > Vulpes > Vulpes lagopus. Next base: position 17,345,836 of record NC_054842.1, on the reverse strand, counting down.
CAGATAGTGCCAAGCCAGATATATACTATGCTTTTCCTATACATGTATAACTACTATAAAAGTTTAACTTATAAATTAGCCACAGTAAGAGACTAGCAATAGCTCAAAATAAAACAATTATAACAATATACTGTTATAAGTTATGTGAATGTAGTCTTTCTCTCAAAATCTTATGCACTGTACTCACCCTTCTTCTCGGGATAATGTGAGATAATATGCCTACGTGGTAAGATGAAGTGAGGTTCATGACGCAGGCCTTGGGATGTGTGTTAGGCTACTACTGATGTTCTGAGAAGAGTCAGAAGGAGGAGCATCTGCTTCTGGACCTCCATCCCAGGAAATGAAACTGCTGATGGGGCAGGACTACTACAGAGGAACACAATACAGGGGTAATCGCTAATGATGTAGATAATGCTGCTGACATACAGCAAAGGACCCAGTGAAGTTTCTTTATCTGATCAGAAATGGGGGAGGGGATAACGTTTTTTTCTTAAGAGAAAACATGTTTTAAATTCTTTAATTTAAAATTGCCACATTCTCATATTTTCCTAAACTCTTAAAAAAAAAAAATAGAGCTGTGAGAAGAACAATCTCCTTTAACAACGACGGACAGGAATTTAGCTGCATTTCTTTCTTACTACATATGGACATACATTGTGGTCATTACTAGCTTTTATGGTATCAGAGGAAAAGGTAACATTATTTATTAAAACTCAGTCACAAAATATTCACCTAATTATTTTAAAATACTACTTTAAATCTATTAGAAATTTGGTAACAGCCATAAAATAGCCACCATCAAAGGCAAAAAACTTAACACAATAATAAATCAGCATCAATATTATAATAAATTTACGGAAATATTATTTTCAGTTTCCACAGAAAAATTTGAAGCAAAGAGCCAAGAAAAGAAAAACCTCTGTAAAACAAATGAAAACAGGTCCCATGTTTCAGAGAGATGCATAGCCAATCCACACCTTAGACCATTGCTAAATATTACTGCTGAGCTCACGTTGGTTAATGTGCACAACCAATTCAATTTTCAACAAGTTATCAGTCTTCACCAACGTATAAGATCGCCATCTGGTGGTGATTATTAGACATGCAGAATGTCTAAAGATAACAGGGAGAACCACTCTAAATTGATGTTCTAAACTGGAAAAACTTCCCTTGGAGCTGCTTTAAGAAACCTGATCATTAGTTTAATTTAGGTCAGAAGGAAAGAATTATTGAATAAATATTCCATTTATATGTTAGAATATTTAGGAAATAACAGAACTATATTTTGCAGGTGGGCATGTTATGCATACCATTGAATAACCACTGGGTTACATTGGAGTAGATTTACAGTCATTTTTTAAATTGTTTTAAATACCTATAGCATTTCAGAAATTTTGTTTTTAACATATTTTTTTAATTTTTATTTATTTATGATAGTCACACACAGAGAGAGAGAGAGAGGCAGAGACACAGGCAGAGGGAGAAGCAGGCTCCATGCACCGGGAGCCCGACTTGGGATTCCATCCCGGATCTCCAGGATCGCGCCCTGGGCCAAAGGCAGGTGCCAAACCGCTGCGCCACCCTGGGTTATGTTAACCCAGGGATATGTTATGTTAAAACAGGGATCCCTGTTTTTAACATATTTTTAAGGCACCTGGGTGGCTCAGTGGTTCAGTTTCTGCCTTGGGCTCAGGTCATGATCCAGGGGTCCTGGGATGGAATCCCACATCAGGCTCCCTTCATGGAGACTGCCTCTCCCTCTACCTAATGTCTCCGCCTCTCTCTCTCTCTGTCTCTCATGAATAAATAAAATCTTTACCAAAAATATATATATATATTTTGAGGTACATCTATCATTTCATAAGAATTAAACAGCTGAAGAATCTAGTTCACAAAAATAAAGTTTACTATAAAGTAAAAACTGTTATCAGAAACTTTCCAGGGGCACCTGGCTGGCCCAGGTGGTGGAGCATGTGACTCATTATCTTGGGGACATGAGTTTGAGCCCCATGTTGGGTGCTGAGATTATTTAAGTAAATCTTTAAAAAAAAAAAAACTTTCCAGGAAAAAAAGCATCATCATAAAAAAATATTAACCGTTCTTGGAAAAGTATCTTTTTTCTTAAAATTAATACTTCACATTTAAATGCTAAAGACAAAGGAGATCTAGTTCAATTTATATTTGCACTTAGAAAATATTTATAGTACTCCTAAATGTTAATTACAAAGATTTTTTCATTTTTATAGGTCTAACCTTAGACTACTGTTAGGAAAATTTATCCAAGAAATTAAAAAATATTCTGAATGGTAAGAATTTAAAAACTATCAAGTATAACAATTTTATTTTTTTTTTATTTTTTTATTGGAGTTCAATTTGCCAACATACAGCATAACACCCAGCGCTCATCCCGCCAAGTGCCCCCCTCAGTGCCCATCACCCAGTCACCCCAACCCCTCACCCACTTCCCCTTCCACTACCCCTTGTTCATTTCCCAGAGTTAGGTGTCTCTCATGTTTTGTCACCCTCACTGATATTTTCACTCATTTTCTCTCCTTTCCCCTTATTCCCGTTCACTAAATTTTATATTCCCCAAATGAATGAGACCATATAATGTTTGTCCTTCTCCGATTGACTTATTTCACTCAGTATAATACCCTCCAGGTCACTCCACATCGAAGCAAATGGTGGATATTTGTCATTTCTAATGGCTGAGTAATATTCCATTGTATACATAGACCACATCTTCTTTATCCATTCATCTTTCGATGGACACCAAGGCTCCTTCCACAGTTTGGCTATTGTGGACATTGCTGCTACAAACATTGGGGTGCAGGTGTTCCAAAAACTAGTTTAAATGCAGCCAAATTACCAAAGTTAAAATATAGATTACATAGTAAACTCAGATATATTTAAACATAGGCTTTCAGTAGAAATGACTCCTTCTCTCACACTTCCCCTAAAGCATTCAGAATCAGTGCAGGAGTAACTTCTCTAACTACAAAATCTTCTTCTCTCTTTTTAACCTTTTGGCCTTTTTGCTCTATGATCCTTGATTCTATATAACAGTTTCTCAACTTGGGCACCCCTGACATTTGGGGCTGGACACTTCCTCATTGCAGGAGGAGGTCCTGTACTTTGTAGGACGTTTAGTAGCATATCTGGCCTCTACCTCCTAGATGTCATAGCACATAAATCCCCGCTCCCCATTTGTGACAAACAAAAAGTCTCCAGGAATGCCAAATGTCCCTTAAGAGGCAAAAACACATCCCAACACATAAACCCATTGAGGAGCCACTGGTTTTAGAAATAACTGGGAGCTACTATTTATTTTTAGAAATTTAAGATTCTACAAAACAAACCAACAAAATCTACAGGTTCTTCCTCAAAAATCAGCATGCACGCCCAGATACCTGGTAAAGCCCTTGTCCTTTTATAAAAATGACATTTAGCAATGAACTCTACAGGCAGAAATGGATCTTGAACTTGCATTTAAGGTTAAGAATTTTACTGAAAGCTACCAGTTCTCAGTGTATCCCTACTATAGTTTCAATATAATACTTTAAAAAAAAAAGTATTTAATCGACTAAGCCTTAAAAAAATAAAGGTGGGATGAAAATCTTTTTACATATGTATACTTTCAAAATATTACAAAACAAGCCCCTCAGGCCTGACTTAAATTTGCCTAAACCTTCACATTTCAAAGTAGTTTTTGAAATACAGACCACCTCTACGTTAACTCCTTTGGATCAACTGAATATACTAGAAAAATCATCATAACTTGTCCCTGTATGTATGTATTTCACCACAAGGCAGTTATTTGGTTAATCAATTAAATTAAAATTCTTAGTCTTAAGCCTGCTTAGGAGGATCAAGACTAGAGTATCAACTTGACAGCAAAAATTAGGGGAGACTGAAGCAGATGCATACAATGATAGGAGTGACTTCAAGTGGCAAACAGCGCCTCACAAAGCAGCCACACATGGGAAGTGAGGAAGAGGCAGAGAGGGAGCTGCACTCTGAAGCCACCTCTTCTTTCTGAAGAATGTGTTCAGCTTTTCCTGGATCCCAGCAAAAACTCTATAGGCTTACAATAAAGCCCTCTTTAACTATAACAAGTTTAAATATATTTCTGATCCCAGGCAACCAAAAGGACCCTGCCTGGAATACTCAATACAATTCTACTTGCTTTTACTTACCAAAGAAAAAGTTCCATTATAAAGAGCAATAGTTTAAAAAGTTAACATTTAAAAAAATGTTGCCAAATTATTATGCAGATAAACTGGCAGATCTTTACCAATTACAATAAGGGATGGTTGTTAATTACTCAGACACTATTTCTTTTTTAAAGATTCAAGTCATATTTATCTTTCAAATGGCCCAAATTTAAATACAATTATTACATCAAGCAATTATCCTCAAATTCAAAAGCATATCATCTAACTTTACATACGTTAAGCAACTAATTCAATTGAATTCAAACAAACACTATGGTCAGACATTTTATTTCACATTCTCCCAATATTTTCCATATCTGTTCTCTAATAGGAGATACATTTTATGGGACTAAAAATAAAAGTTCCTTCCAAGAGTAACTCTATGCTTACAGAAAGTAGAGAAGTAAATAAAAATGACTTGAGGTCATCCAGGAACATCACAGATCAAAAACTGGGTTTGGGTCTCTCTCTCTTCTCTCTCTCTTAATGTTCACTAATATGATAGTAAAGCAATTTTTTAAAGGATAAGCTGACAAGTACAAAGAGAAAGAAGAAATTACAGGGGCACCTGGGTGGCTCATTCAGTTAGGTGTCCAGACTCTTGGTTTCTGCTCAGGTGGTGATTTCAGGGTCTTGGGATCCAGCCCCATGTCAGGCTCCAAGCTCAGCAGGAAGTCAACTAGAGATTCTCTCTCTCTCTCTCTCATCCTCCCTCTCCCTTTGCTCCTCCCCTTTACTCACACGTGCTCTCTAAAATAAATAAATCTTAAAATTAAAAAAAGAAGAAATTACAACAAATGAGAAACAAAATCTTTGGAAGACATGAAGTGCACATTGCAATGGTTAGCATATTTGGAAAATAAACAGCAACCTTAAAATAGGTGGCTAAGGAAAAAATAAAGTAGGGCTCAGAAAGCAAAACCATGTTTAAATAATGAAAAACTGCCTAAAATTTTATTAATTAAAACAGCTTCTAATTAATGACTTAGTCCAGTAGATTATCTCCATAAATTACATTAGCGTAAAATTAACACTAAATACTACTGAAAATAGTGTCTCTACACATACACACACACACACACACACACACACACACACACACACACACATATATAAAATGTGATCTGTCAACAAGTTTACTTTGGCTAAAGGTAAAACATTACTTTAATGAGTACAGATTCTAGAGTCAAATTGCCTGAATTCAAATCCCAGGTCTACTATTACTAGGCAAATTTGGGCAAATTACCTAATCTCACTGGATCTCAGTGTTCTCATCTGTAAAATATGGACAATAACAGTATCAAAACTGATAAAGTATAAAAATTTAACAAGGTAATGAGCTTAGACAAGTTCCTGGCACAAAACAACTAAATGTTAGGTTTAAGTACCATACTACATAATCATCTTTACTGATTATGCTATGTTAATTTCACATTTCATATTTAAGTGAAACTGAATTTATTCTTTACATACTCGTCACGGTTTCCCAACTAATTTCAAGGTCCTTGGAGATATAACTTTTTTTTTTTTTTTTGAGAAAGAGAGTGTGCATGCACATGTATGGGGTGGGGAGGGGAGGAGAGGAGAGGGAGAGAGAAAATCATAAGTAGGCTCCATGCCCAGAGCAGAGCCCAATGTGGGACTCAATCTCACAACCCTGAGATCACAACCCGAGCCAAAATCAAGAGTTGCACACGTAATCAACTAAGCCACCCAAACATCCTGGAGATATAATTTTCTTTACACAGAATTTTATTACTTCTGTATGTATACAAGATTCTTAGCAGTAAAAATGAAATACTCCTTGCTAAACAGGTTTGATACAAGTCACATATGGCTTTTACTTTTTCTTTTTTTCCTTTCACTTGAAAACATGGATATTTTGAAAGGTTAAAAGAAAAAAATGGTTCCAGTATAGGTAAGATACATACTGTAACTTGCATTTCCAATTGTGATAATGGTTTCAAACTCATTGAAGTCCCTTCCTTATGAATTCTAGGAGACAAAGCAAGCAATCAATAACATAGCCAGGAAATAGTATTCAAACTTGAATCTAAGGAAATTGAGCACCAATCTTTATACCAAAGGCCTGTTCAATGGAAAGGATTTTCCATCATTTCATACGTATTTGCATCTTACTGAGAATATAGTATCATATGACAAATATCCAAGTTGCCCTTGCATGATCAAACAAATTCTTCATTTGAATATAAGATTTTAAGTCTATCTTTTCACTACCTAAATCATTTAGATATCTATACATATTTCAAATATTTCTTATTCTGCAATATACTTTCATTTGTTCCTTTATTCATTTAATCGTCTAACAGATATTTGTCAAATGCCTACTGTGTGCCAGGCACTGTGCTAGGAGTAAGGATATCATATGCCCAGACCCAGAGATGAGAAATTCCAGTATGTTCAAATAACTTAAAAATATGACTATGGTTGAAATGAAGAAAAGAGGAAAGAGCAGTTAAGACAAAAAAAAAAAAAAGGTAGAGAAAGGGAAAGCGGCCAGACCTTTAAGGATATAGGTTTTATTTTTTTAATTTTCTGTCCATTATTTTTTATTTAAATTCAATTAACATATAGTGTATTATTAGTTCCAGAGCTAGAATTTAGTGATTCATTATTTGCATACAACACCCAGTACTCATTACATCATGTGCCCTCCTTAATGCCCATCACCCAGTTAACCCAACCCCTCACCCTCTCCCCTCCAGCAACCCTCACTTTGTTTCCTATGATTAAGAATCCCTTATGGTTTGTCTCCTTCTCTGACTTCATCTTATTTTACTTTTCCCTCTCCTCCCCCATGATCCTGTTTTGTCCCTTAAATTCCACATATAAGCATGAGTAAAATCATAACTGTCTTTCTCTGATTTATTTTGCTTAGCATAATACCCTCTAGTTCCATCCACATGGTGGCAAATTGCAAGATTTCATATTTTTATGGCTGAATAGTATTCCATTGTGTGTGTGTGTATACATAATACATATACCACCTCCTCTTTATCCATTCATCTATTGATGGACATTTGGGCTCTTTCCATAGTTTGGCTATTGTGGACATTGCTGCTGTAAACATTGGGGTGCAAGTGCCCCTTCAGATCACTATATTTGTATGTAGATAAGTTTTTGATTCATCCTGAGAGCAATGGAGTTCAAAAAGGAAAACATAATCATTGATACCAAGATCACCCTAGCAAGACAACAATGTAGAAACGGGTGACAAAGACTCTCTCCTTTGACCAAACTTTAATCAGGCTTCTCTGAGGAGAGCTGGGATTTCCCTCCTAATCCTTATAGAATCCAGTTTGAGTGAGAATCCTGATAAATCATTAATGAAAATCACTCATCCTTGGTGTCTGACCACCTTGGATACCTTACCACCCCTGTCCTGCCTTCCAGCTTCTGCCAAGTTAGTCTAACAAGAATCCCCTTACCTCTGCTGTTTCCTTTTAGTAATCTTCCACTGACGGACCTCCACCCTGCTTCCTAAATATAAATGCCTCTTATCCTCATTAAAGTCAGAGTTGGGTCCAATCCCTCTCCTCCACTGCAGTGGTCCCTACACCCGTATCATGATTCAGGTCTCCCTTAATTACTGTCTGTTTTTACCTTCCTTAGCAGGTGTCTTAAAATAACTTTTTCTTTAACACTGGAAGCCAAATGGAAAGATACTGTGTTATTCCAGGCAAAAGAAGATTGAGGTCTGAACTACAATGATCAAAGGAAGTATGGAGAGAGGAGACTGATTGGAGATAGGATGCTGAATCCACTGGATTTTGAGTTTGGGCAGAGGGAGAGAAAAGTCATGACAATGCTCACATTTTCAAATTTGAGCCAAATAGATAGTGTGCCATTCACTGAGATAAGAAACACAGGAAGGAAATGTTTGATAAATCCTACATAAGACACCACAAGTACCAGCTGAGCCGTCCAAGTAGAAATAACAGTGTGATGAAGCTCCTTCTGGCTTCCTCTATTGCCTCTGTGAAGAAAGTAGCGATATTTACTAAGATTGAGGGGTGAAAGGACACATTCTGAGGAGAACAGAATGTTTGGTGTGCTCACTGTACAGTACAGGAGAGAATTAGAGGAGTATTTTCTGTTTGGTGAGGAACCAGAGGGAAAGAAGCATCAATGTATAGGGGTACCAATCTATCAACCTGGGTAACTTAATTTTTCCAGCTGTTCTGAGTATCTTCAGCACAGTTAAATTGAGAATTAGGAATTTACTGAAATATTTATCACCAAGAGACATGATGATAAATGTCCTCAAACAACAAGGCAGAGGCTGAAGATATGGGCCATCGATTCTAAACTGGACAGGAAAATGCAAGCAATAAACAAAAGCAAAAAATAAAAATGAAAGGCAGGCTAGAGAGAGAGACTCAAGGTTCACAGGATAGGAATTATGGAAGTATACTGTTACCATATCACATTTATAACATGGTAAAATAGAAACAAATATAAATTCCTATACTGGGTCCCCTGATGACTTCTCTTATAGTCATCAAAAGCTCAAACATAGATTAGGCTTAAAAACCTGGTAAAGGAATTCAGCTCTAGAATGGCATAAGTAATTTAGAGGCCCTTGCATAAAAATGATAACCAAGCCTAAACACACTTAAACTCATCAAAAGCCTAAAGCTCAATTATATGAAAATAATTCTCACTACAACCATCTTTAGGGTTAAAAACTCAACACACTGGTCAATAATTACAACCATTGCTAAGATGATGATCCAGTGGAAAAAAATGACCATTCTGTCCATTCCCTACAAAATAATTTAACTCTTTCAGGAATAATGAATCTGTATAAGAAGTGGTTATAAGAGACTAACTTCAGATACTTTACAGTATTTTTATTACAGAAGTACCTGGCTGGCTCAATTGGTAGAGCATACACCTCTTGATCTTGTTGGGGACATTGAGTTCAAGCCCCATGCTCGGGGTGCAGTTTACTTAAAACAATATATATTTTTAAATTATAAAAATTTCAAAAATAATCATCTATTTACCCTCAAATTCTACCTCCAAGATACTCGATTATTAATTTTTACCTATCTCAATATTCAATATTAAATCTCCTTCCAATAAATACATAAAAAATGGAATCATAAGGAACATGCTTTACTTTTTTCACTAATACTTAATCTGCAAATATACTGAGTTTAAATTATAGTTTATCAGGGACACCTGGCTGGCTCAGTTGGTAGCACATGGAACTCCTGATCTCAGAATTGTGAGTTCAAGGCCCACTGTGGGTGTAGAGATTAAGAAAAAAAATTACAGTTTATCAAAGGAAATCAGACTCATTCTTTCCTATATCAATAAACTATTGAACTAAATGCAATCTCCTTCAGATCTCTCTCCAAAAAAACCTAAGTGTCTAAGGATTATCCTGTACAATAAACAATACTTGTCTTCTTTCAAGCCATCTGTGGTTTGGACTATGTATTTACATACTATATGATAAAAATGTGTATGTAGGGCAGCCCGGGTGGCTCAGCAGTTTAGCACCGCCGTGGGCTCAGGACACAGTCCTGGAGACCTGGGGTGGAGTCCCACATCAGGCTCCCTGCATGGAGCCTGCTTCTCCCTCTACCCATGTTTCTGCCTCTCTCTCTCTGTCTCTCTCATGAATAAATAAAATCTTTAGAAATTAAAAAAAAAAAAGGTGTATGTAACTATGTATTTACATACACATAAAACAGAAGAATTACAGTTTAATACCATTAACCAGTCCATGCTTCTCATCTTGCTTCTTATAAAATCTCAAAGCATCTAATGTACAGTAATAGAGAACTGATTAAATTGCTAAGGTATTAAAGATAAGATTTTATCTATAGAGTGCTCCATATAAGTCCTTTCCAAAGATCATCTCCTTAAAAATATTACAGTATCTCAGGTACTTGTGGATCAAACTGACTAAACTTTTTATTTACATATCACATATACATATATATGATTTTTTTCCCATGATCCTAAAGGCTTAATAGTTGATAAGAGTTTAAAATAGAACAGAGGAAAATCTGTCGGAAGTTCTTCTTTCTCATTATACCTCATTTATTATACATGGAACCAAAACTTAAATTCTCCAATATAAACCTTTTGATGTAGCATTAACTTAGACATCAAATAATAGTGTTTAATCTACGTATTTATTTGGATTTACTCAAATTTTAAATGAAAAAAACATTATACATGTATATGTGTATATATGTAAATATATAATTCTCAAAAGACTGTAATCAAATATTAATCTTACAGAAATGGATTTCCAATTTTTTTTGTTTTTTTAATAATAAATTTATTTTGTATTGGTGTTCAATTTGCCAACATACAGAATAACACCCAGTGCACATCCCGTCAAGTGCCTCCCTCAGTGCCCACCACCCAGTCACCCCCACTCCCCACCCGCCTCCCCTTCTACCACCCCTAGTTTGTTTCCCAGAGTTAGGAGACTTCCATGTTCTGTCTCCCTTTCTGATATTTCCTACCCATTTCTTCTCCCTTCCCCTATTATTTATATTCCCCAAATGAATGAGACCATATGTTTTTTAACAGGAATCACTGGGACTACAGTACACACAGTTATCTGTTTACATCTATGTATATATATGTTACAAAAGTTTCACAAAACAATTATCTATCCAAATGTATTGTTTGGTATTTTCTGCTGTTACTTTACTTTTTTAAATGCTTGTATAATCCAATAAATTGTTCTTGCAAATCACTAATAAATCACAACAGTTTGGAAAACGGTGAGGAGAAGATTCAGGGAACAAATATTTAGGGTAATCGCTCCTAAATTTTATTTAACAATACCTACTTTAAAAGCTGGACAAGCAAAGGCTAATCAGGTTTCAGCTTCATAACTATTCTGAATAATGGAGGACAAAGTGAAAAAAGGTAAAATTAAAATTTTAAATCACAATCCACATCATAAGTAGAGAGTTCTCATTAAAGGCCCTAGACCTACAGTCTAAAACACAAAGGTCAACTTCATTTATTTCAGACAACAAACTTAAGCAAAAATTGTTATCTCTAGAGTCATTCAAGGAATTAAACACTAAACCACTAACCAACAGGCCCAACCAAAATTAGTCTATCAGTGCTCATATACTATGATGCATGTGTCATTCTCTTGAAGCAGATTGAAAAATAAAGCTGAAATTACATCCTTTGGGCTTTCTATAATTTTTTTTTCAATGAACATGATTTACTTCTCTAATACTTCTACCAATTGTAGAGGCAGGAAGATGCAGCAACCCCTGATGATCTGAGATTCACTGCCAACAAATAATTTCAAACTGCCCCATTTGAAGTTCACGACCATAATTAAGGAAGTACTAGCACTGTAAGTACAAAGCAATCCCTAGCGTCCAATCCACTCAATATTCACCACTTAACCTTTTTCACCCATCTATTGCTAACTCAACACAATTAGGAAATGAGAGCAAAACAAATTAGTATGAAAACTGAGTATAATAATTATGTAAAACATGCAATTTGTATTTTTCAAATGAAATGATGAAAGTTAATCTAAAACTTCTTTCCCTCACTCCATGACTTTATCTCCCACTTCTCCCCATCATACTTCCAAAATGAATTCTAATTCTGGAGGGGTCCATACTTCACTATGAAATCATATTGAAATACTGTTTTGATTTTTAATCAATAAAATTACTTTTATTTATCTTACCTCTATCAAAACTCTCTTTAAAACCAATTTGAAGTAGCTTGAAAAATGGAAGAAAACATCAATCTGACAATAAAGTTCTTATATGACCTCCTTAAAACTGTATTACCTTAAAATTCCTACAATAATGACCTTTTGAGAAATCACATTTTTTTTTTTTGAGAAATCACATTTTTGTAACAGAATGGTAGCGTAACTAATATAATCCATTAAAATTCAATGCTACAAGTAATCTCAAAATTCCTATATATCTCTATAAATTGTTTAATGATCCAATGGCTCAAGTTAATATGTAATCATATATGAGACTATGTGTACATATATATGTACATATCTGTGTGTGTGTGTGTGTGTATATATATATATATATATATATAAAACAAAACATTCAGAAGCCTCACTTTATCCAATTAAATACATGGTAATTCTTATTAGTTCAGATCATGGAAAAAATAATACAAATGATAATTAAATTTAAGATGAAAGTAAAAAATCATAAAATTTCTAGTCACTGAGCCTTCTGCAGAGGAACAATTAGGAACCTTCTTACACCTACTCTGCCAAGCTGTGCACTGAACTCCCCTACACTGCAATACCCTGTGGGCTGAATTCTGAAAGCCTAACAGTAAGTAATGAGAAGATACAGAATATCTCACCGAAACAGAATTAAGTTATCTAGCAACCTCAGCTATCTGTAACAAGCCAAGAATCAGAAGACCATTGGAGGAGGTAAAATTGGTATCATAGAGAACATATAACAGAAAACCTTCTCTTTCCCTGCCCATTTAAATAACTACTTGATTTCATTTGTTATCTATAACAAATCTGTAACACAGAAGAAATTCAATGACAAAAGAAAATAATTAAAATAAGTTTTAAAAAGACCACAACAGCCCAATACTAGTGATTAGTATTCTATTTTTTAAAAGGAGAGACATATATTACATTTTAAATGTTTTGTCAAATGGTTAAAATTATTTATATGAAAATAATATTATGCTTTAAACTTCTAAACATTTTGTCCCTGATTCCTGACACAGAACTCTTAAATCCTTTAGCACTTCCTGCATGATAGCAGGGTTTTTTGTTCTAATGAGGTGACCCTAGTTGGCTCCTAGATAGGGGCTGGTCACAGAAAGCTCAAGCCATGATTAGAATGGCTTGGAATTCAGTGCTAATCCCACTCTCTGGAGAAGGGAGAGGGGCTGGAAATGGAGTTAATGATTGTCATACCATAATGGTGAAGCCTCCATAAAACTCCCCCAAGTAGGAGATCTGGAGAGATTCTAGGTGCCTGAACACATGGGTAGAGGTGCTAGGACACTGGCACTCTAAGAGATCAGATAGATGGAAGCTCCACAATCCCCTGCCACACATACTTTGCCCTATGTATCTCATCCATCTGGATGTTCATCCTTTATCATATCCTTTTAGAATAAACTGGCAAACAGCAAATAAAATTTTCTGACTTCTGTGAGCTGCTCTAGTGTATCAATTGAATCCAAGGAGGAGTCAGGGGAACCTCCACTTTATAGCTGATCAGTCAGAAGGCCAGGTGACAACCTAGACTGGCCACTGGCATCTGAAGGGGCAGCTGCGTGAGTCAGGGCACTTAACTTGTGGGACCTGATGCTATCTCCTGGTAGATAGTGCCAGAACTGTGTTAAATTGTAGGACATTCAGCTAGTCTCACAGAATTGATTGGTATGAGGAAACACCCTCTCCCACATCTATCCTCAGAACTGTTGTGAATATGGGAGTCCTTTAAGAGCAAGAGAAAAACACAGGTAGAAGACTCAATTATTCCTAACACCTAACCCCTTCCCACAGACCTGTCTAGAACATCTCAATGCCAGAAGACAATCAAGATTCTCTATTTTCTATCTATTTCCTTTTAATCAATACACAGACTAATTATTTTAGAATTCTATTATGAGATATTTCAGAAGAATACAGGGTGGTTACTAATTACATGTTTCCATAGGCACATTCAGCATTTTATGCAAGGTATATTCTTTTCCCTGATCCTGAAGAAGCCCTGTGAGTACTGTAATTTCAATTTTATAGATGAGAAAAATGAGATTCAAAAATACTAGTTGCCCAAGGCCACCTGGTGGCAGATTACACATGGGAAACCCAGTGTGTGTGAAACCCAAACATGTACTTGTCACACCAGGGGCTAAGGTTTGGCTATTTCCAAATTTACTTTGCCCTGAAAATAAGGTTTGGGGCTTGTGGTTATTTAGTGAACTGCCTATTAACTGAATAAAAAGCAGTTCAATAAAATAAAATAAAAGACCAAATGAAGACTAATGTTAGTCTGAATGAATCTCTTATTCCTAAAGAGGGAGACCAACCTGCCCAGATTTTAAAAAGTTCAGACAGGGGATCCCTGGGTGGCTCAGCGGTTTAGCGCCTGCCTTTGGCCCAGGGTGTGATCCTGGAGCCCAGGATGAGTCCCACATCAGGCTCCCTGCGTGGAGCCAGCTTCTCCCTCTGCCTGTGTCTCTGCCTCTCTCTGTGTCTCTCATGAATGGATAAAGTCTTTAAAAAAAAAAAAAGGTTCAGGACAGAATCTCATCCTGAGAATACTGCTAATGGTATGTGCAAAAATGGATGAGGAAACTCCTGAACATATCATAAGGTCATCTGGGAACAGTTATAAGCAAAACAAAAATAAATACAGAATATTACTGAAAGGACTCCACTGAGTCAGTGTGCTAGTCAGTTATGGCACCTGTGCAAACACTTATGCAAGGACCAGGAAGTTACGGAGGCAGAGTCCAGGAAGGAATAGAGCCCATGAACCTCAAAATCACAAAATTAAAAGCAAAGGAACCAAAAAATATATTACGTAAGTAATAATTCTAATGAATTAAGAGAAATAGCAAGCACAATTTCAAACATACATGTTTTATATATATATGTTTTATATATATATAAATTTTATATATATATAACAGCTGATTTATATATATGTGTGTATATATATATGTGTGTATATATATATATATAACAGCTGACATCATATCTGGGGTTTGAGATCCCTTTTCTTGCCATTGGTCCTTTTATAATTGTATACATTAAAACTCACAAATTTTCATAAAGCAAATATTAGACAAGTATTAATATATAAACAAAATATCCAATGTTTTCCAGCAGTCCGTTTAAATGTATTTAGAACTTGTGAAGCAGTTCAAGAGTCATAAAAAAATTTTTTTTAAGATTATATTTATTTATTCATGACAGACACAGACACAGAGAGAGAGAGAGAGGCAGAGACACAGCAGAGAGAGAAGCAAGCTCCATGCAGGGAGCCCAACATGGGACTCGATCTCGGGACCCCAGGATCAAACCCTGGGCCAAAGGTAGAAGCTCAACCCCTGAGCCACCCGGGCAGCCCCCACGAGTCATAAAATTTTCATTTCAATGTACATAATACTCAGTTGCCTGAAATCATATTTCAGGTTAAAAATATTTAAGTACTATTATTCTGGGATCAATCCAAACTATATTTATTCAATATTCCCCCTCAACAGAACCAAGGCAAAAAATATTCTATTCTACTAGCAGTTATTGCAAGCAAAATAGGAGTCTTTTCCTTGATGGTAATATCACAGATAAAAGCTATAAAATTTCTTAACTGACTGATAAAACAATGAACTAAAAGCATATTCAACTTCAAATCTTAAGAGTTCATCATATTATCCTAATATTCATTCATTGAACAGTCACTGAATGCTTTCTATATATTAAACCTCAGAATAGACCTAATTTAGAATTCAGTAATGATCCAGAAAATTTTAGATTCCTTGAATCTGGAGACAGAAGTAAATTTATTTGAAATATTTAATTTCCATAATGTTAGCAACAAATTCACAGAAGTTACAGTAATAAACCCTTTTTTTTTAAACCCTTTTAAATATAAAATGGTTAACTCAATTATCTAAGGCAAATACAGCTTTCAAGTAACACAGATGTAAAACTACCTAATATGATTAATGTCAAATGACACTGACAAATAGGGATACGGGATTACTCTAGACTAATGAGAAATGGAACAAGAGGGAGAAGCAGTGATTTGGCATCAACCTTGAGTTCAAATCTCATGTTAGCCTCCTACTAATTGTACGGCCTGGGAAACTACAGAAAATCTCTCTGCCTAGGAGTTCACATCTGTAACAGGGATAAGTGATTAAAAGATACCTAATAAAATGCACAGCTCAAAGGAGGCTTCCTTTAAAGGGTTAGTTATCACTTCACTTGCCCCAGAGCAAAGGACAAAATCATAAATCCTAGATTAGCAATTCACAACAATATGAGAATCATGGCATTCCTCCTCCTTACTCAGCACTTCCATTATTCCATCTGAGGTGCTGGGAGGTCTCAGAATGCCACTGAGGCTTTCACACAAATATAAATACAAAAATACTGTCAAGAGAGGAAAAAAATGATTCTCTTTTCCAAATTATTGGCTTCTAAAAACTGGCTAAACAGAATTATTTCTTAGTTTTATTTTTAATTAGTTTTTTTTAATGTAGGGATTGACATTTCACATGGAAGACATGCAATTACAGTGAGGTCTTCCCACAGGACTGCCACGTTGCACAGCTCTATGGGAAAGCAGTCACACCACACTCGAGGTAAATGGTGCCTTCAAGAGCAAAAACAAGAAAACAGTACAAACGGTGTCTCCTGCAACAGTGTCACTGTAATCTCAACAGTTAATCATAATTAGTCTAGATGACTTTTTTTTAACACTTATGATCCTCGATTGAAAGTATAAAAATCACAAAGGAAAATTCTAACTTTAAGAACATATATAACCAAGCAGTTCTTTCCTATGCCTAAGGCACTTCATTTAAAACACCTCAGTCTCTTCCCACAACATGCCTTCTACTTACTCTACCAAAATCTAAATCCCTGGAGAGAAAAGAGTTGAAAAGTGAGAGGAGGATCTGGACATCAGAAACATGCAAACTCAAAACTGCCAAAAGACTTGTAGATTCAGTAAGTTAGGTATGTAGTATGTGATTTTACTGATAGGCATCAATTAACAACTCTCCCATTCATACGGTGCCTTTTTAACATGAAAAATTTAGCAGCTGATAACATATTAGACTATATACATCTCTCATGAAATAGCTAATGTTAACCCATGACATAAATATAAGAAACCATCCTCTCTTTTACTGAGTAATGTGTTTGCACAGTTCAAAAACCAAAACTACACAGAAAGACATAGATTAAAGTTTTGCTCCCACTCCTGTCTCAATTCCCGTTCCCTCATACCCTTTATGGCAACCATTTCTTGTTGGATTCTTGTTTTCCTTCCTAGTGTATTTGCAAAAATACCAGTAAATACAAATATACATTCTTATCCCCTTAAAGAAAAGGCAATGTATAGCACCCTTTGTCCCTCACTTTGCCTTTTTTAATCAATTTACCCTAGAGATCTGTTCACATCGGTACAAAGAGATCTTCCTCATTCTTTTTTTATAGCTGTAATACCTCACTCTGTGGACATACCATAATTTATTCAACCAGACCTTATCAGGTTGCTTCCAAAGCATCTTCCTAAGTGATACATCTTTCAAATCTCTCCTGTTACTGTAACAAAGTGAATTATCAGTATCACAGGATTTGCTTTCTTAGACCTGTAATAAGACAGATGAGTGACCTACTGTTCATATTTTTAAGAATCATCAGAAATTTCCATTTTACATGACTATATTCTCTCCCCCAACAAAGTTTAATGTATTTATTACAGGATTTCTCAGAGCCTTTAGCACATCATTATGCATTATGAATCTCTGAAAAGTATAGTGTGTGACATTTCCCAAACTTACTTGGCAAAACCTTCTACAGATGAAATATTCCACAAAACAAACTCTAGCAAATACTGGGGCTGATATAATAATTATTGTCATCTATTTAAGCAAAATATAAGACTTCTAAGAACTTTTAAGGAAACCAACTGAGCTCAATTTTAGACTAGGCATTCCTTCACTACTTTTTGGATTATAAACACCTCAGAGATCTGAATGTAAAGCTATTTGATTCTCTCCTGGAAAGAATGCATACAAGCATAAAATTTTTCAGTTTCTGGGGATTCATGGACCACAGTCCCCATGGTCTTATCTATTTGAGAAGCAATGAATAGAAGTGCTAATATTACCTGTGGCACCACTAATACTACAAATGTTAGGACAGAACCCAGAGCTAATGAAAAAGCAGCAGAGAATTCACCATGAAGTGTGTACCTTGGTGCAAAGCAAACAAAGCACATTCAAAGATATTACGTTAAACAGTTAACGATATCAAAGTAAATTCTACTAAATAATTGTGAGAATTGTTACAAGGGGTTGAGTCTGATTTTTACACAGATGTTTCTCATCTTAAGTAAATTAGATTCTTAGAGGATTAAAAAAGTTGGTCTTTAATTCATTTTGTATGAATACGATCATAACATTCAGGATTTTCAGGATTTCACATTGGATAGCAGTATCTGCTGGAAATATAATTCTGCTGCAAATCTGAAAGTGACAATGTGAATGCCCAGGGGAGGAAAAAAAAAAATCCAGTTTTTAAAGCAGAACAAAGAATCTCCAAGCATGATTACAGTCTAGCAGGCAAAATGATTAGGGTAGAATGATTAAATTGAAAAAGTCACAAAGGAAGGACTACCACATCTGATTTGGGATTGGTACCCTACAAAAAGGCAGAAGGACATTCAGAAGAGAGGGCCGGTGGGGGCTTAAGCTCAGATCAGGCTCCTCTCATGGAGCTTTGTGCAAAAGCTTAAATCTGCCTATATGTGGCCATCTGTATTAATTCAGACAAACACAGTCCAGTAATACCCTTCTTTCCTCCATTCCCTGACATTTCTCCCCAAAACCACACCCACCCATGGAAAATATTAAAAAGTGCTACAACTGTAAAAAAGAAAAGATGTTTTCTACATCATGATGGGGCCAAACTGTAACAGAATGGAAATTTCTCATTTAAATTCTATCAAAAATTTGTTTCTTGGGGGCACCTGGCTCAGTCGGTTAAGCATTTGCCTTTGGCTCAAGTCATGATCCCAAGATCCTGGGATTAAACTCTGCATCAGGATCCTTGCTCAGTGAGGAGTCTGCTTCTCCCTCTGCTTCTCTCCCTTCCCATGCTTGGTGCATGCTATTCCCTCTCAAATACATTTTTAAAAAATATTCTAAAAAATTGTTTATTTCTTTATTATTTTTTTTTACACAAGGAGAGAAAGAATCTTAAGCAGGCTCCACACTCAGCACAGAGCCCAACTGGGGCTCGATCTCACAACCCTGAGATTGTGACCTGAGCAGAAATCAGGAGTCAGATGCTTAACCAATTAAGCCACCCAAGCACTGCTCAAACATGTTTCTTAAGATAACTTTTTTTCTTAATGAAAACCTCTCCAATACTACCATGGAACTCAATGGGAAAAGAGTCTATTATATATAAATTTGCTCTATTCCTATCTTTTTTTTTTAAATATCAATTCCTAAGGTCTAAGTATCATATTTTTCCAGAATAAAGAATGGTATCAACCTGAAAGCAATCTGTATGTACAAGAATATGTACTAAGCATACAAGCGCCAAATGTTAATTATACACTATGGCAAATTATGAGAAAAAGAGATTATACGTATCATGTTTTCCTTTCTCATGCTTTCTGAGAAACCAGTCCACAGTCCATTCTATAGTATAAAGTATAGGCACCTTGCACATGTGAATCCATTTTCAAAGGTATATCCAATTCCCAAGTCCTAGTCAGGGATGATATATAACTCAACAGCTTCTCCAAATTGGGCAATCTGACAAAAAGAAGCAGTACAGTCCTGAAATCCAGAGAGAGAGGACAATTCTATACTGTCTGACATGTAATCAAAATAAAAACCAATGACACTAAGCTACATATTCTCTACAAAAGAAAAAATAAGAATATTTAAAATATTAAAGTAGCTTTTCTATTTCATTATGAAAAGATAGATTATGCTTTACCCTTCACTTGGATATTGTTCAAAAAACAACTGCTTTTAAAATCCAAACTATGACTGAGTAACAGTTAAAATATTTAAAAATATCCTCTTTGGAATAAATATGAAAATCTGCTTATAAAAGGCAAACTAGAACTTTTCTGCAGTAGCAAATCAGCTCCATATATAAGTGTATATTTATGTCATCATCACACTATCTTCCTAAACCAAGCACTGAAAAAAAGTGGCCACTCTCATAGCAGCCATTTAAATGTCTAGCCCATGGAAGCAAAGAGTCACTAATCTAGAAACCTAGCACTGCTAAGTCCTTTGCCCTCAGGAAGACTGTTCACAGCAACACTACCAAACACTATCATAACACCATGCCAAACATAGACCCTTTCATGGTTTATTATCATCATAATTACAAATAATCCTAAAAGTCTCCCCAAATAATTAAATTCAATGAGTATTACTCAACAAAATACATGAAGTAGTTTACTAAACAAAAACAGAGGCAAATTTCATTGTAAGGTAGAATACTGGAATAGGTACCTGCTTTGTACAGGAACCAAAAATTCTCTTGGTTCAAAAATGGGCTTAAAAGGGGGTGGGGGAGGTGCTGCACCCTTACATATATAAACACTGATCTTTATTACGGATACATGCTTATTACAAAATTGGAAATGCTGTATCCATAAAAAGCGGTAACTATGGAAGAATCTATAATCAATAAGAGGAAGCTATAATATAAAATCAAAAGCCACAATGACTAATTTATAACACTAATCCTTTGAATCACCTGTATGCTCCTTTTATGTAAATGGCTCATTTTGTCAGCTGCAGATCCTATCCACTTTAAGATCATATTTGTGGTAAAATATAGTAAGAAAGAAGGGGAAGAAAAGAGGAAGAAAAACAACCCATTACAGGATGTTGACAAGTTTAACTACTAAGGCTTTAAAATATATTGGTTAGCATACCACATACCACTAAAATAAACCAGGTTCCTCTAACAACAGGTTACTTTGGCTTTCGATTTTAACCTACCCAACTAACAGAAGACTGGTGTAACAAAATATTCTAATTTTCATACCCTAAGCTCTATTAGAAAAATACCTGTATACTTCTCAGTCTCAATTACCAAATAAAACAATTCTTCAATGCAACTCAATTGTCCTACAGTTTCACTTGGACAGATGAGGTTTCTTGTCTCTCCCTGTATTACAATTCCATGGATTGTGATGCAGAGAAACCAACTAAAGGCAAAAAGGTAACTAAAATTCTGATACTATGCCTGGAGTACATTTTATATCTAGAGTTATCAATACCTAACCACAGATCCCAAAGAATATGCTTAGTTACAGACCCACCAAAAAACCTTCTACTTGCCAACCACCACTAAATTCATTCTAAGTTGTTACTTTTATTTCTTCTATTGACTACTTTTTAAAAAGTATTTCTAATGGACTCAGGAAAATGTTTCAACAGGCACTCACAAATGAAATTAGCAGGAATGCAAATGCTATCACTGTGTTCACTACGCATGCCAAAATAAACTCAGTGAGACTGGGACTCTACCTTGGGTGCCCACATCCCCAGTGCCTGGCACCTAGGAGATAAGTTAATATCCATAAAATGAATGAAATTGCAAAACAACAAAATTCATGGAACAGCCCAAAAATTTCAGTGGTAACAGAACTGTCCTAAATAATGTACTGATTAAAAGAATAAACACTTGCCAAAACCCGGGAACCTTCTAAACAGTGCTATCTGTTCTAAGAGAATATTTAACCTATACCGGAAAAAAAAGACTGACAGTTCAAGTCAATTCTAAGGGAGGCCTGCCTGCAGTAAGTTTTTGCAGCAAACAAAAGTTGCATTTTTATAAGATAAATGACTTTCTCCTATCTCAAAACCATGATCAATGAAAAGTACAGAACTTTAGACGCAAAGGAAACCTTAGAGCCTAAATTACAGAACAGATGGGCTTGTTTTAGAGCAATATAAACTGCCACCAATTTATTCAAAAATTGTGCATAATCACATACCCAAGATAGCATTTTATGAATATTAATTTTATTCTATTTTTTTTTTTGGCTATGCCAAGATGTTGTCAGTTAAAGGAGAAATGACTGATGAATATCATAATCTTCCATTTTTATGACTTTTCCAGGGGAAAATTGATAAGAAAAAGTAATTTTGTCAATGCAAACAGTTCCTCTCTTCCTAGTTCATAAGTTACAGTGCTCTGTACTAGTTAAACCAACAGTTTTCCTGTTCTCGCATTCTGTTTTTAGACTGTGCGATAGCTTATGTAATTCCTATTACTGATTTGTATATGTTTACTGTAGGCAAATCTTTTCTTCCCAGAGATTTAGGAGGTGCACACTTCCGTCCTCCCCTGCCCTGCCATTAATAAGTGCTTGATACCTCCTTTGTCATTCATTTGAATGATAACTTCTATTAGAGCAGAGCTGGTTCTGTCTTGTTGGATAGTACAGAATAGGATCTAAGCGCTATTACAATGAATGAATGAATGAATGAATGAATGAATGATCGGGAAGGCAACGGCATTACCATGCTTCTTTTGCTAGCTAAGTAGGTAATAGTTGAGAAGACACAGTTTCCTCTCCAGCTTTATGAAAACTGGAACATTCTTAACTGCTCTGAACCGAAAACTTGCATTTAAGGACAACACTATTTGACACACATTGGTAGAGAACGTGCTAGGGGGAAAAAAAAAAAAAAAAAAAAAAAAAAAAACCCTTCCAAAATGCAATTTATTCAAGTGTCACACAAAGAATGACTGAGGATTCCTTAGAACGAGTTTCCAGTGTTCCATCACCAGCATCACTGTGACTTGAGCTTCCCTAAAACCACTGCTAAAGGACTTCACTGTCTGGAGACTCCGTTTTCCTCCACGTTTTGAGGGTTTGTAAGTGAGCACACCCAAGTAGTAGCGAGTGACTACTCTCCAGGGCGTTAAATATTCTTTAGAAAGATGTGGGGGGGTGGGGGGGAGGGGGGCCTGTAAGCAGGCTCATTAAAGAAAACTCTTGAATAAAAAAACAGGCGAAAAGCAATTTCTCTGTTAGCTGCGACAGACTGGAAAGTGTCAGTACCACCGTCCCTCCTCTGCTGGTCACGGAGAGAGAACTGCAAGTCGGAAAATCCTCCACACTCCGACGCCCTTGGAGTCGGGGCCACACGAGGGAGGAGGAGCCCCGCGGTGGCGCGGGTCCTGCAGGCGCGGGAGGTCAGTTTCGGGGGCTCGGGCCGCTCCAGCATCCTGGAGGCCGGCGCCCGCCTCCCCTCGAGTCCTGGAGCCGAAGCGGCCGGGACTCGGGGCTCGGCGGGGCGGGGGGGGGGGGGGGGAGGAGCGGCCGCGAGCTCGGGACAGCCTCCGCCTCGCACTGGGCCTGCGGCGGCGGACCCGGCAGCGGCGGACCCGGTAGGCGGCGGCGGGCGCAGCCTGGCCCGGAGCTGCTCGTCCACGCGGGCGCAGCCTGGCCCGGAGCAGCTCGTCCACGCGGCCGCACAACCACCGAACAAAGCGCACCGCGCGGGCCGGGCGGACACCGGGAGGGGAGGTGCACCCCGACCGCACCGCTGCCCGCCGCTACACACAGGTGGGGCCGCGCTCACGGGGAAGAAACCGGGCTTCGGGGGCCGGGCTCATCGCACCGCGGCGCCGAGGCGACCGGAACCGAGCGCCCGGCCCGCAGCGGCGAGCGCGGCGCCCACAGGGCAGGCGGCGGCCGGGGTCGGCCGGGGTCGGCCGGGGTCGGCCGGGTCCGCCGGGGTCCGCCGGGTCCGCCGGGGTCCGCCGGCCGCGCCGAGGACGCCCCCACTCGGGCCTCCCGGGCCGCCACACAAAGGGACGGCGGGGCGCGGGGCGCGGGGCGCGGGGCGGCGGGGGGCTCCGGGCCAGGGCCCCCGGGGCCGGACCGCGACGCCCGCCGCGCCCCCGCCTTTGTCTGCCTCGTCCCGCCAGCGCCCCCCGCCCGCTCCGCCGAGCCCCCGCCGCCCGCGGCGCCCTCACCCTGCTCGTTACCCGGGTGAGTAGCGGTCTCATCTGCTCGCCGGCCCCATCCGCCTCCATGGCCCGCCCGCCAGCCCGCGCCGTCCGCCCGCCGCCGCCGCCGCCGCCGAGACCGGGCGCGCGAGGGAAACGAACGAGCGTCCGACAGCCGTGCGCGGGGCTCGGGGCGTGTGCGCGGCGGCCGCAAGGCTGGCTCTGCCCGCGAGGCCGCGGCGTGGAACGTGGGGCGGGCGCGGGGCGAGCGGGAGGACTAGGCGGGGGAGGCGGAGGCAGCCGCGTCGGCCCGGGGGCGGGGCCGCAGGCAGTGACGCGCGGCGCCCGGGCCCAGCCACGCCCCCGCCACGCCCCCGCCACGCCCCCGCCACGCCCCCTGCCGGGGCAGCCGCGCCAGCCGTTCTGCGCGCCCGCCCGCCCGACCCCCCCGCCGGGAGGCCGCCGCGCCGGGGAGGGGGCGGGGGGAGCGGGACGGGCACGTGTCCCGGCCAATCGGCGGCTCGCTCGGCCCCGCGTGCGCCGCCCCCCGCCACCTCCGCGGGAGGCTCCGCCCCTCTTTGTAAAAACTGCCTGAAACTCGAGCGTCTAACTCGGCTCTCGGGTGGGAGGTTTCGCCTGAGGTTTCAAAGTGCCGTGGACTGTACCACCGCCCCTACCTCCTCCCCACGTTCTTCAGAGTAGCAGGAGGATAGGAGGATGCCACCGTGACCCAGGACCCTCCCGGGAACTCCAAAAGAACTACGGGTCTTCATGACTCCTGCAAGATTTTTTTTTTTTCCCCTCTCTCGGATCTGTAGGTGTGAGCCCCAACTCGAGGCCTCTGAAACAGGGAGTCTTCCTGGCCAGGCATCCTCGCGTGCTTGTCCCCTTGCCCCGGCACCGCGGCGGCTCCCACACTCTTGAGTCCACGCGCAAATATCCGCGCCTGGAGGGCAGCTCTCAAATACCTACAGCCCCAACTGAGAATGATGACGGGACCTGCCACACAGGTCCACATGGAAGGGTTAAGTGAATTTCTGTCTCTAAACGTGCCTGACACATAGCCTGCTTATTATGGGCATTACTGTTAACAAGATTACCCTGCGTATTTTTAAAAGGTAACAAAATGTTGGCCGAGAAGAGCTACATCAGTGCTTTGGAGGGAAACTATGTTACAGCGGGCCCGGAGCACTTGTTCTATCCATCTCCAATAGGGTATTAGTAAAGCCCTTTGTCAGGAACTTAAGGATGCTGCGAGACTCATTCCTGGTTTGGTTCCTAGTCCCCCTTTTGTTCTCAGCTTCCCAGAGAGTTACTTTGAGGCCAGCACACATTATTCACTTATTTGTGTAAGAGCAGATGCGCTTTTAATAATAGCTACCATATAAAGAGGCCTGTATTTAGAGACTGTGATGTTTTGCAAACATGCTTCATCTCTAATCCTCACAACACTACAAAATATGTTTTATTAACCGCACTTTACAGGTGAGGAATCTGAGGCTCGTAGAGATTTAGTTCCTAGTTGGGAGACCTGCTCTTTCTATTGCAGCATTCCAAGGCCTCATTAATGATAATTGATCAACAAGAAGAAAAAGGGAAGAAAAGATAAAACAAGAATGAAAAGGAAGGAATATAAAGAGGGAAACTGGAATTAAAAAAAAAAAAACACGTTGTAAAGCTGTTGAAGGCATCCATCACTTGTACCCATACTATCACTTTATAAGGTGAATATGATTTATATTGAATTAGGTCTGGACACTCCTACAATGTAGCCATATAACTGTAATTAGTGTATATGCAGAACACCCTCTACCCCCTTTCTCTGCCTTATTTTTTTGTACAGCACTTACCCTCTTATGACATTTTTGTATGTTATGCTTTATTATATTTATTGTCTGTACATATACATTAGCATAGTAATGTGTGCTCCATGTATGCTCCATGCAAGCTCTGATATTTTTTTTTTTGTCTGCTTCGTTTGCTCTTTTTTCCTAGTGCGCCCAGAAGGGTACTTGGCCCTTGTAAGCTCTACTTGGGTTAATTGAAAGAAGTGGGGTGTGAGGGGACATCCTTTAAGACCTAAGAGCATCCTGGGTGACAGCTAAGGATGTGGCCAAATGTAGTAACAGTAATAAAGTAGGAACCAAAACCCTTGGAACCAAAGTTAAAAGAGCTAAGTAGTCAACCTCAAAAAAAGGCTTAAAAATATATACTCAAGAGGGGCACCTGGGAGGCTCAGTCTGTTAAGCGACTGACTCTTGATTTCGACTCAGGTCATAATCTCAGGGTCGTGAGATTGAATCCCATTCAGCCCCGTGCTGAGTGTGGAGTCTACTTGGGATTCTCTCTCCCTCTGCCTCTGCCCCTACCCCTTCTCAATAAGCAAATAAAATCTTTAAAACATAGATAGAAAAAAAAAAACATAGATAGATAGATAGATACACACGCATATACATACATACACACACACACACACACACACACACTCTCAGGAGACCATGCTAGAAAAATGGCTTTCTCTTCAAACATCTTGCAAAAGAAAAAAAATAAGCCCTTGATTTATTTAATCCACAATTATTTTTTGAGCGATTTCTGTGTTACCATGCAGTTTTTCTATTCCTCACTTGATCCCAACTACTAAAAAAATAATGTGGTAAACATCTGAATTATAGATTTTATTACTCTCAATTGCCCACTTAATTCTAGCAAAGCCAGAGTTCATTCTGAGGTGATAGCTGTAGTGAGTAAAGAAGATAATGTGTTAAAATCACTTTCACCAAATATAAATGACTATGAAATGTTCCAAGGTGCTAAAAGGCAAATTATTATCTTAAGTATTTGAAATATTCATCCAAAATGTAGCACAGGGAAAAAACTGCTAAACAAAGGTAAATGTGAGCTTAAATTCATCACTAATAATGAATTTGTAGCACCTAAAATTAATGACATTTAGCTGTAACCCAGGATACTTCCTGGATTTCTGGAACAGTATGTAATACTAGCAGGGACCTGGATGCAACCTCTTGGCAAGATCTTAATCCTGAGGAGAGAATAATCTTCCCTCAACCATTCTTTAAGAGCCAGGGCATATTTTGTAAAGGCAAATAGCAGCTTCTGTGTCATTTTGAAATGCATGGAACCAACCTTTAGCAGACCCATTAATAATTATGAATCTCTTCATTGCCTCTTCTGGTCATAGCTGATATTTAAATATTCCCAATCATCCAATCCCATAAGGAAAACTAAACTCCTTGGAATAGTGTTTACAAAAGCACCAGGGCAGTTGCAATGGGAAGAAGATGAAATGAAGATGATTGGGGAAAGAAAAGTAGCTCTTTTGATAAATTTAAAAAACAAAACAAAACAAAAAAGACCTGTTCCTTGATTTCATGGAGTTCAAGGTGGAAGACATCGATATACAAACAAATGCCAACAATGCAATGTGTTCAGCTTTAATATGGTCATGGGAAACTCAATGAAAAAGAGTGGAATGCCTTTTGCTAGAGAAGGAAGGGAATGAAGGCTGCCAGCTGTGGGAAAAGAACGTAAGTGAAGGTGTTTGGAAAAGTTATAGAGAAATACAGTAGATTTAAACTGAGTTATGAATGATAATGGTATTTACTTGATCAAATTGTCTGGAGAGGGGAGGAAAGAGGTAATACTATAAGCAGAGCAAGATCAAAGGCACTGGAAAAAAAATCAGAAACAGACCCATAAATATAAAGAACCATCTGGTAGTTTCCAGAAAGGATTGGAGAAACAGGTGAAGGGGATTAAGAGGTACAAACTTCCAGTTAAAAAATAAGTCATGGGGAATGAAAGTACAGCATAGAGAATATAGTCAATAATACTGTAATAATATGGTCTGTTTATTTATTTATTCATGAGAGACACAGAGAGGGAAAGAGTTAGAGACATGCAGGGAGCCTGATGTGGGACTGGATCCCGGGTCTCCACCATCAGGCCCTTGGCTGAAGGAGGCGCTAAAACGCTGGGCCACCGAGGCTGCCCAATATGGTCTGTTTAAAAGACAAAATTCAACAGAGTAAATTTGAAAGTTATAAGCAAAAGAAAAGAAATTATTGTTTTAGGCAAGATCACCTTCCATTCCCGGGAATGGCAGAGGGTCTTATTACGAGGATTACTTCATCTTCCTGTAGGGGATGGAAAAGGGTCCGTGTGACAGATAACCTCATTAACATTAACCAGAAAATTCATTACTGACCAGTTAAAACTACATCTCCGGGAGTTATTGGAACTGCAGTTGGGTTTAGTGACATGACCTGTTTGGTGACTTGGCCCAAGTGACACCATTTTGGGCCTGTGGTTTTCTTTTTAATGGATAACAAAAGGTAACTACACTTATTCGTAGTGAGCATCGTGAGCATGTGATTGTCAACTCACTATGTCGAACTCTTGAAACTAAGCATTGTATGTCAACTACAATGATGAATATTTTTAAAAAGATCAAGGTTATTGATCTGAAGGAACAGAGTAGCCCAGTGGTGAAGCATTCCTCCCCATCCAGGCAAACTGCTGAGAGCAGATTGCTTTTGTGCTTGTTCTTATGCTTTTGGGCAAGACTTCACCTTGCCAGCCTCCTTTTTGAAACTGTAAATTGCAGATAATCTTGGTAGTATCCTCATGGGTTTGCATTGGCAAAGAATAATTGAGAACATCTAGCACAACACCTAACAAATAGGACAATGAAAATACCATTTGATACCATAATGGATACATGCCATTATACATTTGTCTAAACCCAAGGAATGTACACCACCAGGAGTAAACAGTAATACAATCTATGGACTTTGGATGATTATGATGTGTCAGTGTAGGCTCATCGGTTGTAACAAATGTATCACTCTGGTGGGCGCTGTTGATAATAGGGGAGGCTGTGCTGGTGTGGGGGCAGGGGGTAAAGGGAAAATCTCCATACCTTCCGCTGTTTTTTTTTTTTTTTTTTTTAAGTTTATTTATTTATTTATTCATGAGAGACACAGAGAGAGAGATACAGGCACAGGCAGAGGGAGAAGCAGGCTCCATGCAGGGAACCCGACGATTCGGTGCGGGACTACAGGATCACACCCTGGGCTGAAGGCGGCGCTATACCACTGGGCCACCCCGCCTGCCCCTTCCGCTCAGTTTTGCTTTAAAAAAAATAGTCTTAAAAAAACCCTAAAGAACAATGCTTAAGTTAGTGCCATCAGAAACAAAAGCATTTAATCTGCTTTCACTAATAAAAATGATGAATAAAGTATAGGTTCAGGTATGTTCATTTATGCATTTTTGATAAAAGAAAAACTGGCAATAATATGTCAATAAGGGAGAATGGTTAAATATATTTTGGTACTCCAAATGATGAAATACAATTTAGCACCAAGAGAATGAGTTATACAAGTGTGCCAATAAGAAAAGGGTTTCAAGATATATTCTTAATGTTAAGTTACAAAAAAACAAAAAGCAAAGAGAGTAAGTGGGTATACTACGATGCTTTTTGTAAGAAAAAATACCCCAATTATATACTTGTATCAATATCTATCATCTATTTTCTTCTAGAAACACAAAATTATTTGTATATCTATTTCTGAATTATTTTATGCACACATGTATTCAGAAGGAACTACGATTATTGTACAAAATACAATTATGTCAAAGACTGTAAGTACTATCATGATCAAATAACACAGCAGGTTAGGAAGGGCCCTGGAACTGGATTCTAGACTGACTAATACTCAGCTCATTATTTCTTTAACAATGCTGATTTTTCCAAGTCAGCTCAAAGTCATTGGTCACCATCTAGTTTGCTCAGGCATTGGGTGAAATACTGTAATCTACCACTGAGTAACAGATGGCAAGTGAGTACAGAATAGTGTACATTGGCACTTTGAGATGTGCCAGTACATTGGCACTTTGAAATGTGCCAGCAAATTTAAAGATTGTTACTCCGATTTAGGTAGTGTTCTTTAAAAGTCAGAGTCCATTTTGGTAACACCTAGGTACACCAGGGTGTGGCTTATGTTTTGGTTGCTTTCCAAGAACCATTCCTCTTTGTACTTGGCTAGGAAAGCATTGAATGATTCTGGCTCATTTTTTTTTTCTCGGCATCATTTTTTTTTTTGATATAGTTAGATTTCAATAGACACACACCCCTTTTATTAAAGTGATCCCTTCAGGTCCATGACTGAGACCACAATGAATTTTGGAAAAGAACTCATCTACACCAAAGGGGAAATCTAAAATCCCAAAGTCTCATCTTGAGAAACAAAGGTATAAAAGAATTTTAGGGAGGCAGAAATGGAAGAAAACATTTCTTGCCATGGAATCAAATTTCTTAAAAAATTACTATGAATTAATGGGTTTTGAAGAGGTGGTTTAAAGATTTTAAGTAATCTCTACACCCAGCCTGGGGCTCAAACCTACAACCTCGAGATCAAGAGTTGCATGCTCCACTGACTGAGCCAGCCAGGCGCCCCATACCATGCATTAAGTTAAAATAAGTACTTGGGTTGGTTTAGATCATCCTGAAATATTCATAATCATCCTATTTTATGATAATCTAAAACTGACAGGAAAAAGGAGACTTAAGTTCTGCATGACATTGCATATGTCACTTAATGCCTCTGGACTTCTGCTTCCTGATTTGTAAGACAGGGATAATTGAGGCCAAAATCCTTTATCCTCAATTGCAAACTCCATAAATCTCTGAAAAACTGAAGGATTTTCATTACTCATTTGACTGCAAAAACCTCACCTAAACTGACATGAAGCTCTTTATTATTTTTTTTATGAAGCTCTTTATAAGCTCTCTTTACTAGTGAATATCCATTTGTCTCATTACCCAAATAATGTGTCTGATAACACGATGATGCCCCCAGACCCTGTTTAAGGATACTTCATAGCATACACAAGCACCAGCATTTTATCTTTTCCTAAAGACAGTTAACCAGAAAAAGCATCAAGAATCTGGAAATGTTTCCATTGGAGGACTGAGAATATATCCCCTGCAAATGAGAATACTAGTATTATCATTTACTAATGACTCCCTAGCTGTAGCTCCTCCTTAAATGCCAATTTACAATAATGCTTATAATACAAATAGATATCCAGACCATGGTTATAGTCATAAATTGCCCTATGCATATGAAGATGGCATGTCTCCTCATCAGTAGCATATATTCTACAAGACTTTGGTGCAATAGCAGATGTAGGTTGATATGGCTCTTTCCGCTCTTTCCACACCCTACCTATGATATTCATTTGTGAAACTACATTGTCAGAGTAATACAAGTCTGGAATCACAGAACACAAGGAGGCTAATTGGTGTATCCATAAATCATATTCATTTCCCAGTGCTTATTGGTCCCAGTGGATCCATCTAGTCAAGGGTAATTTCTAGTGTCTCCCTCTAAAGATACCCTTTGAACCTAAGTTGGTACAACCCTCCTAAAAAGTAATTTGGCAACATGTATTAACAATCTCAAAAAATAGTGTGTCCTTCAACCCCGTAATATCATAACTAGGAATGTCTTAAAAGATGAGTTATAGATACAGACAAATATTTATTTATATACAATGGGGTTTATGCCAATGTTATAAAATTTTATGTATGAAAATGAAAATTTAAAAACCATCTAAAATTGAAGCAATGAAAAAGTTATTAAATGTTTGCATATCTACATGAGGGATTATAATGTACTCATCAAGACATTCTAAATTTTAACGGAGAATGCGCATTGTATCAAGTTTTGTTAAAAGATCTATATACAGGGACACTTGAGTGGCTCAGTGGTTGAGTGTCTGCCTTTGGCTCAGGGCCTGATCCCAGATTCCAAGGACCGAGTCCCACATCGGGCTCCTTGAATACAGCCTGCTTCTCCTCCCTCTGCCTGTGTCTCTGCCTCTCTTTCTGTGTCTCGCATAAATAAATAAAACTTTAAAAAAAAAAAATCTATATACAAAGTTGACATAAAGTATGATCCTAATTTTAACTACCTATCAATGAGTGATCAACTGAAAGTAATATATTAAAAATTAACAATAAAATGATTAAAAGGAGATAAAAATGCTTACAGTGGATAAGAATACAAGTGATTTTTATTCATTTATTTTAAAGATTTACTTATTTATGAGACAGAGAGAGAGACAGCACACACACACACACACACACACATACATGCACATGCAGGGGGATGGGGTGGGGAAGGGCAGAGGGAGAGGGAAAGAATCTCAAGCAGACTCCCCACAGAGTGGGGAGTCGCATGTGAGGCTGGATCTCTCATGACCCTGAGACCATGACCTGAGCTGAAATTGAGAGTGGGATGCTCAAATGACTGAGCTACCCAGGCACCCCAGGAATACAGATGATTTTTAAATTTAATTCTTTTTAGGTTTCTACAAATTTCTACAATAAATAAATTACTTTTATACTAAGAAAAGAAAGCTGTAAACATTATTTTTAAGGCAAAATAATCTACAATACTAATGGGAAATTTTATAATGGTTTATAATAAGAATATCTGAAAGTTAAACACCACTTTAAACAAGCCAAACACAGTAGTGACTAAAACTAAATAGCATGATTACCCTATTAGAATATTCACAACTTGTTAAAAGGAATCACTTGTCTTATTGAAGCCAAGTCAAAAATTCAGTGGGTTAGGGACCTAGGTTCTTCTCCGCTCAGGTCATGATCTCAAGGTCCTGGGATCAAGCCCCACATGGGACTAGCCCTGCATCAGGCTTTCTGCTCAGCAGGGGCTCAGCAGGGAGTCTGCTTCTCCCTCTCCCTCTGCGCCTCCCCCTCCTCGTGTTCTCTCTCTCACTCTCTCTCTCTCAAATAAATAAATTAAAAACCCACTCAATGGGTTAAAGTAAAGCCTTTCATGAGGTCTGTAGTGTATGCTGTGGGCGTCCAAAGGAGAAGAATGTTATATTTTTAGAGTAAATATTCTCAATGGCATCTTTTCTGGTTAAGAAAAAAATATATACCTTAACAAAGAAATAGAAATATATATATTTAACAAAGAGATAGAAAACAAAAGAGTCTCAGAAAGTCTCACATCCAGGAAACTAAACCCAGGTCAGTACAGTACCCATTGCCTAGCAACCTAATGAGGGTTTCATAAAGGTGGCATTTAAATTCATAGGTCATCAGCATCAGCAAACACAAATTTAAAATGGAAGCCTTCTGCCAATTATTACAACAAATCTTTGAAGACCTGCCAAATAATCCTTTTTTAGAAGGAAAGCTTCTAAGATTATTGCCTGGTTGAAAGCTAAGGTTTTTGTCTTTGTTTTAAATTCTGTTAGACCAGGGTGTCCCAGATTTGCTTGTTCCTAAGTATCATCTGGGATGCTTATGAAACACGTGGATTTCTCTAGAGATTATGATTTGGCAGGTCCAGGATGTGACCAAGTACTCCCTACAACAGGCCCTAGATGATTCTTCTGATTAGCAAATTTGAGAAACATTATTATAATTTCCCTCCTAAACATGTATGCTGTTTGCTGACTTCTTTACTGTCTGCCTCTATCACCAAACAGTAAATTCCACGAGAGCAGAGATGGTGTGTATTCATCCCTGCACCTCCAAGGCCCAGTATGGTATCTGGCACATATGATTAGGAGTTGAGTAGATAGTTCTTGAATCAATCAATCAGTGAATCAAAATTTCTTTCGCTGTATCAGATAAGAGCGCAATTGAAGTCTGGACCGTTCTCAGGATTGTAGGAAAAGCCCTGCCCCTGGGAAGCACAAGGTACATGTAGAATATGTTGTACTCTGTCAGGGACCTTTTGTTCCCTTAAGGACAGGGCCCACACAAAACTGGAAAAATATTGCAAAAGAGGACATGCTGACTGCCAGGCACATTAAGACATCAAATTCGGGGCACTTGAGTGGCTCAGTGGTTGAGCAGCTGCCTTTGGCTCAGGACGTGATCCTGGGGTCCTGGGATCGAGTCCTGCATCGGGCTCACCACAGGGAACCTGCTTCTCTGTCTTCCTATGTCTCTGCCTCTCTCTCTCTCTGTGTCTCTCATGAATAAATAAAATCTTTCTTAAAAAGGTATCAAATTCATAAAGAAAACAAGTATCCTCTCCATATTTACTTATCTCTGTAGATAATATCTATTACTTAGGCAAGCATATGGCATGCTGATCTGATATGGAAAAAAAAAAAAAATAACAACAACACAAAACTTAACTCCCCCGGCTCCTTTGAGATCACTCTAGGGGGAAGTGATTGCCAAGCAGGTCAAGGGCTCGCTAATACTGTAAGGATAAAAAATGCTGTAGAAATCTGGGATCAGCAAATTATCTCCTCAAAAAAAAAAAAACTATTCTTTAGTTTTTAAAAAATTAAATTCCAAATGTCTCCTGAATATTGACTAGATAAAATATGGCCTCTGGATACATAGAGTTTACAATAGGCCTACTGTGGCAATACAGTAAACCTTTACATACACAAGCATTGAACAAGTGTCTATAAAATGCTCACAGAATCAATTTGTCGGGACAAAACTAATTGTGGTGAGTGAAATACAGAGTTTTTCAGGTGTAGCCTCTCTACTCCACAACCTCTACCAATCCCAGCTGCACTTCCATGGAGGTGCCACCCCCTGGCCCTTACTTAGCCATCATATCTATAGAAGCCTATTAACTACTGTGACCTGGGCTTCAGATGCCTGAGGTCACTGTTGCTCCATTCTTGACTCTTGGCTAAGCCTTCACCAGCCATTCACACTCAAACCCATCAAAAAGGCCCAGGTGAGGAACAGCAAATGAATTGCCCATGGAACAGACCAGTCACCAGTTTTCCTAATTAAAGTTTTATTGGAAGACAGACATGCCCACTCCTTTACGTATGGTCTCAGGCTGAGTTTGGCATCACAACAGATCGGAGTAGTAGTGACAGATATCATGTGACCTACAAAGCCTAAAATATCTACTGTCTGGCTCATTAGAGAAAAAGTTTGCCTATTCCTGGCCTAGATGAATAGGGCCAGGTAATGATAATTATTATAATAAGAATCTTAATGTGGCATTTACCATATGCTAAGTAGTAGTCCAAGGTTTTATTTAGACCTCAAAACAATTTTACAAGGAAACTAAGGCATAAAGAGGTTAAGATAACACAAGTAATAAGGGCCAGCCAACATAGGAGAGGTATTATAAAATAAATAGGTTATCATTGAGTTCTAAAAATGATGAACAAAACCATAATTTAGAGGCTTGAATAAAGCAGTAAACAACTCATGGTAAAGGTTACAAGAACAATGTGATCATAGAAGCAGATTATTAGTAATAACCACATTCAGATCACTTGCAAATTCCTTTTGCATATGATATTAGATGAAAAAATATGTTTAAGAAAATAAAAAAATAGAAGTTACCAAAAACAATGCTTTCTTTTTTAAAAAAAGTGCTCCTTCCAGTGATGCTACATTTATTATATTTTCCCCAGAGCTTCTACATTTAAGTCATAATTTCTGCTTCAAGAGAGTCACCCTGGGATAATCCTCATTTATTAAAAGTAATTCAAAATGGTCTTGAAATTTATATTTGAAAATTATCTTCAGAATCAGGTTACTCAGATTATACCAGATGTGGTCCCTGATGACTTTTGCCTTCTTTAGAAAAGTAAATCCACCACAAGGCAATTATAAGGATAAAGATTTTCCACAACCTTATCTAAATAGTTCATTGCTAATCACCAGAAGCTGGCACATAGTAACTGCTTAAAAAATAATTGTTGAACAAAATGAATGACTTTCTTAAAAAGAAGTTTTAAAAATGTTTTAGGAAATGACAATCCTGTTGGAAAATCTCCCTGGGTAATTGTTTGGGGAAAAAAAAAAAGCCAAACAAACATACATTTTGTTCATCAAATTTCTTTGATTCAGCTATTCAACAAATATTCATTGAGAGCTAGAAGTAGCTACATAATCTGTGGGGCCCAGTGCAAAAATGAAATGCAAAACCCCTTGTTCAAACAGCAGGGGGGGAAAAGTATTTTCCTTTTTCCTGTGGCCTTCTTCTCAATCTGTCTTTGTGTTTTTATTTGCTACTCAGTGTTGCGTTCCTTTGGATGAGTGGGTACTCACAGAGAGAGTGCTGAGCCTCACAGGCACTGTAGATTCTATGCTTGACTCCACATGTGGGCACAAGAATCCAGCCAATCCCTGCCTGTTCCTGCACCAAAGTGGGTGTGGTGGAGGGGAATGGGAAAGGCGAGGCAGCTGTGGTCACTGGGTGGAGTAGGGGGGCATCCCAGAGAGATGGGACCAGGGTTCCAAGCCCCTGGTATATGTTCCATTGGTCTTCACTTACAAAACAAATCCAAAGACAAATGATAAAAAGTTCAAGGGGCACCTGGCTGATTTAATCGGTGGAGTGTGGGACTCCTGATCCTGGGGTTATGGGTTTGA
The DNA here is from genome assembly GCF_018345385.1 of Vulpes lagopus. NCBI lineage: Eukaryota > Metazoa > Chordata > Mammalia > Carnivora > Canidae > Vulpes > Vulpes lagopus. The sequence continues at coordinate 17,309,463 of NC_054842.1, read as the reverse complement.
GCCCCACCTTGGATGTAGAGATTACCTAAAAATGACATCTTTAGGGGTGCCTGGGTGATTCAATCAGTTAAGCAACCAACTCTTGATTTCAGCTCAGGCCATGATCTCATGGTCCTGGGATGGAGCCCCCCCCTCTGCCCCTTGCTCTTTCATGCATTTGCCTGTGTGCCCATGTGCATGCACGCATGCAATCTCTCTAAAATAAAATAAAATAAAATAAAGTTTTTTAAAAGAATTTCAAGGGGGGATCCCTGGGTGGCGCAGTGGTTTGGCACCTGCCTTTGGCCCAGGGCGCGATCCTGGAGACCCAGGATCGAATCCCACGTCGGGCTCCTGGTGCATTGAGCCTGCTTCTCCCTCTGCCTGTGTCTCTGCTCTCTCTCTCTCTCTCTCTCTCTCTCTGACTATCATAAATAAATAAAAATTAAAAAAAAAAAGAATTTCAAGGGGTGCCTGGGTGGCTCAGTCAGTTAAGCATCTGCCTTCAGCTCATGTCATGATCTCAGGGTCCTGGGATCGAGTCCTTCATTGGGCTTCCTGCTCAGCAGGGAACCTGCTTCTTCCTCTCTTTCTACCCCTTCACCTACTTGTGCGCTCTCTCTCTCTCTCTCTCAAATAAATAAATAAATAAATAAATAAATAAATAAATAAATAAAATCTTTAAAAAATAAGTTAATACATTTTTAAAAATTTCAAGAAAGCAACTGAAAGATATTAAAATCAAAACTTCCTCCCAAGTGCTAGTGAAGCTGGCTCTATTAAGAAACCACTGTAAAAAAAAAAATTAAAAACAAACAAACAAAAAGAAACCACTGTGTGCTAGGTATTGAATGTATAGCATGAAGAAGACAAAGACTGTCTGTCCTTGGACCTTTCTGTCTAACAGAAGAGACAAAGAAAGAGGAAATTACCCTGCAGTGTCTAAGAGAACCAATGTGAGTACTGGTAGCTTCAGTATTGCGATCAAGAAAGCAGTCCCAAATACAGAGACTGCTAAGTGAGACCTAATGTATAGGAAGGATAAAACCAGAGAGAGAGTGCAGATAGAGGAAACAACACTTGAAAAAGTAGAGGTGAAACAATAACCAGGCATTCCAGAACCTAAATAGTTTGGCTAGAGTGGGAACACATGATTCAAGGCTGGCAAGTGAAGAGTGGGGGCTTCCTGAGAACAACGGAGAGCCATTCAGGGGGATTAAGACAGAGAGGGACTTGATCAGAGCTGTGCTATGTGAAGTCAATCAAGTTACAATGGGAAGAAGAAATGGGTCATGTGGGAAGAAGAGAAATTCCAAAGGGGAGGAAGCTTGGTAGGAAGAACAGTCAGGCAGGGTCAAAGGAGAAGAAGCAGAGGCAGTTTGGAGATATGTGAAAGACACTAGATATCTACAGGGGCTCACAGTGGGATAAGAAGACAAAGACTGATGCATATAGAACTCATTTTAATATCCATCTGGTAGCTGGGGACCACAGGTGTCAAAGCAGGAGGCTGAGCCTGCATTGAACGTGCCTCTTTGGGAGGCATAGACCAGATCAGCAGCAGGCTCTCACCAATCACTGTTCTAGAACTGTCACATAGCACTGAGGCTTGACACTTGTTGGGGAGCCCATGATCAGCATTCATTCCACACTTCATTGCAAAAGAACTTAACTCTGCAAAGCAAATATAGTAACGCCGAGACAATGTTATCCAAGAAATCTCATGAATGGACCAAAGTCAAAATATAAAGACAGATGTTTCAGCCCCTTAAAAAAGCACAGGATGTGCGCCCGTGCTTGATCCTTAGGCCTGTGTGCATAGAATAGCATCATGGGCTGGTAAATGTTGGGAAGATGGTGTCTTAACACATTCAATTTGCCCTACAACTTTTTTGAGTGCATGAATGGCTACCATATTTTAGGAGTCCCCAGCTTGTCCATCAGGTACAATAAAAGTGATTGATCCCTTCAAGAATCATTTTGCAATCACCAATATGATTTGCTGAGCAGTTTGGCAAGGGCTATGGGAGTATAAGAGATGGCCAGAGGAGCTTGCTGGACACAGTGAAGTTTAGAAATCACAACTCTTAAGATCTTCTTCCTAACATTGAGGAGGTTATTGTCTACACCATTAATTTCTCAAAGGATATCAGACCACTGTTTCATGTTAGGTTATAATCAAGTACTTCCATGCCTTCCTTCTCTGTTGAATACCAGTAAATTCCACAAGGACTAGGAGCACAGCTTATTCATTTTTGCCTCCCTCTCAGCATTCTGTACATTATACATAAACTACACAAAGACTTAAAAATAAATAAATTAACTAAACATCTTCATCTTTGGCAAAATGATCCTGGCTGATTTTTTTACAGATTAAATTTGGCGGGGGGGGGGGGGGGGGGATTTTCTTAGTTAAAACAAGAGAGGATGTTCAGGGTCAGGATGTTTCTTGGCCTAGTCTTTATTGCGTGCATTGGGAGCCACAGAATTGCTCTTCAGCTTTCTGTGGGAGGAAAGAGTAAAGCTGTCCCTGATCACACAGCAGTAATCTGAGTCAAGGATATGAAACAAGCCCTTCAGGAAGTGAGCCGATTAAATGTTATTTCCTCAGATATGAGGTTAATAAACAAAATTTAGTTAAAGAATCAAAACACTTTAGATTCTTATGTTCCCTAAAGGGGATAAATAATCGGTGTCTGGTGATAAAAATATATGAGGAACCTGGGACATTTTTCTCATTTTCCCCATCTCGCAGTCTTATCATTCAAGCTTTATGCACAATGTGACGTTAAAACCAGAAGAACTTTTTTTCTTCCCCCTTTTGTCGGGGGGTAAATACCGGCTGGAGCTTTGTGAGCAGTGAGTAATACACCTGGCACAGGACCAAGGTAACTGCCACCTGAAAACTTTCCACTCTGCTATTTTTCTTCAGCTCAGGAGTCTTATGGTCCAAATGGATGAAGGAAGCTGTCTTCGGGGGCTATCGTTCACAGGAAGTTTCCTACCACATGGGTTGCCTGGTTATGTCAACTCTCACTTTCTCCCCTATGCCTACCACATGCCCAAATGTTTGTTTATTTTTTCCAAAAACTTTACCTATCTATTCATGAGAGACCCAGAGAGAGAGGCAGAGACACAGGCAGAGGAAGAAGCAGCCTCCCCAAAGGGAGCCTGATGTGGGACACAATCCCAGGACCCCGGGATCATGACCTGAGTCAAAGGCAGATGCTTAACCACTGAGCCACCCAGGCATACCCATGCCCAAATGTTTGATCTCAGAATGATTTCTTCCTGTTTCTCAGCACACATTTGGGTTTCCTCTCCCTTGGCCACAGCTTGGCACATCCTCAAAGATGGAAGCCAACTTTAATATTATAACAAGAAAAATATATTTTGGACTGTGAGTGTAGCAGAGGCCACATTGACAGGTTTCTTCACATAACCCTCAGGCTTTATTTGTAGGCTCCCAACTGTCAGTATCTGCCTCTCTGTCCTGAGACCATTTTCCTTAAGCCCAGGGAGGCTGCTCTACCTGGCATAAAGCAGGCCTGAAGTCCAGGAGAATCGTTATGCCAGGAACAGCCATAACTCATGACCAGTAGGAACGGGTGATTGATACCCTAGCTTCTTGGGCCCTCAGTGAAGATAATCCTAAAGTGCATGTTTTCTGTTTCACAGTCAGGATGAGCTCCTAACATACCTTTGATCAACTGCCTTTCCCGTCTCTACATCATACCCCTGCTACCATACTATCATTTCTTGCCACTCCCAAATAAACTACTGGCCCTTGAAACTTTGTCTTGGATCAGTTTCCAGGGACACCCAAACCAAAATGGTCAGCAGGTTCCTCCTCAAATTCTTATAATGGATGGGATGATGAAAACTGGATAATTCATAATTAAACTAAGACTCAAGTTGGTTAAACATAAGTTCCTTCACTCAGAGCATCACTATTCCTCAAACTTGCTTCTTCATGCTCTGAAAGTATTCTTCTGACTGAATGACCTCTCTGGTAAGTAGTTTAATAGAATGCATTTCCGATCAGTGTAATGTGGTTTGAAGGTTATGGTACAAGCCTCTGAATCATGATTCACAGGTATTTTTCCGGAACTATTTCTGATGTACCAAGTGACCTTAGCCATTTTAATGCTGATATTCAACTGGAATGTGTGCCGAGTTGTGAAATCATAGTCCATACCTGGTACAACAGACATTTTATTTTCCAGGCTTATTTCATTATTTTTCACTATTCTTTATTTTCCCTTTCCCCAAATACTGATTCGTTATTTTTCTTCACATCTCTCCCTCTTGTCATTGTTCTTTTTATGACAAAATGATGCAATTGCACATAATATTCATTTATATGGTAAATGCTACGTGCCCAACAGATCCCTTCCTCTTGGGTCAAGGAACTCACTCCTCTGGCTGAGGGATATTGGCTGCTAATGGTGCATATAACTCAGTTCCTCTTCAGGAGCTGAAGGTTATACTCTTCCCTGGGGACAACCAGCATCTGAAAAACTTGGGCTGTCTCCATTAATCACCATGTAGCATCTTCTCCTCACCCACCTCCCATATTACCCCCATTATCATTCTTGGAGGATTTATGAAAATCTTTCCTGGTAACTTTTTCCAAACTCAGTCAAATTTGGGGGGCAGCAGTGAAGGACAAGGTTTAAAGAGGAGATTTTCCTACGAATAAATTAACTAAAACAAAGAAAAAAATAGGAGGAAGTAAGCCAATGACAACCTAAAATGAGCAGAAGAAGGAAGAAAAGGTAAAAGGGTTATGTTGCTGAAATGGTGCTTCCTGTGCATTTGTTGAAGGTGCATCTATTGGTGCTACTTCCTTTAATTGCAGTCCTTTAATTGCTAGCCATTCAAATCCCTTGTTAGTTAGGGTCATGGTAGCAGCTATAATAAATAGACCTCAAAATATATAATACGGAAGCCTCATAAAAGCTTATTTCTTGCTCAATTAAACTGTTTCTGGGTGGCTCTGGGGCACGCTCGGCCCTCTCTGTATTGCCTTCTGTTTTACAAAGCAGCTCCCCCTCCCCCAAGGCCTCATCTTTATCAGCATCTAGTCAATAAAGGAAGAAACAGAGCAAGGAGGAGACATATCTGTTTCCTAAAAGGCTTGGCTTGGACTTGGCATAAATGATTTCCTGCACACATTCTGTTGGTTAGAACCTGTGACATCAACAAACTACAAAGGAACCTGGGAAATATGGTCTAAGTGTATGCTCAGAAGCAAGAAGGAACTCATTTTTGCTGAACAGCTAACATACCCAGACACAGAGCCTTTGTACAGCTTCAGGAAGATAAGCAAATACCAAGTTTCTCAAACTGTACGGGGGGGTGGGGGTGGGGGATCTTAAAGGTGCCACCTGGCTAACTGCTGGAGCCAGTCAATGGAAGTACACCTTCTTCCACTCCCCTCGGAGCCCCTAATACTTAATACCTCATAGTAATTCTAATCTCTCAGTAATAGTTGTACTGATACACCAAAGTAGGCCCCACAGTAAATCACTCTACGTCTCCAAGACAGGAGAGATGGCCTCTTAGAAACTGACTGAAGAATTAAGTCTGTCTTTCTTCCCTCCCCTTCCCTTTCTAATGAAGTGGTCACATTGTTTGGGAAGGTTTCTGAGATCATTATCTGGATGCCTCATCACTCTGACACCACTACTCTGAGCACTAGAATTTCAATCACCAAGTCCTGGGAAATTTAACCAGGTCGTTTTCTTAACATTTTGTCAAGAAAGGAAATAAACTCTTTCCATAAAATGACAGTTACCAAAAAAAAAAAGAGAGAGAGAGATTTCTCTTGGCATACTACAAAAGCCAACAGTGAATCTTCCGTTTCAACATTCAAGCCAGAGATCAGAATTTTATTTGAAGAAGATGACAACTTTGTGGCTAATGGTATTCTTTTTGTACTTATTCACTCTTCCAGATGAACGACAGAGAACAATTGGTCATTCTGAAGATAGCTTCACAAGAGAAGAGCTTAGAGTCCATATTGTATTTTTTTTTTTAGTTCAGAAAGGACATTCCTGAGGGAAAATATGATCAGGTTTATATGAGTCAAATGAAACTATCTGTGTAGGAGGCTTTTGCTTTGTAGCATAAATGGTTAACCCAGACGTGTCTACACATAGAAGAGCCAAATTATAATTAAGGACTTTCAGTGAACACCACCACACTAGATATTATCAGTGTTTACCAGTAGTGTCTGCTCATATTTACAAATCACTTTTTAATGTTCATGAAAGTATCTTACCTCAATTATTTACAACTCCACGTAGAGCATGGGTGGATAATCTTTTTTTTTTTTTTTTTAATTACCGGTTACATCTCCTAAAGCAAAATCAGTTTTGTAATTAATTCGGAGTTGTTTTTCCTTAAAGAAATAGTAAGCATCAAAATCACCTTCTTTTTACTAAACAAAGAAAGCAAAAAAGTACATAATTCTTACAAAATACGTTGGGGCGCCTGTGTGGCTCAGTCTGCTCAGCATCTAACTCTTGATTTCTGCTCAGGTTGTGGTTCGCAAAGATGTGATGTCAAGACCTCATTCGGGCTTTACACTGAGCATGGAGCCTGCTTAAAATTCTCTCCCTCTGCCTGCCACCCTCCTAACCCCCACATGCTCTCTCTTAAAAATACATACATACATACAAAATTTAAAAATACTTAAAAGTATTTTATTTCCATACTGTAGCTGGGTAAGAGGAAAGGCAGTAAGGAAGAGGAGAGGGATGAGGTGGAAGCAAAGGGTGAAAAACAGAGAGAGACAGAGAGGTGAGTAGACATAAAAAAAAGAAAGGAAAAGTTGAATGATAACAGAGGAGAACAAAGTAGAGAATGAGAAAGAAAAATGGAGAAAAAAAAGAGTAGCAGAATGTTTTTTTTGAAAGGAATGGGGGACATTTGTACAAAGTAATAAACAGAACCTACCTATGAGGTAAGAGAACCGGGAAAAGTTCTCTCCCATATTGTAGCCATTATGATCAGAGCAACTCAAGTTGAATGAGATCAAGTCCAACGTGGGTCTAGCTGTGGGTGTTGATTTCTTACTGTAGACTTTATGAAAAGCCAAATCTCTCCAATCAGAAAGATATTCTTTTTTAAGTGATCTTTCATAATTCACTTTCTTCATGAATTTCAGATTCTTTAAAAAATTTTTTTTAATTTTTAAAAATTTGTTTTTAAAGTAAATTCTCTACCCAACATGGGGCTTGAACTCTTGACCCCAAGATCAAGAGTCTTGTGCTCTACTGACTGAGCCAGCCAGGCACCCCATAAATTCTTTTTTTTTTAATTAACATATAATTTATGTGCCATCAAATTAGTTTTTTAAAAGTATACAGTTCAAGGCTTTTGATAAATTTACAAGGTTATACAATCATTACCACTACTTAATTCAATAATTTTTCATCACCCCTAAAAGGAACTTAATACACATTATAATTAATTCCCCATTCCCTCCCTCTGCCAGCCTCTGGAAACTGAAAATCTCCTTTGTATCTCTATTAATATGCATATTCTGGAATTTCATAAAAACCATAATATGTGGCCTTTTGTATGTGTTGCCTTTCATTTAGCACTGCTTAAGGTTCATTCGTGTGGTAGCATCTATAGTACTTCATTCCTTTTTATAGGTAAATAATATTCCTATGTGTGTGTATATCATATCTCTTTATCCATTGATCAGTTGATAGACATTTGAATTGTTTGCATTTCTTAGCTACTGTGATAATGTTGCTCTGAATATTTTTGTACAAGTTTTTTGTGAATATGTTTTCAATTTTCTTGAGTATTTGCCTGGGAATGGAATTGCTGCGTGATATAGTAATACTACAGTTAACCTTTTGAGGAATTACCAAAGTGTTTTCCATAGTGGCTGCACCATTTTATTCAATCCAGCAATCAGTAAGTGTTGCAAATTCTCTACAACCTCACCAACACTTGCTAATGTCCAACTTTTTGAGTATAGTCATCCTGGTGGGTGTGAAGTAGTTCTCATTGTGGTGTTGATTTGCATTTTTCGAATGACTAATGAATGGAGCATCTTTTCATGTGCTTAAAGGTCATTTGTATCTCTTCTTTGAAGAAATACCTAACACAATCCTTGCTCATTTTTTAATTAGGCTGTCTTTTTAAGGTTGAGTTGTGTTTTTCATATATTTTTGTTACCAGATCCTTATCAGATATATGATTTGCAAATATTTTCTCCCATTCTGCAGAGTCTCTTTTCATGATGCATTAAGTTTTTAATATTAAAAAATAATAAAAGTTTTTAATATTTATAACGTCCAGATTACTTATGTTTTCTTTGTGAATTACGCTTTATGTGTCATATCTAAGAAACTGTTGCCTAACCCAAGGTCATGAAGACTTACACCTATGTTTCCTCTAAGAGATTCATAAATTTAGCTCTTATACTTACTTCTTTGATCTATTTAATTTTTGTATATTATATGATGTAGGTGACCACATTCATTCTTTTTCATGTGGATACCAGTTGACCTAGCACCATATGTTGAACTCGACTATTCTTCGACTACTGAATTTTCTTGGCACTGTAGAGATTTATTCATTTCATCTAGGTTATGTCATTTGTTGACAATTGTTCATAGTATTCCCTTATAATATTTTCTATTTCTGTAAGGTTGGTAATAACATCACCTCTTTCATTCTTGGTTTTAGTATGAGTCCTATCCCTTTTTTTCAGTGTCAGTCTAGCTAAATTTTTAAAATTTTGTTGATGCTTTCAATAAACCCAATTTTGGGTTGGGTTTTTAAAATCTTCCTCATTGTTCTTCTGTTCTCTACTTCATTTATTTCTGCTTTAATCTTAATCATTTTCCTCCTTCTGCTTGCTTTAGGTTTAAGTTGTTCTTTTTCTAGTTTCTTAAGGTAGAAGGGTAGGTTATTGATTTAATAGCTTTACTCTTTTTTAATATAAACATTTAAACCTATAAATTTTCCTCTAAGCATACCATAAATCATGGTAGGTTGTGTTTTTGCTTTCATTCATCTAAAATTATTCCTAATTTCCCATGTGATTTCTTCTCTTACCCATTATTTGTGAGCATATTAATTTCCAACATCCTAATTTATCAGTGGGAATTTCCGAAATCCCTTCTGTCATTGATTTCTAACTTCATTTCATTGCAATCAGGAAACATACTTTGTATAATTTCAATCCTTTCAAATGTTTTGAGACTTCTCTTATGCTTAATATATGGGTCTGTCTGGAGAATATTCCATGTTCACTTGAGAAGAATGTACTTTTAGCATTTTGGGGGGTGCTCTATAGATGTCTGTGATGTCCAGTTGGTTTAGATTATTGTTTAAATCTTCTTTTTCCATGGTAATCTTCTGTCCAATTGTTCTATCCATTATTCAAAGTAGGATATTGATGTCTCCCATTATTACTGTTAAATTTTCTATTTCTCACTTAAATTCTTACTTTTTTGCTTCATAAATTTGGGGACTCTCTTGTTAAGTACATATAAGTTCATAATTATTATATCTTCTTGATGCATTGACACTTTTATCATTATAAAACACTTTTTTTTGTCTCTAGTAACAATTTTATCTGAAAGTCTATTTTGTCTGATATTAGTGTAGCTTCTCTACATTTCTTTTGGTTATCTTTGAATGGTATATCTTTTTCTGTCATTTTATTTTCATCTCTTTGTGTCTTGAATCCAACGTTTGTTGCTTGTAGCCAGAATATACTTGGAGCATTTTTAAAAATCTATTCTAGCAGGGCACGTGGATGGCTCAGTTAGTTAGGTGTCCAACTTTTGATTTCAGCTAGATCATGATCTCAGGGTCCTGAGATTGAGCCCTGCATCAGGCTCTGTGCTGAGCATGGAGCCTGCTTAAGATTTTCTCCCTCTCTCCCTCTGTGCCTCTCCCCTACTTCTGTGTGTGCATGTGCATGCACACACACACACACATACTTTCTCTTAAAAAAAAAACATTCTACCAATCTCTATTAATTGGAGTGTCTAATTTACATTTAATGTAATTAACATTAAGGTAGAATTTACATTTGCCATTTTGCTATCTTTCAAATGTCTTATGTCTTTTTTATTTCTTTTACTCTGTCCCTGCCTTTTTTGTGTTAATGTCAGTTTTTTCCACTATTAGTAATGCTAGTCTTCATCATTGAAAAATAAGAAATATCAACAACTTTTTTTTTTAAGATTTTTATTTATTTATGAGAGATACAGAGAGACAGAGACATAGGCAGAGGGAGAAGCAGGCTCCATGCAAGGATCCCAATGTGGGACTCAATCCCAGAACTCCAGGATCACACCCTGAGCCGAAGACAGATGCTCAACCACTGAGCCACCCAGGCATCCTGTTTCTGGGTCCCTTTAAAAAAGGAAAGGAATGTTCCAATATAAAAAATATGGTATTCCTGGGCTACAGTTTGTTCAAACACACCGGGGTGAATTTCCAGGCTTCAATCCAATTGTATGATGCATTCAGAAGCCCTGTGCCTGCTCATAAAAATGTCTCAGATCAAAGACTTTGAAAGTTGTTTAGGAGCTTTAACTCTTGCAAGCACAGCAATGTTGGCCATTTCATTTTGGGAACAGAAGTTCAATACTGAAGCTGATAGAGCAATGATTATAATTTCTCTAATTCCAGAAAGACACACACACACACAGACACACACAGACACACACACCCCTCCTAAGAGAATAAGTAACTTGAAAGGATTGTTGGAAGAGCCTCTCTGAGTCAATTCACCATTTGCCCTAAAGTGTTCATTTTCTACTCTTATTATTCTTGAACACCCAAATTCTCCAATAAATCATAAATGCATAATTACTGTCACTTGGGAAACTTTTTGACAGCAAGATTTATGACCTGAAGCATGGTGGAATTTTTGTCGCTCTAGTTAAAAATGATGTTCAAAGTAGCCCATTACTTTGGTTAGAATTATTCACATATTGGAACCAAACCTCAAATGCCAACCCCAGAAGAAAGCCAGACTTGAAAACAACTGAAAGGATTTTCTATGGGCAAAATCAAGAAGCAGAACAAATCCAGGCTGCTCAAAAGGTTACACAACCTACACTTAGGTCTTAGACAAAGATAGAATATCAGCTGATAAAGACTGATATGTCTTTAACAGTATAGACTAAAGCCACCCAAGAGATAATACCAAATAGTAAGCCTCAACATTTGACCTATGATACCTTGTAAACACTCAAACAACTGTAATTGCTGAAAACAGATAAGAATTGGAAACTATTTTTGAAAACACATTTAGTATATTTATTTATTAAGCCCCTCATAATTCTCTCAGTGACTCTGCTATAAAGAATGCCACTTAAAATATGCATGCTTGGGGCATCTGAGTAGTTCAATAGGTTAAGCGTCTCCCTTCAGCTCAGGTCATGATCCCAGGGGCTTGAGATAGAGTCCCATATGGCTCCCTGCTCCCAGGAACCTGCTTATCCCTCTCCTTCTGCCATTCCCCAGAATGGCTCTTGTGCTCTCTAGTTCTATCTCCCTGTTAAATAAATAAATAAGTTTTTTTAAAAAAAGAAAAAATAAAATAAAATATATGTGCTTGTGAAGAGGTATGAGAGGGGAATCAGTAGGTAAAGAAATATTTGTTTTGTGGTTACAAAACCGTATTTCTGAGCCAGAAAACATACATACATAAAACTTTTCTCTCAGAGAAAATCATGTAGTTTGCAAATTAAAATAAATAAAAACAAAACATTAAGCAATGAAAATCAGTAACCCAACATGGTTAAAACCAGTGAACTATGCTAAATTCTGCAGAGTTTCCATAAAGATATTTATATGCAGGGAGATATTTTGAAAATTATTTTCCTGTTGATCTTCTAGACAGGAAAACAGGTCTATACAGCCCTAACACTTTATTTGCATTTAATAACTTTTAAATTTCAAATCATAATCTTTTTAAATTGCCTAGCAATTATCTTGCCACATACTTTGTTCTAATGAAACTGAAATATCAAAACCAGCTTTTCTTCTTTTAATTTTAAGTTTAGGATAGGATGAATGGGATAATGGAAAGAGCAATGGATTTGAACACAGAAGGTATGGATTTGAATCTTACAGTAACTATGATATCAGGTCTTATTTTCTCATCTGCAAAATGGAGATATCTTCTTCATTTATCCTACAAGGTGAAGGTAATGAGAATCTAATTGCTTCTATGTAAAGATGGTGAATTAGGGGATCCCTGGGTGGCTCAGCGGTTTGGCGCCTGCCTTCGGCCCAGGGCGTGATCCTGGAGTCCCAGGGTGGAGTCCCACATCGGGCTCCCTGCATGGAGCCTGCTTCTCCCTCTGCCTGTGTCTCTGCCTCTCTCTCTCTCTGTGTCTCTCATGAATAAATAAATAAAAATCTTTTTAAAAAAATGGTGAATTAAACACATTCTTCCTGAAAGCTAAATGCAACATCATTACAAATAATTTTATAAGGCATAAATCCACAATAGTGGAGCAGGGAAAGAACTATAGAAACAAAATTTTGGAGACAATATGATAGACAAGTGACGAATAAACTGGCAAGCCCAAAAAACTGGGGAAATCTAGCTTAAGATTAATTAAAAGGTTCAGGAATTGATAAAAATGCTCTGAAGGTGAGGGTATGTGTGTGTGAGTGTGTGTGTGCGTGTGTGTCTCTGTAAAGATAATATTGATAAAGGAGGACTGGTTGAAGGATGTTTGAAAAGCAGTTGGGTCTCTGTATCCCCTCTCCCACTCCATGTTGCCTGGGCAACATCCCTTATGCTGGCAGATGTCTGAACGTTTATTCCCTGGAAATAGTAAAGCACAGGGTCTCTTCATCTGGGTAATATCAGGCACACAGGAGCAGTCAGGATCCATGACAAACTAAAGAAGATTAAGTGAAGAAATTCACAGTATTCTAACCTACCCAACTTTCTATGCCAGGAACGTTGGCAATCAGATGTGGACCATCCTCTGAGCAGGAGACTGATGGAAGCTTCCTAGGAGAAATTTGGCCAACTTAATAGAAAAGACCCAAATATATGGACATCAATGTTCTCTAATTTAGAGCATCATACACATTCAGAGTTTCCAATCAGCTTTAGAGTCTCCCATTATTAAACATGAAAGGAAAAATTGTTGACTACCAATATCCAAGGAAAATCTCTAAAATAAAAAATATAGAAAATAACAACAGCACATGGGGAGGGGGGGTGGGAGCCACTCAGGAAACATGCTACACAGAAAGGAGAAAACTTCAAATTAATATCATTAATATCTTTAGATAAGAAAATATGTTACATCCATGAAATATGAATAAGATGCTATTTAAGAAAGAAAACAAATAAAATAAAAAAAAGATTTTGGAAAATAATAACATTATAACAGAAATGAAAAGCTCAGTGCAAGAGGAAAAAGTAAAATTAAGAAAAACTCCCAGAAAAAAAAAAGAAAGAAAGAAAAACTCCCAGAAAGTGGAACTAAAATATGGAGATGAAAAATAGAAATAAAACATAGTAAAAAGAGAGGATAAGTCATAAACATGCAATAACTAATTAATAGGAGTTCCAGAAAGATAGAACATAAGAAATGATGAGAGGAACTTGGCAGAGAAAGAATTTAAGACTATATCCCAGAAATAAAGACACTAATTTCCCAATTAAGAAATACCACCAAAAGCCAGGACAATAAATGAAAACAAACTCATGCCAAGACATATTATTGTGAAATTTCATAACAGTGAGAGCAAACAGAAGATCCCAAAATCTTTTGGAATGTAAAAATAAGTAATATAAAGAGCTGGCTTTCAGAATGGCATTGGAAATCCCACAAAACCTAGAAAGATAATCAATGTCTTTAAAGGTTTCCCAAAACCTAGAAGATAATCAATGTCTTTAAAATTCTGAAAGAAAATGAGTTCCAAACTAGAATTCAATACCCAAGCAAACTATTAATCAACTACGAAGCTGAAATATATATATTTATTTATGAATATGCAAAGCCTCAAATGATTTCCTCCCATACAACTTTGTTAAGAAAGCTAATGGAGGATATGCTCCATTACAATGAGAAAGTAAACCATGAAAGGAATACACAAGATTTAGGAAACCAGAGATCCAACACAGGAGATAGGTGAAGGTAATCTCTGAGAGGTTGATGAAGGGAGATCTTGGAACTCTCTCAATACCAGAGCACAATCAATTTAGACTGGAGCATATATAAGGAGGGTACCACTAGCAATCATTCTAAAACAAACAAACAAAACCCAAAAACAGTTGGATTTGACAGATTATCTGATACACTTGAATATGGTCTCAGAAGATGGAAAACAATTTGAACATAAGTTAATATAAGGTACATAAAAATTAAGCAAATAAAAACATGATATAATTATTAAATCCAAAATAAAAGGAAAAAATTATTCAAGCAAGGAAATCTAATCAGCACACACCATGGCTCAGCTATGAAAATAATCGTGATTAACTGAATATCAATGTAACTAAAATCTATGACTTAATTGGGAGATCAGAGAAGAAATATTTGTGTGTGTAGCAGAGGCAGAGTGAGAAAGTTACCCTTTATCTTTTACATTAGGAAGTCAGCAGATTATCTCTAACAGTGTAAAATCAAGAAATAGCATATTTGGGCATATTGGAAATATTAGAAGAACAAATGGAAGGGTAAATATGGTTGCTTTGGGGGATTGGGGTTTGGGAATTGGGAAGCAATAAGGGATAAAAGTCAAAGATTGCTATTTTCCATTGTAAGCTTCATTTAACTTTGAAAACAATGTATATATATACAACTTTGATAAAATTTAAAACCTGTAAAAAAAGAAAAGCCTAAATGACAAACTATGTCTCAAAATCATCTCTTAGAATACCTGGTTTGTAATAAGTAGTTAATCTTTTTTTTTTTTTTTTTTTAAAGAGTAGGAAGTTTAGATGTTTCCATAGTTCTTTCACACAGGAGGACATCAGTGACCCAGAATGTGGAAACTAGGAGCACGTTGTCCAAGAGCACATGACAATATTCTCATCTTTGGAAATTGTACAGCTTTATTGGGTAGTAACTCAGGTAACAGCAAGGGAACAATGATATATTTGTCCTTATTGGTCCAGCAAGGCTGTTGAAACACAAATCAATGAAGCAATTGAGCAAAAACCTTATGTACATGCATGTGTAGTAAGTGCATTTGCTTGGCCCCAAGACAAGTGTGAGATAGATCAGAATTATGAGACAAGGTAATGAGAGAGCTCCATGAAATGGATAAGTCCCCACTCTCAGAATTTATCTGGAGTGATTCTCAACCTCAATTGCACACTAGATTCATTTGGGGAGCTTTAAAAACTCCTGATTGACATTCTAGACCAATCAAGTCAAGATCTCCTTCAAATTACCTCAGATTATTCCAATGTGTGATGAAGGTAGAGAACCATGGCCCTAGGTATAAGTTCATGAGACTGGGGTGTCTGCCATTTCCCAAAGCCATGAGAGCCCAGGGGAAGGTAGACACACGCTCAATGGAGAGAGAAGTTGGGTATCCTTCCCTGTACCAAGTCCAACCTGCACTTCTTACCCAACCCCACTCTCAATTGGCATAGTTATATGAATATGTCTTCTGGGTCATTGTAGGGCATGTACTCTCAACAGGATGTCATCTTTCCCTCTCTCACTCACCAGAAGAAGAGCTCTGATTGGTCAAAACCTAAGACACTGATGGGGAATGGGTCTTGAAGGCAGAGCCCAGGCTCTATCTTTTCCCTTTTATCCCCAGTGTCCAGCAAAGTAGACCGTTTTTTTCCTGTTTCTAGGCCACTGGCTTTCACAGAGTGGGCTCAAGCACCCTGGTCTCCTCTTTTCAGCATCTCTGCATGTGGGACTGGATCTCTCATGAGAATCCAGTGAATGGTGGATAGAACACTGACTTGGGTTACTCGGGCTGCCACAACAAATACCATACATAGATGGGTGGCTGAAACAATAGGCACCTACCTCCAGGTCTAGAAGTCTCAGGTCCGGGTGCCAGCATGGTTGGGTTCTGCTGACAACTCTCTTCTTGATTTATAGAATGCTACCTTCTTGCTGTATCCTTACATGACCTCTTCTTCATGGACAAGTGAAAGGGAGGAATGGGGGACAGAGAGTCAGACACAGAGAGACAAAGACAGAGAGGGAGGGAGGGCTCTCTAATCCTATCATGAGGGCCCAACCCTAATGACCTCATCTAAACCCAATTATATCCCAAAGGCCTCATCTCCAAATACTATCAAATTGGGAATTAGGACTTTAACATATGAATGGGGGGCACAAATATTTGTTTCTTAACTGATGTGTTAGGCCTCTCCAGCACAGTCTTCCAGAGGTTACCAAGCTTTTGACTAGTCTCAGTAACTGGAAGGGTATTTTAAAATTTATCCAGTCGCTGACCTTTGTATGTGTTCTTCCTCAGTTCAAACACCCCAGAGAGCAAATGGGAAATTTTAAGTTCTGAATCTCTTACTAGAAGCACTTAAATACAGTTTATAGGGAAATCCCCGGCTGGTCTTCCACTGCACTGATGGCCAAAAGATGCCACTGATGTTTTCCATTCTTCCTCCCAATCTATTAGTATAAGCGATTCAAATATAGAGCAGGGAATTTTGCTAAGCATTTTAGAAAACCAAGAAGAATAATTCTTTCCTAACTCACAAAGCAGGGGTGAAACTCAAAATATTTCACAATGGCAGAGGCATAGGCAATGATTATTTACAAGTGGATATAAGAGTATTTCAATACATTAGCAATAGGCACAGTAATCCCAGTGTGGTCCAACTAAATATTAGCCTTGCCCCAAAGCACTTATGAGTGCAGTGCTGCGTGTGCATTAATGAATTCAGGAATGCACTGGGGAATGCAAAAGGTATGGAAGCAAAGCTAAGCTGGAGCCTCCTGCCCCACACCCCGCACTTTCTCCTTTGTGTCCTCAACTTTGGATTCCTCTACCTGAGGCGATCTAGCCAGCCACAGACGGGTGCCGTGCCTTAGAGACGCGGCCCTGAGTTAGTTATAAACTTGAATCAGCCCATCCACCAGACAGGCCCTGGCTTGGGAAATAGAGAAGTGAAAAGAAAAAAGAGGCCCTTCGATTCAGCTGGAGACAGAGGGAGGGCGGGTCACCAGCAGTCAAGAGGAGACTCGGTTCAGAGTTGCCTCAAATTACATTTGTCCACACACGCATGCGAAATGTTGCTTAAAAAATAAATGAGGTTAATTTCTCTTTACAGGTTCCCTTTCATCTCGGGGTTTCAAAGCACTTTGCCACAAAAAAGCTCCATCGTCACTCCTTTTTTAATCTAAATATAAACCAAGGGCCCTGAGGGTTAAGGTTCGGTAAAGCCCTTTGAACTTTCCAAAGAAAAAGCACTAAAGGAAAACACTATTTTACCATTATAAGCTCCAAGTGGCCAGGCAGGGACCACACAGCCAGAAAACTCTCATTCTGAAGAAAGGCCACGCCTCCGCTCCGATGACACGCTGGCTAATTAAAATCACAATTAAAACCAGCAGGGAGGATGGAGGCCAGTGACTAAAACGCCCTTCCCCAGAAACAGAAAACACTCAGGACTGACTCACACAGGATACATCAGATTTTCTCCAGCAGGCATTTGGAGGAAAGAAAAGAAATTCGAGTCCAGGCCTCCCTCCATCTACTGACCCAGTAAACTCCATGTCTGGGTTGGTGACACATCCCTGACTCGCTGCCACCTCAGCAGAGTCCCAGCGCAGGAAGAGCCAGCTTGGCTTCCTGTGGATGGAAATGTTTGCATCTGCATTTTTCAGCAAAGGAAAGTCTCAGAATCTCCCCAGTTCCAGCATGTGAGTCATTAGTGGGTGTTTGTTTTTGGGGTTCTGGGTTTGAGTCACCACCCTTCCTGCTGTTGGTCTTCTCAATCCAGGGGGAGCGATCGAAAAGAGAGAAGTAGAAATGTTTGTGATGGTCAAAGCAGGCATCTAAGAGTCGGCAGTTGTATCAGCAGCTCATTTGTAAGGTTGTTCTGCTCTCCGTAAACAAGTATATAACATTTATAAATAACAGTGGGAAAGAGGAAGGAGGAGGAAGGAAGAGAAATAAGCCCATAAAGGATGTGATTGAGGTAAGCGGAAGTAGAGTCTAGTCAAAGTAAAAATAGGCAACTGCCTGTTTGTCAGCTAAAGGAGGAATGGGGCTGCTGATGTTGAACAAACTCTACATGTGCAGCTCTCTGGCACCATTCCTTGTTGGCCTGGCAGTATGGCTAAGGAGGGGGTGGTTTGCACAGGTGGGGCTGCCAATATCCCCGAACAGTTCTGGAATCTGACAGACCACCTTGGCTTTGAAAGGATTTCTTCCTGATGTCCCTCCATTTCAGTGCTATGCCTGGCACCATTTATTCCCTGAAAGGACGTCAAGACCCCCAGTATTCTACAACAGGAATGTTCTACAAGGGTCTCAGTGCCGTACTGGGACCAGGTGCCAAAAAACACTAGCTTGAAAAAAAGAGATCACTTTTTTTTTTTTCAGAAGGCAAGTGTATATATTGTTCCTCTCAGTCTTGACTGTGATTGAAAACCGAGAATCTACCGACCACAAGGGGACATGGGGTTGCGTGGGGAGTGCAAGATTTTGTGTGAAGGAAGCCTGACTGGTGCAGGTGGGAAAGTAATGATACATCTTCTTCACATCACTGCTCCTTGTCATATCAGACAGTTTGGTCTACCTAACAGCTAGTTTTTACTTCACTGACATTGGCCAGTAAATCAAGCCATTTAAGATGGCTGAAAAAAACAAAGGTGATCGTGAAAATATGAAAACACAACAAAAAAAGCAGGTTTTTTGAACTCATGGACAGCTCAACCAGATTTGACCCAGGGAAGACATCTGACCACAGGCATTCCAGTTTCCCTTCCAGAAAGCAGAGAGCCGGCAAGTGAAAAGAGCTTCAACTTTTCAACTGGTATGAGTGTGGAAGTCAAAACTGGGCCTGTTGTATGCAGTTGGAGGCTGGATACTATGTTTTATTTCAAGTATGTATAATGAAAAGATATCTGGATGCCCACACACTCTTGCTACATTAGGGACTTGATGAAGCTCAGAAAAACAGAGCCCCAGCCCTACTAGCATTCCAAATGTTAGGCAACCTACACAAATCCTTGGCAGAAATGTTGACAATGAAAACTAACTCTGCTGTCATTCTAGCCTGAGTCACAAAGGAAGGAAGAAGTACTACTTGATTTGATACATTCTCATTTAGGGGAGAAGAAATTATAATGCACATCACCACCAAATGGAAAACAAAGGTTGTAAACTCAGGAGCTGTTTTCCTGGGACCTTGACATTTTTAAATAAAAGCCTTCATTGTTTACTGAATACTTTTCACATTAATGTCTTAGTTTCTTGTTCTTAAAGATAATTATCTGTGGATGTTACAGAACTTCCTGAACTACCCATCTTCTGTGGGTACATACATTTGAAAGATGCCCAAGGCATATTCCAAAACAAAACAAAACAAATTAAAACACTCTTGATTGTGACATTCTGTTTAAGTCATTATTCATGACACAGCTTTAAAAATTCTCACAAAAAAAGTGATGTGATGACTGGAGATTTGACTCTGGAGTTCTGTTCCAGAATAATCTCTTAACCTGCTTGATCTTGGGTACCACATCTTGGAAAAGTGGCTGATGAGATGTTCTCAATCCATTAAATGACAATCCATTAAATAGCTTCCATATCCAAACTGAGCTAGCTGCCCAGCTAATAATATCTAAGAAGTAGGTCCATAGGGATCATGTATCTTCTGTTACTCTGATTCTTTAGCTATAAATGATCAATGTAGATTCCACAAGTGACTCAGTCAGGCCAATTAGAGTGCTTCCTTGGAATTTGTCAAACTGCAATGTGGCAAAGAATCCCATATTCTCTGGATGAGAGCATGAGATATGCAATTTGGAGATATGGGGTTCCTTTTTTTCAGAGTAAAAAAATTGGCTCACACCCAGAGAGGTGAGATAGAGAAAGCAGTCTCCCCTTCCCTTCGAGGGGAGTTCGATGCAGGGCTTGATCTCATGACCCTGAGATCATGACCTGAGCCCAAACCAAGAGTTAGATAACTAACTGACTGTGCCACCCAGGCACCTCTGAGTTGTGCCTTTAAAAGGCACGAGTGTCCTCACTTCTTAGACCCTTTCTTGTCTTCCCATTGACTATGATACAAGTATTATGGCAGAATGTTGGGAAAGGTCATCAAAAAGACATGACTGCTGGCTGATCTGTGAGCTGGACCCAGACCCTTGGAGGCTCATCCCATCCCCTCTTCTTGGAATGTGAATTCCATCTGTCTTTCCCACTTCCAGAGGCTAATCCAAGGGCATAGCCTTGAGACTGTGATGTGATGTTGACTACTTGCACAGTATATGTAGCTGAATCCAATTAAGGCCTCTTTATGAACTTTTAAGATATGGTGGGAAGGTGGGGGGATCCATTCACCTTGCTGCTTCCCACTACAAATCTTGTATTTAAATTCTCTTTACTCATTTAACCTGCTACCTACCAACTTGGAGTGGCCCACCTCCTTCTTTGATCTCTGCCTGCCCTCCACATATGGGGGCCAGTTTCAGGGTATAGCCAGAAAGCTCGAGAGGGTTGCAAACTGGCACAGAACCCAGACTGGCCATCTTAGACTGCCAAATGGAAGCTTCATGCCAAGGATGGCAAAATAAAAAGATAGACATTAAGGTTTATGATATCACGGATGTGCCATATTAACCCCAGACAGCTCACATCTGAACAGCTAACATGATGGAAAAGTAATTGTCTATTTTATGTAAGACACTTTTATGTTTCAGTCCTTGTTATTATAGCTGAAGCTGCCTATTAGCACCGACACAGTCAAAATTAATCCGACCTGGAACTTTCTTCAGTTGGCTCACACCACATTTATGTTTTTGAAACAGCTTGAAGTTGTTGTTTTTTTAAGTTTAGTTATTTATTTTTAAAAGATTTTATTTTTAAGTAACCTTTACACCGGACCTAAGGCTTGAACTTACAACCCCTACGATCAAGAGTTTTATGGTCTTCTGACTGAGCTGCCAGGTGCCCTGATACAGCTTTATAGAAAAGGGAGCTTAATCTAGGCTCTGAATTAAGAGCAAACACTAGGGAGTAGGAAGTATTCTGGCCTTTGAAGGTGGAGAAGGAGGACGGAACAGCAGCCTAAAGTCAGGAAAATGCATGCCTTGCACAGAATTGACAGTTCATATAGGAGGTGTAAAGGGCATATTTTTGCTTTTGTTTGTTTGTTTGACTTCCTTTGCTTTCAGGAATTGCTCCTCCATTATTCTCTGTGATTCTGATTTTTTGGTCAATCACATAGCCCGGCCTTCCACTAGATGGGAATGGATTTGACACTCTGTTGGTCCAAATAGGGCCTTCTATGCTCCTGTCCTAGAACCTGGAATAGCTTCAGAGTGGGCACGTGACCTACGCAGAACCAATCAGAGTCCTTTTGGGAGATTAATAAAGGTGCAGGAGGGCAAGAGATTATTTTCTTTTCTTTGTAATTGCTAGCTATGAAGATAGTGTAAATTTAGCTTTACCATGGGTATCACTGCTGTTACAGGGAAGAAGGCTGCCTAAAAATTAAGTTAACTTGGAAGATATAGAGCCTGAAGGAGAATAAAGGAGGCCAGGAGGGCAGAGTTTGAATCCTTGGAGCCAACTGTGCCTGAAGCAAAACTCTCCTCCTATCTCTTGGACTTTCCACCAGGAAAATACCAATCCCTTGTGTGTTTCTGCTTTGTGGTATTTTTGTCACCTGCAGCTGAAAGAAAACTGCCTACTACTGGACTAACCAGAGAGAAGATTATAAAGTAGACACAGTTGTGTAACAGTGCCCTAAGTGCTCGATGAAAAGGTTTGGACTTGCTTTTGAAGACAACAAGAGGAACCATTTAAATTAGGAGGCTGTTCAGGGGGGAATGCTGGAATTCTTCAGTGGAAAGAGCACACCAGGTGCTGCTTCTAGCCTTATCACTTCCTGGCAGTGTTTTCTTGTCTGCACAATGTGGGTAATTTCAAGTACTTTGTTTGGTGGCTGTAGGAAATACATTAAATAATATATTAAAACACCTAATACATTGATACATTTTAAGCCTGCTAACTCTTCCTATAGTGATAGTGGTGGTGGTGATAGTGATAGAAGATAGAGAAGCAGGAGCAGGAGAATGGGAGAGTTGCTCCTTGACTAAGTCAGCAGGAGCAGAAATGGGTAAGAGTGGTGTTGAGAGCCACTGGCAAATATCAGCAGGACTGTACACAGTCTGGAAATGTGAAGCAAGGGAAAGACAAAAGTCAGTTATAAATGAAGGTTAAAATTTCTGTGGAACTGACTGATTCCTGAACTTTCTCTTCTGCGTTGATCATGAAAAATGGGACAATGACAACAATGAAACAACTCTATGTGTGTGTCTCTGTAGCTGTGCTCACATATGGGAGGCAGAAGAAGCTAGGCTTCATTGAACATTTTTCCTACTCAGTGCCCACTATAGAATTTGCAGGGTCCTGTGCAAAATGAACATTCAAGTTCTATGTTCAAAAAAATTAAAAAAACATTTTTTTCCTTTCTTCCGAGGCTTTTTTCTTGATCTTTGTAGATATTTTTGTTTGTTTTTGCTTTTTACAGTCACATTATCTCAGATATAGGGATACTTACAGTGTCAGTGCAAACCCTCCAGATGCCTGGGACTATGCCCTGCAACTTGGTTAGTGCCTGACCTTGATCCTTCCCACACTTGTGTCCAGGCCCTGTGCCAAAAGCAGAGGGCAGCAGTGATCACTAGACAGGGGTACAGGAAGAAGCAGACAAAAATGGAGACAGGAAGGTGGTGAAAGTTGAGACTTCAGGTGAGTTAAGTTTCCAAAAACCTAGCATTTGCTCCAATATCCCATTGGGCTTCAATTAAAAAATACAAATAAAAGATAAAATTATTGGGGTGCCTGGCTGGCTCAGTCAGTAGAGCATATAACTCTTGATCTCAGGATTATAAATTCAAGGCCCATGTTGGGTGTAGAGATTACTTAAAAATAAAATCTTAAAAAAAAAAAGTTAAGATCATCAAGTATTTCTAGATGATGACCACAAACTATTGAACTCCAAGCATGTGGTTCACTTTTATGATAGTTAATCTTATGTAGCCACTTGACTGGCCCATCGGGTGCCCAGATATTTGGTCACATATTATTCTGTGAGTTTTTGCAAGGATGTTTTTGGATGAAATTAATATTTAAATCAGTAGACTCAGTCAAGCAGACTGCCTTCTCTTATATGGAGGGAACTCATCCAATCAATTGAATAAAACAAAAAGGCTGGCCCTCTTCCAAGTAAGAGTTTTTCCTGCTTTCAGACTCATACTGAAAGATCAGCTCTTTCTGGGTCTTGAGCCTGCTGGCTTTTGGACTGGAACTTACACGACTGGCCCTCTTGTTTCTCAAGCATGTGGATTCCAACCGAAACTAAGCTGGGTCTTTAGCTTCCAGACTCACCCACAAGATCTTGGGATTTACCAGCCTCCATTATCACACGAGTCAATTCCTTAAAATAAATACCCCTCCTATCTATGTCTATGTCTATGTCTATGTCTATGTCTATATCTGTCATCTATATCTCTATCTGTATCTGTTTCTTTGGAGAATTCTGACTTTCTGGGTATAGGGCTTGTGTACTTTCCTCTGTATCACAGAATGCTCTCCCCTCAAGCTGTCCCCACCAAACTCTCCCCCCCCCCATTTTGTTTGTACTACACTGGTCACATATCCATGAGGGTGACACTGTTCCTAATTTCCCCACTTGCTCCCACATGCTACACAAAGAAAGAGAGAGGGGGGAATTTATTAGTGGAGAGAAGAAGCTGCCTTGGTGCTAATGAACTCTCACTAAAGTCCTGTGCTAAAATAAAGCATAAGTAAATTTTTTGATGTCTAACAATAAAGGTATAGACACCATAAGACAAGCTTACACATTTCCAGTCTTCCAAGATCACCTATTGAAACTGATTGAGGGATAAAAATATTAATTTCATATGCTACAGGCCAAGAATTCAGAGGTAATAACTGAACCAAGGTCCATCCTGTGTACAGTGAGCTCAGCTCTTTACCCTGTGCAAGGTCAACAGTACATTTTGTGCTGTAGGACAAGGCCTTATCCAAAGCCTTGGGACCAAATGTCAGAATTCAGAATTATCTTGGAATTTTACAAAAGTAATACAGTGTAAGTACTGTATATTATTTACACTTGCAACAGACTCTGGGACAGCACTCTATGCTAAAATACATTAACATTTCTGAAGTAAAACGTGAATATTTATGCTAGTTGGCCAGACTGTAAATAGACTCACATCAGTCTAGGTAAGATTTTGCTTTCAAATGAGTTCAGGTGAGGTCAGATTTTGCTGCCAAATGAGTTACAAAAACCCAGTTTGTAGAGCTTTCTGGATTTTGGAAATGCAGGTCAGGGTTAGTGAATTTGTAGTTCCTGTTTCAATGGCTGGCCTCACCTGCCATTCACATTCCTATTGCAATGAAGTCAGAACAAAATGAGGGGGTAGATTTTGGGGGCGGGGGGAGAACTTGAGGAGAGAGCATCCTGTGATACAGAGGAAAGGCCTAGAAGAAGGCTTAGGATTTAGCCTTGCAATTGCTTTCCACACCCTTTGGCCCAGCCACTGAGAGCTACATGAGCCTAGAAAATGAATCAGAATCAAGGTGCAGGAGACAAAAATCCCCACAACCTCTCCTGGAGTTGTTCCTTCATGCTCTGTAGCACACCCACGGGAACTTCCTCCTAAGGCGTCCTAATGGCAGTAGCTAGCACCTGGGGCCCCGAACTGGGAAAAGTCATCCAGCCCTTTAAAAAGCATTTATGTCTGTCAACTGAGGGGCTGGTTGTACTTCTACTTGGGGAAAGGGCTTTAAGAGACTGTCTACGACATCCAGTCACAGGGAGATTATTTGGAAACATTGTCTTCAAATACACAGGGTGGAGTTACGTGACTATCACATACATAGCACAGGTCAACTCCCCAGCCCACAATCTCTCAGTGTATCTCCCATCATGTGTAAATTTAGCTGGTGTTTAAAATATAGTTGGAGGCCTTATTAGCATTTTATGTAGCCATCTTGAAAATTCTGAGGCCATTGTAGGGATATTGAGGGTTTTTGTTTGTTTGTTTTAAAGATTTTATTTATTTACTCATGAAAGACAGAGAAAGAGGCAGGTACATAGGCAGAGGGAGAAGCAGGCTCCCTTCCTCCCTGTGGGACTCTATCCCAGGACTCTGGGATCATGCCCTGAGCCAAAGGCAGATGCTCAACCACTGAGCTACCCAGGCACCTCACATTGAGGTTTTCTTTAGAGGATGTAATTTCCAAGCAATTGAATGTTGCTTCTGTTAAAGGTGAAGGAAGGCTTTGCCTACAGGGACCCTTCTGCATGGCAGTGCTTCCTCATCCATCTTGGAATCTTACCTACCCTCAAAGTCCCAGGACCAATGCTATCTCTGCTGAAAACACCAGGAACAGAGCCTTTTCTGGTTCCTCCAGTGACTTCTCTTCCATCTGAGTTCTCACTGAGCATTTTCAGGGTCTCTTATGTAGTATCCATTACTTTTTTATCCTGCCAAATTATATCTCATTTCTAAGTAAAACTGCTTGGTTTTGGTTTTTGTCAGTATTGTTGTTGTTTTCTGGAAAGCACTCATTTTTATATCTAAAACTGTTCCTAGGCCACAACCTTAGATGGAAGTAAATACTTAACAATGTTTAAAAAGTAAATAATTTTGGACTTAAATTCATTTTCCTTGTGGCAATCTAAGTTAAAAATCCCTAATAATTTTTGTATTTTCCAGAGAATGCTCAGCAAACATATTAACTGGTGTAACCAATTGTGTATTGAAGATTTTTCTCTTCACTGTTAGCGATATCTTGTTATGCTATCATTCGTTGTTATGAATACTGTACACTTAACTTTATCAGTATTTGTTTGCTTATTATTTCACTGAGAAAATAAATTCCACCTTAAAAAGAATCTCTGACAAGTTATTGGTGAAACTGGATTAGAAAGAGATAGTGTATTATTTTAAAAATCAGATTACTCACTAATTACTACTCAATGTCAGTCACTACTGATTGTGCAACAATGAAAGTAAAATTTAAAAGCAAGAGCCTCAAAAAGGAGTTAGCAAATTAGACTATGAATGGAATGTGTAAAAGAATTAAGACTTAGAAATTTTAAGGCTCACAGCTGTCCCTAGGAATTTAACCAACCACAGTGTTCACAACAACAGAGTATATAAAGGAATGCATGTTATATTGGTTCACATTAAGCCAGGGCTTTGAAGTGCTGAAATTCAAGCGAGAAACCTACATAATTTCCCAGAAAAAGACTCCCAGAGGAAGTGCTATCTAGATAGGTCAAAGAGAAAAACGTTGGGGAAGAGGAGGCAGGTTCTTATCAGAGAGTATCTACCACAAAGGCAAGGCTTGGGGAATTAGAGATAAAATGGAATACTCAAGAAACTGAAAACTCTAGGGGCACCTAGATGGCTGTCAAAATTCCTGCCCTAGGCTCAGGTCATGACTTCTGGGTCCTGGGATTGAGCCCTTATGGGGCTTCCTACTCAGTTGGGGGGATCTGCTTCTCTTTCTCTCTCTTTTCTCTCTCTCTCTCACCCTTTGCTCCTCCCCCCTGCTCATTTTTTCTCTCTCTCTCTTTTAAACAAATAAATAAAATCTCTAAAGAAGAAAAAGTAAAAGAAACTGAAAACTCCAGTGTTTAGTATGGTTGAACCATGGTGCTGGGAAACAAGACTAAAGAGGTATGTCATGGCCAGATCCCCAAGGGCATTGTTTAAGCCCAACTGATGGTCCATGCAGCAAAAAGACATAGTCATATTTACAAATCAGAAAGCTCCCACTGGCAGGAGAAGAGAAAAAAGGCTGAAAGGGAGGACAATGTGATTGAGGGCTTGGAAATGCATGTAGACAGAAAGGGATACATGCAAGAGCTAGTTGGAGGGGTCACTCCAAAACTGTCTTGTTCTTTGACAAGAACAAGATATTGATATTTTGTCTCAATATCCTTGAGCCTCTTCTTTGCCTTTGCTTTGATGTTGTATATTATATAACAAGGCCCTGCTGCCTTGGCTTTGCAGGGCCGTTGTGCTTCAGCCATTGTTCTCTTGCCAACTCAACTGGAAAGAAGTAGGGATCTCATAGAGAGATGATAAACCAGATGTGTGAAATTACTTGTATTAACATGTTTAGTAATATGTATGTAATTTACCCAGTGTGGTTTTGACTGACCTGGAGGTACTGGAGAACCAGCCTGGAAATGGACACTTTGCCAGGGCTATGGACAGTAATGACCAAAGGCCTTGCTTGACAAGCTGCCTAAGAAAGTCACTAATTCTACAAACTATCCATACAGACAGTTTGTATTAGACAGACAGTAGAGAAATATGCTGTGGCTTTTTCATAGGATGAGCTATGCCCAAACATTACAAAAGAAATAATGTGAAAAGGAAATTAAAAAAAAAAGAGTATTCAATGATATGCAAAAGAATCAAGACCAGTGATAAGCATGGATAAATGGGAAAGAGGAAGAAGCAAACACTGTCATCAGCTAAAACAAATAAGCAGAAAACAAATAAGCAAATAAGGTGATAAAGTTACCCTTTATAGAAAGTTGACTATGTACCGTGAACTATTTTAGTACAGTATACATGTTATTTAATTCTCACAAATGTACTAGGGAATTAGTCTTTGTTCCTATTTTCCAGACAAGGAAAATTGTGGCTCAGCACATTTAAGTGACTCTCCCAAGATCACACAGCATGTGAGTGTTGGAACTGATATTTACACCTCAGATTTCTCTGCCTTGAAAGGACAATTGTGCTGCTCATAACCTCTGGCATGGCATGAAAGAAAAGATACTTTTCTCGGGGAGGTCAACCTGGCATTTCTGAAGCAGGACCCTTCCGTGCTGAACAGAACAACAAGAACAGTTCATAGGCACCATTAAGTTCATGGAATGCTGGGATCTCCCTGCTGGGAGGTCTAAAAGCATCCATGCATAGAACTGACAAGGCTAACAGAGACACATACAAGAAGTTATTCAAAATTCAATACACCCACCTATTACTGCTTAGTTCTAGTGATTTAGATGAACATGATGATTTAGCCAATTACTGAAGGTTAATTTATGAATATTTAGAGAATATCAACATTCATTTGGAGCCAGCATTAGGAGCTACGTTCATCCAAGATCAAGTCATGTTGGACTAGTCTCATTTCCATCTTATGTCTATGCTGTTCTAGAAGCTAGATCAGAGGAATGCCATAGAACGACTCAATCTTGGTCTCATCCAGGTTCTTAGAAAAATGCTTTCTAATATCATTGTGAACCAGTGTGAGAATGGTAAGTTGAATACTAGCTCAGCTGAACAGAGATGTAGCAACTGAAACAATTACATCCCAAGAGGATCCTGATTTGGTTATATTTAGTGATCTACTATAGACCATCATATGTAGGCTTATCTTTTTCAATATATTTTGGATGACTTGGAGAATGTGATCTATCTTCTGAACTCCAGCTTCATAATAAAATAATTGCTGGAAATCTTAATATGGATATCCGAAGCAACTCAACTGAAAATGTCCAAGACTGACATCATTATCATCTCTCTCAGACTTGCCTCTCTCTACTCTTCCCAAATTCAGCTAATAGACTGGCCTGTTAGTCCTGTGTCTTAGCTGCAAGTGTTTGAACTCATCTGGAACTAGCTTAGGCAAGGAAGGGAAAGCATTGTCTCAGGAAGTCCAAGGAAAGTTGTACCATCAAACTGTAGGAGGGACAGGGATGCGAATGAACCCCACGAACAACTGGAGCCAGGTTTCTCAAACATTATAGAACTCTCCTCTCTGTTTCTCTTTGCCTGTTGGCTTCATTTTCTTTTGCTTCAGATGCACGTCCTTCTATACGATGGAAAATATGGGTACCAGCTCCATCATTTATATCTTGAAACATTGTCTTATTTCAGACTGCTATAACAAAATACCACAGACTGGGTGGCTTAAATATCAACGTGTGAGAAATATTTCACAGTTCTGGGAGCTAGAAAGTCCAAAAGCAAGGCATTGTCTAGTGAATACCTGCTTCCTGGCTTGTAGACAGCCACCTTCTCACTGTAGGGAAGTACATGGCTGAGAGAGATCATTTCTCTCGTGTCACTTCCTCTAACGGCCCTAATCCCATTAATGACTCCTCTGTTCTTATAATTTAATAATTTTCCAAAGGCCCACCTTCAAACACCATCACATTGAGGATTAGGTGTCAACATATAAATTTGGGGGTTCACATTCAGTCTATAGCAAACTTCTGTCACTAAAAAGGCCAGATTGAAACACGTTTTGGTTCCAAGTTCAAAATTCTGGACAAGGACTCTGATTTGGTTCAAATCAGCTACCCTCCTCTGTATCCATTACCTGCTGCCAGTAGGTTGGAGCTCTATGATTGTCACAGGGGAGGTGTCCTCCTAGACCAATCAGTTAAAAACCATGGAAAAAACATTATCTCCCTTAAATTAACTTATTAATGGTTTTCAAGATAAATGTATTATTTTTTTCCACAGTAAAAAGCGACATGTGTCCAGTATCATCATGACGAATCCATCCATTCCAATCATTGAGAGTTATCCTAGTCTCCACTCCCTCTTGAAAGGCTCCAGATAACTAGCCAACAGATCCCCAAGTGTATAAAATTTGTTCCCTCTCATTTTTTCCAACTAAGTTCCACTTTCTTACTTTACATCCTATTCATTTTTTTTTCCTCCTGAAAAAAGCTGGTAGTTTTCAGGTGGCACTATCTTCTGTTTTTGCCATACTTCATACAACCATCAAAATAAACTTCTACAATACAAATCTTGTCATGCTTCCAAAGATTTTCCATCACTCAAATGAATAAAGTTCCAAACCTCACATATAATGTAAGATCCTTGCCAACTAAGCTTGGTGCCACTTCTCCAGTCTTATCATAACTGACTCCTAATTTATTCATATCCCAGGATTTGAATTTGCTTCTTCTGGAAATTCCCCCAGATGTCTCACTCAGAAAAACAAAAAATACTGACTCAGCTGTGGAGTAAGATAGTTCTGAGGCCTTCTTTTTCAGCTGTTGATGGGGAACTGATCTTATATAGAACTGGAGGAGGAAGTAGACAAGGAGATGCTCTAGTCCCAATTTTTTATTTTTACAGATGAAATATTGAGTTTGAGCAGAATAAAGTTACCTTATCTATGTGCTGCTGATCAAGAGCCGAAGTCTTCTGATTCCCATAGCACTGCCCCAAATCCAGATGGAAGTGAAAACAAATTTTACAAACAGAAGAGCCAACAAGGGAGGAAGAGAAATATAGTCACAGGGAATAAAGATCCAGAAGAGGAGGATGTGCTTTCATTTTCTGGAATCATCTCTAACCCCAAAATGTAAAAGAAAACAAGAAAAGCTTGTGAAGGCTAGGGAGAAGAGCGGCCAGACTCTACACACAGGAAGTAGAGGCCTAAGAAAAGGGGAAAAGGAGCAATGACTAGCTTAAGAAATCATTTCCTTAGAATGGGGTGGGTTCAGGGCCAGGAATAACGAGCCCAGATGGTTTTAATGATCAAACTCTGCCTCTTGCCTTTCATCTGGCTGTAGGAGGAACAATCACCAGTGAAGGGCCATATCCTGTCAGTGGGCTGCTCACAGGCTCCCACTGGTGCCTTGGAAATATTTCACTGAAGCTGGGATACTTTCCCATTCTCCAACCCTCACACCAAGAAGATGGCTTACCCATTCCCAGGACTGCTCCAGTATTCAGGAATGTGCTAGAATTTATAAGGTGAATAATTCTCTCAATCAAAGAAGTCTCTTTTGATCCTGCCCTTCATTCACTTTAATATGTATATGTTGGAATATGATTTCTGGTTCATCTCAACCTCCTTGACAAAGCAAAAAATTGTTAACATTTGTAAGAAGTACAAAAAAACCAAACAACCCGAGGTCAAAAATGATACTTTCAATCCATTTGACTTTGAGAAAAACAGTTGGTAAGATTCATCCAGAAATCATTCTCCTCACTTTTCTTCTTCTTGCCTTCTCTCAACAAAAGTTGAACTATTAAGAGATCCTAAAGTTGAGGCTACCTCCAAATACTGAAGTGTTCATAAAAATTTTACCCCATAATAGCTAGCAAAGCAGAAAAGTAACTCTAGGAGCTCTGAAGCAAATCGTTGGCCTTCCATAGACTGACCCAAACTCCTTTTCCAACACATGAGTAAATGCCAGTATCCTGAGACCCCAGACTGTGTTCTTCTTTTTCTTAGTTTGGAAAGAATGACTAATCTCTGTATACTATTCTTGGACTGTTATTTTGGCCAGTTTAGGAAGAATGGACAAATACTAATAATATCCAACGTTTATGGCATGTTCACAGTTTACAAAGCCTTTTTTCCATTTACTCCTTACAGCAGTTCCCACATGAAGTGACTTGACCTGGTCCATCTGTGATGAAGTGGTGAAGCTAGGAGATAAACGCGGATCTTCTGAAGCCAGCCTCAGTTTTAACTGTGCACGAGACAGAGTAAGGAATGGTAGCTGTAATTAGAAGCCTTCACGTTTCAGTGGCATGGCACAGTGAGGTTGCTGTTGTGCCCAAGATTGCGAATCCGAGAAACCACCAAGGAGCCGACACCGATGCAAGCGCACGAGGGTTTATTAGCAAGCTCGAGCCTGGGTCCAAGTATACCCGACACAGTGGAGCAGGGACTTGGACCCCGAAGTGGGTTACAGCTGGGTTTTTTATAGGCTGGTCTAGGGGATTTTCAGAAGGGATGGAGGAATTTCTCAAGTTCTGTTTACATTTTGATATGGGGCTTTCAAGGGCATTGAGCTCTGTTCTCATTCTAATATGGGACTTTCTACCACGGGTATGGGCTCTGTTGTCTTTCTGATATGGGATTCCCTGCAAGGGCATTGAGGACATTCTGCAGTTTTTCCTGTAAAGTTTAGCTCTTATTCACAGGGGCCTAAGATGGGTGTACTTGTGCTAATGCTAAACTTGAGGTGGAACGGCCTTGATTTTTCTCGGCCTCCACGGTTGCCTCCTCTTCTTGTCACCGCAGTGTAGGCTGGCAGGGCTGGGGAATCTGCTTCATATAGGCATGCTGGGACTCATGTTCAGTCTCCCTGGACATCATGGTTTTCCACCACTGGAAAGTCACAGGGCAGGAGAGAGCACACACAGGAGATTTTGATAGGCCAGGCCTGGAAATGGAGCTCATCACTTCCACACAGGTTCTTTTTTTTTTTTTTTTTTTTAATTTATTTATTTATGATAGTCATCAAAGAGAGAGAGAGAGAGAGACAGAGACACAGGCAGAGGGAGAGGCAGGCTCTATGCACCGGGAGCCCGACGTGGGACTCGATCCCGGGTCTCCAGGATCGTGCCCTGGGCCAAAGGCAGGTGCTAAACCGCTGTGCCACCCAGGGATTCCCCACGCAGGTTCTTTTGTCCAGAACGTCATCTCAGCAAGGGTGGCCAAGATGTCATTCAGCCATTCGCCCAGGTTCACAAGCCTTGGGAAAGTAGATTGGAGAGATTTGCCCTTAGAACTTTGGTTTATCAAGTCTCCAAGAAGTCTGTCCTGTTGAAGAGACCTTGTTAAACAGTCTCTGGAAATGACTTTTTTTTTCCATTCCAGGCTCTTTTCCTCCTTTAAACTCCCCAGATTTCGGTCTATTCCTATTCACTTTTAGCCCTTCCCTTGAGGCTGCATTGTGATCTATTCCCCCCCCCCTTTTTTTTAAGATTTTATTTATTTATTCATGAGAGACAGAGAGAGAGGCAGAGACACAGGCAGAGGAAGAAGCAGGCTCCATGCAGGGAGCCCGACGTGGGTGGGACTCGATCCCGGGGCTCCAGGATCACACCCTGGGCTGAAGGCAGGCGCTAAACCGCTGAGCCACCCAGGCTGCCCCAGTTCCCATTTTGTTTAACTCTTCACCTGTGTATTTGTCTTTCCCCTCATGAACCGTAAGCTCTTTAAAGACAAAAATGTATCTATTGGCACAATACTGTGAGATACATTCCCTCCAATCTTCTTCATCAACCTTCACCCAAAAAAACCCTTAAATCTGCCCTCTATGTACAAGATGGTATGCCTGGAGCCATAGGGAGAAGCAAAGAATTAGCCTTAGGATCTTAAGAAACTTATGAATAAGGCTAACATAAAAGTGCAGGTAGAAATACATTGCAAAGGAAACATAGAGGGAAGAGACTGATTTTGAATTGAAGGGAAGGGGACTGGAAGGACCTCACTAAAGAATTAATAATCATTAAGGTAGCAGGCAGTTACTGAGTTGTCATTACACACCAGAGCCCGCACTACAGTGTTTTATACGTATTATTTCATGTCAGTCTCCTAACAACCTTATGAGATGGCACTGGTATTGCTCCCATTAGCCAGATTGGAACAGACACTAGAAAATTTCCAATAAGGAACACTATGAGGACAACCAGTGCAATGTCAATATGGATTGTAGATCAGATAGATAGTAGTATTGTATAATGCTAACTTTCTTGATTTTGATCATTGTTTTGTTGTTATATAGGAGGATATTTTTGTTCATAGAAAATTCACCCTGAAGGATTTAGGAATAAAGGAGCAGGATATAAACTTCTCTCAAATATTTTTGAAAATAGTAGTAATTGTGTGTGTGTGTGTGTGTGTGTGTGTGTGATAAAGGAAATGTAACAAAATGTTAATGTGAAGATGGGTGACAGGAGGATTTGTGTTACTCCTGAAATTTTCGAATTATTTAAAAATGAAAAGGTACAAGGGAAAAGAAAGAAAATTGACAGAGTGATGAAGTGAATTGCCCAGTTCATACAGCTTGTAAATGGTGGGCAATGGTCTCCTGCAGAACCAACTAGCTTTGGCACCTGGGCACATAAAGGACACAGATCCTCTGTGCCTTGTCATTGCTCTCGTGCTGCCCCCTCTTCAATCACACGGAGCTGCTCAGGACCAATGAGGCACTTCCCTTGAAGGACAAAGCTTTCCCACTTGGCTAGCACCTGTTGCTGGTTGGCCAGACCCTCTCCTGCCTCTGCTTCTGGATTTGGATGAAAATAGCCTGCTGCGGAGCATAGGATGGATAGAAAAGAGAGAATGATACATCCAGGAGTATCTAGGTCCAGCTTGCAGGGCAAACTGCCACAAAGGGGAAGCTGGAGAGAAGCTTTTCCCCTCTCCCTGTCTCCCTGCATCCCCTGGAGAGTTCTGTGTGCTGAGTGGACTCACCTCCTTGACAATCTGTGTTCAATGCAATAAAGCATCACATCATATTGCTCCACATCTTCCCTTGTGCCAATTATCTTCCCTGTCCTCTGCCTCCTGAATGCAGCATCAGCATTTTAATCCCTGCCTTAGGCTCAGTTATCTAGAAGCAAGAGCTGGAAAAGTGATTAGGTGACAGTGCTCCTAATTTGAGCTGGATCCTAAAGATAGGTCATAACCTGACAGGCAGAAAATTGAGATAAAGGCACTACAAGTAGAGGGAGTGGCCTGCAGGAAAGCACCCAGGGTAGAGGTGAATCATTCGGTTGAGCAGGCCAGTACAGACAATGAAATTAAGATATAATAGAAGGTGATAAATGTTGATGCCTGCTGTAGAGTTTAGACATAATTCTGTAGGCACCAGTGTGAGCCATGAAGACTACTCAAGGTAGGATGGATAATAATAATAATAATAACAACAACAACAACTAGTGTTTATTAAGCATGTACTATTTATTAACCTTTGCACTAAGCATTTTTCATAAATTATTTTATGTACTCTTAATCATAATCCTATGAAATGGGTACTAATTATTATTCTCTATGGCTTAAAAAGGTTAATGAACTTGCTCAAGGTCACACAGATTTTGAACTCCAAATTCCATGCTCTTTGCCACCAGAGTTGGGGTTAGAGACTTAACTTCAGGGGAAGTGTGAGGGACTGGTTAGTGGTAGAGACCTTAGAAGTACACTTGCTCTGAGTTGACCATCCTGCCTTCCTTTACCAAAAAGAAGCTGAGAGGAGGTGTAAAACATAACTTTTCTTCTTCATATGCATTTTTTTCAGTTTATTCATTCAAGACAACAGTTACAGCACAACAGGAGCTGATCTTAAAACTGGGGATCAGGGAGTGAATGAAATGGCCTCTCCTGTCCTTGTGGAACTTGCAGATTAGTGAAGGAGATAGAAATTAATCAAAGCATCCCATATCTATCATTGCAGGCTGCCGTGTGCTCTGGATGAGCAGAGTTCATGATCCCAGAGTCCCGGGATAGAACCCTTTACCAGGCTCCCTCCTCAGGGGGGAGTCTGCTTCTCCCTCTGCCACTCCCCCTGCTCACATTTTCTCTCTGTCTCACTCAAATATATTTTAAAAAAATCTTAAAAAAAAAAAGTAATCTCTCTATTGAGAGGCTGGGTAGCTAATGAAAAATAGTCAGCCAGCCAATGGAAGCATAGCATGTTTTAATATCTTCTGAGATTTAGCAAGTCTGTAACTAAGCTCCTGATTGCTTCCTACCCCTAAAGCTCCTTCAGTGGTTCTCACTTCTGTTCATGAAAACACCTTCTTCCAAGTTGCCCTAGGCCAAGGCATTAGGCACCCTTGACCCCTGTTTCTTAGTACTCAGATGGAGTTCTTTGGCAGATGCCACTGCCTTCATTGAGGAAATGCATGCAATGTCCCATCACTTCCCACCATTACCATTGCTAGCACCCTGGTCCAGTCCATGCTCCTCTCGCAGCATGACCATTGTGATTGCTTCTTTAACTGGCTTCCTTTCTCCCACTCTCTGTTCTCTACAGTCTGTTCTCAACAGGGATCTTGTTAAAATGTTAATCACATTATGTCACCTGTGCCCAGGACCCTCTACTAACTCCCGATGTCTGAGAAGAATACAAAGCCTCACAGTGACCCACTAGGCTCATTGAGACCCCAGACCCTTCCCCAATGACTGCACACCGCTGGGGCCTCTCCTCCTGCAAGTACTCTCTGCTTCTTTTATTCTACTCCAGCCATGGCAAAATGCTTGCTGTTTCTTAACCACTAGACTCAAACCTTCACACTCCCTAGACCATCTGCCTGGAAATGCTTTCCCCACCTCACCCCGCTAGCACTTCCCATACCCCTTCCTGCTCCATAGTAATGTTCACCATCTTACAGACTGTGCCTTCTACTCAGTCCTTTTGTTATTGTCTGTACCCCACCATGTCTAGAATGTAAGTACTTCTGTGCTTACTCATTGCCATGATGCTGGCATTGAAAACAGTGTCTGCCACATGGTGAACACTCAGTAAGTAGTTGTTAAAAAGATTAATAAGAATTTTATTAATTTTATTAATAAATAATTTTATTAATTTTATTAATAAATAATTTTATTAATAAGAATTTTTGAGAGTTTGTTCTGCAAGGCACTTTGAAGAGAGGAGGTCCTGGAAGCCTAGGACCCCATGGATTTCCTTGGATGTCAGCATGGTATCTGGATGCATCACCTCTGGGCACACTTGTGACCCCAGACCTCATGATGCATGCCGCAGATCACACTTCAGGATTGAAAGTCTTATGCTCTCAGCGCAGCCCCTTTTGGGGACTGCCTCAGCTGAAGAGAACTGCCCCTCCCAACATGACATGTCTCTCCCAGAGCCATCCAGACCCAATGGCTGATTGATGTCCGGTATAAAGGTATGGTCTTCTTGCCCCAGTCCAGAGCTCTGAAGGATCCTTCCATCTTGAGAGCTCTGTGAGGTTGACTGAGGCCCTGACAGGGCTGGCATGACAGATGTCCCTCCACCTCTGCCTGACTGCTTCATTTCCCTTTCTTCCCCAGACAGGGGTCCCAGGAGCTCTCTCCTGTAAGCCTCCTGCACACTAACTCCATCTCAGAGTGTGCTTCCCAGGAGACCCAGTCTGTGACACTCCCTCCTCAAATCAAGATGCATCTCTGATTCAGATATTGAGACTCACAAATAGTGACCCTTCATCATGACAGGTAAAAACAGACTGTCTTCTAGAAAAAAACAGTTGGCTTCGTAAAGGCCAAGCGGTCACTCACTTCTGAACTACAAAATCAATGGCATGCCATTAAGGAGAAAATATGAAGAACTTCCCAGAAGCTCCAAAGAAAGGGGATGTTGTCATTGGGACTTTGGGAATTTAATGCCATGCACAGGTAACGTAGATGCTTTTAACTGGGACCTCCTGAAGATAGTTCGTGCCCCTTTGTGAAGATGATGGCAAGGAAGGCTGTACCTTGACTTCCAAAAATAAAGAGGGTAAATGGAGTCTACCTTTCAGGAAGGCTGGGGTAGAGAAGGGTAAAGTGGAGGCATTCACAGATTCCTAGGCACTTCTGTGTTGTTTCAGCACATTAGGAGAGAGTATTTAAGGTTTACTCATCTGATACAAATGAACAAAATATGTAGACCATAAAATAAAATACATGCTTTCTTAATGTCTTTGCAACCAGGGGACACAGGAATCACTCTACTGAAGGCATGCCTGGAGATCACTATTCCAGTCCTTGCTACTTGCTGTTACCCCCAATAATACAAATCTGAGCATGTATTATGCCAGCTTAGATGCCGCTTCTACTTTTGGCTGATTACATAATGACCAAACTCTTTACCACAATATTGAATGTCTTTAAAAATCAAATCACAACCAAACACCCTGGGTTCTATTCTAATTCTTGGGATATTTTTTCTCCTCCCTGCCCCCATCTTTCAGAATCACTTCCTGTTCCTTAAAGAAGCTGGGCCCTTTGTTTGTCCCAGCTCTTTGTTTTGCATTTGCTAATTCTGCTTTCCCCAATTCTGCCCAGCTTCAGTGTTACCTGTCTGCCAACCTCTGACTCTCCCCAACTCTAGCCATAATTCATTGCTTCCATCTTTGTTCTCATGCAGCACTTTGATTGCTGTTCTGGCTTTCTTCTTTCTTTCTTTCTTTCTTTCTTTCTTTCTTTCTTTCTTTCTTTCTTTTTTCTTTCTTTCTTTCTTTCTTTCTTTCTTTCTCACAATATGAATACATATGAATACATAAACTTGTATTCATATTATAAGATATATAAAAGAGTAGCAAGTAAGAGTAGCATCTTATCACTCATATTTTGATTCAGAAGTTGATTGGTGGGGGGAGGAGAGGTACACAGGTGTTCATTACATTATTCTATATTCCTTTTAATATCTGAATATTTCATTGAAAAGTGATACTCTTTTCTTTTCTTTGCTACTCACTCATCATCAGCCAGAAATACTGTTAACAGTATATTGTGTATTGGTTTTTCTAGACCTTTCACTGTATTCTCAAAAATATAAATAGTCATATATACCCATGCGATAATTTTTTATTCAAATGGAATCGTACCATTCCTCTTGTTCTACAATGTTTTAGTTAATAGTTTTTAGTTGTAGAGCAGTTTCAGGTTTAAAGGAAATTGAGCAAAGAGTACAGAGAGTCCCATTTATTTTACTCCCTTATCGGTTTCCCTATATTATCATCTTGTGTGGTTCATGTGTTATAACTGATGAGCTAATATTGATACATTATCAACTAAAGTCCACAGTTTGTATTAGAGTTCACCCCTTCTGTTGAGTTCTCTGGGTTTTCCAGATACATCCTGACACAGATCCACCTTAAAGTATCATACATTATAGTGTCACCTTCCTGAGAACCCACTGTGCTGCGCCCATTCATCCCTACCCACCCCACCCCCAGCCACCTCAGCCACCGAGCTCACTGTATTTGCACTTTTACCTTTTCCAGAATGTCAAATAGTTGGAATTGCACAGCATGTATTCTTTTCAGACTGCCTTCTTTTACCTTGCAGTATACATTTTAGGCTTTTCGGTGCCTTTTCATGGCTATAATTTACTTTTAAATTGGTGTTGATTTTCTGCCCACATCCCTATATGTACATATACCTTTTCCTCCTTAATAGCTATGTAGACATCTCGTACTATGATTGTAAAAACTTCTTTATCCTTTTTCTCCCCAAGGGACATGTGGGTTTTTCAAGTTTTCTAATTGTGTACTTACATATCTTTGACTCCCCATAAACTTTGTACTTCTTAACCAATAAAACACAGTGTTCAGTAAACAGCATTGCTTCTGTCCACAAAGAAAAACTGTTCACAAGGAAAGGGTGGTGGTAACTCAAAGCGAGAAGAGGGAAGGGTTCATAGGGTCCCATAAATGATGGCAGAGGAGCTTAGGAGATGGCAGGAGCGGCAGGAGAGGAGAAAGCTGCTCTACAAAGATTTAACAGGGGAAGCAAGATTGGAATTGAGCCTTCAAAGGGTGGGTAGGGGTTAGGAAGACTGGGGCCTTTTCATTCTTTTCATTTCTGAAATCAAGAAGCAACCTCAGTGGAGCGCCTGGCTGGCTGAGTTGGAAAAGCATGCGACTCGTGATTTCGGGGTCGTGAGTTCAAGCCCCACGTTGTGTGTAGCAATTACTAAGATAAATACATGAATAAATAAACTTTAAAAAAAAAGAAGCAACCTCAGAGTGCTGATGCTGACGTCATTGCCCAGTAGCCTGGGGGCCTGGAAATATGCCCACCCTGACTGCTGCTGGCTTCTCCAGCTGTCTGTCCTCTCAGCCTGGGAGAGCATGTAAGGGAAGATGAAATCTCTGTTAAGCACTTTTCCTAAGAGCATGGATGTGCGTGATGTGACTCCCAGGCAGGCCTTGGCCAAAAAAGGCAAGGAGGACTGGCCTCCAGCAGTTCTCGTTCCAAAAATATTCTTTGCTTGTGGAAACCAAGTCAGTGCAGAAGGACTCCCAAGCTGATTGCCTCACTGCTCCTCGTCTGTATCTCACAACACTTCTGACCTCTCTGATACAGAATGCATCACAGTGCAGTCCATCTTCCCCTTCTAAGCTGATGGTTCCCATACTCAGGAGCCACACTTTAGCCACCTTAATTTCTCCTGTGGCGCCTACCGCCCAGAGTAACCCCTGCTGTTGATTGCTAACTGATGGAAGTATGAAGGAAGTGTTGGGAGGTACTACTCCTAATATGGGTTCCTCTGGAAGCACACTCTGAAATGAGGTTCCAGTGAAAGTCTTTCATTTGGGAAATGACCCAGGGACAACTGTAGGGGAGAGGGAAGTGAGATTGGGAAGGGAAGGCAGCCAATACACGGTGTGTCGTTAAGCAAGTTATTTCTGTGGACAACTGGAGCCTAACCTCCCAGGGAAACTCTGGGAAAAGGTACAAAACATGTCCTGGGAATTATCCTACAAGATGGAAAGATGGCTGAGATATTTATATGCCTGCTCCTAAGAGTCACCATTTGAGGGCTACTCCTAGGGGTGTAATAATTTGTAGCCCTTCAAGCCTGCCATGCAAGGGTGACAGGATAACTTTCTACCATTCCAGAAAAGTCCCTCAGGCTCTGAGGAACAGATGCTGGAAGGTAAAAGCCAGACCACACTGACTTGGTGAAGTCTGAGGGCCATGTGTAAGGGGAGTATTCGCTACACCATCTTTTAAGGAAAATATTCACAAGAGACCGAATCCCCTCTATAAATTTGTGACAAGGGGTTGTCCCCACTTCTGCTCCCATACCTGAAGTGATAGGAAACTTAGTACATCCCAGGGCAAGAAACCTCAGTGTTGGCAATCCCAAGTGTTAGAAGTGCTTCTCCATTTGTCCAAAATCTCCCCGTGTCTAAATACCCCATGGGCTTCTAGTGGAGCCCTCTGCAGCTACTCAGGACATTAAAAGCATATTCTATATGTCAACCCTTCAAAAATCTGAAAATAATTACTACAGTCCCTCTGCTTATCCATGGTCCCCTCTCTTTTGAACTTCTTCAGTTCTTTCTTTTTTTTTCTTTCAAGATTTTGTTTATTTATTCATGAGAGACACACAGAGAGAGAAGCAGAGACACAGGCAGAGGGAGAAGCAGGCTCCATGCAGGGAGCCTGATGTGGGACTCGATCCCAGGTCTCCAGGATCATGCCCTGGGCTGAAGGCAGCGCTAAACCACTAAGCCACCAGGGCTGCACTTCTTCAATTCTTTCAATATATTCCTTACCACATAGTTTTGAACTCTTAGCCAACCCTCACACACCTGCCTAAACAAAATTTTTTAAAAGACAAAAAAAAGGAAAATAAATAATCTACCATGCACAAAGTTATTGTTAATTGTGGCACACCCCTTCAGCCCACGTTTTACAAATCTATAGGCATAAGATCCAAGTCAGTCCCAAATGTCAATTATGTGAAAGAAAGCAAGGCTCTCCTTTTTCCTTTGGGACTGACATTGGAAGGGTAGTGTGAACATGAATCCACTAGGCGCCACTGTGGAAAGCCTAACAATGGAAGCATCCAAGAGGACAACTGTGATGAGAGAGAGGATGAGGCCAGGTGACATCATGAGTCCCTAGATCCAGCAGAACCTAAACCCTGTAATCTCTAGACTTTTTAATTGTGGGATCAATAAATCAATCTCAGTCTCTCTGAGATTCCTTCTTTCCCCTCTCCATCCTTTCTAAGCACTTTGAGTTGAGATTTATTATTTGTGATGGAACAATCAAAAGAATCTTAACAAATTTGGGCTCTTCTCCCATGATACTATACAGCCTACATTTTATTCTAGACATAGACATACACAGACAGACACACAATCATTTATTTTTGGAGGGCACTTTGTAAGTCACCTTCAGACCCATTTGCTCTGACAAACCTCTGAAAGAAGACAGATAGGTATTAAATTGCTATAGTCATTTTTAAAAATAAGGAAACTGAAACAGAGAGGCTAAGTGACTTATCTAGTATCACATAGCTAGGTAGTGGGTGGAAAACCTGGTATAAGAACCTAGACCTGCTGGGTCATAGGCCAATGTTCTTTCCACTGTATCTTGCTAGATTCTGGGTTCTTGACCTGTGTGATCATCGTAAGAAATTCCCCTCTTTGGCTTCAGTTTCCCATATCTATTGTTGAGGGCTGTCAACTGTGGTTTCTAATGGTCCTCTCCAAACTTGCATTCTGGTGGTCTATGATTTTGCTTCATAACTCTGCCTAAGACTGGTTCTGTTGGCTTTGAGTCAAAGACCCTGATGAGAGAACATCCCATCAATCAGAGATTCAATACACACCCACTCACACACATACACACATACACACACACACACACACACACCTGTCTAATGACATTAAAGCTCCAGATGGTTCTGTTCTGAGAAGAAGCAAACATCAGTAATAACTCACGAGTAACAAAATAATTGTGTAGATGCCCTGTATCCCATCTGCTCTATTCCTGTTCAGAAAAAAAAAAAATGTCATGTGCTTTAATCTTTTTGTTTTTCAGTCCTCAAAAAAAAAAAAAAAAAAGAAATAGAATAGGCTTCGTGTTGCTGCATTCCTCCTGACAATGATGAAGCATGCTCTGCACTGGCCCCCACGTCACTCGTATGGCTTTGCATTAGTGGATAGGGGTGG
Organism: Vulpes lagopus; assembly: GCF_018345385.1. Lineage (NCBI taxonomy): Eukaryota > Metazoa > Chordata > Mammalia > Carnivora > Canidae > Vulpes > Vulpes lagopus. Next base: position 17,266,837 of record NC_054842.1, on the reverse strand, counting down.
GGGTCCTGACAAACCCGCCTTCCCCCTTCAGTGTGGGTGCAAGGTTCAGACACAGCTCCTAGGCCATCCAAGTGCTCTCTCAGCTGGTGCCTATGACTTCTCAAGACTGCAGACAGGGAAGTAGTGTGATCACATACTGATATATTAGTGAGAATTTAAAATCCACTCAGAGTTCCTGCTAGTTGTGGGCATCTCCATGGCTTTTATCTGCTTTGAGATTCTCTTAACCATTCTTGGACTTTTCTTCTTCCTGGATACTGTTTTAAAAGATTTCTAAAAGGAAGAGGGGCCCAAAGTCTGTTTTCCTTGCTGTATTTTGCTGAGTCCCAATACAATCCTTTTCAATGCCCCACAACCTAGTGACTTTTGAGAGAGTCAGGATCACTATGGCCCACAGAAGATTTCTGAGATTCCCATCTCCATGGGGAGCACAGGTTCCTCTCACGAACTTTGTTCTAGGAGCTTCGTGTGAAAGGGAGACGTTTTGTCCCAACAAGTCAGCTCATGTTCTGTACTCTGTTCTTTGGAAAATTAATATTACACAGTCATGTGATCATGCTTTAGTGGCCCAGATGTTATTTCAAAATTCAGAATTAGTTTTAGCCGGGAAGACTTTGAACTTTTGCTGTAGTGGGAGGGTGGAGTGAGTACAGAGGAGGGTAGAGCATATTTCCAAAGTCAGAGTCCAACAAAACAACAGCAAAGTCTCCATTCATTATTTCATTTATAATAAGGTGTGATGCAGTCTTCTGCATGAAGGAAGAGAGGCACTTGGTGTAACCCATACTTTCTCAGGAATCAGAGGGTTCCGGATTGACCAATTATTAATGTCTGAGCTGCTTCAGAGAGAGTCTTAGTGACAGATCTATATTTTGAGTAATATGCACAGTTTGCTACATCCAGCACAAAGAGTGATAAACCTCTAAGGTAGATTCCCTGCCGCACAAGCTGACAAAAGCCCAGCTCTATATTTTAAGCCTTGGATCCTCTAGTTAGATGCAGGGCAATCCCTCGACATGAACATCAGATACTTCATTCCTAGACCATCGGGGAGGTAAAGACCAAGAGAATTCTTGGAATGAGTAACCCTCAAAACAGGGCCTCCTCTTCAGTTTTATGTAACTACAACATCAGCTTGCTGTTTCCTGATCAGGCACAGAGCCAGATTTATTTAAGTCTCCTGAGATAACTCCCGGGCCTAATCCAAACTTGTCAGCCCCTTAAGGGTCAGCTCAAACCCCAATATCACTTCTCCCATGAAGGCATTCTCAATTACCTCTCCCTGACCACAGCCTGCATTTTAAGCTATTCCACTTCCTCCTTCGCAGTCGGAATCCAATTCAAGCTCCCCACACCCCAGCCTTGTTCTTAGTCTATAATTTGAACCTATTTGCTTCTTCCTCTCTGTTCCTCTTCTTTTTTTTTTTTTAAAGATTTTATTAATTTATTCACGAGAGACACACAGAGAGAGAGGCAGAGACACAGGCAGAGGGAGAAGCAGGCCCCATACAGGGAGCCCCACGTGGGACTCGATCCCGGAACTCCGGGATCACGTCCTGAGCCAAAGGCAGTAGTTCAACCGCTGAGCCACCCAGGCATCCCTCTATTCCTCTTCTTAATTTGCTTTTCTGTGGCTCTGGTCCTTGTATCTCATCCCTTGTATCCAACTTCACACCTGTCTCTGGGTCTGATACCAATTGGGCTTTTTTGGAAATGACCAGAGTTCCCTTCTTTGGCTCTAGTACTGTTGGCACTTGCCTTTTGGATTTTGTCTGCTAATGGAAGCTCTGGGTATGTCCTTTGACTCATTTTGGTTCCTGGAATCTAACCCAGTGCTAAGCCCTATGGTCAGCTAGTTTCTGACTAACTGGTATAGGAAACTGGACAACCATAACAAGTAATGATCTTCTTCCCTATGACCAAATGCCTTTCCCAGATGAGCAGTAACTCTCCTAAGGTAGAGCACAGGTCACAGAATAGGCAAGGCCTAACTTCATAGGCTTGAGTTAGATATACCTGAGTTTTAATTCCACCTTCCATTGACTTCATTTACTTACTACACAAATTTGGGCAAGTAATACGTCTCTTTGAATCTCAGTTTCTTTGTTTCTGCATAACTGGGAATAGTAGCAATAGTACCTACTTCACAGGATTGCTATGAAGATTAAATGAGCAGTAGGGTGGAACTTTGAAACACTAACTAAATCCTTTTTGGACTAGTACAAACTCTTACACATGGTCCCCAGGTAGTGTGTGTGTGTGTGTGTGTGTGTGTGTGTGTGTTTGCCTGTGTGTGTGATGAAGAATCTTCAGAACCTTGAGGATTGGTGTATCAACATACCATCAGGCAGACACTCAATAAATGTAAGCTTAAAAAGAAAACCAATAGAGGATTGAGAATCAACAGCTGAATGACGAATCCTTCCAGGTCATAAAAATAGGTGGTAGCCAAGGGCTGTTGCTTATGCTGACTTTATAGATTTTCCAGGTTTTAAACCTGCTGGGTACAAGACTCAGATTTCCAGAGGGGAAGTTGGTTGGTCCATTATATTTGACTAGATGGGCCTTGTTTCCAGATAAATCTAAGGAGGTATTGATGAGGCCCAAATTTTCTATTGGTGAGGTCCAAATTGCTATTTGTTTCTGAACCCTAGGACATGCCATCTTCGTGTAATCATCCTTCAAAGTCTAGATTTTTCCTGAGGCTTGAGTAGAAGCTCCTGACTGAGAGACCCAAACTACTTAAAGTTTATATGCTGCACCACCAGTAGTGGTCAGCAAAGGCCTAAGGGCCAATCCAGCCCACTGATAGGGTTAACAAATAAAATTTCATTAAAGCACAACCATGCCATTCATTTATACATCGTCTATGACTGCTTTCTCAATACAATGGCAGAGCTGAGTGGTTGTGACAGAGACCAAACAGCCTGCAAAGGCTGAAACACTCACTATTTGACCCTTACAAAATATTTGCTGATCCTTGTTCTACATCATACATGTTAAGAGCTCCCAATGTCAACATATAACGATATGTTCTCTTGTATGTTTCACTACTGTAAGCTTTCTCTCTGTTATAAGAAGTACACTCTTGACGGCAAAAACCACTCATCCATTTCTTTTGTATCTCCTACAGATGCTTCCTAACATGCCATTCAAGGCCTCTCAGTCAAGCACCAATTGTTCCTGTGGCCTTAAACCCCTTCAGTTTCCTCCACTTCCCTACCTTTCTGGTCTAGGCAAGTCAATCAGCCTTCTTCTTCTTCTTCTTCTTCTTCTTCTTCTTCTTCTTCTTCTTCTTCTTCTTCTTCTTCTTCTTTTTAAGATTTTATTTATTTATTCATGAGACAGAGAGAGAGAGAGTGAGAGAGAGAGAAGCAGGCTCCGTGCAGGGAGCCTGACGTGGGACTTGATCCCGGGTCTCCAGGATCACACCCCGGGCTGAAGGTGACACTAAACCACTGGGCCACTGGGGCTGCCCCTCAATCAGTCTTCTTGTCTTTCCTTGAATATCTCTCTTTACCCAGCTGACTTCTTACGGACTATCTCAAGCTCCTTATCTCTCACTATGTTTTTCTTGATAATCCAGTCAGAAGGCATCTCTCCCTTTTTTGAACTCTATCAATGGGCTTTGCTTGCTTCCTGAAGGACATAGAGACAATTTCATTCTTTAGATGTTGAGTCTCCCCAAGCAAGTAGTTAGAGCCTGGAGGACAGACACTGTGTCTTGTAGTGCTATCTAATGTCTTCTCCCTTTCCTACTTCACAGACTATCTATTGCCTTCTTAGTAGAGGCTGCTGTGGAGGGGGATAGGTCCTGGTTTACCATCATACAAATTTGGATGTATCTGCTTATGTAAAATAGTGTCTACAAGAATTAATTTGCCTGCTACTGCTTTGCATGAGGGGGAGGTTAATTCCAAGAGGAAATTTAGTGCATGAAGTTGGAGAGGATGGCATGGTGTTTGCTACCAAAGCTGGGCCCAGGGATTCATTTAGGCTCTGGGGAGAGGAGATGTTGCAAAAGCAGAAGGAGTGGAATCTCAAGAGGTTTTGTAGCTCACAGGGCATTTACCGTATTGCTTTGGGGTCAGGTGATGGTGTGGCTTGGAGTTTGAGGTCTTTCTCCTCATTTCTATATAAAAGGAAGGACTAAAAGAAATATGGCTTTTTTTTTTCTACCCTACTCAAGGTTTTCAGCTTTGGGAGGTCTACCAGTTCTCCCAAAGCTAAAGAGCATCCTAGGTTAAGGTTCAGATTTTCACCAAAGCCTTGTTTAAAAATATAGAGTTTTATTATTATTCAGATATGATGAGGCCAACAGATGCAGAAACAATTGCCATTGGAGAGATGGTTTGTTACTCACTTCCCCAGAGGAGGGGTCATGGCATGTCTCGCAGGAACACTGGGGAAGCACAAGTTAGGAGGCAGAGGAAGACAGGAGGGGAATGGAGAGAAAGAGCCTTTATTGTGCTTTCCATATGAAAGTATGGTGAGGCAGGGCCAGCAGATTTAAGACTGGCTAGTTGGAATAATTTCAGCTAGTTCTGGAGTATAGGGGCTGTATCTGATGGTTTGGCACCTAGCTCTAGGGTGATTGGTGTAGAGGATAGTGATCCTGAGGGTGAGAGCCCAAGAAAGGAGGTGATGGGGTATGAGCTCTGAATTGGTTGATTCACAAATGTGTGCTTATAAGTTTGTGTAAGGCATGCTTACAGGTGAGTGAGTCCTTTGCTATCTTTAGGAATTGGCTAGCCCCAAGATATCAAAGCATCAGAAACACAAGGTGAATACAAGTTTTAACGATCAGGGCTATAGTTAAGGACTGTGTTCATTTGCTATAACAAAATACCACAGGCTGGGGGGCTTAAACAACAGAAATGTATTTTCTCACAGTTCTGAGGGCTGAAGTCCAATATCAAGGTGTTGGCATGTGGAGGCTGAGAAAAATTAAGACCATTGCCTTTGTCAGCAGGGGCCCAGGACCCATGATTGGGTTCTGCAAAGGATCCTCTGAAAAAAGGGGGAATGTGGGACCCAGGAAATCTAACAAAAATCCCCTACCCCTGGACAAGCAGAGCAGGACTAACTCCATTTTGTGCTACACCCACCATCTCATGTGAAACCCCCGCGCACGACCTGCCTATTGTTTAAGGCACTCCCTCATCCTAGTTTAGCTATTAAGCACACCCTTATCAGAAGCCAGCACACTTAGGAATGCGGGACCTCTGACCTTTAACCAGCCAAGAAATGAAAACCCCTCTTTTGCCCACCAAACCTGAGCGCCAATTCGAACCAGAATAATAGGCTAGTTCAAATGGTCACTATAAGGTGAATCATAATTCAATTGGCCACCTGTGTGTGTACCAACATGACTGTGCAACTTTCTGCGTATGTTACAATCTCATTGGCCACTGGCCAACACTGTTGTGCTTCTTAGTCTCGGGGTCCAAGCCCCTGCTCTGTTGTATGGAGTATACTTGGACCCAAGCCTGAGCTTGCTAATAAAACCTCATGCACTTGCATCGGTGTCGGCTCCTTGGTGGTTTCTCGGATTCGCAATCTTGAGCACAACAGGCAGGGTTGATTTCATTCTACCAACTCCTCCTTGACCTGCAGACGGCCACCTTCTCACTGTGTCCTCACATGATCTTTTTTCTGTGTGTGCATCTCTGGTGTCTCCTTATGTGTCCTATTTTCCTCTTATAAAAGGACATCAGTCAGATTGGATTAGGGCTGACCCTAATGGCCTCATTTTAAATTAATCCTCTCGTTAAATACCCTATCTTCAAATACAGTCACATTCTAGGTACTGGGGCCTAGAGCTTCGATGTATGAATTTTGGAGGCTTCAACAATTCTGCCCATAACAGGTACATTGGTCAAGTAACCTGTGGGATTGCTTGAGCTGAAGAACATCAGAGACCTGTCAGTGGGGAGACCTCTGAGGACCACAAGAGAGTGAGGGCATGGACTCAAGTAGAAGGTGGGGAGACATAGGTGACAACTATAAGCCAGGGAAATCTGGGGAGTATGTAAATATTATTTCGGTCAATGAGCTTCAGGAGTCTTAATGAATTTGGAGTACAGAGACAGTTGCTCCTGTGAAAGATGATCAATATATCCATCCTGAAAATTCCATCAGTACCAAAAGCCAACATCCACAACCCCAGGAGGTCCTCTTTAAAGAGCACAGTAATCACATTTACCAGCAAGAACAGCTAATGACTTGACAATACAGAGTCTGGGTTCTCTCTCTCTTTCTCTCTCTCTCTCTCTCTCTCTCTCTCTCTCTCATTTTAAAAGATTTTATTTATTTATTCATGAAAAACAGAGAGGCAGAGACATAGGTAGACAGAGAAGCAGGCTTCCTTCAGGGAGCCAGATGCTGAACTCCATCCTAAGATCCCAGGATCGCGATGTGAACTAAAGGCAGACACTCAACTGCTGAGCCACCCAGGCATCTCTGGGTCCTCTTTTTGACACCAAAATTTCACTCAAATCTTGCAGGGAAAAATAGCATCAACAGACTTGAGTATCTGAAAGAAAGTACACAACGTCCAGTTTTAAAAAGTTTATTGGAGGGACGTCTGGAATTGTTAGTTACCATGGTGTTTTCAGCAGTATCAAAATTAAACCAACTTGCAGGCCTAGTGGAGGCAGATTTAGACAACAGGTTCTGAAAGGCTTTGTGTCAGTCAAAATTGTTGGTTGCAGTCAAGCAAAAAGAGAGGATTTCTCCAGTTGAAGGGTATCAGGAGGTGGTTCACAGAGTTGACCAGAAGCAGGACTCAAGTGGCAAGGTGGGTAAACAAACCTTGGAGAACAGGTGGGAACTGGAGGACTCTGGAAGCTGTCACAGGAACAATTTTGGGTGGGGTGCTCCTTCTGTGGCTGAATACCAACCCACAGGATTGGTGTGGGTGTGACCACATCTTTACAAGAATAGGCACCAGTGATATTGTTGAAACAGTGTGAGTGAACACCAACAATCCCTATGCTTTTGCATTCGACCCTGAAGATTCTAAGTGCCAAGAGGGACCATCTAACCAACTGGTAAAAATCTAGTTCCCTTGCATGAATTCTTACCGCTGGTGGCAAGAGAAATGGAGGCTACCAACTCCTCCCATCTTTTAGTTTTAGGAAAATGAGGGGAACTCTGTCCCATATTAATAGGCATATTGGTGAATTCCTCCAAAATAAGAAGGGAGATTGAATGTTGGAAACTTAAAACAAAATCAATAAATGTGCACCAAAGCTATGATTGCAGCCATAAACATTGGAGAGCTATGTCAATAAAAAGAACATTGAATCTAACGTTTTGTCTGTGCACCAGCCCCCTGGTTGGTGAGGCAGAAATTGCTACACATCCACTGAAAATCTGTGCTTTTCTTTTCATGGTGTAGAATTCTCAAAGGGAAGAGACTTCTGATCATGGGACTATATCTCCAACATTCTTTTGCAATGAGGTGCAATCAGATGACCGAGTTATAGCAAGTAGAATGTGCAAGTAATGCATGCCACTTCCAGGCTTGGCTTATAAAAATTCTCCCTCCTCTTTCCCTCTCTGACTGTGTAGAAGGAAGCTGGCATCCCTCAGAAGCTTTTGTGTTAAAGATTACAGAGCCTCTGACTACTTGGCCCCTAAATGATTGCAAAGTGGAAGTTCTCCTCACTAACCGGTTCATCTGTCTGATGATTTTACACAAACAAGAAACATGTTTTTAAAAAGATTTTATTCATTTATTTATTCATGACAGACACAGGGAGAGAGAGACAGAGACAGGCAGAGGGAGAAGCAGGCTCTGTGCTGTGAGCCCAACGCGGGACTTGATCCCGGGTGTCCCAGATCATAACCCGGACCAAAGGTGGTGCCAAACCGCTGGGCCATCGGGACTGCCCAAGAAACATTTTTTTGTTTGGGCTTGGGTCATTATACATTGTTAGGTGCTGATATATTTAACTTGTTTCTTTGTTTATTCTAGATGAGAAACTGAATGAACACAGGCTCTAGAATGAGACAGATCTGAGTTCAAATCTATGTTCCACACTAATTTCCTGGCAGCTCTTCCTTAATCTCTATTTTATAAAGTGAGATTAGTAGTATCTATCACAGGGATGACTGGGTGGCTCAGCAGTTGAGTGTCTACCACTGGCTCAGGGCATGATCCTGGGAGTCCTGGGGTCAAGTGTCCGCATTGGGCTTCCCATGCCTGCTTCTCCCTCTGCCTGTGTCTCTGCCTCTCTCTCTGTGTCTCTCATGAATAAATAAAATCTTTAAAAAAATAGTCACAAAGGATAGATGTAAGGATTAAATGAAATGATGAATGCAAAATAGCTAGCATGATGATTGGCACCTAGTAGGTACTTAGTAGGTGGTAGACTATGAACAGAGTATGGTGCATATGATGGGAAGAGGTGTATAAATGGGAAATTAGGAGACTAGTCTCATTCCAGGACTGCTCCTCTCTGTGTAAACTTGGGGAAATCCCCTCACCTCTCTGAACCTTTCTTTGCTTATCTATACAACGATATTGGATGACACCTGGAGTTTTCATGCTGTTCCCTGTGAAAACTCTTGGCTCTGCAAAAATCCTTAGGGACCCCTCTCAGAGCCAAGCGGACTCCAGTCCTTGCTCCCTTTCAAAGACAGAAGCTCTGATTCAGTTGTTTGACATACTGGATGTCCAGAAGACAGTTTGTTTGAAGAAAAAGTATCACTGCTCTTGTGAGGAAATTAAGTATCAATGTACTCCGAAGTCTTCAAAATTCTTCCCTACTCCTTTACTCTAGGGTCTGAGCAATTTAGGGTCTGAGCAATGATGGCTTTAACCCACCAAGTCGTCTTGGGAGAGGCTTCGTCCTTCCTCCCTGACCTGACTAGTTTGCCAGAAGTCAAAGGCAACTTTCAATTTCCAAGATTGCCCAGGCATAAAAGTACTCAGGTGGAGTGGAATCATGACTATGAATAAGAACTAAAAATGCAGCCAACAGGTACAGTCCCTGGCACTGGGACATGAGGGAAGGGCAGGTGCACATGTTCTGGTTGGAAAATGCTGAAGTCAAGTGCAAGAGGGGGCACACCCTTTCTGACCAGTAAGCTGAGGATAAGAAAGCAGGCAGCCTTAAGGCTCACAGAGCTCCACCAAAGAGAAAGTAGCTGGCTCCTGGTCAGGACCTTCAGCAGCCCAATATGGCTTTCTTTTCTAATACATTGTAAGAAATGTGGCTATAACATGCACATGCCACAGAGAGGGAGGTTGGCCAAAGGCTACATATTTTGCTAGTATTATGACTTTTCACTGGTCACTCAGCCCACAAATATTTATTTCAATGTACTGGATGGGGATAGAGACAAATCTATATCCTATGTTCCAGTCTGGGGAAACGAATTAAATTAATAATTAATAATCAAATAATTAATAATCAAATAATATCTATCAGGGGGTGATAACTATTAAAGGGGACAGAAAATAAAGGGGGGTGTTATTTTAGAGAGGTTCTGTTGATGAGACATTGATATTGGGGCAGAGACATGCAAGGAGAGCATATGATGGGGAGGAGTGGTGTAGGCTGGAGGAGCAATAGCCCAGAATGCTCTATAGGCAGGTGGGCCAGGGGAGCAGAGTGCTGCGGGGAGTGAACAAGGGGGGTGGCAGGAGCAGGGCCGGAGGTGGTAAGCATCAGGGGGTTACTTCACTTAGAGACCGATGATTCTCTGTAAAGGATGTGGAATTTATTCTGAAGCCATCGAAAGACTCTGAGCAGAGTAGTGACTTAGTTCTTAAAGGGTGACCCTGGGTGCCTCAGCTCTCTAGAGGCACAGGTGGAATGAGAGTGAGCAGCTGGGAGTCATGTAATAATTTAGGCAGGGGACACTGCTGATGAGAACATGGCAGCAGCGGAGGAGGTGCTAAGCGGTGGGATTCCAGATCCATGCTGGAGGGAGAACAACTAGCTTAACCCACCCACCGGGATGTCACCACCGACTTTGTTCTTACCACGTGTTCTTCTGCAATCTCATCCCCTACCTCCAACCACGAGAGAATATTTCCTCTTGAGCAAAGAGAGAGGAAAGGAAGCAAAGCAAAGAGACAGAAAACAGAACTACTGGCAGCCCCGGGGGCCCAGGGGTTTAGCACCGCCTTCAGCCCAGGGCCTGATCCTGGAGACCTGGGATCGAGTCCCATGTCAGACTCCCTGCAGAAAGCCTGCTTCTCTCTCTGCCTCTCCCTTCTGTCTCTGCTTCTCTCTCTCTGTCTCTCATGAATATATAAATAAAAAATCTTAAAAGAAAAAAAAAAGAAAACAGAATCAGACATGAGTAAGAAAATGAAAAGTAGGTATAAAGACAATAGAAACCAAAATAGAAGGGGTAGGGACATCAAGAGGAAAAAAAAAAAAAAACAAGAAAAAGAAAGAGATGTGCTCCACCATTCTAGCTTCTTCTCTTTCCTTCTTTGTTGATAGCAGAAAAGCAAAAGAAAGTTTAATTTCCTCTATAGGCAAAGCCCTCTTGGAAAACACTGGCCAGTGTTTCATGTTCTGTGGCCTTGTGCACAATGCCAGGTTGAAGGAGCAGAAATAAAATTCCGGCCAAGAAAAATGAAAACTGGTGGTGGAGGGTGAGCTGGATGCTCAGAGATCTAAATTCAACCCATCCTGACTTCTATTTTTTTTTTTTAAGATTTTATTTATTTATTAATGAGACACACACACACACACACACACACACACAGAGGCAGAGACACAGGCAGAGGGAGAAGCAGGCTCCATGCAGGGAGCCCCACGCGGGACTCGATCCCAGGACTTCAGGATCCCGCCCTGGGCCGAAGGCGACGCTAAACCGCTGAGCCACGGGCTGCCGCCCATCCTCATTTCTGGTAAAGCCTCAGTCCCCTGCACAGTAAGAGACACTGGCCTGCAATACTATTTCCCCTGTCATCTTCCAGAAAAGAAAAACCTCATTTCCAAAAAGAGAGAAATTCCCCATCTCCCGTAGATCCCTTTCAAACCGGCAGAGCTGATTTTATGAAGTGTTTCATGAAGTCACAGTACCCTTGGGGGTAACCAGAAACCATTGTTTTCACAAGGGGAGAAAAAAAAAAAAAGCAACCGGAAGTTACATTCTGCTGGAGAACATAATCATATCCCCTCGCTAGCGTGGGTGAGAACATTCCCTGGCCACTGTAGCTTTTTGATACTGTCACTGAAGGAAATGTTGGTCATAAATCCTGATGAAAGATTACAGGAGCCATTTCCACCTTGGAGCATTGCAGTGTGTTTAAGTGTTTAACATAATCTTAAAATGCAATAACAACCTTCCTCTAATTTAATCTTCGGTCTTCAGCTGTCAACACAGATGCATGAAGCTGGTGAGCAGCTAAAGGAAAAAATAAAGAAGTGGTTGTGCAGGGACCAAAGATACTTTCATTTCCCTCGTAGCCAGACTTAATCAACAGTTTCAAAGAGGCACACAGCAGGCTGTTTGTATGAAATTTTGCCGGAAGGAATTAAGCTGAAAAAAGAGTATTTTCCCTTTAGAAATTGCAAAGTTCCAACCAGGACATCTTATACAATAGGTCCACTTCTCTACTGTGAGCATGAGATCTATTTATGAAACTTGCTTCAGTAAATGGAAAATGCAAATAAAGGCACGGCAAATCCAACACTGTCAACTTCGATTACTTTCCAGTGTTTTCTGTATTCTCTCCCTCGTTATTTCTTATTCTCTCCATACCTTTCCCTTTTCTTGTCCTACCAAACCCCACACACCCAGAGGCATTTTCAGGTTGATCCATAAGGGATGGTTGCCACAACATCTGTGGTTCCAGGCCTGCTCTCACCTTTCACCAAAAATCAATGAACCTGAATTCCAGCCTGGAATTTTCAATTAAGTTATGTCGTCTTCACCTCCTCAGAAAGACAGGGTGGTTTTTTAAAAAAAAGTTGTTTTTGTTTTTTAAAGATGTTATTTATTTATCCATAGGAGACACACAGAAAGAGGAAGAGACACAGAGGGAGTAGCAGGATCCCTGCTGGGAACCTGATGTGGGACTCGATCCCAGGACCCCAGGATCATGACCTGAGCCAAAGGCAGACACTCAACCACTGAGCCACCCCGGTGCCCCAAGGACAGGGTGTTAATGGCTCATGTATTAGGAAAAGCTTTGACCTGTGCTGAGGAGTGGGCTTTTGAAGGAAAACCAATAGCCTCCATCAAGTTCTGAAAATACACAGACAGTGGGGCCTTCTTCACCATTCAAACTAAGGTGTTTTCTCCCTCTCTCTCTGTCTCTCTCCCCTCCCCCCTCCCCAGACACACACACACACACACACACACACACACACACACACACACACATTCTACTGGGAGAAAGACTTTGGGTTTTATCAGTAAATTTGACTCTGGAAACTAAGCAACTATCATTTTGGCAGGGTATCCTTAGGAGTTGAAGGTCAATATGCAGCTGGCTGCCTCTTACAAATTAAGTGTTCCAGTAGCTTCTCATTTTTATCTCCTCCTGGAGCAGAATCCAGCTGAGTACATTAGATGTAAGGACAAGGCCCAGTAACCATGGACTTTGAATTATCACTTCCTAGATAGTCTACTCTCATATCTCAGAAACCAACTGATGACAGCTAGACAACGTAAGGAAGCCATGGGAAGGAAGCCCATAAATCATTGACCAATGATGTCAGAAGAAAGGACTTCTGGGTAGCATGTCAACATTGGAAGAATAGAGCCATTTAATTACAGGTCAAATTAAATCGCATTTAATTACATTAATTCATGTAATGAGTAATTCTAGCCTCCCATAGGCTTTGTAATTTTTTAAAAAGATTTTTTATTTTTAAGTAATCTCTATACCCAATGTAGGGCTCAAACTTACAACCTCAAGATCAAGAGTTACATGCTCTACAGACTGAGCCAGCCCGGTGGCCTTGGTTTTGTAATTTTTAAAAATTATATGTTTCTTCATCTTTATCCCTAACTGCCTGAATTATTTTTCTTCCCTGAAGCATCCCTCAGGGACAAGAAGATGTAAGGAACCCCCAGAGAAGTGGAAATCTCTAATGACTAAAAGATGGCATTATTGAAAATGAATATTCCGCTTGAAAGGACACTTGAGTTAGATTGTTTTGATAAGATTATCATTCAAATATGTTTCTTTAAAATTTGAAAATAACACAAGCTTGCTTGAAAGTGAGGACACATCTCTTCACTGAAAAAAGCTAGCTTATTTTTGGGAGCAGCTAGTAAATATTATATGGTCTCCTTTTTTTCTTTCTTTTTTTGTCTCCTTTTTTTCCTGAAAAAAATGTAGTTTCCACTTTTCTTTATTCTTTATTATTTATTATTCACTCAGATATCAAATATGTACTGCTCATGTGCTCAATCGAAGTGTATTAGACAAAAGCGATTATGCGCAATAATTTTGCATTATTTTTGCAATTTATTGCAATATATTTCTGCAATATATTTATAAATACATTTTTATTAATGTATAATATACTATATATTTTATTATATATTTAGTATAATACAGTGTATAGTTATATACATATATATATATACCTATAGGTACTGCTTTTGAACCACAAAGATATTGGGAGAAAATATAAACGTTTGTACCAATTTAAGTATTTCTGTGATACTTCTGGCAGATACTGCTCAGTGAGTAATCCAACACTTTCTCACCTTTTTTTCTTGTTGTTTCCTCATGACTAGCTACTTGCTTTTTCAGCTTCCCTTGCTGTTGGAGAGGCACCTGGTCAAGTTCTGGCCAACAAGGCATAATGACAGAATTCTCCTGGGGGATCATAGCAAAGTTTTGTTTTTCCAAAAAAGGGCTAGATGGTGTTAGCATGATCCCTTCTCTTTTTCTCCTTCCTTGTGTGGGTGCGAAGCCCTGACACACAGCAGCCATTTTGTCCCCCTGTGGAATGATGAACATGAGTGGGGAAGGACATGACCTGAAGATGACAGAGCTGAAGAAAGAAAGAGAGATTCTGGGTCTTAGATATCGTTCAGCTATCTGGCCAACTATTTCCTTTCAGAACGCACCCAAAAGCATTCTGAACTGACATAAAGTCTATAAGCCCCAGACATACACTGAAACAAAACATGAGCTCAAGAGCTCCAGGGTGAATACAAGTAATGGCAAGATGGAAAGTGACAGATAAGAGAAAAGGAAAAGTAGTCAAACATTGTCTAACTTGCTTGGAATGACAGGAACCCAAAAGAGCCTGAGGGAACTACATAGCACTTTGATATTCTTTTAAGAATTAAAATAAGATTGGGGGGTAAAAAGAGTCTTCAAAATACTGCACTTTGCCAATGGGAACAATCAGAGAAATTAGCCAAGTAGTTCAAAAGCAGAGCCAAAAACATGCCAAATCAGCCCACTATTCAGAAAGTTGCTTAGAGAAGAACAAGAGGGAAAAGAGGAGTAGAGAGCAGAAAAGAAGGGAGGATGAGAAGAAGAAGGAAGGGATCATCTCTGTCCCATCACAGGCCCCCAGAAAGAAGCCTGCTACTGGGTGAATGTTGGTGCTTCGCCTGTATCCACTAGGATTCCTTTACCATTTTTGTTCCTACTACACTTTTTACGCACAGACTCCTAGGGTGCTTTCACTCATAGCAGTGGGAACCTGGGTCACTTTGTCAGAGGGCTATCTTTAGTTCCAGACCTCCCTTTGCTTGTGTGTACAGAGAGTCATGAGAGTCTGGGAATTTGTGCACTCCTGAGAGAGCCTTTAACACTGATGGGCACAAGAGTATAAATACTTCAACTCCCTCTTCTTTTTTTTTTTTTTTTTTTTTGAGACAGGTACCTTCTCCAATTCTCCTGAAGTTTTAAAGCAATCCTTGGTGAGATCGTGCTTGATACTACCCTACTGACCAGCTTCCTTCTATTCCCCACCAAACCTCCCACTGCCTCATTATCTCATCCCAGTTATTCTTCCTAATAAAGCACTTTACCGTAAATCTCAGTCCCTGGGTCAGCTTCCAGTGAACCCCACCTAAAATGCTTTTTCTATGGGATATAAATAAAATTGCTCACCCAAGGCCAACAGAGCATAAAAGCAAAAGAAATTAGAGAGACAGTGAGTCAAAAAGAAAATGGGAAGTTTTGCCAAAAGTCAAAAATATGAGCCATAATTCTTTGTGCTGCCCACACTGGCCCAACTGTCACTAGAGTGAGGTAGGAGTATTTTCCACAAAGATACAAAATAAATTCGATGTCCTTGCTAAACATTAAGCAATTTGTACCACTTGAACACCAAAATCTAATATTGCTTAGAGTTAGTAAGTGGGGTCAGCAAAGAAGGGAGAGCAGAATGACAACCATGGCACAGCTGGAAAGTGTTTCTGAGCCTGGCCCTGACCCTCTTCCTTTCATGGAGGCATGGAGAGGAGATGCAAAACTCTATTTATGCATGATTTTTCCCAACGCAGGTGAGTGATTAGCTGCAAGGTTGAATTAAACAGTGATGTGTTATATTTCTTGTTAAGAGTTAGCTTCTAGGGCAGACCCGGTGGCTCAGCGGTTTAGCACCTGCCTTCGGCTCAGGGCGTGATCCTGGAGACCCGGGATCGAGTCCCACGTTGGGCTCCCTGCATGGAGCCTGCTTCTCCCTGTGTCTCTGCCTCTCTCTGTGTGTCTCTCATGAACAAACAAATAAAATCTTAAAAAAAAAAAAAAAAAGGAGTTAGCTTCTAGTGACTTCAGCCTCCAACCTCACAACAAGAGAACCAGACCATGGCTCAGGTGACCAGGGGATTCATGCGTCTTAGTATCTGAGCCTGCTTGCTGCGTGGTGGGTAATTTTAGCTAGAAGATATCAGGTCAGTCATCATGGAACCAACTTGATTACATCGAACAACAAAAGGATCAGTTTCTGATTCTCTGGAAAGACTGGATTTCACATAAAGACTAAAACTTTGTTTTCTTTCTTCTTTTTTTAATTAAATAAAGAATCTGAGAACCAACAGGCCAAGAGAAATAGGAAACCACTGTGTACAACATGAATATCAATGTGTCTAACAGGTTCATTCCTAATTCACTACTCTAGAAAGAAAATATTCTGCCTTCTTGACAAATATGAACAACTTCTAGAAAATTTTAACCAGAGTGAAGAATAACACCTTTAGTAACTCAATCTCCTAATTGACCATGTAGGTATCACCTGAATTCCACAGACATTCCCAATTCAATGCTATTCTCTTTACCAAGAAAGGAACCGCATTTAGCATAAAATACAAACACACACATAAAAACATGTGGAATGATTCAACAGAAAAGTGATGAACTTGGACCTTTCTTCAGAAAGGCTTTATCAAATGTACTTTTAGTCTAAATGATGACAGTTTGTGATTAGTCCACAGGTTGAATTGATTTTAAAATGGATTATATTAAGGAGATAAGACCAAGATGAGTCAGGTCAAAAGTTCACTTTTTATGACCACAGTAGATCACTTTACTTTCTGTACTTTTATTATTTTGTTTAAATGTAAAATGCATAGATCTTACATTTGCAGTTTGTAAGTTTTGACAGATGGATCTATCCATGTAACCATCACCAGGATCATGATTGAAAAAAAAAAAAATGTTGTGCCCCAGCAACTTTTGTCAGCCTCTTTCCAGTCCACGTCCTGCCTTCCAGTGACCACTCTGGATATCTACCCCCTATTTTCAGCTTTCATTTAAATTGTATCAACCAATACGTGCTCTTTTGTGTCTGTCTGCTTTTGTTCAGCATAATGTGGTGGTGATTCATATAGTTGTGTAATGCTAGTTTGTTCATTTTTGTCCCTCAAATGTGTACAAATGTGTTACAATGTGTTTACCCATTCACTTGTTGACTGACATTTGGGTTGTTTCCAGTATTTGGTTATTATGCATCAGGCTGCTATAGACATGCTCATGCAGCTTTTTTCATGGGTATGTTTTCAGTTCTCCTGGGTGATATCTAAAAGTAGAATTTATCATTGTAGGATAGGATTGGCCTCTACTTTATAAAAAACTTCCAACAGTTTTCCCAAGTGGTTGTACCATCTTTCACTCCCCCAGCAACATAGAAAGGTTCCAGTTGCTCCACATCTTTGCCAAGATTTGGTGATGACAGTCTTTCTAATTTTAGCTATAGAATGGATACTATAGATTGTAATAATTTTGAAATAACAAATTAGACTCAGATCTCAATTACTGTCCATCCCAGTTTGCAGCAAATTCTTACCACCTTCAGAGCTCATCCTGATATTACTTTCTTTGCACTAATTACTTCATTTCTTGGCCACCAAGAAAAGTTACTGCTTTGAAGAGCTGTAGAATGAACTGTTCCAAAACAGATGAACTTTTTTGAACATTTCTGTTGTTTTGTATTATTTCTATCTCTTTATTCCTTCATTAGCACTAAAACAGAAATAGCATCAGTTTGCTTTATTGAACACAAATCCTTATATTGATACCTCTTCTCAAAATGAGAAATGCCTTGATGGAAGAAGCTAATTTTTAAGCAGTATAGATAGATAGAGCATAAATTTCTACCCCCTTCCCCAGTTCTTCAAAAATTGTAGCAAGAGAGAAACTGGTTTCAAGAACATGTTCTCAATGAGATACCATGCATGCAATCATGATTTTCTTAAAGTTCAAGCCACATAGATTGGATCATGTTAGAAGTAGTCTCAAAATAAATTCTAGGTTTTTGGGATGTCTGAGTGGCTCAGTTGGTTGAGCATCTGAACTCTGGATTTCGGCTCAAGTCATGTTCTCAGTGTCCTGGGATTGAGCCCCGTGTAGGGCTCTTTGCTGGGTGAGGAGTCTGCTTAAGATTCCCTTCCCCCCCTTCCACCCTCCCTCCAGCTCATGTGTGCTCTCTCTCTCTCTCTCATTATAAATAAATAAATAAATAAATAAATAATCTTTTTAAAAATAAATAAATCCTAGGTTTTTAATTCTTCATCAGCTAACCAGATTGATTATTATGGTTGACTGGTTGATTGGTATGATCAATTGGTAGGGTCACTGGAGCTTCATATGGTGAAGGATCCTCCTGCTTGTTACACTGTGTTGAGAGGCAGTATAAGCAGGTGGTTAAAATTACACACCTAGATGTAGACAACCCAACTCCAAATTTTGGTTCTATCCTTACCAGTTGGGTGGGCTTGGACAAGTGTTTAACCTGTCTCTTCCTAAACTTAGCCACATATAAAAAATCACTATTTTATTATAATAATATCCACACCCTAGAGATTATGAGGAATAAAGGAGTTAATATGTAGTAAATGTTCAGAATTATGTTGAGCATATTTTTAAAGTTACATAAATGTACTATTTTTCATTTGAAAAGTATTAAGTGCAGGTGAATCAAGTAAAAAGATTATGGGGTCACATTTAGATTTAGAGGTATAAAGTACAGCAGTTGATTAGCAATGTTTGCCATGGGTAAGATGTGTATGTTGGGAGTGTATGTGGAGGGGATGATTAAGTGGCAATATACATGCCAGATATTAGTTTCCTTGATTGAGGCACTCAGAATTGTACTTGTTTTTGATAAAATTGCATATGTGATGCAGAACTACACTTAATCTCGTATTAAGCCAGAGGTTGTCCACTCATGGCCTGTGAGCCAAATCTAGGCATGGGCTGCAAATAGCATCTAACCCAATGATTGGCACAAAGTAGATGGTCGGTAAAGATTTCCCAAATGAACTGAATAAATAAATAAGGGAATAAATATTTCTATACTTTCTTCCTTTTACTACCTTATCATTCTCCCTTTTTATGGACTGGAAATTTATTAGCTTCTAGATATATAAACCTTTTTCAGTGAAGAGCAAGGCCTAGTACAGTGTGGTATATGCAAAGAGTAGGTATTCAACAAATGTTTAAATAAATTGAGTTCTCAAAATCACCAACAAACATGATAATAGACAATAGATTAGCAATAATCAATAAGGCAACAGTTGGTAAAATTTGGATATGGGCAGACTTTGGTTTATGCTTCAGCTCTGCGACTCTACTAGCTGTGTAAACACAGGTAAGTTAGCTGACATCTCAGTTTTCTTATCAGTATCACAGAAATAATTCTTACCATAGAAGATGTTGTAAGACCTGAATGAGCTAGCATATGTAAAGCATAGAGGTCCTCAGTAAATGTTAGTTCCATCTTTCTTTATACTCTGTATTTGTTGAAAACTAAAACTAGTGAAGGAGTAGTACGAGCATTTTTTGTCTCTCTCCCATTGAGTTGGCAGCTATGGCCTTTATCATAGAAGGCAACTGACTTCACCTCCAGGTCCAGGTGTGGCTCGTGTTTGGTTAATCCAATCTCATCCCCTTTGCTAGACTGATTGGTTCTTTGTTGTTGTTGTTTTACTGTTATTTTAGTAAAGTACAATACTAAGTGAAAGGTATAAAAAGCAAAGCTGGCTCCTCTTCTTCAGTGAAGTATCAAAGGTTTGTTCATGGCCCAACATTAGTGATGAAGTAAGTGAACAGTCTATACCTGGACTCAGGCAGACTGTCAACTGGCACTAGAAACAGATCATGCCTAAATTACCACCACCCAAATCCTTGCTGCGCAAGAATGAACACTGAGGGGTCAGCACCTTCTAGGAAACCTGGGCGCTTATAAAAACATGATTTAAGTAATACTAAAAATAGCTTAGCAATAGTGTAGCTTTAATCTCCCCCACCTCCAATTAATCAAGGTAATCCACAAACTCTAAAGCATGGAGCTGTTGGGAGCATTAATAAACTGAGCATACTGCACGAGATAAGTGAGCACTTCTGTTTCTCCAAACACTTGACCTGCATTTCCAGCACGTGTAGGATGAATCTATGCATGCGCAGAGAGCAGGTCCCACTGTTCCATGCCAACGTCCGACTCGCGACTGGGAGCAGAGCTTGGCGACCTGGTGCACCGCTGCGAGTCATGCTGCCCGTGTCCCCGGCTGGCATTTGCGTGCTCCGCAGCGGTCAGCCTCCGCTGGCTCGCGCCCCCCGCCGCTGGGCTGCACACTGCAGCGACTGGCCTGGGGCCCAGCGGCCTCTCTGCGCGTGAAGCCTCCTCCCAACCCCAGCCCTGCTCACCCCCCAGCCTCCGCCGCCGGCCCCGCACCCGAGAGGACCCTCCTTGTCCGGGACCTGCTGTGGCAGCTTCAGGCCCACGGGGCTGCCGAAGGCGCTCCGCTCGGGGGAGAGCACCAGCTTCTTGGCATCGCGGCAAGAGGCCACCTGGGAGGGCGCGACACCATCTCTAGAGGTTGGTTCTTGGTTCCAACGGCAATCAACTGCAGGCAATGATTCAGGAATGGGCATGAAACCAAATTGTGGACAGTAATGTATGAGAAGATGCTTTCCTGGGAGCTTTTGGGAAATAAATTTTCTTGCTGTCATGAAAGAGTTCCTAGAAACTGCTTATCTCTCCCTGAAAAAAAAAAAAAAAAAAGGATAATGAAGGACTGGTGGCAGCTATAAAGTGGAACTGACACACACCAGGGTTTAGTGGAAATAAACTGAGACCTTGATGTCACTGCTAAGCCAGAAAAACAGTCTGGAAAGATCAATAACCTCTGGGCTCAGCTCAAGTGAGTCCTGATATTACCTGCATTGTTTAAGGCACTTTGATCTCAAACCTAATAATGCCTGTGATCTAATATAGGAACCAATAGGGAAATCAAGGTGACATTCCATCCCTAGAACAGTCTGTAAGGCCACTTAAGTTTGTCTTTAGGGTCATCCAAGCGTTTTCCACCTTTCTGCTGGTTTTCCATTGAAACTCTCCTTCCTTTCCTCACTCGATCACCCCTCCAATTCTGCTCCCATTTTCTAACCCTGTTTTTCCCTTTCCTCTCTTACTTGAAGCAAAGTAAAAATAAAAAAAAAAAAAAAGTAATAATAAAACAAAATACAAAGTGCACCATCTCAACATACTTTCAGCTGAGAAAAAAGGAGGGGAATCCTGATTCATACTAAAGTCTCAGTGACGGATACATTTCCGTGTAACAGGAGTAAAATTACAATATAGTCCAATAATCCTGATAATGATGGGGTTGCTAACATTATCTATAGTAAATCAATGGGCAATGCTGTCCTTGAAGCCTTTCACATCATGTTGTGAAAGCAGCTACCATTTATACCTCCACAGCTAATGTGTCTACCACTCCACCTCATTTAATTTTTATTTTAGGCCTGCTCTATGGCAGCATCTGGAAGAAAGCCATGGCATCTCTGTCTTATTGAGATCGTAAGAGCTAAAAATAACAAAGGAAGTAAGCAACTGGAAAGCATCCCATCATTAAATATTCAGGAACTAGAGCATATCTGATTGTGTCACCTTATAAAGTCTCTGCCCTTCAGAAATCTATAGGATTAGAGCTAAGTATGCCAGCAGGGTGAGATAAACACAGAAAACTATGTCCCTTACTCCTTACACTTGAACTGCCCCACTTCCCCTCTAAGAAATTTAACTTCTTTATCTTCCAAAATGTCCCCCATTCTCACATCTTGACCTCCACAGGACCAGTACCCACTTTCTTTCTCCCTTTGTTTAGATGGTCTAGTTCCATGGTCAACCTGATTGTTAAACGTTCACTTTCTAGGGAAGAACATTTGTCCTATAAAGATGTACAAAATTTCAAATGCTTGAAGCCTACCTGCCTTCCAAGTGTATGGATCACCCAGTGAAGGCCTCATACTAAAGATATTTGGACCTGGTCCTATCCATTTCTCTGGACTGTGCTTTGACCACATCCTTCTCAATTCTATCCACCCATTTTGGTTAGATTTCCAAGTTCTAACATATAAAGCCCCAAGGGGTTTGATTCCACATTAACTATGTATCCCAAAGCCTTCAGATCTCATCACATCTTCTTT
This sequence comes from Vulpes lagopus, assembly GCF_018345385.1. NCBI lineage: Eukaryota > Metazoa > Chordata > Mammalia > Carnivora > Canidae > Vulpes > Vulpes lagopus. Next base: position 17,244,954 of record NC_054842.1, on the reverse strand, counting down.
GGCATCTAACATTACTGTCTTAGAGAGGAATTCTTTTTATCTCTGGTGTATGCTTTGCATAAGCTATGCAAGTAAGACCACGTGTCTCTGAGTCTGTGTGATTGGGCCACCTTCTTGTTCAGGAAACCTTCCTTACAGTTAACTGAAGTCTCACTCAAGCCTGAGTTCCACTTTAACTATCCTCTCTCAAGCCATTGGAACCACATAGAGTGAGCAGCCACTGGTGACTGTGGTTTATCATAGCCTTGCGTGAACGCAGCAGAACAGCTGCAGGATGCTGCAGAATCTGTTTGATAATGGAAAATTCAGATCCAGGCAGATGGAGGTTGTATTTGGAGGAAATGCCATCACATGACCAAAGTTCCTGCTCTGAGGAGAGAGCATACAGATGTTCACATACCACAGAAGTCATGGTGCTTCCCAGTGGATAAAGCAGCACTTTATTATTTCCCGTCCTTCACAACCATAAAGCCATAGGAAAACTCAGACAATCAAAAGGAAATGAGGCTCATGAGCAAGGAAAGAAGGTTTATCTGTACACTAAGCAATAATTTTCCTTTCTTTATACATTTGGCAACTATGGGGCAGGACAAGAATGGTATTTACTTCGTTCTCATTAATAATGACCTTTACCTTTAGGTGAGGCAAATACGTCATTATAATCTTAATGTGATTTCAACAGAACATTTCATACCTCCTAAAAGACTCTGGTATTTAAACCCATTTAAGTAAAAAAAAAGTAGCATTTCTCCCTTCCTCCCTCCCTTCCTTCCTTCCTTCCTTCCTTCCTTCCTTCCTTCCTTCCTCAGTCAAGACTCATTACATGGGGGATCCCTGGGTGGCTCAGCGGTTTAGCACCTGCCTTTGGTCCAGGGTGTGATCCTGGAATCCCGGGATCGAATCTCACATCGGGCTCCCTGCATGGAGCCCGCTTCTCCCTCTGCCTGTGTCTCTGCCTCTCTCTCTCTCTCTCTCTCTCTGTTTCTGTCTCTCATGAATAAATAAATAAAATTTTTAAAAAAATTTTTAAAAAGACTCATTACATGGTACAGAAAGACCTGGGGTTATTCCCCAAAAAGAAAGTTCAATTGCACAAGCACTTGCTGGGATCCTACTCTGTACAGAGGCAGATTCTGTACACACATATGAATGAAAGAAAGAGAAATAAGAAGCATGTAGTTAGAGAAAGACAAAAACAAATGCATCACAAATGACTGTAGTATAAAGGAGAGCAATATAAATATGACCACAGTGGTGTGGGCACTCAGAGAGGGGAGAGCGTCATGTAAGGCATTAGATCTTGAAGGGTGAGAAGATTTTAGACAAACAGAGGTCTGGAGTACAGTTAGACAGACGAGTTTTAAATAGATTCACTGGATCAATTCAAATCATCCTTTGAATGGTCATGAGCATTGAATTTGACTGTTCATAGGTCTTGGCAAGGCAAATATTTGGACACCAGCTTCAAACATGAGAGGTTAGTTTTCCTAATGTTTCCATATAAGAATTTTAACATGTGTGTGTGTGTGTGTGTGTATATATATAATCTCTAAGCCCAACATGAGGCTTGAACTCAACAACCCTGAGATCAAGAGTCATATGCTTTACCAACTCAGCTAGCCAGGTGTCCTAAAACTGTATAATTTTTAAGGGAAGGTTTTAAGGGAAAGCAGGCATTCTTCAGACCCCCAGCCTCAGAAACCTGGCTTGGGATCATGGCAGCATGGTAATTTGGGTGGCCCATTTGTAAAGTCCAACTCCAGAGACTCGATGAGAAAAGACAGTGTAAAGAGATATCCATCATGATGGTGTGATGAGCAAAATTTGCTTGCTACTCAGCCTGAACTTTGAAAAAAGATACAAGAGCTGCCTTTTGTGGCTGTGGATATGAACATTTTGATCAGAATTACTAAAACTTTTCTGACTCAAATGATCATACTTTTAAAAATGAAGAAGTCTCATCACTAGACCCTAGGAAATCTGGATTCTTTTTCCATTGCCAGTTTTCTCTGACATGTCAACATGGGCACTCTCAATTCCTCTTGGTTTCCCCTGTTATTTTAGACATCATAAGATTGAAACAAAGTTACTAAAGGGAAGTGCTGAAAATGTGCAGATGTGTCATAGACAGCCTCATTTCCACCGCTCTGCCGGTGTCTTCTCCTATATAATAACTTGCAAGAAAATGAGGCTTGTGCTCCAGACACAGTGGCCATGGGGACAACCCAGGTTCAGAAATGGCAGTCCGTGGGGCACCTAGGTGGCTCAGAGATTGAGCCTTTGACTCAGGTCTTTATCCCAGGGTCCTGGGATTGAGTCCCATATCAGGCTCCCTGCATGGAGCCTGCTTCTCCCTCTGCCTATGTCTCTGCTTCTTTCTGTGTGTCTCTCATGAATAAATAAATAAAATCTTTTCTAAAAAAAAAAAAAAAAAGAAAGAAAGAAATGCAGTCAGTGGACCAAAGCTTGAAACGGTGCGGGCATTGAAAAGATGATAGTAGTGAGAAATTGCCGGAAGGAACCAAAATTGGTCAACCTCAGAAATACCAGTGAAACAGAAGCCAAGAAGGGGAGATTGTCAGAGAGGTTGGTGGGTGTGAGCCCAGCAGTCACACCATGGGACACCCCTTCTTTGTTACTGCCCTCTGGACTATAATTCTCAACTGGGGGCAGTTTTGTTTCCCAGGGGCCATGTGGCACAGTCTGGAGATATTTTTGGTTACTTGTAGGGGTGCGTACCACTACTGGCCACTGCTAAGCAACAGCCAGCAGCAAGGCTAAACATCTTATACTATACAGGACAGCCCTTCATGGAAAGAAATGTGCAGAATGCCAAGCTTAAGAAACTCTGCTCTAGGGTGTTAGATAATGGCTAGGATCACTGCTTTATCATATTAGTTGTTGTTTTTCTGATTATAAAAAGTAATCAGTCACATGTAAAAATAATACATATTTAATCTGCAACTTTTTATCAATATGTTAAATGATGTTTTTATCATCATCCCATCAATTATGGCCTAGAAGTTCATAGTCTGTTCATTCACCCCCATGGCCAGAGGTTATGAATTCAAGTATCAAAGGTACCTCGGCTGCTGCGTGATGCCAAAGTACTTGATAAAGTCCATATTTTCTCTAATCCCTTAAACCAACAGGAACTACTTTGACATTATTTTTGTAGAAAAACAAACAAACAAACAAACTGTGGTCAAACTCTTTCCAGGAAAGAGTGATCTCACATTTTGAAGGGAGAGCAGCATTTCTCAAAATGTTGAAATAAATGAAATTTGTTTCAGATGGAAAGCCGGGGGTCTTGGGGGGCCTGCACCTGGTGCCTAAGCCCAGCACCCACGGCATGGCCATGAATGGTGCTGTCGTCAGCAGCAAGATCCGGAGTGCCATTATGAGAAAATTGCAGGAATTAGGAGCTGATAGAGATGAAAAGCGTCCTGATTGCATTATGGTGGTGGAGGCTGAGACAAGACGGGAGGACAAAGGATGCCCTATATGAAGGGACAATTTGGTTCCCTTTAGGATGTTTCCAGATGTCTGTAGCATGGACCAACACAGCGGCATTATGTCTGAAAACAGCAGGAGCAGCGGTTAGGTCAGGGGCTGATACTGCACCAGGTCAAAGGACACAGATTTACTTGAGAGGCGGCCTGTCTAGATTTAAATCCTTATTTTCTGTTTACTGGCTATGTGATGGGAGCAAGTTACTCAACCTCCTGTGCTTCATCTTAAGTGAATTTTCGTTGTCGTAAGGCTTGCAGGAGACATCGTTGGCATTTTACCAGACTTCTTGGCAGCCCTTCAGTGTTTTCTGCCTCCCTTCTTTGGCTTCTCTCTATTTTTGCTTCCACCTGCACACGAACACCCACAAGTCTCTTTGGTGGACTTCCTCCGACCACTGGAGCTGTCCACCGCAGGGGCAGAGCACTAGGAGGCCTCTGGGTTGTCTTTACCCTGGTCCCAGCTGTGGACCATTGGGGGTCTCACTCTGCAAAAAAGCTCAAAAAAAAAAAAAAGAAAAAAGAAAGAAAGAAAGAAAGAAAGAAAGCTCAGCAGTGCTCCCGAGTGGGATCAGACCAGCAGGATTGTGCCAGAAATCGCCCCCTCCTCTCCTTTTTCATCCTGTTTCTCCTACTCCCTTATGGGTTAAGGCGCGCTGCTTTTAATACATCACTTGCACTTGAATCTTGCTTCAAGAAATTTAAATGAGTTAATACACGTAAATTACTCAGAACAATGCTGGTGTGAAATAAGAGCTTAATAAATGATAACAGATATTCCACTTAACGAGTCTTATTATTAAATGCTGACTTTGTGGTGTGTCACACTCATTTTCTGATTTTATCCTGCTCAAAGCTGTGTTTCCTCCATGAGGGGAGGAAAAGCCAGAAAAATAAGCCGAGCTTGAGCTGGCAGGAGACGAACGAGGACCCAGTACCAAAGTAAGGATTCAATAGCCAAAGATTTGAAGAATGGATGTTGGGGTAAGGGGGCAGCATCAGGTCTCAAGTATTGGTGGAGTTCACGGCCTCTGTTTAGAAATGGGACAGGGTGTGAGTGGATCAGTGTGTGGGCTGGTGAATCCTGGGAACAGCCTGTCCAGTTGAAGTGGATTTTCTGACAGATGGGAGAATGGAGTCCTAGGAGGTGGAGTTGCATGCAGAGGGCAGCACAGAGAGGACCACATTTGCTTGCCGCACCCCCTTTCCAGCTGTGGGCTCCTAGCTTCCCCTGAGCCTGTCATAGATGAAGACAGGACACTACTGATGTCCCTAAGTGGAAATGAAAGAACTTATGAAGGAAGCACCAAGGTGGAGTACATTCCCAGAAGCAGGGACCATCCATCAGTCCCTGTCTCTCTGGTTTGCCCAGAGGCCACTGTCTGTAAGACGTGTGGCCATTATGTAGGATCCGATACAATTTTTTTTTTTCTTTTTCCCCGCGTCAGTGATGAAGGGTAGCAGAATATGCCACCCTTTGACGCATTGGTTATTTTGAACCATTGACACTTGAAAAACAGCAATTTCAGGGAAAAAATTTCTCTGAACTCCCCACATCTGCCTAAGACACATCCCCTGAGAGGAACCCAGTTGTCATCGATCCCCTCTGGGAGAGTGGCATCCCAAGGTAGGACTGAGTCCCATTGCAGAGGAAGAGTCTAGATGTTGATGTTGACTCCACCCTTTCAGAAACTGTCCTATTTCCCATTTGTTCTTTGAAGGGCCCATTCATATTTCCTAAGAATCACTGACTCTCCTCTGAAAGGCTTATGTCCTCCTCCCCTTCCCTACTAAGCTACTTTTAATCTGAATTTTAATTAAGCCACCTGGACAGTTACTCCATTTTCCTGGGGACATCCACATGTATACATAAAACACACATGTAAATAAACTTTGGATTGTTTTTCTTTTGTTAATTTTTTATTATGGGGTGATCCAGTAAATGCTCAGAAACATAAAGGGAAAATTATCTTTCCTTCATCATAATAAATATATAAATAAATATATATATATATAAAAAATAATCATAACTCTTTTTTTTTTTAAGGATTTTATTTATTTTCTCATGAGAGACACAGAGAGAGAGGAAAAGACATAGGCAAAGGGAAAAGCAGACTTCATGCAGGGAGCCCAATGTGGGCTTGATCCCAGGACCCCGGGATCACCACTTGGGCCAAAGACAGACACTCAACCACTGAGCCACCCAGGTGCCCAGGAGGGACTGTAATTTATGCTTTTGGAAATCGCCTATGGTTTTAAACACTGGTGCTTCTACATAGTGGGTCCTCAACAGTATTCAACTGGTTCATGTTTCACTGCATGGGTTTATCCTATAGAAACAGAACTGGAAAAAAAAAAAAAAGCAATGCAAATTGTTACTGTTGCATTACAATGTGATACAATTCACCAGTCCTATCTCCAGCTCCCATTTCCTAGACTCCTCTATGTTCTTCTTGTATGTCAAATAGGGTGGTCATGTGTGGGTGTCTTTATGTTTGTTGTTGTGTGTTTGGAGGGGGTTTCTTGCAGAGAACTGATATCTATATTAAATTGAATTATTTAGTCCATACCCTCCATTTGTTTAGGCTTTAATTAATTTCTATCAACAATGTTTTGTGGTTTTCACTGTGGAGATCTTACAAATCTTTTATTAGATTATTAGGTGTTTGATGTTTTTTATCATTTTATTTATTTTTTACTTTTCATCATGATAAGTGTACGCTTTTTTAAAAAATTTTTTATAAGTGTACTCTTTGACCCCCATCCCCTATTTCCCCCATCCCTTTAGCCACCTTGCATCTGGTAACCATCAGTTTGCTCTCTATAGTTAGCAGTCTGTTTCTTGGTCTGCCTCTCTCTTTTTTTTTTTCCTCCTCCTCTGTTCTTTTGTTTTCTTTCTTAAATTCCATATATAAGTGAGATCATATGGTATTTGTCTTTCTCTGACAGACTTATTTTGTCAGTGTTATACTGTCCAGATGTTGTTGCAAATGGGAAGATTTCATTCTTTTTTATGGCCGAATAATATTCCATTGTATACATGTATACCATATGTTTATCCACTCATCTGTTGATGAACGCTTGGCTGCTTCCATAGTTTGACTATTATAAATAATGCTTCAATAACCATCAGGGTGCATGTATCCCTTTGAATTAGTGTTTTTGTATTTTTTTGGGTAAATACTCAGTAGTGTGATTACTGGATCCTAGGGTAGTTTTATTTTTAATTTTTTGAGGAACCTCCATACTGTTTTCCACAGTGGCTGTATCAGTTTGCATTCCCACCAACAGTGCACGAGGGTTCTTTTTTCTCCACATCCTCACCAACACTTGTTGTGTCTTGTGTTGTTGATTTTAGCCATTCTGACAGGTGTGAGGTGATATCTCGTTGTGGTTTTGATTTGCATTTCCCTGATGATGAGTGATGTTGAGCTTCTTTTCATGTGCCTGTTGGCCCTCTGGATGTCTTTGGAGAAATGTCTGTGCATGTCTTCTACCCATTTTTAATTGGATTATGGTGGGGAGGGTGTTGTGTCAGTTCTTTAAATGTTTTGGATGCTAACTCTTCCGGCAGGGTGTTTTCTATTTCTCCTGTCTCCTCAGTGTTTGCATGGTTGGTGGACTAACAACATAAGCAGCTTGCATCTGCCCATCTCCCCTTCTTCCCTTCCTCCCTCCTAATAACCTAAGTGTGTAGGTGGAACGATGTTTCTGCCTGGGGAGAAATAGGTAGAACATGATGTGCTACAGAAAACACTGAGGCGGTGATTGCTATTGACTGAATGTTTGGACCCTCCTCTTACATTCATATGTTGACACCTGATCTTCAGTATGTTGGTGTTGGGAAATGGGGCATTTGGGAGGTGATTAGGTCATAGAGGTGAGGCCCTTATAATTGAGATTAGTGTCCTTGTAAAAGAGAGTCCTCAGAGGGCTCCCATCTTCTTCCATGTGAGGGCACAGTGAATAAACTGCTGTCTATAAACCAGGAAGCAGGCCCTTACCAGAGCCCAACTGTGCCAGCACCAGATCCTTCAGACTCCAGAATGGTGAGAAACCCATTTCTGTTCTTTGTAGGCCACCCAGTGTATGATATTTTGTGATAGCAGCCTGAATGGACTAAGGCAGTAACCAGTGTTTTCTGTGCTTTGCTGTGCCTCTACCCAGTTGTGAGGTCCTACGCAGGTCTCTGGTATGTCTCTGGGTTTCAGTGAAATGAAGGGATTGGGTTAGATCTTCACTATCCAATAAGTAGCACTAGCCACATATGGCTATTCACATTTAAATTAATTACAATTAAATTAAATTAAGAATTTGTTTCTCACACCCGCCACATTTGAAAGGCTCAATAGTCACCTATATCTAGTGACTACTGCACTAGACAGTACAGATATATAACATCCCCATTCTGCCAACAGTTGTAGACAGCACCAGACTAACGGGCTCCCAGGTCTTTTCTAGCCCCAAGATCCAAAGACTCCACACCTAGGGTAAAGAAACAAGTTCACCATAGCTTGAAAATGTGATTAAATGAATTCAATCTCTGCATGATTTCACATAACTGTGGAAAGAGAAGTAAAATGGTCATGTATTATTAAGAGGTCTAGACATACTGAAAACAAAACAAAACAAAACAAAACAAAAGCCATGAAGTACCACTTATTTGAAGAGTTTTACTCTGGCTGAAATGACCTTGAAAGCAAGAACATTTATTTTATTTTATTTTATTTTATTTTATTTTATTTTATTTTAGATTTTATTTATTTATTCATACATGAGACAGACAGACAGAGAGAGAGAAAGAGAGGGGCAGAGGGAGAAGCAGGCTCCATGCAGGGAGCCCAATGTGGGACTCAATTCCAGGTCTCCAGGATCACACCCGGGGCTGAAGGCAGGTGCTAAACCATGACCTACCCCGATGTCCTTGAAAGTAAGAACATTTAGATCTAACATGGCACCATCAATATCCTGGCTGGGCACTGACGACATAGGATGTTTCATGGCTGCATTGGATGGTGTTCAGCGGTTCTTCCCAGGCTTCATAGCTACATAGGGCCAGTTTATCAGTGTGCCCCTGGCTGGCTGTTGCTAGAGACAGGAGCGGCTCCTCTGAGACAGCACTCGGTAATGCCGTCCAAGACCAGCCATCACCCAGGCCAGAAAAATCCACTCTGATTCTGCAGTCACATGTGTTCCCTATTGTTTGGAGCAGGGCTTCTTAAATCAAATATGGTGATGTGGTCCTGTCATGATTATCTGTGAACAGAGGTGGCTGTATGTAACTACTAATAAAGTAAGAATGTTTGCATTCTGGTTACATTATTGTTATGTTATTATTATTTACTAAGAATAGCAATTGGTAATTATTGTTTGTGATATTGATTATGACGTCCCAGGGACTGTCATATTGAGCTCAATAGCATACATCTCAAGGCTCATTCAATTGGTAATTATTGTTTGTGATATTGATTATGACGTCCCAGGGACTGTCATATTGAGCTCAATAGCATACATCTCAAGGCTCATTCATTCCTCAAAACAGCCCTGTTAATGTGGGTCTATTTTACCACTGCCCTGCTCTAAGGAAGTTGTACAGGTCCAGATGTGTGTCACATCTCTCCTAATCCTCCTGGTGTGTATGACCACTGCCTCCATCAGTACTGGGGGGAGCTTGTGAGTGTTATGGTTCATGTGGAATATGTCCCAGGAACACTGCACAGGAGCACGTTGAGGCCAGATAGGCATCACTTCTGCTGGATGATGATTGGGCAGTAGCTTCCTGGCTGGGCTGCTGAGACTGGGCTGTCTTCCCTAGATGGCTTGTGCCCCTACTCAACACAGGCAGCACTTCTCATTGGAATGGGAGCTGGAAGCTCCATGGCATTAAGTACCCACACAGCCTCTTGGTGCCAACAACAGAGGATGCTCATGCTGTCTGGTGGAGCATGGAGGACTACATGGACCCTCTAGATCTGGTTCCTCTATCCCAGGACCCACTGATCTATTCCTATAAGCCAGAGCAGTAGTTAAACATACCCACATAGGGTCTAATTTCATAAAGTTGTTTTGAGGAATGAATGAGATATGAGATATCTTTTGCACCAGGCTTGGCATGTAGTAAACATCCAATACATAGCTCCATACATGGATAATACGGATGCTGGTATTGTATTGTTAGTAACTCATTCTTTGCAATTTGAAAAATGGATCTCATCTATGTGAATGTTGTGGAACAGTTAAAATAAAGATTTGCTCTGACTAACCATACCTTCTTCCATGCCCTGACCTCCCCCACACCCAAAGCCTGTATTTTCAATTACATTTTACAAGTGTGGAAACTGAGACTCAGAGATACTAAGAAAGTTGTCCAAATGGATACCTCTAGGAACATCACCCCCACTTTTTGCATTTCCATTACATATTCTTGAATGGGAAAGAAATGAGGGTGACAACTGAGCACATAACGTGAAGACAGCTTGTGGCAGTGTGTTGAGCATGAGGATTTCATCAGTGCTGTGTGTCACAGCTGAAAAACAAGTTTTCTGAGAGAGTAATGTGTCACTATCAAGAATGGCTCACAGAAAGTGATGATGCGGTGTTGCTGCTGGCTGAGGCTGAAAAAAATTCAACCAACCAGCCAGCCATGTAGTCAAGAAAGACAATGACATAAGATCAATGTGGCCCATCTCTGGAATCCAGTTGTTTGCTTTGCTCTAAATCAACCCAGCTTCAAAAGCTGCAACCAGACAGAATTCTTTTAATGGCTAGAGGAATGTAGAGTTAGGATCTGTGACAAATACGTGAAAAATGCCCTCTCAGGCTGGAAGGCCAGTTTGGACTTTGGGCTTCCATGGTACTTTAAGGAAGAGTCTTGGGTCGATTCCAGAATTATTTCTGGAGCATGGGCCAGATCTCAGAGCTTATTCTTCATTCTGTCATTTTCATTATGCTGTTTGCATTGCTTTTATTAATGGATTGACCAAGGGCTACCTCACTTATTACTAAGGCCAGGGTAATAAAGTTTAGCTTTCATGTTTGTAAAGTGTGCATTCCTTGTAAGGACAGAAAAAGCTGTAGGGTGTGGCTTCCTAAAGAGTTATTAGAAAGTAGAACTTAACAGCTCAGAGTCCTGGATCAGCAGAGCAGGGTACAAGTTCAGTCTAACTGCCTCTTGGTTATGTGATATGAAATGAGTCATCCAATCTCTTTAAGCCTCAGTTTTCCCATTTGTCAAGTTAGAATAACAAGAGTATCCATCCTGCAGGGTGGCTGGGAAGATTCAATGAGCAAAGGTCCTTTAGGTGCTTGGCACAGTGCTGAGCATAAGGCAAAGCAGGGTTTACACTGGCAGTGCTCAAACGTCCAAACAGCCAGTCATCAACACACTTGACAACTGGAACGAGGAGCGCATGGACTCATCAGAATGGATGCTGTGATCGCCAGCGTCCATGCCGACTGGTTGATACCTACACTATTTCTGTTGTTAAGTATTTTTATATATCGTTTGCTGTATTAATCATTCAATCAGTGTTCACTCTGGTTATTATCATTGCTGTTCCCACAAGGAGAGGAATCAGAAATTCACAGGGCAGAGTGCCCTGCACAGTCCGTACCCATACATTGAGCGTTGTATTCCTGAGCCTCTCATCCCCACCCCTCCTTGTTGCCAGGAGGAAAAATCTTCACCATAGCAAACAGCATTCATGTGCCATCCGTCAGATGGGGAACTGTTCAGTGTTTCAGCTGCAATGAAACAGATGAGAACCCCTCGCTTCCGCAGCTGAATGCTTCCAAGCATGTACAACATCATCACCAAAAAATGATCATGTATCTTCATCAAAGAGAGGCAATCTTTCCTACCCCTTTCATGCTCAGTGGAGAAATGATGAGATCAAGAACATAGAAAACAGAACGAGCATGTGAGGAGACAGAGCTGAAAATGATGGATACTCCCATTTATTAGAACAAAAGCAGAAATAATGAACAATGCCACTTTGTGTTCAGATAATGAATTCATTCATGGAAGTCTTACAATGGTCTGGCATGGGGGATAAGATTATTTCCTTCATCATTTGCACCAAAAAATGTGTGTATTTCCAAAATACACGTGTCTTTTGATTTTCCCCCATAGGGTTACTTGGGTTGTCTGATTTGTTGGGGTATTGAAACAATTGCTTTTGGTGCTCCATCCTTCTTAGAACACAAGCTCTCTGAAGGCTTCCAAAAGTATGCACAAGCACAGGTGCCATGAAATAAGGTAAAAATGCATCAGATGTAAAATCTTATTTTCCCTAAAAACACTAAAGAGGATCATTTTATACTTTCTCTGTGAGATTGGGAATGGTAGAAATACACATGCCCAGAGGACATTTCACAGAGAACAACAGGGAATTAGAGCATTAAAAATAGCTAGGTGGTTCAGTCGGTTAAGCATCTGACTCTTGATCTCAGCTCAAGTCTTGATCTCAGTGTCATGAGTTCAAGCCCTACATTGGAGCCTACTTAAAAAAAAGAAAGAAAGCTTAATTGTAGTAGGATTTCCTCCTTCCTGATGTCATATTTTTATATTTGAACTGGATAGTTCATTGTTATATTTGAATTTATAGCCATTTGCCCTGGAATTGAGTTAAACTCACCATTGACAGTCTATTAATATAAAGCTGTTTGTCTTTTTTTTTTTTAAGGTTTTTAAAATTTATTTATTCATGAGAGACACACAGAGAGAGGCAGAGACATAGGCAGAGGGAGAAGCAGGCTCCCTGTAGGGAGCCTGATGTGAGACTTGACTCCAGGATCCCTGGATCATGACCTGAGCCAAAGGAAGACACTCAACCATGGAGCCACCCAGGCGTCCCTAAAGCTGTTTGTCTTTTTTTTTTTTTTTTTAAAGATTGTATTTATTCATGAGAGAGAGATTGAGAGAGAGAGAGAGAGAGCGGCAGAGAAACAGGCAGAAGGAGAAGCAGGCTCCATGCAGGGAGCCCGACGTGGGACTAGATCCTGGGTCTCCAGGATCACACCCTGGGCTGAAGGCGGCGCTAAATGGCTGAGCCCCCAGGGCTGCCCAAGCTGTTTGTCTTAAGAAAGAAAGAGGGTAAAGCAAGTTTTAAGGCAGATATAAACTGTGGTAGACAGATCCTTGTGTGGCTCCATGTTTATACCCTGCTTCTCCCTTTGAGTTTGGGAGAAATGTATTACTTGCTTCTAACTGATAGACTATGACAAAACTGATGTAATGTCACTTCTGTGATTATGCTATGATATGCATATTGTCAGCTTGCTAGCATTCCTTGGAGACGGGCTTTCTATTGCTGGCTTCACTAAGCCACCAGAATGGGGAGAACCATGTGGAAAGGCACTGAGGGTGGCCTCCAGGTGCTGGCCACAGCCCTGCTCGAGAGTCAGCGAGGAAGCAGGGACCTCAGGTCTACAAATGAATTCTGCCAACAGCCTAAGGGAGCTTGGCAGTGGATATTTTCCCAGTCAAACCTCTTATGAGCTCACAGCCCTACCTGAAGAAAAGAACCCAGCCAAACTATGCCTGAATTTCTAAGATTATAATATGTGTGATGTTAAGCCACTAAGTTTATGATAATTTGATACATAAAAATAGAAAACTAATACATAAACTCTCATCACTCAGCAAGTATTGCTGATCTCCTCTGTGACTAGCATGTAGCAAAACAGCATGGTGGTTATGAAAGAAATATGACCCCTGTCCTGCTCAGATTCTACTTGGAGGCAGAGAATTCTGGTAAATGGAGGATGCAGCATACTTTATGAATTTCCCTAAATCTCTCAGATAAATAGAGCACTTAGACTACCAAAACCAAACATAGAGAGGCAACATCGACCATAAAATTGCATTGCACATGTCCTTACAAACCCTAAACACATGCGCGGATAAAGACAAACACCCATGTGGGAAAAAGAACTGCATGGGATGAAACCAAGGTGAGGCAAATGGGCTCCACACAGCTCCTAAATTACACAAATGCTCTCACAAGAAAGCACAGTGGGTTGGTCTGAGAACAGCCACTCCAACTGGAATATGGTTCTACAAGATCCATTATGGGTGTGCATGCAGGGAGATGGGGAGGCAATAAGTCTTGACAGTACTTGAACCACCTGGGCCCTGAAAAGCCTCAGAGCTAACAGACAGGAGCTCTTTTCTAAGGCAAAGCCCTGCAGGAAGGCAAAACTGCTGGACATAGAATCCAAGCTGAGCAGATTAGGACACTGGGGGCAAAGGAAAAAATAAGGTCCCAATATTAGTAGGGAAGGAAGCAGCTCAGATATGAGTTGGTCTCAGAAAGTTTGAGAACACACACACACACACACACACACACACACACACACACACACACACACAGAGTTTCTTATCACTGTGAAAACAACAGGACAGTTCCAGAGCCCTGAAATTAGAAAAGCTGTCCTTTTTCTTAACACAAAAGAACATGTATTTCACTTAAACAGTTACAAACAGAAAAAAATCATTGTAGAATCCTATACAAAATTACTAAAAGGAAAGAGAGAGCAAGGAGCAGAATAATGTCCTTATAGACGATGAAATCATGCCAGTGAAAACTAATATTTTAAAATGAACTAAAGTACAATAAGAAAATAACAGAAACTCTGAGAGGGGGCATCAATCAGAATCAGAAAAGGAGTATTTGAAAATAATGGTGACTTGGGGTGCCAGGTGGCTCAGTAAGTTAGGTGGCCAACTCTTGATTTCGGCTCAGGTCATGATCTCAGGGTTGTGAGATCAAACCCCACATCGGGCTCTGCACTGGGCATGGAGTCTGCTTAAGATTCTCTCTGTCTCTTTTCCCCTGCCACTCCTTGCCTCTAAAAGAAGGAAAATAATGGTGACTTAACATAGGAAAGAATTAGAAATAAGAGAAAAAAATCATTCCATAAATAAAGACTAAAAAGCAACACAGGAGAAATAGGCCCAGTAGATAACACCTACAAAGCAAGGCAAAGGAAACAAACAAAAAAAAGTAAATACATGAAGAGATTTCTGTTTCTGGTTCTGGTGGAGTAACTGGAACTACACTAACCCTTCTACCATAAACAATCATAAAACTGGACAAAATATAAGAAGCAGATGTTTTCTGGCATTAGATAAGAAGCTATGGAAGCCTGAGAGTCCAGAAAAACAGGGAGGTTCATGAAGCAAGCCCTATGTTTGTCCCAGCTCTGCCTAGGGAAAAATGACCTGATCATGGCACAGCAAGATAGAGTCCAAGAAGAATGACACGGCCCCATTTCACTGAGGTGACAGAGATCATATCTGGGGTCATCTAAAGACAGTAGATTATATGCTGGACTAAAAAGTAAGTGTATTAGATTTCAAAAGACTGAAACTTTATAGAGTATATAATACTCTCTGTCAACAACAGAATTAAATTAGAATCAATAACAAGATCTCGGGGCAGCCTCGGTGGCCCAGCGGTTTAGTGCCACCGAGTCCCACATCGGGCTCCCTGCTTGGAGCCTGCTTCTCCCTCTGCCTGTGTCTCTGCCTCTCTCTCTCTCTCTCTCTCTGTGTCTCTCATGAATAAATAAACAAAATCTTAAAAAAAAGAAGTTCTCTAGAAAATCCCCCAATGTACATATATTAGAGATTTTTAAATAATTCTTGCATCAAAGAAAAAGTGACAAGGGAAGGTTAGAAAATATGTTCAATTGAATGATAATTAAATATCTCAAAATTTGTAGGATGCAGCTAATGCAGTTCCTAGAGGCTAAAGTTTTAAATGCCAATATTATCAAGGAAGAAAGTTTAAAATCAATTATTTAAATTCCCATCTTAGTAAACAAGAAACAAATCAATTAAACATACAGAAAGCAAAAAGAAAGTTACTCTTTATAAGTTGATAGCACTTATAAAGTGCTTTTATTTCTTTTATTTCTCACCTATGTTTAGTAATTTTTGATGCAAAGTTTTTTTTAGCCACATGGCCTTGCATTAGGGATTCTTCTTATTTCTTTTTTTAGAGAGAGAAAGAGGGGGTGGGTACCCCCTTATGCCTGCACACACAAGCAGATGGAGAGGGAGAGAATCTTAAGCAGACTCCATACTAGGTGTGGAGCCCTGCCTAGGGCTCAGTCTCACAACCCTGAGATGATGACCTGAGGTGAAATCAAGAGTTGGATGCTTACGTGACTGAGCTACCGAGTGGCCCCTTCATTGCAAAGGTTTAAATGAAGAACAGAAAGAAATCAATGAGATAGAAAGGAAACAAAAGACAAAAATTTTAAAACCTTAATTATTTGAAAAGGTTAATAAATTGATAAGCCCCTAGTGAGAAAATGAGAGAGAAAACAAAAATTATCAACATTAGGAATGAAAGAGGGAACTATCTTTATAGATCCTACCAACATCAAAAGGACAATGAGGTAATATTAGCAAAAACTTTACATTAAGAAATTTAATAACTTAATTGAAATAAACAAGTTTCTTGAAAAGCTAAACTTAACAAAATTGAATAAGAAGAAAAAGAAAGAAATTTGAATAGCCTTATATGTATGAATTCAACAAAACATTTCAAAACCTTCATGCTCCAAGACCCAATAATTTCATGGGTAAATTCTATCAAACATTTATGGAAGAAATAGTAGCAAGATAAATAAATTCATTTAGAAGACAAAAGAGAAGTTAATGAATCTATCTCATTTTTAGACCAATATAACTCTTATCAAAATCTGACAAAGACATTATAAGAAAATTACTGACCCCCTAATGATTATGTGCAAAAATGCTAAAAAAAAAAATTAACAAGTAAAATCCAGCAATATGTAAAAAGGGTAATGTATCATGACCACGTGGGATTTATCCCAAGACTGCAAGGTTGAGTTGACATCTAAGCATCAATCAATGTAATTTATGAAATTAATAGAATAAAGGAAAAAAATCATATAACTATTTTAGTAGATGCATAAAAACTATTGAAAGGGCATTTGGATGGCTCATTGGTTAAATATCTGCCTTCAGCTCAGGTCATGATCTCAGGGTCCTGGGATCGAGCCCCACATCCAGATCAGCTGAGAGTCTGCTTCTCCCTCTCCCTCTGCCACTCCCCACTGCTCTTGCATGCACTCTCCCTCTCTCTCTCTCTCTCTCTCAAATAAATATATAAAATCTAAAAAAAAAAACCTATTGAAAAAAATACTCATTTTTTTAAAGATTTTATTTATTTATTCATGAGAGACAAGAGAGAGAGAGAGGCAGAGACATAGGCAGAGGGAGAAGCAGGCTCCAGGCAGGGAGCTGGATGTGGACTCGATCCCAGGACTCCAGGATCATGCCCTGGGCCAAAGGCAGGTGCTAAACCGCTGAGCCACCCAGGGATCCCCCCTCCTTTTTTTTTTTTTAAAGATTTTATTTATTTATTCATGAGACACACACACACACACACAGAGGCAGAGACACAGGCAGAGGAAGAAGCAGGCTCCATGCAGGAAGCCCCCAAAATACTCATTTATGATCAAATCTCTCAGCAAATTAAAAATTGAAGACAAATCCCTAAATCCAACAATTGGATTATTTAAGAAGCCTACAGCTAACAATACACTTAATGATGTAAGAATAAATGTTTTCATTCTAAGATTGGAAGCAAGGTAAAAGCTATCCATTCTTACCATTTTTAGTCAACATAGAACAAAAGGTTCTAGCCAGAAACATAAGGCAAGAGATAAAAAATTTGAGGTGCCTAGCTTGGTTCAGTCAGTAGAGCATTCAATTCTTTTTTTTTTTTTTTTTTTAGGATTTTATTTATTTATTCATGAGAGACACAGAGAGAGGGAAGCAGAGACACAAGTGGAGGGAGAAGTAGGCTCCATGCATGCAGCCCAACGTGGGGCTCAATCCTGGGTATCCAGGATCTGCCCTGGGCTGAAGGCAGTACTAAACCGCTGAGCCACCCAGGCTGCCCAGAGCATCTGATTCTTAATCTCGAGTCATGAGTTTGAGGCCCACCTTGGGTGTGAAGCACACTTGAAAGAAAGAAAGAAAGAAAGAAAGAAAGAAAGAAAGAAAGAAAGAAAGAAAGAAAGAAAGAAAGAAAAAGGAAGGGACGGAAGGAGAGAGGGAGGAAGAAAGGAAGAGGTAGGTTTGGGAAAGAAGAAATAAAATACTCTGTTCACAGGCAAAATGAGTGTTGACATAGAAAATCCTAAGCAACCTATAAGAAATACAAAAACTAATATGTGAATTTACCAAGATCTTAGGACACAAGGTCAACTGAATTTGTATATGCTAGCAACAAATAATTAGAAAATGAATTTTAAATTATATTATTTATAATTTTTACAATAGCTTCAGATCATTAATTACTTAGGAATACATTTCTTGAAAGATCTGGAAAATCTTTACATTGAAAACTACTACGCATTGTTGAGAAAAATTAAGGAAGCTCTAAATAAATTGAAGCATGCATCTGTGGATTGGAAGGAAGTCCAGTGTCCCTAAATTGTTCTATGAAGTTGATGTGATTCCAAAACCAGTAGTTTTGTTTTTTAAGGTAATGATGAACTTATTTTAAAATTTTTATGGAAACATAAAGGATGTAAAATCACTAAAAAAACAATTTGGAAGATAACAAAGTTGGATGATGTGGTGGCTTTGCAGTGTCAACTTGGCTAGGCGGTACTGCATTTCCCAGAATTCCCTTCTTTGTATGTTTCCAGGGCCTCAAGGGAAATTTTTTTAATGTAGGATTTGGAAAGCAGATACGATGCAGCAGGCACGTCAGAAGGTTGGAAGGGGTGTTTTTTGGTAGCACAACGACATTGTTGTTTATCTGCTGGAGTGTGTGGTTGGCGTAGCAGCAGCCAGGCTTGCACCTTCTCCTGGGTCCTGCTGCAGATTCTGTGTCCTGGGCCATGTCTATGAAGATGGTAGGCAGTGAAACCAACATAGAGTTCCAACTCATACTCATGGATTCCAGCTTACATCTATCTTCCTTTCCTGCCTACTTGTCCCATGGACTCTAAGCTCCAGTGTCTGACACTTAGTCTTACAGAAATTGGTTAGCCAGTTAGCACAATGGCACACAATCAAATCCCTGTCATAAATCCCTTTTTAATTGTATATAATCTTCAAATGGTTCTATATAATTGAACCCTGATATGGAGAAGTTATTCGGAATGGTTTCAACACCCACTGTAAAACCTCAGTTATCAGTATAAAGATATGTAAAGACAAATAGATGCTATTAGAAAGTCCTATAGTTAATTGATTTTTGATAAAAGGATTAATGCGATTCAATGGTAGAAAAGATAGTCTCTTTAACAAATGATGCTGCAATAACTGGATATCTATAAGAAAATAATACCTTCTCCCTGTACATTACACCATACACACAAATTTATTCAAAATGGACTATACATCAAAGCATGAGAGTGAACCTATACTAAATTCTGAAAGAAAATGTAAGGTAGAAATCTTAGTGAACTTGAGATAGAGAAAATGTTTTTAGATAGAACACAAAAAGCATTATGTGAAAAGAAAAAATTATAAATTTACATTCATTGAAATCAAAACTTTCTTTTTCCATAGAATCATTAAGAAAATAAAAATATGAAAAAATAAGCCACATAATGGGAGAAAATATTCACAATATGTGTATCTAAACACACACAAAGGATTTGTGTTCAGAATACGTGAAGAACTTTCACAACTCAATCCTAAGAGACAAATACCCAACTAAAAAATATTCAAAACAATTTTAATTTTATTTTTATTTATTCATTTAAGATTTTACTTACTTATTCATGACAGACAGAGAGAGAGAGAGAGAGAGAGAGAGAGAGAGGCAGAGACATAGGCAGAGAGGGGAGAAGCAGGCTCCATGCAGGGAGCCCGATGTGGGACTCAATCCAGGACTCTGGGATCATGCTCTGAGCCAAAGGCAAGCACTCAACCACTGAGCCACCGAGGCGTCCCAAAACAATTTTAATTTTAAAAACAAATTTCTTTTTTCCAGGTGTTTGTTGTCTGATTTTTATTCCAATGTGGTGAAAAAATTGGTCAGTTTTAAGTAGGTAAGTGGTGCAATCTGATGATTTACATAAATTAACTTTTTTCTATTTCCTATAACTTTTAGTACTGACATATTATTACAAAATTAACAAAATACTTCAGAATTTTTTTAAAAAAAGCATCAGAGACCTTAGACACATCACACATGGACATATGGACACAAACATATATGTGGCTGAATAGCATATGTTAAAGTCTTGATAAAAGAAATAAAAATTAAAACCACAATGAAATTTTCTTTGTGTTGAGTATAATAGCTAAAACGAAAACTTCTGATAATATCAAATGTTGACAGAGATATGGAGCAACTGAGAGGCTCATAAATTTTTTTATTCAGAGTGTTAGATAACACTACCTTGGAAAGCTTTTCAATAGTTTTTTATGAAGTTAAACTGTATACATTTACCAAATGATCCAGCAATTGTATGTCTAGGTATTTATCAAAGAGGAATGAAAATATATGCTCAGTAATAGATTTGCATACATAGCTTTGTTCATAATAGTCAGACACTGGAAAGAAATCAAAGGTAACTATCATAACCATCAACAGATGAATAGATAAACAAATATAGTAGTATAAGTATACATTGGAGCACTACTTGGCAGTAAAAATGAGTGCTATAATGCACATTATATATACAGATATACACAACATTATGGATGAATCTCAAAAATATGCTGAACAAAAGAATGTACTCAAAAGAGTGCATACTGTCTACATTTACATGAACTTCTATAGGAGTTAAAAATGAACGTATAGTGATATAAATCAGATCAGTGATTGCCTGAGAGAAAGAGGGAGGACAGTAACAAGAGAATTTTTTAGAATGATGAAAATTTTCTACATCTTGACTGGAGTGATGCTTGCATAGGTGTAAACTTTGTCAAAAGTCTTCACCTGTATACCTAAAATTTGTGAATGTTATTGTACATTAATTATACCTTAATAAGGTGGATCTAAAAGAAATGTAAATTTCGTAGGTCCGTCCACCGAAAAGGCCTAGCAACAGTAATTAACCCATTGCCAATGGATACCCTAGCACTTTGACTGTGATGCCTTGGAAAAAGTGCTAATTCCAGTCAGGAACATGTACATTTCCATATACAAAATGAGCCTACTGCACTTTGTCATGCCATAAATCAAGGTAGTTCTAAAGACTACTAGGGTTGGTTTAAAAAAACAAGTGTCATACTAAAGTTCCAGTCAAAGATGTAGCAAATTAAGCATCAATAATAAGTCAAAACTCTCAGATATGTTTAAATCCACAAATTCATTACAATACTTAAAGAATATCAACTCAACTAATTGGATTCCTTTGGAGATGCTAGAGAATAACTTCATTATTTTTTAAACTGACAAATAAAAAATCAATGTTTATCCTGACATACTAAGCAAAAAATGACCAAATAGTTGATATGAGAAGTTACCCTTTATAGAAAAATTACAGTTAATCAATAAAGAAT
This sequence comes from Vulpes lagopus, assembly GCF_018345385.1. Taxonomy (NCBI): domain Eukaryota; kingdom Metazoa; phylum Chordata; class Mammalia; order Carnivora; family Canidae; genus Vulpes; species Vulpes lagopus. The sequence continues at coordinate 17,223,930 of NC_054842.1, read as the reverse complement.
GAGTGATAAGGGTGTCTGCATGTCTCGGTTGGCTGAGCATCTGACTCTTGGTTTCAGCTCAGGTCATTATCTCAAGGTACTGAGATGGATTCTCAGCAACGAGTTGGATTCTCTCCCTCTCCCTCCTTTCCCCCCATCCCCTGCTCACACTGTCTCTCTCTCTCAAATAAATAAATGAATAAATACTTTTAAAAAAAATGAGTGATAGAGTTAGAATACTACCATCTGAATTACTAGATGTAGGCAATGATCCTTAAGAGTTGATAATATCACAAAAAAAGAGAGAAAACCAGAATTACATACCTCTCAGGAGAAATACACAGCACCATCTATGGTGTAGCTTTGCCAAAATAACAATGATTGAGGCTAAACCTGATTAAATCTCCTGAATTGACTACAAATTTATGGGAAATACAAGGCATAAAGAAATGTGTTAAATGACACCACAGGGATGCAGTAACAAAATTCAGACTGGGAAAGCTTAAGTCAAACAACTCAAGTTACTTCTACAAAAAGTTGCAAGAAGAAAAAAATAAAAGGGAGATGTTAGAGGAATCTATAAGTTAAGAGATGAAACAAACCAAACAATCACAATGTATGGACATTATTTTGAATCAGAGTGAAATAAAATGAAAAACAGTATATAAAACAAAAATGTGAACACTGGATATTTGGTTACATTAAGGGATTATTGTTAATTTTTTCAAGTTTAGAAATAGTATTGTGTTGGGGGAGCACTGAGATACTAACAGATGAAGTGATATAATGTCTGGAATTTGCCTCAAATATTCAGGTGGAGGGACTGGGTGTGGTTACAGGTGAAACACGTTTGGACATATATTGATTATTGTTGAAGATGGGTTATAGGTACATCTGATTTATTAAGCTTTGTCTCTATGTTTTGTATATGTTTAAGAATTCCCATCATAGAAATATCAGGAAGGGAGACAGAACATAAAGACTCCTAACTCGGGGAAACGAACTAGGGGTGGTGGAAGGGGAGGAGGGCGGGTGTTGGAGGGGAATGGGTGACGGGCACTGAGGTGGACACTTGACGGGATGAGCACTGGGTGTTTTTCTGTATGTTGGTAAATTGAACACCAATAAAAATTAATAAAAAAAAAGAATTCCCATCATAAAAACTGGAAAATAAAAACAATCTATTTGAGGGTGGAAGAGAAAAGATTGACACATCTGAAACAATTAACAAATCAGTTAGATGCTGAGAAAAAGCAAAATTTTATCCTCCAAACTCTGTTTGAACAAAAGGGTGAGTGGTCTTAAATTCTAGCCCCTAGAAGTCTCTGTCATGGGTATCTTGCTCAATGATTCTACTTTGAAGAGCAAAGTATTAAGGAGGAATAGGATATTAACCTGGAACCACTTCAATCAATACTAGCTTAAAATACACGAATATCAAGTGGTGAAGCTTTTTTAAAAGCAATGCAGATATTTAATAAAGATGTAATCATTATTCCTCTCAGTTGTAAATGTTGGCGGTTTATTATAAAGAAGCTAGTTTAAAACAAGACCATTTTTAAAAAGCAACTCGGTGATTACATTGAGGAAATCGTGAATGTAAGCAAGCAGTCCTACTATTATGTGAATAGCTACCTGTAGCTTGAAGTATATTTTCTAGCAATAGCCCCATAAAGGGTTTCAAAAAGGACTTATTTGGAAGTAAAGACTTAGCTCGAAGTAAAGATGATATCATCTGGACACCGCAATTAATGACTCAAAATGTAGCCTGAGTGATGACTAAGAACTTCAGTTGCAAAGAAGTTCTAAATAAAACTGCCTCATGAAATGTGAGATAAGACCAAAAGGGAGTATTTCCAAATCAAGATACGATGTTATATAAAAAGCTATTTTAAAAACTCCTGTGTGTTTAAATGAACACATTAAGCATGGTTAAGTAGACATTTGACTATTTCATTTACATCACCAAAAGCTTATGAGCTTAAATTGGGCATGTTTCTTTTTCCTCTGGTGGGGGCGGTTTCTCACTGGGAATATGAGTGATTGCTTCCCATCTGGGGTGGCCTATATTCTGGTAGGTACAGTAAATTCACTGTGCTATAGGTTAGAATATAGATAAATGCAGGTGGTGGCTGTCAGGGAAGGGTTCGTGAAAAAAAGACGGGAATAAAATGGGTGAGTTCCGTACTAACAGTGTAGAGAGCTTTCCAGATGTGGAAGAAGAGATGAATAATATATATTTTCTTAACATTTTCTTTATTTACTCATGAAAGACACAGAGAGAGAGTCAGAGACATAGACAGAGGGAGAAGCAGGCTCCCTCTTTTTTCTCCAATGAGTGACTTGATCCCAGGACTCCAGGATCATGCCCTGAGCCAAAGGCAGCTGCTCAACCACTGAGCCACTCAGGTGCCAAGAAGAAGAGATGAATAAAGACACATTAACAAAAGAATATTTACCTGGGGCTCTCACCCGAATAGTAGTTGGAAAATGTTGGCTAGCATGGAGGGCCCAAGCAGATGACAATTAGTAATAAGCTATACATGTGGAGTGAGACCAGGTATGGAAGACCTTGACAAGTCAAGAGGGCTCTGGATAAATTCAAAGAGAGTGACGCTCTTTTCAGTCAGGACTAACATGTGACTTTCATGGATCCTTGGCACTTCGGTCTTCGTGGGTCCCTTCCTTCATAAAAAAATATGAAAAAAAAATATTTTATGACTATATTAGTATAAAGATTAATGTAATCCAGGCTGAATTTATTATAATATTCATATTATTGTAGCTATTTTTTCTTCCTATTTTGAAAGAAATTAAAACATTTTCACAGTCCCCTAAAAGTATCATGGGACTTAGGCATTGTGCCTTCTATGTCGGGTAGATAAACTGGCTCTGATTAATGTTTGTTAATGTGTGTTTTATATATGTTACAGAGATTTTATGGTTAAAGAACTGTTATGGCTGTTTCATATATGTGGACCAACCATTTTCTGTATTTGGGGAGGCAGGTCTCACCTGGATCGCACAATGCTTCTTCATCGGCAAAGCTGGTTCAGGAAGGATGAAATCATTTTTTGCGTCTACCATTTGGCTATGACCATGAAACATGCCTTTCCTCCCCAGATGGAAAGCAGAATTTCGTGGGAGAATATAGTGTGTCTGAGAGGTTTTTATCTAGGCCCAGTCACTGGGGAAACAGCTTCTAGGACACTAGAAAAAAGATGATGCTCATCAAAATGGAGGTTGGAGTTGGTAAGGAAAGTCAGATCATCTTCTAAGTAAATTGTATTGGGCTTTGGGGCTGGAGTGTATTGCCTTAAGATCAAATACTTGAATTTGATTCTCATATTGTCCTTTAGAATTTCTATCACTACATCCTTTTTGTGCTAAGACCAAAAATGCAGGCGGGGAGAGGGGGGCTTTGGGCCATTCTCAGGTAAGGGTTTTAAAGTGGCAGCAGAAAACCCTTGGGAGCTGATGTGATACCGCAGCAGAGATCACAACCAGAAAAAGACTGCACAGAGAATGAGGAGCTTAGGAGGAGACTGCATGTCTACTTGCTTGGTGGGGCTGTTCCAGAAGAATCAACTAGCCCATACTTCCCTCCAAAACTGCTGGAGTGCCCTGTGTCACTCTCCCTTTCAGGGTGGTTGATTGATCCTCTCTGAAACCATCAGGGCTGTAATGAAGAAACATTTATTTGCCAATAAAACGTAGTAGGGCCTGGAAGAGAGACACACTTACCTGAAGGCCAGTAAGGTTAGAGGTTAGAGGGTAGGGTGGGGCGGAGAACATAGGCTAGGGCCTTGCTACTCAATGTGTGACCTCTGGACCGACAGGATCTGAATTAGAATACATATTTTAACAAAATCCCCAGAAGATTTGTTAGTATAATTGAAATTTGAGGAGCACTGCTCTAGGATGTTAGCTGAGAGAATGAGGGAAGGGTAGGTTTGAAAAGCATAAGAAGGTAACAACGATCAGGCTTTGGAATCTTGATATTTTTAGAGATAGAGATGACTCAAATATGACTCCAAGAATACAAATTTGGGAGACTAAAGAAAACAAGTAATTTCCCAACATTCATTTGCCTCACAGATAATTGACGGTCTAATTAAAAATTGTATCCATTAATTAAAGCGCTGTCAGATCACATGTTTTGTTTGCCTAGTTTGATGTACCCATTAGCATTATTTTTATGCATTTGAGAATAATTAAGCTGTTCTTTTCCTGCTTGATAAATCAAACTCCGGTTGTGCTTACTCATATCCACTTCCCTCTTCATTATTTAATCTGGATTTCCTTTCTAATGTAACCTTGGACACTGCTCATTGTTAGGGCCATTGCAAGCAAGGTGCCATCTTCTTCAGTGTGTAACCTATTCAGTTACAATTTGGCATCATGAGTGTTACACATGTATTCCAAATATGAACCCCTAAGATGTTACTTAGTACAGGGGACCGGTAAGAATGGTCTGGCACCCTGGTGCTATGAAAGGGATAGACTAGCCATCATGGGTGACTTATAGGAATTCCTATATTGACAGTATAGGAATTCTAAATTGAGTGACTCTGGATTTCTCTGCTGGGTGAAAGAATCAAGAAAGGCAGGGAAAGGCATTGCATCTGTAAGGGGAAAGAGCACCCTCCTGGTCCTCATATACCAGGCAGCTATCCAGAGGCTGACAGAGTCAGTGACTTATCCAGATGTTTTGACTACATGATACTAGCTTCGCAGATATTTGCAAATATCCTATAATTGAATACTTCTTCCATTTTCATCCCATCATTTTCTTTCACCAGGTAGGCATGCTTCTACCTCTTGCCCTCTCTCCCCAGATGCAGAGGGAAAAAGCACCAGTGAACACAATCTACCCATCGTAACCTGGCTACTTCCAAATTAGAAGTTCTAAATTGGATCAAGGAAACCTGTTCTCTGGATCTTTTTCTCCCCAGATGAAAGGAGAGAATGGAGTTCCTTTTCATTTCCTAAAGCTAAGGGGTGATGAAAGCTGCACATATTGCTTTTCATAATATATGTGATCTATTCTTCAAGAAAATGAAGTAATTCAGAGGAATTTTGGTGCCCAGGATGCTGAGAGGTTTTGGCTCATCTCTCAGGAAACAATTGCAAAGTGAGTTCAGTGGTCTACAGCTTATTCTACAACACTAGCTAACTGTGCTTCCCAAGCATTCTTGTTTCTCATCTCAGGTTCCAAATGTGTAGCCTGAAGAGCAGATCTGGTCTGTGGACATGTTTAGTTTGGACTACCCAGTGTTTTTACAAAATTTCAGCCAAAATTTAATAGGAAAATCACACATTCCTTGTATGACAAGGATCAGCTGAAAATGGCCAGTGAGTACCCCAGGGCGCCATAGTCCTCACCATTCCCAATCATTTCCTGACTTCGAGGCTGAGAGCCCATGAAATAATAGAAAGTCAATATAGAAATATAGATATAGATATAAAGATACAGATATGTTGGTCTCTGACTCTGGTTCCTGGCACAGAGCTCCTAAAGAAGTAATTCAGAGGAATTTACAATTCCTAAGCCAATTTCCTAAGCCAGAGACAACTAGTAGCATCTTTTATTCTAATATTTGGCCCTTGACCCCAGTTCCTGACACAGAGCTCCCAAATCCCTTGTAATTTCCTGGTCAATAATTATTCTTTTTGTTCCAATGAGGTGACTCTTGGTGGGCTCTAGGATGGGGGCTGGTCACCAGAATGACCAAGCCATAATTAGAAGCTTGGAACTTTCAGCTCTGCCTCCACTCTCCAAAGAGGGGAAAGGGCTGAAAAAGGGGTTAATGATCCATCATGTCTACATAGTGAAACCCCCATAAAAATGCCAAAGTATGGGGTTTGGAGAACTTCCTGGTTGGTAAACACATCTACACACTGGTAACACAGCATACTCCAATTGCGTGAGGACAGAAGCTCATGTGCTTGGGACCCTTTGAGGCCTCACAGCATGTATCCCTTCATGTGGCTTTTCATCTTTATCATACCTTATATTATAGAATAAATGGTAAATGTGCTTTCCTGAGTTTTGTGAACTGTTCTCACAAATAACCAAATCCAAGGGATGGTTCACAGGAACCTCTGATTTGTGGCCAAGTTGAACAGAAGTTGTGGGTAATCTGAGGATCTAGCACTTGGTGTCTAGAAAGTAGGAGGCAGTGTCTGATGAGTGTCTGAAAGTAGGAGGCAGTCTCGTGGGACTGAGCCCTTAACCCTTGAGGTCTGCCTTAAATCCAGTTAGTGTCAGAATTGAATTGACTTGTAGGATACTCAGCTGGTTTCATAAAAAAAAAATTTTGGTATTTTTGGAAACAAAAGAATCACTCCTGGTGTTGGAAGTGTTGTGAGTGTGGCAGTAGTGTTAAGAATAAAGGAGAAACAGAAGAAGTGGATTTTCCTATTCGGTGCTGGTTTTCATTTATTGAGCTTTGTACTTGCCCTTATTTTTCTTGAAGTAGAGAAATATTTATCTGGGTCCATGTCTTTTTTTTTTTTTTTTTTTTGGGTCCATGTCTTTATTAAGAGTGAAGTAGCAAAAAGATAGATAATGATTCAAGGCAACTGGAGTTTGCAAATTTCTTGTTGAGCTTCTAGAACATTCCTGGATATCCCATATGCAAACTGTATGTGTGTATTGAAAGATAACTTAAGACCCTGGTTACTGCCTTGACCCTGTGGTCAATTGAATGAATGACTCCTTCCTCTCCACGATTTGGAAAAGAGTGCATAACTTGCCAGTGACAAAACTTAAATAAGTTTGCAGAACCACATGACAGTGCATGAGATGTTCCAACATATATGTACCTTGAACTAGAGGAGAAGGAGCCACACTGTGCAGTGGTGTTATATAGGAAGTGTCATAGTATTTTCATTTCTGTCTTTCTGTGGGTAAAACCTGTTCTTAACTCAGACTTCAATCAGGAAATAACTCTTCATGTCAAGGTGCCAAATAAAGACCTCTCCCACCCTCCCGCAGACCTGTAGCACAGCACACTAGCTGATATTGCTGTCAAATGAGTTGCTTATAAGAGAGTACCATAGACCATGTGGTTTAAGAACCACAGAAATATATTTCTCACAATTCTGGTGCTGGAAGTTCAAGATCAGGGAGCCAGCACAGTCAGGTACTAGTCAGAGCACTCTTCTGGGTTGTAGATTGCTGACTTCTCATTGTGTCCTCATAGCGTAGAGAACAGAAATAAGGAAGCAAGCTCCTCCTGACTCCTATAGGGCCACTAATCTCATCATGAAGGCTTCACCCTTATGACTTCATCTAATCCTAATTACCTCCCAAAGGCCTCACCTCCTAATGCCCACATCTGGGTGGGGGTAAGTGGGGGGAGGATTTCAACATATAAAGTTTGCAGGGACACAAACCTATAATCCGTAACACTGACCCCTGGTCAGGCTAGAGAGCGTCCTGTAAACAGAAGACAAATCTATCTGGGATAATGAGTAGAACAGCAGCCCAAATTTCCAGAGCACATCTCCAGGTTCCCTCCCGTGAAGAAAGTAAGACAAAGATAAGAGTAAAATTCAAACTTTAAGTAAGTGCAGACCTGAGCATTGGGATATTGCAGAGTGAACAGAGAGAAGACAGTTAGTAGAACCCTGAAGAAGAAAAATGCAGACCATACCAGAAGAGAGGTGATTCCCTTAGCTGAGACCCATTGTCTACTCCCCTAACATCAACAGTACTTCTTTAGAAAGAACCAGAAATTGCTACAGATTGCTCTTGATGGGGTGCCCAGAACAGTGGAAACTTCCTCCTCCTCCTCCTCCTCCTCCTTCTTCTTCTTCTTCTTCTTCTTCTTCTTCTTCTTCTTCTTCTTCTTCTTCTTCTTCCTTCTTCTTCTTCTTCTTCTTCCTTCTTCTTCTTCTTCTTCTTCTTCTTCTTCTTCTTCTTCTTCTTCTTCTTCTTCTTCTTCTTCTTCTTCTTCTTCTTCTTCTTCTTCTTCTTCTTTTCTTTTTTCTTTTCTTTCTTTCTTCTTTCTTTCTTTCTTTCTTTCTTTCTTTTTCTTTCTTCTTTCTTTCTTTCCTTCTTTTTTGTTATTTTGAGAGGGAGTAAGGACAGGGTAGTGAAAATGGCTAGCTTTTTAATGTTCATGGAAGAGTCTCTTTTCAGGAATTCTTAGGAGCAAAGGAAGATGAGAGGGGTTCATTGCTCTGGACCCTCCCCCCTTACAGAACTGTCCTCCAAGGGAGAGGTAGGAAAGCTTTGTAGGGGACAAGAGGGATTGAGAAGTCCCAGCTCTTACTCTTTTAAGATTCAACACCTTAAGAACCTCCCTTCAGTTGAGATAAGCCCACTGACAGCTGCCATCAGGAAAAAGCCTCAGAAAGGAATTCACCAGGAGGCAATAGAATGTCGGGGCTGGTAACCAATGTTAAGCGCAGAGAGACGTGGGAAAGGGTTGGGGGAGGGTTAGCAGTAGCATGGCATAGAGCTGAAGTCAAATACTTCACCTTATGTGAAGCACATGAAGTTAATTAAAAGATCTGTAATTGGGGCAGCCTGGGAGCAGCCCCGGTGGCCCAGCGGTTTAGTGCCTCCTTCAGCCCAGGGCCTGATCCTGGGGTCTGGGATCGAGTCCCACATCGGGCTCCCTGCATGGAGCCTGCTTCTCCCTCTGCCTGTGTCTCTGACTCTCTCTCTGTCTTTCTCATGAATAAATAAATAAAATCTTAAAAAAAGAGCTATAATCTTGAATCACTCCAGAGTTGGGGCACCATGGGCCCAGGCATCATTGGACCAGTAAGAGTCTCACTGTCACAGGGGATAATGGTGCCTCAGACGATGTAGGATCAGACTGAACACCCATACCTGTAGCCAGGGCCCCAGTGGTACTTTGTAGCTCTCTCCCCTACGCTGGTTTTAATAAGCCCCTGAGATTCTTAGACAATTCAAGGAATGGTGAGCTGGTCCTTGAGAGACATGCTGTACTTCTTGGTAATATCAGTAGGGTTGAATCCACTTGAGGTGATCAATTGGACCATAAGAGTTACCTGGTCTAGGTAAAACATAAAGACCAAATGCATGTGGTTTTCACCTCATTGCATAGAATCAGTCTTTACAAAACCCCCTGGCTGTTTTCATGTGACTCTCAGCTAAAGGAAGAGAAATACCTAGACAAGGAGTATCCTACTGAACCCTTGCACATGTGACTCTGTGGATGAAACAGGTGATTAGGCCTGCCTTGCTAATTTCTGCCTTAATGAGGTTATTTCCATCTGGATTTATAGCATGGTTCACTTGCTCAGGTGTCTGAGGTGGGATTGAGGAGGAGGCTGAAGATGAGCGACAATGGGAAAGAAAGCTGTTTGCCTTCAATAAGACCACTAGACTGCCAGAGGGAGGTGACAACTACCTGTAGCAGGTACACTGCTTACACCTACTCAAGGCAAGCCCTGAGCAAGTCTGATGAGGTAAGGGGGAATGTGCCATCCCCTGGGAATGGGCTGCAAAGGCACAGAAGCCAACACAGCAGTGGGGACTGGCTCCTCTCATCCCCCCACCTTAAACTGTGGGAGCATCAGGCTTGGGAAAAACAGCCGCCGGTCAGATGCACCTGGGGACGTTTCAGCATGTTCCAAGGTATAAGAATCAAGTTAGCACATACCAGTACAGCTTGAAATGGCAGATAATAAGCATTAATCTCCCTAATAAATTCATTAGTCAGCTGTATGGTCTTGAAAGAGGTTTGTACACTCAGATCATAAATTAAGCCCTGGATAGACATTAACCTTCTCTGGCTTTGCTCTGCAAATCTCCCAGTAGCTCTAATGGGATCAAAAGTTTCTTGAGCCTTCCATAAGATCTAGCTTTCCTTTGCCTAATTACACTGATACAGAGCTTTGCAGAACATTTTTATGGTATAGTTAAAAAAAAACTAATGCCTAATCTAACTTCTGTGGGCATATTTATTGGAAAAAAGAGTGATAAGGTACACAGTCATTCGGTATCTATTTCTGGGAACAGATATTCCCTAGGCCATCTGCGTAGGGAGCTTAGAAGATCTATCCATCACTCATGTGACACTTCTTTCAGGGTGGGCTCCTTTCATGTCTAGGGCCGTGGCCTCTTGGTCCATAAGGCCAGCCATCTGGCCAGTTATCTTTCTCTCTGGATGCTCCAACTCATATTCCCAGGGTAGTGCAGTATCTCTCTTACAGGGTTTATTTTTTTTTAATGTAAACCCAACCCAACATGGGGCTCAAACTCATATCCCTAAGACCATGAGTTGTGTGCTCTACCAATTGAACCAGACAGGTATCCCATAGGATATTTTTAAAGATTTTATCTATCTATCTATCTATCTATCTATCTATCTATCTATCATCTATCTATTTATCTATCTATTTACTTACTTACGAATGAGAGAGACAGAGAGAGAGTGCAAGCGTGCAGGGGGAGGGGCAGAGGCAGAGAGAACCTCAAGCTGACTCTGTGCTGAGCTTGGAGCCTGATGTGGGGACTCGATTCCGCTGCCCTGGGATCCCAACCTGAGCCAAAATCAAGAGTCCAATGCTTAACTGATCGAGCCACCCATGTGCCCCCAGTATAAGGTATTTTTAAGCTTAATTATACATCATCTAGCCAACACTTTGCATTCCCTGGATATAGAGCGCTATGGACTAGCAAAGCTTAGAGAGATACCAGGAACTCCTGACAAAATGGCTTTTCTGCCATTACTCTGCCAATTACTCCTCTCTCTTAATCCCTAGTCTTATTTTTCCTTCCCCTCTGCCTTGTGCTGTCTGCTCAACTGAGAAAATCCTACTTTTGCTCCCAATTCTCTCACCTCTTCCCTCTAAATCACAGCACACACGTTCAGAATGCTCACCTCTCTTTATTCTCCCTCAACTCAACCCCTAACCCCTATCCCTTCAAAATCTGCCATCAACTTCTGCTATTTACTGAAACCTTTCCAAATGGTCCCTGGTACTTTCTCATTCCCTCTTCTATTTCACTTGTTACTCAGAGTCTGGAGATACAGAGCGTTTGCATAGCAGAAATTGGTTCTAAAATAATTCAGAATTTAAATCTTCCAGGCAGCTGATATCCACCACCAAGGGGCAAATGAGAGCCATAGCAACACGTTGAGTGTCTTTGTGACAGGCATGATTTTAGGTGCCTGGGGATATGAGGGTAAACAAAGCAAAAAATATCCTTACCTCCTAAAGTTCACATCTGGTGGCACAACCGATTGATTTGTTTAACTGTTGACTGTAGCCAAACCTTTTAGATTTTTATTGAAGTTCCTTGAGAGTAAACACAGCGAGACTTTGTACTTATAAACATACTTTTTAAAAAGTTAAGGTAAAGGGGTGCCTGGGTGGCTCAGTTGGTTAAGCATTTGACTCTTGATTCCAGCTCAGGTCATGGTCTCAGGATCATGAGGTCAGGTTTCACACTGGGTGTGAAGCCTGCTTGAGATTCTCTTTCTCCCTCTTCTTCTGCTTCTCCCCCTCTTCCTCTCTAAAAAAAATTAAGAAAAAGAAAAAAAACAAAGAAAGGCTTTTTTCCTGCTGTGTTTAGATGAATCCCTAATTAAAAAAAAAAAAAAAAGATGAATCCCTAATGAAAACATAAGTACTGGTAGTTTACTGAGACTGTGATTGTCAACAAAAGGAAGATCAACAAATGCTTAGATCATTAATGGTATCCTGCTGATGGATTTACCCTTCCAATGAATTTTTTAAAAAGTAATCTCTATGTCCAATGTCTGTCTCAAACTCGTGACCCTGAGATCATGCTCTATCAACTGAGCTAGACAGGTGCTCCTTCTAAAGAATTTGTAATAAAAATTTTTTTAAATAAAGAATTTATAATAGAAGCTAAGATCCTTTGCATATGGAAAACTCTTATTTCACACAGTTAAACACACTTATCTATACACTGCTTATTGGTTTTTTACATTTCTCTATGTATTTTTCCATATTATGAATGCAAAATATACGTTTTTAAGGGCAGATGACAGAAGAGAGTGTAGATGTATTTTCAGTCCTTGGGTCTGCTTGTTGCCTGAACTCAGAGGTGACAGTCAAATATTTAAGGACACTTACAGTCAGGCCCTGATCATTCCGAACATATATCAGCTGAACATAAGTCCCTGAGTGACTCCTAGAAACTGTCTCCTCTCAACCAAAGGAGAAAAAATGAAATTGAATATGCACATATTAGTAATCTGCAAATATGAGCACCAAAGTGTTTTTTGATTATTTATTTGTTTACTTTTGGCCAGCCTAGCATTGCTGAAAATTAAAAAGTGTGTGCATTTTCCAGTTGCCAAGGCTTTCCCCTCTGTATTGTATTTTCATCATTTATATAATAAGCCATCATACCTTCCTGGCCCATGATGGCCTCTGAGTTTGCAGGCCCTGAATTCGAAGCTTTCCTAGATCCCCCCATTCAGGTCTGACATTTTTGATTCTGGTTCTGTCTCACTGCCTGCCTAGCATTGTGCTGTTTCAACAGGACACAGCAAGTCCATGGGAGACATAAGTTAAATATATTACTTTTAGATGCCTCTTAAGCTTCATCCTCTATCCTTCCAATGATTTGGGTTCTGGATTCAATTTTATTGGTGATCATGGCAGTGACCAATTTTTAAGCATATTTGAAATTTGAAATCTAGACATTAAGAACAATATGGGCACAGAAACTTCTCCCCTTTCTTCATCCATCCTGAGAACTTTAACTTTCTTGTGATTGGTTAGATAGGGCTGTTTCTTGTTGGTTGTGCCATGTGTCTGTCAGTCTAGGACAAAAAGCAGGATTCAACTGCATTGTGGGATCTTAATGATCTGGTCTGGTGTGGCTCACTTCTTAAGGGATGGTTTTGGGGGCTGGGGATGAAAAGGGAAATGGGAAATTGTTCAGTTTCATGTCATGTAGAACCCTGTTGTCATGGCCTGCAATACCACACTGAGGCAGCCCAAAGTTATCCTCAAATTTAAAAAACGTTTTTCAAAATGTGTTCCTGGAGCCACCTGAACAGTAGATTAAAATGCAGATTCAGCCATCCACCTGGGTGGCTCAGCGGTTGAGCGTCTGCCTTTGGTTTAGGTAGTGATCCCGAGGTCCTGGGATTGAGTCCTGCATTAGGCTCCCAGTAGGGAGCCTGCTTCTCCCTCTACCTATGTCTCTGTCTCTGTCTCTCATGAATAAATAAACTCTTTAAAAAATGCAGATTCCACTCAACATCACTTGGCATCAGGGAAATGCAAATCAAAACTACAACAAGATGCCACGTCACACTGGTCAGAATGGCTAAAATTAGCAACTCAGGAAACAACAAATGTTGGTGAGGATGCAGAGAAAGGGGAATCCTCTTAGACTGTGTGTGGGAATGCAAACTGGCACAGCCACTGTGGAAAACAGTATGGAGCTTCCTCAAAAAGTTAGAAATAGAAGTACTCTACAACCCAGCAATTGTACTACTAGGTATTTATCCAAAGGATATAAACATAGTTATTTGAAAGGGTACATGCACCCCAATGTTTATAGCAGCAGTATCCACAATAGCCAAGCTATGGGAAGAGCTCAAATGTCCATTGACAGATGAATGGATAAAGAAGATATGGTATATATACATACATACATACATACAATGGAATATTACTTAGCTGTCAAAAAGAATGAAATCTTGCCATTTGCAATGATGTGGATGGAACTAGAGGGTATTATGCTAAATGGAGTAAGTCAGAGAAAGACAAATACCATATGATTTCACTCATATGTGGAATTGAAGAAATAAAACAGATGAACATAGGGGAAGGGAAGGAAAAATAAAATAAGATAAAAACACAGAGTGGGGAGAACCATAAGAGACTCTTAACTCTAGGAAACAAACCGAGGGTTGCTGGAGGAGAGGTAGGTGATGGGATAGGGTAACTGGGTGATGGGCATTAACGAGGGCATTTGATGTAATGGGCACTGGGTGTTATATGCAACTGATGAGTCACTAAAATCTACCTCTAAAACTAATAATACACTATATGTTAACTAAATTAAATTTAAATTTAAAATGTTAATATATATATTATATATATATATATATTATCCTATCAAAGATTCCTATCAAAGCTGTGCTCCAAATCCCTGTGACCCACTTCAGAATTTGCCTGCAGCTATGATGGATGATTCTCTGCATTGATCTCTTCACCATTCTGCCCGAGGTCTTTTTCTGGGTTCACAGGAGTATGTTAGTGACACAGAATTTAACCCTCAGCAAGACAACCCTCAACTGAGAAGGGGAAGGAGCCAGAGTACACACCCTACCTTCTCCAACTTCAGTAGGGCAATTCTAAAGGAATGTTTTTCATGGTCCTTTGGAGGGTTCCTAGTGGGACTGAGCCCTGGCTACCCATGGCAACAACCAGCTCATTAACGTAGTTTCCCTGTCTGGCTTTCTTGCATACTTGTGTCTCTGGAAACCTTCAGTCCAAGAAATTGCCTACGTCTACATCTTTGTTTCAGGGGCTCCCTTTGGGAAACTCAGAGTGAAGAGCCTCACCAGACAAGAGGTGGTCGAGTAATAGTGGGTAAGAGACTTTGACACTAACTGCCTGGGTGCACATCCAGGCTCCACCACTAACTAGTTAATAAATAGTTAACTAGATATCAATCACTCTGAGCATCAGGTTCCTTATTTGTAAAAAAAGGAGTAACAATAGTCATTACCTCATACAATTGTTGCAACAATTAAATCAGTTCATACATGTAAAGTGCTTCTAATAGTGCCTGGCACATGGTAAATGTATAATAAATGCTTGCTATTATTATTATCTAATAAATCAAAGTTTCTTGGGTGGGGCCCAGAAATATGCTTTTAAAATAAGCTCACCAAGTGATTCTCATGCACAATAAAATTTGAGAACCGCTGATTTAGACACACCCCTTGACATTCCTGTTCACAAGAGAACATTTTAGGAAGCTTACTCTATCCCGGCAGATAAGCAGCCAAACATCTTTTACATGAGAAGGCTTGAGAAACAAAAAGTGGTGGTGTCACTGTTCAGAGCATTGGAGGAAACAATAACAGGTGATTCCATGCTTTTGGGCTCACCAGGAAGTGAATTCATCTCTTTTTTATCACACAGTTTTAGCCATATTCCCATTGACCATTGGGTAAAATAAGTCCTAAAACACACTAGTCCTTTCAAACCACAGAAAGTCATTCCCAAAGTATGGTCAGGCTGGCAGTATTGGCATCACCTGGGAGCTTATTAGAAATGCAATCCTCAGGACACCTGGGGGCTCAGTCAGTTAAATGCCCGATTCCTGGTTTTGGCTCAGGTCTTGATCGCAGGGTTGGGAGTTCAAGCCCTATGTCGGGAAGGGGGGAGGGGTGTTGCCCATGATCAGTGGGGAGTCTGCTGGAGACTCTCTCTCTCCTCTCTCACGTGATTCTCTTGCAGGCTAACAATCAAGGGTATTCTTGAAAACCTCTTTCCTTTTGTTGCCAGTGAGATACAAAAGGCAGAATTTTGGGGGATGTGTTTCTTTCAATCAGATACCAGCAAATGTGGTTTTAAAAAAAATGAAATCTCAACCCTGCTTAGTACTTTAATCCTGCTTAGTAATAATAGTGACTAATGGGCCCCAAAGGTAAAATGTCTAAGGGTTATTCGATGAGCCTTGTAGGAACTCTCCTGAGTTTTGCAATACAAGGAATATTAGAAAAATGTAATTGTTTACCCATAGTAAGTCCTAAATATTTCTTGCATCTAGCTTGGCAAGGCATCTCACAGATGACATTCTAGTATTTGAGCCCTCTGGCCCAGAAAGAGTATAGAACAACAACAAAATGGAAGAAATGGAGTCACTTAGGAAATTTTTGGTTATTTCTCAAAAGAAAAATTATCTTAAAAAGGCAGAAAAAGGGGCAGCCTGGGTGGCTCAGTGTTTTAGCACTGCCTTCAGCCCAGGGTGAGGTCCTGGAGACCCGGAATTGAGACCCACATCAGGCTCCTTGCATGGAGCCTGCTTCTTCCTCTTGTCTGTCTGTCTGTCTGTCTCTCTCTCTCTCTCTCTCTCATAAATAAATAAAATCTTTTAAAAAAAAAGGCAGAAAAAAGAGTGAAATGAATAGTTTGCTTTATGTACATGGATTCTCCTTCTGGTGCCCACTGAGACTTACAAACTGTGTAAGTTCATTTCACCTCTTTTTATCTATCTCTGATTTTGGCCCATTTTCTGACTTATAACCAAAAGAATTTGGTGGTGGTGGTGGTGAACCGATTTTTCTAGGTTATTTCTGGGACATTTGAGAAGATCTCTACTATTTGATTATTATCTTGTTTGATCTTCATGTTGTCCCTGTGATACATCATACCTTCATTCTACAGATAGAGAAACTGAGGCATATAAGTTAAATGACTTGTCTGAGGTCACATAATAATGAGGAGGATTCAAATCCAAGCAGCCCACCTCTTCATCTGCTGCTGCTAAATAGTGAAACACAAGATAGTGACTACTAACAAACAATTTCTTTCGATAGCAGATATAATTATAACATTTAGAAAATACAAGGACAGAGGTTAGATCTGAAATTTCAGATCAATTTTAAAATTTTTTAAAATTTCAGAGCAATTTTAGGTTTATGGAAAATTTGCAAAAATACAGAAAGTACCAGATATCCTTCACTCATCTTCTTCCAATGTTAACATCTAACCATGGCACATTTAACAAAAATAAGAAATCAGGGCAGTCCCGGTGGCGCAGCGGTTTGGCGCTGCCTGCAGCCCAGGGCGGTCCTGGAGACCCGGGCTCTCTGTGTGGTGCCTGCTTCTCCCTCTGCCTCTCTCTGTCTCTATGAATAAATAAAATAAAATCTTAAAAAAAAAAAGAAAGAAAAGAAAAGAAATCAACACTTAATTCGGCTACAGACTATTCCAATTTTACCAGTTTTACACTAAATGCCTTTTTCCATTTCAAGATCTAATTCAGAATACCATGTTGTGTTTAGCTGTCTCAGTATTTCCTTGATGTCTATAATCTTGACAGTTTTGAAGAGGACGGGGCATTTTGTAGAATGCCCCTTAATTTGAGTTGTCTGAAAAATTTTCTCATGAGACTGGGAAACTGGGTTTTGGGGATGAAATCATGAAGTGCCCTCCTGATCTCACTGTATTAGGCGAGGGTATGATATCAACATAGCCTGTCACTGGTGATCTTAACCTCGACATCCTGGTTAAGGGTGTGTGCTCTGTCTTCTGCTTTCCGTGCTCTATTCATCGGAAGTAAATCACTGTTAAGTATAGCCCATATGCTCAAGGAAAGAGGAATTCAGTTTCACTTTCTGGAGTGAGGAGTCTCTACATTTATTAACTGGAAGTCCGCGTAGAAGATCTGTCCCTCATCCCTCCTTTATTTATTCATTAGATCATTTATTTTATTGATGTATACTCAGGGATATTAAGTTTACTCCTCATGTTATAATTCAATATTATCATTATTTATTTTATAGCCGAAATTACTTCAACTTTGGCCATAAGGAGCAATTGCAAGTTTTGTCCCTATGTCCTATTGACATGCTCAATTCCTTTTTGTGTGTGGGGGCGGGTGTGGGGGGGGTGAGAATTTGTTCATTTTTAAAACTATAAGATGCTCCAAACTCACTTTCCCTGTCCAGCCCTTTCTCTAAGCAGCCTTGATTCTTTTTTTTTTTTTTTTTTAAGATTTTTGTTTATTCATGAGAGACACAGAGAAGAAGAGAGGCAGCGACAGAGACAGGGAGAAGCAGGCTCCCTGCAGGAAGCCCAATGCAGGACTTCATCCTGGACTCCAGAATCATGCCCTGAGCCAAAGGCAGACGTTCAACCACTGAGCCACCCAGGCGTCCCGAGCAGCCTTGATTCTTTATGTTGGAGATAGCCTTTAGAAACCAAGATCTTTTTTTTTTTTTTTAAAGATTTTATTTATTTATTTGAGAGAGAGAGAGAGAGAACAAGCAGAAGGAGTGGCAGAGGGAGACAGAGAAGCAGGCTCCCTGCTGAGCAGGGAGCTCAATGTGGGGCTTGATCCCAGGATCCTGAGATCATGACCTGAGCCGAAGGCAGACACTTAATCACCTGAGCCACCCAAGTGTCCCCTAGAAACCAAGATCTTGACACTGGTTTTGTTCATCGTTTCTGGGTGTCGACTTCCAGGCCCTGTCAGCTGACAGAACAAGAAAACATAGGTATGCATTCACATGTTTGTACGTATGTACATGTATGTATACATATCTATATTTCTGTATCTAGCCATCTGCATGTACATATATTAAAACATATGTTAAGGTAAATAAAATGCATATGTGTATATTAAACATATATTAATGTACATACCTTAAAATAAATGTGAATTTACACTGGTATGTCCTACTCTAATCCAACACCATAAAGCACATTCAGCCTTTCCCTCCTGGGTATTTGCAACTTCTTTCTCTGACAGTAGGTACTTCTTCATTCAATCCTGGTATACACTGCTGACCCATGGCTCTGCAAGAAACAAATTTACCTACTGGAGTAGGTATTTATGCAGAATTCTTTTTGCCTTTAGGCCTGCAGTACCCAAAGTTCCATTTTCAGAAGCTACTGTTGCTCAGCTCATTTTCCCTCCCTCCTTCCAGGAGGTTATAGCCTAGTTTTCATTTACCATGACATTCCATTCTGAGAAGTGATAGATTTTCATAGTCCATTTGCACAAGGATTTGTTGAATTTTAGGACTCCTGGAAGCCATGTAATGCTTTGTATGTTTTCCATGGATTTTAGTGTATTTATACATGAAAGCTCTATATATCATTGTTCAAATGGAGAAAAGCATCCATAAATACAGGAAAGCAAAGACAAAATAAAATAAGTCACCAGGGCATCTATTGCCTGGAAATAACCATGGTCAAAATTTTAGATTACTTTCTTCTAGACCCTTTTAGATAATAAATAAAAATGGCATTTTGCAATTCATATTATTTTGAATCTGCTTCTCCCCCTAAGTATATGACTAACATAAGAATTTTGATATTTAAAAACACAAATTAAAAAAAAATTTTCTCTCTCTTTCCCCAGGAATTTCAGATTTGTAATTAGAAATGCCAGTAAATGCTAATATATCCCTACCAATAAACAACTGGGACTTCTCCTGACAACAGGAACTGATTAATACAATGTGTGCAAACATTAATTGATGGTGTGAATTAAGAATCGAATCCCCATTTTAAAGATGTTATACACGCAGTGCAATCAAGGAAAGCATTTAACCAGATTTGTTCATGAATTTCATTGTGTGCTGTTGAATAGCTAATTTATAATTGCATTAGTCTGTAAAATAATCTATTAATAAAATTGGAAGTAAAATGGGGCATAGATTCATTATCTCCGTAAGTTGTGGATGCTCACTAAAGAACATTTTCCCTGCAAATGAGGTACAGACCTCATTATCATGCTCAGCAGAATGGGGAGTGCATCTTTGTCCTTTATTCTTCCCATGCTGAGTAATGTTCCAGCAACTCAACTAATTCATTAAAGTTAGTGGAAAACTTGAGTGCATGCTTAATCTTCTTTGGTGTTAATTAGTGTTGTTGTTGGCTTAAAAAATGGTTCATAACTTTCTGAACTGAAAAATCAATTGCTTATCAGCTTTGTAAAGGTAACTGCATTTTCTGCTAGTAGCTCTTAGCCTTTGTGGAGAAAAAGCTGGGCCCTTGGGTCATCATTGCTTCCCATAAGCTTTGCTTCCCCACTGCTATTTGCACTCATTAAAAGTCAGAATAAAATACCCAGAGAATCCACCTGGGGAATATTGTTAAGATTAGATTCAGAGAAATCTAAAAAAATCCACAACTAAATGGGAGAGGAGTGAAGAGCCTGAAGTGTTTATTCAACTAAGCAACCAACCAACCAACCAACCAACCAACCAACCAACCATCAATGACTCAGGACTGACAGCATGGCAGGCACTGCAAATATAGGGTTAATGATATGGGGTGTCATGGCTGCACCACACAACTTCCAGCTGTGAGGAATGGCGGGGGGGGGGGAAGAGGAGGAGTTAGAGGAGCTGGCCCTATATATACTCCAACCCTGGGGAGACTGAGGACCCGATGCTGGGGGCCCAGACCAGCATGGTCAGCCACAGCAAGGCCCAGAGCAAGGCGGACAGTGCTGACAACGTGACTTCCCACCCTCCCAGAACCAGCCCCAAGCCCTGGTGAGTGTCCATGTCTGCCCCTGAGGTCCTGGTGGAGATGCCAAGTGTCAACTGTCCAGGAGGTGATCATCTGCCCCCATGGTCTCCCAGAAGATGATCAAAACGTTCCAAGGTAGACAAGAGTGCCAAATTCTTGCTGGTGATGCTGAGGGAGAATGGAGCTTCATTGTCTGGCCTGACTGCCAACCCCCAAGAGCTCAGCAACTGCCTCTAAACCTAGAGACAGCCTTCTGCTCCATGTTCAAAGGAGAAGTTCTCTTCAGCCTCATGCAGAAGAAAACTGAGCTGTCAGTCACTGATAAATTGCTGTCTACAGTCATTTGTTCTGCCAGCTGCTGATCTCTCTGTAGGAACATGAAGAAAATGCTTCATGCCTGTTTCTTCTTCATCATTGTTGCTATCCACAATGGCTCTTAGGAAGAGGGGAAGATGAGCTGGAAGGGCCGTTTGCCTTCATACTCAGTCTGGATACCAGGGTACCAGTTATAAGTAGGAAGTGCTGCTAACAGGGCCAGTCCTTGAGCTGCACGACTGCATGGTCAAGCTATTGGCTCATATTCAGCAGCGCCCCTGTCAGAACTAGGCATCCAACAGCCTGCTGGAGGAGGAGGAGGTACCTACTGCAGTTGAGGCCACTCTCTGAACATCCCTGTACATCTTCATCTTCTTGTACAATAAAACTCTTGGCCAAGAGGGCTGGTTCTCAAACTGGGCTCTGTGGGACCATTGGGACCATGGTGCCAGGAGGTATACAGGGCATCTAGAGGATTCCAGAAGGAAACCCAAGATTCCAGGAAGCATTCCAGGGACTCTGGACATCCATTCCCCATGTTGCTCAGCCACACTTCATTCCCAGTTTGTCAGTTAGAATTTTCATTCTCCCCTGGGTGATTTTTGTCATCACAATAAAAATCTAAGTTTCCCCAATCCAGACCCACAATAACAACAACAATGACAACAACAAAAGACATGACCTAGGATTGACAAGAGCATGGGAATGTGAGCACCCTCACATAACATTGATGGGAAAGTAAATCAAAATATCTTTTCATGAAAAGTAGTGGAAATTTGACAGTATCTATTGGTACTTAAAGTGTATATACTCTATTATCCAATAAGTCCAAATCTAGGAAAATATCCTGTGAAATATAGTTGATCCTTATTTTTCATGAATTCTACATTTGTAAATTTGCTTACTCACTGCCATGAATTTGTAACCCTCAAATCATTACTCGTGGCATTTCATGGTCATCCATGGATGTAGAGGGGTAAAAACTTTGAGTTAAGAATTCATTGTCCCTATACTTATAGATGTGAAAAAAATCCATATTTATATAGTTCTGAAAGAACATCTGAAAGCAGATGTGTTGGGAATAACAGCATGAGCATTTGGAATTTACCTGGGAAGCAAACAGAAAAAGAATTTGCCCTTGCAGAGCTTATATTCTAGTAGAAGAAAGATCACTGCAGCACAGTTTGAGAAAACAGAAATATTAGAAAAAAACTCAATGTCCAATAAGAGGTGAGTGAGAGCCCAGAACCCCAGTAATCCCCCTCGCAGGTACATGTCAAGAGAAATGAGGTGTGTATCCAAAAAAGGACACATGCAAGAGAGTTCTTAGCAGCTTTATCTGTAATCAAAAGCTGGTCAAATTATGATACATATATACAAGGGAACATGCTACAGACATTGAAAATGATGTGGTTTAAATTTACAGACATAGAGCAAGTCCAGAAGTATTGAGGATTAAAAAAGTCAGTTTCAAAATACCATGTACCTTAGGCCCAAGTTTGTGAAAATGTGTAGTTATATTGACGTTCATACACATACTCGTGCACTTGCACATACACGCTCACACATTTGTAGAGAGCTATTTGGAAGATTTTTATAAGGGCTTTATCTTGGTAATGGGATTTCAGAAAATGTGTACTTTGTTATCTTTCTGTCTTGTTTCAATTTTTTTTAATGTTGAATATGAGAATACAATAGTAGTGCCATTTACTATTGCAAATCTACAGTGGCCATGCTTTCAAGGATTTATATGCTTTACCAGCTCACCTTTTCTATGTATCTCTCAGAGGATCATGCATTTGTCCATATTTGTTCTTTAGGGAGTCCTGACTTGCCTGGTCTTTTCGCTGATGGTAGAGAGCAGGAACTCACACATGTCCAGGAACTTTCTACAAATGTCACCTCTCACCCCTTCCACTGAAACCCTAGAAGGTGAAGTTCCCAATAAGCCATGGTCTCTTTCCCGAGCCACCACCCTAGGTAGCAAAATTAGACATCTGTCACAGCCAATTCCCCATGCTCCCCACTCCCCTACCAAAGGAGTAACTCAACTTTGGGTGGTTTGTTTTTGTTTTTGTTTTTAATATTGGAAAATAGATATAAGAGATATTGTGTTCTCCAGTTCCCTAGTCAGCAAACCCAAGCCCTGGTTGTGAATAGTTGTGTTGGGGGGACGTGTGACACTTCACTCTGCCTTTCAGTCCCAGATAAGAGAGAATGGTTTCTGATATGTCTGTGACAATCCAGGGGAAGAGGGGGATGGAAGTGGTCCCAGAGCTGTTTGAGATGATCTTTTTAGCTGTCTCATTAAAGACCCTTTGTTCTTGTGTGTGTGTGTGTGTGTGTGTGTGTGTGTGTGTGTGTTTAGTACTATTCAATTCAACACTTTTCCAATTATTAGAAGGGAGTTTTGTTGAAAAAAATAGGTCATGACTCACAGCATAAATCCATGCTCAAAACAGCTAGTAAACAAATGGACAGAATACTCATATCCATTTGGGCTGACTGTATCTTAAAATGTCTGCTTAGTTATTTAGTCAGGATTGACATGTCAGGGGTGCCTGGGTGGCTCAATCCATTAAGTATCTGCCTCTGGAACTCAGCTCAGGTCTTGATCTCAGGATCATGAGTTCAGGCCCCACACTGGACTCCACCCCGGGTGTGGAGCCTACTTAAAAAAAAAAAAAAAAAAAAAGAATAAAGATTGACATGTCATATGCCAGCCTCTTATGCAAGGTCCACATTCTGAGACATGTGCTATTTTTGAACCCAAGGTAGAGGCCCTGAGGGAGCACACATGGTCTGTGAGGCATTGAGATGTACAACTGTAAGGTCTCCATACCCCACTTGCTTTGTCTCAGGCAAATGCCCTCTCTAGCTTCACCAGTCCCCAGTGTGGGGTGCAGAGCTTATCATCAGTCTTGATGCTGAATTTCAAGGGATTCTTGAGCCCTGGTTCTCAAACTTAGTTACATGCTGTAATCACCAGGGACATTTTAAGAAGTAATAGAGCCTACATCTCTCCTCAAGATAATCTGACTAAATTGGTCTGGGAGCAGTCTAGATATTTAGATTTTTTTGAAACTTCTCAGTTGACTATAGTATACAGCCATGTCAGGGCACATGGGTGGCTCAATGGGTTAACTGTCTGCCTTTGGCTCAGGTCATGATTCTAGGGTCCTGGGATGGAGTCCTGTGTTGTCAGGCTCCCTGCTCAGCAGGGAGTCTGCTTCTCCCTCTCCCTCTACCCTTCCCCCAGCTTGTGCTCTCTCTCTTTCTAATAAATTTTAAAATCTTAAAAAAAAATATGCAGCCATGTCTGAGAACCACTGTCCCAGAAGGCATCTTGTGGGACCAGATTGTATGCAGGGGTCACACTGGCTTCTCAGAGGTACATCTCACCCAATCTAATGATAATCCCTTATTCAGAGAGACTACAGAAGTAATGAAAGAAGCAGCTTCTCATTACCACGCTGTTTATACAGAGACAGACAGACAGCCTGCCTGTCATGGAACAGAACAGCAGCGGCTAAAGAGCTCCTTGTCCTCTATCGGTAACCCAAGGATGCACCTGACAGGGAATAATATGACATTATGCCTTATTCCCAACAACTGAAACAAAAATGCCTTAGGGTGCTGTGGCGCTCATCCATGACTTGTAAAAAATAGCAGTTGTCTCCAATTATGGTGCAAAATAATCAGAAAGCACGTCTTCCGAGATATGCTCCCTATGCTTTGTGCATTGTTTTAAATCTTTTTTTTTTTTTTTTAATTTTTATTTATTTATGATAGTCACAGAGAGAGAGAGAGAGAGGCAGAGACACAGACAGAGGGAGAAGCAGGCTCCATGCACCGGGAGCCTGATGTGGGATTCGATCCCGGGTCTCCAGGATCGCGCCCTGGGCCAAAGGCAGGCGCCAAACCGCTGCGCCACCCAGGGATCCCTGTGCATTGTTTTAAACACAGTCCTTTATTTCTCACAATTGCTGCCTCTTAATATAGTGAAGATGCATTGAGCACCAAGATGCAGGGTGCCACGCAAGCTGAGAAGCATTCCCACATGGAAAAGGAAGATTTTGCTTTCATCACATCAGTGAAGATCACCACCCTTCACCTCCTGCTGCCTCTTCAATTTGGCCTTCCAAGCAACCAAAGGACCCTCAAGACAGTAGCTCTATGCTTTAATTAGCAGCTACCACCTTATATCTGAAGCTGTGCTTGCCACAATGTCGAAGACTCGTCTACAGATTTCGAGTGTAGTCACCAGTCTAAGGCAGGGAGCCATTTTGTTTCTTGTTCAAAAGCAGTTTCCTGAGGGCAAGGAAAGTGAGACTTTTACTCTCCACTCCCCCCCTCAGTTGGCCCATCCCTCATCAATTCAAGCTGAAGCAACAATTAGCTCGGCTACAGTTTAATCTCATTTCAAACACTCCACCCAATACGTCACTAATCCTCAGTGTTGCCTAAATCAGCAATAAGGTACAAAGGTTTTCTCAAACTGGCAGTTTTAGACCAGATACCATCATAAACCCAGAGGCTTACATGTAGTTCAAGGGTTATGAAGGAGAGAAAAACAAATCTCAAATGGACCTTCTTTGAACGCAGGGGTTCCAGTAGAAACAAAGGTGATTTTAATTGGTTTTGGCTTCAAGAAGAAACCCTTGAACACATCCCACTTTTTCTGGTTGCTGATCCCTTGTCTCCCTTTACCTTTTTCTCCCACGTCGTCCTTGACTAGGAAACAGTAAGTGCTTGAAGTTCTTGAATTGTATTCTTAAAATATCCTCTCAGGTGCAGTTCACTTTGCCTGTAAGTCTCTCTGAAGATCATTGATTAGAATTAGAACTTTTTCTCAGAATTGATGGAGAAGTGCCATTTGGCCCTCCAAGGTCATGAAGGACTCCGTTTAGAAGAACAACAAATAATATTAAAACCTCAAGCAGAATTTCCTCATAACCTCCTTATGGTTTTAAAATCGCTCTTGCTGCTTCCTGTTGAACAGCTTCAGAGACTGAGCCTCTTGGCTCTATGTCCACCATCATTTGGTCAAGCAAGGCAAATGTACATTTCTGGCCCAATTCCCTTTCCTTTGACTTCTCTGCTGGCTTCCGGCAGGAATAGGGAAGGAGCTGTTTTTAGGGGAAAGTCTACCAAGGTTGTTCACAACCAGATCTAAAGAGTTAAAGGATCTGACCCACAAAGGGCAGCAGCTATTTCCAGAATATGAGGCAAGGGGGGAGAGTAGGGAGTGAGAGATAAAAGATGCTACAGATCCTTTGTTTTGATCAGTTAAGGAAACACTACCTGCCAACCCTAAGAACAGACAAGGACTGATCCTGCCTGACCACTTCCTTGTGGTCTGGCTCCCACATCCAGCTCAGGAATTTATTTTTCCCCCCACAACAGCCTGATAAGCACTGTATCCTATCTACATGAGTTGGAAGAAACTGGATTCTGAGCTTTTCAAAGCCACATTCAAGGTTAATGTCTTAATCCTCCAGAAGTTGAATGTGTGTTGGAGATCCCCATCCATCAGAAATAGTGAGGGCCTGGGGCACCTGGGTGACTCAGTGGTTGAGCATCCAATTCTTGATTTTGATTCAGGTATTGATTTCAGGGTCATGAGTTCAAGCCCTACGTTCAGTTCCATGTTGGGTGTGGAGCCTATGAAAGAAAGAAAGAAAGAAAGAAAGAAAGAAAGAAAGAAAGAAAGAAAGAAAAAGAGAAAGAAAGAAAAAAGAGGGAAGGAAGGAAAGAAAGAAATATTAGGGGCTTAAGGGGATGGGCTAGATTTCCAACTTTTTCCATAAAATTATTTCAAGGCACAAATCCAAAATTCTCTGCCCCCACACTCAACACCTTGCTGCCTGGCCGGCATATCACATTTCGGTCTTCCATGGTTCTACATGATTATCACTATTTCCATCCCCCTGAAAGGAGGTGAAGGCTGGGGACCAGTGTTTTACAGTGCAGTGTTTTGGGCAATTGTGCTGTGGATGGCCCTGAGCTAGATACAGTGCATCACCATTGTGTTCAGGAAGCTTGGCTGATAACCTTCGGGCTGCCAGCCAAGGTATGGGTTGCCAACCAAGAATGCCTGGAACCCTCACCTGGTTTCTTAGGGTTAACCCAAAATGCAGAACTATATAGAAGGTTAGGCCTGGGGCCATCCTTGAGCATAAGTAGCCTGCCTTCACATGGATCGTTGAGTAAACAAGCCCAGAGCGATTAAGTTACTGGGTGGACCAGTTTCACAAAGCTGTTGACAGTGCCAGGCCACGACCCCAGATTTCCTGACCTCTGGACCAGAGAGCTGTATCACCCTTAGTTTTAATAAGACACTCAGATCGGCACTAATGCACAATATGCCTGTGTCTGCCTAAAGTGTTCTTGCTCCTTGGATGCCCCCTTGCTTTTTTCATCTATTTTTTACTTTTCTTTAAAATGCAGCTCCTTAAGTCTTCTCTGGCTTCAAGTATTGAGATAGGCGACCCTCCATATGGCCCACTGTACGCCCTACATGCACAACACCAGTAACATTGCACTGGAACCCCCCACTAATTAGTAAATTCCTTGAGGGTGAAGATTATGACCATTTTGATTTGTACAAAAACAATGCCCGACACAACGTCTGACGCACGTTGGTGGCTCGTTCCTGTCTGGTGAATGACAATATGAGCAACATTATCATCAGTGCATGACACCCCCAGCCACGTGGTGGTAAGCTTCACTTTACGGGCTCTCTGGAATTCTATAGTCCACAAAGATGGCAATGACAATAAGCTATTTAAAAGACAAACAAAAACACATGAGTGTGTCAAGCAAAGGTCCTGGTGTTGTAAAAGCCCATTTTCCAGGTGAGGACAGGGAAGGAGAAATTCATGGAGGAGCTAAGATCATGGATATATAAAACTTAGTAGCCAGATCTGAATTTCAAGTGCCTCATAAGGAACTCATGCTCTTGTCACTAAATTTGCTGCCTTGTCACTGAGACAAAGAAAGGCTTTCTCAGTAGGGTCTTCCTCCTCTGTCTCTTAGGCAGAGAGAAGACTGTGGGTTTCCCCGGTCCTGTCCCCACCATCTCCCATTATCTCATCTGGCCAAGGTTAAAGCATAACCAAACAGCTAAGACTTATTAGGTTCTTATCACTGGAAACATCAGCTTTGGAGGCAGAAATGGGCCCAAAGACTTCTTGGATGTGAGACATGTGAGACCTGTGAGTCATGGTGTACCTATTACAATTATGTCAGGATGGATGGAAAGTAAAAATGGCTTGCCTTCCTGGCTTGGAGGAGAGGAAACCGTTGGCTTCCTGCAGCCTTCCACCTCTTCACTGGTAAGCAGAGATTAATTCAGTCAGGCACCTGGAAAAGAAATGTTCAGTCCTAGATTAGGACTGAAGTGTGTCATAAGAATACAGGCTATTGCTGTTAGTAACAAGCATTCATCACCATTGATAAATTATATAGTAGTTAATACTAATAGCAGCTATTATTATCCATTACTAGTATCTATTTCTACATCAGATTTAGGGTGGAGTTGGAGAATAAGGCTCAGAAAGAACTGTGGTGAGAGGCTCTGAGGATGGAGGACACCCTCTGCTTGTTCTCGTCAATTCTGCAGCCTGGAGGCCTAAAGCCTGGGAGGCCACTAAGTGCCAAGCCCCCTGCTGGCCACAAGCTACAGTGACGTGGCTGAACTTCCCTTGAAGATCCATTCCAGAGCAGCGTTGGGGCCCCTGCAATGGGGAAGGGACATCACTTATAAAGCTCACTCCACTTAGTATAGCCAGAGCCTAAAATGAACACAGTGGGGTGCTCCTAGAGCCTCTAAAACCGCAAACGTTGATGGAAAGCGTGCACCTGCCTGGACACAGTGAGTACTTTCTTGGAGAGTCAGGATGGCTATAAGAAGCAGTTTAAAGGTTTAGAATTTGTCCTAAACATGTATGAAGCCCTAACACCCTACTTCCTCTTTAAAAAAAGAAATAAAATGTCTTGCTTTATTAAGAAGCAAAATATGATAAAAATCTAGCTCATATGGTAATAATTTGTGTAGGAACATCTACCATCTGAAGTATATGTGGGTGCTGGGAAGTGAGTAGAAAAAAATTCTAGGCATTGTGGTAAAACACAGGAAACTTTGTTAATCTCTTACCCAGAGTTAAGTAATTCTAAAAAGCTTCATTATATGGTTTTCTAGCCCCAGCTAGATAACAAAGAAAATGTTAGTACTATTGGAGTTAAGCAGACTGCCACAGACAAAATGGAGCAATGACAAAAACCTCTAAGAACCCAGCCCCACAACTGGAGGACAGCTGAGCTGAGTTGTAAAATGTCTACACAACTCCATAACCCTCGAGTGACAGTTGACCTGGATTTTGTGTGATCTTATACAATTTAAGGGACTTCCTCCTTCTCCACCATCTTCTTCCTTTTCTTCTTCTTAGATTTATTTACTTATTTTAGAGATGGGGGGAACGAGAGAGAGAGGGAGAGAGAGACAGCACATGGGAGAGGGGAGGGCAGAAGGAGAGGGAGCTAGATCCCAAACAGACTCCAAGCTGAGCACAGAGCCTGACTCGGGGCTCAATCTCACAACCCCAAGATCACAACCTGAGCTGAAACCAAGAGACAGTCATTTAACCAACTGAGACACCCAGGCCTAAAGGGACTTTCTTTAGGAAAAGAAGACAAACATGCAATACTCAATTATATATAAAAGTGAATATTTGTTTCTAGTGGAAAAACACACACCAAATTACCAGAGTTCTGAGGAGTTAGGCCTCCTTTTACAGAGATTTCTCATCAATTTATCAGAAATTTTTACATGCAAATAATTCCTTTGCACCTTGCTTCCCTCCCCACCTCAAACATGCTCAACTGGAGACTGCACTCATGGGCCTGTGATAATACCAGATCCCACCCCTTACATTTCATTACCTTTCTTCTACAACAGGGAAATTGGTTCCTCGCTCCTCAAATGGATGCCTCTGAAACTCACAGAAGAGGTAACTTCATATGCAGCTTACCTTGTTTTAAAAAGGCTGAGAAGCAGATACTTTTTAAAAGAAGGGTGTTTTGTCTTTTCTTTTATTTTTATTATTATTATTATTTTTATGTAAGCTCTGCACCCAATATGGGGCTTGAACTAAGGACTCTAAGATCAAAAGTTGCATGCTCTTCCCACTAAGCCAGCCTGGTGCCTCTAAGAAGTACACATTTTAATATTTCCCTTTAAAAGTATCGGAAAAGGCACCTGGGTGGCTCAGTTGGTTAAGCATCTGCCTTCAGCTCAGGTCATGATCCTGGAGTCCCAGGAGAGTTCCCTATAGAGCAGGGAGTCTGCTTCTCCCTCTGTCCTTCCTCCTGTTCCTTCTCTCTCTCTCTCTCAAATAAATAAATAAAATATTTTTTTAAAGTATATGAAATTTTTTCCTTTAAAATTTTTTCACTTCGAAAATTATCAAGCTGTAAAATTGACTATTGGCTGTGTGCATAGTTCTGAGAAATTTAACACATGTATAGATTTGTGTAATCACCACCACCATCAGAATGCAGGATAGATCCATCACCTGAAAAAAAAAAAATACTCCTTTATGCAAAGGTGTATAAATTTAAGAACAATGTTGAAAGTAGTAGCTCTTGTTAGCTGTGACATTCATTGCTATGAAATGCTTCATTTCTCCCAAATGATGGCTGATGAGGTGCTGCTATAACAAGAATCTATATCATGTTAGATAAATTGAATGTGTGTTTCAAGAACATTGTCTGGAGCATTTTCTAGATTCTTCCATGTGGTCAAAGCTTAACATCTCCTTTTTGGCCAAACATTTCCAAATGGTTGGGTTTTTTTAATTACTAACTTCTTTCTAAAGTTACTATCCTAAAAAATACTGTGTTCTCTAACAAAATCAAACTGGGAACTCCAAGTTGTGGCCACAGAGGGAGAATGCCTAGATGGGAACAAATATGAATGAACCACACAGTGAGGACCAAGCTCTCCTTTGCCAATGTACTTCTGGTGCTGTCTCACCTTGAACCCACCTTGCCATCATCAGAGTGGCCTCAAGGCACTCTGATCCCTCTGTGTCAGTCTGACCTAACTGTAAAAACTCTGTTCTCAAGGACTCTCTAATTAAATTAAAAAGGGTAGAATCAATACCACAAAAAAAATCACACAGGAAAAAAATGTGTAGTTTAAAAAAAAAAAAAAGCACAAACCGTAACATGAGCTGGTTTCTGTTCCCCTGGCTGGTGGACTTTATCCGAGTTCCCCAGCTTAGGTTTCTGCACATCCCCAGCTCCAAAGAGTCCTGCCCACACCAGGGCAGCCTTAATAGAACAGAGGGTTCAGGATTTGGGCTCTGAAGGGAAATCGCTCATGTTCAGATCCCCACTCTACTGCTTACTGGTTCTGTGACTTTGGACAAATTCCTTGACTTCTCTCTGCCCCAGCTTTCCTGCCTGCCTTAATAGGATATCCTTCATGGTGTTATTGTGGAGAATATCTGAGATAATACTCGATAACCACTTAGGATGGAACCTGGCACACAGTTAATGTTTGCCAAATGGTGGCTGTTATCTATACCTGGGGACATTGATCTCAGTTGAGGTTCTGAAGGGTGTGTGCGCTCCTCAGGTGACTGACAATACAGAAGATCCTACTTTTTAAATGCATCCCCACCCCCAACGCCGTCCCCCACTATCCCAACCCATTCATCTACAGGAGGTAGGTTTCTCTCTGTTTTAATAAAAATACTATAGCCAAAAAAAAAAAAAAAAATACTATAGCCACAGAACAAATGCACCATTCCAAACTAGGCTTATAGAGCTATGCGAAGAGGATTGTTCTCCCATAGGTTTCTATGCCTTTTGTCCTTTTTTGATAGGGATTTACCCAACTGCTCATTAGTGGTTTCCTTAATCCCTTGCAGGAAAATGGGTTCCTCTTGAACTTTGCCACATAGCATATTTCCCAACTCGTGGACTGAAAAGAATGTGGAAATCTTCACTAGTCAGTGATGGATAGCCAGAGATATCTAGCAACCACACACCTGAGAACTGAGAATTAGGAAGTGAGCCTCCACATATCTGTCTTGGAGCCTACAAAACTGATGTCACAAAATCCTGAGCTCTAGATGAACCTACTGCCCCCTACAGGCAAAGGGAAGACTGGAAAAGACAAGGCTTTTATTAGTCTTTTCCTTAAAATAAAAAGGTCTGACATCCACAAAGGAGAGGACTCCCACCAAACCAAACCACACCAAACAAAATATGGGGCTCCTGGCTGGCTCAGCCAGTAGAGCATGCAACTAGCTGGATGTCAGGGTTGGGAGTTTGTGCCCACGCTGGGCATGGAGCCTACTTAAAAATAAATTTAAAAATAAATGAAACAAAACAAAACTCTGGTGTTTTTTTTCCTGGTGCCATAAAATCTTTATGTACTCAGGAAACAATTTTTGACAATTTATTTATGTCACAGGATAGGATTGTGGGTCATGTGTGATGTTTCCCCCCATTTTCCCAGAATTGTGAATAAGGGTCATCACTGAAAACAAAAGTCACCCAGGAGCACAGAGTCGGAAAACTCACAGAATGAAGCCATTTTGCTTTTCTTCCTTCTGCTTCCACAACCCCAAACCCAAGAGCAGGGTGAACATAAGAGAATCGCCTGGGAGGGTGGAGGCTGCCTGGCAAGCATTCTTTGTGCTGCCAGCCTGCCTGTGTGCCACCAGGACTAGGGAAGTAGCAGTAGCAGGCAGTGTGGTGGGGGCTGTCAAGCATCCACACTCACCATCCTGTACCACACCCCACTTTCCCGGCTCCTGAGAGGTAAGAGGCACATCCATGCCCAAATACCCAAGGGATGGCATGTGGGCTCTATGGCTACAGCCTTGCCTGACACTACCATAGCATGAGCAAGGGCTGTGCCCACATCTGACCAATGCTGCCACAAGTCAGGAGTCTGCCAGACAAAGTGGCTGGATTTCCAGAGGGACCACTCACACCTCGGAGGGCTACCTTCAGTCACCCCCTGTCAGCAGGGTGCATTGGAGCTCACAGAGAAGAGTGAGAGCAAAGGCCTACAATCCCCCCCACCCCCTAGCTCTTAGACCCCCAAGTCTAGTCTTTGGGGGTTGGCTGAGAAGGAGAAATGATGTGAATCAGAAATGAGAAAGGTTTAGATGAGTAAGACTGAACTTTGAGACTAAGATGGGTCGTTTTACAAATGAAAGTAAAAAGCTATAGTGTTAGATGAGGGACTTAATTCAGCACACTCAGTTGAAATTATGGAGAAAACATGTCATGATTCAGACTCTTCCATATACCAGGTACTCACATCATTCTTCCTCCATCCCCAGTCACTGACAAGATAGAAGGTAATTTCTAATAAAACTACAGCTTCAAAAAGAGACCTGCTGCCTGAGGAAAATAGCACCAGGAACATAATGTGTAGCTCAGAGCTTCCAGCACCATATGACATTCACTGCCCAATAGTAGAAAAAAAAATAAGCTATCGTTCACTAAGAGAAATAAATAAACATTTCCTGGGCCCCAAGTTCTCAGAATTTATCATCAGACTTTTGCTTATTGTAAGGAACTTTCCCTACAGCCATTTTTTTATACAGGAAATGCAAAGACATTTCCCATGTGATTTTGGTGCAGGGCCCAGTATACAGCAGTCCTGAGAACAATGGTGAAGAAACAAGTCCTTCCCGGGATCCTCCAGCTCGCCAGCTGAATACAACACACCTGTGGCTTGTTTCTGGCTCAACAGGTATTATCCTCTCCTCACAAAGGAGCTCTTAAGCTCCAAACAAGCTTTCTCTCACTAATCTCCAAAGCATTTCTGTGGCAGGAGCACAGGAGACCAAGGCTCCTGCTATTTTAAAAACCATT
Organism: Vulpes lagopus; assembly: GCF_018345385.1. Taxonomy (NCBI): domain Eukaryota; kingdom Metazoa; phylum Chordata; class Mammalia; order Carnivora; family Canidae; genus Vulpes; species Vulpes lagopus. The sequence continues at coordinate 17,190,534 of NC_054842.1, read as the reverse complement.
TAACAAGGGGGCTTGGGTTCATTGTGCCCATGTCTCCTTACTTGCACCACCACAAATCTTAAGGGAACAAAATCACTACAGAAAAGCAAAACTAAAAACTCACAACAGTGAGCATGAAACTAAGAGACAAGGGGCACAGCACAAACTAATGTGGAAATGCTATGGCGTATCCCCTTGCTGTCTCCCATCAGCCATGGCCAGACAGGGAATGGGTGGGGGGCGCCTGAAGCAAGAAACATCTTCCTCCACTTACGATGAGGCTACCTACTTAGAAAACCACTGTAAATTGAAAACATCCTACATCGAAGTGCACTTAGTACCCCCGACCCACCAAACATCCTAGCTTAGCCCTGCTGGCCTTCAGTGTGCGCAGAACACTTACATTAGCTTATCATTGGGCAAAACCATCTCACCCGAAGCCTACTTGATAATGAAGTGTTGACTCTCTCCTATAATTTGGTGAATACTCAACCGAAGTGACAAACACAATGGCATAGACTGTCAGTGTCCCACCTGGTTGTTTACCCTTGGGATCACGTGGCTGACTGGGACCAGACGCTGCCACTGCTCAGCAATACCAGAGAGGATCTTACTGCATACCGCCAGCCCAGAAGAAGATCTAAGTTCAAAACCCAAAGTTTCTACTGAATGTGTATCACTTTCACAACATCATAAAATAGAAAAATCATCAGTTGTGAGTCAGGGACCGTCTGTAGTAGCACATGCTGGCACTGTTTTTGTGGATGGTTACCATGGGAACCTGCCTCTCTGCTCAAATGCTGAGAGTCTATCAGCATCACATCCTTATGTTCCACAGGCCCAGAAGTAAAGTGTAGGAAGGAGGTTGGATGAGGGGGAGGGGTCAGCACTGATGAAGGATGTGAAGCAAATAGACTGTTGGAGGATCAGGACAGATTTGCCTGCTCTGTTGGAGGTCTCAAGAAAGAGGCAGAAGACAGATGGGCTTTAGATGTAGGTCCTACTCTATATCCTGCAACAAATTCATTCATTCACTCATTTATACGCTTGCTTCTTCTTACATTAAATTTTATGGAGCACCAACCATACTCCAGGTACTCTACAGGATGCTGGAAATTTAAAGACAAAGAATATACAGTCCCCACCCTGAGGGAGCTCGTAGTCCACATGGCAGACACACACACACACACACACACACACACACACACACACTCAATTAGCCATAGCACAGTGTTAGTACAAAAATGTAAAATACCACGGAATCAAAACATTGAGAGCAATTATTTCTTGGGGTTGGTGTGAGGAGCTGGTAAGGGAAAGGTGTATTGAGAGGTTAATATTTGAGTGGGGTCGGGATCCCTAGGTGGCTCAGCAGTTTAGCCCCTGCCTTTGGCCCAGGGTGTGATCCTGGAGACCTGGGATCGAGTCCCACATCAGGCTCCCTGCATAGAGCCTGCTTCTCCCTCTGCCTGTGTCTCTGCCTCTCTCTCTCTCTCTCTCTCTCTCTCATGAATAAATAAAAATCTTTAAAAAAAATATTTGAGTGGGGTCTTGAGTGAGAAGTTTGTTAAATACACTGAAAGGGGGAATGTCCAGGCACAAGTGAGGTACTGAAAGACTATCAACAATGACAGCGCTTACAGCATGCCCAGCTTCCATTCTATGTGCATTAGGGGCATTCTCTCATTTACTCCTCACAATGACTCTGTAGACTAAGTACTGCTATGTCATTTTACAGGTAAAGTAACTGAAGCACAGAGAGGTCAAATGCATTTGCCCACGATCACACTGGTATTAACATCGGGTGGCAGAGCCATGTCTCTGGCTCCCAAGTCCATCCTCCTAACCTTGGCATTATTAAGCTCATCCCACTGGTTTTGAAAGGCCAGATCACAGGACACATGGGGAAGGGGGAGAAATAAAACATGTGACTGTCTGGAAGCAGACCCTGAAACATGGGTGCCAGTGCCATTAGTTTATTTAGGAGGCACAGGGGGCACTGGTAGAAAGTGGGAATTGAGGTGGGGAAGGAAGGCAGCAAATGGGGAACACATTCACTGAGGCAGCTGCAATAGTGAGCAACTGGAGCTTACCCCTTGGAGCAGCTTTGGAAGTCGGTACAACACACACCTCTGTCACCTCGTGAGAAAGGTAAGGGTGTTGGGATATTCACACACCAACTCCATCGGTTTGTAGTTGAGGGTTGCTCTTGGCGAATGTTAATTTCCTGGCACCAGAACAGAGTTTGTGTGATTGGGGAAGGGGAGTCGGGCACAGAGGTGCACCTGGGAATTGCTGGGGCATGCGGTCAGGTGCATGCATATGAACAGGGATGGGTAGGGTCTGCTATAAGATCAATCTTGCATCAGCATAGAAAGAGAGTGGAAGCTGAATTGAGAGGTCCAGTTTCTCCTAAGAGAACTTTCACCTCAAGTTTCTTTTGGTTTACCCTCACCAGGACATAGACACGCTTTTCTTTCCCCAACAGGGATTGTGTTCTTAGTTGTGGGAAACTGGTATTTTAGACTCTTGAACTTTATTACTTGGGTAAACGCCAGAAAACTTCACTACACAGTGTGGGTAGCTTCTATAGAAGATTACGTCATTCAAAGCTAAAAGCTGGAAACTCTATCAAACAACATTTATATCAGAGCTTGAGTAAGTAGAAAAGAAGGAAGAGGAGGAAGGGGAAGAGGCGGAGGGGAGAGGGGAAAAAAAAAAAAAAAACTTCTGCTAAAACTAGCAAGCCTCAAACCCAGCTCTTGTATCTCACTGTTTGCACGAAACTTAGAATAGCACACAGAGTTTCCAAACCAAGGGAACCGGGAACTAACATGAGACCCCACCCCACCCCAGCTAACCTTGAAGCATTTATCTACGATGCAACATCCCTCTGGTTGGTATCCCCCTCACCTTCCCACCCCCTCCCCCAAGGTCTGATCTACCCAAGTTTTTGTTTTCCATTACAACTACATTCTATGAAGGTAGGTGTTTATCCTTCAATTTGAACAGATAAAAACGAATAAATCCCAAACTTGTAACACCCCTGTGTCTGCTCCAGCAGGGGGTCGAAGGACACAAACCCACAAAGTCTGTTCTGTCGTGCAAAAACCATGGGGTTTTGTTTCAAAGCATGCTCCTAGGGCTACATCAGAGACTGATGCCATGGCTATGGGGCTAGATCACTCAATTTAAATGATGTATTGAGTACCTCAGAATACATGATACTGTTACAATTTTCAAACTTTAGGAAATTTTTGCAAGTAGAACTCTCGTATCCAACTTATCAATGGCAGAAAACAGGTGACAAGCTTGCTGAGTGGGGACAAGTGGGCACTTCAGAGTCATACAGAGGGAGAACTGTATCTTAACACACTTACTTCCTTTGGCAAATGACAATTTCCTCTGATGGTCTCATAAAAAAATTTCAAAAATATAGCCAACATCAAAACAAACATAGTGGATTCATTTAATAAGTCAGTATCAAATTTAAACGTGTTGAAACATAAACCATGTGAAATCATGTGTAGACCACAGTCTGAGGATACCGTCGCCTACCTTTGACACGCTCAAGTCACTTTCCAGACATTGCTTCATTTACTCTTTCATCCTCAGGAGAGAGGACAATTCTGGCAAGTTAGGAGTATTTCCTGCCCTTGGGTGGGATGGGATGGGAAAGTATGGCTGATGTTGGAAATTTTGAAAAGCACAGCAGGATTATCAAAACACCAAGAATCACCCCCAAAAGGTAAAAGCAAGAACAAAGACACCGGTGTCATTTAAGGACAGACAGAGCCTTTTACAGAGCAGAGTATCAAAGAAAGCTCATTAGGCCTGGCAAGGCTCATTAAAGAGAGCTTCAGACAGGGCACTGACTCACAGGAGGCAGCTCAAGTGTGGTCCAGGGTGGCATGTCCTCCCTGAGGCTGCAACCGCCAACAAGATGGTGATGGAAGGTGGGGGAGTGATCTGTCAGTGTCCTCAAGGGCCTCTGGGGCAGAGCCATGGTGCTCTGCCAGCTGTGCAACGGAGACTATGGTTCAGCTCCGTAGCCAGGGCTCGGTTACTGCACAAGACAACCTGTATAAACAGGCAGGTAAAGACCATCATCTCCTGGATGAGTAAGGGCTCTACCACTCATATTTATTTATAGTTTAGTTCTACCAATTAGCAAATAATGAAAGAAGTAGAGGCGATGATATCAGAAGAGTGTGTAAAAATCAAACTTCCTGGGTGTAAATTCAGGCTATGTCACTAGGACCACTACCATCTTGGGCAAGTAACCACTCTGAGCCTGTTTCCTCATCTGTGCAATCTGGATTTTACAAGAATCTTGTGAGGATTAAATAAGATGGCAGATGTAAAGAATTTAGTATAATACCTCCCAGTAAATGGGAACTATTATCTTGATAGTAATAAGTTACACCAAGGTAAGAGCAAAACTGATGTGGAAAATTATAATCTATGTATGAGGGATGTGGTAGGGGGATGTAGTGATGATAGGTGATGGTTATTATATCAGCCTGAGGTAGGCAAATATGGTTACTTTGGACATGAAACTAAGCTCTGAGCTTATATAAAAAATTATATAAGCTCAGAGAAAATTATAATCTATGTATGAGGGATGTGGTGGGGGGATGTAGTGATGATAGGTGATGGTTATTATATCGCCTGTAGGCAAATATGGTTACTTTGGACATGAAACTAAGCTCTGAGTTTCCTAGAATCTAAGGGAAAAGGGAATCATTAAGGCCAAATTATTCTTGTTATGTTATTGAAAAAAAACTCAGACATAATTCATTCTCAGTAAATTTGTGTGAAATGCAGGAGTAACACTAACCCAGTCTGGTTCTCTTCCTTCACTTCTCCTGAGAGAACTACTACCTCAATTATGAAGCTTTCCAGAGTGTCACTGCCTCAAGCCCTGCTTCTAGGGGTCCTGATCTAAGTTACCCCTGTGACTAGGGCCCCAGATTTACTCTAGAGCCATCTCACCGATTCTGGGTAAGCCTTGATAATTTTTGCCACAATTTCTTGGTGATCGCTCCTCCTGAGTAGATATTCGATGAGTACGTGTAGAAAGGCTTAGCATCATTATTTATTTATGGTCATGCAGGTCCAATGGGAAATTTGAATTTTAAAATTTTATTTTCTCAGGAAAAATTGTATTTGCCTGTCTGTCTTCAGTAAACTCCAAAGAGGTGGGAATACGCTCATCTACTTTCCCTTATTTTACTGTGTGTATTCACACAAAGAATAGCTTTACTATCTAAATTTTAAGGACTACAGTTATATGGCAGATTTGGTGGTAGAAGCAGAGGCAAAACTTTTCTAAGGATGATTGTGGAGAGGGATGCCTGGGTGGCCCAGCCGTTGAGAATCTGGGCGTGATCCTGGGATTCGGGATCCAGCCCCGCATGGGCCTCCCTGCAAGATCCTGCTTCTCCCTCTGCCTGTGTCTCTGCCTCTCTCTCTCTCTCTGAGTCTCTCATGAATAAATAAATAAATAAATAAATAAATAAATAAATAAATAAATCTTTAAAAAAAGAATGATTGTGGAGAGATGTATTTCTAATTGCCTCTCTGCTCTCCCTCCATTTGTAATGACCACTTTCCCTCCATTCTTAATGACCGCCACAACCACTATGTGTGTCCTGTGATGACTGCAAAGAAGGTTCTTGTTTGAGAAATAACAAAGCTCTAACCAGCTAAAGAAGAAACTGAGTTAGTTTCAGAAGAAGACTAGGTAACACCACCAGAGATACTGTCATTACACTAAGAACTAAGGATTTCATGGGGCTCTCAAAGGAGATTGATCTTTTAGAAGTTGAAAAATTAATCACTCATTGGAGAGATTTTTCTCACTAAGTGATTTCTGAGTGGAAAGGAAAATTTTATGGTCCCAAAATGTGTACGTGACTTCATATTCACCCCTTTTTTATTCTCACATCTTTACTGAAGGTTCTTAGACATCGCTAGCAGGAATAAAAACTAGTAGAATCATATGGAAAATAATTTGGAAAATTCTATCAAAATTACATAATTTGAAATGTATAGTGACACCAGAGATTTTGATTTTAAGAATGTATCCTGTAGGTAACTTAATATTTGCATGTGGGTATTTTCTGCAAGATTGATTCTAATAGAAAAAGACAGGAAATGACCCAAATGCTCATCAGTGAGAAACTAGTTAAATATATCTACATAAAGAAATGGAGCTTCAATAAAAGGATAAAAAGCCCTCAATTAATTGACACAGATAGATTTTAAAGACTGTTAAATTTTTAAAAAGCAAGGTATAGAAGAGTATGTAGACCCAGCTACCATTTGCATGGGAGAAAAAAGGAGGGGTGCCTGGCTGGCTCAGTCAGTAGAGCATGTGATTCTTGATCTTGGGGTCATGAGTTTAAGCCCCATGTGGGGTTCAAGCCCCATGTTGGGTATAGAGCTTGCTTAAAATAAACAAATAAATATGTATGAAAGAAAAGGAACAAGAAATGTCTCTCTTATTTGCATGCACATGCATCAAAAATCTTTGGAAATAAGAAACTAATGACAATCATTTCCTTATTTCAGGTTAGGAAGAAAATTGGGCAGATGGGCACAGTGGTGGAAGAAAGACTTATCTGCAATGCCTTTTATATATTTGATTTTTGAACTATATTTAATGTACCTCCATGTCAAGACAAATAAATAAATGTAATTTAAGATAATCTTTTAAAATGCTTATTACGTGCAGAGAACTTTGATCACCACACAGCTCTGCTTTCTAGGAGTTTCTAACCCAATTGATGAGATAGAGGCAACCCGTAATCACTAATATGCCACATTTAACCAAATCTAAAATGCCATTAATTTTAAGTTATAGATTATATATGTGTCACTAGGAAAAGAAAGCATGTGGCTAATTAAATTATGGCACAATACTTCCTCTTCATTTAGAATTTTCATGTTATACCTTTTTTTAGACACTCATTTACACATTGATTTTTATCATATATCACTCTTGCATGATATATGATGTACAAGAAAAAGTGAAATAGATTAAAGAATTCTTAAAATGTTTTCTTATTTCAGTCTAACTCTTTTGAATCTTTTTCACACAGTATTGTCCTTTGTCTTATCAAAAGGTTTGGTGACATAGTATTTCTAGAAAGTGTACCACTAGGGCAGCCTGGGTGGCTCAGTGGATTAGCACTGCTTTCAGCCTAGGGCCTGATCCTGGAGACCTGGGATCGAGTCCCACATCAGGCTCCCTGCATGGAGCCTGCTTCTCCCTTTGCCTGTGTCTCTGCCTCTCTCTCTCTCTCTCTCTCTCTCTCATGAATAAATAAAAATCTTTAAAAAAAATTTGAGTGGGGTCTTGAGTGAGAAGTTTGTTAAATACACTGAAAGGGGGAATGTCCAGGCACAAGTGAGGTACTGAAAGACTATCAACAATGACAGCGCTTACAGCATGCCCAGCTTCCATTCTATGTGCATTAGGGGCATTCTCTCATTTACTCCTCACAATGACTCTGTAGACTAAGTACTGCTATGTCATTTTACAGGTAAAGTAACTGAAGCACAGAGAGGTCAAATGCATTTGCCCACGATCACACTGGTATTAACATCGGGTGGCAGAGCCATGTCTCTGGCTCCCAAGTCCATCCTCCTAACCTTGGCATTATTAAGCTCATCCCACTGGTTTTGAAAGGCCAGATCACAGGACACATGGGGAAGGGGGAGAAATAAAACATGTGACTGTCTGGAAGCAGACCCTGAAACATGGGTGCCAGTGCCATTAGTTTATTTAGGAGGCACAGGGGGCACTGGTAGAAAGTGGGAATTGAGGTGGGGAAGGAAGGCAGCAAATGGGGAACACATTCACTGAGGCAGCTGCAATAGTGAGCAACTGGAGCTTACCCCTTGGAGCAGCTTTGGAAGTCGGTACAACACACACCTCTGTCACCTCGTGAGAAAGGTAAGGGTGTTGGGATATTCACACACCAACTCCATCGGTTTGTAGTTGAGGGTTGCTCTTGGCGAATGTTAATTTCCTGGCACCAGAACAGAGTTTGTGTGATTGGGGAAGGGGAGTCGGGCACAGAGGTGCACCTGGGAATTGCTGGGGCATGCGGTCAGGTGCATGCATATGAACAGGGATGGGTAGGGTCTGCTATAAGATCAATCTTGCATCAGCATAGAAAGAGAGTGGAAGCTGAATTGAGAGGTCCAGTTTCTCCTAAGAGAACTTTCACCTCAAGTTTCTTTTGGTTTACCCTCACCAGGACATAGACACGCTTTTCTTTCCCCAACAGGGATTGTGTTCTTAGTTGTGGGAAACTGGTATTTTAGACTCTTGAACTTTATTACTTGGGTAAACGCCAGAAAACTTCACTACACAGTGTGGGTAGCTTCTATAGAAGATTACGTCATTCAAAGCTAAAAGCTGGAAACTCTATCAAACAACATTTATATCAGAGCTTGAGTAAGTAGAAAAGAAGGAAGAGGAGGAAGGGGAAGAGGCGGAGGGGAGAGGGGAAAAAAAAAAAAAAACTTCTGCTAAAACTAGCAAGCCTCAAACCCAGCTCTTGTATCTCACTGTTTGCACGAAACTTAGAATAGCACACAGAGTTTCCAAACCAAGGGAACCGGGAACTAACATGAGACCCCACCCCACCCCAGCTAACCTTGAAGCATTTATCTACGATGCAACATCCCTCTGGTTGGTATCCCCCTCACCTTCCCACCCCCTCCCCCAAGGTCTGATCTACCCAAGTTTTTGTTTTCCATTACAACTACATTCTATGAAGGTAGGTGTTTATCCTTCAATTTGAACAGATAAAAACGAATAAATCCCAAACTTGTAACACCCCTGTGTCTGCTCCAGCAGGGGGTCGAAGGACACAAACCCACAAAGTCTGTTCTGTCGTGCAAAAACCATGGGGTTTTGTTTCAAAGCATGCTCCTAGGGCTACATCAGAGACTGATGCCATGGCTATGGGGCTAGATCACTCAATTTAAATGATGTATTGAGTACCTCAGAATACATGATACTGTTACAATTTTCAAACTTTAGGAAATTTTTGCAAGTAGAACTCTCGTATCCAACTTATCAATGGCAGAAAACAGGTGACAAGCCTGCTGAGTGGGGACAAGTGGGCACTTCAGAGTCATACAGAGGGAGAACTGTATCTTAACACACTTACTTCCTTTGGCAAATGACAATTTCCTCTGATGGTCTCATAAAAAAATTTCAAAAATATAGCCAACATCAAAACAAACATAGTGGATTCATTTAATAAGTCAGTATCAAATTTAAACGTGTTGAAACATAAACCATGTGAAATCATGTGTAGACCACAGTCTGAGGATACCGTCGCCTACCTTTGACACGCTCAAGTCACTTTCCAGACATTGCTTCATTTACTCTTTCATCCTCAGGAGAGAGGACAATTCTGGCAAGTTAGGAGTATTTCCTGCCCTTGGGTGGGATGGGATGGGAAAGTATGGCTGATGTTGGAAATTTTGAAAAGCACAGCAGGATTATCAAAACACCAAGAATCACCCCCAAAAGGTAAAAGCAAGAACAAAGACACCGGTGTCATTTAAGGACAGACAGAGCCTTTTACAGAGCAGAGTATCAAAGAAAGCTCATTAGGCCTGGCAAGGCTCATTAAAGAGAGCTTCAGACAGGGCACTGACTCACAGGAGGCAGCTCAAGTGTGGTCCAGGGTGGCATGTCCTCCCTGAGGCTGCAACCGCCAACAAGATGGTGATGGAAGGTGGGGGAGTGATCTGTCAGTGTCCTCAAGGGCCTCTGGGGCAGAGCCATGGTGCTCTGCCAGCTGTGCAACGGAGACTATGGTTCAGCTCCGTAGCCAGGGCTCGGTTACTGCACAAGACAACCTGTATAAACAGGCAGGTAAAGACCATCATCTCCTGGATGAGTAAGGGCTCTACCACTCATATTTATTTATAGTTTAGTTCTACCAATTAGCAAATAATGAAAGAAGTAGAGGCGATGATATCAGAAGAGTGTGTAAAAATCAAACTTCCTGGGTGTAAATTCAGGCTATGTCACTAGGACCACTACCATCTTGGGCAAGTAACCACTCTGAGCCTGTTTCCTCATCTGTGCAATCTGGATTTTACAAGAATCTTGTGAGGATTAAATAAGATGGCAGATGTAAAGAATTTAGTATAATACCTCCCAGTAAATGGGAACTATTATCTTGATAGTAATAAGTTACACCAAGGTAAGAGCAAAACTGATGTGGAAAATTATAATCTATGTATGAGGGATGTGGTAGGGGGATGTAGTGATGATAGGTGATGGTTATTATATCAGCCTGAGGTAGGCAAATATGGTTACTTTGGACATGAAACTAAGCTCTGAGCTTATATAAAAAATTATATAAGCTCAGAGAAAATTATAATCTATGTATGAGGGATGTGGTGGGGGGATGTAGTGATGATAGGTGATGGTTATTATATCGCCTGTAGGCAAATATGGTTACTTTGGACATGAAACTAAGCTCTGAGTTTCCTAGAATCTAAGGGAAAAGGGAATCATTAAGGCCAAATTATTCTTGTTATGTTATTGAAAAAAAACTCAGACATAATTCATTCTCAGTAAATTTGTGTGAAATGCAGGAGTAACACTAACCCAGTCTGGTTCTCTTCCTTCACTTCTCCTGAGAGAACTACTACCTCAATTATGAAGCTTTCCAGAGTGTCACTGCCTCAAGCCCTGCTTCTAGGGGTCCTGATCTAAGTTACCCCTGTGACTAGGGCCCCAGATTTACTCTAGAGCCATCTCACCGATTCTGGGTAAGCCTTGATAATTTTTGCCACAATTTCTTGGTGATCGCTCCTCCTGAGTAGATATTCGATGAGTACGTGTAGAAAGGCTTAGCATCATTATTTATTTATGGTCATGCAGGTCCAATGGGAAATTTGAATTTTAAAATTTTATTTTCTCAGGAAAAATTGTATTTGCCTGTCTGTCTTCAGTAAACTCCAAAGAGGTGGGAATACGCTCATCTACTTTCCCTTATTTTACTGTGTGTATTCACACAAAGAATAGCTTTACTATCTAAATTTTAAGGACTACAGTTATATGGCAGATTTGGTGGTAGAAGCAGAGGCAAAACTTTTCTAAGGATGATTGTGGAGAGGGATGCCTGGGTGGCCCAGCCGTTGAGAATCTGGGCGTGATCCTGGGATTCGGGATCCAGCCCCGCATGGGCCTCCCTGCAAGATCCTGCTTCTCCCTCTGCCTGTGTCTCTGCCTCTCTCTCTCTCTCTGAGTCTCTCATGAATAAATAAATAAATAAATAAATAAATAAATAAATAAATAAATCTTTAAAAAAAGAATGATTGTGGAGAGATGTATTTCTAATTGCCTCTCTGCTCTCCCTCCATTTGTAATGACCACTTTCCCTCCATTCTTAATGACCGCCACAACCACTATGTGTGTCCTGTGATGACTGCAAAGAAGGTTCTTGTTTGAGAAATAACAAAGCTCTAACCAGCTAAAGAAGAAACTGAGTTAGTTTCAGAAGAAGACTAGGTAACACCACCAGAGATACTGTCATTACACTAAGAACTAAGGATTTCATGGGGCTCTCAAAGGAGATTGATCTTTTAGAAGTTGAAAAATTAATCACTCATTGGAGAGATTTTTCTCACTAAGTGATTTCTGAGTGGAAAGGAAAATTTTATGGTCCCAAAATGTGTACGTGACTTCATATTCACCCCTTTTTTATTCTCACATCTTTACTGAAGGTTCTTAGACATCGCTAGCAGGAATAAAAACTAGTAGAATCATATGGAAAATAATTTGGAAAATTCTATCAAAATTACATAATTTGAAATGTATAGTGACACCAGAGATTTTGATTTTAAGAATGTATCCTGTAGGTAACTTAATATTTGCATGTGGGTATTTTCTGCAAGATTGATTCTAATAGAAAAAGACAGGAAATGACCCAAATGCTCATCAGTGAGAAACTAGTTAAATATATCTACATAAAGAAATGGAGCTTCAATAAAAGGATAAAAAGCCCTCAATTAATTGACACAGATAGATTTTAAAGACTGTTAAATTTTTAAAAAGCAAGGTATAGAAGAGTATGTAGACCCAGCTACCATTTGCATGGGAGAAAAAAGGAGGGGTGCCTGGCTGGCTCAGTCAGTAGAGCATGTGATTCTTGATCTTGGGGTCATGAGTTTAAGCCCCATGTGGGGTTCAAGCCCCATGTTGGGTATAGAGCTTGCTTAAAATAAACAAATAAATATGTATGAAAGAAAAGGAACAAGAAATGTCTCTCTTATTTGCATGCACATGCATCAAAAATCTTTGGAAATAAGAAACTAATGACAATCATTTCCTTATTTCAGGTTAGGAAGAAAATTGGGCAGATGGGCACAGTGGTGGAAGAAAGACTTATCTGCAATGCCTTTTATATATTTGATTTTTGAACTATATTTAATGTACCTCCATGTCAAGACAAATAAATAAATGTAATTTAAGATAATCTTTTAAAATGCTTATTACGTGCAGAGAACTTTGATCACCACACAGCTCTGCTTTCTAGGAGTTTCTAACCCAATTGATGAGATAGAGGCAACCCGTAATCACTAATATGCCACATTTAACCAAATCTAAAATGCCATTAATTTTAAGTTATAGATTATATATGTGTCACTAGGAAAAGAAAGCATGTGGCTAATTAAATTATGGCACAATACTTCCTCTTCATTTAGAATTTTCATGTTATACCTTTTTTTAGACACTCATTTACACATTGATTTTTATCATATATCACTCTTGCATGATATATGATGTACAAGAAAAAGTGAAATAGATTAAAGAATTCTTAAAATGTTTTCTTATTTCAGTCTAACTCTTTTGAATCTTTTTCACACAGTATTGTCCTTTGTCTTATCAAAAGGTTTGGTGACATAGTATTTCTAGAAAGTGTACCACTAGGGCAGCCTGGGTGGCTCAGTGGATTAGCACTGCTTTCAGCCTAGGGCCTGATCCTGGAGACCTGGGATCGAGTCCCACATCAGGCTCCCTGCATGGAGCCTGCTTCTCCCTTTGCCTGTGTCTCTGCCTCTCTCTCTCTCTCTCTCTCTCTCTCTCTGTGTGTGTCTCATGAATAAATAAAATATTAAAAAAAAAAGAAAAAGAAAACGTTCTACTGATATTTCCAGAATTTTCTTCCATGCTGCTGAAAACCTTACTTGCAAATTTTGATGCACACACCCAGGCAAACACAACTGTATCATGACCATAGTCAATAGTGATTGTAATATGAATCCAAATTCCAGAACTATTGATATGTGGGGGGAAAAAAAGTGTTCTTTATAATTGCTTAAATATAAGAGAGGAACAATTTCAAGACAGAAGAGATCCTTGGGGTATCATGGAAGACACCTATGGGGGCCAGAATTGAGGCTGGAGTTTAACGAATGAGAGTGATTTTGGAGTCAGAGATGAGCAGGACAAATGAGTCATGTAAGCAAAAAAAGCCTGGCAAGTGAAGTGGAAATTACATCTGGGGGAAGGAAAAAAGACAATGTGGCCTTGTAAAGGGAAGAAATGGAGTTAAGGACATAGGACAGAAACTGGGACCCAACCGTAATGCCCTGAATGGCAGACTCAGAGGTTCAGACTTTATCCCATAGGGAAACAGGGAATCCCCAGACAGCTGGAGACACCAGCATTTGGGAGAGCTATCAATGGAGCCTTGGAAGCATTCATTTGGAGTAGATGATATTAGCCAGGGACAACTTAGCTAGGCTGAAGAGTGGAGGGAACAAACAAACAGAACATCCAAAGAAAACCAAAAAAAATGTATACAGAGAGAATCTTGGGCCATAGAATTAGTGCCTGAAGTACTATTGAAGATTATTCAGTTGGGATCCCTGGGTGGCGCAGCGGTTTGGCGCCTGCCTTTGGCCCAGGGCGCGATCCTGGAGACCCGGGATCGAATCCCACATCAGGCTCCCAGTGCATGGAGCCTGCTTCTCCCTCTGCCTGTGTCTCTGCCTCTCTCTCTCTCTCTGTGACTATCATAAATAAATAAAAATTAAAAAAAAAAAAAGAAGATTATTCAGTTAATATTTTCCATTTTACAGATAAAGAGAATTTCCTAGAAGGCACATTATAGCTTGCAAATGGCAGAACCAGGACTAAAAACTGGGTTCTGTGATTTCTTGAACAGCGCTCTTCCTAATGAATCATCTCAGCAAGTAGCAAAGGAAATAGTTTCAAGGAAGCAAGTAGTTAATAAAGCCAAATGATGGCGAGCAACGAAGAACAAGCCCAAAGAGGCCATTGGAAAATTGACCATTCATTGCAAATTCCTGATGACCTTCGGAAGTCTACCTTTGGGAGTAGTCTGGGTTGGAACGTGATTGTGAAATGTTGAAGAAAGGGGGAGGTTTTGCAATTAGAGGCACCATCAGGAAAAGTTTATTATTTTTTCAATGTTTCCTTTCAAAGGGCTCTCAGTACACTCCACGAAGGACTCTAGATTCAATATTATTATTTCCTGGAAATCCTTCAAAATCATGTGACACATTGTCCCTTGGGCAAGACAAAAATGTTATTTACAGGTGGCAGTCACCCAGATTTTCAAATCTTGCCTTTCAACTCTCAAAGAATCCATTGTTTTCTTACAAACAGAAATGTATAAACAAAGATGTTAATCAATAATAGTCTCGCCTATGGGTTTTCAAATTGCAGCTCTGTGGAACTTTCTTCATTGTGTAATTATCAAATACTGCTTTCTTGTACATCTGCGACACTAAACATAGTATATGTGGGCACCCGAACTGAGTTTCTTTCAGGTGAACAAAAAATCATATGTACCACAAGAAAGTCATCTTCCTAAATTGGCTACTACCGATGCCACTGTAAGCCCCTTAGTATCTCTGGGTGACACTTTATCTTACAAACATCCTCACTAACAATTGAGGAAATTTAAATTAAAGCAATGAGGTGACATTTCATATTGGTAAATATGTATTTGATTGACAAAAAAAGTAAAATATTAACAATGTGTAGAGAAAGGGACTCTGGTTGGCATTAATTATTACATCTATTTTTTATTGCAGTACACTAGGATTTATTAAAACTAAAAATGAGGGGCACCTAGGTGGTTCAGGTGATTAAACGTCTGACTCTTGATTTAGGCTCAGGTTGTGATCTCAAGGTCCTGGGATCAAGCCCCGCTTTAGGTTCTACCCTTAGCAGACTGCCTGAGTATTCCAGCCTTCTCCCTCCGCTCCTTTTCCTGCTTTCGCTTATGCGCGCTCTCTCTCTCCCTAAAATTAATAAATAAGTCGTTTAAAAAAAAACACACACACAACTAAAGGGGGATCCCTGGGTGGCTCCGTGGTTTGGCGCCTGCCTTTGGCCCAGGGCGCGATCCTGGAGTCCCGGGTTCGGGTACCGTGTCAGGCTCCCGGCGTGGACATGTCTATCATGAATAAATAAATAAATAAATAAATCTTAAAAAAAAAAAACAACTAAAAAGGAACACTCCCTATGACTTAACACTCTCCATTTCTATCGACAGAATAATATATGCACATACATAAGGAAGCATGTTCAAGGATATTGGCAATGGTTTTGTTTATAACAGTAAAAAATTAGAAACAACCCATATGTCCATAAGTTGAAGGCTGGCTAAATGTGTATGTGGTAAAAAATATCAGTAGACCTGAAAGACTCATGGTTGAATTTTGAAAAGCAAGTTGTAAATAGATATATTTAGTATAGTATAATTTACAAATACACATTGAATAATACTCTGAAGTCTCTGTGGATATACTAACATGTAGATATGGTGCCCACATATGTACAAGCACATACTCCAAAACTGGGAACAGAGCTGACCAGGGAAAAAGTGAGGTGAAATACCAAGACTTGGGGTTAGAGGTGGAGGAGGAAGGAGGAGAATTATAGCTTTATCTATAATGGTTATTTTTTTTTAAAAAAAAGGAGAGTGTAGTTATGTATAACGTCAAATTTAAATTATTTTTTAAGAAAAGTTTGTTAAATACTGTCAAAACCTCTGATTCATTTAGGAGACTTCAACTGTGATGGCACTATGCAGTATAGCCTTGATGAACGTTAAAAACATTTTTCTACGTTTGCATGTACATAGAGTTGTACCTGTCACTGTCTGGTCGAGATGATAAAGACTTTAAAGGTATTTTCTGCTTAAAATAAAGATTGAAAATGAAAAATAAATATAAGAGCAAAACAAACATGGGGTTCCTTTCAGCTCTGACCTAGTTTTGAGTCTGTAAGAAATATATTACTCCAGTTAAAGGCCCGAGAATTAGTATCTAGAGAAACAAATTGCCTTGTAGTTTAAAACAACAGACCAGTAAGTTTGCTAAGTTTCCAAGACCCTAATGATACAGATGCTGAGTGTAGCTTTAGGCATCTTTCATCAATGCCAGGCCTTCAGAATAAAAAAGAACATGGCTCATTGCCAAAAACATTTGCCAAGTCCCAATTTGCAAGCACAATTCAGCTCATTTGCACTTCTATCTTGATCTTGAGTGTTTCTCTATTAAGTAATAATAGAACAATGACTTTGTCTCTTGGTTGGAGAGAGCTATGATTTTGGGCAGACCATTCTTTGGGACAAAAATATTCAGAAATATATGTAGCTTCCCATTTCTTATTGGGTTGAACACTCTCCCATGTTGACCTCTTAGGTTAACTCATGGGGGATACACCATGAATGCCAAAGTACTATTTTATCTCAATAATTTGGTCAAACAAGCATTCATAGCTAGAAGGAAATCGTGCGGTCCTAATTTCATGAATGAGGATTTTCTAGTGTTCCTTTCTCTGAGGGCCTGAATTAATCAGCAAATTAGATCTCTTATCAATAAAAAAGAGAGAGAGAGAGAGAGAACAGACCCCTGCTGAGACTCCGAGTCAAATATTGAGAATACGTTGTGTTCAGGAACCTCTGATATTTGTATAAAGGAATTATGAAACTCAAGGAGTTGATATGAACCATTGCCAACAGATTGCTAATGGGTGAGATGACAGGAGACATCTGTTGTTTTTGCCTGCCCAGACACCATTCCTTTTTTCTGGCAGTGCCATCCTGATTTCCCCTCTCTCACTCTCAGTTCATGAGGTTCAGGTTGGCCTGTCCCCATCACCTGGCTCTAGGAGTGAGCTCATGACTCAGATCTGGTCATCAGAGAATTCCATGCTGCCGGTCATGGTAACTGACTCATAGATAGATGCTTGACCCAAGCCAGGCTAATGAGAATCCAGGAAGCTTTACTAGCACTGCTGAGGGAAAGATGCATACATTGTGTTCATAGAATTAAATTCTGGAGCCCAAGTAGCCCTGTCTACTAAGAGTGTCTACCTAAAAATAAAGCCAACGCTTTGAAGAGCAGGGCCAAAGGGAGAATGACAGTGTTGTGATGGCATCTCTAAGAACTGAAGCCAGTGCAATGCCTTGAGATTCTCAATTATATGGCTCATTTTGGTTTTGTCCGTAATTTGAGTGGGGTTTTGGTCACTGACAACCAGAAGAATTCAGACTAACAACACCAGCCATACAGTATATTCAGTGTATTGTTAAGCAAGTCTGTGCAGGGACGCCTGGGTGGCTCAGTGGTTGAGAGCCTGCCGTTGGCTCAAGTCATGATCCCAGGTTCCTGGGATCGAGTCCTACATCAGGCTCCCCACAGGGAGTCTGCTTCTCCCTCTGCCTATGTCTTTGCCTCTCTCTCTCTGTGTCTCTAATGAATAAATAAATAAAATCTTAAAAAAAAAAATAAAAGGATGTCTGTGTGGCTCAGTCATTGAGAGCCTGCCTTTGGCTCAGGGCATGATCCTGAGGTCCTGGGATTAAGTCCCACATCCGGCTCCCCACAGGGAGTCTGCTTCTCCCTCTGCCTATGTCTTTGCCTCTCTCTCTCTGTGTCTCTCATGAATAAAATCTTAAAAAAAAAAAAAAAAGCAAGCCTATGTAGACATTACCCTTCCACTCTGCTTACCTGAGTCCTAATTTTTCTTCAAAGTCCAGCTACAATATTGTTTTATCCTCATTCGAAGTCATCTAGAATCCCACTGGACCTTAGTGGGTGTCATCATCTTTCTTCATCTGAGTTCCTGAAGTATTGGCTATCATTCATTATTACCCCTGTTTGTTTCCCATATATTCACATATCCTCTCTCTCCATGTTGATTAAAATGGATCTTAAGGTCAGGAACCACATGTAATGGCACCTCCTTATCTCAGTGACTTGTGTAGGTTAGGGGCTAAATAAATGCTCATTGATGATACATATAAAAGGCTGCAGCCTGCGTGATCCAGCTCTGTGGTTTTGTCTCAACTGCTCGCAACATACACACATCCCCCCAACCAAACATGTACCATATACATACACCCCACACATGCACAGAGCCTCAAGTAACCAACGCAGAAGGAGCTCCATCTCGTGTGTTGCCTTGGAGCCCTATTTGGGAGAGGACAATCCTAGCAGCTGAGCTCCTCAGAGTTCTGTAATGGCTTGACTACACTGACAGACTGGTTTCTCCACCCCGGCCCTCAGTCCCAACTGAAATTCAGAGAAGTGAGGAGGGAGAGAACAAGCTGAGGAGAAAGGAGAGTCCCAGTGAGTAATACCCAGCCCAAACGAGTGCTGGGACTGTAAACCAGCTCCAGAAGAAAAACAGTGAAATGAAGTTTTGCTGCATCATAAGTACATGTTAGAGCAAACACACAGATTCACCAGGCACAGGCCCTGAAATAAATTACACAGGACTTGTAAGGAACAGGATCTGGGCGGGTGAGAATTTTAATAGCAACACAAAATATGACTCAGGCCTTGGCTCTGCCCCTCAGGCCTTTCCAACTCTCTGACCTTGGTTTCATCATCGCTTCTGCCACATAGCATAGAAAAGGCCTCTGCAGAGCTAGGCTTGTTTTCCTTCCCCTACTTCCAGCTTCTCTGTGTGAGTGGCATGAAAGCCACATAAGGCAACCTCTATCAAAGAAGAAAATGAGTTTTTAAAATGGTTTAGGGTGGGGGATGGGCTAGATGGGGGGGCGGGTATTAAGGAGGGCACTGTGTTGAGCACTGGGTATAATATGTAAGTGATGAATCACTGAATTCACTGACAATGACTCCTGAAACCACTATTATGCTATATGTCATCTAACTAGAATTTAATAAAATGTGAAAAAAAGAAAATAAAATATTTTAAAAGTATACATATGTATTTTTATATTTATATATTATATATATTTATATATATTTTTCTTTTTAAGAGAGAGAGTACAAGTGGGAGGAAAGGTAGGGTGAAGAGAGAATGAATCCCAAACAGGCTCCACACAGTTAGTGTGGGAGCCCAATGCGGGGCTCCGTCCCATGACCACAAGATCATGACCTGAGCCGAAATCAAGAGCCAGATGCTCAACCAACTGAGCCACCCAGGTGCCCCTAAAATAAAGACGTTTTAAAGAAAACAGTTAACAAGTGGGAACATTCACAGCGTAGAAGTCACCGAGAGGGGAGTGTTTCAGTAGCTCCTTGGATCAGAGATTAACAAAGGGACTCCCCTTTGTAGAATTTCACTCAGTAATGGGATAGCCGTCCTCTCCTGAGCATGCATAACATTCCAAGCACCTCACTAAGCACTTTCCAAATGTCCCTTTACTCAGCCTTTTCCCCAACTATTAATTAGATCACTTCAAAATTCTGATTTTACAGATGGAGAGACTGAGGCTTAGAGAGAGTAAGTAGCTGTTCTAAGATGGAAACAGTCCTAGAGCTCAGGATCCTCTTACTCCATACTTCTACCCTCTCCATAGCATTTACTGTGATTATTTACTTTGTGAAATAAATGGTACCCAGAGAAACAGCTATTCTCTTTGCTTGGTGGAAAACCTTAGGGAAGACACACCATAAAATTATAAAAGTCTTGGTTCCTAAGGAACTCCAGTACCCAACGCTTACATAATATCCTTATGTTACTTTCACAGAGCAGCCTAAATTCCCAGCTTCCAGGACGTATCCACCTTGGCTCCCTGATCCTCCTTTACATGGAACTTGCTCTGAGTAGCCTGTCATTTCCACCAACAGCTTTTGTATTAAAACAGATGAGGGCGTGGAGCAGGCCATCAGACATAAAAAACTGAGCTCTGAGAAGCAGGCTGCTTGGAACAAACAGAACCAAAATTCTGTCATGTACATTCAAATGACAGAGGTGAGCCTCAGGTCCGCTACCCGAAATAGGCTGCAAGTAGCACCCTTGTTTGGGAATAGAGCCAAACAAGAGAGACCCATTCTTTCTACTTAGATATATAGACATTAAATCCCCAAAATTGTGGTTTTGGTTTTGCTCTTAATTTTGTTTGTTTTAAACAGTTTCTACTTCCAGTTCTGGAGAAGAGAATGATGCCCTTGCATTCACCCCGACTGTCCTTGGAGACCTTGTGATCAGGTTCTGTTACAAGTCATTTAGAAAAGGCTATGGGAAATAGAAGCTCTAGGCGTCCAGCACCTTCAGCAAGGCAGCTCATATAGCCAGATCATCCCTCTCCTCGCCCCCACCCCCCACCAAACCCAAGCAGCTTATAATAGGAATCAGGGCTGGCCAGACTGACAATGACACAGACATGGGCACTTGCCTTATCCTGTTGGGGCTCGTCAGGGAATACCAGCTGCCTGAGAGCACGCTCAGCAAGCTAGGCCATGGACGACTGTCCCACAGCTCTCCACTGGAACTTTGCTGGGAGCAGATTGCATCTGTAAGCTATTGAGTACAGGTGCACAATTATAGCAGCACATTGTCTCATTATTCTCAGCACCAGGCTTGAGAGCTCCAAGCCAATAGAAGAACTCACCCTGTTCCCAAGCCTTTTGTTACTGGCTCCTGACTCCCATGTCTCCTGGTCTTTACTCTAGTAGCTGGAGATTTCACAAAGAGTGAGAAATAAGAACAGGTATCCCCAGCTTATTTCCCTTGCTTTCTGCAGAGGTAAGAAAGTGATCACAGGGCATGAGATGCTCTAAAATGTTCCTAAGATTTTTTTTCTGATCTTCCATCTCATCATTTACCTACGAAGGAGGTAAGATCACCCACATTTTAACGTTCAGGGCAATGTTTGCCCTCAGCTTGTGGGTCTCCCTGCTGGACTGGGCATCGTTTTTCTGTTCTCAGAAAAGAAAGTGGTGACACAAATCTGCCCTCTAGTGGGCAATGAGGAGAATATAAAGTGTGGGGAAAAGATGCTCCCAGAGAAGAGGGATGCTTGAGATTTTGTTGCAGTTCCCAAAACTGACCATCAGATTGGGATTTTGCCACTACTGTTCAGATTGAATATGCAGATCATGTCTACCAAAAGTTGACTTGTGACTCTATAAATATAATGGCTTGTGGGAGAATAGAAATATGACATCAAGAAGTGGAAAGCCACTGGGTTTGGAGTCAGCTTTGAGGGGCACTAGAGTCATGTGACTTTTATTTTTTTTTAAAGATTTTATTTATTTATTTATTCATGAGAGACACAGAGAGAGACAGAGACAGAGACAGAGACACAGGCAGAAGGAGAAGCAGGCTCCATGCAGGGAGCCTGATGTGGGACTCATCCGGAGACTCCAGGATCATGCCCTGGGCCTAAGGCAGGTGCTCAACCGCTGAGCTACCCAGGTGTCCCTCATGTGACTTTCAGATCACTCAACTATCATCTGTCAAATTGGGATGATACTATCCATGTCATGAGAATGCAGGACATTCTGGAATAAATATTATTTGTACTAAGATTCCACTTCATGGATTCACCCCATGGCATAGTGTTTAAGCACCTAGATTCAGCAACCTGACTGCCTGGATTGAAATTTAGCTCTGCCATTTGCTAGATATATGATCTGGGCATGTTTTCTGGCTCTCTGTGTTTCATTTCCTCCTATTACCAGAGGATAACATACTTTCCTTGTAGGGCCATTCTGAGCAATAAGTGAATCAATGTCTGCAAAGTGGTTACAATGAGATCTAACACAATATTTGCAAATACGTGTTTAAAATTCACCATATTCCACAGTCAAATTAAAAGGGTATGTTGACCACCTAGGAATGCACAGCACAGAGTTAGAGGTACAAGACTGTTTATAATCCAGCCAGGGAATAACAGTAAAAATAGCAAAGCTTTATTAAATACTTACAACATAGTAGGCTTAGAACTATGTATTTCCCTGTTTGATATTAATATTAATCAGCGGCTAGATGCAAAAGAGCACATGCCATATAATTCATTTATATGAAATTGTGGAAAGATAAAAGGATGGAACACAAATTAGTGGATGCCTTGGGGCAGGGCAGGGGCATTGGGTTTTGACCGGTAAAAGACGAAAATACATTTTCCAAGGTCAGAAGAATGCTTTATGTATAAAGACTCATTCAAATGCATATTTAAAATTTTACTTACATAAGTTTAACTTCAGTAAAGTTGATTTTAAAAAAAGAAACTTGAAGGGTGCCTGGGTGGCTTAGGCGGTTAAGCATCTGCCTTCAACTCAGGTCATGACCACAGAGTCCTGGGATAGAGTCTTGCATCAGGCTCCCTGCTCAGTGGGGAGTCTGTTTCCCTGCTTATGCTCTCTCTCTCTCTCTCTCTCTCAAATAAATAATTAAAAAAACAAACAAACAAAATAAAAACCAAAAAAATCTTGAAAAACATCAATAAATTGAAATGTAGGAATTTAGCTGTCTAGAATAAAAGCTTAAAAATATTTGAGACAATCAGATACTTATAAGAAAATATGTAGTCTTAAATGTTTTTATCAATAAAAATTAAAAAGTGAAAATAAATGAACTAATAGGCATAAGAAACTATGAATAGTATAAACCCTCAATCAGGAGAATTAAAAAAAATAAAATTAGGACTTAAACAGGGAAAAACAAAACACTGATTAAAAAAAGAAAAGTATGTAAAACTCTGAAAACCATGGGAAAACAGAGAACAAATAAAAATAGACAACATTAGGATGTTATACTATATGTTGGCAAATTGAATTCAAATAAAATAAATAAATTAATAAATATATGTATATACATAACATTAGAAAGCTATTAAGCTATTAAAAAGCTATAAACACTGGTATATCTAAATATAAAATGGCCATAGGAGAATACTGAAAGAAATGAATGATTTTTAGCAAAACATCACTAGAATTAACCCAAAGACAGGTAGACATTTTGAAGTAAGTTTTTAAAAGAATAATATACAAATATGTTGGATGGAAATAGTCAGTGCCTCCCAGATGCCTCCAACTGCCACAGCCTCTTCCCTAGGGATTCCTTAGAAATCCTCCAACACACACATACATCAATCAAAGGGTTAATAGCTAGCACAGTGGTGGGCCACCAGCTCTAAAAATGGTGTCCATCTGATTGGTCACCACCTACTTTACCATATCATATTACCTGCAGGAAAGCACCCTTATAATAATAATAAACTAAGCCCAGACCCTAATTCTGTTTTACATATATGCACAAAAATAGCATTACCCTAATACCAAAACCAGGTAAAGACTCCACTAAAAAATGAGAATTTATTGGCAATATCCCTGATGAACACAGATGCAAAAATTCTCTATAAAATACCAGCAAACCTAATCCAACAATACATTAAAAAAAAAATCATTCACCAAAATCAAGCAAGATTTATTCCTGGCTTGCAAGCATGGTTCAAATCAATCAACATGATACACCATATTTATAAAGGAAGGATAAGAACCATACAATCATTTCAATAGATGCAGAAAAAGCATTTGACAAAGTACAACATGCATTCATGATAAAAACCCTCAACAAAATAGGGTTAGAGGGAACATACCACAACATAATAAAAGCCATATGTGAAAAACCCACATCTAACATCATCCTCAATGAAAAAAAACTGAGAGCTTTTCCTCTATGTTCAGGAACAAGACAGGGATGTCCACTCTTACTACTGTTATTTAATATAGTACTGGAAGTCCTAGCTACAGCAGTCAAGCAACAAAAAGAAATAAAAGGCATCCAAATCAGCAAAGAAGAAGTAAAACTTTCACCATTTGTTGATGATATGATATTCTATATAGAAAACCCAAAAGGCTTCACCAAAATACTGCTAGGATTGATAAATGAATTCAGTTAACTTGCAGGATACAAAATCAATGTACAGAAATTCATTGCATTTCTATGTACCAATAATGAAACAGCAGAAAGAAATTTAGGAATTAATCTCAGTTAAAATTGTACCAAAAACAATAAGATATGTAGGAATAAACCTAACCAAAGAGATCAAAGACTTGTACTCTGAAAACTATATGACACTGATGAAAGAAATTGAAGATGACACAAAAAATGGAAAGACATTCTATGCTCATGGACTGGAAGAACAAATACTGTTAAAATGTCTATACTACTTAAGGCAACCTACACATTTAATGCAATCTCTACCAAAATACCACCAGCATTTTCATTTTCAGAGCTAGAACAAACAATTCTAAAATTTGTATGGAACCACAAAAGACCCCAAATAGCCAGAGCAACTTTGAAAAACAAAGGCATCACAATTTCAGACTTCAAGTTATATTACAAAGCTGTAGTGATTAAAGCAATATGGTACTGGTACAAAAATAGAATAGGAAACCCAAAAATGAACCCACACTATATGGTCAATCTTCCACAAAGTAGGAAAGAATATCCAATGGGAAAAAGACCGTCTCTTCAACAAATGGTGTTGGGAAAACTGGACAGCAACATGCAAAAGAATGAAGCTGAGCCACTTCCTTATACCACAAACAAAAATAAATTCAAAATGGATGTAAGACCTAAGAGTAAGACCTGAAGTCATAAAAATCCTAGAGGAGAACATAGGCAGTAACCTCTTTGACATTGGTGTTAGCAATTTCTTTCTAGATATGTCTCCTGAGGCAAGGACACCAAAGCAAAAATAAACTATTGGGACCTCACCAAAATAAAAAGCTTCTGCACAGCAAAGGAAATAACAAAACTAAAAGGCAACGTACAGAATGGGAGAAGATGTTTGCAAATGACATATCTCATAATGGGTTGGTATCCAAAAAACATAAAAAACTTATAAAACTCAACACCCCAAAATGAATAATCCAATTTAAAAATGGGCAGAAGACACGAATAGACATTTTTCCAAAGAAGACATATAGATGGCCAGTAGATACATGGAAAGATGCTCAACACCACTGATCATCAAGGAAATACAAATCAAAACTACAATAGGATAAACTAGATGATGGGCATTAAGGAGGGCACTTGATATAATGAGCCCTGGGTGTTATATGTAAATGATAAATCACTAAATTCTACCTTTGAAATTGATAACCCGCTATATGTTAACTAAATCGGATTTAAATTTTAAAAACCAAAAAAATAAAAATAAAAAATAAAAATAAAAAATAAAAAATAAAAATAAATTTTAAAAACTTACAATGAGATATCACCTCACACTTGTCAGAATGGCTAAAATCAACAACACAAGAAACAACAGGTGTTGGCAAGGATGTGGAGAAAGGGAAACTCTCTTGCACCATTGATGGGAATGCAAACTGGTATTTTGCATTTTGCATTTTGCATTTTGCATACACACACACACACACACACTCACACACACTCACACACACTGTGGAAAACAGTATGGAGCTTCCTCAAAAAGTTAAAAATACAACTAACCTATGATCCAGCAATTGTACTATCAGGTAGTTACCCAAAGAATACAAAATTACAGGGGATCCCTGGGTGGCTCAGCCGTTTGGCGCCTGCCTTCCGCCCAGGGCGTGATCCTGGAGCCCCGGGATCGAGTCCCACGTCGGGCTCCCGGCATGGAGCCTACTTCTCCCTCTGCCTGTGTCTCTGTCTCTCTCTCTGTCTCTCTATGTCTATCATAAATAAATAAATAAATAAATAAATAAATAAATAAATAAATAAAATACAAAATTACAGATTCAAAGGGACCACATGCACCTCAATGTTTATGGAAACATTATCTACAAAAGTCAAATCATGGGAACAGCCCAAGTGTCCACTGACTGACAAATGAATGAAGATGATGTGTTATATATATATTATATATATAATATATAAATTCTATATATTTATATTTTTATATATATTTGTCTTTATATATATATATATAAAGACATATATATATGTATATATATACATATATATGGTGAGTTTCAATCTCATATATATATATATATATATATATAAAGACAATTACCATATAAATTTCATTCCTATGTAGAATTTAAGAAACAAAACAAATGAACAAAGGGGAAAAGAGAGGCATATCAAGAAACAAATTTAAATTTAAGAATTTAAATTTAAATTTAATTAATAAGAATTTAAGAAACAAAACAAATGAGCAAAGGGGAAAAGAGAGGCATATCAAGAAACAGGCTCTCAATTATAGAGAACACAGGGAAAGGAGGGAAACTGAGTGGAGAAAAATTAGAGAGGAAGACAAACCACTAGAGACTCCTAACTCTGGGAAACAGACAGAGTTGCAGAAGGGGAGGAGAGTGGGGGGATGGGATAATGGGCGATGGGCACTAAGTAGGGCACTTGATGAGGTGATCACTGGGTGTTAAACTATATGTTGGCAAATTGAATTTAAATAAATATTTTTTTAAAATTATAGAGAGGGATGCCTGGGTGGCTCAGTGTTCAGAGCATCTGCCTTCAGCTCTGGGCATGAGCCTGGGTCTGGGGATCAAGTCCCGCATCAGGCTCCCTGTGAGGAGCCTGCTTCTCCCTCTGCCTATGTCTCTGTCTCTCTATGTCTATCATAAATAAATAAATAAATAAATAAATAAATAAATAAATAAATGTTAGCAATTAGGAATTAATCCCAGTTAAAATTGAATAAAATTAATCCCAGTTAAAAATGAATAAAAATGAATTTATTCAATAAATGAATAAATAAATACAATCCAAAAATTATAGAGGACAACCTGGTGGTTGTGAGAGGGGAGGGGTTGGGGAGATGTGTTAAATAGATGATGGGGATTCAGGAGTGCACTTGTGATGAATAAATGCCTCATGAATAAATAAATATAATCCAAAAATTATAGAGGACAACCTGGTGGTTGTGAGAGGGGAGGGGTTGGGGAGATGTGTTAAATAGATGATGGGGATTCAGGAGTGCACTTGTGATGAGCACCAGGTGTTGTATAGAAGTGTTGAATCACTATGTTGTACACTTGAAATTAATATTACCCTGTATGTTAACTAACTGGAATTTAAATAAAAACTTAAAAAAGAAAATACTAAATTCACAAATGCAAATAAAGCACAGGTATATAAAAACACAATCCCCCCAATAGCATGGTTTTAATAATAACTGAATGTTTAGAAATGCAATTATCATTTAAATAAACAGAAGATTATACTTTGGACCAAAATGTTATTAAAGTTTGTTTTTCATTTCGGCCTTGTGACATTTGAATCACCTGCCCATCCACAAAATCTACCTTTTTGTATATATAGTCATGGAATTTCTACATGTAGTTAAATATTTAACTACTCATATTTTCTAGTAGATTTGTACCTAAACACTTTTATCAATATTCATATTATTTTATTATGAATTACTTTTAAATGTGTCCTTTATACTTTAGGTGATAATAATCACTTCATAGAATTATGAATATAAGCAATTATACTATTTATTAATTTCATTTCAGGATAATAAAGGGAGTGCTATGAGTTGAATGTGTCCCTCCTCCTAAATTCATATGTTTAAGACTTAACCCCCAATGTGATGGAAATGAGGCTTTTGGGAAGTTACAGGAAGTCATGAGTAGAGGCTATCATGAAGGGATTAGTGCCCTTACAAGAAGAGACACCACAGATCCCAGTCTGCTCTCTCTTCCCACACACAGGCACTAACAAATAGCCATGTGAGCACACAGTGAGGTGATGGCACCTACAAGTCCAGAGAAGAAACTTCAGATTGAAACTCACCCTGCTAACACCTTGACCTTGGACTTCTAGCCTCTAGAACTACCAGAAATAAAATTCTGTTGTTTAAGCCACAGTCTGTGGTATTTCATTATGATAGCATGATCAGACTAATACAGGGGATGTCATGAAATATTTTTAATGAAGGCAAGAGAGCTTTAGGACTAATAGGATCAGGAGAACTGATTTCACATCTAAGCTATTCCAACAAGATTTAAGGAGAAATTTTTCACTTTTTGAGGCCTGGAATCCACTCTCTCTTTGTAATAGTATCTGATCTTTCTCATGTATTCTCTTTATTAGTGCATTGTATTTGGATTACTTGGCCTCTCAATTGGACATAGACCTATATATCCTTTCATTGCCCGAATACTGCCAAGTATAGGTAAGAGACCCAAGTTCAGAGAGTTGGAATTGCCTTCCATGACTTTGAACCTTGAAAAGACTATGTATAAAAAGAAGAAAATATCAAGTAATGCCCTAGTGTCAAGTATGATTCTTCAGCCTTTGTCAACTCCCTTTCAATAAATTATCCCTATGGTTGATGGAGACATCGTTTTAGGATCCTACCTAAAGTAGTAAGAACAGAAAACAAAAGAAGTATTGCATATAGTAAAAATAAAGATACAAGATCTTATTTGTTGATAGCATGATGACTATATAGAAACCCTAAGAAACTTTATTAGAATTCTGGTGTAAACTAGAGAATTGGGTAAAATATCCGAAAACAAGTTATATAAGGAGAAATCAAGAGCTTTTTAAATACTACTAATAAATTTTAAAATTAAAAATTAAAAACATCCTCATTCATGATTAACTCATATAATACAGAGGAACAAATTTTCAACAACAAATTAGGATCTATAAAAGAAA
Organism: Vulpes lagopus; assembly: GCF_018345385.1. NCBI lineage: Eukaryota > Metazoa > Chordata > Mammalia > Carnivora > Canidae > Vulpes > Vulpes lagopus. The sequence goes on along the minus strand of NC_054842.1, from coordinate 17,161,643 downwards.
AGCATAACATAATTTTAAAAGTATAAAATGAGACTTCGGTAAGTAGACATATCATCCTGGCTAGAAATGCTTAATATCTCAAAAATGTAAGTTTGATCCAAATTAATATAAATAGGGGATCCCTGGGTGGCTCAGCAGTTTGGCGCCTGCCTTTGGCCTAGGGCGCGGTCCTGGAGTCTCGGGATCGAGTCCCACGTCGGGCTCCCTGCATGGAGCCTGCTTCTCCCTCTGCTTCTCTCTCTCTCTCTCTCTCTCTCTCTCTCTCTCTCTCTCTGTGTGTGTGTGTGTCTATCATGAATACATACATAAATAAATCATTAAAAAAACAAATTAATATAAATAAAAATCACAACCGAATTTTTTTCCTGAATAAGGAAAAAGGTGTAAAACATTTAGAGATTAATATCTCCCCCATTCCATGACTTGTCCTTATTCTGTTAACAATGTCTTTCAAGGGATCCCTGGGTGGCGCAGCGGTTTGGCGCCTGCCTTTGGCCCAGGGCGCGATCCTGGAGACCCGGGATCGAATCCCACATCGGGCTCCCGGTGCATGGAGCCTGCTTCTCCCTCCGCCTGTGTCTCTGCCTCTCTCTCTCTCTCTCTGTCACTATCATAAATAAATAAAAAAAAATTAAAAAAAAAAAAAAAAAAACAATGTCTTTCAAAGAGCTGAAGTTCTTACTTACTTTTGATAAAATCTAATATATCAGAATTTTCTTCTAGGAATAGTACATTTGATGTCAGAGCTTGCTTAGAAATCTTTGCTTATGTCCACAATAGCCAAACGGTGGAAGGAGCCTCGGTGTCCATCGAAAGATGAATGGATAAAGAAGATGTGGTCTATGTATACAATGGAGTATTACTCAGCCAGTAGAAACGACGAATACCCACTATTTGCTTCGACGTGGAGGGACCTGGAGGGTGTTATGCTGAGTGAAATAAGTCAATCAGAAAAGGAAAAACATTATATGGCTTCATTCATTTGGGGAATATAAAAATTAGTGAAAAAGGAATAAAGGGAAAGGAGAGAAAATGAGTGAAAATATCAGTGAGGGTGACAAAACATGAGAGACACCTAACTCTGGGAAACGAACAAGGGGTAGTGGAAGGGGAAGTGGGTGGGGGGTTGGGGTGACTGGGTGATGGGCACTGAGGGGGGGCACTTGGTGGGATGAGCACTGGGTGTTATGCTATATGTTGGCAGATTGAACTCCAATTTAAAAAAAAATGAAAAAAAGAAAAGAAAAAGTCTTTGCTTGACCAAGATCACAAAGTTTTTCTCCTATTTTCTTCTATAAATGCTAAAATACTAGATTTTACAGTTATGTCTATTATCCATTATGAACAGATTTGAATACAGTGTGAAGCGTAGATTACATATGATTATCCAAGTATCCCAGCACTTTTTAGTAAGAAGACTACCCTTCCTCTACTGAATTGTTTTACAGTGTTGTTAAAAGTCAGGTATCAGTTGTAAGGGTCTATATCTAGATACCCGACTGCATTCCACTGGTCTATTTGTCTGGCTTTCTGCCACTTATAAATATATACTGTCTTGGTTTGTGCAGTTTTATAATAAATCTTAAAGACAGAATCCTTCTTTTTCAAAGTTTTTAGGCTATTCGAAGTCTTTTCCATTTCCAAAGGAATTTTAGGAATCAGCTTGTCAATTTCTAGAAAATAAAGCCCCCTGAATTTATGTATCAATTTGGGAAGAATTAACTTTTTAGCAATATTAAGCCTTTTGATCTGTGAACATTATATAGCTCCCTGTTTATTTAGGTCTTCTTTAAGTTTTCTCATCAATGTTTTAGTTTTTAGAGTATAGGTCACATCTTTTGTCAGTTCTATACCTAAGCATTTTTTGATACCATTTTAAAGTAGTATTCTTAATTCAATTTCTGATTGTTTGTTGCTAGTATGTAAAAAATACAATAAACTTGTGTGTAGTGATCATTTATCCTGCAACTTCCACTAAAAAAAATTTACTAGTCTTAATGACTTCTTTGTAGAATTTAGTCTATGATCATGTTATCTGTAAAGACAGTTTTACTTCAACCTTTCTAATCTGGGAGACTTTTATTGATTTTTCCTCCTTCTTAAACTGGTTAGAACCTCCAGTATTATATTAAGTAGAAACAGTGTGAGGAAACATCCTTGCCTTGTTCCCAATCTAGAGAAGAATGCATTTTACTTTTTGCTAGTAAGTATGATATTAGTTCTAGGTTTCTCATGGATATAAAAACTCATAATAATTCAGTTCTGCTACAAGATTTTTGAGACGTTTTGCTGGGAATGAATGTTGGATTTTATCAAATGCTTTTTCTGCATCTATGGAGACCACCTATGGAGGAGACAAGCATAGTTTTTCACTCTTAGTCTTATAAACATGGTGAATTTCATTGATTTCGGTGGGGGGAGGAGTCACTGATATTTTTAATGTCACATAAACCTGGGATAAATCTTTGTTATTAGGCTCATAAACACTTAGGATTATTATGACCTATTGATAAATTTATTTCATTTTCATTATGAAATAACCTGCTTTATTCTTTAAAGTCTACTTTGATATTAATATAGCCACTCTAGATTTCTTTTGATTAGTGTTAGCACATGCATCTTTTTAATCTTTTAAATTTTAACCTATATATGTCTTTATATTTAAAGTGAGTATCTTACAGGAAACATATAGTTATGTCCTATTTTTTAATATGACAATATCTGAATTTTAGTTGGAGGGGTTAAACCATTTACATTTAATGTGATTACTGATATTTTGGATTTAAATCTACCACATTGTTATTTGTTTTCTGTTTGCCCATTTCTATTCTTTGTTTCCCTTTTCTTCTTTTCATTCCTTCTTTGGGTTAATGAAATATTTTTTATGATTCCATTTTATCTCCTTTTTGGCTTATTCGCTGTCATTCTTTCTGTGTTATTTTAATGGTTACTTTAGGATTTTTAGCAAACATCTTAACTTATCACAGTTTACCTTCAAGTCATACTATATCACTTGTACAGAATAAAAACTCATAATAATAAAGTTCCATTTCTCTCCTCCCAGCCATTGTGCATTTTGTTTTAATATTTTATTTATTTATTCATGAGAGACAGAGAGGCAGAGTCATAGGCAGAGGGAGAAGTAGGCTCCATGCAGGGAGCCCAATGTGGGACTTGATCCTAGGTCTCCAGGAACATGCCCTGGGCTGAAGGCAGGCACGAAACCACTGAGCCACCCAGGCTGCCCTAAACAGTTGATTTTCTTTTAAAGAGACTTTGAAAATAAGAAAACAGTCTTTTATATTTAGCGAGGTAGTTACCATTCCCAAGGCTCTTAATTCCTTTATGTAGATCCCAGATTCCCATTTGATACCATTTCCTTCCACCTGAAGCATTTCTTTTAACATTTCTTAAAGTGTAGGTCTGCTGGTGATGAATTCTCTCAGCTTCCAAGTGTCTGAAAAAGTTTTCATGTCATCTTTGTTTTTGTTTTCATCTTTGTTTTTGAAAGATATTTTCATTGCATATAGAATTCTAAATTGATGGCTTTATTCTTTCTGTACTCTAAAGACGTTTCACTGTCATCTACTATACTTATTTTCTGCTATCATTCTAATCTTTGTTCCTTTGTACGTAATGTGTTTCCCTCCACCCCGCCCCCGTCTGCTTTTGCATTTTCCTTATCACCAGTTTTAAGCAATTTGATTAATATAAGCCTTTTTGTTGTTTTCATGTTTCTTGTGATTGGCTTTATTGAGCTATTTGGATTGGTGAATTTATAATTTTCATTGCATTTGAAAGTTTTTGACCATTATTTCTTTAAATATTTTTTCCATGCCATTCTCTTTTGTGGACTCCAATTGCATGTAAATGAGGTTATTTGAAATTTTCCACAGCTCACTGAAGCTCTATTCCTTTTTTTTTTTTTTTTTTGGTATTTTTAAAAATTTCAGTTTTATTGGGGTATAACTGACATATAAAATTTTAAGATATTAAAGTATACATTGTGGTGATTTGATGTGCATGTATGTTGTGAAAGAACTCCCTCATTGAGTTAGTTAACATACCCTTCATCTCACATATTTATTTACATGTGTGAGAACATTTAAATTCTACTCTCTTAGCAAATTTAAATCACACAATATAGTGTTATCAATTATAGTCACCATGTTTTACATTTGATGCTCAGAACTTATTTATCTTACAACTGAAAGTTAGTATCTTTTTATAAACTTCTGTTTCCCCTACCTGTCAGCCTCTGGCAACCACTTTCTTACTCTCTGATTCTGAGATTGACTGTTCTTTTCTTTTTTCTTTTCTTTTCTTTCTTTTCTTTTCCTTTCTCTTTTCTTCCTTCCTTCCTTCCTTCCTTCCTTCCTTCCTTCCTTCCTTCCTTCCTTCTTTCCTTCCTTCCTTCCTTCCTTCCTTCCTTCCTTCCTTCCTTCTCTCCTCCCTCCATCCCTCCCTTCCTCCCTTTCTTTCTTTTTGGATTCCACATTTAAGTGATATCATGCAGTATTTATCTTTCTCTGTTTGGCTTATTTCATTTAACATATCTTCCAGGTCTATCCATGTCACAAATGGCAGGATATCCTTCTTTCTCACAGCCGAATAATATTACATTGTGTGTGTGTGCATGTGTGTGATATCTTGTTTATTCATTTTTCTGTTAATGGACACTTAGGTTGTTTCCATATCTTGTCTATTACGAATAATGCTGCAATGAACATGAAGGCATAGATATCACTTTGATATCTTATTTTCAGATTACTCCCCAAAATGGGATTGCTAAATCATATGGTAGTTCTATTTTTTAAAAGACTTTATTTTGAGGGAGAGAGCATATGCATGAGTATAAGTAGGGGGAGGGGCAGAGAGAGAGAGAGAGAGAGAGAGAGTCTGAAGCAGACTCCACACCATTAGTGTTTTCAACTAAGTTGTCAATCCTGAAATATAATGGAGTTTTCATGTAAGAATCCAGATTTCCAGCTATTATTGAAACATCTTCTGGAACCATCTCAAATCAACTGTAGTGTATTTAGAAGTCTAACTCTTAGCAATCAAGGCATTGGGGATGAGTTGCTGGGGTAAGCCCTGGGCTGCACATCTTCATTGCCCCCAGTTTCACTCTGTTCTCCATTCCTCCCTGTATCCAGGAGGTTGACTTCTATGACAGCATCAAAAGATTTCCGGGTTCTCTGGCTTCTCAGTGGGTTTGGCCTATCAGGGACACTGGCCAGGGACCGGGGTTGGGGAGGTGGGGCAGGGGAGAAGGCAAGATGAGAGTCTGGTTTCCTCTTTGCTAGCTTACTACAGATTGGCCAAGTCCTTCTTAGAAAGGCTGCAGCTTTTAATGGCCTTATCCACACTCTTCTCTCTCTCTCTCTGGGTTCTAATGGCCCTGCCTAAGTACAAGGAGGCTTGGAAATATAGAGAAACTAATGGAATACTTAGTGGATATTAGTGCCCTGACAATAGAGACTCTGCAGGAACATTTATTCCTCAGTGCCAAGCTAAATTCTTTTTGCTGAAAGGGAAAGAGTAGTGGGAAGGAGTTATTAAGGCACCCATCTCTAGATTAAGATTTAATTGTATTCCTAGAGACTCTCTTCTCTTTATGTTCTGTCTTTCAGAAGAGCGTTTCATCAATATGAGTAGGATCATCTGCCCCCCCTTCAGTCTAGTCTATTTACAAAATCTGTTTTGACAGCTCTGAGTAGAAAAGTCCCTAAGGAAATATTAGATATAACCATATCATTCTATTCTAATCATATTTTATATTCTATAATATCAGCTTAAAGATATTCTGCTCTGGAGCACAAATACACATTCCCACATTGCACAAGCATTTCTGTACACTACCTCAATTCATGTTTCTCTGTGCTTTTCTGCAGCTGCTATGTGGTCTTTATCTGCAGCCTTCCAAATATTTAGTGATGAGCACAGTCTAATTAGTTGATTCATTAGATCAATAATTACCTTTTTTTTTTTTTACAGGAAAAAGGTGGAATCCTGCAAGAAGTAAAATGCCGAAGAATGTTTTTGGACTTTAGATTTATAAGATAAAAATAAAACCTGCCTGCTAAAATTAAGAATATCAGAAAATACCAGGGATTATGTAGGATATAGGGCATATATTCTGTGGATTCTGTGGATTCACTACCCCAGAGCTGAGTATAGATCAAAGTGCAGGAAGCAATAGACATCACTTCATGACAGGCTTAGTTGTTTGTTTTTGTTTTTTTTTTAAGATTTATTTATTTGAAAGAAGAGAGAGAGACAGCATGGGTGGGAAGGGGAGATGGAGAGGGAGAGAGAAATCTCAAGCATACTCTGTAGTGAAAATGGAGCCTGACTCAGGGCTTGATCCGAGAACCCTGAGAAGGGTCATGGATGACATCATCACCTCCCTAGAACAATCATCAAGTTATTTGATAGTCCTTTTTATCACTTATGATCCACATATGATGCTTTACCTTATCAATTCCTGAAATATACCTGTAAGGGGATTAGGAAATTGATAATTTTCCCTGGGAGTACAAAAGCAAATGGAAACATATTTTATCACTTTGTTATATGCTGGTTTTATGTGATTTCTTAGCAATTTGTGTGTAGCAAACTGTTTCAATAAATGTGTATCATCTGCTAAATCTTGCCAAGTCATGTACTTTGTCTATTTTCTCACTCAATTTTCTATGGCCTATGTTCCCCAGAGGGCCACAGCTCTTTCCTTGTGGTGATATATAACGGGCAGAGACCTTGGCTTTTTGGTTTACTCTGTCACATTCAAAGTGTCATTGAGGGGGATCCCTGGGTGGCTCAGCGGTTTGGTGCCTGCCTTTGGCCCAGGGCGCGATCCTGGAGTCCCGGGATCGAGTCCCACGTCGGGCTCCCAGTATGGAGCCTGCTTCTCCCTCCTGCTGTGTCCCTGCCTCTCTCTCTCTTTCTCTCTATGTCTATCATAAATAAATAAATAAATCTTAAAAAAAAAACAAAGTGTCATTGAGAATCATTATCCTGAAGAGATAGCTGCACCCCCACATTCACTGCAATATCATTCATAATAGCTAAAGCATGGAAATAACCCAAGTGTACATTGATAGATGCATAATAAAAACTGGCATATAATATATACTATATAATGGATTATTTAAAAAGGAGGAAAATCCTTCCTTCTGTGACGACATGGATCAACCTAGAGAATGTTCTCCTAAGTGAAATAAGTCGAACACAAACACTGAATGATATCACTTATATGTGGAATCAAAACAAGCCAAACTAATAGAAATAGAGAATAAGAGAAATAGAGAATAAGGGGCTCAGTCGTTTAAGCATCTGCCTTTGGCTGCGGTCATTATCCTGGGGAGGATCAAGCCCCACATCGGGCTTCCTGCTCAGTGGAGAGTCTGCTTCTCCCTCTGTCCCTACCCCCATGCATTCTCTCTGTCAATCTCTCTTTCTCAAATAAATCAGTAAGATCTTTTAAAAAGAAAATAAATAGAGAATAAAATGATGTTTGCCAGGCGTTGGCAGCAGGGACAAAAGGAAAATGAAGAGATGTTGGTCAAAAAGTGGAAGACTATGAAGAGTCCAGTTATGAGTAAATTCTGAGGATCAAGCGTAGGGCAGCATGGTGACCATAGTTAACAATACTGTATTACATACTTGAAAGTTGCTAAGAGAGTAGATCTGAAATGTTCTCACCATACACAAACAAGTGGTTATTATGCAATGTGATGGAAGTGTTAACTAACCTTATTGTGGTAATCATTTCACAATATACACATGTATTAAATTATCAGATTGTACACCTTAAACTTAAAAATATCATATCTCAATTATATCCCAAAATACGGGGAAAATAAGTCTTTAAAAAGTGTCATCGAATTAAAGTTTCTTGTGTATATGTCATTGGTAATAACAGATGTACTGAACTTTATTTCCTTTGTGAAACCCTTAATGAAATAATGGATCTAGTGGACAATCATCAATGGACAACGGCATGCCTCAAGAGGAGACAAGCCAGACATCATGAGCCTTTTGATGGAATATTACCTTTATGAAATATTGTCAAACAATAGAACTTGGGGCGGCCTGGGTGGCTCAATGGTTTAGGTCCGCCTTCCGCCCCGGGTGTGATCCTGGAGACTCAGGATCAAGTCTCAGGTGGGGCTCCCTACATGGAGCCTGCTTCCCCCTCTGCATGTGTGTCTCCCTCTGCCTCTTTCTCTGTGTGTCTCTCATGAAAAAATAAATAAAATCTTTTTTTTTTAAGTTCTGTTAAAAAAAAATAGAACTTGAATCAGATCAAGTCTTCATGTGTAATTACCACTTTACTGGAAACCCAAGGGCCAAAGGATCATGTTTTCACAATGGGGATGCAATTAGCAAAATCCAGAACCTAGAAAATTAAAATGAATGACTTCTGCAATACATTTTAAGGAGAAATAAAAGAGGAGAGCAAGGGGACTCAATTGAGAGAATGAAGTGACGCATCAATCAGATGTGTGGGACTTATTTGGATCCTGACTCAAACAAACCAACTATAAAAAACAACTATAAAAAACAAACGAACTGGAACAACAACAAAAACTGAGACAATAAGGGAAATATGCTTGGATATTTCATGATACTAAGAAAAGATTGTTAATTCTGTAAGTGTGATCAATATATATATATATAATTCATATATATATGAATCTTTATGCTTTAGGGCTAAGTATGGAAATAGTCATGGATTAGATGTCAGGATTTCTGGAATTTGTGAATAAGGTGGGGATTACAGGAGCAAACAAGAGCAGCCATGAGTTGGAAGACAGATATCTGTATCTGGAAGAAGATAAATGAGGGCCCATTGCTCTTTACTTTGGTGTATGTTTGAAATTTTCTGTAATTTTTTGAATTAATGAAGAATCATTTGCCAATGCATTTGAGTTTACCATCACATATCATGTATAAAACCGGTAATTAATAATACCTACTAATACTTGGAGCTACGCAAGTTTAGAAAGCGGTTCGTTTACCATCTCATTTCCTCCTCCTGGGTACTACTGAGAGAGATCCATGTTGTTCAAATCCCCACTTTGCAGAAATGGATGAAACTCAGGGAAGCCCAGGGCAATTGCTGCCAGGAAGCCACAGTCCAGAACTAGACCTTAGAGTCTTAGAAATTCCACGTTGTAGGCTCCTCCTCCCCCGACACCAAGGAGTTTTAAAGGGAAAGAGTGGGAGTGGGATAAAGAAAATAATTGTTTATTATTCTCCAGGACCTGACAGAACAGCCACTTCGGGGAGCCCTGCCGGGCGGGCAGGTACTCGCGGTGGCCACCAGATGGCGAAGGCTGCTCGCCGCCGGGGAGAACGCGCTCGCCCCTCCGCGCGGAAACCGCAGCGCGACGCGAGGGCCAAGGGCAAGGCGCTCCGAGCGCGCGCGGAAAGCAGAGTCGAACCTAAAGTTAGAGAAGTTGCTGTGCGAGTCCTGCTGCCTCCACAAGCTTATAGAAGCAAGTTAGGGCTCTTTAAGGAGACCTGGAGGTGGGGGATTAAAGTGGAGGGTGCACGCCCTGCTGCCTAACCAAGCAGTGCCTCGCGCGTGGGGGTTGGACAAGGGTCCCTCGGAAGCCCGCGCCCTGGGGGGACCATCTCTAAGGGTCTGCTCCGTACGTGGCGCAGTTAAATCCTCCGGCTGGGGACCTCGATGCTCCTCTTCTGCGAAGCGCAAAGGGCTCCTAGGGCCGAAGGAGAAAAGAATAAGGGATACAGAGACCTTTAGGAGAAAGGCTTATTTTTCCTTTCAGCCATAATAAGGGAAAAGTCGGTGGCCCTCAAGGTCAGCGTCCTCATCATGTTAAAAAAAAAAAAAAGTGTCCGTCGTAACTTCAGGCGTCATTCCGGTCCGGGAAGGCGGGGACCCCAAGGGTGTGCGCTGAGCCCAGGCCTCCGCGGGTCGCAGAATAGGTGACCTCCGCCCCGGCGAGGAAAGGTGCAGCTGGACAGATTGCGCGGGTTCGAGACCACCCGGGCCGGAGCTCCAACACCCGAAAGCCTGCATTTGAAGGATGGGAGACGGAGGGGTGGGGGATGTCACGCAACCGGACTCAATCGGGCTCATTGCAGTTTTGCAAAGGGTCTTTAAAAAGTGCCTCCTGGTGACGCCGAAATCCCCGCGAGGTGGAAAGCCAAACTTGTGCAGTGGGCGCGCAACGTAGTGGGGGACATCGCGGCGCGAACGCGAAAGAAAGGATGCAGCCAGCATCCAGGCGAGTGGGAAATGAGTGATTTTAATTTCTGTCCCCCACTGGAGGATCAATTTCGATTAAAATCAAGGGACCTGCGGGAATGGTTTTTACTCCGGTGCGTTTCCTTTACACCTGCAAATTTTTTAAAAACTGCATCATCAGCACCTTCCCGAGAGACAGAGAGAGAGAGAGAGAGAGAGAGAGACTTGTTTGGTTCAGAAAGAAGGAAGGGACTGCAGAGGAAAGGGGAGACTGCGAGTCTGTCTTTACACCAGTTTAAAGCTAATCAAAGGTGTCTGGAGCAGAGGGAGGCTAGGACCAAAAGCTGATCCCGAGCTTGAAATTTTCCATCACGGAGTTGGGAGATGCTTTGCTGCAGACTCCGAGCGGGCTCCAAACCCCGGCCCCCGTTCCCAGTTCGGCGCGCTAGTCAGCAGCTTCCCCCATCGCTTACTTCTTTTCCTACTCTTCCGGCCTTTCCCAGTGGGCGGCTCAGCACCCCACTGCCAGGTCGGCCACCCCGGGCCCCAGCGATTCGCAGCTTCGGACCCCAGAGGGAGGAACCTGGGACCAAGGGGAGCGACCTTGCGGCGGGGTGGGGAGCGCAGGGAGGCTCCGCCCCGAGTTCTTCCCAAACCAGAAAAGACTTCCAGGGGCTACCAGGAGCTTTTTTTTTTTTTTTTTTTTTTTTTTTTTTTTTTTTTTAACTCTAACAACCAAAAAAAAAAAAGGCTATGTAAAGGATGGCGTGGAAGATGGCAACACCATTTCCAACTCAGAGTCGGGTCCTTTTTGCACTTCGTTCTCCTCTGGGCTCTCTCATTGCAGTTTATTCGCTTTTGTTTGGAGCAGGAACCGAGGTGGAGCGAGCCCCGGCGGAGCAGCGGACCCCAAGCCGGGGTCTCCTCCCTGCGCCCGGGAGCGCCGCCCCGCGCGGGTGCAGACGCGGGGACCCTGGCAGGGAATGTAAACAAACGGGGCGCCGAGCCCTTGATCTTTATTTAAATAGAGGCTTGTTTATCGGTGTCATCCTAGGAGGATTAATTAGATACATCTCTTCACAATTTGGTGTCTGACACTCCATCTTAGGAATGCCTTATCACAAGGTGTTAATTGGGGCTACTCAGCCACTTACGTTTCTATTAAACACTGTGAGGGACTTTTCACAAGTACCAGGTTCTTTTTACTGTACGGTGCAAAAATATACAGGACTCGAAATAGACTGGGGCCAGAGTCAGCTTTATCCCGGCGGCGATGAGCATTTTCGGGCTTTCTAGAGGGCGGAGCATCGCTCCGAAATTCCGTCGCAGCTCCCAGGACCTGATGGTCCCTCGGGGGCGAGCGGGGCGCTGCCCAGGCTGGGGGGCGCTGCAAGCCCTCCCGCCGAGGCTGAATCTGTCATCCACAACAAATACACAAAACCAGATTTCGAGCTTTCGCTTCCAGCGTCGTAAAATTCCGGGCGGCTTTGGCAAAGCGTTTTGGACAGACACGGTCACCGACCCGGGGCGAGAGTCCGGGCCCCCGAGGTCGCGGGCGGCGGGGGAAGAACTCGGGCGCAGGGAGGGTGCGAGGCATGGGGAGCCGGGGAGAGGCTCCCGGCGGCCTTAATTGGGCGCGGAAGAGGAGGAGGTCCCGGCTGATTGCTCGCCTCCCAGCAGCTAATCCTCTTAGCAGCTGCATTTCCGCGCCACGCAGTTTAGCAAAATGACCCTCCCGGCAGACCTTTACCCCGGGAGGGTCAGGAAGGGGCTGGAAGGGTTTGCAAGCTGGGCCAGCAGCCGTCTGCTGATAAGCCTGGCGGGACGTCTGGCTGGGGGACAAAGGGCCCTCCGCCCCACTCCTGGGTTTAACTTTCCTGCGGGCCCAGGGCTCAGCCGGGGGATGCGGCGGCCTTCGCCCTCCCGGGGAATGCGAGCCAAATAAACGGAGCTAGACTCCGGGCGAAGCGCTCCCCTGACGCTGTTTGCAGAGCGGAGCTGCACGGGACGACCGGAATCCTCATTTGTAAGTGTCGCGCCCGCCCCTGGCCCGCGGCGTCCCCGGCGTCCCCGGCGTCCCCGGCCGGGTGTGCCCGCAGCGCGCGGCCAGCAGCTGCCGAGGGAGCGGCCCGCGACGCCGGCGGGGGCGCCCGGGGGCTCCGCGTACCGAGAAGCCGCAGGTTGCAGCCGACCCGAGTGGTGGGCGGCCCGCTTCCCGCCGCGCTTCGGGGACCGGTAACCCGTGGGCGCTCAAAGGGCCACGGGGTTTCCCGGGGAGCCCACGTGGGTCCGGGGATGGGTGGCCGCAGGAGAGCCTAGGAAAAAGCCCGGAGAACCAAGTGGTCACGGGCCGAGGCAGGGCCCGGAGTCCAAGGGCCGGGGGCTGAGCTTTTCCAGGCCAGGTTAAGCCTCGCAATGGGCAATCCTGCATCTCTGCAACCTCCCCTCTCCCCCCACCCCCGCCGGCAGGCCCAATACCCATTGTCCAGACTTCCCAGTGGGGTGAGGAAATAAACCCATTCATCTTCAAGAAAAAAAAAAAAAAGAAGATAAACAAAAGCAACCCCACCCCCTTGTGACTACAGTGTCCACTTACAGATTCTAGAGCCTGGGGGAGAAGGGGGGTGGGTAGGGGACTTAGTGCTCATGCTGGAGGGGGTGGAGGAGGAAGCAAAATGATTTTTAAAACAAAGATTAAAACTCTTAGTACAGAAGACAGCTCTGCCCGTTCCCTTAATGAACCACATTTATTAAAAATGACTAAGACTGTACATAAAAATCCAAGGTATCTAAAAAGCCTATAGGAGCTGTGGCATCCGGTTTTAGTTTCTTCACATTATGGAGCTGGGTAGAGGGGATGGCAAAGAAAGAGGGTGAAGTAGGAGTTTTCATTAAACACGTTTCAAGTTAGTACAGAGTAGCTGAATACATTCTTAACTATCTAAGAAGTAAACAGAATATTCCCCAATATCCCAGATGATGAGAGAACCTATCCCCCTGGCCCTGCAACTGCTGTCGGGTGATTTGTGAATTCTTTACAAAGCCAAAGCACCAATTTTACATAATCTCAGACACATAAGGAGGCTATTTGTACAATATATCCCACATTATTCTACAGTGGATCTAAGCACACACAAAACTGTACACTTAAAAATTCTTCTTTTTTTTTCTTTTTTGGCGACTCCCTCGCCTGCCCTCTCCTGAGTCCTACTAGCCACCCCAGCATGTGAGCAGAGGCCTAGCAAGTGAAGCAGTCCTGAACTAGGGGCAAACATGGCTTGCCGCAAAAGCCTAGGAGGAAATCAGTCAGGTAAAGCCAGCACCTTCACATAAGGTTTTTCTCACCTCCCAGGCCTAGCATCTTTTGCCCCTAGCAGAAAGTAACAGCAAAAAGTCCCCCGTTGAAGCTTAAGGCCCAGCCCTCTCTTCCAGAAGCAAAACACCTTGCCACTCTGGGATTCTCCTTGCTTACAGATTTACAAATAGAAACCAGAACCGAAGCTTTTGACCCATTGGCTAGCGCTCAGCACTCAAATCTTCACAGCCCGATTCTCGGAATGTTTAGTGCCTCCAATAAATAAATCCAGAACCTCAAATAACCTTCGAATTTTAAAAACGCTTTAAAGTCCTTCATTAATTTTATTTAAAAAAGAAAAAAATGGTGAGGCTCATTTCAGTTACCTGCAGCAATCAAAAAGCTTTGGTACCTTCTTTTAGAGGATTGCACAAAACGGGATGCATCAAGGTGGAATGCAAACGTCTTTTTGGCAAACCTAGGCAAAGAAGACAACAACAACAAAAAAAACACCACCAAGTCCATCTGCAAAAAGTGAGCTCATTTTGACGAAGTTAAAATAACTCTCTAGGGAGTTGTGTAAAAAGCATAATACCCCCCCATGCCTTTTGAGGTGTCTTTACTGTACTCTTCAGCGTTAATGTCCTCACACTTTATGGAGGGTGAATTTTCATTACTAGAGGTGCTAGGAGACAGCCGCCGTCGCTTACAAGCACTGGTGTATACCCCCGAATCATTGGAATCGAGAGACTTGATGGAAGGGGGTGTCTCTATCCAAGAAGAGCTAATTTCTTCTTTGACTTTCTCCTTGGAGAGCTGATCTTCAGAGAACACAGGGGGGCTTGTTCTGGAGGTCCATGGGAGTCCAGCGGCCATTTTCCTCTGATAAGAACCCCGACCACCCCAGCCTGCCATGGCAGGGAAGGTTGGGTCAGGGTAATACCCCAGGGCGTGGGACGTCTGGAGGGGCAAGGATTTAATACCATAGGGGAGCAAGGTGCTGGAAGTATATTCAGACTCATAGGAACCGATGTCTAGTTTGTTGGTCCCAGGTTGTTGGACAGGCGTGACAAGCCACCGCTGGGGAGGGTTGGCCACCTCTTCGCTCTGTTGGGGTGAAAGGAGGCCGTTGGTCTGTGGCACGGTTCTCTCGCCATTATAATATCGGGCTTGAGGTAAAGTGTTGACAAAGGGCTCCGGGAAGAAGGATTGAACGCCGTACCGACCTCCAGGGACAATCTGATGGGATCTAGGAGAATCCGTGGGAGATGGAGTTAACCTGTCATTTTCTGAAGCGGTGTACATGCTACAATATAAAGAGAAACACTTAAAAAAAAAACCCTAATGTTGTCCCCAAATAACCACCTCCCAGAAATCAAAAAAGCTCACATAGTAGGCTGTACTGGGAGCACTGGTCTGCTGGAGTGGAGGGATGGAGGTAGGAGATGCACTGGTCTACTTCAGCTGGACCATTGGCTCATACAAAAAAAGTTTCCTCCCAAGCTCTAGGTGTTTAAACTATAGAAAAATCTGCCTTTCCAGGTCCTAGAACTTGGAGAACAGTGCAATTCTCCTTTGTCAGTGTCACAGAAGGAATGCTGGCTATGGTGTTAGAAATCCCACATGTAAATGGTCTGGTGGGGCCTTACTGTTTAATGTTGTGAAAATGACATCCTCTTAGTTTTAGGTTTTTCTTATGTAAAATAATAATAATAATAATAAGAGAAAGAGTAATAATACCCAATCCTAAGAGGCTAAAAAACGTGGGATCAAATGAAAGGCATATAAATGCAGATTATGAAAATTTCAAATCACCACTCAAATGTTAAAAAAAAAATACCTCCTCATTTTAGAGCCCTTAACATTGCTTTAGAAAATGATCAAAAGGGATGCCTGGATGGCTCAGCAGTTGACCGGCTGCCTTTGACTAAGGGAGTGATCCCAAAGACCCACATCAGGCTCCCTGCCTGGAGCCTGCTTTTCCCTCTGCCTATGTCTCTGCCTCTCTCTTTCTCTGCATGTCTCTCATGAATAAATAAATAAAATCTTTATTAAAAAATGAACAAAATCATTCCATGAAAATTCCAAAGCAAGATTAGCCGTCGGGGGGGGGGGGGGGTTGCAAAAATAAAAATAGGTGAAAATCCCAAACAAATGTGAAATCTCTTCCTAGAACGTTCTCTGGGAAGTGTCTGGTTATATATGTCCTGTTCAAAGACGACCGTGCAAATATGAATAAAAGCTGCACTTACGAATCGTAGTTGTCTCTGAAGCCTTTTGCAAAGGGGTTATGATCAATCTTTAGTTGAGTTATCTAGACAGGGGAGAAAAACAGTCAGTCGTTGAGTGCTTTGTCACACTGGACCTAGCTGTAGAGATTCTTGGGACGTTTAGGAGGACACTCACATCGGTGTTTTGGTAGGCAGTCACCGCAATGAACTGCGTTTCGGAGAAGGTAAAGGTCTGAGTCTTTGAGGGCTCATTCAGATCCTCCACACCATCCTCTGTCACTTCAACAATGTGCAGTCGGGGTTGGTACTTGTGTAAAGACTGTAACACTATCATCTGGAAGTGGTACAGAGAAAGAGTTGCCAAATCCAAAGAGTCTCTTAGATGTAAATCTTAACAAACTACACGTCTTGGAATGGGACTCCTGCTTGCTACCCCACCGACAGTTCCCTTGTTCTATAGCCACTTTTTAAGATCTTATCATTGCCGCTTTTGAAACTTAAACCCTAGCTAGCTGGGTATGCGTGTTTGAAAAACACTCTTTTCTCTTAGTTTACTAAGTCTCCCAAAAGACTTTAGTATTTCTTCTCCTAACAGTCAACTCACTGTTAACCGAAATCTAGTAAAAATGAGAAAGGTCAAAAGGGGAAAAAAAAAAAAAAAAGGTCAGAACTAGGTAAGCAAACAGGTGACACCTGCAAATATTACAAATACAGTGAAGAGTATGGAAACTTGTTAGGAAAGAGATCTATGGCCAAAAGACACCCCGTCCTCTGTCACTCTACCTGGGTGTTGTTGTTATTTGCGCCTTTGTTATTGGTGAGTTTTAATTTCCCAAAGGAAATCTCCTGTCTCATCCAGTGGGAACCAGTATTAGGAGACTCTGGGTGAACATACATTTTGTTGCCTAAGAGAAAATGAAACAAAACACAAAACCCAAGCAGATAGGGCTGATTACAAATGGACATAGGGGAGGGATGTCTGTTACTTCTGGGCAAAGATCTGAGAGATAGTCTTCTGGCACAAGGCTCCCCAGGACTCTGCTCTCCACTCTCCAACTAGACTCCACTGACAGCCCTCCCAGGGCCCCTGTGCTTCCTGCCTTCCATTGACAAGGCAGTCCTCTTAATGCTACCTCCACATAAAAATGACAGCCACCAGGAGATGTCTCTTGAAGGTCAATTTGGGCCCTCCTAAAGCTGGAAGGGCAACATCTCTGATGGAAAGTGGCTGGGTTCTCATGCGGACTCAACCTTGAGCAAGGCCTTGTCAAGTGAAGGTTAGAGTGTCAGGAGCCCTTTCCACTAGAGCATTTCAAAGGAATTGTTGGGGGGACTAGGGTCATGGTTGAAAGTATCCAAGCTTATACTGGTAGGCAAGAAATGTGACTTGGCAGTTCTCTCCCACTCTCCCCTTTTCAAACAATCAATATCAAGCAAACTCAGACTAACACCTCTAGGCCCCAGACCAGGGTGGAAAGTGTTGGATTTAAATGAATTTTTTGAGTCAGGGGTTCCCCGCCCGCTCCTCCCCTGCCTGGGCCTCCTCTCTCCTCACCCTGCATGTTACTGTCCGCCTTGCCGCAGGTCACCCACTTGCCCCCCTGGAATCGCCAGTGGTTGGGGTCCGCCAGCACCACCTCTACAAACACGTTGTAGTGGGCAGTGGGATTGAGTCCGTTTATGTTGAAGCTCAAGAAAGGAAACATGCGCCTGTGCAAGGGAACAGAACCAGGATCAGCGATTTGAGTCCAGATGCCTGAAAGCGGGCCAGGTCTGCCCGCATCTGGGGTGGGTGGGCGGGAGTAGGACGTTTAACAGCCTACACGAAGAACCGAATACAGGTACAGAAAGGGGCCCTAACTCTGCGAAATACACCAGTTGTCAACTCTTGGAACGTGTCTGTTTTCTGAAACCGTTTTCCCCAAAGTCAGTATTTCCCAAATCGAGGTGCTGCCACACCCTCTCCCCACTCAAGTCCTTAATTTTTCTACCAAGGATGTTAAAAATCATTCATTTTTCTACGTTTAAGGGCCAGAGAACAACATTCAGTTGTTCCTGTTAAAATTTTTAAATTGTACTCGCCAGGTTCAAAGCTCCCCTCGAGCGCCCCTCTCCCGGCACCCACCGCTCACTTCCACCATTCGCACCCACCCTTAGCAGTCGGATGGGGATCAGAACCCCACCAGGTCCGGCTCAGGGCCTGCCTGACGCACTGCGGGACCAACTAAGCCTCTGATGCCGCCTCCCCCAGGCGCCCCACCGCGCCTCTGGCGCCTAAAACTGCGGGAGCCCACCTACCGCGCTCAGGAGGCCGACCTCTGCGCCTTTGCCCGCCGCGGCTCCTCGCGGGTGTGCGGGACCGGCTCGCTATGCCGAGCGGGCGGTTCTAGTAAATCCAGCTTTGTGGGCAAGCCCCGATTTCCATTTCCGCCTCCTCGCCAGTCCAGACGAGGGTGACGGGAGGGGAAGGGATGGGGGTGGGGGGGCAGCTCTAACATTAGCGCCGTGCACAAGCCTGTGCGCGGTCCGGGAGGGACACCCGACTGGAGGTGCGCGCGGGAAAGCGCCTCCGAGCGTAGCGCTGGGCCAATGGGCACAGCTCCCTCACCCCCGGCTTCCCCAGGGCCACGCAGTCAGTCACTCAATTGTCATTCACCTCGGGGCCCCTCCGCGCTGCTCTCACCTGCCCTGTTTCGTAATGATCATCTCGGTTTGGTGGCGGTGGAATTTGAGCCACAGAGGCCGGTTGCACAGGTAGACGTGGGCACGGAAGCCGGAACCAGGAACCCCCAACCCCCCCAGTCCTCCGCAGGACCCCGCGGCGGCCGCCCCAGGGTAGGGCCCGTAGAGCGGGGCGCCCTGGCTGTACTGATAGGCCCCCGGGCCGCCTGCCCCGCCGCCGCCGCCTCCCGCGCCGCTACTCGCGCCGGCTCCCGGGCCGAACTGCGCCCTCCCAGGTGGGCACACCGCGGCGGGGAAGCCGCCGGGGGGCAGCATGGAGCCGTAGGGGTAGCGCGCCCCGTTGGGAGCAGGGTACACAGATCCGTGGGGCGCCCCGGCCGCCGCCTGGTAGGGGAAGAGCGAGCAGGGCGCGGCCAGCTCGGAGCCCTGAGGCCCGGGGGACTGGAGGTAGTAGCGCTCCGAGCTCAGGCTGTCCATGGAGTACCGCGCGGTGGCGGCGGCGGCGGCGGCGGCGGCGGCGGCGGCGGCGGCGGCGGCCGAGGGCAGCTCCTCCTCCCCGCAGGGGGAGCCCTTGCGGCCGTCCGGGGGCCCGGGCTTGGCCACGGCCGCGGCGCTGGCGAAGGCGTCCCCGGCGTCGGCGTCACTGAGCATGGCCGCGGGGGCCCCCGCGCTGGCGGCCGAGGGCTCCCCGCTCCCCGTCTCGCACGCGAGGCTGCCAGGGAACTTCTTGGGCGCTTTGTCTAAGTCCAGCCTCTGCGGCGAGGGGGCCGCGCCAGGGAGGTGGCCTGCGCCCCCGCCGCCCCCGCCTCGCGCACTCTCCAGCGGGTAGAAGTGCGCGCCGGGCAGGTTCACCGAGCTCACCAAGAGCTGCTCCCCTAACTGCATGCTTTGCGAAGCGCAGACGGCAGCTGGCTGCTTCCTCTCCTCCCGCGGCCTTAATATAAAGGCAGGATGGGGGAGCCAGCGCCCTCTTCCGAGGGGAAGGTAACTTCCCCTTGCTCCGGTGCTGGGGCTACCCACCTGGCCGCACGCGGGCCGCTAAGGCGCGCGCTCGCGCGCCCCGAACACAGCGCCCTTTCCGCCGGGAAAGCGCCCTGGGTTTGAAGGCAGGGGGTGGAGATTGACCGAAAAAGCACTCTCCTTTTCCTTCCCCGTCCTTCTCGCCTCTCTGGACCCCCGTCCTCCTCCGCACTCACCCCCCAGGAGTAAGAAGATTCAGATCTCTGTGCCTATCCACCCACCAGCGCTGCTATAGCCTTTCTGCCCTTCTCGACTGCCCAAGTGCGGGTCAAGTTGACCACTTGGAAACTTGCAGCCTGTCATTGGCTGCTTTATATACGTGCGGCCAGGGAGGGGCTTCGCGGCCCACAACCCGGGGGCTCTCCCATTGGCTGACGGAGGTGACACTAATTCAATTAGGCATTTACTAATTGGATCATGTCGACTGCGACTTTCTTTTCCTTTAGTCTTTTTTTTTTTTTTTTTTTTTTTTTTTTTTTTTTGAGACTGTCCTACTGTGAGAATCAATCGTGGTGTCCGTATTTTGCTGGAGTTTAGGGGAACAGGGTTTGGGGTCTCCTTAGCGGGGTCCACTGCTGGCACAGAAGTCATCTCAGCACTCGGAGAGGAGGATGCCGGGGCGGGAGCAGGGTTTAGAGGCTGGCACCAGAAAGGCTCTGCAAGCCGAAAGCTTGCAGGAGGCACCGGTCCCAGAGGGTGGGGATCTGGGCAAGCGAGGTTTCTCTCCACATCAGGAGTTGTAGCTTCAGGTACACTTTCCTCCCGGTGGTGGAAGGCTCCCAGGCCTTCAGCACACAAGAACCCCATTTTCTTCGGTCCCACTCTTTTACTTATCGGGAAGGGTTCGTGAAGAAGAACCTTGCGCTCGGCTTTTGGGGTTCCGGGGTCGGTGAGAGCACAACGTCATCCTTGAGGACCCAGCTTATGAATCAGAGGCCCGGGTGGGGTGGGGTACTGGAGACACCCTCATCCTCACGCCCACACGCCTGCTTTCAGGAGACAATCGCATTTGCTCCCCACAATTTAAAATCCACCGCAGCTCAGTTTCCCTGAACCTCGGATTCCCTCCACACACCATCTTCAGCTGGGCCTGGCACCAAGAGACAAAGGTTCCCCAGCAGCAGTGCGGTTGAGATTCCCTGCGCCTCTCCTCTGCGGCGCAACACAGAAGGTAGAATAATTAGTGAAATAATCAGTTTGATATTGAATCAAGCCCTTTTGCCCCAGCTGCCTGTTTCTCCCTTGCGTTTCCGCAGACAGTAGAGTCAAGAGTGGTGCCGTCTTATTTTATTGTTTTATTACCGAAAAGGGGGGAGGCACGTCTCATTGCGGATAAGGAGAAGCATGAATATTCGCTGTTAATAAGCAATTACAGACGCGGCTTGTAAGCGCTCCGGGAGCGCATTTTCCGGCTGAGATGTTGGGACTCTGCTTCCCCAACCGAACGCGATCACACGGGAAACTCGTAGCCCACAACAGATGAGGCGGCCGCAGGATTTGTTGAGCGGGCACACGCCAGTGCAGAACGGCCCGAAGCCTTCCGACCTGGGCTCAGACCACAGCAGCGCCAGCCGACATCGGCACGTCTGGGGTAGAAACCGAGACGGTCCGTAACACACTCGGACGCTCCAGGGAATTTACCAGTTTTTCGGGGGGAGGGGGGGTGAAAACCGGGGGTGTGAGGTTGTCAGGGTCAGGCCACAGTCAGTGGAGCGCGAGCACATGAAGCGAGTGGGCCGGGCTGCGGCCCCGCAGGTCCTGGGCAGAGCAGCCCGGGAGCGCATCCCTGGAAAGTGGCCCAGAGCGCGCGCTGCCCAGCGCTCCTAGCATTTCGCCCTGCCAGGAGAGTTCGGGTTTGACGTGGCTCTCCGCTCTGCTCACCCAGCCATCCACTCCCACCTTGCGCCTTTTGTTTTACTTCGACCCATGGAAGTCTGGGAGAATTGAATTTTTCAAGTACTTTGTGCGTTTGAAGACTTCGTCATTTCCAAAGTGATGGGGAGTCCGTGGGGGGTCGCGAGAACCGGAGAGGAAGGGGCTGCGCGGTTCGGGCAGCTCGGAGACGTAGTCCGGGTTTGGGGAACCTGGTTACACGGCCCGTACACGGGCTTCTCCACGTTAGGCTGGACCTGAACCGCACGCGGGACGTGTGAGGGAAAAGTAGGGGTGAGATCGAATCGCACATTATTTGGAGATAGGGTGGCTGAGGGTAGATACCAGTTTTGCGCTTTATCACAGAGAGAAAGCGGGCTTCCGTGTCCCTTCAGACTGCTTTCGAGGCGG
The DNA here is from genome assembly GCF_018345385.1 of Vulpes lagopus. Lineage (NCBI taxonomy): Eukaryota > Metazoa > Chordata > Mammalia > Carnivora > Canidae > Vulpes > Vulpes lagopus. The sequence goes on along the minus strand of NC_054842.1, from coordinate 17,139,913 downwards.
CCAGGGAAGCGCTGCGCGTGGCAAAGTGCCATCGCAGGCAACAGGCATCGTTCCGACCCACTCTGGCGCAAATAACGCGGGCCAGCTGTCCCCCGCGCCACATCAGAAAGCGTTGATTTTATTCCAGCCCCAGAGCAAGCTCTGAAAGCGCGTGGGTTCATTCTGAGTGCTACCTAATTATTAAATATATACACTGTATGTGTGATCAAGATTAACGTGGACTCTTGGCGCGGGAAACTGCAGTTTATATCTCCTCATCTCCCCGATATATCTATTATTTTACCCAAACTTTAACACATTTGACAGATGGAGAAATGAAGAGGAATTCAAAGAGAATCAAAATCCAAGCTGCACAAAACTGCTCTGAAACCTGGGATTTGGGGAACATGGAAAACATATCCATGATTTATATTGCATTTGTAAGTTACAAATTACTTTTTGACATCATAAAAAAGCACTGTTTCAACTAAAGATGATTTCCCCCCCCCCCGACAACATAAAGAAATCTCATTGTATTGCATGGTTTTTCCTGTATTGACTAATTGCATTATCATTATCGTCACATATGGAATATACTAATCTAAATGCCTGAAGAGTTATAGATGAGCAAATCTGTGATTTCCTACTTGGAATGGATTTTCTTTTGCTGGCTCAATTTTACTTATAATCAGAGAAAGAGACATAAAAAATATTTTCATGTATCCCAGCCAAACTTTAAAATCCATGCACTCTTTTCCAGAAATAGGAACAGAAAAGAAAGCTAAAGCAGTGGCTTCAGTGAACATGTCAGGCAGCACCCTCCTAAGATTGGGTGGGCAAATAACAGCGCCTTCCAGCCTGTTTGCTGTTTGATTTCAATTACACCCCAAGCTTCATGAAATCCAAATGAGACATTTATTGAAAGGTGCCTGGTTTTATGTGGCTCAACTGACAGTGTATTGGAATACATTGAACAAAAACATCAACACTGGGGAGGAAATGTGGAGACCCCTTGGAACCCCAGACCCAAATGCCGGCTGGATTAACTCAAATCTTGCACCTTTCAGCCTGAGCTGGAGCAAGCAGCACCCTTTGAAGGCTACCAGAAAGCCCAGGCCAAGCCTGTGTGTGTGAGCCTATGGAAGATCTTTATGCTCTACTGGTTTAAGCGATCGTACCAGCTTCATGCCACCATCTCATCCTGAGAACACAAAGTTATTGCCAACCCGGGGCCAGGTGACCTCTTTACTCATCTCTCCCCACTTAAAGGTAACCACTATCGGTACATTCTTTTAAGAGCAACACTGAGAAGCATTTTGCTAGAACAGGAGTATTACACATCAAATACATATGCATATATATAAGTTACAGTATATAAGTTACAGGGGTGAGTTATAGATGAGTGCAGTGATATATGGTTTTCCTCCTGCCCTGCCCCCCCCTCCACACACAACCAAGGGGGCCCATATAAATGTCCCAATAAATTCTATTATTTTCACCCCCACTAAAAATGTGTTATCAAAACACCGTCCGTGTTATTCAAACACTTTGTAAATTCTGAGCAGACTTGCTGCCGGTTCTCCTTTTAACCCTAGGAAAACATTCCAACATTACCCGGTCACCAGCGCTTCGCCTGGACTCTGGGAAAACGTCAATGGGTGTTTTGTGGTGAGTTGGTCCTTTAACTATTTATCTATGGCCTTTTCTTTGTTGATGTTACATTTTATTTCACCATCTCAGGTTAACTCTTTGGCCCTTTGTTCTCTGCTGGCCAGACCTGCCACCTCCACTGCGCTTTGCAAAGGGGGAGGGAGCTTTCATCACGGTAAAGTTGTTCGTGTTTCACTTTTTTTTTTCTTTTAAAGAAAATGTCCTGTAAGATAAAACACTTTGGTAAGGACAAGTAGTTTTGATTCTGCTGACAACAGCAAGATACTCCCACCAACCCAGTTTCACTTTTATAAGAATTTATATTTCACCATAACGGTGAAATAGACTGATCAATTGCTTTAAAAAAATAAAAAATAAAAAACTCGCCAGTTCCACAAATGTGTGAGGCAAAGGATTACCTTAAACCTTAAACTCACTTTTTTTTTTTCAAACAAACATGGAAAATTTAAAGTATTTTCTGAGTTATCAATCTATGTCCTTAGATTGCTAAGAGCAAATATAGTTCACTGGCATAATCTGAGGAGGTGGGGGAATCGTGAAAAGAAAGTTAAGAGATATACCCAAAGTTGCTCATTATGAAAAAATAACTGATGTTTTCTTAAATATTGAATCAAGAATCTTTTTTTATGAAAGTATTTTTTAAACTGCAAATGAATTCCTGGATTTCAGTGCTGCCTTATCATTATTATATTCACATTTATGGAAGTACATAGATTTACATAAATACAAGAAAACCATGTGGGAGCAAAGTAAATGAAGTAAAATATGCTCAGAAATAAATTATGGGGCTGTTTGGCTAATTATTGCTACATTAAAATACGAAAGGATTATACAGGGTTCCACCTGTTTTGCTTACTTTTGAACCCTGAAAGTCCTGACACTTAGTGGCGGTTCATCTGTTAACTGAAAGGAAAGGGTTACTAAACCAGAACAGATAAATAGCCCAAGGACGGTCAGGTCTCAGGCTTTATAACCATAAAGACCAAAGTGAAAATGCTATTTTCTCCCATTAAAAGAAAAAAGATAACACAGATCTTCCTAAGTTAATGGACCTGACATCTTTATCTTTTTAAGACTTCTTAGGACTTAAAAAATCTTTTCTAGACCTTTTCTAACCAAAAGTTATTACATTATTGCATGGCTTTTCCTGTGTATTTCAATGTTGACACACTTCCACAGGAAAATAGAAAAGTTAGTGCTGGAATTGCAGTACAGCTGTTGATGGCAGCGAGCAACATGTAGCCAAGGAGAAATATCATCCTGAACATAAATCACTCGCATGTCACTAAGAGAGCTGACAGGCCGAGCCTATGGCGATGGATGTTTCAACAGAAGGCACCTCTATGGTACAGGTGCGGCAGGATGTCTTACACAACAGGTGGGCAGGATCCGATCCTGTTGACCACAGCTTCAAAATGACCAGGCAGCTGGAATCTCCCATTGAGGCCCCCAGTGAGAAATGGGGAGAGGGGAAATCTTGGTTGGGGAGTTACTCAGCAGAAAGCTTTAAGCCGGTAAGATAACCGAGGAAGAGAGGGGGAGGGAGAAAGAAGGGCACCAATGAGATCATTCCATAAACTAAGAGAAAAGCAGAATGTTCTATGCAGAATTGTATGTGCTTGTGGCTTTACCTTTGACTAGCTTTGTGAGTCTGGATAAGCTCCCTAACCTGCCTCCAAGGTCCAATTTGTAACACCAGCATACAGAATGTAAAGCAATTAGAACAGCAAAGGTCTTTCCTATTACTCCCCATCACGCTTCTGTTGAGCTGTCTTCTTGCCCTCTTCTTACTAGATACTGGGGCGAAATGAGGATGCCTAAGCCACAGTCTTTTCTCTTCCAGGGATTCCCATGCTACTGGGGGAAGGCTAGGAACCAACAGGTCAAAAGCAACACGAACTAGAAGTAGGAAGCAGGATTGAGTCAGTTAGAACCTGAGGGGAGAGTCCCCAGTTGCTGATAGAGCTTCTTTCAATTTCCCCAGAACCTCCTGGGATGGAAGGGGTGGGGGAGGGGTGGAATCCAGGGCCCTCCCCTTGAGCGCGGCTGGAAAGGTGCACTTCAAAGCGAGGCGGCTGGGGCGCCCTAGCCCGGGTGCGCCTTCCGCCCCCTCCAGGCTCCCATTAGCATTCTGTTTTTCCCAGGCCTCCTGGCCCTCCCGCCTCCTGCCGGGATTTTGCCGTTCTGGCCGATTATTTGTCAAAGAAAAAAAATAGGGTATTTAGCTCAGGTTTTGTTGTCCACCTACTAGGTTAAACGCCCGACCGCGAAGGAGTTGAGTGAATGGTCGGATGCCTCCCGCAGGGCTCTCGCTCCAGGAGAAGGCACCCTAAATGGGGAGGTGGGGGTCCTTAAAAGCACACCATCTGGATCCGCTCGCTGGGGGGCCCTGCGGGCCTCCGTGGAAGCATCTGCAAATTGAGAGGACGTGAGCAAAGCAAGATCAACCGTAGAGGGCTGCGGTTGAGGAGGGCCCCAAGTCCTGGTCAGCCTGGACCGCTTAACCACTTAGCAGGGTCCGGGAAGGTCCGTGGAACCCCCTCCTCCCAAAGATTGCAAGGAGTCCACAGGAAAGGAATTCCCCGGGGGAGCAAAGAGCAGCTGGAGTCCTTACTTCATCATCTACTTGGGGCTGACTTGTCTCAAATAGAGTTGATCCTCCAATCCAGAGCCAAAGGAGGAAAATAAAAGCAGCAGCAGCTGACCATAGGCCAGACTCCTTGCTTTATCTGTGCGATCTTTTAAAATCGGCACCTTAAAATGTTTTTAACAACCCATTTTACAGAAGGGTAAAGTGTACTTGGAGAAATGAAGGCCCTTGCCCACAGGCACACCGCTAAAAATGGTAGCCCGGGTTTTGGAATCCCGGCGGTCTGAGCTGCGGGGCTCTCAGTTGGAGGGGTTAAGGATGCGTGAATGGGGAGGGGTGTGGGGCATTGTTTTCTTTGAGGGGTAAGGCTTCCCGGTAAGTGTTGGAATGGGAATCCCCTGTGAGGGAGGAAGAGAGTGGATGGCACTGGCTGGACCTTTAGAATGAGTCTCTTTTATGGAAGCTGGGCCCCATAACTCTACTTTAAATACCAATCCTGGGGTCAGGCTGGCCATTCTTGCTTGGGATAACCATAGCAGGGGTGGACTTCTCTCTACAAGCTAGGGCTGGGCCAAGTCCTTGGTGTGCAATATTCCACGTAAACCCTCGCTACCTCTTCACAGAGGTAGGTGCCTTTATCAGCCCCATTTTACAGATAAGAAGGAAAACCGAGTTTGAAAGAGAGAAAGAGATCAAGTAAATTGCCTGAGGGCATACAATTTGGGAGTTCCTGCTCCGGCGGACCTGATTGCTGGGAGGGCAGTGCTCTTTGCCCAGAACGCTGAGACCTTTAGTAGAAAACCGAGGTTTCTGGGCTCGAGCTTTGGCAAAGGGGCGAGCCACAGAGCGAGCAGTGGCGAGCACTGCCAGTTCTGGACCCCCTGCCTGTCGCGTTTCCTTTCCCTTTCCCCTTCCCAGTTACCCGGCGCGCAGCGCAGCGCCCAGGCCACGCGCTCCAGGGCTGGGATTGCGGGCGGTTGGGGGCCCTTCCTGGCTATCTGGCCGACGCTCAAGCCTTTCATTTGCGGATGGGCGGGGAAGCGAGGCGGCCTCCCAGGTCGGTCTCTTCCAGGCGCGCCCGGCCTCTGCGGCCGCCCTAACCTGGCGACACGCAGCCCAGGGACCGAGTCCCGCCCTCAGAGAAGCAGACGGAGTCTCTCGGAGCTGGGAGCGCGCAGCGAGGGCCCCTTCCTGACGCAAGAGAGAGCCCACCCACGCCCCGGTGTGTGTGGCCCGAGCAAAAAAAAAAAAAAAAAGTCAATTCCAGGCGGGGCTGAAACCGAGGCTTCTGCGCCCCAGGCGTGGGTTCTCGGCTTCTGCCGCGCTGCAAGCGCAGAACTCCTAATGCACTCGGGTAGCCGAGCGCCTCAGTTTCCCCTGTCGCTCTCCCCGCAATCACCCGGGCGCCTTGAGTGATTAGATACGAGAGTGTCCCACATATTTCTGGTCTCCGTCTTTGCCTTTTCACTCCGCGAGCCTTTCTGTCTGTATAATGGGTAAGCCTAGAAGGCAGAGACCAGTTTGAACTTTCTTGACTTTACCAACCAGAGATAAATGTATGTACGTACTACATAACATATTGTATGGTTTTATAATAAAATATAATACCTTCCACAATAGAATGCATTATATACAACACCATACAATATATAGCACAACATAAAATCTATCAATCATCTATCTCTATATCTATCCATCCATACTTGCATAAGGCTTTAAAAAAAACCTCAAAGGCCACCAGGTTGCATGGCCTGGCACACACCTTGGCCTGATGGCAAGCACGATTAATTTCTTGTATTCTCGGGGCTTATTATACGTTTTGCACCAGCAAGTGTGTGTATGCACCTGAGTTCCTCTTCATCTGTCCCCCACCCATCTGCACGCTTTTATAAGCACCCTTCAACAACTTGATTGTTTTCCTTTGAAAATACGCCTTCAAGTTAGTTCCTGGGGAAGTCGGAGTTTTTGCAAGCTCAACACACCCCAGGGCACAAATGACCCGAAAAGCTTAAGTAAATTAAGTTGGTGTTTGGGGGCTTTCCTGGCAGCTGCGCGCGCCGACGCCGCGCGGAGCCGCGAGCCCCTGCGAGGCCGAGCGCCTGCAGCTCGGAGGCCCCGGAAGCGCGCGCGGCGGGAGGAGCGCGGTGCCCCGCGGCAGGCGCAGCGCCCCCTTGCACGGCGTGCGCGGAGCCCCGCCAGGGCCTCGCAGTGGGAGCTTTCTTGCCTTTGAGACCCCTCATTGTTCGTACTCTCAGACCCCAGAAGCAGGTAAACAAGCTCTCGGACCCTGCCCTGTGCTCCCGGGGCTCCTGGGCGGGGGAGCGATCTGCTAGACAGTCCCAAAGCTGATCAAAGAGGAGGGCCTGGAGGGGACCGTCGGCCGCATTAACATCCCGCCTGGCTGGGCTGCGGGGGGCGGGGATGCAGTTGGGTAGACGCAGGCCAGAAATCGCGTGTGGCGAAAGGCCCAAGAAATGACCCAATCTGAATTACTCCCTAAGTCCCCTCAGGCTTGGGGCGCCCGGGTGGCTCAGGCGGGCGTCGGCCTTCGGCTCAGGGCATGACCTCAGAGTCCTGGGGTCGGCCCCCCGTGTTGGGCTCCCTGCTCCAGGAGCAGCCTGCTTCTCCCTCTCCCTCTGTCACTCCCCCTTGTGCTTGTACTCTCTCACTGTCCCGGTCAAATAAATAAATAAATAAATAAATATCTTTTTAAAAAAAATCAATCAATCAATCAATCAATCAATCAATCAATCCCCTCAGGTTTAATGGCAACTCTTGAGTAAGCCAAAGCTCTCTATGCTTCTTAGAAGATGCACCGTGAGGCTCAGCTTCTAGGAGGGTGCTCTGGTGCGAGACTGTATGGACAGTGTTGACAAAGATAAGCTTCCATGTCTTTAGAAGCTGGTGGGAGATACAAACATAAAGCAATTAAGAAAATATCAGAAAATCATCAAACAGGCTAATGCAGTGGTTGCCAATCTTGGCAGAATCACCTGGGGAGCTCTTAAAAATCCCAATGCCCCCGTAATATCCCAGGAACAATTAAATCAGGATATCTGAGAGTGAGATGCAGGCATCAGTAATACTGGGAAGTGTCTAAATGATTTCAATATGAAGCAAAGTTGGAGAACCACTGGGCTGATGGGCTCCGGGGTTGATGGGAGGTCTTTCTGAAGAAGTAACATTTGATCTTAGAAGGGAAAGGGGAGAAGACTGTGAGGGAAAACCCTGTACTGGGGTCCTGTGCTGGCTGGTACTCTGGGATTGGCAGTGGAGAAGGGAGAAAAGTCATTTTAAGAGCAGAAAGAAGCAAGTGATAGCTGAGCATCTGGTCACAGTGCTCTGCATCCCTGGGAAGTCTTTCAATTGCCCAGTTCCTAGGGAAGCTTTAAAGATCACTGGAAATACCTAGTTTAAAATGATTGATTTTATTTCTTTATTGCTTTTTAAAAAATGATTGATTTTAAAACGCAGAAGTCAAATAAAGCATGGAAATACTTTAAAAATAGAATAATGCCAAAATGCTTCTTCATGAAGTATTTCATAAGGACATCATGAATTCTAAGATGCTATCCATTAACATATATCATTATCTTGTCACTAAGAGAGAAAAGGCCAGCTCCTAAAATTTTAATTTTGTGCTTACTTAAAAAACTGCTTTTTTAGACCAAGTGTTATTTTCATATTTCATTCCTATATACATAAAAGGAAAATAAAAGCTGGAAGCCCAGGTCAGGCTCTCACCTGACCAATAGTGATTGTAAGACATCATTGGTTATAGAATGCTTCTGGATTTCCAGAAATTAAAAGGTGTGTCCTAGAATTTATGCCAACCAGCATCATCTAATGAGCTCACTGCTCAATGCTTTACACCTTTTAGTTCATTCAATCCTCACAACTATATGAGGTTGGAACTATTTTTTATTAACATTTTGCAAATAAGAAAAGAGAAACATTGAAGGGTAAGTTACTTTAAATCAAACCACTACTAAATTGCAGAGATAGGATGTAAACCCACTGGGGTCTTAACCAGCACACTAAGCTGAGAAAATTGTCTCCATTGAGTCAACTGAAACTCAGAAGGGGAATAGAGGTGAGGGGATAGAAAGGACTCCAGAGCTTAATTAAGTTGTAGAGTGAGGTCTCTATTTCAGTTGGACCTCAGTTTTTTTTTCTTTTTTTTTTTTATTTTTATTTATTTATGATAGTCACAGAGAGAGAGAGAGAGAGAGGCAGAGACATAGGCAGAGGGAGAAGCAGGCTCCATGCACCGGGAGCCTGATGTGGGATTCGATCCCGGGTCTCCAGGATCGCGCCCTGGGCCAAAGGCAGGCGCCAAACCGCTGCGCCACCCAGGGATCCCTGGACCTCAGTTTTATAAATGTTTAAGGATAGAAGAGGATCACATGGCAAAACAACATTATACAGTGAAGAGCATTCATGTCATCCATTAAAAAAACTTATAAGGAAATGATAATCTGCATTTTTTAGGCCATATTTTAAAAATAAACTTCCATAATTCAAGTGTAGTACATACTGAAAAGTACACATATCCTAAATATATAGCTCAATAAATTTCTCCAAATCAAATGCCCTTGTATAACCAGAAACCATGTTAAGAAATCCAGTTTTGCTTGAACTCCGGAAGGCCCCATGCCCTCTTCTGGTCAGTTCCTGCTAAAAGGTGGCCACCATTTTGACTTCTATCACCATCAATTAGATTCCTCGTTTTTTGAATTCTGTATTAGTGGAATCTTTTTTTTTTTTCTCCACCTGCGCACCTCCCTGCCACCTCTTGCTATATTAATGGAATCTAATAGTGCTTCTTTCATTCAACTTGTTTGGGACATTTGCTCAATGTGATGCATATGATTACATTTGTACATTCTTCTTGCTGTGTAATATTCTATGGTGTGCATATATAATTTGTTCATTCTGCTGGAGACATTTGGGTTGTTTCCAGTGTGGCTTATTACAGAGAGTATTAGTATGAACACTCTTGGACATGTCCTTTGGTGAATATCTGTAGTGCATTTCTATCAGGCCTCTGGGATTGTTGCATGATAGAGGTCAGATCATATATTTTTATTTTTATTTAAGTATTTTAAAAAATTTTTGCTTAAATTCAATTTAGTTGGCAGCGTATTATTAGTTTTAAGAGTAGAATTTAGTGATTCATCAGTTGCATATAACATCCAGGGTTCACTACAAATACCCTCCTTAATGCCCATCACCCAATTACCTCATCCCCTCCACCCACAGACCATATATTTTTATATTTTTATATTTTTATTAGATTTTACTTATTTATTCATGATAGACACACACACACACAGAGAGAGAGAGAGAGAGAGAGAGGCAGAGACACAGGCAGAGGGAGAGACAGGCTCCATGTCGGGAGCCCGACGCAGGACAAGATCCAGGGACTCTAGGATCGCCCCCTGGGCCAAAGGCAGGCGCCAAACCACTGAGCCACTGAGCCACCCAGGGATCCCCTGGATCATATATTTTTAAACAAAGTTTGTAACATTTTAAAGTCTTGTACTGGGAAGCCTGGGTGGCTCAGTGGTTGAGTGCCTGCCTTTGGCTCAGCATGTGATCCTGGAGTCTTGGGATCAAGTCCAACATTGGGCTACCTGCATGGAGCCTGCTTCTCCCTCTGCCTGTGCCTCTGCCTCTCTCTCTGTGTCTCTCATGAATAAATACAATATTAAAAAAATAAAATAAAATCTCGTACTATTTAAGCATGGCAACTTTACTTATAGGACTGAATTGTAACAGTGCTAGGGAGTATTAAGGGAAAGAATATCATGTTAAAGAAAGAAGGAAAAGATAAAGAAGAGGCAGGAAGATCAATGCTAATGATACTTTAGCAGACATTTAGTGTTTTGTGTTCTGGTATCCAAGCCCTAAATGTTTATGAATGCTTACACTTTTTCTACAGATCATTGAACGTCCGTACATAAGGGTGTTGACAAAGCAGGCAGGGATTGGGAAGTACTAAGAATGCCAGAGGAAACCCCTTGATTTCCCTTCATCTTATATATTTATGACTCTCTAGCAATTGCCTCAGTTGAAAATTTCTAGCATAAATGTGGAGGCACTGATACTAGTAAATTCTCAAGTCTCAGTAAATTCTCAAGGTTTTCCACTGATACTTTGTTTTTTATAATCAACGAAAAACTTTTTTCCCCTCTTTAGGATATATGATGTTTGTTTAGGAAAAAAAAGGAATAGTGAGAAAAAAAAAAAAAACCAACCCTGAGCACTTGTAACCAAAGCTCTAAGTAATAACCCCTCTTTTCTCTTTGTGGCTACATATAGAGTTACCAATGGGTATCTTACCTTGTGTCCATCTTATTTGACTTGTTTTTCCAAAAAAAAAAAATCCTATTTTATTCAGACATCTATTCCTTCCTCACGTGACTCAAGGAAAGGTGATCCTAAACCCAGCATGGTGGAGAGGCTTCTATAGTGTAAGCCAATCACTATGCGTTGTTTCAATGGAAATTGCTACTGGTCCAGACTGAGGGGGATAACTTGGAGTCAGTGGTTAGGCCAAAGGTTTATTTTTTTTTCCTTTAAACAGTCCTACTTATGTAGGAAAAGGAAGCAAGTAGCCTGATGGCCTCGGGCACCATCGTAGGATAATGAGCAGTATCTCTTTAAGGGACCCAGTGCTCAAGCAACAGATAAGAGAGGCAAAGACTCTGGATCCTTGAGGACTTCTTTGAGTTGCTGATGGTTGGACCTGCCCTACCCTCTGAGATAATAATTAGGTTAATGTGTAAGTTAATTTGAATCAATATCCTAACTAACAATTGTGTATCTTTCCAGATATGGGTGGACATAATGTTACACAAATATAATACAAATGTAATATGCAAATATACAAACATTGTTCAACTTTTCCTGTTATAAGCAAAGCCACAATAAACACCCTTGCATGGAAATCTTTACATACACTACACTATTTCATTGTGTAATGTATGTAGTGTTCTACACTATTTCATTGGAATGAATCCCCTGAAATGGTGTTATTAGACCAAATATATTTGTATAAAATTTTAGTATACATTACCAACTTATATTCCCAACAAAAATGTTTAAGAACATCTATTTCTCCTCATTCTCACCAACACCAGCTATTACTTACTCTTCTAGTCTTTGTCATTCTGGTAAGGAGGATTACTTTACATTTCTAAAATGACTAATGAATTTGTGCATCATGTTTAAGTTTAGTAGAGCTCTTTAGATATCACATATATCATACTTTGTAGAGTGTTACAAGTATTTCTCCTTATTTTAGCATTTATCTTTCTACTTTCTCTCTCTCTCAGAATATGATGACATATTCTGCACAGAAAATTTGAATATCTTTCCTAATACATGTTAGACTTTATGTGAAACTGTAGGAAAACCAGACTGTCTTTTTAAAGATTTTGTCCAATGTTTTCATATCATGTTTTTTTGATACATTTGAAATTAATTTTGAAGAATAGAATGGTGGAAATTCATCTTTACATTCTAACAAGTAGCTAATGAGTTGTTTAAAAACCATTTACCATTAGCCCTAATCTAAAGTGCTTCGAAAAATATATACTACATTTCCATCAACTCTTGGGTATACATGGATGGAACTGGAGGGTATCAGGCTGAGTGAAGTAAGTCAGTCGGAGGACAATCATCATATAGTTTCACTCATACAAGGAACATAAGAAATAGTGAAAGGGATTATAAGGGAAAGGAGGGAAAATGAGTGGGAAAAATTTGATAGGGAAACAAAACAGGAGAGACCTCTAACTCTGGGAAATGAATAAAGGGTAGTGTAAGGGGAGGTAGGCGGGGGGACGGGGTAATTGGGTGATGGGCACTGAGGAGGGTACCTGATGGGATAAGCACTGGTACTCATCCCATATGTCGGCAAATCAAACTTCAATAAAAAGAAAAAAAAGAAACTTGGGTATACTTTTGGATTCTATGAACAGCATTGAACATTTGGCTTTTTGTTTTAGTGACATATTATTTTTCTTAGCTTTATAATTTTCCCCCATAGCACCAAAATATACACCGCTTTTTTTTTTTAAGATTATATTTACTTATTTGAGAGAGAGAGAGAGAGAGAAAGAGAATAGGGGAAGGGGCAATGGGAGAGGGAGAGAAAGAATCTCAAGCAGACTCTGTGCTGAGCCTGCATTCAGCCCCAGGAGGGGTGTGGAGCCCAAGGAGGACCCTGAGATCATGACCTGAGCAGAAATCAAGAGTCAGCTTAACCCACTGAGCCACCCAGGTGCCTCTACACTACTTTCTTTTTAAAGCAATTTCTTGGTATTCTCTTATTAGCCAAGAAAGCCATTCTTTTAGATGAAACTTAGAATTGGAGTTTTGATCAGGATTGCATTACACTCAGTTACACTGGATTACATTGAATCTAAAAATTTATTTATAAAAAAAAAGATGTCTTTACTAAATAGACTTTCTTTCCAAAATTAATGTATCTAACATTTACTCAAGTGTTCTCTCAATATAACCTGTATATTTTGTGCATGTGGGCTTATATCTTTCTTGATAAATTAATCTGTATGTATTTTTGTTGAGTATATTGTTACTCCTACTATAAAGGAGATCTTTTATTACATTTTCATTTTTTTTAAAAGATTGTATATATTTACTTATTTGAGAGGAAGCAAGAGAGAGAGAGAGAGTATGAGTGCGCAGAGGGCAGGAGAAGCAGAGGGAGAGGGAGAGGGAGAAGCAGTCTCCCTGATGAGCAGAGAGCCTGACAGGGAGCTCCCTGGTCCCTGGGATCAGGACCTGAGCTGAAGGCAGACGCTTAACCAACTGAGCCACCCAGGTACCCCTACATTTTCTAATTGGATTTTATTTGCTATAGTGAAGCTATTGATTTAAAAGAATCATCTTGTTATTAACTACTTTCTGAATTCCCTTATGACTGAGTAGCTTTACATTTGATTATCTTTTGTTTTTTCCCATCATCCACCTAGACATAGTCATAATCCCTCCTCTTTTCTAATAGTTTAATTTTTGAATACTGAACTATCTTTTACAACAAATGTTAAATATTAGTGTCACTAAGCTCTTTTATCTAACTTTAGTGGAATGTTTCTCATATTAAATCATCCAGTCTGATGCTAAATTTTGAATATATATGACAAATGTAGGAATTTAGAATACATTTGAATATGTTTTTGTAAATACATAGTTTGTCTGTATTTTGTGGATTTATGCAAATTAAAGAATTTGCCATCTACTCTTAATTTATCTAACATAATGTCACGTGTTAAAAAATTAAATAAATAGCACATTTATGGGGCACTGGGTGGCTCAGTCAGTTGGGCATTTGCCTTCAGCTCGTGTCATGGTCCCAGGGTCCTGATCCTGGAATTGAGTCCTGCATCAGGCTCCCTGCTCTCCCCCTACTTGTGCTCTCTTGCTATCTCTGTCTCTCTCAAATAAATAAATAAAATCTTATAAATAAATAAATACATGAATAGGATGTTTATTCAAATGAATTATTTTTAAGGTAAAATTTATTAGGGTATTCTTTATATACAATAAAGATTCACTTTTTTAAAAAGGTTTTATTTATTTATTCATGAGAGGCACACAGAGACAGGTAGAGTGGTAGGCAGAGGGAGAAGGAGGCTCCCTGTTGGGAGCACGACATGGAACTCAATCCCAGGATGCCGGGATCATGACGTGAGCCAAAGGCAGATGCTCAACCATTGAGCCAAACAGGTACTTCTAAAGATTCACTCTTTTTAGAAGTGTGTAGTTTGATCAGTTGTGACAAATGTATACAATTGTGTAACTAATACCATAGTCAAGATAAGGAACGTTTCCATCACCCTGAAAAATTTACAAGTGCTCCTTTGTCATCAGTCCCTTTTCACAACCCCCTCATCTCTGGCAACTCTGGTTTCCACAGATATTAGTTTAGTTTTTCCTATTTAATCTATCATTATGGTGAATTTTACTAAGATATTCTCTAATATGTAATACCCCTGATCCTGGAGTAAACTGACTATAGTCATATTTTATACCCATATCCATAGCACATTGCTAGATTCCTCATGCTGATCTATTATTTGGGAATTTTCATAAATACTTAAAAAAGAAATTGGTCTGTGTTGTCTGTCAGGTTTCAATCACAATAGTATGCTAACTTTGCAAAAATAAGCTAGAACTTTTTTTATTATCTATGGAACAGCTTAAATACCTGTATCAGTTTAATAAGAATGTATCCCTGAAATGAATACAACCTGGAAATGCCCTTTAAAGCTTTTTTTCTATTTTCTCTTATTCTCATCCATTTAGTTCGTAAATTTTCAAACGTTTTGCAGTTATACCACATAGTATAGCTATATAATATAGCGATCTGTTTTACATAGGAATATAGTTATGCTTGATGTTTGGTCTCAATTCTGCCATTTTATTTTATGATTTTACTTCTTGCCACCTTTTTTGTTTTCTTCTTTTTGTGTGTGATGTAGTCTATATCTTCTGTCTTCTTTTCTCCCTCTCCATACTTTACCCATATTTCAGAAAAAACCTACTGTTAGTGACTATTTTTATGGCTTTAAGCAATATATTTAAGTTTTTTAAAATTTTAATTATTTATTATTATTATTATTATTATCTTTTTTTTTTTGAGAGAGAGAGAGAGAGCATGTGCACATGGGCAGGAGGGAGGAGAGGGAGTGGAGGGCAGAGAGAATCTCTAGCAGGCTTCACGCCCAGCATGGAACCCCATGTGGGGCTAGGTCTCAGGACCCCAAGATCATGACTCGAGCCAAAACCAAAAGTCTGGCCTTTAACCGACTGTGCCACCCACGTGCCCTTATACTTACGGTTTTTTATGCCTCAGAAACACAACTGCTTTTATAGACTATTGTGAATAAGTACAACCAGGTGGAATGGACGTATCATGGCAGAGTGCGTATCTGCATATTTCATTCGCTGCTTGGATTCTCAATGCCTGGTGCAGGGTCTCAGCCATAGAACATGTTTCATACATTGAAATCGACTGTGTGAATGAATTAGTACAGCCACTGCCTCACGCCTTTGAATTTCTGACTGTGGACTTTGAGATTTAGTTTCCAGTCCATTGTATCTACATTATACCTATCTTCTTGTAAGTTTGACATGTTGTTTTCCCTTCAAAAAATAAGAACATTTAGGTGTGCCTGGATGGTTCAGTTCCTTAAGTGTCCAGGTCTTGATTTGGGTTCAGGTCATGATCTCAGGTTCTGGGATCGAACCCCAGGGCAGGCTCCCTGCTCAGAGAAAAGCACAGACACAGGCAGAGGGAAAAGCAGGCTTCCCCAGGGAACCCAATGTGGGGATTCAATCCCAGAACCCCAGGATCAGACCCTGAGGTGAAGGCAGATGCTCAACCACTGAGCCACCCAGGGTTTCGTCTTCTTTTTAAAAGATTCATCTATTTGTTTGAGGGCAAAGAGAGGTAGAAGGAGAGAAAGCATCTTCAAGCTGACTCCCCACTGACCCTGAGATCATGACCTGAGCCAAAATCAAGAGTTGGATGCTCAACTGACTGAGCTATCCCAGTGCCCCTCTTCTAGATTATTCTTATCACGGTTTATAATAGTAGGTTATTTGCTCCTTTGTTTTAGCATGGCTGGCTTATTCTTTGTGTAGTATGGCTTTTGTTCATTTTGTTTGTTTTGTGGAAGAAAGTGTTCTGTAAGCCTGGGCCACCTTTTACAGAAGTCTATTTTATATTTATTGTATTATTAAGTTGTTTGTTTACAAATGTGATTTTTCACGTTCATAGTTTTCTAGCATTTTTTTCTTTACAATACTGTAAACATTAAACAGATTTACACTTGGCTTTTCTAATGTTTGGGGGTTTTAGTTCAGTTTGCTTCACCCAGACAACTATTGTTTGTGGGGGGTGTTCTTAGACTTGTCCTGAAACCAGACCTGATGCCTATTAAGACCCAGGCAGATAAAGTGAATGAGGGAAGCAGTGTTACTGCCACTTTCTTGTCTCTTAATATGTTATTGTATTTTATATCAAGATCAATTATACTGCTTGAATTTTTAAAGAACTCTTGTTGAAATCCCAATTTTTATTTTATTTTTTAAAGGTTTTATTTATTTATTTGAGATAGAGAACACAAGCAGGGGGCAAGAGGGAGAGGGAGAAGCAGGCTCCCCAGTGAGCAGGGAGTCCAACTTGAGGCTTGATCTCAGGACCCCAGCCCAGGATCATTACCTGAGCTGAAGGCAGACACCCAACTGACTGAGCCACCCAGGCGCCCACCAATCTTTTATTTCGATGATCATTTTCCATAGTTTTTTGTATTTCTGGTTAAAGTTCTTACTGTGCATTATTTCATAATGGGTCATCCATTTTTTTGACACACATACATTTTATTTGCATATTCCACATGCAGAAATATGCTTTGCTTTCTGAGTCTATTGTATATTTTCCACTTTCAATAGAGACAGAAGGTTAAGTGCTATTTGATTTTTTTCTTAACTCCACCATAAGAAAACACAGCTCAGGCAAGATGGTGATAATACCTGGTGCTTACTGGCTGTGTCACTGGATTGCAGTGTATATGTGTGTGTGTGGGGGGGCACTATTTTAAGTATTTCATGTATAGAATCATTTAATTCTCATCACAAAGTTGGGTAACAGCTATTATCCCACTTTACAAATAAGGAACCAAGGTACAGAAAGATCAGGAAACTTCCCTAAGGTGAACACTGGTCAAAAATGATGGAATCTAGATTCAAACCCAGGCAATCTGGTCCAGAGTCCATGCCCTTAGCCACCATGCTTGACTGCTGTCTGCAATGCAGCCATCACAAGTGCAGCTGACATTAGAGATTGCAGACAGAATTGGAGGTGGGGTGTCTGTGGCACATTGGACCCCCCCCCATCTAAAGAGACAATCATGATTCAGCCCTAGCCCACTGCCACCTGGTGAGAATAAGAGACTACTTTTGTTAATTCTTCTCATTTTTATTCAAGAAAGATCAGAATTTAGATATTTGTGCAAATTTCTGGATTTTAAAATATTGAAAACCATTTACATATCTTAAAATCCGGAAAAATGTTGTTTAGGGCCAAGAAAGCATATCTGTGGCCTGAATATGGACTATAGGATATCTAATTGAACACCTGGTATAGACCATCTCTTCTGGACCCAAATCTACTTCCTAGATGGCTCACTATGAACAAAAAGCAATAAGAGAGATAAGGTAAAAAAATGTTGTTTATATACCTTTTTCCTTCTCTTCTCCCCCTCTTTGTCCTGGTCTTCCTCCTTCTTTTTTTTTATGTTTTTATTTTTATTTATTCATGAGAGAGAGAGAGAGGCAGAGAGACAGGCAGAGGGAGAAGCAAGCAGAGGGAGAAGCAGGTTCTGTGCAGGGAGCCTGACGTGGGACTCAATCCCGGGTCTCCAGGATCACACTCTGGGCTGACGGTGGCGCTAAACCGCTGAGCCACCCGAGCTTCCCTTCCTCCTTCTTTAGTAGGATTATAAACCATTGCTACCAAAAAACTATAGTTGGATTAAATGAGCTTCCAGAATAGGGAGAAAGACTTTAGCAGAGTACCAAATAAGTCAAAGGATCTTAACAACTGACTCCAGGTATGTGATTTATCTTGGACAACATAACGCTTTTCCTAGGACTACAGCATTTTTTCAGTGCCAGCTACATTTAACACAAATTTAACACAAATTTATAAAGGACTGAATAGGTGCCAGGCTCTTTTCGAGCCTTGAGGATGCCAGGATTAATAAGGTTAGATTTATGTCTTTTAGGATTGTTAAATCTATTAATTCTTTAACATTGTCATTATTATTTTTTTAAGATTTTGTTTATTAATTTGAGAGAGTAAGAGAACAGAGGGAGAGGGAGAAGCAGACTCCCTACAGAGCAGAGAGCCAGATGTGGGGCTCGATCCCAGGATCCTGAGATCATGACCTGAGCCACTTAACCAGCTGAGTCACCCCAGCATTCCTTGTTACTATTAGTATAATGTGATCTTACAAATGTTACTGGTAATACAAAACACCAAAGAATGGCAACAACAGAAAGAAGACAATTTAATTTGAAAGAAAAAATTATATTTTTAAGAAGTTATCTAGAAAAAGTGAATGTTTGAATTAAACCAAAGAATGACTACTTATAGATTGCTTGTTACTTATTTATTTTTTGCATGCCTCATTCTTTAAAGAACTAGTATCACTACTGCTGACTACAATGCTTAAACTTGTGATTCCAGAGAAAAGGAATGGTTGTAATGTCAATCTCTTTATCTGTGCCTGTAAAGACAGAAAGCAACATTGTTGCCAGTATATTATCTTTGTCTAAGAAGGCCAATGGTATACTTTCAATTAACTTCCTGTATTTAGGAGTTCAGAGTATACACATTGATACAAAATGAACTGCAACAACTGGATGTGGAGAAGCGGACTGTTAAGTATCCCAGATTTATGAAAATTGTGCGAATGTCCTCAGGTTTCCCCTTTCAGAACATTAGGAAAGTGGTCAATTACTTTTCTGTTGAAAATTCTCAGATGTTGCGTGACAGAGTGTGACAGTTTAGGGAGTGAAGCCATTTCTCCATTAAAACTAGCCGTTGCACCTCTATTTCTTCCCTCTCTGAAGAGATCTGATGGCACAGGGTATAGGGACCTACAGGGTAAAGACTTGGTTTTCATTCTTAGGTTCATAAATATATGATGGGCAAAATGCAGCAATTAGATGATTGAAACTTAAGGTGATAGTTACTTTTAAAGTTATGGGACAGGACATTTCAAGAATTTGAAGACATTTTATAAAAAATATCTTCAAGGGGTACCTGGGTGGCTCATTTGGTTAAGCATCTGCCTTCAGCTCAGATCATGATCCTGGGGTCCTGGGATGGAGCTCTGGCTTTGTGCTCCCTGCTCAGTGGGGAGCCTGCTTCTCCCTCTTCCTCTGCCTCTTCCTAGGTTTGTGCATGCTCTGTCTCTCTCAAATAAATAAATAAAATCTTTAAAACATTTTTCAAAAAAGAAGTCTCAAATTTCCTTTTAGCTTCCCAAATGGTTGAAATTAGAAAACACAAAGATGATGTTTTTTAACCATTACCAAAAAAAAATTGTAAATCAGCAGTATAGATTTGAATGTTTAAAACTCAAACCGCTTTGGAATTTACAGAAGCTAAGCAGTCACTCTTTTCTAACAATATTGGGACTAAGGGAGGAATTAAGAATAGAATTAAGGTATCTTTAAAAGAGTAAGAAAAGCATATGAATAACACATGCCCACACTAATAGGATGCAGCCCAGACTACAGCTGCTTCAGGTCCTTTACATTTCCATATGAATTTTAGATTTAGCTTGACAAATATCTATAAAGCAGATCTTTTTTTTAAAGATTTTATTTATTCATGAGAGAGTTTTTTTTTTTAATTTTATTTATTCATGAGAGAGAGAAAGGCAGGACATAGGCAGAGGGAGAAGCAGGTTTCCCTTGGGGAGCCTGATGCAGGACTCAATCCTAGGACCCCGGGACCATGACTGGAGCCAAAGGCAGATGCCCAACCACTGAGCCAACCAAGTGTCCCTATAAAGCTGCAGCTTTATTTTTTTAATGTTTTATTTATTTACTTGACAGAGATAGAGAGCATAAGCAGGGGGAGAAGTAGGGAGAGAGGGAGAAGCAGGATCCCCTCTGAGCAGGGAACCAGATGTGGTACTTGATCCTGGGTCCCTGAGATCATGACCTGAGCCAAAGGCAGACACCTGACCAACTGAGCCACCCAGGTGCCCAAAGCCGCAGCTTTAAATGAGTTTATAAAACAAAATGAAAAAGAGGAGGTAAATGAACTAAATACTTAAATTACTTAAATCACTATTTTAGAAAAAGAAAAACGATGTATTCATGCATATTTTCATTTATCTTTGTTAATTTCTTCCTTTTATTGTTCCTTTTGCTATGGAAAAAAAAAAAAGCCTGCTGGGATTCTCATTGGGACTACATCAAGTCTAATTCATATCTTAACAATATGGAAGAAAAAGGCAGAGTCTTCCCCAGAAGCTCCTGGCTTCTTCTCTAGTCTCAGACCTGAAGTAGCTTTCCTATCCTGGTCATCACTGAACCAGTGTCTGTGCCTAGAGAGATCAGGCCACTCCTGGCCTTGGGGATGGCACACACACAACCTCACAAACATAGAGAGTGGTAAGGAACAGGAAAGGGGAAAATGAATACTTGGGGGTAACAAACACTAAGTCACTGCAGAAAACATTAATCTAGGGACGGAGGTGCAGGGGAAGAGCACCAGGGGACTCCTGTCTGTTCATCCTCCTGCTCAGCATCCAGCCGGACACTTACTGTGTAACCTTCACTATACAAAGTGCTGGGTTTATGGGAATGAAAAAGACACACAAGATCTTTCCTTTCAAGGAATTTGTAAAAGAGGATACAGAAGACAAATCGGAAAACAAGTAGGTAAGGCAATTGCAGATCCCGATACGAGTGAGGGAGAAAGTAGAGCCAGTTGGTATGAAAAGCTGATGGGAGAACCGCTCTGGACAGAGAGCCCAGGGAAGCCCACCCTTGGGAGTTCCTATCAGCCCCAAAGATGGGCAGCAGCCTGAATCAGGAGGAAGTGCAATTTCAGCATGGGGGCAGCACGCACAGCACCCGCCATGTGAGGACCAATTTATGATTTTCTTGAACCTGAAAGGAGACAGTTCTGGAGACAGTGGCAGACAGTGACATGAGAGGAGATGAGAAAGGTACTCAGGGACCATATTGTACAGGACTCGTGGTCCCCAAATAAGCATTTTACATTTTAGTCTAAATGCTATATAATAGCAATATGAGCAGCAGAGGATTATAAGCAGGATTTATATTTTTAAAGTATCCCTCCAGCTGTCAGAAAAGGAGTTCAGAGTTTGTGAACTGGTCTAAGCAAGTGATGCTAGTGGCTTGAGCTCTGGGTGTTGCAATAAACATGGAGATCACTGGCTTTAAGAGATGCTTTGGATTAGACACTGCTGGGCTTGTTGATTAGGTGGATGACATATGTTTGGGTTTGGGGTGGGACAGTGACCACAGATAAAACTTGAACTGGATTCTATGCAAATTCTGATGAAATCTGCAGAGATTTTGGGATATGAGTACATACAGTGAGACAGCTACCTCAAATGAGTATAGAGAGCAATTCTTCATTACATGGTATTGACAGCCCAGCTCAGCAATTGTGGAGGGACAGGAAACTTCATTTTATTTTATCTTTTAAACCTGTTTTTTTGTTATTTGAGTTTTATTTATTTAAGTAATCTCTACACCCAATGTGGGGCTCGAACTCATGACCCCGATATCAAGAGTCACACATTCTCCTGACTGAGCCAGCCAGGAATCACAAGGAAATTTCATTTTTAAACCTATGCCTTGAATAACATGTCAAAATTAATTCCTGGTGAATTTAGAGTGAAAGATTTTAAAAATAAATACCCTCATATGTCACATTTTTGGAGCATACTTAATTTTCTAATCTTAGAAAAGATGTTTTTATAATTACTGAGGAAAAGAGAGACAAATTTGACTATAAGAAATAGAAAATGTGCATAATTTAAAAAACCTCAAACCAAAATGAAATGTAACAGTGGAGTAAGGAATACTCATTGTAAATATCATATGTCAAATAAGGGAATAGTATGATAAGTGATAATGAACAAAATTTTTCATGAAAGAAGACTGCATCTTTAAAACAAAGTTGTACATTACTAGTAATTCAAACAATTCAAAACAACTAAATCAAACCCATGAGTCCCTCTTGCCTAAGGAATATTTTTAAAACAATAAAACCTAATACTGCTGAAAGTATCAACTGTGGTGCTGTAAATGGATTTACTCCTTTGGGAACCAAATTTACCCTAGGAATCAAGGACCACAAAAATGTTAGTATCTTTTACCACAACTTGAGGTTTGCCTCAGTGACTCTTCTGGACTGTTCTCTTCCATACCTCCTCTCCAGTCAATGCAATGGAACTATCTGCGGATTTGAAATTCTCTGCGTTTCTGACTTCATCATTTTAAAAGTGAATATCTATGGGGCGTTTCAGTGGTGCAGTCAGTCGGTCAAGCGTCCAACTCTTGGTTTCAGCTCTGGTTGCCATCTCTGGGTCTTGATATCAAGCCCCATGTGGGGCTCTGCGCTCAGGGCAGAGTCAGTTTAGGATTCTCTCTCTCTTTCCCTCTGTTCCTCTCCCCTCCACTGCATACACTCATGTTTGAGTGCTTTCCCTCTTTCTCAAATAAATACATCTAAATTAAAAAATATGAATATTTGTGTAAAATGCATATAAAATCAGGAGAGGAATATATAACTTTGAGAGAAGTTGTGTTATTTCAGTCTGATAGGTTAAAAAATGGTATGTTACCTTGATTTGCATTTTAAAATTAAGGACTGAAGTTGAAGATGTTTTCCTTGTTCATTGCCATTTGCATTTCTTTTTAAAAATTAACTATTTGGGGTGCCTGGGTGGCTCAGTGGGTTAAGCTTCTGCCTTCAGTTCAGGCCATGATCCCAGGGTGCTGGGACAGAGCCCTCTGTTGGACTCCCTGCTCAGCAAGGAGTCTGTTTCTGCCTCTGCCAGTTTGTGTGCTTGCTCTCTCTCTCTCTCAAATAAATAAGTTAAATATTAAAAAAAAAATCAGCTATTCATTTAAATTGGATATTTTAGATGAACAAAACCTTCTTAGTTACTACCAACTTAATTATTAAACATTAATCTTTTGTAATACATATTTTAATACATCAGTTTTGCTTAAAATAAGCCTTCTTAAATTGATGGCTGGGACAAGTCAATTATTTGCAGGAGACATCTTCAGCATTCAGGAGTCGCTAAATTCTGATTGGTTGAATTTGGATATGATTCCATGGGTCCTCACATCTGCTAGTGACACACACAAGGCAGACTGGAGGATTGTGGTTTTTTTCTTTATATAGAATGTAATAACCTTTATTTGTTCTCACTATATAGCTGATGATCTCCAACTTAGTGGCTTTTGCAGATGAGATGCTCTAATGTTGCACTAATGTATGGCTGAAAACACACATACTTATATTGTGGAATTCTCCAAATTGTCACAGGTGTGAGAAAGTGGAAATTGATTGTTTTCCAGTGTTTCATGTTTGATGTTCCCTAGTTGGCCTGAGAGGTTGTGGTCTTGGGGTCTAACAGCACTTGATTCATCTATTAACAAGATGCCTTGAGGCACCTGGGTGGCTCAGTGGTCCAGCGTTTGCCTTCGGCTCAGGCCTTGATCTTGGGGTCCTGGGATCAAGTCCCGCATCAGGCTCCCTGCATGGAGCCTGCTTCTCCCTCTGCCTATGTCTCTGCCTTTCTCTCTGTGTTTCTCATGAATAAATAAATCTAAACATTTTAAAAAAACAAACAAAAAAACCAAGATGCCTTTGACCAAGATGACAACCCGATGTCTAGCTGCAAGAGCCAAGGCTAGTTTCTTCTCTATCAAAGAACAAGCTAAGGTAGGAAAGTATAGCAAATAAAGGTCAAGGTGGGAATGAGGCAAGACCACTGGAGTCTATTCCTGTGACCACTTGAGTTACCTTGTGTTTTTCTTCCTGATGTTGGCCAAATATCCAGAGTGAATTATCTTAGGTCTGGTTAAAGCAAGAGTTGGAACAGACACTGTGCCACTTGGTTTGACATGAGTATATATATCTTTTAAGGATTTGTCTATGGTACTAGGAATCCTGTTTTCTTGAGAGGAGTTCCCTCAGGAGAGTGGCACAGGATGTGTGCAAGAGAGAGGGGTGGTGGCAAAAGGCAGTCAGGAAACCTAAGTATGAAACCAGAATGCAATGAAAAGAGGAACTCTCCATGCACCACCATTTACTGGCTAGGTGACTCAGCAATTTCTCCGTGCTTCAGTTTCTTAGAGATAATAATTCCTACCTTATAGGTTTGTTGTGAAGATTCAGGGAGTTCATTCAGGAAAAGTGTTGTTAAAAGTATCTGGCACTAGTAAGTAGTCAGTAAGTATTAGCATCATCAGGACCGTCACTATTTTTTTTTTTAAACATTTTTTTTTTAATTTTTATTTATTTATGATAGTCAAAGAGAGAGAGAAAGAGGCACAGAGACACAGGCAGAGGGAGAAGCAGGCTCCATGCACCGGGAGCCTGATGTGGGATTCGATCCCGGGTCTCCAGGATCGCGCCCTGGGCCAAAGGCAGGCGCCAAACCGCTGCGCCACCCAGGGATCCCGAGGACCGTCACTATTAAGAGGGTCATCCCTCCTGGTCCATCTATAACAAGTCTCTTTCCCATCAGCTGAAGTGTCTGAAGGTGGATGTTAAAGATTGTTGTGCTAAAGGGAGAATGAGACTTTCCCAAGGATAGGATGTGAGAAGAGAAAAGAGAAGGGAGAGACATTTTAAATCCTATCCAAAAGGAAGAGCCACCTGTAGGGGTAATGAGGCCACTGAGAGACTGTGGAGTGGACTGATGGAGCACTTCAAATAGCAGAGGGGAGTGTGGCCAAAGAGAGGAAATGCTTCACCTGTGTCATAGGAAGTGCATGTTCCCTCTGGTGGTCTCCGAACAAAACATGAAAATTCCCGGGAAGGAGAATCAACTTTCATCAATTGGCAGCCTCACATATCATCATATGACAATGACAGGATCAGACCAGTGAAAGGTTTCTGCTTCTTTTCATCATCTCCCCGCTGCTCTGATTCCCAGAATGAGTCAGCAATCCTGATGGGAAGAGGGGAGGATGAGGCAGGAGGTGTGGGGATGAAGAGCATGAGAACAGGTTCAAGCTGCTTCCCCCAGCTTCCTGTCTTCAGAAGCCCCCAGAGTTAAGAAAGGAGAATGTTTTACCTTAAAATTATGTTCAAAATTCATGATTAGTATATGAGATTACAGAGGTTTAGCTACTAAGACAAGTTTTCTAACTTAAAATGATTGTAATCCTGCCTGCCTGCCTTCCTCCCCCCCCCCCGCCCCCCACTTTCTTCTTTACTGTTATTAGAAAAATCACAGGACTGAGTTTTCATCCTGAATTTTATCCTGGGGCAGAGGGCATTTCCACATTGAATGCATTTTAACAGGAGAGTAGGAGGCCTAAAATAAAGACGAGGTCCAGTTACATGCTGTAAGTTCTCTTTGTTTAATATAATGCTTTAAAAAAAAAAAAAAGACTTATTTATTTTGGAGAGAGAGTTGTGTGAGCATCCGCATGCCCAAGTGGGGAGAGGGGCAGAGGGAGAAACAATCCCAAAAAGGCTGAGCACTGAGCGCCAAGCAGGGCTCCCTCCCAGGACCCTGAAATCTTGACGGGAGCTGAAAACAAGAGTCAGCCACTTAACTGACTGAACTACCCAAGTGCCCCAAGTATGACATTTTTTAATGTCACTATGAAGGAAGGATAATAAACCATCTGAAGACAGCTTCTCTTAACCGGATTATGCACATAAAACAAATTGTCCACATTTGCACCATGTTCTTTTATTCTGCTGTCACTGCTAGTTTTGAAGGATTTTATTTGACAGATGGTACCTAATGCAGCTTTTCCCCCCTCGCCTATTGTGAAGAGGAAACCATTGCCAAGATTTCACAATATGAAAATTGCTCCTGTTTCCTAAAGGGCAAAAATGAATCACTTTCTTTCTGGATTCTGAACAAGTTGGGATGGCTCAGAAAGGCATTGCCGTGGTTTACTTGCCAGAGTGCTGACATTCAGTGCTGTATATTTTTCTGGGAGAAGGTTTCATATTGTCTCCCTAGAATAGCCAGCCAGTTCCTAATGTTAAAGTGCTAATGTTGGAAGCAAGGCATTTACGTGGCATAGATTTCCGTGTGTGGAGTTACAAAAATTTTGTGTTTTTTAAACTAAAGCAGTTTGCAATGTGTACCAATTATGACTTTTTTACTTCTGATCTTGGCATTGTTAAGGAGTTCTTAGTTAATCTCCTGGTAGTTGAAAACAGTAATAACTTGTTTTAAAATGAGAGATTGAAACATCAACTCAGCTCATTCTTATTATGTCTAAATTGCCCTTGTTTTTAAAGATCTGTACAAATTACCACTTCTTTCAGAAGGCTTTCCTAAAATTTTCACTTTTAGCAACACATCACTCTTCTGGTATTGACTTTTATTTTCCCTCTTATCTATTTTGTTTTCTTTGCCTAATTTATTTTGCACTGCCTTCTCAACACATTATCTGCTTCATAATTTTGACTCAGATATTTATAATATATCTAAGATACAGCTATCTATGCAATTTATTTTTTTTTTTTAATTTTTATTTATTTATGATAGTCACAGAGAGAGAGAGGCAGAGACACAGGCAGAGGGAGAAGCAGGCTCCATGCACTGGGAGCCTGATGTGGGATTCGATCCCGGGTCTCCAGGATCGCGCCCTGGGCCAAAGGCAGGCGCCAAACCGCTGCGCCACCCAGGGATCCCTATCTATGCAATTTATGATAAATATTCCCATAACCTCATACCATACCATACCATACCATACCATACCATACCATACCAAGGCATTTGGTAGGACCTCAGTGAGTCTGATTATGAACATAACTGCTTTCTAGGAAATTAGTGTTAATGAGGAAACAGTTATTAATTAAATAATTAGACTAAAGAAATGGCTCATAAGATAATTAGGAGCTGCTATTTTTGCCCTCTGCTTCTGTTAAAGGATCCCTCCCCCGCCTCTATTTTGCCCCTTTTCATTGATCTGCCATGTGATGTCAGAGAACTTTTTTTAAGCTGCACACCTGATTACGCCATGCCTCTGATCAGTGGCTTCCCATGATGTGATCTTCAGGATAAGAGTCAAGGTGTGTGGTCGGCTCCCAGGGTTCTCTGTGATCTGACTGCTTATCACTCTCTCAGGCTCCTTCCACTCTTTCCAGCACATGCTTCAGCCCCACCCCAGAGTCCTCCTACAGTGACTGTACAGGAATTTGCCTGGCCTTGTTGGCTTTCCACCCCTCCTCCCACCCCCCTCATTCAACCCCATGCTAGGTTGAATTGTGTCCCCCACCCTGACTCATATGTTTAAGTCCTAAGCCCAGTACCTACAGAATGTGGCTTTATTTGGAAATAGATTCACTGCAGATGCAATTAAATTAAGATGAAATCATACCTGAGTATGAGAAGCCCTTATTCCAGTATGATTGATGTCCTTGGAAAAAGGGAAAATTTGAACACACACACACAACCAGAAGGAGCATTGTGTGAGGATTGCAGTGATGCTGTTACAAGCCCAGGAATCATCAGAAGCCAGGAGGCAAGCCTGGGACAGAGTCTCCCCCAATGCCTTCAGAGGGACACCTCAATTTCACACTGCACTTCTAGAGCTATGAGACAATAAAGTTCTATTGTTCTAAGCCACCCTGTCAGTGGTTCTTTGTTATGGCAGCCCTAGAGGCTAGGACATCTTCTTTACACTTGGTAAACTCCTACCCACTGCATTTGGTTCAACTGTCTCATCTTTTGGAAGCTTCTTCTGACATTCCCACCTTCTCCCATTGCTGAATTAGGAGTCTCTTCTGGCTCTTTCTTCAAATCTTTAAAATTTGACCATTGATTTCTTTGCTTGTGTCTCACCATGATCCGTGTCTTATTCATCACTTTATAACAGCTCCTTGCTTTCTTATCTCAATACATGATATTGAACAAATGAATTTTTACCTTTTTGATGACTGTATCAGCAGCCCTGTGGAGAAATATTTATTTCAGAGGAATGTGGTGACATTCATTTTCTAGAGAGACATCTAGAGGTATAAAACACTGGAGTGAAAATAAATGATCAAGGTTACCTAGCATCTCTATGTCACAGCCAAGAGCAATCTTCCACATTTGGGATTTAATATCAAAACATTTTAGAGACTTCCAGAACCTCCCTTTTCAGATAGAGAAGCTGAGATCTGTTTTGTTAGCTAGAAATGTCTCCTCATTTGCATGGGAAAAGAATCCAGGAAAGAATGAAGTTCATTTGTTTGGATGCATATGAAACAATTAATAAGGTTAGGGAGTTCTGAGAAATTTAAATGAAGAGTCAGAATGTAGACTTATCAAAAAAAGAAAAATAATGTAGACTTATCTTGTAATGTAAACTCTTTTTATCTCATCTCAAGATGAGTGGGTGGATCTTCCACCATGGAAGAGTGTCAAATTTCATTTAAAATACATCTGAGTATACTTTCCCCCCAGCTCTCACTGGTCCAAATTTAGTCAACAAATCTTTGTATACAGCAGAAGAAAGTTCATTTTAAAAGGGTTGTTAGAATTTAAGAATCTTAAAGTGATCCAATTCAAGGCTCTCCTGACAATAATATTGATATAGTCTGAGTCACAATTCTAGTGCTACCTCCTAATACAAATGAGTAAAGATTCCATGGCTAGCCCTGGGTACCCAAGCACTTTCTGCTGCTGGTCTGTTAGCTTCAGGAAATTCACCGTGGACCTAGTTGAAAAACAAAATGGAAAGGAGTGGAAGGATCACATTTGTGTCATAAGCAAATCCTTTCTAAATCATCAGGAGACTGCAGAGATGGCCACAAAGAGATTTTGTCAAGGGTTTTATACAACTAAAATCAATGCATCCACTTTATCTGTTTTGAGCATACTGGGGACGCAACCAGAGATGTCACTTAGAGTTAGAGCTGCTCAGAAACCTTTAAGGTGTCAATTGACCATATTTTTAGGTGCAGAAATGTTACATGGACACACCACAGATTCACCAGTGATTTACTTTTAAAATCTGCAACAAATGGACCCAGGAATCTACAAGGGAATAAAAATATCATGAGAGCAAAGCTGAGTTGAAGCAGGGTAACTCAAAATCAATATTTTGCTTTTAAACTCTTAAGGGGAGACCCAGGAGGGCTGCACTCATTTTGTCCTCCTTACTTATTATCCTCAGAGGATGAGGTAAAAAGTGACAAGCCTGCTCCTTACTTCAGTCAGGACATTCTCTGCTAACAAGCCACTTGTTAGAATCCTTAGCTTCAATTTCCTGGTGAATGGCTTTTTAATAGCTAGGCTATCAGATGCTGGTTCAAAAAAAAAAAATCAGACTTACTTTCCATATTATATAAGAGAGATTGCATTTGGGGAAGCAGGCAAAGGATGGTCAATGTCAAACTTGATGGAGGAAAAGGGATCCTCTTGTTAGTTGTACCCATGAAGTAAAGGGAGTTGGAACACCACACATTGCGGCTGAGCTGTTCCTGCTATGAGTTAGAATTCCTTGCTATTAACTCAAACTATTTTCTGTCCTTGTCCAGGGACAAGCAGAACTGCATTTCCATTACTTTGCTGGTACCTGCAGTTAAGTGCAAACAGTAAATTGAGGAGTAGGTGGGAATTTTATTTAAGGAACAGCTGAGGAATAGTTTTTAGTCTGAGAGGATGACATTATTTAAGTTTTCTCCTTAAAGAGCCTACTTTTTGTTTTTTATTATTTTTTATTTTTAGATTTATTTACTCATGACACAGAGAGAGGCAGAGACATAGGCAGAGGGAGAGGCAGGCTCCATGCAGAAAGCTTGATGTGGAACTTGATCCCAGGACTCCAGATCACAACCTGACCCCGAAGGCAGATGCTCAACCACTGAGCCATCCAGGTGACCTGAGCCTACCTTTCAAAAACAAAACCGAAACTAAGTTTGATGATTTCAAGGGTTCAAACTATTTAGAAATCAAAGACAAAGGTCCTGGTTCAGTGTGAAATGTCCCCTCAACACCTGACTTCTTGGCTTGTTGTGCTTGCTCGATAAGCATGGCTGACTTGAGCATTTCCTTCATAGAAAAGACAGGAAGAGATGACCTCAGTGGCTTAAATTTTACTGTTGTCAAGGAAGAGTGGGAGAAGTATTAGGCAAAATGTGTGAAGGAGAGATAATGCTCAATGCACTCATATATAAAAATATTTCCTGGTATAGTATTTAGGGTCCAAACAGGAAAACAGACACTGCAACAGTTATGTTGGTTGAGAGAATTTCTTTTTCTTAAGCTTTTTTTTTTTTTTTTTTTCGTAAGCTCTACACCCAAGGTGGGGCTTGAATTCACGACTCAGATCACGAGTTGCATGTTTCTTGGACTGAGCAGGCCAGGTGCCCCGAGGGAATTTAATATGAGGAAGCAGCTATACAGATAGATAATTCTGAAAAACTACACAGCAATGGTTGAGGTAACTCAGAGACCGTAATTCCAGGAGGCAATTATGAGCAGAAAAATGACCTAATCACAAAGGGTTAAACCAAGATAGTTTTTTTTTTTTTAGAGAAAAGAGTATTGAATTATTTTGCTCTCCCCAAGTGCCAGAAAACTTTTTTCTTCCTTTTCTTTTTTGCTTTTTCAATTTTTAAGTGAACTTAAACCTATTAGCGCATTATTGGGAATATAAATGTAAATGTATTTACTGGGTTGGATGTGAGGAGGAAAATGATTTGGAGACAGCAGATCTAAAGAGAAACAAACAAATAAGCAAGTATCTCGCACTGTGAACTCCTTGCAGTCTTTAATTCACCACTGGGTCTGCAGCCTGCTATACAGTGTCTGGCCCGAGAAACACAGTAGATGCTCAGTACTATTTGTTCTAATCCCTCCCAAGTTGTAAGTGCTAAGGGCATGAAGGTTGCAAGGTATTATGGAAGTCAGTAAGAGGGGTATTCAAAACTGATCTGCGTGGTTAGGGAAGAATCACAGGGAGTAGAAAGAGAAGGAGGTAACTAGGTGAAAACAGTGCAGCAGAAGGTAAAACCACCTGCAGGTTTCCTGACAAGTGTACTAGAAGGAAACCAGGTGGTTGAGGTGGGGCAGCAATGGGGGAACGAAAGGATGAGGTGGGCTATGGTCAGTGTTGCATTCAGGATTTCAACCACTTTCTGAG
The DNA here is from genome assembly GCF_018345385.1 of Vulpes lagopus. Classification (NCBI taxonomy): domain Eukaryota; kingdom Metazoa; phylum Chordata; class Mammalia; order Carnivora; family Canidae; genus Vulpes; species Vulpes lagopus. Next base: position 17,108,733 of record NC_054842.1, on the reverse strand, counting down.
TTAACCCACAATTTATTTTTTTACTGGAGAATAGTTTATTTCACTGAGAAGTTAAGTAATATTTACTGCAGCATTCTCGTAAGATGTGCATATAAATAGAAGTATTTCAAGGTAAGGAAGTGTTGAGTGAAATATGAGAGAACTAGAACAGTTAAGTGGGAACTTGGATATGTGCAGACTTCTTACCAGCTCTGCGATCAAATTGTATATATAAGGGCATACTCAGGGTAGATGAATAGGTAGTTAGATGGATAGATAGATTCTGTAGGAATTTAAAGCAACTATTTGTCTATTTTAAATTATTTAAGTGAATTCTTCTTTGTAATAAGGTAAATAGCACAGACAAAACTAAGGTTCTTTACCCCACATTGAAATCCTGCATCAGGGCAGCCCAGGTGGCTCAGTGGTTTAGCGCCCCCTTCGGCCCAGGGCGTGATCCTGAAGACCTAGGATCAAGTCCCACATGGGGCTCCCTGCATGGAGCCTGCTTCTCCCTCTGCCTGGGTCTCTGCCTCTCTCTCTCTCTGTCTGTCATGAATAAAAAAATAAAATCTTAAAAAAAAAAAAAAGAAATCCCACATCAAAATCCCTTATCTTGATATAAATACTTTGGAAGTTATGTTATGACTCTAACTTCTTACTCTAGGTTTTTTTTCTTCTCTGTGCATTTATATACATATATATGACCTGTAGAAAAATACAGAGTTATAGTGTTTTTGTTTTTAAAGTAATTTGTGGGTGAGCCTAGGTGGCTCAGTTGGTTAAACGTCTGCCTTTGGCTCAGGTCATGATCCCAGGGTGCTGGGATCAAGCCCCACATGGGGCTCTCTGCTCAGTGGGGAGCCTGCTTCTCTCTCTCCCTCTGCCCCTCCCTTTGCTTTTGCTCTCTCACTTTCTCTCTCAAATCAATCAGTCAATCTTTAAAAAATGTAAGTTGCATCATACTGTCTATATTTTTCTCCTAGTTACCTTTTTCCATTTCACATTAATTCTTAAACAGTGTTTTATGCTAGTAATCTCAATCTAATTTAATCTTTTTAGCTTTTCCAATATGGAAATAATTCCAATATTTCAAAATAGTTTGTAATTACAGACATTCTATCATTTATTCTATTCTTTTGATAGAAATTTAAGTTGTTACCAGTTTTTTAGTCATCACTGACAATGTCAATATAGACAAATTTCTGCTTTCATGGAATTTACCCTAGTTGGGAAAGAGACAATAAACAAAATGAAACAAAATACAAAGGATATTAGAAAATAATAAAGTGTCAGGAAAAAATTAAGATGGCTACAAAATGTCAGATGGGGAGGTAGCTGTTTTAGGTGAGGAAAGGCTTTATTGTGAAAATGATTCCTTTATGACCTGAAGGATGTGGGAAGGGACATAAGGATATATAAGAGACATACTACATGTCTTTGCTACTGGTTGGGAATCCTCAGAATTTTTGCAAGCTTATTAGCAACGCTAGAATTATTTGTAACATATAAGAGCCAACGGAAGTATTTTTTTAAAGATTTTATTTATTTATTCATGAGAGACATAGAGAAAGAGGCAGGGACATAGGCAGAGGGAGAAGCAGGCTCCATGCAGGGAGCCCAATGTGGGACTTGATCCTGGGATCCAGGATCAGGTCCTGAGCCCCAGGAGCCCTGGATCATGACCTGAGCCAAAGGCAGATGCTCAACCACTGAGCCACCTGGGTGCCCCTTAAGTACTTTTTTAAAATACTACTCCACTATAGTAAACATGGCCTCAGCATTTGCCAAATTGTATTTTTGTGGCTTTGTAAGTTTTCTATTTTCTGCCTTGGTTAACCACTTTTTATTAGCTTATTTATCTATTTATTTAATACATTTTCTCAGTTTTGCTAAGTATAGTGAGCCTTTGGATTCCCAGTTGAAACTATTTAGTGCTTTTATTCCATAACTTTTTATATCCAGATGAGGTTGACCAGACTAAATTAAATATTTCTACTGATAGTGTATATATTCTATCCATTCCTCTGAGAAATTGGGTCTTGGTGTATGGGGTCACAGACTCCATTGAGAATCTGATGAAAGCTATGGATTATCACTCTGAAAAACACATGTATTTTTGTCCTCTTCCCACGAGATTTTGCATCTGATAATAGTGGGTTCAGAGATATCCAGAAATCCAAGCATAGATCAGAGTACAGGGGATCCCTGGATGGCTCAGCGGTTTAGCACCTGCCTTTGGCCCAGGGCATGATCCTGGAGCCCCGGATCGAGTCTCGCGTTGGGCTCCCTGCATGGAGTCTGCTTCTCCCTCTGCCTGTGTCTCTGCCTCTCTCTCTCTGTCTCTCATGAATAAATAAATAAAATCTTAAAAAAAAAAAAAAAGGTTAGAGTACAGAATAAAACAAAACAGAACAGAACAAAACAAGAAAGGAATCTTTCTGAAACTCTAAAATCTGTCCCCAGTATAAAAATGACCTCTGGAGAACCTGCTAGCCGAGTCACATACATTGGAGCCTCTGAAGGACTGCCTGGTTTTACCTGTGCTTCAGCATAAAGCTGGAGCCCATAAAAAGGAGTGAGATTTTAAAAAACTCCACCTCTGAAGCTCATTATTGTGTTTACTCTAGGATCATTTAATTTATTGTGTTTTGGGACACCGGGGTGGCTCAGCAGTTGAGCTCTTGCCTTCCGCCTAGGGCATGATTCTGGAGTCATGGGATCAAGTCCTGCATCAGGCTCCTTGCATGGAGCCTGCTTCTCCCTTTGCCTATGTCTCTGCCTCTCTCTCTCTCTCTCTGTCTTTCATGAATAAATAAATAAATAAATAAATAAATAAATAAAATCTTTAAAAAAAATAATGATTTATTGTGTTTCTTTGTTGAGGTCCACAGGAGAAAGTTCTTTGTCTTTTTAAAATTTTATTTATTTATTCATGAGAGACACAGAGAGGCAGAGACACAGGCAGAGGGAGAAGCAGGCTCCATGCACAGAACCTGATGCGGGACTTGATCCCAGGATCCCAGGATCACAGGATCACACCCTAGGCCGAAAGTAAGCGCTCAACCACTGAGCCACCCAGGCATCCCAGAAAGTTCTTTGTCTAGATGTAATTTTGGGAAAAACTTTTATACTTTCCTGACCAATGGATTTATTTTAATTTGCAGTGTCTCCTGGAAATCCTATCATCTTGGTGGCTGCTAGAAAGCTGAGATCCTGTGAAGGGGCTTCTTTTAGAATGGGAGAGGTTACAAGAGAAGGCCTTCTTTTCCAAGCGCTGTTTGATAAACAGTGTGATAAATGCCTTGGGGAAAATGTTCTCAGGTATTCCTCATAACAGAACGATGAAGTAAATGCTCTTTTCAATCTCCATTTTCTTGAGGAGGAAACTGAGACTTGGTAAGTAGACTTGTTCAAGGTCACAGGAGAATAGTAGGGCAGAAGCATAGACTTAGTTGTCTGACAGCAAAATGCTCTTAGCCACTCTCTAATGCTCCCTTGCATGGCCAGTATTTAGGATACTTAAACTTTCCTCTTTCTCTGCCTTGCCATCCTGCTTTTATCCCTGGTTTCATTTTTTTTTTCATGTGTTTTAATTTTATTTTATCTTAATGTGTTGTATACTTCTTTGCAAGTTGCCTTACTTTGTTTTCGGAAAAGGGAGAATATCAAGGAATAAATACAGATATTTCCGGGTAGTAATTGTGTACTGAGTAAACTTAGATAAACACTTAGAGCCTCCCTATCTCCTAATTTATTTCCCCCTGCCCCAGAGTGCTATGCATACTTCGATGCTTTCAAAATCTTATCTAATCAAGACACCGAATATTTTATTTTGTTAGAAAAATCCCATATGCCAGTCCTTTCTTTTTCCAAACAGGTCATTTTTGCCATTATTTCTTCCCCTTTGAGATAGTGTATTTATGATTTCCTCCTTTCAAGTTAGTGTTAAAGTCCTTACTTCCCTCCACCATCCTGTATGAATTAGCAGGGTTGTTTTTTTTTTTTTTCTTCTGAGACATTGAACCCTTCTTTATGGAAAGATGGTTCTGTAGGAGGGTAATACATTGGGATTTGAAATGTCAGCTGTTCAGCATTTCTTGAGAGTCACTGATGTATTATGTTTACATCAAATTGCTTAATTTCTCAGGGCTTTGGCTTCGACATCTAGGAAGTGATGGCAAGACATTCACTCTATTTTTCTCACAGGGAAGGAGTAGTTAAAGATCAATGAAGCTTTCTGAATGAGCAGGAAGAGGTGCTGGGCACCCAGCAGGGTGGGGCTCAGTGCTGTCTCTGGAAGATCAAAGAGCTGGGCTGTCTCCTGAAGTCTCTTCTTCCTTCTGTTATTGCAGGGACCTGGATGGAGGCCATGGGTGGGCTGAGAAGGAACAGTGGAGGAAGTAAGGGAGGGCACCAGGGAAGTGTGCATATGTTTTCAAAGAAAAAGGACTTCTGGTGAAGGAAGAGCATATGAAGATGATTCCCCTCTTGGCCATAAGTCAGAAAGGATCTGATTGTGCTTAGCCCTCTTAGAATGGTAATAATGCCTTTTGAATGCTTTTTTCGTCCAGGTTTCCCAAGATTGCAGAACTGAATTTCTGCCCTTCTCCTTATTATCCTTTTCTTTTCTCCTTGTACGGTGGCACACAGCCCTCCGCATGGGGTGATGCTCCTCATTCTTCCCTGTGGAGCCTTCACCCTCCACACAAAACCCACTCAGCAGACTATAGCTATTGCTTGCTGTCTGTTCTTTGCATCATAAACCTACTCAAAGGATATCATTGAACTTTTACCTCTCTCACTGTCTCTTAGAACATTTTCCCTTTTTCATTGTTTGTGACCCTGCCAGATATTTTTCTCCACTCAGGGAATGTTGATCAGCCCCCAATGCTGTTCCTGCAGAAGCCCTTCTCTCGACCTTGTTTTGAACAGAAAAGCATGACTTCTTAGCAAAAGTTCACCTCGGGAGATGAGCATAAAATGCAGCTGGTGGAAAAGTCAATTCTGTGATGAGGGCAACTGCCTATCTCTTATTTCTTGTCCAGTCTATGAAGCTCTGGAACAGCCCACTGTTCAGGGTGCCTTACCTCTTTCTGCTCCAGCCAACCTAGGACTTCTACTTCAGCCATGTAGTCCTCTCTTGGTGACTGCTTCAGCCGGTAGCACGCCAGGGGTTTGATCCAGGTTGCTTTGGTTTCTTTTGAATGACTTCAGGTCTGTTGCCTTAAGGAACCGTGACTTATGGAGTTTTTGGATTAGCATCTTGCTCATGGCAGTCATACTCCCTACCCCACCGCCCTTAAAGTGACTTGCCAGTTTATCTTTTCCACATGATGGAAGAAGTGTTCCAGCTTCTCTTTCACATGGTGAGCATGCACCCAGGCCCCAATCCCTCCTCTAGCTGCTTAGAACCACAGTAATGACTGTGTTTTCTTTCTCCTTAAATCCTGTATGGGAGACGTTTGCAGGATTCACTGAATAAACAATTAAAGAATCAATTGACAGGATAGCCAGGGAGATGGGACAAGATTCTCTTTGGAGATAAGGTGGTACCAGGGTCATCAGAATGATTGAATTTGGCAGAACTACTACTATACAAAAAAATAAATAAGTAAACCAAAAGATGTTTTCTTTCTCCAATCCCATGAAGAGGTACTGGACTGCAAGGGCTCAGATTCTCACTTCTTGGCTTCCTCCAATTGGGGTCAAGAAAGTGAGTACTTTGTGCACTTAGGTGTGTTTGGGTTTATTGGCAGTTACATTGCATCACTTCTATAGCTCAGGGCTGGGTGAGTCCAGATCTACAGGTAGAAAAGAGCAGCTAGAGACAGGGTATTGTTAACGAGGCTCTAAACTGGCTGCAACCTGGGGGAGGACAGGGAGTCATGGACACCAGTGGCTGCATACACAGTTGTGACCTTCAGGAACTTGAAAGCAGATCTGGTGGGCACCGAGCATTCCCTCAAGCAGGCAAGAGCTGAACTGGAACCACCACAATATCAGAAAATGACTCTTTGTGGAAGGGTCTCTGTTTCATTGTTTGACCAACTTTGGGTGGATGGGAAAAGACCCTTTGCTTTTCTCATGGTGACATCAATTCTGCTTCCACATCTTCAAAGCTTCTCATTATGCCTCCTTTCTTTTTCTGATTATCATTCTTTTTTGCTTCCCATTCTATGCTTATTTTTTATTTATTATTAAAAAATATTTATTTATTTTACAAAGAGAGAGAGAGTGTGTATGTGTGCATGTGAATGGGGAGAGGACCAGAAGGAAAGGGAGAGAGAATCCTGAGCAGACTCTGCACTCAGCAGGAGCTTGACATAGAGCTCCATTTCAAGTCCCTGAGACCATGACAGAGCCGAAAATCAAGAGTTGGCCACTCAACCGACTGAGCCACCCAGGCACCCTTCATTCTAATATATTCTATATTATATTCAAAGTATGAGGTGAAGACAGAGGAGGAAGCATGGTCCAGATAGGTAACTCAGTGTAAAGACCTAATCCTATTTTTGAGCCGGCTTGGAATAGCTTTTTTATGTTTGTCTTTCATCGTGTGCATTTGGACAGAGATCTCTGGAGTCCTGGCACTTGCAGCATGACCTTAAAAGCTTTGAATCAACATCCCCTGGCCCACAGACTCCTTGCCCCATGGGGAGATGTACGGCAGAGAAGCACCAAACAGTGTCGTCGTGTAGAACAATGCATCTCAAACTATATTTGGTGAAGGTCTGTTTCTTTAATATTTATAATGATTTTAGAAATAATATGTTATATTGTGGACCAATAACTTTGTAAAATTCAGTCAAGTGCATAGATGTTGTGGCAATGTCAAGTCATAAAAGTTTCTGAATACTTAGGCTTACTCTCTATATTTCCCTTGCTGCATACGTGTAACTCATAGTTTCTGGACTGACACCAGGCTGTGGACCACCTAGTGAGAAGCCCTGCTCAAAAACCCTCTTCCCTGACTTTAAGAGTAAGGATTGTCATCTGTGGTTTTAGTAATAAATTCCTTTTTTCACTCAAGCTCATACGGTTTCTATTATTTGCAACCAAAGGAATATAATAACTTATGTAGAAAGTAGCCAGCTTTTTTCTCTATTTTATTTACTATTTATTTATTTGAGAAAGAGAAAGCATGTTGGGGAAAGGGGTAGAGGTAGAGAGCATCCTAAGCAGACTCCACACTCACCATGGAGCGTGGCATGGGGCTCAATCCCACCACCCTGAGATCATGACCTGAGCCAAAACCAAGGGTCTGACACTTAACTGAGTAAGCCACCCAGGTGCCCCTCAATGCTCTATTTTAAAGGACTCATGGAGATAACTCACTGGCCCCACCCTTTTATACATGATGCATTTCTTAAACTGTAGACTCTCATCAAGTGATATGTTTACACACTGTAATGCATGCTTTTGTTTCCAGAGAGTTAAGATATATTATATCCTTAATTGGTTCTGACATCTGACATTTTAGGTAGTCTCCAACAAGATAGTTCTAGATACTATGTATATTCTTTAATTGTATTCTGGGGTGGTTTTGTTTTGTTTTGTTTTGTTTTGTTTTGTTTTGTTTTTAGTGTAATCTCTCAGCTCAACATGGAGCTTGAACTCATGACCCCAAGATCAAGGATCAAGAGTCGTCAGCCAGGTGCCCTGTTTTTGCTTTTTGTTTTTTGTTTTTAAATTGTACTATGTCAATAAGTTAAATCCTTGAGCATCTCATCGAAGATAAAGATTTTCTGTTTTTGAGACACAACATATTTTTTACCTTTGTATCAACTGTGTTAATTTATGACCCATATGCTATATACAAGTAGTGCATGTACTTATGTACTTCCATTTTTCTGTGTGGAATCATTCATCTTCAATGTTATTCATCAAACAACATATTAGAGTTCATATCTGGTTATGTAGATATATAAATACTTATAAAAAGAAATAGATAAATCTATCTACCTATTGAATTAATAGTATGAACGTATCATGTTCAAAAAAGTGAGGTTATTCAAAAGCTGAATATTATGGAATTTCATAATAGTATCTAATAAGAAAAGTAAAAAAGAAAATTCAGAAATATTTCATGTAAAATAACTTGAGAATTGTGCTCTAGCATAACTAAATATATGGTGATGTGTATATATGTAAATGAATCAAAGCTTTTTATTCAATTATTTGTCTGCTATCTGCAGAAAATATTCATCCTAGAAGCACATTCCACTTTTGCTCCTCTCCTTCCCTCCTCCAATTCCATCTTCTTTTCTCCCCTCCTCTTTTTAAACCCCTTCCCCCTGTTTCTTTATTTCTTCTGTAATGATTTACCAATTATCTACTTATGGCTGTACATAGTGCTAAGTGTGAATATGGAAAAGTATAGCAAATGGTCCTTACCATTTGCAAAGTCACTGGGGAGATCAGATACGTACAGCTCTGCAGAGTTAAGCAGCTTCACACGAGTTAAGGAACCAGCTCAAGTAGAGATAGCAGAAGTAGAGATAGCAGAAGGTAGTGTATATAATGGTGTATATAATGAGAAGTGCTCCAATTAGGGACTATGAGTTCGCAGGACGCAAAGAAAATGTTTTCTGAGGACTTGAGGAGCCAGGGAAAGGGTCTCTGAGAAAGCACATTTGGAAGTGAGCCTACAAGGGAAACTAAGACTTGAATTAGCAAGGAAGTCTGGGCAGGAAATTTATGAGGTTTAAAAAGGCACCAGGCAAAGCAGCCTGGTATTCTTGGGGTAGAATGTAGGATGATTTGTCTAGACCAGAGAAAAACTAGAGACAGGATGTGATTGATCTGGCAGAGAATCAAGAATTGGTTCCTACTATGGACCCATTAATTACCAATCTATTGATCTTGTTCCAACAGGATTCTTAGACTATGGCTCCTTGTTTGGGGTTCTCCAAGGTCAAATATCAGTGCCTTGCTGTATTCCTTGGAATTCATCTTTGCTCTCTACACTTATGAGGTTGTTTACTGCAAATATGTACTTTTGCCTTTGAGCTTTAATCTCCCCCCACCCTAGCCATGTGAGCATGGTTGCTGGTGCAAAGGATAGGCTGGAAGTTTCAGAGAGTTAAGTCTCTCAATTGATGTCTGATGAGAACTTGGTGGGTACCTATTCCAGATCCTTTGCCCTCCAGTTGGGATAAAACCAGGGTTTGCTTTTGTGTCCCAGGGTTCCCTATCGGGAATGAAATCTAGTGTCCCACAGTGGATGTTGTAGTATTGGCCATGCACCATTTATTGACTGCATTCCTTTCCATCTCACTTTCCTACTGTCTTACTGGGGTTTCTCAATGTCCGTTCCCAGATGGACTACTTGCACTTGAATCTTGTGTCTCAGAGTCAAATTCTGGGGAATCCAAATCAACATACCAAGTAACCTCCTTTTCTGCGTATTGGTTTCATTAATTGAAAACTGATTCTCTTCTATATGCAGAACACCTCCCCATTGCAAGTCCTTTCAGTAGATAAAAGATGATATGACTTTTGGATCAAATGGAAACACTGATATATTAATTTTTAATGCTAAGTGTTATAATAAAGAATGCCCCCATAGAAGTTTATTTCTCTTTCATGGAACACTCCACTGATGTTTTTCTCCAAGCAGTCAATCAGGGACCCAGTGTGGCAAAATCTCTGTCACTGACAATTCCATGTAACTTCTAGGGTTTTTCTAGGGGCCATCTGCATCCTAGTTAGTGAGAAGGAGGAAAGAGCATGTGGGAGAGTGCTCACAGAAGGGTGTGTGTTTCTGCTCAAGCCTGGAATTGACACACATTCTACTTCTATTCCACATTCTGCTTCAACCAAATTCAGTCACAAGGTCAAATCCAAGTATAAGGGAGGCAGAAAAATGTGGTCTAGCTGTGTGCCAAAAGAAGAGGACATGGATATTGTTGTACAACCATCTTTGTCAAAATGGACATATTAATTGAATGGATGAGTAAAACAAAAAATAAATATTCCATGTGGGCAGGGAATGGTGTCTGTCTGGCCCATCATTGTATGCTTAGTGCTTGCAGCATTCTTAACACATTCAAGGCGACAAATACTGGGGTGAATTATGCATGTCTACCAGTTCCTCCCTGGGAGTGTGTAATGAGTCTCTATGTATCTCTTATTTCCGTGGTTCCCTTGAGCTCACCTTGGGGTCTGGATTCAGATGACAATGTATTGGGAGCCAGTGAAGTTTCTGTACTGAGGGAGTATCTAGACTATGCTGTCCAAAGGAAGAGAGACTTTTTTTTTTTTCATTTTCCAGGCTTTATTGTTTCAAGTAGGTTTCTCATTTGGAATGGAAGGTCATTTTTAAAAATGTAAAAAATGAAAAAAATGTTTATCTCCTAACAAATGCTATGTGTGCCTCAACTTTTAGGGATATGGAACATCAAAAAAGCTCCTCCTCCACATGACAGCTGAGATATTATCATAAAATCACAATAGGGGGGATCTGGCTGGCTCAGTTGGGAGAACATGTGACTGTTTGATCTCGTGGTTGTGAATTCGAGCCCCATGTAGGGTATAGAGATCACTAAAAAAATGAACAAAAAATAAAAAATACACACAATATTTAGAAACAGAATTTTGATACCTGAAATATAACAAACTTACAAAGCTTTTCCAGTATTTATAAGCTGTTTCTGTGGATTTTTTAGAAATCTTCTGACTAATATTTTAAAACCTTTTATTAATGTAAAAATATATATCAAAAGTCTATGGTTAATGAATGTTCACAAACTGAACACATTTGTGCAGCCAGTGCCAAGATCAAGAAGCAGAATTTGCTATCATCCTGAAAGCTACCCTCAGACTTCCTTCTAAGCCCTACTTCCTCTTAAGAGGTAAGTTATAGGGATCCCTGGGTGGCGCAGCGGTTTAGTGCCTGCCTTTGGCCCAGGGCGCGATCCTGGAGACCCGGGATCGAATCCCACGTCGGGCTCCCGGTGCATGGAGCCTGCTTCTCCCTCTGCCTGTGTCTCTGCCTCTCTCTCTCTCTCTCTGTGACTATCAATCATAAATAAATAAAAATTAAAAAAAAAAAGAGGTAAGTTATAACTTCTATTAGGTAGCCTAGAATTGCCTGGTTTTTGTCCTCAGATGAGTTAAATAATATGCTATATACTCTTCTCTGTTTGGCTTCATGCACTCAAAGTATCTTTGAAATTCACTCATGTTTATGTAGTCTGTCCTCACTGCTGTATTATTCAATTATACCATTATTCAAATATACCACCATTTATTATCCACTCTATTGGGGTTTTAAAATTATTTTAAATAAAATTTATTTATTTATTTGAGAGAGAGAGAGAAAGAGAGTGAGCATGCACTAGTGGAGGGAAGGAGCAGAGGGAGAAGGAGAGGGAGAAGCAGACTCCTCAATAAGCAGGGAACGCAATGGAGGGTTTGATCCCAGGATCCTGAGACCATGACCTGAGCCAAAGGCAGACACTCAACCGACTGAGCCACCCAGGCTCCCCCTATTATCCATTCTATTGTTAACGAGCTTTTGAGAGGTCTACATTTTTGGCTACTGCTGGCACTGGTGAATTTTTTTTTTTTTAAAGCTGTGCTTTGTAATGAAGTTACCGGACTCTATTAACAGAGCTCTGTTATTGTCAATTATTCCTTTTACAGTGACTGGATTTATTTTCTGTAGGTCAAATAAATGATGGGTGTAGGTGGGAGTTAAGAAAGGGAACTAAAGGGGAGGCCCTGTGCAGTGCGGAGGTCGCTGGTGTCACCTGCCAGCCGGGGCTCCTGCGCGGGCTTTTGGCTCCCCGCCCCGCGCACCCCGCCGCAGCTTCAGCACCCTGGCCAGAGCGAGGCTCAGGTCGCCGTGCGTGGGGCTTCGGGAGGAACTGGGCAGCCCCTTGCGCTTCTCCCCCAGACCAGCCCTTAGTGAGCCGCCTGGCCCTCTGCGTATTGCTCATACTCCCGGAGGGGCTGCAGGTCCGGCCACATCCCGACCAGAGCCACCGTGAGAGGCCACCTGGGACCTGAGCAGCTGCCGGGTTGCCTCGAGGCTGCGACGTGGCGGGAGTTCCCGCAGGAGTCCCGAGAAAACCAGGCAGGACACGGGATGACCTGGTCAACACAAGTGCCTCACCCGGGGCCCCCCTGGCCGCTGCCTGCGCCCAGCACCGCCCCGAGGCCATGATCTGCGTCATTTCAAATCCGGTCAACTCCACCATCCCAACTGCAACGGACGTTTTCAAGAAACACGGAGCTTACGACCCCAGTAGAACCCGGGGTGACGACCTTGGGCATCGTCAGGGCCACCTCTTTCTTTCTTTCTTTCTTTCTTTCTTTCTTTCTTTCTTTCTTTCTTTCTTTCTTTTCTTCTTCTTCTTCTTCTTCTTTCTTCTTTCTTCTTTCTTCTTCTTCTTTTTAAAGAAAACAGCAGCCTGCTTTTATTGATGCACACATCGACGGACCTGCGATTGGGAGGGGCGGCGACGGTAACAGGACACTCGTGGTTAACGCAACGGAAACGTGAGGGCAGGAGATGGCTTTGCAGGGACGGGATGCCTTCATAAGTCAGGAAACGGAACGCCAGCTGGCTGCCCTCTCATTTCAGGTTCTTCACAAACTCCTCTCCCTTCTTGATGGAGGCCTTCAGCCCGGGGATGGCCTCCGCTATCATCTTCTCTCCAAAAGGGGACACCTTGCCAATGCCTAGATTCCTCTCGATGCCCTTTTCCCCCAGCAGCAACGGTATGGAGAGACAGGCACGGTCTGCTTCCTGGGATTTAACAAGGAACATTCAACAACTGCTTCCTTCCCGCGGGCCACCACTTTCACTGCAGAACTGAAGGGTGTGGATCCCGCGCGAGTCAACCCTGTCGTCGGGGGCCTTCCCGGGAAGACCACCACCCCCCGATCTCCCAGTGCACCCCTAAGTAGACCTTCCCCAGGACCCGCTGGCGGGTCCAGGAGGCCGGCCTGAGGTGGTGAAGGCCAGAGCCGGGCAGGCTTTGCACCCCTGTCCACGCGTGCGCTGCAGCCCGGCTTGGCTCCTCCCTTGTGGATGCAATGAACGGGAAGGAAGCAGTTGTCGAATGTTCCTTGTTAAACCCCAGGAAGCAGGCTGTGCCTGTTTCTCCACATAGTTACTGCTGGGGGAAAAGGGCATCGAGAGGAATCTAGGCATTGGTAAGGTGTCCCCTTTTGGAGAGAAGATGATAGCAGAAGCCATCCCCGGGCTGAAGGCCTCCATCAAGAAGGGAGAGGAGTTTGTGAAGAACCTGAAATGAGAGGGCAGCCAGCTGGCGTTCCGTTTCCTGACTTATGAAGGCATCCCGTCCCTGCAAAGCCATCTCCTGCCCTCATGTTTCCCTTGCGTTAACCACGAGTGTCCTGTTACCGTCGCCGCCCCTTCCAATCGCACGTGCGTCGATGTGTGCATCAATAAAAGCAGGCTGCCAGTTTTCTTTTTCAAAGAAAAAAAGAAAGAAAAAAAGAAAGAAAGAAAGAAAGAAAGAAAGAAAGAAAAAGAAAACTAAAAAAACCCTGATATCTATTACTGTATGATAAAGAACTCCAAAATTTAGTGGCTTAAAAATAAGTTTTATGATTTCTCATAATTCTGTGGGTTGATTGAGGTTAACTGAGCAGTTCTGCTCTGAGAAGTGCAACTGGAATCCTCATGTGGCCACAAATCATCCCGGGAATATCCAAGATGTTCACCCACATTTCTGGAAACTTGTCTGTTTCTAGAATGGCTAGAATGGCTGAGGGCTGCTTGCACTACCCTTCCTCCTTCTCTCTCTATATCAATACTTCCCATTTATTATGAATCTAGCTCAAGCTTCTTCACGTGGTGGTTGGACCCCAAGAAAGGGAAAATGGAAGCTACATGACCTCTTGGGGCTAAGGCTCTAGAACTCACAGAACATCACTTGTATTCTATTAGTCAAGGCAAATCGCAGGGCCAAACTGAGATTCAAGAGGAGGGTTATTGGACTCCCTCAGTTGATGGGAGAAGCAGTGTGCTTTTATGGATGAAAAGAATAGTTGGTAGCCATCTTTGCAGACAATCTACATCAGTAACTTATCTTGTTTCCAGCCAGAACTTGGGGGAGGGAGGAAGACTGTGCTAAGTCTTTATGGTTATGTGGAGAAATGAGTAGACATTGGTATGGGAAAGGAATAAAGTTGATGGCATAGAGGAGGAGGGGGTGCTGCATAGCATTGGAAGGGCAATGAAGAGTCAGGATAAATATATCATCTGCTGCCCTTCATTGCTGTGGGTAGATTCATTCATCCAGCAAATATTTAATGCAGGGGACATGAGACAGTATAACAGACTGAGAGATAATTTCTGGGAACTACAATATCCTTCAGGACTGCCTGTTCAGATGGCAGTAAACATTTAGAAATTAGATTGCTCAAAGGACAGAGAGAGGGACAGAGGTAGGGACTCAAGGGAAATTGGGACACCTGGCAATCATGGAGGAAGGGTTGTTACAGAAGTAGAGGGAGAACGGCCCAAGATGATTCCTGAGGTGCTCGGTGGCCTGCAAATGCATGGCAGGTACTCACAAACTTTTGTACAGGCTTAATTTAAGAAGCTATGTAGTAGAGAAAGTCAGGATTGTTGAGAAAGTAGGACAGTCTATGAAGATGTTCAATCAATGTGTTGGCTGTAGGTGATGTTTCTAGAGGATTGCCAGGGTTTTGACCATTTGATTCACCCCTGGAAAAGGAAAGATTCAGATTAGGAAAACCTGGGTCACCATGGATTTTTGCAATTGATTGAAGGGGAGACACATTTCGGAATTTATAGGCCCCAAAATCTGAGTCAACTCCAGGTGATATTCCTGATGTTTTTAGTGACCCAAAGAGGATGTCAAAGTTCAGGGGGCTGAAGGGAGCTCTGGTCAGTAGGGCAGCAACATTATCAGTGCACTACTCATATCACTGTATCCACACCACTTCAGCACCTGATTGTCTTTGTCTCTTGTCTTTGGAGCCAGTTCTGTCACTAGAAGAGACAGGATTCGGTGTGTAAATAGCCCAATTTCCTTGTTCCTCAAGAGACAATCTTGAGGTGTGTGTTCCACTTTGGCTGTAAGTGAGATTAGGCTCCAGCAGCCTACAGTTTGTAACTGGCTTGATAACATATGCTTTAATGACCACCTTGCTTTCAACTGTTTTAAAATATAGTGTATTAACAGACCAGATCAGGTAATGATTGCCATTGGAAAGGTAGTTTGTTACTCATAGCTCCCAAGAGGAGGGGGAACTCCCTGCCACAGGGGTTTAGTGGGGTAAGGGGAAAAGAGTGAGGTTGGTCAGAAGGCAGAAGGAGAGGGGAAACTAGGAAAGAACCCTTATTGTGGTTCCTCGAGAAGGAACAGAAGGGGCAGGATAAGTGGGTTTAGCATTGGCTAGTTGGAATAATTTCAGCAGGCTCTAAGGCATAGGGGTTGTTCCTAGTTGTCTGGTCCTGGGTGATTGGGCAGGTGATTAATGGCCTGGAGTATGAAAGCCCAATAACGGAGGTGGTTGGGATGTGGGCTCTGGATTGACTGGCTAATATTTGAAACTCTCGGGATCCCTGGGTGGCGCAGCGGTTTGGCGCCTGCCTTTGGCCCAGGGCGCGATCCTGGAGACTCGGGATCGAATCCCACGTCAGGCTCCCGGTGCATGGAGCCTGCTTCTCTCTC
The DNA here is from genome assembly GCF_018345385.1 of Vulpes lagopus. Classification (NCBI taxonomy): domain Eukaryota; kingdom Metazoa; phylum Chordata; class Mammalia; order Carnivora; family Canidae; genus Vulpes; species Vulpes lagopus. The sequence continues at coordinate 17,093,071 of NC_054842.1, read as the reverse complement.
TGCCTGTATCTCTGCCTCTCTCTCTCTCTCTCTCTCTCTGTGACTATCATAAAAAAAAAAAAGAAAAAAAAAAAAAAAGAAACTCTCTCATGAGCAATTTTTTAACTATTTCTAGGAAGTGGTCAACTCTGGGAGAGGTGAGGGGTAGTCCCCTCCGACCTCCCATTCTCCCCAAGTCTCTAGATGTCAAAGCATCAGAATACAGAATATAAAAGACATGATGAATATAGACTCTTACTCCTCCTCTCCCATATCCAAGTTCTTATCTTTTCCCAGATAAACAACCTGAATTTGAATCCTTTTCTAAGGCTCTGCTTCTTGAGTAATCAAAACTAATTCAGGTAGTTATGGTGACTTGCAAAAATCTGGATTTGGGTAGCTCAAATAATACAGAGGCAGTGAAAATAGAAAGAAAGGGGTTCTCTAGCATACATACAATATTTTCACTCTCAGAATTGTGTTAGTTGAATCAGAAAGTATATAGGTATCTTTTTTTCCAAAACAACTTCAATCTTCATTAAAATTTAATCCTAATCCTTATTACTGGCTGCTTGATTGGTATGCTGGAGCAAACTCACAGCACCCCATTAGAACTGATTTCTAGGGATGCCTGGGTGGCTCAGCAGTTGAGCATTTGCCTTCGGCTCAGGACGTGATCCTGGAGTTCTGGGATTGAGTCCCACATTAGGCTTCCTGCATGGAGTCTGCTTCCTCCACTGCCTATGTCTCTGCCTCTCTCTTTCTGTGTCTCTCATGAATAAATAAATAAATAAATTCTTTTTAAAAAACTGATTTCTAAATATACAGAAAATTTGAAAGCTGGTTGTCGTTGTTGTTTTGAAAGCTGGTTGCTAAAATGTTAGTAGCTTGAAATTGGTGATGATGGGGATATGTGCCTAACAGAAAGTAGCAAGTGCTGCAAGTCAGGGGTTGTCTTCCATAGGAGTTGCTTTACTAGCACAACACTGCTATAGTGGGAGGTTTAGGAATAAAAGAACAAAATGTCATGGAGTTTTAGTATTGGGAAAGTAATCAGGAATCATCTAATATAATTTCCTAAATCCAATATAGGAAATGAAATCCAGAGAGGGCTAGGGAGAAAGTTACCCAGAATGAGAGTTGGTGGCCAACCAACTCCCTTAGTAAATAAGATTCCTCACAAATCTCATACCTGCGCTGGGTTTTAAAACCATTATGACTATTACTAGTACTGGCATATTTTTCCATTTTCATATTTTTTTTCCATTTTCATATTTTATTGACAAAGTAGTGTGTGTGTTGAGGAGGGGAGATGGAGCAGAAGAGAGAGAGAGAGAGAGAGAGAGAGAGAGAGAGATGGAGGAGAGCCTTCCACAGTATTCCCCACTGGAGTTCAATTTAATAGAAACCATTTTGTTACAGGCTGTAGAAAATAAATAAAAATTCCCTGAGCATTTGTTGACACTGTAAATATGGAAAGTCTGTTATTTAACAGTAGTTAAATAGATGCCAAGGGGGAACATTGTGACAAAATCTCAACCAAATATTGATATGAACATATTTCTGTTTGCGTGAAAATATGTTCCCTCCGTATGGAGAAAGGAAACTGTAAGGAGAGAAATAAAACAACACATTGACGAAATGTTGAGTGGAGAAGCTGTTTATCTGCCAGAGCAAACCACTCCTCTTCATTCTGTGAATTTTCCTAGAGAGGTTGTCATGAAATTTACTTACACAAGTGGGAAGCCAAAATTGTTCCATTCAGGGAAAAATGACAGATTTTAAGGACTGCTGTTTGGTAAGGTTGAAAATACACACAATATGGTTAGGTTCTGAGCAGGTATTTTGACTGAATTGTCGGGGCTTTTTAAATCCCAGAGAAAAAGTTAAGTGATTTCACTTTGAGAAATTGGTGCATATTCATGTATTTACCTACAGAAATTTATGTTTGATATCATGATCCTTGTTCCTGAGAGTCCAACATGTTTCAGATTCGGTGCTTCCAGCCAATAATTGATTCCACAGGTTTAGACCCTCCAAGTCAGATTCCAGATTAAGAAAAATCAGAATATTACCCTCTCATAGCCTTCTTTTCTTTCCAAATATGAGACATATTGAAACCATTACTATGATTGAGACTAATGAGAAAGAAGAGATCAAGCCAGAAAGATGAAAAATAAAACAACCCCTAAATGCATCATACTAGTCTAACTTTGAGAAATATAAGAGACAACGCCTGATTGAGGGGTATTCTACAAATACCTGTCCACTACTTCCCAAATGTCAGGAAGAAGTCTGAGAAATGGCCACAACCAAGAGGAACATAAAGAGATAAAACAAACAAACAAGCAAAAAAGGAGAAAAAAACAACCTAATGTGTGTGTGGTCACAGGTGTGGGCTCCTGGAGCAGGGAAAGGACAACAGGGAGAAACTGAGGCAATTTCAGTAAGATATGAATTCCAGTTAATAATAATATATCAGTGTTGATTCATGAATTGTAATAATGTACCCTGCTAATAAAGGATGTTCAGAATAAGGAAAACAAAATGTGGGATATACGAGAACAGCCTGTGAAATCTTTGTAAGAATTTTGTAAATCTGAACCTGTTCTAAAAACGTTTAATTTATTAAAAAAATAAATCAGAAACAGGGGGTGGGGATGGGGGAGGTGGAGACAGAAGAACTGTCAGGTTTGGCTTTTATTTTTATTCATCGTTTGTGTACAGTCTTATCTCACTGCTGTCAGGAGAAGCAGCCACTTGAAGCAGGAAAAGGGAGAGAAAGAGGATGAAAACATCAAGGACATTTGAGGACCTGCCAGAGATAGTACATAGTATCAAATCGGACCTGGCTTTAAATTACCCGGTACTCCAATCAGTGGGCACCTCATGTCCAGGAACCCTCTCATTCTTATTCTACTTGGGAACAGTTATGTCTGTGGGAGGGAACTGGGAAAGAAGAGCACGAGCTTATAAAATCCACCTCCTTTTAATGGGGCCCTTATTGAGGAAAAGAGGCTAACGGATAGTGCCTATTGTTTTTTATGCCTACATTTATTTCCTGCATTTGTCTCTTTCTGTGATGGTCTCCAAGGATGGCCACCACTAATTCCTTTCTTCCCCATAGGTACATGCTGCTCTTCACATCAGGAGGTGGAATCTAACTCCCCTCCTCTTGGATCTGGGTTGGGCTGAGTGACTTGCTTCCTTGAGAAGTGGGGAGGAGCTGACATTTTGGAACCTCTGAGGCTGGGCCATAATAGGCTTCATGGCTTCTTCCTGGGCTTCTCAGGATGCTTGCTCATGGGACACTCCCTTTCAGGACTCTCCTTGGAAATTAACCACCATTCTGTGAGGAGAATAGTTGCATGAGAGGCCGCCTACGGGTACTGTGGTCTCCACAGCCCCAGCTGAACATCCAGCATTGACTGCCAGCTGTTTGAGTGAGCCATGTCCCATGTCCAGCCCAGTTAAAGCATCATATGGTTCCAGTGCCAGTCACTGTCTGACTCGAACTGTAGGAGAGATCTCAAGCCAGAATAGTCTAAATGGGTTCAGTCAACCCATAGAGTTGCATGAGAAAATAAAAGATGATTGTTTTAAGCCACTAAGTTTTGGGGTGGCTTCTTTTTTTTAAGATTTTATTTATTTATTCATGAGAAACACACAGAGAGAGGCAGAAACATAGGCAGAGAGACTAATGCAGGACTCGATCCCAAGACCCCAGGATCACAACTTGTGCCACAAGCAGATGTTCAACCACTGAGCCACTCAGGCGTCCCTTGTTCTAAGCGTTTCATACAGATTGACTAATTTAATTCCAAAGACAACCCAATGAGTTTGGTACTGTGATCATCTCTATTTCTTTTTTCTTTTTTTAAAAGAAACTGAGGCACAGAAAATTTAAAAAATTCATAGAGTGTTGGTTAGTAAGCATTAAATCCGGTTTCAGACCTGAGTCATCTGATTCTAAAAGCCATGTTTTGGGGGCATGCATCTAGGTGCCCTGGATGGCTCAGTTGGTTAAGAGTCTGCCTTTGGCTCAGGTCATGATCCCAGGGTCTTGGAACCGAGCACCAAGATGGGCTCCTTGCTTGATGGGGAGTCTGCTTCCCGCCCCACCCCCCCGCTTGTGTTCTCTCTCACTCCATCTTTCTCTTTCTCTTTCATGAATAAATAAAATCTTTTTTAAAAAAGAAATAAAAGCCATGTTGTCACCTGCCACTCAACATCTGCAAATTTTAATAAGGTGTATTTACTTTAATTAATCAATTAATACTTATTATAATTAATTCCACATGTATAGTTAGCTAGGCATTGGTCTTCGGCTTACCATTAACTGTGCAAGGTAGCCACCTTTGCAAACTCTTTAGTAACAAGGCCTGCATTCTTGTGTGCATGAGTAGGAAAAATGAGACACATATATTCTCTTCATAATTTTCAGCTTGTATAGAGAAAAGCGATGGAAAGAGTGAAATTGAGGACAAACAAACAGCAACACAAACATGGCATAGGGTCTGACAGATTTGGGTCTGAATCCTGCCTCTGGCTCTGGAGCTGATTGCAAAGCTCTGCTTAGTTTCCTCATCTGTGAGAGGCGGGCACTGATGCATTCATTTTACCACAGAGAAGTAAATGCATTTTTGTACATTCAGTACCTGAGCAGAGTGGGAGAAGCAGGTTGGCACTGTTATGAAAATCTTGGGGTTTGGAGTCAGACAGACTGGGGTTTGAAACCCATGTCCCAGGCCTACTCAGTATATAACTTCAGAAAACAAATGTGAGAATCACATGAGCTCATATTTGCGGCACATCTGTTACATGCTGAGAAAGCAAAGAGAAGTAGTTGTGCTGATGCTAATGTTACTCTACTGCACCTCCTTTCTCTCGTTTCATTCCACAGACTCTCATTCTTTGGGGGGGAATGGAAATGTTTGTATTAATAGAGGTTTCCCCCCTCATTTTGTTTTTATTATGGAATAATTTGAATACAGTCAATTCACTATTTTTAGTGTACATTTCTGTGAGTTTTGATCGATGCAGGCAGTTGTATAAACACAATGACAAGACATATAACATTTCTGTTACCCCCAAAATGTTTATCACTCTTTTATTTCAATTCCTACCCCAACCCTAGGCTTTGGCAGCCACTGGCTTGTTTTCTGTCTCTATTATTTTGCCATTTCCAGAGTGTTACATAAATGAAATCATATAGCAGGTAGTATTTTGAGTCTGGCTTCTTTCACTTAATGTAATGCATTTGAGATTCATCCCCAATAGGGTTTTAATTACTTTTAAAAATATACATTTTCCCTCTCTGCTGCATCATTCTGTTGGTGATAGATGAATTAATTAAGGGTGAGATTTCAGGAGTCCCTCTTACACTCAGGGATTATTCTATTCTTTGGTTCACTCCAGTGCCAGCAAAAACCCAAACCAAACTAAACCTAGCGAAAACAACAGAATATTGGAATATCAGTTTCATCCAATTTAGAATAGTATTCTGTGACAAGCAAAACTTTAACACCCCTCTTTTATTTTTTGCACAATTCAAAAGGAAGAAAAGAAAAAAGAAGACTCACTATTTTGACATATTGTTTCTGATTTACTCATTCATTTTACAGGAATGCTTTTTTTAGTGACTTGGTCACAGAAATCTGCAGCATCTCGTTTTGAATTCAGTGTCTTTGGATACCATTTTGAGACACTTATATTCTCTGCACTTAGCCATAATGCGATTTCCACTTTCATGCTGACTCCATACATACTAGTTGGCAATGGATTGAAATGAAACCTGCTGAGGAGAATCCGTTGACAGTAGGAACTCAGGAAGATCAACGGGCTTAGGGAAAATGGATCATGGTCTTTTTCGTGCTTCTTCTTATTTTAACTCTTAGAGATTCCAAATCTTGACTTCCTAGCACTTACTGTTACATCTTAAACAAGGAGGTAGGGAAAAAAGAGACATATGGAACTGTGTTTTCGTTCCCTAGAATCGAGGTGGGAAATAGGAAGGGAAGGCCAGAGATGATTAAAATGGAATAAATATAGCAGAGTTTGGGTGGGTGGGGGGGGGGGAATTAAGCTAGTAAGCTTTTTTTTTTAATTTTTATTTTTTACTGATTTACTGCAATGATTTCCTCCAAATGACAATTCCAAACTTCAAATGTATTATTATTTTTAAGTCTCTAGTTGGCATCCTCATGCTTTGCTACTACAGAAACTGCTAGTCGTCTCCCCATATTTATTCTATGACAATACAGTATCCTAGTGGTAGGACTGTTCATTCAACAGATAATTCTGAGTGCCTCATAGGCATTGTGCTAGATATAGAGAATTCAAGAGGTAAAGCAAAACAACCAACTCTTGCCCTCATGGAATTTACAAGCTGATGAGTCTGAGAATATCTTATAAACTTATGATCATAACTTCCCAAGGCCCTAAAGGTACCATGATATCAGTGTACCACATAAGCATTCTCCAAAATATAACTCCATTTGATAGGACGAAGAAAATAAAGGGCATGGTGTTTGCTTTGAAAAATGAAAGAAGATGACTCCAGAGATTTTGAAGCTTTAATATTGTTTTATTATTCTTGCAGTTTATATTTTATTTTATTTTCAGCTTTATGGAGGTATAATTGATACAATATTTAAGATATTTAAGAGACACTGTGATAGTTCGATATACAGTTGACCCTTGAACAACATGAGCTTTAAGAGCACTGGCACACCCTAGAGTCAAAAATTGTGTATAACTTAAAAAAATTTTTGTCAGCTTCATTAATTTTTTTTTTTAATTTTTGATTTTTTTTTAGTAGTTTGCATGCCCAGTGAAGGGATCAAACTCATGACCCTGAGATCAAGAGTCACATGCTCTACTGACCAAGCCAGCCAGGTGCTCCCTGTGTATAACATTTAACCCCTTCAAAACTTAACCACAGAGGATCCCTGTGTGGCTCAGTGGTTTAGCACCTGCCTTTGGCCTGGGGCGTGATCCTAGGGTCTCAGGATGGAGTCCCGCATTGGGCTCCCTGCATGAGGCCTGCTTCTCCCTCTGCCTGTGTCTCTGCCTCTCTCTCTCTCTCTCTCTCTCTCTCTCTCTCTCTCTCATGAATAAATAAGTAAAATCTTAAAAAAACAAAACAAAACAAAACAACACTTAACCACTAGGGGCTTACTATTGGTTAGAAGCCTTACCAATAACGTAGTGAATTGATATATTTTCTATGTTATGTGTATTATATACTATATTCTTATAATAACATGAGATCCAACAGAGAAAATATTATTAAGAAAATCATAAGGATGAGAGAATATACTTACAGTACCGAACTGTAGAAAATCCATGTTTAAATGGACTTTCACATTCAAACCTATGTTGTTCAAAGGCCAACTGTACATTCACCTCATGAAAGGATATTCCCATTCAGTTAATGAACAAATCCGTCACCTCACATATTTTGCCTTTCTGTGCATGTGAGAACATTTAAGTTCTACTGTCTTAGCAAGTTTCAATAATATAATACGGGGTTAGGAACTATAATCACCATGTTTCACATTAAAACCTCAGAACTTACGCTTAGGTTGCTCCCATATCTTGGCTATTGTGAACAATGCAGGCGATGAACATTGAAAGAACAGATATCTTTGAGATAATTATTTCATTTTCTTTGATATATACCCAGAAGTGGGATGACTGGATCATATGGTAGTTCTAGTTTTAATTTCTTGAGGATCTCCATACTGTTTTCCATAATGGCTATTATAATTTGTATACTAACCCCCCAACAGTGTCCAAGGGTTCCCTTTTCTCCACATCCACACCAGCAATTATGTCTTATCTTTTTGATGATAGATATCCTAACAAGTATGAAGTGATATCTCATTGTGGTTTTGATTTGCATTTTCCTGATGATTAGTGATGTTGAGCACCTTTTTATGTACCTATGGCCATTTGAATGTCTTCTTTGGAAAAAGGTCTAGATATTCAGGTCCTTTGCCCATTTTTAGACAGGTTGTTTGTTCTATTTTGTCTTGCTTTTTGCTATTGAATTGGATGACTTCCTTGCATATTGTGAATATTAATCTCTTATCAAACAAGTGGCTTACAACTATTTTCTCCCATTCCTCCCATTCCATAGGTTGCCTTTTCATTTTGGTGATGGTTTCCCATGCTGTGCTGAATTTTTTTAGTTTGATGTAGTCCCATTTGTTTCAAGATTGCTTTGGCTATTCAGGATCTGTTGTGGTTCCATATATTTTAGATTTTTTTATTTCTGTGAAAAATGCTGGTGGACCTTTTTTTTTTATTGCTTTGGGTAGCATGAATATTTTAAAAATATCAATTTTTCTAATCCATGAACATGGGTTATCTTTCCATGTATTTGTGTCTTCTTCAATTTCTTTTATCACTGTCTGAAGCTTTTAAAGTGTCAAAGAAATTCCTAGTTATTTCTTTGTGTTTCATTATTTTTTATACTGACTCATTCCCAAAAGGGTTTGTAGTGACTTATAAAATATAAAATGTACAATTAGATAAACAAACACATACACAAGCAAAATTCCAAACATACAACAATGGCAACAACAAAACAAAATAAAAGTGATTTCCCAATTGAATTAAGAGAAAATCAGTGTAAGTAAATTGAAATATTGGAGTAGCATTAGGGTAAAGTAAGATTTAGAAAATTAGAGTAGCAAAAGCATACCATAAGAGCCATATTCTATAAAGATGTATGGTGACAAATTTAGATCTCTTCTGATTAGTTTAGCAGGGAACAGGATTTGTCCCACAATTCACAGCTCAAGTACCATAAAGCAAAAATTGCTACTTGAAAGAGGCAAAATTATTCTTGGTACTGAGACAGGATAAATTTTTTCTCTGAGTCTTTGGAGGAAGTAATAAAACTGGTATTAATATAAATAAATATCCATTTTATTATCAGAGTTATCACCTGTAGTAACTTGAATACAAGAGCTTTGTGAAGAAGACATTTACAAATATCCCTGTTTTCCCTAGTTCTCTGATGATGCCAGTTATTACCATATAACAGAATAAATAAGTCTGTTATATGGGAACTTTCCTGTAGAGTTACTTTGCTGTAGAATTATTTTCCTGTATACTTCTGGGTAAAAATAAGGGATGTGGCTTCTAGGGGAGCACCAGAAGATGAATAGATAACTTCCCAACATCTAGCTTAGTCCCAGGAGCTCTGGCTGGAGGAGACAACTCTGACCAGTGCTCTTTCTTTCAGGCCCCAAGGACAGAGATAGTTGGTTACAGTACTTCAGGTGACCTAAGTTGTCCTGGTCAGCAAGCTGCTGGAGACCTCTTCTATTCAAGGAACCTACTTTCCATCTGTCTGTTGCTTCTGACATTGTGTTTGGAAATGTCAGAATTGATTTCCATGAGACCATCCGTTCTAATGGTCCTCAAGACCTCCTCTGTGGCTTCTACTTCATGCTATCTGTCTTGACTTATAGTTGTTGGCTTGTTCAGCGTCAACATCTCCCATGAGCTGTGAGATATAGGCTCTCCTCCCTTCAGTGCTAACGTCTGAACTAAAGCCAGAAACAAATGCTCCCCGCTTCTTGAAAACTCACTACACTTTCTCACTAGCTGATATTTAGGCTCTACAGTTCCTTTCTTCTTAGGAACTTACCCCAAGTTCCCCCAAGATTCATCCAGAGCTCAATTTAGATGCAGGAGGGACTATTTTGCATGTAAACTACTCCTTTCCCTTAAGTGCAGCCAAGATTATCACATTAAATGTAAGGGCTCTGACCTCCATTTTTCTCAGACAAGGACTATAGCCATGGTTTCCCCCCCCCCCCAATTTGTTTGGAAGTCTTGTACTCTACAGCTTCTAACATCACTAATTCAACTAATTCAGTTATTTCATGTCTAAGAAGGTTCATCAAGCCTACTTCTCAATAAAATCATAGGTAGCCCACCCCATCTACTCACCCACATATGCAAGGACATGCTCAAATTCAACCAATTAGGCAGTCAAAAAACATTTCTTGGATGTCTTCAATATGCCAGACAAAACAGTGATAAACTGACTTAGCATCTTTCTTCATAGATGATGTTTAAGTAAAACTGTCAATGGATAAGCAGAATTGGCTCTCCCCGGGGCCTCACTAGATATAGAATTTCAGATTAGAATATTCTTCCACTGTTCCTTTAGTGTCTGATTTAGTCAATTTCACCTGATTGATTGTAGTTGGGTAGGAAATGTCTTTTAAAATATTGTAGCAAATATCTCATAGCTTCTTTATAGTAACATTTTTCATTGCTTGTTAACTCACTGATAGTGAATTTTTCTATCCAACTCATCTCCCTTCTCATTCCTGATGCCTGTTTCCCTTAAGTCTGGCTCGGTAAATGAGGATTACAATTCAAAGTCTTTTACAGAGAGCAGTGGTTAAGAACATGTGTATAATGCAACCAGGGTTAGAGTCCAGGCATTAGGAATGATCTTGGAAGTTTATTCTTCCTTACTAGGACTTAATTTCCTCATATGTAAAATGGGTGAAAATGATTGCACCTCTCTTCCTCATGAAATGAAAGTAGTCAATAAATGATGTCTATTATTATTACTTAACAGAAATCATAGCATTCTAAAACCAATATAAGCCTTAGAAATTACCTATTTATACACAGTTGATAGCATCTTTTGACATAAATTTTTCTTCAAACTGCGCAAAAGATTTCCAACTGCACTGCGCATGCAGACGTAACTGCACAAATTGCCTTAAGTATTTCAGGTTGAAGAATATTGGAGACCTAAGTTGATTAAAAATTAAGCTTGGATTTGGCACCTAGTAAAATAACGTTTTCTGACAAAGCTCTAATGAAAATAAAAATAGCTATAAAAGAGTCTTTTACACCAAGCTGATTCATATCCTAGTTAAAAGTGATGTTTTATGTCTATGCCTGTCATTACCCTGGTTTCCATTTCAGACAGGAAATGGCTTGAATAAGAAACATTTTCATCCATCTCTCTTCTCACTTGGCATCACATAGGACATTTAAGGCTGGACTGGGACTGTGTCAGGGGAGTCCCAGAGAAACAACAGGCTGGCATCTAATTTACACTGAAGAGTTTAGGGGAGAATCAGTAGAAGTTCAAATGAGAGGTACCGGAGACTAAGGGCTTAGTTATAGAATATGAATGAGGTTAAGAAGCCAAATATCTTAATCCATTTATGCTAACTGGAGGCTGGAAGCTGGGAAGTCCAACATCAAGGCACTAGCAGATTCTGTGTCTGGTGAGGGCCTGTTTCATGGTTCATAAGATGCCTGTCTTTTTCTTCTTTTTTTAAGATTTTATTTATTTATTTGAGAGAGCGACCGAGCGAGTGAGTGAGAGAGAGAGAGTATGAGCTGGGGAGAGGGACAGAGAGAGGGAGAAGCAGACTCCCTGCTAAGCAGGGAGCCTGATGTGGGACTTGATCCCAGGACTGGGATCATGACCTGAGCCGAAGGCAGAAGCTTAAATGACTGAAGCACTCAAGTGCTCCAAGATGACTGTCTTCTCACTGTGTCTTCACATAGTAGAAAAAGTGAGGGAACTCTTGGAGGTCCCTTTTATAAGAGCATTAGTGCCATTCATTGAAGATTTCACCCTAATCACATCATCATCTCCCAGTGGCCCTGCCTCCAAATACTATCACATTAGAGATTAGATTTTAACATGAGAATTTGGGAGGGATACAATCATCCAGTCTTTGGCACCAAGTCTCTAAGAAAGGAGGCAATCTAATGGATATCCATCAAGTTTAGACTCTTTCACTCAGAATTTCTTCCTCTTCTTCCTCCTCCCCCTCCTCCCTCTTCTTCTTTTCAGAGTCTATTCTTAATAATGATATATGTCATCTTGAGGCTATTTTTATCAGGCTCATATAGGCCTGTGGTGTCATGGTTGTGAATGATCTGAAAGGATAGTCTACCTCCTGGGAAGGGGGAAATACTTTCAAAAAGGCACTTCAAATAAGTCAGCAATAATATTTAGTGTACATATTCAGTTTAAGAATCAACTATCAAGGGGATCCCTGGGTGGCGCAGCGGTTTAGCGCCTGCCTTTGGCCCAGGGCCCGATCCTGGAGACCCGGGATCGAATCTCACGTCGGGCTCCCGGTGCATGGAGCCTGCTTCTCCCTCTGCCTGTGTCTCTGCCTCTCTCTCTCTCTCTGACTATCATAAAAAAAAAAAAAAAAAGAATCAACTGTCAAGAAAAAACTACTAGAATTAGAGAATCAGAAGGAACTTCAGTTTTCCTGTCTCTTTAGCATCCCTCAAAAGAAAATTTCAAACATGGCCAGTGTTCAAAAGGCCATTTTGTTGTTGTTTTTCAGTTTATTAAAAGATAGATGTTTTCTTATATTGAGTTGAAATCTGCTTCCTTGTGACTCTGTACACTTAGTAATTCTATTTTTTTGTGAGTGGAAGGAGGCAGATGACTTCTATGATGCTTGATATAAGAACATGTGATGCTTGGAAACATTCTTTTGTTCATATTCTTCTTTCTCTTCATAGCCTACCCGGCATCTCCTGAAAGAACTTTGAAGGTCAAGACAAGAGGAGATATCATATATTTTATATAAAGTTTGGGACTGATGTCCATTTTCTTTCTGCTTTTTTTTTTTAATTTTTTTTTTTTTTATTTATGATAGGCACACAGTGAGAGAGAGAGAAGCAGAGACATAGGCAGAGGGAGAAGCAGGCTCCATGCACCGGGAGCCCGACGTGGGATTCGATCCCGGGTCTCCAGGATCGCGCCCGGGGCCAAAGGCAGGCGCCAAACCGCTGCGCCACCCAGGGATCCCTTCTTTCTGCTTTTTTTTAAAAAAAATTCTGATAAAATGCACATAACAAAATTTGCCACCTTAACCGTTTTTAAGCATACAGTTATACAGTTCAGTGGTATTATGTACATTCATGTTATTATACAACCATTTCCACTACCCATCTGCAGAACTCTTTTCATCTTGCAAAACTGAAACTCAGTACCCAACAAACGTACTTCTTATTCCCCATCCTTGACCCCTGATAACCATCATTCTCTTTCTGTCTATATTATTTTAACTACTCTAAATACCTCACGTAAGTGGAATAAGACAATATTTTCCTTTTTGTGACTAAAATAACACAATGCTGTTTCACTTTGCATAATCTCCTTAACCTTCTTCATCTATGTTATATAGCATGTTAGAACTACCTTCCTTTTTAAAATGGAGTAATTGTCTGCTGTATGTATATAGATCACATTTTGTTTTTGCATGTTTGTTTTCTTTAAATTTCATATCAGAAAAGGAAGAATCAGAGAATTCAAGGTACAGATGGAACTTCAAAAAATGATCTTTACTGTAGTATAAACACATACACAAGCAAACACACACACACACAAAACATTAAAAAAATAACATTGGCAAAGCCACCACAACATAACTGTACACACTCACTACATTTGCTACAATTTAAAAGGCTGACATCACAAAGTATTGTTAAAGATGTAGATCAATTAGAACTTCAATAAGGATGTAATTTGGCAAAATCCATTTGGAGAACTATTTAACAGTGTCTACTACAGCTGAACATAAGACTCCTGGTTTAAGATTCCCCCCCAGGTATAGAAGTAAAAAATCTGTACATGTGTGCACCAAAAACATTTATGAGCATGTTCACAGAAGCACTACTCATACTAGCCCCAAACTGGAAACTACCAAAATGCTCAACAGTGGAACAGATGAATAAATTTTTGGTATGTTTGTACACTGAAATAATTTATAGAAATTAAAATGAATAAACTGCTGCTCTATGCAATAATATGAGTGAATCATAATGAATCACAAGCATAATGTTGAAGGAAAGAGGCCAGGTAGAAAAGTACATGTTGCATAATTCTATTTACATGAAGGTCAAAAACTGGTGAAACTGATCTATAGGAAGAGAAGCCAAGCCACTGGTTAACTTTCAAGAGTTGAATAGTACTGGGAGAGGAGAATGAGGAGGGCTTTTGAGGTTTTGGTAACATTTTATTTGATCTGGATATTGGCTTTGCAGGTATGTTTAAATTTGGAAAATTAATTCAACTGAAAACTTAAATATGTGCACTTCTCTGTACGTATGCTTCTTAGAATAACCACATATGCTTTAAATATGATGACCATGAATTTTAAATGCTATGCATGTTATACATAAGTATTCATGGAACATGTTTAATTATGCATATACTATGTGAGTGGTAGGCTTTTGAATATTTATTTGTGATAGTATTTTCATGATCTTATTTGTGCAACAAGTAATTATTTTTTAAAATTTTGCTTATTTATTCATGAGAGACAGAAGGGGAAGAGGCAGAGACAGAGAGAGAAGCAGGCTCCCAGCTGAGCAGGGAGCCCAATATGGGACTGGATCCTAGGACCCTGTGATCACTACCTGAGCAGAAGGCAGATGCTTCACCCACTAAGCCACTCAGTCGCCCTGCAACAAGTAATTAAAACCAAAGAGATACTATTTATTATACTTATTGCCTCCCAATGGATCCAAATTTCCAGAAGAGATACCTTAGAGAGTAGAACAGAACACAAACAAGCTAACTGTGGGTAGTAAATAGAGGAAGATAATGAAAAACATAATATCCATTTTTAATACAAAAATTTATGCTATGCTTATTTATTGAGCTATTGAAAGGAAACCTCTTCTTATCCAAGAATCATGGGACTTTAATTATGGAAAGGGCCATAGAGTCTGCTGAATCCACCTCCTTGATTTTTTAGACATGATCGAAGTTCCAGCATCACACAGTTTGATGATGGCAGGATCAGGACATGTTTCCCTTTTCTTAGTCCAGTGCTTTTCTTTTGAATCAGCTACTGGCTACCTCTGGATTTCTTCAAAGCTGTGACAGAGCCAAGGACCAAGTGCCTAAAAGCCACACTGTGCAGATAGTTTGAGAAAGTTACCAATTATTAGACTCCTCTCTGAAGCCACACAGGTTTTTGCAAAGTGATTTTGCAGTTTCTCCTTTCGAGAGGTAGAGTCTGTTTCTGACTCCTTAAAACGGTTTGATCACATGACTTGCTTGACCCATAGAATGAGTCAGAAAATGTGCTGAGCCAGTTGTGCACTCAGGCCTCCAGAAATTGTGAGCAACTTAGCTTTGTCTCTTTGTCAGCCATCAGGTGAACAAGCTCTGCTTCTTGGAAGATGAAAGAGCACGCAGAGCAGAGATGAGTTGTTCCAGGCCCTCGTAGCTTCGGCAGCTGGCCATGGATACCATAGCCCAGCCTAGACCAGAGCTTCAGGCCAGTTGTTGGCCCACAGGACTGTGAGTTAAATACATGTGTCTTAAGTCACCAAGTTTTAGGATGTGATGGCTTTTTGCACATCAAAAGTGAGTGGACACATCACATCAACTAACTGTTTTAGGGTTTGTCTCATTTATCAGTGGCATTGCAAATTGATGTCCTTTTCTCCCTGTTTTATTTTTATTTTATTTTATTTATTTATTTATTTATGATAGTCATACAGAGAGAAAGAGAGAGAGGCAGAGACACAGGCAGAGGGAGAAGCAGGCTCCATGCACCGGGAGCCTGATGTGGGATTCGATCCCGGGTCTCCAGGATCGCGCCCTGGGCCAAAGGCAGGCGCCAAACCGCTGCGCCACCCAGGGATCCCCTCCCTGTTTTAAATGAGAAAATCTCTTAGAATGGAAGATAGAAATTTTAAAGAGGCAAAGGAGATTTGGCATGCCCAGCATCTTTTTAAATAAGGCCTGGACACTTGCCCCCTTCCCTGAGAAGACCTACTGGGGACATTTGACATTACGAGCACTTTGATATTAATTCATTTTTTTGTTCTCTTTCTCACTCAAGACAAACAGATCCAAATACTATACATTACCTATCACTTTCCCTTTCTCCTTTATCACCACTTAGGGGTGAGATGGATCATCCCCCTTCAGGACCTTTTCCTATTAGGGTTGCTGGTTGTTGTAAAGGAGTGACACTTCTGACTGACTCAGGTTGTGGTTACAAGTTCAATACTCTGTCCTTAGAAGCACTTGCTGTTTCAGCAAATGCTTGCAGAGATGTCCTCTGTTCTTGTAGACAAGCAATTGAACTAAGGTGTATTTCTTTCAAGAGAAGTAACTATTCATTCTGACCTTTTCCTGCTATTCTGTCCACTTCTAGAGCACTGTGTGTGCTCTGATGGTGACCATGGCCCTAAGCCAGAGGGAGGGAAGTCTCACCATATTGTTGTCAGAGTAGATAAGCAGTGGGGCACATGAAAGGGAAGTGCTCCAGGATTTGTGGGCTGCTTAGGCTCAAAGATGCTCTCTTCTGATCCAGCTAACAGGGACGAATGGAAGCATAAAACCCACGCTCATTAGTGACTCTCAGGCTCCCAGCACCCTGGTGGGAGGGTGGCTGAGCAACAAGCCAACTTAGTGCTTTGTACTTTCTCCTTTAAAACACACTCACATGCGCTCACATGCCCACACACACATACACACAACATTGTCTCATTTCAAAGTTGTGACAGCTTTCAGGAGTAGAGCTGCTGTTATACAAGATTAATGAAAAATGGTTACCAGTGGCTTTGGTTCCCATACTTTTTTTCTTTTCTGTCTTCATAGCTTCCTGCTTTTATTTCCACTCCACAAATGAATATAGAGCACCTAATGTGTGCAAGGCAATGTGCTAGGTACTACCTTGAAGGCACAGAAGGGAACAGTAAAGAATCTGCGAGTTGGGAAGCATCTATGAAATAGTAGAACAATATTTCTAAGCAAAGCAATGAATTATAAAAGTTGTTTTTCAAGGCAAAAATGTCAGGGTACATCAGAATATTTCTTTGCATGGGAAATCCTCAACTCTTGGTATGTAGACTCTCCATTCTCTTCCTGACTACAATGGTTTTTCTCCTTACTTATTGCCTGGAAACTTTATTCTCAGCCAATAACTCTGACACCAATAGACTGATCCAAGAAGGTGGGAGGTCTCCAGAGCCAGGGCACCATTGGACTAGATGATGCCCAGAATGAGGAGGAATGATTAGAACCTGAAGCTGGAAGTTGATCCCATTGAAGAGCCCTACAGAAGAAGGAAACTAGAGAAGGGAATTGCTCACCTAACAGATATTCTGGATAGAAGAACTGACACTTTCTTTAAAGTTTGTCTTTACTTTTTCCTTTATGCCTTTCACTCTCAAGTTACTTGCATCTCTTTCCCACTAAGGGTGTCACGATTGGGCTCTTCTTCAGGAGATATAATGCTCTTGGGATGCTCTCTCCTCCTCTCATTTGCCAAGTTACTTCAGAATCTTCCTGGTAAAAGTTCTGGAAATAACTTAGCCCCAGGTAGATAAGGGCGAATTCGAAAAGCAAAACAAAGCAAAAACACCACACCGATGTTAACATCTCATTTTTCCACTCTGTCTTGTCCCTCCTTGGTCCCCACCAAGGAAAGGCTAAATTCCTACTTCTGGTGATCCACTGAAGTTGATTAGAAGGACAATGGGTAGGCGGGAGGGTGAGTAAGTTTTATGAAAGGAAAAGCAAGAAGGCTGAAGGGGTCTTGGAAAGTCTGGTGAGGTTCTCCAAAACTGACAAGGAGATGAGGTATGAGACCAACTGGCACCCTATTCCTGCACAGTGCTCCAGGGATTTGGGAGAATCTCAGAGGAGAATAGCCAGCTTGACCATCTTTCCAGTAGCTTCCAGAATTAGTAAAGTCTCCATGCCACAGCTTGGCCCAGCAGCAAGGTGGTATGTCTTCTTTGACTCTTTCTAGGGGAGCCCTTTACAGTATAGTCTTTAGACTAGTCACCTAGTGTGTAGGTGAATGGTGCTCTCTGAAGTTGTTTACTGCAGTAGCCCTGTTAGGGACCACCTGGACAGCGGGCAATCTATGGGGAACACAGCTGTGAGCTAATGCTCTAGGCTACCTCAGACCCTTGACACTTCCTTAGGATGCCTAGGGTAGTGGTGGTGGCGGTGAGCACTAAAAAGAATTAATTTCTCTACAACCCTTTGAGCAGGATGGGTGCTCAAAGGAGGCAAAATTTGATGTATCAAAGTCCAAATAATGAAATATTAGTTCACCTTCTTTTTAAATTTTTCAATAGAACAATATTCAGAACCAATCCTATAGGATTTCCTTAATGGGAATTCCAAATGATTCTTTTGTTTGCATTTTTGCTCCTGAATCAGAACAGGTGCCCATTGGCTAATGACTAACCCAGAGTCATGATCATCCTTTTTCATAGCCACAAAAAAGAAACACAAACCCAGGTGCCTGGGTGGCTCAGTCAGTGATGATTTTGGCTCAGGTCATGATCTCAGAATCCTGGGTTGGAGCCCTGTGTGGGGTTCTGCCCTGAACTTGCTTGTCCCTCTTCCTCTGCCCCTCCCCTCCCCTCCGCCTCATACTCTCTCACTCTAAAATAAATTTTAAAACAATTTTTTTAAAAGAAACAAACCATCTGGGGGAAATGAGATCTAAGGAATGCAAAAACATGAATGAAAATTAAATAATCTTATTTTCAGAGCTTGGTCCTCATTTTCCCTAGGATAGCACATACTATTGATGTTGCCACAGCTCATGATTTTCAGATATTCTTTTCTCAAAAAAATTAGATATCAAACCTAGTTGGAGGCGAGAGTATGAAGAACATATTTGCCAAAGGCCATACCTTAGGGTGGGTGTTAAGTAATTACAATGCCTGCAGCAAAAGGAATGGCTACAACAAGGCAGATTTACTATACTATTTGGATTTTAACTTCCTTTTGTAGTTAATCCACATGCCATCTGTTTAACAACTTTCTCCATTTATTTCTGATTAGTTCAACACAGAGGGGCAGCACAGATGATATACATTCATCTTTTTGATTTTGTTAAGCACTCAAGCTAGTGATTACAGGATGCAGGACTAGGGTCTCCACCACCCGGGAGCTAGCTGTGCTATTGTAATCCTTCAGGTTAGCTTGAAATACACGCTTCCTCCAGGCTGCCTGTGAGAGGAAAGAGATTTCTGCAAGCAGATGTCCCTTGCCCTAGAGGCTGACCGACAAGCCAACAATGAAAACCAATACAGGCTATCCCTCTGTTCTGATGGGGCACAAAAGAGCAGAGGGGGTGGAGAGGTTTACTAAAGTGAGCAGGAGCTCACTGACAGATTCTTTTACAACCAGCTTCTCGACATTGGCACTATTGCCGTTTTGAGTAAGCTCATCCTTTGATTGGGGACCTGCCCTGTGTATTGCAGAATTTCTAACAGCATTCTTGACCTCTACTCACTAAATGTCTGCAAGCAGCCCCTTGACCTAGTTATTTCAATAAATCTGTCTTCAGATATTTCCCGGGGGCAAAATCCCTCCCCCCCCCCCCCAGTTGAGGTCCACTGTTCGATTGCAAGTCTCCCAATCCCAAGATCAGTTGCGAATTACACTGGAAGCCCCAGTAAAGCCCGGATCAAATTCACAAATAATTCAGTTTGAATAAAGTTCTGACCAACCAAATGTATATTTATCCCTCTAAAAATGTTGCTGGTAGTTGCAGACCAAGGTACTTCTTGAATGGGGGACAGCAGTGGTATAACAGCTATGGGAATGAGGTGCATGCTGAGATGCCTGCAGTGGCTGCCAGAGACCCACCCACCATGGTGGTGATGTGTGTGAGCGAATGCAGGGCTTTGCTTTCTCTCTAGCATTCTGAGGGTTTGTCAAGGTCTGGCCACACCTGCCACCCACATTGGTTTCTCAGAAATCTATCACCTGATTAGCAGCAGAAGAAAGAAAGCCTGAGGTAATACTGCTATTCCACAGTCCAAACAACTCTTGTTTTTGGCACAGTCAGCTAGAACGGAGAACTTTTTTGCTCCTTCACCTACTTGTCCCAGCTGGCAGAAGGCCAGCACATCTCACGGGACAAATGGGTTTTGCTGATCATTTCAACTGAGGACATCACACAAAGAATATTTAGTGAGTACCCTTATAGGAGCTAAGCTCGACCGGAAATGCTAGTTAGAAAAACTGGAATTGAATGTCTCCCCATTTCTTAAAATTAAAAAATGATTTCATTCGTATTTATCCTGCTTTCTCCACTGTCATATCTATCCAAAGAATGAGCAGATCTGGTCTCATTGCCAGTCTTCTAGCAATGGGTGTCCTTGGCACCAATTAATAAGATTAAAAAGAAAGCTGAGAGGAGAAAGGGGACTTATACCAAATGACAGTTGGGATAATACCCTTTCCTGAACACAAATAAAATAAAAAGTCTAAATAAAATGATTCTCAGGGGAGCAGTTGGGCCATTGCTCTGTCTTTGACCTTGACTCCCCCTGGAGCTATCACTCTCTACATGTTCTGTCTCGAAGGTTCTGTGAAGCCAGGCCTGGATTAGTGGTTCCCAGGTTTGGTTGAGCATTTATTCACCTAGGGAGCTTCGAGGAAACCATTAGGACCACTCTTACAAGTTCTAATTCGGTTTTGGGTGTGGGACCCATGAATATGTTTTTTTCAGAAACTCCTCAGGCTACTCTGACATGCAACCACTTTGGAGTCATCTAGAATAGATAGTGATGATGACAAGGATGAAATCTACCCTGTATGGAACTCTTACTATGCTCCAGGCATGTGCTAAAGACTGTCCATGCATTAGCTCATTTCATCATTATAACCTTCATGACTTCATTATGGCTTCCATTTGAGAGGGGGGAAAAGTGAGGCTGAAGGAGTTTAATAAGCCTTCCAAAATGGGACTGCATCTGAAGCTTGGATTTTTTTTTTTTAAGCCATTTTGCAATTTTCCCTCCCTACCATATTCTCAACTGTAAGGGGGCACCAGGAAGAAAGCATACAGATGCAGGGGAGAAGGTGTCTGAAAGCATCTGGAATTGCTGTAGAACTCTGAGTGCAGGCCTGCTTCTCAGAGGTAAAGCAGAGGCAGCCTGGCAGGAGTGTCTGGGGGTAAGCTTGATCGTTGCCACATCTCAGACAGGGAGTCTTGCAGCTCCATAAACATGGCAATGAGGTTACAAGAGCTGCGGGGGGCAGGGTGGGGGGGGGAAGGGTTCATAAAAATGATATTTTTACTAAGCACCAGAAAGAACATTTCGTCTTTAAATATGCAGAGACACTACAGCAAGTAGCACGAATTCATTCTGGTGATGCAACCAACAACACTTAATTATCAGCTCCACAAGCAAATTAGGTGAGAAAATTACTTGTCTTTTTATATTTATTTTATTTCTAAAAGAATTCAAAGAAGATAACGATTTAACTACCACAGCATATTACACGCAGATTGCTTCTCTCCTTCATCCCCCTCTTGCCCCCCAACTTTTTAAGCCACAGATACACCTGTTCTTTTGCTTTGCTGTTTGCACGGACCTCCTGGAAGACAGGGTTTAGGTGCCATTTCTTGAGGAATCTTTTGGGTCTGTTAGAAAGCTGAGTCAGAGACCAGCTGTGGGCGGGTTAAGTAGCAGGACAGTGTTAAGTAGCAGTACGTTCCTGGTTGTATCTACCTGCATATATCTTTCCTAAGAAACCTTTGAGCTGCCCCACTCACACTGTTTACCAGAGGTGGCTTTGGGATGCTGCTGGTGCCTGCCACTAATGTCAACTTACAATCTTCAAGTTTTCACTCCGAACTTTGTCTTACCAATGGGACATTGTTTGGGGGTTGAAGAGGCTCACGTGGTCTTAGGGAGCCCAAAGAATTAATTCCCTCACAGTGATAGGCAGGGCAAAGGCCCCATGGCTCTGCATTAAAATCATATCCTCCTTTACTTTCTCACACAGCACTCGTTTCTGTTCCAAAGGGATCATTCTGAGATGCTTCTGGAAGGGAAACTAGGGTCTCCTCCTTAATATTCTCTGAAAGCAATGAAGTTTCAGCTATTTTACTAAATGCTCTGGGAACAATTAATGAGTTTGGTTTCTTCTTCTAGTTTTCCTGTTATAAACCTCCATGTTCTCCAGGCTGCTGCTCAGTGTATGGCCATGGAGAGATGCAAAAGGTCCAGCTCCAGGCCTTTGGGCCCTTCCAAGACAGGAGCCAGTGTTCCTTTAAATCATTGCTGGCTCTACCAGCAGTTATGCCCTCCGCTTCAAAAATGAGAACAACTAGGGATTCTGGAGTTTATCTTATCTCGTGTTTCCAGAATGAGGCAGGCAGCACAAGCAAGTGTGATGAGCCAGAAGGGGATTGTGTGAACTGGTTGGCACGTGCCACCTCTATAGGGGGAGCTGACCTCCACTCTGTTACACTGCTGTCATGTGGAAACATGGACCCAGGTTACCAGACCTTTCCATAAAATTTCAGCAATCTGATTTTCACGGTAAATGTCATAATTTTTTAATGTTCACAAACAAGTCAAGGTTCAGAAAGGAATATTTTGTGGACCAACCAAAACAAGTCTATAGGCCAAGTATAGTCTGAGGGCCACCAGTTTGCAACCTTATGCTCTAGTTCAATTCCATCCTTCTAAGGATGGTTCTCCCAGAGGGTAGAGCCTACTCAGCTAGCCAAGAATGAGAACCAAAATCTGGTGTCAAACATTCTTTCCTTTTTGTTTTACCTTTAATTCTCTTTGTTTTTTACTAAATCAAAGATTTGTTTCAATCAGTGGGAATTAGATACTTTCCCTAGGCAAAGAACTGTGCTAAATGTTTGAAATTATGAGAGAGTTAAACAAAACAACCACTCTTCCCCCAAAAGACTGGTACTTCTCCTGAAAAAAAAGACAGAGAATTAAGATTAATAGAATCTCCTTGGGGTGCCTGGGTGGCTCCATTGGTTAGGCAAACTTTGAGATACTCTCTTCCCTCCCTCTGCCACTCCCTCTCCCTCTCCATCTCCCCTCCCCCTCTCTAAGATAAATAAATACATCTTTTTAAAACAACATAGTGTCTCCTCTGTGCCAGGTATTTTATACTCAGCATTTCAAGGAATCTTCAAAAACTGCTATGAGGTCAGCATTGTTCACAATCTTCTTCCGGTTGAGATACTACAGATCAAAGAGATTAAGTAACTTGCCCAGGGTCACACAGCTAGAAAGATACAAAGCTGAGAGTTAAACCCAGGTCTGACTATGGTGCCCACACCTTTAATTCTTTTTTTTTCAACTGAAAATTTTGAGTGTTTAATAGTGAAACATTCAAGCATAGAGAAATGGCATTATTTAACACTGTTAATATGTTCCTATGTTTTTTCTACTAGACCGTTCAATAATCCAGTCACCCAAACACAGCATTCAATAATGCATGCAAGGAGAATGATAATCACTGTATAGAAAATACAACGTAAAGAACATGCAGAATTGCTGAAACCACATGGAGGCACCAGAGTGAGGATAAGCTTGGTTAAGGAAAGTTATATGGAGGAATTAAGCTTTGAGTTGGGCCTGAATGTGTACAACTGACAAGGACTCGTGTTCGGTTGGATATTCTTAGCTTCTGAACAAATCAGGCAAAGGAAATCTGTTTTGCCTACTCTCTAAATATAGCTCACGATGACTCAGAAACTAAGGGTGGTGGTGGTGGGGGAAGTGGTTTAAAATCATACAGCTAGGGGTGCTCACTGAAGCTGGTGTGCTCCCCCAGTAGTGGGGACTCCATGACTTCTCCAGGATCACAGTGACCCAGACACCATGGCTCTGAGCTCATCAGGCTTCCTGTGCGGCATCCACCTCCTTGCAGTGTGGCCCTAGCTTTCACACACTGATTCAAGGCTCAAATTTCCCTCTTGACTTTATTTCATTCCTCTATAAGCATCAAACATTTGACATTTATCATAAAAGGTCTGAACTATTTGTCTGACAATTAAACATCCTCTGGGGTTATGCTGAAGGCTTGGTATTTATGTTTGTGCTTTTATTTTTTCTTGTTATTAACCCTTCCTTTGCCTCAATGTTCTAAAACACATTAGTAAAATGTCTACTTTCCTGTAAACTGGTTTAGGCCATGTGAAAGATTGGTTCATAGAAGAAGACCTATTTAATTTTCATTAATGCTACCTACACTGTGGTGTCATTTTTTGAGTAGTTCTCAAGTTAGAATCTTGAGATATAGCTATTAGGATCTTCATTCTCTCTCTCTCTCAATCTGGCTTACATTTGTTATATTTCTTTTCATATATATATATATATATATATATATATATATATTTATTTATTTATTTTCTTTTTCAGAAGCATAGTGTCTTTAGTGAAGAGCCCCTGATTCCATAGTTTCTACTTATGGTGACTTGATAGATGGGTAGCATATCCAAGGACAAGCACTGATGAATAATTCCCTGATAAATTGCTGGTAAGGGGAATTGGTGCCTGCATCTTAAATGTGTTACATAAGACTTTTTAGTTAAAGAATTCAATGTGAGTATATTTCTTTATACCGATTATGCAGAAAACTGGGTTAAACTAAGAGGTGAAGATTTGTGAGAAAGCTTGTGAAGTTTTCATTTTGATGGAACTTACTTTAAATTTTATACTAGAGATCAACTAGAGATGGTTAAGTGATTGTTCAATGAGGAAGTTATATTTTCTATAGGAAGATGTAATGCATTTTTTAAAAAGATTTATTTATTTATTTTAGAGAGAGATGGGGGAGGAGTAGAGGAAGAGAGAATCCTTAAGCTGCCTCCCAGCTGAGTGCGGAGCCTGATGCAAGGCTGAGCTCATGACCAGACCTGAAATGAAGAGTCAGCCACTCAACTGACTGAGCCACCCAGGCAGACACGACCCCCCCCCCCACCCCATGTGATGCATTTTTAATTCAGCTTCCCTTTCCTAAGGGAAATCCAAGTGTTTTAAGGATCGAGAATTGCCTGTGTTTTCCTTGTCTCCTGGTGGGAGCTACCCACTTAAAGACACGATTCTAGGAAGAAATAAATAGCCTCAGCCTCTAGAGGAACAGCCTTGGAAAGGAGCCTAAGTGATGGCAAGTCTCAGATCCACCTTCCTTCATGGTGCCATTTTTGATACATTACAATTAAAAAGATGCTATCCAGCCTTCAGTGGGATGTAAGCTGCATGAAGCTGGACTCTTTCTAGGCTTTGTTAGGGGCCGTAGCTCAGGCGCCTAGACCAGTGCCTGGAACATAGCAGGCTCTTGTAGGCATGTAATGCTTCCAGGAATGAATGCCCGGGAGCCAAGATCAAGAAAGAATTGATAATTTCTGCAATTGAACACCTCACTGTCCAGTTTCTTCATTATTATTCTTTGATTTTGCTTAAAAAGCTTCCTTTTTATCAGCACATAAATTATATATGTTCTGAGAAATGTTACTCTTGGTCAGTGTTGCCCATTTTTTAAAAAAGATTTTATTTATTTATTCATGAGGGTCACAGAGAAAGGGAGGTAGAGACACAGGCAGGAGAATCAGGTTCCCTGCAAGGCACCTGATGAGGGACTGGATCCCAGGACCCCCGGATCACCACCTGAGCTGAAGGCAGAGACTTAACCACTGAGCTACTCAGGCATCCTTTTTTTTTTTTTTTTTTAAGATGCCTATTTTCTTTTCTACTTTCCTAAGGCTAAAGATATGTTCATTCAGCTTACACTATAAAATACTTACCATGGGATAAAGTGATATAGATGCATGATAAATTCCACTTGGTGATAAAATAATAAAACTAAAATTAAGTCCTAACTAAAATAATAAAATTAAGTCCTGATTTTAAAAAAAATTAGGAGAACCCCAGGACTACCCACAGTAGCAATTAGGACTTGCTGGCTTATTATTATCAGTTGTGAAACTTTTTCCACATTGCTTATTGCTAAAAATAACTATAGCAAAAATTTACTAATTTTTACTGTGCACATATATAGTGCTAAGCAATAATTACATACATGATTTTATTCAAACTTCACAACAATAATTCAGAGATGAGGAAATGTTGACTCTGAGAGGTTATCTGCCCAATATCACCTGACTGGAAAGGGCTGCAGTGGGAATTCAGGCTCAACCAATCTGGCTCCCAAACCCAATTCTAAAGAACAATGCTACACTGCTTTACATATTGCCCAAAGTGGTTAAAATACAGAAACTTGTAAATTAAAAAATTTTTAAAGATTTTATTTATTTATTTGAGAGTGAGAGCAAGAGCAGGGGTAGAGGGAGAAGCAGGCTCCCCACTGAGCAGGAAGCTTGACAGGGGCTTGGTCCCAGGACCCCAGGATCATGACCTGAGCCACCCAGGCACCCCTGTAAATAAAATTTTTATAAATGAGAGCAGAGTCAGGGTTTTTTTTTTTTTAGATTTTTATCTCTCTCAGTCACATACACTTTAATTTGCCTTCTTGAGTGAGACAAAAGCTGAAGAGACCCCTGGAGTGTGGGAATGATGTCCCTCTTCTGTGTATCCCGAACGCTATTGATATACTATGGAATGTTGTAGCAGTTTAAGTTTTTGTAGTGCTGCACTTACCTCACAAGAATGGGAGTCGCATTCAGAATGATCCGAGGTCGTTTATTCCCTCTAAAATCTGTTTCAACAAAAGAAATATAAATAGCTATCCCCAGAATCTTAAATAAAACATGTTTCCTGAATTCTCCAGAAAAGGTAACAAAGTGAGAAATCTGCCCTGCAACTCATAGCAAAATAACAAATCTCTTGAGATGTTTTTCTCCTTGAAGATCCCCCAGTCTCTAGGGGAGCTTGTTTCATCCCTGTCTCTCCCTCAAAATCCTGCCTGGGTCTTCCAGACCTTTCTCCTTAGAAATGGCTCAGTGGTCTTTTTTTATGGAAACCAAACTTCCAGCTTTCCCCAACATCCTCAGTTCTGTAGCTCCACCCCCCTCCCTGGTTCTGGGGTAAACCTGCACTGTACAGGCTTTGCAGGGGAACAGGTTGTGTATAGTTATACTTAAAAACATTTGCATTATGAGGGTATTTTTTCCTCCAAATCTGCAGTTCTCCAAAGGCTTGTTACAATTGTGTCACATGTATCTTGGGGTTAAAGTTTGCAAACCATGTATATGTACCTAGATCATCCAATTTTCAGAAATTACCGAAAAACAAACAGCCTAATATTTAGAGCCATCCTGGCAAAATGTAGCTGGTCTATCTAAAAAACATCTTTCACTGTATTTTGGTGTTAGGATGAAAAAGTCCTGGTCAAATGGAGAGCCTCAACACAAACATGGTGTCCTTTCTAAGACCCAAACACTGTTCATCTTTCCTGCATGCTTTCCCCATCTGCCTCCATAAATGCTATGTTAATAATCACAGCTAGCTCATCTGCATGTACCAATGAGCAGTGTGTGCATTAACAAGTTTATAAACTTTGGTACAGTGTTGATATTTAACTCTGCTTTATGAGCCCTTGGAATCCAAATCCACAAATAATCTTACCGCTGGTTCCAGGGGGGCACCTGCGCAGCTTTGTGGGCATGGCTGTGGCTGTCTGCAATCCTTCATTGCCTGAAGGGCTGCAAGACCGAGTCAAGCATGTGGCCTACGTGCCATGTGTCAAGGATGATATGTCAGCCAGTTACCCATGAAAACCATTCAGGGTTTGTTAGCAAATAGGGGCCTGATAGAAATGGGTGCACGAGTGCTTTGTTGAGTGGGGCTGTTTGATACCACGTCCTGAGAGGACACTTTTGGACAACCAGCATTAACTACGTTGTATATTCACTTCTAAGTTGAAGAATATGATTCAAGCAGATGAATATGAAGCTCTGGAATTGATTCTTCTTATTAAGTAAATATAGTGATTTCAAGGGCTTACAACTTTTACAGGTATTTGTTCAAATATTAATGTGTTAAGTATGCTTTATTTCAGGATGCTTTGTGAGTGCATATGTCAGTGAGTAGAATTACACACACACATACACACACTTACATGAGTCACCAAAACAAAGATCCAGATAGATTTTATAGGTCAATTGTGTAATATCTATTAGGCCAAAGTTATAATATCTATTTATTTAATATATAATATTTGAATGTATGCATATGAATAAATGAATGAATGTAATTCTAGAAGGAAGTCTGATTTCCCAGCGCCTTTCAAACTATTACTACATGCCATTTGGTTGCTTTTTCAGGGGAAGAGTTTGGACTGAGTTTCTCTTGACCTAATCATTTGAGCTATTTTGAAGGGTTTAAGATAACAATATTTAATTCATGTATGGGCTAAGAATTCTACTCACACAAGTATCCAACAATGAACTCATATCTCCATTTAGATGTCTCAAAGCAACCCTAAGCCAATATGTCCCGATCACATTCATGATCCTCTCCTAAACTGATTATTTAGAATTCCCCATCTTAGGGAACTATAACACCATTTCTCCAGTTGGATAATCACAAGACAGAGAGTCATTTTAAATTTTTTTTCTTTTAAGCAGACTCTATGCCACTAATGGGACTTGAATTCACAACCCTAAGATCAAGAGTTGCATGCCCTACTGATTGAGCCAGCCAGGCACCCCAGGGAGTCATTCTTAATACCCTCTACTCTCAAGTTTCAAACATCACCAAGGACTGCTGATTTTATAATCTAAATAATTCTCCAGTCCAGACCTTTGTCATCACTACCACGTCCTACCCAGCCCATCATCTCCTTAGCAATTCCTTCTCTTGCTTAAGTGAAAAGGCTACTGATAGCCTCTTGCCAATCTCCAGAACCTCACCTCTCATAGGCTGCCTTTTTTTTTATACCCTTTCTGTAGCCACCTGGCTCTCCTCTCAGTCCCAACAATGCATTGATATGTCATGTTGCTTTGTGTTGCCAGAATATCACTGCCTCTGGGAAGTCTTCCCTGATCATCTTAGGTTTGGTCAGACTTGTTAAATACATGTTCCTTGTATCCTCTGATTTTTGCTAATCAAATTAGAACATTCGTACTTATATATTCAATCATATGATTCTTTGATTAATGTTTGTCTCTCTTTCTGACTTGATCATAATTTTCATAAGATCCAATCTTTTTTACTTTCCCTTCTATCTTTAATGATAGCACAGAGCCTGGAATGAAGTAATTGTCCTATAAATTTTGCTAATTGTGTCGATTAATAAAGAACCATGGGGACCAGACTTTACACAAAACTCTCTGTTAAGGAGTTGCACAAACGGAAGGACCATTTAGTGATAGCTTTAGAATTTCACTATCTTGGGGCACCTGGGTTGCTCAGTGGTTGGGCATCTTACTTTGGCTCAGATCGTGATCCTGGGGTCCTAGGATCGAATACCACATTGGACTCCCCTCAGGGAGCCTCCTTCTTCCTCTGCCTATGTCTCTGCCTCTCTCTTTGTGTGACTCTCATGAATAGTTAAATGGAATCTTGAAAAAAAAAAAGAAAAGAAAAAGAATTTCACTATCTTGGAAAAGTGGCCTGTAGATCAGATAACTTCATGAAATAGTATCTCCTATTCTACTATGTGACAAATCTCTTGAATTCTTTAGATACAGTCACTACATGTTACACCATGAGGTAAGGCTAGGTCTTCCAACAGCTGCCTCTATGCATATTTCTGTTGACCAAGTAGGGTCTTTGAGTTTTCCATCACAGGAAAAAGTTTTCAACAAATGGCAAATCACTCTGTGAATCCTGGGACAAAGGCAACCAAGTCCAGATTTGGGTGCCAATGGCACAAACAGATAGTATTTCCTTTTCTTTGCATCTCAGTATCATGGATTTTAATTGTACTTCCGTAGTTATTCTCAACACTTCACGATGTACTACTATATGCTTAGTGAGCTTTGCAAAGGATGGGTCATCTCCTCTAAACTATCTCTCATTGTGGGAATGCTTTCTGAAATATCTCTCTAAGGATGATCCATCTCTTGTGCAATACTTACAGAAGAGCTAAAATTTCTTCCACTGGAATATTCTCCTTTTGGTAGGAAGCCTTATAACATTAGTTTAATTCCTCTTTCAAATAGCCCTCCAAGTACTATGTTATAAAAACTGTCTCTTTAGGACATTTCTCTCTCTCTCTCTCTCTCTCTCTCTCTCTCTGTTTTTCAGTCTCTCAGCAAATATTGGATTGGGCTCCTTTGACATTTTTTTCTATTCCTGTTAACAAATGGAGATTACAAATTCTTACATCCCATATCCAGAGCCCAGTTTCAAAACCCTAACCAGTGCCAAAACCTACCTGGCAATCAGTGTTTACCCAGCTCTGCAAGTCCTTAGCAATAATCACTTGGCAATTAGATAGACACCAAATTTTAGCGACATTCTATGTGTTAAATATTTTTTGTTTCCTTTCTAGTTATACATTACTTGAAGAGAGGGAATTTGGCTTTGTCTTTTTAAAAGTCTATTTATTGACAGTAAGTAATTAACAAATATACATTGCCTAATTGGTTCAGAAATCCCATGTTTCAAATTCTAGTCTAATGTCTGGACCTCAACAAATGTCCATTTCCTCATTTGTGAAAGATGTCAGTTCTCATTTTCAACAACCTCATAAGGCTGTTTTGATCAAAGATGTAATGATGTTCTGAATTCCTTAAAAAAATATTTTAAGAGGTTAATTTTATTTTCTAACACTCTCCAATCATCCCTATGGGGTTATGATTCAAATTCACAAGGCTCTCAGCCACTTTCTCTGAGTCTGAGTTCCTTTGCATCATAGAGATGAACCCAGTGATTAGACTTCTCATTGACTTAAAGACAGTAACTCTCAAATTGCAAGGCCCAGAGTATTGAGGTCATCTGGATTTGGGGAGGACACTTGGCACTTCTTGTCATGTCACAGTGCACTTCCTGTCATGGCGATTTCAAGTGATGAATTCAGGTTGGGACTGTGGTTTCTTTTCTCTTGGGGATAAGGGGCTAGATGGGAAAACCAATGTGGAAGGCTGAGTGAAGTGACAAGGTGATCCTGAGTAATGGTCTTTGGTGAGGATTAGGAAGAAGGAAGCCAGTTTCAATACTGGAGTCAGGCAATCTCCACTTTAGAAGCCTGGGGCTGCCTGGGGAGCTTTTAAATGCTGACAAAGGTCTATCGGGCTCCAGTTGGGCAGTCTAATGTTTCCTTTTTTTACCTGTTGCTCTGATTGCATATCAAAGGGATGATTCTTCACCAGATTTTGAAAAACAAAATAAATGAATACCAATTGCTCTTCAAGACTGAAAGCTCCATCCACTTCTCAGAACCGTCAAACAGCTTTAGGAAACAGTTTTTGTTTTTGAAAGAAGCCATCTCATTAGAAGTGTTTTGTAACTGGAAGGAAATACACCAAAATGATAATAATGGTTGTTGTTTGGCACCTGGGCTGGTGGACGTGGTTTTGTTTGTTTGTTTTTTTTCTGCTTTCATATACTTTCTGAATATTATTCTATCATGACTTTTATATTATAAGAACACAAAAGAAAGAAAATTCAAAACCACTCCCCTAAATGAAAATCCCCTCAAACAGCTACTTATTTTACCCCTTAATTTGTCTGCTTTTGGGTTTCTCTTTTCAGTACACAGTGAGCATTTCTGTTTCAGCCGAGGACACCTCAATAGCTTTAATTTAATTGTTCTTTTTTTCCCCTTCTTTATTTCCAACAAGTCCTTCCCTTACCAACATCTGGATTCTTCAGCTTAACTGGCTATGTAGGACTCAGAAATTGCTCAAAGATTGAAAAGTGTAGAATTCCATTTTTTCCCTCCATTTTAATTTCCTTTAGCAATTTAGCACTTCTTTTCAAATCACACATATAGAAAAAAAAACCCAGAAATTTCTTAACACCCCTTTGGCAAATCACATGGAAAGAACTGCCACTGTTTCTATTTACTGCTTTGGGCAAGTTATATTTCAAGTAAAAAGCTTCATCTCAGAACCAAAGAAGAATCTTTTTTAAAAGTCCTTGGTAAGCAACTAATTCCTTCAGACAAGATGTACTCTGAAAAGCAAAACACAACCTAGAATTTTACACAGTAGTATAGGAAGAATGTACATGTTAAGATTTGAACACGAAATATTAACACTTCTATTGATCCTTAGAGAAAATACCATATAAATACAAAGTATATTTTGTATTTTTCTTAGTAGTATGTTAGTTTGACACGAATCAGAATATCAGCATTTAGTAAAAATAAAATCATATATGACTCAGATGAAGCCTCCAAATCTCAAAGTTTACACTTTCAGCAGAGTACTACATTTGACAGCTAACAGTAAGTTAAAAGAAAGGGTGCCATCTTATACTGGGGAAATTCACTTAGTATTAGAAGAATATGCTTTTACAACAGCCAAACTGTTACAGTTTGCTTTTGTTTGGGAGGTAAACTATGATTCATTCAAGGAGGAAAATATGCAGTCAAGGAAGAACAATTATTGTAAAAATAAAGAAAATCTTTCTTGCTAAATTCTGAAGGTAACAGAAAAAATGAGCACTAAACGCAAATAGCTTGGATCATATGGCCTGGGTGCATTTATGTAGTTATTTATAACTTAGAAACTGGGTAAAAATAGAATTTAAATTTGTACTAATTTTATTAAACCTTTTCTCTCTTAATTCCAAGCAATTTCTAAGTTGCCTTTTTAATTCCTCAGTAGCAGTGTCTTCTGCGTATTTAGTGACTTGCAGTTTTTGTGCAGCTTTTTTCCTGGGTTTTTTTTTTTTCTAATGAGAACATCTTCAATTTGTTAAATGTGAGCTTTGAAGGACAGGGAAAATTTCTTCCCACTGTCTCACTTCACTTTTTTATTTTCCTCATTATTTTTTTAAAGATTTTATTTATTTATTCATGAGACACACACACGGAGGCAGAGACACAGGCAGAGGGAGAAGCAGGCTCTATGCAGGGAGCCTATGTGGGACTCGATCCTGGGACTCCAGGATCATGCCCTGGGCCAAAGGCAGTCGCTAAACCGCTGAGCCACCCAGGTGTCCCATATTTTCCTTCTTATTAACTTAGAATTACGTGATTCAACATCTCTGGTAGTTAAAAAGGTATGCCCAGCCTACCAGACTTCTTCAGGACAACTTCCTCTCCTGCCAGTGAGATGATGTTCTTTTATTTCTGAATTCATGGATCATTTTTAAGAATTTGTATTCAGATCCAAACACAGTGGGAAAGCCTCTGGCGAGGGTGGTAGACTCATTTCTGGCACCTCTCTGTTGGGGGACATGGAGCACCAGACACTTGACATTCAAAGTAATGATGGTGGGAATAGGAGATCAGCCTCGAAATAAGTGGGAAATAAAGAGAGTCGTGGCACTTCAAGAAAACACCACACACATGCTCGTGCATGCATATGCACATGCACAGATCGAAGGGGGTAAGATTTCTGGTTTTGTTTTTCATGTAGATTATTTTTCATTAGAAGAATTTCCTATGAGTATAGAGTTTTTCTGATGCATTTAAAATATGATTTGATTGGTCAACATTCTTAAAGAATAATTATGATAATTAATATGCTCTTTTGTCAATCATTATCGATTGTTTTAAACCAAATCCTCTATGCAGGATTTAAGTTGGAAATCAGATCAATACTTGGTTAGGGCTCAGTTTTTTTCTCATCACTGTTATAACCCTGGGAACAATGGGTAGCATTTGTAGTGCTTCCCCTACCTTCCTCTGAGCAGTATTATGGAGATAAAGTAAGGTAATACCATTTTTGCCAAAGTTGGTTAACGGTCTGCCCAGCCTGTACATTCTCTCTTCTAAAGACCTCAGCTGCCTGACATTATTACCCATTCTGGGTCTCCTACATTCATGTAACTACTTCCCACCATGAAATGTGAGTGGAGGGCAAGGGTGTTACTTGTGCACTGACATTTTAAAGAAGTGGGTATGCCTCTTCTACTGGCCAGAAACAGAGAGCCCAATACCCTAGAAGATGATAGAAATCCAAGATGGAGGTAACTTTGACCCCTGAATCGATGTTGGGAGAAGGGTTAAGATGATCAACTGTTCTGGTTTGCCCAGGACAGGGGATTCTTGAAATATGGGACTTCTGGTTTTAAAACTGGGACTGTCCTGGACAAAATGGGATGTATTGGTCACCCTAAGAGTGTCTGCTACCCAGGAACATCTTCCCTGGACTATTATATGGGTGAGAAATAAGCCACTGAAATTTTAAGTTAATTTGTTGCCTTCTGCTAGGATTTCCCTAACTAGTACACATCAGAGTGACTGCTAAGTGACCTTGTGGTGATAGACACATGTCCCTGAGTGTCAAAGAACAGTAACCTGGGCTCTCATCCTTACAGCTCTGTGATCTGAAGCATGTTCTTGGCTTAATCTACTAGTTGAAGTAGATTAGTGGTTCTCAAAGTATGGTGAGGCAGTCCGTGTGTGGGCTTTCCTAGGATCCTTTCAGGTATCCATGAGGGTAAAGCTGTTTTTATGATAATGCCAAATATTATTACTTTTTATCACACTCATTCTCTCAAGATTGTGTACAGGAGTTTTTTGGAGGCCACACAACATGGGATGATGTCATGGCTCTGATGGCAGATGGAACACATGTTGGTACATTCTTAAGTTTTAAGAGTGTTCTGAGTTTAATTGCTAATTAAATATCAATGGATGTATATACACAAACAAAAGCTCTTTGAGGTCATTAATGATTTTTAAGAACATAAGAAGTCTTGAGACCAAAAAGTTTGAGAGCTGCTGAACAGGATAATCTCTAGATTCTTGAATAACTCTAGGGTTTGTGAAATAATACTTACATATACACAAACGAGCTACAGCGTTTTTAAGTTGCCATGCCTTTTGTGTATTTTCCATCTTGAGTTGTGGTGGAGGTTAAAATACTTTGGGATTCTTTCTTAAAAGCAGAAAAGAATGGAAAATTTCTGTTTATGTGTCAGAAATTATGTCATTATAGTGCCTCCTTATGACACAGCACAGTGCCATGAACAAAAATGATAACATAGGAGGAGTTAAAGTATATTTTTCTTTCAGAGGAAAGAGTATTATGTTATTCCAAACAAGGAATGAACCATAATAATATGCTTGGGCTCAGGTACTTATTTTATTTATTTATTTTTTTGCTTATTTTACTTTTGATTTAATTTTTACTTTTGATTGGTTTGAAGCAAACCAATGCAAATATGGCTGTGCTTCTTGCTTAGAAACTTTCAATAAGTTCCTGCGGGTCTTTAGAATAAAACTGCAACTTACACAAAGTCCTTCTAGGTCTTCACCCACACTCCCCGCACTGCCCCAGCCTCGGTTCTGTGTGCTCCTCCTCTACCTCTGACTCTATTCAGGTTCAGTTTAAACATCTTTTTCTCCAGAAAGTCTACCTGATTTACAGCTGCAATGCACCTGTGCTTCTTACCCCTGAGCAACTCCCTTGTAATTCCCTTTTCTCGGATCCCCGCTGGATCCAAAGATGGAAACCTACTAGTCTCCTGTAGGATCATTATTCAGATGTGACTGGCTCCTGGCAACAAGCCTTACCTAGCAGCCAGTTTGGATGAGCAATGAGGTCTCCTCATGCCACAAAGTGGGTCTGCACACATGTGGCAATATACTGTTCAGTCTGTTAAAAAAATGACTCAGAAAAAAGGGGTTTCCAGATAGCCTAATACAAAATGTTTGCTAACTATACAAAAGTGAAGTCCTCAATTACCTAAATTCAGTGGATGCTGGTAAATTTAGAGATGGACAGGATCTATGATTTACTGAAACACACACACACACACATGCACAACCAGTTCAAAATCCAGGATGCCATTGGAGGAATGCATGGTTGTTTGTTATTTTGACAAATTGGTAAAGTTTATTTAAATTAATTATGATAATGATTCATAATATATTTCACAAAAGTGATGAGGTCATAGTTTAAGAAGTTCTGGGCTTTTTAAAACTTTCTTGGGAAGAGCTGAAAGAATGCTATTGTTTCTTTCTTTAAGATAACGTTGAAATGCCAGAACTTATGGAGTAGTAAATATGAGAGATGTCTACTTATGTTTTAAGAAGTGTATATATTTCTATAACCAAATCTTTTTTTTCTATAACCAAATCTATTAGAATATTTGAAACAAAAACTCTAGAGATGTCTCTTAGTTCATCTCCCAAATGAAGTCCGTTGCTAGTGAGTAGGGAGAGGATCCATTATCTATATTTCTGGTTTTCTAGATTCACAGCAATAGTTATGGGAACTGACACATTGTCTCTGCTTTACAGGAACACAGAATCACTTGGGAGTAGAGATGGGAGAGCTATAATACCAGGTTCAAGATTGTGTACACTAGATGCCACAGGACTTCTGGCCAGGGTGGGTAGGAGTGGCAGGGGACTGTTCCAGAAGAGAGAAGGTAAGCTTGAAGGTAAACTGGGATTATTTCACTATTATATTTCCCACCCTAAAGGACCATAGGCTCAACAAATATTTGTCAGATGAATAATTAAGGTCCCTTAAGGTAGTATGCAGGATCTGGAAAGAATTCATTGAGGAGAATCACTTTAGGTGGATTTCTTTTAGGGAATGGGAGCTTTCCATTCTGAGGCTGCTGAATATGCAAAGGGCTGACTGATGCGTTAATAAAAAATGCTTGAAAAGATGAACATAGGAGCCTTTGATAGTTGCTGCATACTGAAATGAGCATGTGATAATAATTATGATTTAAGTCACATTTATTATACAACTACATCTTGCCAGAGGTTTTTAAGGACTTAATATAATTGGCTCCCCAGGATTGCAGCATCTGTGGTAGACACAGACATGTAACCCAGTTCTCTGGTCAAAGTGGACTTGCTTCCCAGCTGTGGAGGGTGTGGTCAGCACATAGTCTCTGCTCAACTGCAGAGAGCCACCTGGCCCCTAATCATGCCCTTTGCAGGGTAAGCCTACATCCAGCGACAGAAAGAAGTAGGGCTCTAAGAAGCAGGTCATCTGGGCCCAAAGTGGAATGCTGCAGCCTGGTTCTGTCTGTTCCAGAGCTTCCATTGTAGTGGGGTGTTGGCCTTCCATTGCAGCTGGGCTTTCATAGCGCTTTGAGTTCTCCCTGGATCTAATCACACGCTCCTCCCTTTTTATCCCAGGTCACAGACATCTAATAAATATCTCACTGGCTTTCAGGGCCTGCTTCTAAAGAACCTAATCTGCAAGACTACTAATCTCCCACATTGACCAGCTGGAAAGAAGCAGCACATCTCCCCAAATACACACAGCTAGTGAATAGCATCTGACTCCCAGTGGAGGGGTCTTTCCAGAATCCCACTCCAGTTACAAAGACCAATGGATCTTACAGTATTTAGCCAAAGCTACTTCCTTGCTCCTGCCTCAGCAGGTGTACATCAACAGCAATTACTCCATTGTCTGCCCAGATACACATTAGTTACAAGGAAAGATCTGGGTCATCTATGGCCTCCTGAGGAAGCCAAAGCATAGGGTCAACTGGGCCTGCCCTTGGTGTGGCTACTGCTATTGATCTTTCAAGTCTCAGCTAAATTGCAGCTAAGTTTCCTGATTATAAGCTTTCCTTTTTTTTTTCTTAAAGATTTTATTTATTTATTCATGAGAGACAAAGAGAGAGACAGAGAGAGAGAGGCAGAGACACAGGCAGAGGGAGAAGCAGGCTCCATGCAGGGATCCCAACATGGGACTCGATCCCAGATCTCCAGGATTACGCCTTGGGCTGAAGGCAGCGCTAAACCACTGAGCCACCCAGGCTGCCCATAAGCTTTCCTAATACCCCTCTTGGCACCACCAACAATTTTCTTTCTCACATCTGTGTGATTCGCTAGGGCTGTGACTCCAGAGGTCATCGGTCACCCTAACTTCCCATCACTGAGCACAGGGCTTGGTATACAGTAGCAGCTCCATTTCCATTTGTTGAAGTTATGAGTTAAGTGTGATGATAAATATTTAGTATTTACTTCCATCAATATTAGTTTCTGTTCTTTTTTAGTTACTCAACTATATGAGATATACACACTAAAAGATCACTGTCTTATGGTGATGTTAATTATTAGTGTTGTTATTTTAGGCTCACAACACTCCTTAGATCATTTCCAGTGGCCAAATAGTCCATGTTTCATTTTCTTCAAGAAAGGTTCAGACTGAAAGACAATTCTGATGTCTTCAAGGAATGGAGATTCCGTGAACTTTCTCAGGTGCCTGTCCCAATGTCTGGGAATGTCTTAGAGCCAATGTCTATCATTTGATCCACCTAATTATTTGATTCGTAAACTCCTTTAGAACTGAAGCCATGGGTGACATCCTTGGACCTCATTAAAGCCTGAAAATATTCTTTTTCTGAAATGTGGCAAAGGTATGAGCTATTAAAGAAATGTTCCCTTTAACATTTGCCCTTCAAACTCACACATCAGGGAAGCAGACTTGGGCACTTCTGACATGAGTCGCTTCTCAGAGAACCTGTTTCAACTTCACTGTATATAGACAATGAATTTTT
Source organism: Vulpes lagopus (assembly GCF_018345385.1). Lineage (NCBI taxonomy): Eukaryota > Metazoa > Chordata > Mammalia > Carnivora > Canidae > Vulpes > Vulpes lagopus. Next base: position 17,054,746 of record NC_054842.1, on the reverse strand, counting down.
TATAGATTCCAACTATACGAACTTTTTAAGCTTTTATCTTTTCAGATCAACCTGACCTTTTACTAATCATAACTGCATTTTCAACATAAAGTTAATATATTGATGACACAGCGAGTTTTGAAGAGAGAAAACAAGGCAAAATATCATATATTTAGTCACCTTACATGTTTGCATTTGAGATGAATTTTCTGTCTGTTAAAGGCTTATTCTTCCCTGGTTGCTCTGAAACCAAACTTATCTTGATACTGCACATTTATGAACTTGGAATTAGAAAACACAGGCTTGAGCTCTGTTGAATAAACGCTGTGTGTACTTCTGTAGCTTACTTAACCTCTCTGATTCCAGTTTTCTTCTTAGGGCAATAGAGATGATGATTCCTGTTAGTGACCTAGTAACACTCTGTTTATAGCAGATACTGTTGGTCCCATATGTATATCCTGGCCTTACCATTGTAGTACCCTCAGGCTTTTCTCCAACTGCCAGCATTTGTATCTTTTTTTGTCTAAGGGCTTAATCTGGCAACCAGTCCCTGGAATATCCCATAAGAAGAGCCGACACCAGAGAATCATCATTCCCCAATCAGGCTACAACCAATGACTGACAAGAGCTTATTTTTATTCTGGTTTCCCTGCCTCTTGGGTGGGATCACTCAGAGGACCCCAAGGTCTTAGAGTCTACACTGGAGCCAGAGTTTCCCCAGTGGTATTAAGCTCCAGGGAGCCATAGTGATAACTAGCTCAATTATACACCACTTTCTGGCTCCCTGAATCATTATTCCCTTGCTTCCTTCCCTTGCCTGACATACTTCTTCACTCTCTAACTGGTATTTCCTGGGATTACCACCCAAATAAACTACTTGTATTTGAATTCTTGTGTTAGGGTACTCCAAACTAAGCCAGTGTTTGTATAAATCACAATCGTTTCAGATGGAAGTGACATAACATTCAATTTAACTCAACCTAGCCTAGACAAAAAAAAAAAAAAAAAAAATTCAGTTCATTGACTCATATGATGCAATGTCCAAAGGTCATGAATCCTATTTAAGGATGGTTGGATCCACAGAATGCAATGACTTGTTCTTTCTCATTTTCTCTGTCTTTTTCTCACCACTGTTTCCCTATATCTATTATTTTATTTTCAGACAGAAAAGATGGTGCCCTGAGGCTAGCTTATACTGCCTCTACAGCATGCAGTACCTGAGAAAGTAAAATTTCTTCCACATCCATATCAATTCCAGAGAAGATCTCATGCTGATAGGACTGGGGCACATACTGCACTCTAGAACAATCACTATGTTCAGGTAGTTGAAATATCCTGGGTGGTCACCTCAGGAAGGGGGCAGCTCTAACAGGACCATACAGAACGAGGAGGGGTGGGTATGATTTCAAAAGAATATGGGTGGCAATAAGCATTTTACAGATGAGAAAATACTTTCTGGTGTTTCCGTGTACTTTCTTGATGATACAGTACAGCTTTGGACCTTTTTACTCCAACAGAAACACTTGGAACTAACACAGTGTAAAAGTAGGACCAGTGACTCCTTTTCCAGGTTCAGAACTGATGGCTCAGATGTCACCTTCTATAATGAAGGAAAAGGACAAGAATATATTCACTAAGCAGTAAAAAAATATATAGTTATTTGTCAAAAAAACATAGGTTATGTTCTAAATTCCATGCTATTTTATTTTTTAAAGATTTTTTTAATTTTTAATTTTTTTTATTTCTTTAGTTGAGAGAGAGAGAGAGAGAGAGAGAGAGAGAACATGAGCAGGGGGAAGAGGGAGAAGCAGGCTCCCTGATGAGCTGAGAGCCCAACTTGGAGCTGGATCCCAGGACTCCAGAATCATGACCTGCTTGCCAAAGGCAGACTCTTAACCCACTAAGTTACCAGGTACTAAGTTTTTTATACACATGATTCAACCTAAATCCCAGAGACAAACTCTGTGACTAGTTACAAGTATAACTAAGATTTTTGGTTTACAAATGAAAAAATTAAAGCTCCGGAAAGGTAAATGACTGGCTTAACGTGTTATAAGTGGCAGAAACAACATTACACCCAGGTTGGTATGGTTCAAAGACTCTGCCTTGGCCACCATACTGCAGTGCCTGGTGCTTTGGAAACACTGCTTTGGTTGCTAATGTTCATTGCCCTTACCTTCTTTTACAGCATTCAGACTCAGTTAAAACACACACATACATACACACACCCTGATTGAATTCCAGAGGCAGATTAACTTCTTTCAAACCTTACACTTGAGGTTGGAGACTTTTTGGTCTAGTTTCCTTTTCATCCTTACACCCAGAAGTAGTTGGCTATAAAAGTCTCTTTCTTTCTTTTTTTAGAGAGAGAGAGGGACAGTGTGTGTGTGTGCAGGGAAAGAGAAATGAGAAGTGAGGATCTTTTAAGATTTATTTATTTATTTATTTTATATAGAGAGAGTGTGAGAGAGAGAGAGAGCAGAGGAGAGGCAGAGGGAGAGAAAGACAAGCAGACTCCCCACTGAGCACAGAGCCAGATGTAGGGCCTAATCCCACAACCCTGAGATCATTACCTGAGCTGAAATAAAAAATCAGACACTTAACTGACTGAGCCACCCAGGCACCCTTACAAAAATCTTTTTATTTAACAATAGCATAACCAGAGTTACCCAGATTGCTATGTTGATTGTCCCTTTCCAGTTGGCCTAATGAAATCCCTTGACTGAGTAGGCATTACATCAGATCAGATGTGATAAGAACAGAATTAGCTTATAGAATTTCTTCATTAGCTTTCCAGGGCCACCTCTCTTACTGGAGCTGTAGGCTTATTGCAGCTCTAAATATTTTGTACTTGCTTTAAAAAAGAACTCTATTTGTATTCCTTTTAGACATTTTACAGTCTTATTATTATTTCAAGATGTAAGAGGTAACTGGGGTTTGAATCTAATTATCTCCATCATCAGTTGACAAATGAATTACCCACACAGTTGAAAGTGCTAAATTCTCTCCCTGGTTTGACAAATATGTATTAATCTCCCATTGTATGCAAGGCTCTATGCAAGGTGCTGGGGATGCAGCAGTGACCCAGACAGAAACAAAATACTCTACAAATAAATATGTAATTGCAAATTAGGAAAAGAATGTTGAGAGTTTAACAGGCAGACTATATCAGTCAGGCTCCAGTGTATGAAACAGAAGTAGCTCTAGGTATTTTAAGAAGGATATAGGTTAACACAAGGAATTAGGTATTTGTAAAAATCATTGACAAGGCTGAAGGAGCAGTTTAACCCTGAGTGTTCAGGAATATCTTCTAGAATACTGCAGAATTGTCCCACCAGGGGAGCCACCACAATGGAAATTTGCCAGAACCAAGATCAGATCAGATGTGATAAGAACACAATTAGCTTATAGATAACCTATTGAAATAGCCTCTGCACACCCAGGAAGCTACCAAATGTACCACGGATGGTTCATGATTTAGGAAGTCAGATCCAGATGCCAAGGTGACCATGAATGCCACTCCATTCTCTACTTCCTCACTGCCAGGAATCTGAAAAATGGGGCACTACAGAGACACCTCATGTTATTACGGTGGTGCTGGCTGGTAGAAACTGCCAGGAGAAACTAATCAGCATCCAGAACCTAGGCTGCAAGGCAGTCTGCATTGTAGGTAGCAGCATTTTATCGTCTCCAAATAGGAAGGAGGAGTGCACACTGAGTGAGTCAATTCAGTGTCTAGCATAAGATACTGATTTAGGTTGGGGACTGGGAAAGGTTTCCTTGAAGAAGCAAGGTTTCAGCTGAGACATTAAAAATGAGCAGGAGGTTGGGTGGCCCAGGTGGCCCTCAGCCCAGGGTGTGATCCTGGAGTCCCGGGATCAAGTCCCACATCAGGCTCCCTGCATGGGGCCTGCTTCTCCCTCTGCCCGTGTCTCTGCCTCTCTCTCTCTCTGTGTGCATGTCTCTCATGAATAAATAAGTAAAATCTTAAAAAAAAAAAAAACAAAAATAATAAAAATGAGCAGAAGGAAAGCAGTCAGGGAGTGCGAGGAGTTCCACACAGAAAGAATAAGAAGGAAGAGCCTGTGCTAGGAAGGCTCTCGGTGTGCTTGAGGAGCTGGATGGCAGTGTAGGGGAGCAGAATGAGTAAGGGGGTGGTGGTCCATGAGGCTGGAGAGGCAGTAAGGGTCTGTTCATGTAGGACCCTCTTGATCACGTTCTACACTGAGTATTTTACTCTGTGATGGAAGTCAATTGGACCATTTAAACAGAGGAAGAAATCAGTCTGCTTTATATTTATGAAGGCTACTTTAGCTGGTGTGCAGAAAACCATTTCTAGATGGTAGGAGAAGAAATGCGTGCAATAGGTGTTGTGAAGAGACAGTAGTTTGTATAGGAGGGTGCGTCAGTGGAAGTGATGGAGAGGAGCAGAGCTGACGGGACCCTCTGGGAAGTGGTTGTAGCATAGGTAAGGGTAAAAGAGAAAAGAATCTAAGTATGACTCCTGAATTTTTCATCTGAGCAGCCGGATGGGATGCTCATACCCTTTAGTGCCACAGGTGAGATGGGTAGAGCAGATTTGGGGAAACAGCAGTATCTGTGTTGCATGTGCCTTTGAAACAGTCAACGATAGACTTCTAGCATGTCTACAGATGCACACATGTCTAGATAATGGTCAGTTGGAAAATGCAATCTACAAAGAAGTCAGAGTGTTCAGGTTCCAAATGGGCAACCAAAGCCAATGTCGATTCTTGCTTTTCATTATTAATGAACTCTTAGCTTAATGGAATTAAACGTATTGAAGGACTACAGAGATACTCACTTGAAGTAAGATCACAGTTCAAAAGAGATTCCTCCATTTCTAAAGTATGTCAGCAAATGTGATCATGGCTGCCTTTGAGGTGTAAGCTTCAGGATGTGTCCAACATGCTCTGGTTCTGTGGTTAACGCTTATAACTAATTTGCTATGTATGCTATTTATTTGTCTTATTACTTGTTTATTGTCTTTCATTTAAAGGTGATAGCCCAGTGATTATGACAATTTTTATCTGATTTTTAAAAATATCATATTCCCTGTACCTAGAAAATACTTGGTATCCAGTTGGCACTCAATATATATTCATTGAGGGATCCCTGGGTGGCGCAGCGGTTTGGTGCCTGCCTTTGGCCCAGGGCGCGATCCTGGAGACCCGGGATCAAATCCCATGTCGGGCTCCCGGTGCATGGAGCCTGCTTCTCCCTCTGCCTGTGTCTCTGCCTCTCTCTCTCTCTCTCTCTGTGACTATCATAAATAAATAAAAATTTAAAAAATATATATATATTCATTGATAGAATGATTGAATAAACAAATGTGAAATTTATTATCAAGAGAAGCTATTTGTGTGTATTCTGTTTTTGTTTCTTTTAGAGAGAGAGAGCACTAGAGCATATGCTGCAGAGGGAGGGAGAGGGGCTGGAGGAGAGGGAGACTCTCAGACAGGCTCCACCCCCAGTGCGGGGCCTGACTTGGGGCTTGATCTCACAATCCTGAAATCATGACCTGAGCCAAATCAAGATTTGGGCACTTAACAGACTGAGCACCCAAGCACCCCAAGAGAAGGGATTTGAACTGCCATAAAGTATACACAAGAATATACATTATCTATAGTTCTTTGGATTTGAGTATGTGACTCTCAAACTTTTAATTTTACTAAATTCTGTGAAGAAAATTTCTTTCAGAAAATGAATTGAGACTGAGTCATCATTAGTCATACAAACTTTGATTTAGAATTGATGCATCTTAGTTGAAAAAAAAAGACTGGCAAGAAATAGATCAACATTGATAGTGTATTCTGGATGGTGATTTTTCGAAAAAGATTTTATTTATTTATTTATTTATTTATTTATTTATTTATTTAAGAGACAGAGATTGTGAGAGAGATAGCAAGAGAGAGTAGAAAGAGCCGGAGGAGAGGAAAAAACGGATTCCCTGCTGAGCAGAGAGCTGTTGTGGGGCTCAATCCCAGGACCTCAGGATCAAGACCTGATCAGAAGGCAGCCACTTAACCTTTTGAGCCACCCAGGTGCCCCTGGATGGTGATATTTTATACTTCTTTTTATTTTCCTGTATTTTACAGAATTTTGATAATACAAATGAATTACTTGTAGAAAGAAAAAATAAACCAAAAAATAATAGAAAACTATTGTTATCAAACTTGCTAAAAACTAGTATTGCTAATTATATAAGAAGATATGAGTTAGAAGTAGAAGATCCATGATGATATACTTTGGCACAAATGAAACCAAGTAAACTATATTTTCCCCTGATTTTGGTAAAACTACTGAAAATATATATATTGAATAAATAACATTACTAATCTTTTCTATTGTTTTTTCTTAAGATGTTATTTATTTAAGGGAGAGAGTGCATGAGACAGCATAAGCAGGGGGAGCAGTAGAGGGAGAGGGAAGGCCGACTCCCCGCTGAGCAGAGAGCCTGATGTGGGACTCAATTCCAGGGCCCCAGGATCACCACTTGAGCCAAGGCAGAGGCTTAACTGATTAAGCCACCCAGGAGCCCCTTTTATTGTTATTAAAAAAGGGTTCATGGTATCCCTTCCACATGGAGATTTCTGACAACCAGTCTAATTAATTACTGAAAGAGCTTTGAGTATAAGATCTTTAAGGTATCTGCATTTCTCTGTTTCTTTGCAGACCCCACATTAGTCTCTAATACCCATGTCATAAGATTGTAAAACCAAATAGAATATTACACGTAAAGGCCCTCTCTAAATTACAAAGCCCCATATATGTTTGGTTGAAAGAACATCTTTCTGGCCTATCCTATAGGTGGCCTACCCTGTAGGTGGCCGTTTTCAATTTGGAGGGAGCAGAGTGGGATCTTTACTTACTTAAGTTAAATGGAATAAGGTAATACCTTTGGAGTCTCCTCTCTGGGCTGTGCAGCATCAGTCTACAGGGCTCAGTTTAAATAGCCAAGATTCTAGCCCTATAATATACAGATCAGTCTGTGTCAAGGGGGTACAACATGATGGAAAGCTTTTCTGGGGGTCTACTCCAGCATGGGTCTGAGGGAGGCATTTCCTTACACTAACTTAGGACAATCCCCAGTTGAGAGAACCAGAATAAGATTTGCTTTTTCTGGAATGACACTAGCTGGAATTCAGGAGAGAGGGCTGCCACCCCAAGTTATTGAAACAGTGGCGCTCCAGGGGGGATTCAGTAGCTTGTTTTTACCTGTGTGGCCTTATATTTATAAGAGAGTGGAAGCTAAGGGTGTCCCAGGGTCATAAATATATATTATCTTTTGTTATTAGAATACTTATTTTTATTAAAATTAAATAGTATTCATAGTTATTGTATCATTACTAGTATTTATCTCTATTAGAGATTATTTTACTCTTTATTTTTGCTAACCAGTATATTTCAATTTCCCATGTAATACTTTATGATAGAAAAGCAAAAGATTCATGCAAGTTCCCTATAAAACATTTAGAAAATATAGGCAAGTAAAAGGAAGAAAACTGAAGTGACTTGTAATTCTACTACCCAGAGGTAAGCACTGTTAATATTTTGGGATCCAAGCCTCTAGTACATAGAATTCCTTAACTAAAAATGAGATTAGGGGATCCCTGGGTGGCTCAGCGGTTTAGCGCCTGCCTTCGGCCCAGGACATGATCCTGGAGACCTGGGATCGAGTCCCATGTCGGGCTCCCTGCATGGAGCCTACTTCTCCCTCTGCCTGTGTCTCTGCCTCTCTCTTTCTCTCTGTCTCTCATGAATAAATAAATAAAATCTTAAAAAAATTAGATTATACTCTACATGTCTTAATCCCCCAGTTCTTTTCCTTGTAAAAATAATCCCATATGAACAAATGTTTTTCACACATAACATTTCAACAACTGCATATTCTGAGGCTTTTCATGCATATTAATGAGTCAGAAAAGTTGAATGCATCTGCACCCTGCCCAGCAGTGGTGGTGGTACCCGGCCCCTTCTCCAGTTCTGCTGATGAGTACGGCAGCTGGAATATCTTGGTCAGTAGTGGGATCATGGCTGTTTTAATTGGCAGCTCTCTAGTCGCTAATAAGGTTGCTCATTTTCCCCCTTAAAGATTCTTTGGACAATTGCTTTTGCCAGGATCATTTAAAAATTGGACCACAGTGAAGCAACGGGAGTGGCATCTGCATGCGTGGAAGTTTTCATACATAAATATTGAATGTTCAAGTCACAATTTCTCCCTTCCACACATGCATACTCACTAAATCCCTTCCACACATGCATACTCACTAAATCCTTCTTCCTATTCACTGACAAATATTTACTGATGGTCGGCTATGTGACAAGCCCCGTTCTCGATGCCGGTGATATAACAGTGAGCGAAACTGGCAAAGTCCCTGTGCACACAGCCTAGAGGGGAGAACCGCACAAAGCAATGTGTGGCTAAGCTATGGCAGAGTACAGGACAGAGGATGGGGCTGAGAGTGGTGGAGTGGAAGGGGAGGGCTTTTATAATGGCGGGGATCCAAGAAGGCCTCTTTGATGAGATGATATTTGAGTGGGGACCGAGATGGAGCATGGAGTGAGTGAGCCTTGCAGGTGTTTGGGGGAAGAGCATTCCGGAGAGGGACCAGAAAGTACAAAGTTCCTAAGGCAAGAGTGTGCCTGTCTTGATGAGGAGCAGAAATGGGGATGGGGACAGTGGCACAAGTGAGATCAGAGAGGTGGAGGGGCCAGTTCATATGGAGCTTGTAGGCCCTCACCAGAAAGAGCTCAGGGAGGAGGCGGAGAGATGGGCAGGAGGCTGGTGTAGTGACACTGGGGAGCAGTCAATGGATATGTGGATATAAGCCATTTCTCCCAAGCAGCCCTGCCCTCTTCTGCCTGCCATGCTCAGCCATTGCCATACCCTGTACTACCCAATTTCTCTCCTTCTGTGGCCAGGTCAGGTGAAGTGGGTGTCTTATGAGGTCTATTGGGTGCTAAAAAGTTTGTGTGACAGGCAATCAAAATACTAAGAGTGACAAGGCAGGATCAGTGGGTGTCACCCTCAGAAGTCAATTTGACAAGCCTTGGTCTAGCACTTACAGGGTTGAGAAGAACATGCTGGTAACTCTAGAGAAAAAGCAAAGTAGAGGCACCAGAGACTTCAATAAAATGACTAAAAAAGAAGTGGCAGACACAAATGCGTCGAGTGTACCAAATCACTCCATATTTAATCTCTGCATGAGGTACCTGGAAATCTATAAATGACAGCAAGAAGCAGCTTGACAGGCTGCTTTGTGTTTCACTTGCTAGTTACAAACTAGTTGGAAGTCTTTCTCATATCTGAAATGCCACTTTGAAGACAGAAACTTAAGCAAAGTACTTTTGAATTCCTAAGTCTGGTCCTCTCTTGCAGACCAGATCAGTGAGCTAGGGAGGGAGGGAGGGAGGGAGGGCTAGGAGGGACCAGGACCAGGGGGCAGCACCAATCGCCTTCGGAGCCTGATTCAGTACCTCACTTGGCTTTCTTCCTCACTGAAGAATGTCACAGAAGACACACGAGGGGCTAGATTTTTCTCATGGGGTGATATAGAGACCATTGTCCTAGCTTCTTGGTTAAGGGTGACATTCAATGCAGAAGCTCCCTTCATTGTCCAGGCATCTTCCAAGAAATCCTCCTGACCATCTCAGCTCACACCCTTCTCACTTCTTGGGCCCTTGTGGACATTTGGATTGCATAATTTGTTTAGCACTTAATTGTTCTAGAATGCAAACTTCATGAGGCCAATGACTGCCTTGCTTGCTCCTGTACCCCCAGTGTGGGAAATTGTGTGTGGGACCTAGTAGACACTCAATAATTACTAAGTGGATGAATTTTACACTCTTTTTATGGGTCCATATAATATTCTTGCAAGCTTAGGGAGGATGAGATCAGATCTGACTCCTTGTCGTCTTTGTCCTCTTCCTCACTTCTCTTCCGGTATCACCGTAGCAGACCCCAGCAGTGGCTTGCCCATATGAACTTGGCCCACTCCAAAGTCAGTGACAAACAGTTCCTGTCCACAGCAGTGCTTCTGTTGGCTTTCCACCGCAAGAGAGTACTTGGTGCCCATGATCTGGAAGTTCTCCGAAGAGTTAAATCACCCAAATGCCATTTTCTATCAGTGAAGGGTGGAAATCGGTAGACAACTATTCCATTCCTTGCTTCCTGGAGAAATAAGGCTGAAGGACATCCTACCATCTCCAAAAGCCTCTGGAGAACTGAGCCCAGGTACCTGCAGTGGTTATCCACCCATTAATCCTCTGTGGCTTTCCTGTGTTTCCTATCTCCAATCCCTCCTTACTCCATTTCCTGAGACCACCTCCTACATCCTAAATGAACTGCTCATACCCAAATCCTTACAGCAGAGGCTCCCTTGGGGGGAAACCAAACTAAGTCGATTGCTTAGAAAAACTGTGCACAAAGGTTCCTGTGAAGATGCGGCGAGCTGGGGCAAGCCAGGCATTCAGCACAGGGCTTGCCTCTTGTACATGTTCTACTCCATTAGCCACCACTGCTGTTGGTGCTGATGTTGAGGGGGCCCATAAAATACTTGTGCATTAATCACAGAGGCAGAATTTTGCAGGGGAATCCAGGCAGAGACCGAAGGGGCACCCACACCAATATCAAGATCAATAATAGCAGCATTATGATCAGTGGTGAAGATCAATGACAAAGCCAGAGAAAATGGCTTATGTCCAACATGCTAACCTGTGTGGCACCAACTGCACTGGAAGTTCAGACTTCACCCTGGGGCTGATGAGGAGAGGCTCCCCTGTGTTCAAGAGAATTGACGTGGGCCTCACAGCTAGCCAGGGTAAGGATATTTACAATGGGATGGCAAGGGTCCCTACTAAGAAGGGCCAGAAATTTAGCTTCCTTTGAAGGGACAGGCAGATTCTGCAGGTCAAGATAGGGAGAAATCAAGTGTTCTGCTTTCTGAGGAGTATGGAGAAGGAAATGGAGAGCTAATGGAGGAGGCGGAGCCAGAATCCTGAGGATCAGAGAATCAGCCAACATTAAAGTTGAGAGAGCTCCACATCAGGGGAGAAGTGTTTACATCTTTGCCTTGTTTGATACTGTCTGTTGAATATGCGATGTGAGTGGCACTTGTGTTAACTGTCTCTAAAAGAGGTCAGATCCCAGACGGGGATTTGGGCATTGACCATAAGCAGTGGCAGGCCATTGGGGCTGTACCATATTATTCACAAAGGTAAACAGTGCTGATGGTCTTTCAGTACTAGGGCTTGTGTCTGACAACATTTGATCCTGTAGAAGGGTCAAGACTGGAAGCCCCTTCACTTTTTAAGTACCAGTGCTTCTTGTTGCTTTGGGCCCAAGAGTAGATGGTCAATAAACACACATAGAAGGAAGGAAAAGAGAAATCTGTGATATCAGGGAAGGAAGGAAGAAGAAGAAATTAATCAGTCCTCAGTAAATGCTGCCATCTGCCACTCAGGTTTGGCTGAGTAGTGCCAACCTGGCACTTTCTCCTCCACCCTGCTGGCTGGGACAAAGACAGACCAGAGGTCCTCACTGATGTGGTTTCGTGCTAAACCGCCATGCAGATGCACAGCTTACCCCGGCATGGGGCCTTCTCATCTGCTCTTTAAATTTTTATTTATTTTTATTTTTTGAAATTTTCATTTAAATTGCAGTTAAACATTTGGTGTAATATTAGCTTCAGGTGTGCAGTATATCAGTTCAGCACTTCCATACATCACCCTGTGCTCATCACAAGTGTATGCTTTAAACTGCATCACCTATTTCATCCATTCCCCTACCCACACCTCCTCTGGTAACCATCAGTTTGTTCTTTACAGTTAAGAGTCTATTTCTTGATTTGCCTCTTTCTCTTCTTTCTTTCCCATTTGCTCATTTGTTTTGTTTCTTAAATTTCTCATATGAATGAAACAGATGGTAGTTGTCTTTTTTGACTTCTTTCACTTAGTATTATACTCTCTAGCTCCATTCATGTCATTGCAAATGTCAAAATTACATTGTTTTTTGTGGCTGAGTAATATTCCACTGTATGTGCCACATCTTCTTTATCCATTCATCAGTTGATAGACATTTGAGCTGTTTCCATAAATTCGTTACTGTAGATAATGCTGTTATAAACCCTGGGGGTGCATATATCTCTTTGAATTAGTATTTTTGTATTCTTTGAGTAAATACCCAGTAGTGCAATTGCCAGATCATAGTGTAGTTCTATTTTTAACTTTTTTTAAAAGAAAATTTAAAGATTTTATTTATTTATTTAAGAGAGAGAGAGAGAGAGAGAGAAAGCATGAACAGGGCAGGGGCTGAGGGAGGAACAAATTTGTTCCTGAGGGAGGAACAAATTCCCCGCTGAGCAGGAAGCCCAACTCAGGGCTCAATCCCAGGACTCTGGGGTCATGACCTGAGGCCAAAGGCAGACATTTAACAAACTGAGGTTCCCCTGTTTTTAGCTTTTTGAGGAAACTCCATACTGTTTTCCAGAGTGGCTGCACCGGTTTGCATTATCACCAAAATTATAAGAGGGTTCTCCTTTCTCCACATCCTTGCCAACACCTGTTGTTTCTTCTTGTTGATTTTAGCCTTTCTGACAGGTGTGAGGTGATAGCTCATTATAGTTTTGATTTGTATTTTCCTGTCTCATTTGCTTTTTACAAAAGATGTGATTGCACATTTGTAGGGTGCCTATAAGGTAGGATGGGAAAAGAAAATGCTCATGTTCTTATCAGTTTGCAGAGGAAGCCAATAACCACATTGATCAAATAATAAAGCACTGAGTGATGGAGTACAGGCAAGTGGGGACAGCTAGAAAAGAAAACTATCTGAGAGTTTGGGGCCCATTCTGACTCCTAGGAGAAGCTAGCCTCCCACTCATCTTAGTCCCTAAGATTCCAAATGTGTTCTAGGGGTAATTGGAGCTTAAAAAGCTAGTCCCTTGGGTGGCTCAGCGGTTTAGCGCTGACTTTGGCTCAGGGTGTGATCCTGGAGACCCAGGATCGAGTCCCATGTGGGGTTCCCAGCATGGAACCTGCTTCTCCCTCTGCCTGTGTCTCTACCTCTCTCTCTGTGTCTCTCATGAATGAATAAATAAAATCTTAAAAAAAAAAAGCTAGTCCCTTGTTTCCTATGAGGTGCTTTTAGTGACGATAGACACCTAAGGTGTTAACAAATTTATGACAGGTTATCAGTTACTCTTTGATTATTTATTTATTTATTTATTTATTTATTTATTTATTTATTTATGAGAGAGAGCATAAGCAGCGAGGGGCAGAGGAGAAGGGAAAACGAATCTGAACCAGACTCTACACTGAGTGCAGAGTCTGATGTGGGGCTCAATCCATGACCTTGAGATCACGACCTGGGCAAACCAAGTCAGGCAGTTAACTGACTGAGCGATCCAAGTGCCCCTACTTTGACTTTAATTTAAATTTTAAATTATAAAATGTAATCAAAAGCCTACTCTCTCCTGATTGGTGTCCTATCTGAACAGGTGGCAGAGGCAAAAGAGTAATTCTCAAGACCGTTGTGACTCCCACAAAAGTTCATGGGTGAGTTACCTGGGTGGTGCAGTTGGTTAAGCATCTGCCTTCAACTTAGGTAATGACCCTAGGTCTTGAGATCCATACCCACCTCAGGCTCCCTGCTCAATGGGGAGTTTGCTTCTTCCTGTCCCTCTGCCCAACCCCCTGCTTGTGCTCTCTGTCAAATAAGTAAAATCTTAAAAAAAAAAAAAAGTTCATGGGCAAAAAAACAGAAATGAAAACCATTGATGTCCAACTCACATTTGTCCATTAACAAAATATATGTTTGGGACGGTCACAGCTTCTGTGAGTTGAGGTGCTTAGGTTGTAGGACTTTTGTCAATTCATCTCAGTCTGGTATCCTGTGATTCAGAATATATAGTTAAGACACTAATCAGGTGTAAGATACTGGGGGAGTTTATACAGTAAGCCTTTGCTGTATTACCTGGCTTTGAAAAGCTTTATGTTGTCTCTTCCTGAATGATTTCAATTTTAGCACTTGCGGTAAATGAGCTATTAAGTTACTTGTAAATAAACTTTGTTTATGATCCTTTAGCCACACAGTCATCTTAATTCCCTCAAGTTTCTGTTCATAGAATCCTATTAAAGAAAGACCTTTCTCACTGAAAGATTATACAAATATTCTCCTGTGTAACTTTGTATTAGTTTTCTGATTTATCTTAAACACCGAAATTTTTAATGCATTTGAAATTTACTTTTGCAAATGATGTGAGTCAGGAAATGTACCCCCTGCTCAGACTGACCTGTTATTTCTTGGCTGTTGGATTTCCTACTGATTTGAAATACCATTTTTATTTTTTACTAAATTCTTATGAAAATGTGATCTTTTTTTTTTTTTAAACGTGATCTTCTTAATGAATTCTCTCCTCTGTGTCATTGATCCACTTATCTATTCTTGCCTCTGTGTGAAGTTTGTAGCAGATAATGTCAGTGTTCTTCCCAGATTACCTTGGGTCCCTTTTTGGTATTTGTTTCAGAGTACTTTGGAGAGAGGGCTTTGTGAGTTTCAGCTTTCTTCATCTTGCATGTTCAGATTTTTCCAGGTGGGGAGAGGTGTCTTCAGCTCCGTTTGTCTTTACCAAAGGAGATCAATAGGTGTGCCCCCATAACCAATGACTGACAGGTGTGAGTATATGAAAACCCATTTTTCTTGCCTTAGAGTAGGAAGCCCTTCATCAATAAATCACTTACACACAAAATACTCATCTCAGGGTCTGCTTTTGGAAATCTCAATGTAAGGCAGAGTCTTTTCACCATCTCTAGGCAGATGACTCCATCAGCTGAGAACCATCTTCCACCAACCACTGAATTGAGAAAGCAGTCAATATGGCACCCTTTACCATTTTTCCATCAGAAGGGCTTTTAGCCATTAGGTAAAATTAAGTAAACTCTGAGATCCTGGTGGTATCCTTCTGTCACTGTAGTAAACAATGGCTTTCATATTTTAAAATACAATTCCAAAGAACATAAAGCTTTTAATTTCTCAGAAATTATTCAGCAGATCCTAGAAATAATGTCCCTGGATAGTCAGTGACATAATTTGAGATAACTAAGATGGTGTTTGATTACTTTCAAACTTCCGAATTCAAAAATAAAAAAGGTGGGCACCTGGGTGGCCAGTGGTTGAGCATCTGCCTTCAGCTCAGGTCATGATCCCAGGGTTCTGGGATCAAGTCCCACATCAGGCTCTCCTCAAGGAACCTGCTTCTCCCTCTGCCTGTTTCTCTGCCTTTCTTTCTTTCTTTCTTTCTTTCTTTCTTTCTTTCTTTCTTTCTTTCTTTCTTTTTAAGATTTTATTTATTTATTCATGAGAGACAGAAGAGAGAGAGAGAGAGAGAGAGAGAGAGAGAGAGGTCTTTCTTGAATAAATAAAATCTAAAAAAAAAAAAAAAAAAAAAGGTATCACATGCCCTTGGTAAGAAATTAAACAGAAGAGTATAAAATGAAAATTGTCTTTTGTATCCTTCCTAAAATTTTTAGCAATTTTTAAGATTTAATAATACATTAAATATTTATTGTTTACTATATATCAGGCACTATTTATTCCTAAGTTGTACTATAAAACTATTTTCACATATCTTTTCTTTTAAATATTTATTTATTCATTTTAGAGGGGGGTGGAGAGGGAGAGAGAGAATTCTCAAGCAGATTCCCCACTATGTGCAGAGTCCAAAGCAGGGCTCAATCGCAGGACGCTGAGATCATGATCTGTGCCAAAAATCAAGAGTTAGCTACTTAACCAACTGAGCCACCCTGGTGCCCCTCCGTATTTTTTTCAACGAATATCTCATGCACATTTTCCCATTCTAGTTCCTGCAATTCCTCCTCATTTTATTTGATGGCTGCACCATAATTATTTTTATTCTGTTCTGTATTTATTTCCATAGTGAGAATTATCCTTGTTTCACTAGGTTCAAAATTATGACAAATTCTTTACAGAAAATTTTTCCCTCTTTAGTTTTATTAATTTGATCATCTGTTAGCTAGATTTTGTCATCAAATTATTTTTGTACACTTGAGAAGTTCTGTCTCTTGCTTTAATTTTAAATGACAACACTGTTATGGGGAATTCTGTAGGAAATTTGATATTTCTCTTTTCTAGCTCATCACTCATTTTTATACATGCTCTCATGGCATTTTTTTTTTTGAAGGTGCATGCATGTGCAGGAGCAGGTGGAGTATGGTACAAGGTGGGGCAGAGGGAGGGGGAGAAAGAGACTCTTAAGCATGCTCCACCCCAGTGCAGAGCCCATGGTGGAGCCCAGCTGTAGGCTTGATCTTATGACCCTACGGTCATGACCTGAGCTGAAACCAAGAGTTATTCACTCAAACCACTGAATCATCCAGGTGCCCCAGCAATTTTTAAAAATATAAGTGACTACAGCAGTGTTTCCCTCTCCCTCTCTTTCTCTCAATGTTTTTTCTCTTATTTTTTTGGTATTAATTTTCCTGAAATTTCTTGTCCCTTATGATGTATAGATTTAGGTTTCTCTTTGTTTTGGGAATAACTTCTTTTATAATTATTTATTTCAATTTTATTAGTTACAGTCTTGTTTTTATGCAACAAATTATATGTATGTGTAATCATTGTGATCTGTTTTCCACATCTGTTACCTTGAACCATCCTTAATGGTTTTTAGCCTTTTTGTCTTTTTTTTTTTTTTCAGCATTATCTTTGATCATTTTAATGCTTTCCTCCATGACTGGGACTTTGTTTTGACTAAATAATTTTTTCCTTGATGTTTCAAATGATGTTTTTTAGTTCTTAGTGAGTTTTCTTAGATCTTAGGAGACATGTGTAAATTACTACAAAGTAGGGCTCTCTTTTTCAAAGCTTCATTTGAAGTTATACCTTGTCTAAGTGTCAATGGTATGTGTATGCATATAATGGATATATATTTATATACTTATATATATTCATGTATGTATACATATTTACACATACATATATGTATGAATATATATATGTATACATGTGTGTGTGTGTGTATATATATATATATATATATACACACACACATTGTCTTTTCTTTGACTTTGTTCAATTTATTAGACTAGATTTTTGGGGTATGGTCTGGTTTTACTCTACCATTATGCCTTAGGAGTTAACTTTTGTTCTTGACTGAAGAAACATTTTTGGCAAAGGTTTTCCTCTGACGTGTCTTGTTCTTATCTAAAAAATGTAACCTTTAGCAGCATAGTACAATGGATATCAGTCTGAATTATGGATCTATTTCAGAAAACCAACAAAGCAAAAGTGTACCTCTATTCCATAATTCCTGAAGAATGAACTAAGGGCAATTGTGAAGCACTATAAATCATGCCTTAAGATTTGCAGGAACGGGTTGAGTAAATCCAGTGGATTTTTGTATCCAGTTCCTCTTTATGTAGGCTGGTTATTATCTCTGGTGAACAAACATATTCATTGAAAAATCTGACAAAAATTGGAACAAAAAAAAGTAGAATTGCTGACCATGAAAAACCTTAAACTAATTCTATTTCTGTTTTGCAGCATCAACCATCAAAGATAATAAGACTGTACTTATGATGACAATGACTTCAAGCATTTCATATCTAAAAGGATCTGTTAAGACTACCACCAAGGGATGAAGATTTCATACTTTAGTTATGTGCTTCAAAGTCTCCAACACAGTTGTTATTAGTGTGTTAGTGTGTTAGTTATATTCCAAACAATATTCCCACTTCTTTCTCCTGCTCACCATCATCCTTTTCTTTCATATCACTCTCCAGGCCATAGGAGTCCACCATCTTTCATTGTATGTGACTGATTTTCTTTTGCATATCATGTTTTTCAACAGGATTGAATTAGAGGTTATTTTTGAGGGGATTTTTAAATACTTGAAAGTAATATTTCCATAGGCTAATAGCAATCTTTTAAAAAGTTTTAAAGAAATCTTAACTTGGTCTCCACACTTCACCTCCTCATAACCTTTTCCCCATTGCAAAAGCCTATGTGAAATTCTAAATTGTGAGAAACTCCCACTAGCAACCCACATATTTTCCCTCCAAATGGGCTTCTCATCTTTTGAGGCAGTTTTTCACATGGTTTTGACTTTCACACTTTTGGTCATCTGTCATGTTTTGTTTATTAGAACAGGTGGAGATTTGGTTCTATCTTTCCAAAGCCTGTAAAATGGAGAGGGTAAAATATAAGACTTTGCTTCACAGAAACTAAGGAGATGGAATGAAGTCTTAGGCATATAAAGGAATTTGCAGCTTGAAGCTATTTCCCATAGGAAAATCTCTTTGATAAGGTTAGGCTTTTTTTTGCTTAGGGTAGGTATTTCTGCAGGAACCATTGCTGTGTCCAAGAGAAGGATCCATCTTTTCTTGAAATTCTGGGGCAGTTCATCAAGAGTAAAGTATGATATACTTTAGCTGTGTCTTACCATGAACCTTTTAAAGATCCATGTCATTAAAATTCTCTAGGAATGAGGGGTGCCTGACTAGCTCAGTTGGTAGAGCAGGCAAGTCTTTTTTTTTTTTTAATTTTATTTATTTATTTATTTATTTATTTATTTATTTATTTATTTATTTATTTATGATAGTCACAGAGAGAGAGAGAGAGAGAGAGAGGCAGAGACACAGGCAGAGGGAGAAGCAGGCTCCATGCACCGGGAGCCCAATGTAGGATTCGATCCCGGGTCTCCAAGATCGCGCCCTGGGCCAAAGGCAGGCGCTAAACCGCTGCACTATGCAGGGATCCCCTAGAGCAGGCAAGTCTTGATTTCAGAGTTATGAGTTCAAGCCCCATAGTGGGTGTGGAGCCTACTTAAAACACAAATACACACACACACACACACACACACACACACACAAAACCCCCAAACTCTCTAAGACTGACTTTTCTACAAACTGTACTCTCTGTAACCTCTAAATGGGAGACTGAATCCTACCACTCCTACCCCCAAAGCACACAAAGTATCCTGCAACTTTGGATGCTTGAGGATCAGCATATGAATGGCAGCAGAAAGCTCATACTTGGTATACAGATGGCAGCTCAGATGGAGTAGTGCTGCTCAAAACTATGGCCAGCGGGGGCTGTGATACCCAATGCTGCAGGGCATGATAGTGCTCAGCAGAAAGAGAGTAACTGGGGAAAAGGCAGACCTCAGATGTTATATGGTCACTGCACCCATGTGTGCATCCTCCTGGGTTGCAGTAACATAGAGAAGGGATTTTATAGGGACTTGTGATATGTATTAGCAGGAGCTAATAGGAAGGAGAATGAGGAAAAGGAACCAGCAAACATTACCATACCTTCTGAAAATAACATTTTAAAGATATTATTAATATATCCATCTCTACTGTCCCTAAAAATGTAATAGTGTAGGGAAAAAGTTAATGGAATAGTGTGCGGAGATTTGGTGCTTCTAGTTATCTTTTTAGTAAAAAATTTTGTCACCCAACTAACAAATAATTGATATTCTTAATATAAAGATAATAATGAAAGAGTTTTACACTCCTGTGGAACCCTATCCTTTTCAAGGGCTCCCTATACATACTTCTCAGTCACAGTATTCCAACAAGGTTGACAGACCATGGGCTATTTTCATTGTGATGGGAGCAAACTAGACTTCAGAGGACATGGAAGTATTCCCAAGGGTGACACAACTAAAAATTGGAGGAACTAATGCTTTAAACCCAGGTCTTTGAGCTCCAAGATCTGTAATCTTTCTACCAAATCATGCTCATTATAATGGTTTTTCATAGCAAAATCACTTGCATTATATTTTTTTAAGATTTTATTTATTTATTCATGAGAGACACAGAAGACACAGAAAGACACAGAGACACAGAAAGAAAGGCAGAGATAGAGGCAGAGGGAGAAGCAGGCTCCTCAGAGGGAGCCCGATGTAAGACTTGATCCCCAGATCTGGGATCATGCCCCGAGCTGAAGGCAGATGCTCAACCACTGAGCCACCCAGGCATCCCTAATTATTAAAAATTCATATGAAATATAATATTAGGCTAATCCAATTTCTCCAATTTTCATATGATAATGAAACTGTGTAGTAATGCAGCATGCAATTTCCAAAGCACTTTCAAATTTTAAATAGCCTGACGAAATTAACAGGGAAGTTATTACTATCTGTACTTGACTTAGAAGAAAACCAAGGGACAAGGAAATTAAATGATGTGCCTAAAATCCTCCGACTCCCTATACACTCATTACTTTAGTAGAGTTCTTCTTAAAGCTCTTCTCATCATTACATATGTAATCCTAATAAATACACTGAAGGCATTAATTGCACACTTATTGTCATATTTTTAAGTTTAATTCATCCTTTTCCTTTCTTCACATGCTTCCCACCTTGTCCCGGGTTCTTTCTAAGGCATTTATGGTAAACCCTGAACCAAAGTTACTTCCATCTTAATGGAATAGGGCATTATCTTCTGTGGAACCAAAATGAGATTATCTTCACAAGCCACAGGTGAGTCTCCCTCCTACCTCCCTCCCAATCCCAGTCTTCTTTTAAAAAAGAGCAAGACTGTTGTCAAATATGGCACCTTTTAAATTGGCAGTATATTAGAAAAACAAAAACAAAACTTTTTTTTGAAATAATTAAGGCTATGGATATCAGAGGTGTTGCCGGCTGTGCTACCTGACAGGTGCTAACCATCTGAGACTGACTTTTGGTATCTGCCAGCCTCCTCAATACAGCTGCTGGGCTTGCACCTTCATCAAAGAAGACACAAATGAGAAGTTTACAGGTTCTGCGGAAGAAAAAAAAAGGTCTTCTTTTGTTCCTTCCTATAGCAGTCAGAAAGATCTGCCATTTAAAATATTTTAAAAGTCAGCTGGTAAAAACCACCTCCAGCTCTTCTGTAGCACACCCCCCAGAACTCTACGTTCCTTCCCCTTTAGGATCAAAAACTGGAATGTTCTTCTTGGATCTCACTTACTAAAAGAGGCTTTCCTAAAAGGGAAAGATTAAGTATCAAACTCTTGATTGAAGATGAGTATTTTGTAGAGTAATTAAATGGGATTTAAAAGGAAACCTTTTCTACTTTTCTATGTTTCCTACTTCATGCAAAAAGTCAATGTGATTCAAAGATTAGCTAAAAATTTGGGAAAAGGGATGCCTGGGTTGCTCAGTGGTTAGACATCTGCCTTTGGCTCAGGGTGTGATCCTGGAGTCCTGGGATCGAGTCCCACATCGGGCTCCCTGCATGGAGACTGCTTCTCCCTCTGCCTATGTCTCTGCCTCTCTCTCTTTCTCTCTCTGTGTCTCTTATGAATAAATAAAATCTTAAAAAATAAAATAAATAAAAATAAAAATTTGGGAAGAAATGGGAGGATAAGTCTCCCCATTTTGAATCACACCATTATAGTGTTGATGACATGGCCATAGTTGCAGAGAGACTTTTAGTTGTGGAGGCTTAAACCCCAAAATCGTGAAATGAGACTATGGAGAGGATAATAGCAACTATAGATAGTAGTAGATATAGTAGATAATAATTAAGATGTGAAAGCTCTTTGTACTCTCCTTGAACTAGTATCATCCTTCTGGTTCTAAGGAAAAGAGCCTCAGTGTATGTAGCACCCAGTCAAGGAACAACTGTTGAGTTTGGAGAATACATGGGGGGCATCTTAATGTTAGGTGGTTTATTTCTACTGGCAATCTATTCTCATTTGTACCTGGGAAGTGGTTAGGCTAGTGAGGACTAAGAAACAAGACTACTTAACCACAATCATCAAACAAAAGACCTTTCTGTGAAATAATTATAGATGTGACTCTTGCATCAGTCTTGACCATTTTGGTTGACCAGACATCAGTTTTTTCTGACCTTCTCTCTGCCTTGTTTTTTGAAAAAGATTTATTTATTTACTTTAGAGAGAGAGAGAGGGAGAGCAAGAGTACACAAGCAGGTGGAGGGGCAGTGGGACAGGGAGAGAAATTCTCAAGCAAACTCCCCACTGAGTGCTGAGCCTGTCATGGCTCTTGATCCCAGGACCCTGATCATGCATGACCTGAGCCAAAATAAAGCGTCAGACATTTAACAACCCACTGAGCCACCCAGGTGCCCCACCTTACATTTTTGTAATTCTAAGAATCCAGAGCATTTCAAAGAATTCCACCTGCCACTTAGACTATTTTATCATTCACGGAGAAATAGTTTGGTATATGACTAAATAGGAAATGAATGGTTATGTAGTGTAGATTCTGGAGATGACCACCAAACTTTCAATCCTGATTCTCCCACATTCTGGATATGATCTTAGGCAGCTACATCATCTTAAAAATGGAGATAAGAACTGTACCTATCTTATTGGGTTATTGTGATGACTAAATAAATAATGTCTATAAAGTTCTTAGCAGTGTCTGGTGAACAATGTGTGCTCAACAAAATTTATATGCTATTATTATGAATAGTTTTATCATTTTGCTAGACTACAAGGTCCAAACTCCCCAATTCCAAATTATTTCTGATGATCACTTTTCTTTTGCTATATACCCACCTTATAGCCAATCAATAGTTAAATTATTTAAATGCTATGTTCTCAATCCCTCTCATGAGCCTTTATCTCCCTTTTCAATGCCTCCTCTGAAATGCAGTTCATCATGCCCTTCCTCCCAGGTTACATATGTGTTTTCTAATTGCCTTTGGTATTGTTTCTTCATTCTCCAGTCTATTGCATATATTACTGCCAGCTACAACTTCGAACATATCACTTTCTTCCAAAGATTTCCCAGTGAGACAGTCCTTTTTTTTTTTTAACAATAGATTACTTCTGTATTTAAGATATGTCCTCATAGACTTTGTTATGCTTTCAATTATTGGCCCAATTCTTCAATCTCTTGTAATGGGATTGCATATCCATACTTCTGCTTTATAATTTTGTTATGTCCTCCCACTGTAGGTGGAATTATCTTCCCTACACCATGTGACTTGCTCTGGCAATGAAATATGAGTAGATGTCATAGGAGCAAAGGTCTTACATACATTTGTCAAGGTTTGGCTTGGCTCTTATATTCTGGATCTGCCACGAGAAGAGCATGTCCTGAATTCCTGCTGCCCTGTTAGCCTTGGCCCCAGTGTGAACATGCAAGAAGACTGAGTTCAAGCCATAGTCTGGATCCAAGCCACCTGATGCAGAGTAGACTTAAGCTACACAGCCAAGTCCAATCTAGATCAGCCAAAACCCAACTGAACTATATAGACCTATGAGCATGAGAATAAACGCTTGTTGCTGTGTACCACTGCATTCTGCGGTGGCTTACTATACTTCATTAAGGTGCTGATATCTGGGTAGTGCAGATCTACTTTTCCAGCTTCACATCTGACAATAGTCTTGTGAATATGCTATAGTTCAGCTAATTATGACAGCTTGATGATATCCTGGTCCTCCGTATCCTCATACGAATATACACATAGCTAGTATTCATTGGCACTGGCCTAAATAATCATGGGTGATCTGTTTGTAATCCTCTTGAATCTCAAGGCAGGCTGTCATGTCATTCATGGCCTTTAATTTTTTAGTTTGCCTTTTCATATGTGTGTAGTTTGACACAGAACTGGTGGGATGGACCTTGCCTTTTATTAAAAGTATAAGATTTATTAAAGGGTCTATATATGCCAGAACTCTGACAGGATTTTTATACAATGTTCATCTATGAGGTAGAAATTGTTTTCCCCATTTTCTAGAAAGGAGGAAGGTAAGGCTCAGAGAAGTTAAGGAATTTGTTCAAAATGTAAACAGTAGAGGTGAGGCTGAAATTCACATTTGTTTTGACTCTCAAAATTATGTTTTTTTGGCTCTGCCATCTTATCTTTTGCATTATACAACATTATTAGGTAATTGACTTATTGAACATGTGACATTAACAATAATGTTTTAAGTATGATGAATCTAGAACATAAAGTGCCATGATTTAGTGATTTTATTTAAAAATGTTATTTACAAATTTAAATTCCAAATCTTTGTAAAAAATTTAATTAAGTAAACTCTACTCCCAACATGGGCCTCAAACTCATGACCCCAAGATCAAGAGTTGCATTCTCTACTGACTAAGCCAGATACGCACCCCTGGATTCCAAACCTTAAATAGCTTATGCCTCCATCTTTTAAGGCCTGCTCTGAATATTGCCAGTGTTTATTTCTTTTAGTTCTATAGAAGTCAGAAAGAAACCACAGAGCAGCCACCCCAGGATAGCACAGAGAGTCTGACCTAAGCCCACAAAAGCCAAAAGTAGCAGGGTTGGAGTTGAAAGCTTGGCTTGACACTTTGTCTCCAACTCACACCCTGGCACCTTTGGGCTTTGTCTTTTTTTAACAGCAGAGTGCCAGCCTCGAATTTTTAAACCTTAACTCTGAATTTCTTGACTCAGTGTGTTTAAGATAGACTTTGCATGTTACTATTTTGAAGTAGCTGTTTATCAGAGCTAGGGAGGAGGGAGGGAATCAAAGCAGTTTAAGGGGAGGTGCTTGTCTTAGAATTCAGGCTGCTGAGCTACCAGATTCAAGCAAAGTTTTTGATTTGGACAAGTTGAACGGTTTCCCTCTAAAACAGGATTTTTCAATCTCAGTGCCATTAATATGAGAGATTGGATGATTCTTTGTTGTGAAGGGCAATCTTGTGCATTAGAGGATATTTAGCAACATCCTGGTCTCTGCCCATCAGATGCCAGTAGCACCCCTTCCCCACATGTGACTATAAAAATGTCTAGATATTGCTAAATGTCCCCTGGGGTAAACTCACTAAGATTGAGAACTACTGCCCTAAATGACTAAGACTGAGATCATTATAGCCTTTTAAACTCAGAAAGGAAAAATAAAGAGATGACAGATAAACTTATCCCAATAGCAATTAGATGAAGTATTGGGGGGGGGCGGATTTTACTTTTAAAAAATGTCTTTGTATTATATATGTCTCAGGAAAGAAAAAGTCAGATAGAGGAGCCAATCAAAGCATAGGCTAATAAAGCAAACTGTAGAGAGTAAATTAACAGCAAAATCTGAAAGTAAGCAAAATATACAACCCTAAAGTATGCCTCATTGGCATACTGATTGTTTTAAACTGGTTATTTTTAAGAAACAGGAGAAGCTCTGAAAATTTAGAATTTTTACAACACTGTCTTTTGTAAGAGACATTTACATTTATAAGGGAAATCTCCATTTGTAAGGGGTGTCTCCCAGGCTGTACCAGGAAGAGGGGGAGGACTCAGTCTCTAAAAACTCTTATCAATGGAGAAGGGCAGAGATTTAAATCTGCAAAACAATCATACTGTTGGTTACTATGCTTTGCCTGAAAACCTCCCATAACTCACTCCCCATCACTGAACATATTTTGTCTTTAGCCAGAGATTTTATATAAGGTGATGGTTTGGGCCTTATTAGAAAATTACTCAATTTTCCTGGGTATTTCCCATATATACAGGAGGCATATAGCTTATGAAACTTTTGTTTGGGTTTCTCCTGTTAACCTTTTTATTGTAGGTATGTCTCAGCCAAGAATCTAGAAGGGTAGAGGAAAATTATTTTTCCTCATCCACTGGTTCCATGTGCTCAGAACCAGAAAAATGGAGAACTCTATTATTTTTAACTACTACATAATGACCTCCCCTATTGCTTCAGGGACTTTGCTTTGTGTCTTATACATGAGGTAGGCATTATTGTTCTCATTTTATGGATAATGAGCTGAGACATGTAGAGATGTCACTTGCCCAAGTTCACAGGGACAGAGGCAGGAATTAACCCCAGGTCTGCCTGGCTCCCAAGCCTGGGTTCTTCGATCACTATGGTATCTCCATCCCACAGCTAGGAGAAGACTTTGGGTGCTATGGAACTTCACAAAGTAATGACTACATTTGTTATATTACTTTACATTGAAACCAGGGCTGGTTTTCTTCTGATGCCTCTGACCATAGCTGCTCATGTAGAGCATTCAAAGAGATTGTTGTCACCTAGGATGGGCTCACAGAAGCCTCTGGCTCAATTATTGTGTGATTCTGTGATCCTACTCAAAGCCATCCAGAGAAAGGAAGAAAGCCATGTCATACTGGCTGGCAGGAACTGCTGGAAAGGAGTTGTACAGAATAGTGACTTTGATGTTTCTGGAAGGAATTTCACTTAGTGCAGTAGGATAGGTTAAGATAAAGGGATATTAAGTGTAACTTTCTTTTGATGGGCCCAGCAGATAAAGTGACCCTTTAATGGAAAAGACATGGGAGTCTAAGGGGCCAGGAAAAAAACAATACAATGAGGGGCTTGCCTTTGAACCTCGGAAATTCTGCTAAGAGAGCTAAGATTCCTTAGGCTCAAGCTAAACTTAGGCATTGGTCATTGTTAAATAAAATGCCAATAGATGTGTAATATTCCAGGCATATTGATGGTTAAGTTTCACTTTAATTTACTATAGTCTTTCCCAAGAACATGTCTTATAAGAATAAGGAAGAAGTTGATCTAGGTAAGTGGACATTGGCTCAGGCAGGGATGTGGATCTACCCAGAGTGCACAGAACAGGAAAGAGGGATGAGACGCTTAAACACATTCCAATTTCACTCTTTTGCTCATGTATGCAGTGCATTTCTTGCCTCTCCACAGTGTGCTAGGTACTGTGCTAGGTGTTTGAGTTATAGTGATAAGCAAAACAATGGAGGAAATAACACTTTTCAAATAAACATCTAATTAAATTTATAATTAATTACTATGATAAGGACCCTGCAGGGAAGTACAAGGATCATTTGACAGGGCTACCTGGCTTGTCTGGGAGGCTAAGAAAGGCTTCTCTGAGGATGGAATGTTTGAGGCAAGATCTGCAGGGTGAGTGAACTAGCTGGGCAAAGTGGGGCAGGGAGGGGGTAGTGTTAGAGGTATAGGATAGAGCTTGTGCAAAGATCCTGGAATAAAGAAAACCTTTGGTATTTGCAGGAATTGAAAACTGATTATTGAGGTTGGAATACACAGGGCAAGGACAAAAGCGGTAGGACACGAGACTGAAGAAATGGGAAGGGGTCATATCAGATTATCCTAAACGAAATGTCTTTGATATATTCAGATTCACCTTCTAAAAAGAACTCTGATTGCTGTGCATAGAAGAGTTTGGGTGAGACCTGACATTTGAGGAAGCTGTTGCAGCAATCCTGACAATATTAGAGAGTCATGGTGGTTGCAGAGATGGAGAGAAGCAGATAGACTGACGAGATACCGAAGGTGACGAGCAGACCTTGGCCCCATCTGGAACTCCAGGTTCTGAGGTGATTAGGACACCAAATTATATGACATAAGTTGCCTGTGGTCATTAAATGTCATACTTGGTCATTACATTCTCCAGGCCTTTCATTTTATAGATAAGAGAAGTCTAATGGGGTGTCTTATGGCTCAGTTGCTTAAGTGACTGACTCTTCAGCCCAGGGTTGTGAGTTCAAGCCTCATGTGGGGCTCCACCTTCAGAGCCTACTCAAAAAAATTAGAAAAAAAAATAAAGAGAAATCTGAGAGGTGAAGTGACTTGTTCAAGGCCACATATAGTGGCTTCACTGGGACTAGAATACAGGAACACCTGACTAGCCAGCTGGGGGTTGCTCAGGGTTTATGGTCAACATGGATAGATTCCTTATAGACATCAAAATGTATTATAAACTGACATGGGGGGCAGTCCTGGTGGCGCAGCGGTTTGGCGCCGCCTGCAGCCTGGGGTTTGATCCTGGAGACCTGGAATCGAGTCCCACATCGGGCTCCCTGCATAGAGCCTGCTTCTCCCTCTGCCTGTGTCTCTGCCTCTCTGTCTCTGTGTCTATGAATAAATAAATAAAATCTTAAAAAATAAAATAAAATAAACTGACATGGGAGGTGGAATGAGATATCACCCTGAACCCCATTTCTGGTACATGGTAGACCATATATTGAATACAAGACTAATTTAAGTGTCTTTATTTACTCCTAACCTACCCCTACTAAGAAGAGGAACTTGGTCACTATTATCCTAGTCACCAACTAATGTAAGAGAACTTTGATATACACCTAGGACAGGAATTGGGTGGGTGATGTACAGGGATAGATTTTTAGCCTACTAGACCTGGTTGTTGGTTCTTAAGAAATAGAGGGCAGAGAAGGAATTTGGATTTCTCATGCACACCAGAGGGAGGATTGATTGATGGCTTACAAACTGGACAAACAGACTTTGGCTAGTTTAGACAAAAATGTAATAAGACAAAACAAAAACACAACCACCACCAACAAACAGGAAGAACTCTCAACCAATCAATCCACAAACAAAACAAAGCAATAACAAGAGAGGAAGTTGTTAGCTCCTGGGAGTTCAGAGAAGCATCCAGAAAGAAGCTGGAAAACTGGGTCTGGGAGGATACAGGTATTGGAAGCTGAGAGCAGGAACGAATGCGATGGTTTTTCACTAGAAACAACCTGAGTAGGGCTTCGCTGCCAGTCTCACTCCCTGCAACGCTGGAGTTGCCTTGACTCACTGCTCAAGATGTGTATTTCAGGAGGGAACAACTGATTGCCCTGGCTCAAGTGGTGTGCCTGCCCTTTGGCTAAAATAGGGTATGGTCCCTGAATAGAGTACCTCTAGGGAATATCCAGCTGGGAAGAGGTAGTTAGAATAAAGAAAGGTAGGGTTGTTGTTAGAGCACATAGATACTAGGCTGCCAAAAACAAACGTACATGTATAAATGCCATGGGAAGGACAATTCTCATTGTAAGGTTTAGCGCAGGTGCATTTTTTTCTTGATAAGCCATATGGAAAAACCCTCTTTTCTACTTTCTCCTGCCCTGTTCCCCAGCCCACCTCTTTAGTGTCTTCAGACATTAGAATCAGAGGTCACCCCATCTGCTGCAGGCCAACAGAAACTGGGTGTAGGAGGAAAATAGTCAGCTTCAAATGAACAACCAAGCCTGAGTGGTTTACGATTATGAGGACACAAAGATGTGTTAACCTTAAAAAGTAAACTGCCAACTATTTTACCAATAAAAGATGGGTTTATTCTGGAATAATAAGAGAATTATAATCCAAGACACACAAGCTATGACAAAAATCATAGGCAAGGCCCTGGAATAAAGCAGAGGACTGCTTTTTCTTTATAGAGGAAAGAGGGAATGTTGTGGGGGGGGGGCGGGAAGGGGGGTGGGGGGGACACTCATAAACAAAATGTCCATTGGAGTCAGTTGGCAGTTTAAAGAATACCGGCTTTTCATTGGCTGATTATGACTGTTTCTCATTGGGTGGGCTGTTGTAGGGGGAGGAATAAAGCCTTTCTTCCGCAGTAGAATCCCAGTATCCCACATGTCCTAAGTCCTTCCCTTCCAGTTGGTTCTGCAATTGACAAGTGGCAGGGCATGAGAGCTCCCCCTACCGAACCTCCTGGTTTCATTTTAGTGAGGTTTCTTCTTCTTCTTTTTTTTTTTTCTTTAATTTTCACAGATGGAAAGTTGTGGGTGGCAGGGTATGGTTGGGAGGACATATGGAATTGGCTAAACGTTAAAGACAGTGGGAAGTGAAGCGAGGAGGGTGAATGTTAGGAAATGAGGGAGATCCCACGGCCCAGGGTCCACAGTCTTCTATCAGGATGGAAAGGGAGAGGATACCCATATTGAGACTGCAGCCATCCTGACATAACCCGAGCCTCAAATGCAGGACTGTTTAAATTTTCCTTAGGAGCCAGTGTTTCTTAAAAATACCGGGAAAGCAGCCTTTCTACCATGTAGCTTCTCAAAGCAACCAGTAGATGTGTTCACTGTTGATTAAACAAGTTGAATAATGTCTTTTCCTTTGCTTTGTTGCTAGTGGCTTTTCCACCTAGAATGGACATTAGAATCACTTGTAGACTTTCTCAGTGTACCAGTGCCTGGACCCCAATTCCACAGATCTGAGTTTAATTGGTCTGGCTTTAGACCTGAGCACCAGTGATTTTTTTTAAAGCTCCCAAGTGAATCTGACATGAAGGTTTAGATTTCCCAGGGTTGAGAAGTCTATGTTGATTTTCAAAGGGGAGATTTGACTAGCCTCTTCTGGCACTCTCGGTGCAGAATGCTCATTTGGGGAGAGCCACTTTATCCAGTGCCAGCATCATCCGAGATGCCTCTGGCCAGTACAGTGGTAGTGCCTGGGCCAACCTGCACCCCCTCCCCCAGACCACTGAGATAGAAAGAGCAACCAAAGTTGAAAATATCAATGGATGTGTACATGGCTAGTTCTGGACTTCCCAGACTCCTCCTTCCAGCCATTTGGTATGTCAGGTCACCGGGGCTCTGATAGAGTCTTCTCTATACTAAATTAATACAGAGCATCATTAATGAGATAAGCACCTCATGTTGTCCTCTACATTCAATGATATTGCTTTCCAGGGCAAACTTTCCCTCCAAATGATTACTAGTATCTTAAGTAATCAGCTTGTCAAATGAGCATGAAACATGAATAGTATCTAGAAAGCAACATTTTTGTCTTCCACATGCCCTTTAAGCATTTTCCCACCATATCATTTCTCATTCATTCATTCATTCATTCATATAGTCTTTCATTCAGTAAGTATCTATGAAGTACCTATAAATACCTATTTGATGAATCAAGTAATATTCTAGGTAATATGGAGTTACAATATTCTAGGTATATGGAGTTACAATAGTGAACAAAACAGAATGTCATCCCTTATGGTGCTTACATTCTGGTTGTACAAAATGAGCAATATTTAAAAAGTATATCCCAGTGAGAGGAAGCCTGTAACCACTGGCTGACTGAGAGGTGGTATATAACCTGGCCTCCTTGCATCAAGGAAGGACAATTCTGTAGTGCCGTTCATATTTCGATTTCTCCACAGGATCGGGTAGAAAAAAATTAGAAATCACATCTTTGCTTAACAGCTTCCCCTGCTTTATTCTCTTTCCCTCACTTCTTAAGGGTTTCTCCTGAGAGCACTCCCTCAATAAGTTACTGCACAAAACTCCTTGTTGTAGGCTCTGCTTCTAAGGAATGCAACCCAAGACAATATGTGAAGGAAGTAAAGGAGCATACTTTGCAGATACTGGGAGAATATTCCAAGTGAAGGGCCTGAGCTGATTTAAACTGGCTACTTCTAGGAAAAGCAAGGACAGTAGGACCTTCCTAGGACATCGTAATAATTTTGGCTTTTGTAGGCAAAAGAAGGGATTTTTGAGCATAGAAGGGATGTGACCTGCCTTCTGTGTTAACAGGCTTTGGGCACTAGTGACAAACATCTCTAATGTTTTTTAACTGAGTTCTCCTTGCCTCTTAATGGAGGCCTTTCAAAAAGCCCAAGCACCAGGCTGACTTCATGCAGACTCTGCCCGCACAGCCCACATCCCTTGCTCTGACAAAATGTAGACCCATTTCAACCCAGCAGCTGTTCCTGGGTGCCACCACCAAAGCTTGAGGTCAACCCTTCTCACTTTAGATTTCTTAAACAGGACCCAGACACAGTCTTCTGTGATTGTAGGTCAAGCCCTGTCCCCTCTCTCTCCCAGCTCAAGGCTCTCCAGAGGGTCCTTTGGTAGATGCCATCATCACCCTTTGGTTATTCAGAAGCAACCATGCCTCACCTCTTCCCCAAAGCAGGATGGGGGAGCAGGGTTAGAATGACAGCAACTCTATGGAAACATATCTCTTAACCAATGTTCTGTGAAGCCTCCTCACTGGATTTGAGGGGTAGAGGCAGTTACAGAGTAGCCGCCTCACACACACCTAGTGGGAAAGCCCACAGAGCTCATAGCAGACTTTTCTCAGTGGCAACCACATCCCCAAATTCTCTCTCCTCCTTCCCTCTCTAATCCTCTTGAACCACCTAAGGGTTTCACATGTCATGGAATGAGTTTTCACATTCATTTCCTTTGTAAATCTGCATAATCTGAAATCTATCCTATTGATGCTGAAAAATTCTAAAGCAAAAAATGGTGTACACTTGCCCTCAGGTGTACAGGGGATTTCCAGTTATAATATCTTGCTGCATTGTTAGTTCGCAATTGTGGCAGAGGTCTTCCCTCAAAATCCATTTTCCTTTTCTTGTATCTTTTAGAAGTTCTGACTTTTAGGTGGCTCATGGCACTGTGAAGAAAGATCTTCTGCCTTCTTTAAGATTCTGTAAACATCCCAGGGAACGATTCGAATTTGCATGGCTTTGCATTACGTAGTCACCTTTAGCTTGATCAACGTGGCTGCAGGATAAGATGTTTGGGACAAGAAGTTTTTGCTAGAACCATATATATTTAGTCTGAAGAAAGGAGCAGGTCTCCAAAAATAGGAGGGTCTGTCCTCATAAGGAGAGATTGATGATGGGTAGATCAAAGAGGACAAGTTCACATCAGGGGCTTTTAAGATTTTTGAGGCTGATATTTCCTGTTTGGATCCCATAGCCCTTCTGTGGCCACTGTGTAGATCTAGGCTAATTGCCAATTTGTATCTAAAGTAAGAAGGCTGGGTATTTTCTTTGATCTTGAACTTACTTTTATTTCTCACATGTGCTGCCCTGATAAATCTACTTATTAACACTTTCTCTCTTTTGCCCTATATCCTGCATGGTCTCTGTTATGTTTCTATTGAAAATCTTATTCACACATTTGTGTGCTTGTCTTGATTATAGGAATTTTTATTTTTACTGATTCCTTGTCTTTGCTTTACTTCAAGTCTATTGATTCAATCTTCAAGTTACACACACACACACACACACACACACACAAACACACAGATACTCTCCCCACCTCCATACAAAACACTATCTTGAGTAATAGGAAACACAAGCCAAAGTTTTAGTGTAGTGTGGAAATCAAGGCAAGAGACAACTTCCAGAATAAGCAGACCCATCCAAAAAGTGTTGTTGGTGGCAATGGTGACAGAAGAGGAATCATCTTTAAACGTCTAGAGTAAAAAAAAACAACAAAAAAAAACAAAAAAAACAAAAAAAACAAAACCGTCCAGAGTAGAGAATACATAGGGAATGACTAAACTAGAAATCTCAAGGAATAAGACTATGTTATTTAATGACTTGGAGGCAGATGTCAAAAGAGACAGTAAAAAGAGATGAAGGTGAGAGCCTGGATGGTAAGGTCGGTTAAGTGTCTGACCCTTGATTTCAGCTCAGGTCATGGTCTCTGTGTTGTGAGATGGAGCCCTGCATTGGTCTTTGTGCTCAGGTGTACTTGAGACTCTCTTTCTTCCTCTGCCCCTCTCCCCACTCATGCATGTGATCTCTTTCATATATATATATATATATATATGATATATATTTATAGATATTTAATATATATATTAAAAATATATATATATATATATTTATACATGTAAGAGATGAAGGTGGTTGCTTCTGGAGAATAAGTTGTAGTTGGAAAAAGAACATGGTCCAGGAGCTGATTGCTTTCATAATAAATCTTATTGAACTGTTGTTAAACTATACGCATGATAATATGATAAAACAAAAATGAAATGAAATCCTAGCCCTAGTGGTCTTGGATTCTGGCCAGGCTTATTTGCATGTCTCAGGTTTTCTATTAATGTCTCTTGTGAGTTGAGTTCCCTATATATATCTTCCTCTTGATTTAATCTGTACTTTTGAGGGTACCTTCCAGACTTACTTTCTGAGAAAGAAGCACATTGGAGTTAAAAATTATAAAAAATTATATGTATAAAAATGTCTCTCATGGACACTGAAATTTAATTGATGGGTACAGAATTATAAATTGGTACCTATTTTCTCTCAGAATTTCTCCACTGTGTTTAATTTTTATAGTTTTATTGAGAAATCTGAAGCCATTCTGAATCTTGGTCCTTTGTAAGTAAAAAAAAAAAAAAAGAAAAAAGAAAAGAAAAGAAAAGAAAAAACCTTTTCTGGAAGATTTTGGGATTTTTCTCCTTGAATTCCCCAGCTGTGGTAAGAATCCATTTCAATTCATTGTGGTGAACCTTGGTGAGACCTTTTTAATTCTGAAACTTTTTTATTAACTTTTTCATTGATTATTTTCTCTGTTCTATCTTTCTAGAAATCCTTTTGTTTTGTTGTTTAGCCTTCTGGACACTCTCTAATATCTAATTTTCAAATGTTTTCCCTTGTTTTCCATCCCTTAGTCTTTTTGCTCTATTTTCCTTAAAAAAAAAAAAAAGAAAAGAAAAAAGATTCTATTTTTAAGTAATCTCTATGCCCAGTGTGGGGCTCGAACTCACAACTCAAGATCAAGAGTTGCGAGCTCCACTGGCTGAGCCAGCCAGGTGCCCTTCTCCTCTCTTTCTGAGAAATTTCCTCAAAACTATATTCCAGCACTTTTACTGATAGGTACATTTCTGCTTTCAGATTTTTATTTTCCAAAACTCACTCTGGATATCTGCAACAATTTTTTTTAACATAATCCATTTTTATTTCATGTATGCATTATATTTTATCTCAGAGAATATTAGAGACAGTCTTTTTGAAAAAAATGTATTTATTTGAGAGTGAGCGAGCATGAGTGGGGAGTTAGGGAGGGGTAGAGGGAGAGGGAGAAGCAGACTCCTCGCAGAGCAGGGAGCCCTATGGGGAGGCTCGATCCTAGGACCCTGAGATCATGACCTGAGCCGAAGGCAGATGCTTAGCCCACTGAGCCACCCAGGCATCCAATGTGCTGTGTTTGTTTCTGTTTTTTAAGTTGTCATCTCCTTGCTTAGATTTCTGATTTGCACTAGATTTCTTGTGGTCTTCCTCAGATATTTGCTAATCCTTGGCTCTCCACGTATGGTGGAGTTATATGTAAGAGTCCAGCTTTCCTGGGTTTATTAAGTCAGTCAAGACTTGTCTTTTTCCTTTCCAGCTTCTGAAACTTTATCAAAAAAAGGAGAGAATCTTTACCAAGAGAGTTCTGTCAGTGAGAAAAGAGATGATTTTCCATTCTTCATCTCTTTGCAGATACCATGCTATTTAAAGCAGAGGTTGAGAAGCAGAATGGCAAGAACCAGGAAGAAGGGCAGTTCCTGCTTGGTGGTCTAGGACATTTCTATTCTATTCCCAAACATATTGAACCCACTCAGCACAAGAGAAGCCCTGAGCTCCAATTCCCCACCTCTCTTAGAATGTGGCCTGAACCCCATCGATGGCAAGCCCTGGGGGTGGGGGCGGGTTTCACCCCTTCCCCTTCTCCTTGCCTCCTGAACAGCTAGCTGATCATCGCAACCCTCTTAGCTCCTTGAAAATCTTTCCATGGAGGCAGTGTTCGAAAAGTCTTTTCTCCATCTCATTACATTTCCAGAGATTTTAGTATCTAACACGTAGATGGCAGATGAGTCAGTCTCTTTTTTGTGCCTCGGTCTCCACTTCTGTAAAATGGGGATAGCACTGTCTCCCCCACTCACCACTGTGAACAGGAAGTCAAACGAGGCCAATGGTCAGAGGCTGCACATCAGGAGCAGCTCTGAAAGCTAGAAGCACGACGGAGACACCTTCTCCTGAAACCTCCTTACCAGGGGCCCATGGTGAGGGCTTGCACTCTTTCCCAGCAGGGCCACCAGTGTTCGCAAAAGTGAAAGTAACTTTAAACCCCTTGAGATCAAAACATAAGGTGAAAAAAACGAAGTAACTAAATTCTCACCTCAACAACCATTGCAAGTAAAACCAAAGAGGAAAAGGAAGGTATCAACCTCTCTAGACCGACGTGCAGGCAACAGGGTAAGCAAGCAGCAACAGCTCTCCACACAAACCCAGGGAAGGTGTGAGACACAGTGGAGTCTGCTGCTTCCTTCAGACCCAGGGAATGTCTGCTTGACACCTCTCTTTCTGCCTTCCCCCTGCTCCCCCTTCCTTCTATTTTTATAACTTCGAGAAGAACAGGAAGGGGTATACATTTTTTTAAATGTTTTTCAGCATTCAGGGTCTGCCTGTGTTCTAGAAGGTGATGAGGTTGCAAGCTTGCCACATAAAATGATTCTGACCTGGGGCTAGGCCTTCAGGCTCTCCAGTTGTTGGGGGAGGAGCTGACTAACCAGGCTGGGGGACATTTGCCATCTCTTCTCAAGCTGGCACAGGGAGCTCCAGTTCACACTACACATGGTATTCAAATCCAAAGTTAAAAAATGACTCCAAGATTCTTGACTCATCAGTGAAAGGGAAGGTAGCAGCGGAGCCCAGGTTTGAAGAAGTGGCCCTGAGCCAGCCTGCCAGATCCATTCGTGTTTCCTGCGAGGAACCTCTGCTGCTGGCTGGCCCACGGGGACACACAGAGTAGGCAGTGACAAATAGGCAACTGAGGCTGCTGAGACCACAATCATTGCTCAGTGGTCCAAGTATGGACACAGTTTAGAATGAAACCCTCCATGCAAAAAGAAAGTAGGAAAAATGGACATGGTCTTCAAAATACGTTCCTTCAGGGTAGCTTCTGGGTTTGCTTGCTTTGTTTCTTTGTTTCTTTCTTCCATCCTTCCTTTCCTAGCCACTTCCAAATCCATTCCCTGTTTTTCTTCCCTGTGTAGCTGCCAGTCCGATTTTCCCCTTTTCTTTTCATCAGGTTAATTCTCCTAATAGGTTTGCCATATTTAGAAACTAAAACACAGTTCAATTTGAATTTCAGGTAAGCAGTGAAAAAAATTTTAGTGTAATTATGCCCTGTGATAATTTGCGCATGCTTATAGCAAAAAGTTATTTGTTGCTCGTCTGAGTTCAGTGGAAAAGACTTCCTAAAAATCATTCATTGTTGACCTGAAATTCATTTATCTGAGAACCTGTGTCCTACCTGGAAATGCTAGCTCTAGACCTTTTTTGCTTCCTTCTGCTGAATACTTTCCAGAGAAAGTACTTCCTTAAGCCAAGGGGAGAAATAAAGGACTATGGGCAAGTTAGTTCCCATGCTATGACGAACTACCATGAATTCACATTGAACCAAGAAGCTAGGATGGCTTCAGCTTACTGGTGAAGGGGGTAGGATGAATAGCCTGGCTTTAAGT
The DNA here is from genome assembly GCF_018345385.1 of Vulpes lagopus. Taxonomy (NCBI): domain Eukaryota; kingdom Metazoa; phylum Chordata; class Mammalia; order Carnivora; family Canidae; genus Vulpes; species Vulpes lagopus. Next base: position 17,017,809 of record NC_054842.1, on the reverse strand, counting down.
TTGTTGCTTCTCCCAGGAATAACCTTATAATAAACATTCATAGCTTTCTGCACAGACCCGATGAGCTGTGAATCTAGACACCTAAGTCTGCTGAATCAAATTCCTCGCACATGGGTTATTGAACCGACAGGATTTGTTTTCTGAGATTGTTCTTTTTGCCTGGGAGAGCTTCAGTTCAGGGAACAAGTGTTTCTTGAGTAAATGTTAAGTCATGAGCCAGATGCTTCTTGAGGTACAAAGCTTCAAGGATATGTCTCCCACCTTCACCACAGTCTAATTCATTTGGGGACTACACAGAAAAAGGCAGCTGGGCTTTAGAGTAGTATATTTATTATACGAGCAGCATGCATTTAAAATGCTATATATTGTGGGGGAAATCCCTTCCCTATAATATTGGAAAACTTTTTGAAAGTTCACAGATTTATGTAACCAATAACCATGTATCCCAACCACTTTATGGATTAACAGATATTAACCTTTTGTGTTTGGGTGCATTTTAAAATTAGTTGCATATTGTGGCAACTTTCTTCCTCAGTGATACATAACATAATAATGGTTTTTTTTTTCATCAATGGCATCTTAGATTTGATAAAACAGCATGATTTTTACTATTAAAATAGTATTACAGATAAAATTGAAAGACTTTTCTTTTCTCCTACCACTTCCCCTTCCCTCACTGCTTTCTTTTCTTTTTATTCCCCAGAGGCAAAGACACACAAATATGGAGTCTGGCCATGATTGTGTATATATATATATATATTTTTTTTCCTTTATATATAGTATTACTCTCCATGTCATTATTCTGTATATATAATTTTGCATCTCTCTTTTCCCTTTTTTTTTTTAATTTTTATTTATTTATGATAGTCACAGAGAGAGAGAGAGAGAGGCAGAGACACAGGCAGAGGGAGAAGCAGGCTCCATGCACTGGGAGCCCGATGTGGGATTCGATCCCGGGTCTCCAGGATCGCGCCCTGGGCCAAAGGCAGGTGCTAAACCGCTGCGCCACCCAGGGATCCCTCTTTTCCCTTTTTAACATACAATTAGATTTTAAAATCTGTCCATGATGTATGTACAAGAATTTATTTATCTCCTTTACAATATTGCATTGTATGAGTATGCTGTAATTAATTTATCCATTCCCCTGTTGATGACCATTTAGATAGTTTCCAATTCATTTTTCCAGTTTTACATTCTTATAAATGAGAATTCTCCAGTTTGAATTATTTTATTTATTTAAAAAGATTTTATTTATTTATTTGAGAGAGAAAGAGTACAAGTTGGGGGAAGGGGGACAGTAGAGGGAGAGGGAGAAGCAGACTCCTCACCAAGCAGGGATCCCGATGTGGGACTTGATCCCAAGGACCCTGAGATCATGACCTGAGCCTAAGGCAGAAGCTTAACCAACTGAACCTCCCAGGTGCCCCCTCTATTGAGAATTTAATTTAGTAATCCACATTTGGGAATGGAATTTCCAGGTTGTAGGTATGTACATTTTAAATTTTCAGTGTATTTTTAGTTTAATTATGCCTGCATTTAGGGGTGCCTCGAGCTTTACGGGTGAAATCTGTATTTGTTATTGTGTGAGGTTTGGTTTTCTTCCCTTCTCAAAGAACACCCTTTCTGTTTTGCCTTTCACCCATTTATTTACCAGAAATCGTAATAGTACAGTGACTCTGTAAATGTTACCTTTGAAACTTTTGTGATGGTTTGTGGGCACTTGGTCATCTGATCCACCTACACTTCCTAAATCATCACTGCATTTCCAAAGACTTTCTGTGCTCGAAAGGCCACACAAGGCTTCTCAGGCCCATATGGCAATCATCTAGAGTCAGAGGCAGTAGTGCCAGTGTGAGATTTTAGAGAGTCAGCATGGTTTGTCAAAGGCCTAAGAGTGGGCATCCCCATTCAATTTAACAGTGCTACATCTAGGAGTTTACAGTAAGGGAGTAATTAAAGATCTGCACAAAAGTGAAGTGACAAGGTATTAACCACAGATAAGTTTATAACCATAGAAAGTAAGAAATACTGTTGGGATTCCATAATGGAAGCAATCTTCTGATTTATAAGTAAATCAGGGTGGGTTTCTATGAAAACAACAACAACAAAAGCCCTAGAAAGTGCACATAGCATGTTGTTTAATGAGAAAATGGGGTAGAAATAGTTGTAAGAGCATGACTTCTTTTTTAAAAGACATTCACGAGAAAATTCTCTGGAAAGATATAATCCAGGCTAACAGTGGCTATCTCTGGGACGTGGAATTATAGATGGGTTGTATTTTCTTCCTTTTGTTATCTCTCTTTCTGACTTTTATATGGTGAACATATATTATTTTTGTGAGTAAAATAATTAAAAATATGCTGGGATTTTGTTTGCTTGGGTCAAGGTTTTGTATTGAGAGAAATGAACACTGGGAGGTGGGTAGTTTGTAAGAGAATTTAGGATCAAGACAAGATGGGGGAACAAATCTAATAAAATGCGTTATCTGGGAATAATTTCAAATTTTTTTCATGCATTTTCTTTGCCTTTGTTCTCCAAACTTTTTTTTTTTAAGATTTTATTTATTTATTCATGAGAGACACACAGAGAGAGGCAGAGACATGGGCAGAGGAAGAAGCAGGTTCCCTGCAGTGAGCCCAATGTGAGACTTGATTCCAGGACCTCAAGATCACTAAGAGAAAGGCAGGCTCTCAACCACTGAGCCACTGAGGCGTCCCGCTCTTCAAACTTTTTAAAGGACTCTAAGCACAAATATCCAGAGACGACTGCTGTTTTGCAGTGAATAATCCAGTTTTCCTTTTCTTCTTAACAGACTTCTACATTTCTTCTTTCACTGTAAGTAGAGAATTTGTGCCCCAGGGAAGACCTGCAGAGAAGTAGATATTTTTGCCTTCCTGGATAATAAATTTAAGAAAGGTATCTAATGTTTCCTTTCGTTTCTTTTTAAAAATTGTTTGTTTTAGTTTGGGGGAGAAACAAAATCTCCTCTGGAATAGCATTTTCTTTGTAGTTTCAATATCTTCTCCTTGAATCTTCACTGTGGACAAAGTCACTTGGCTAAGGCAAGAAGCCTCATTTACAGGAGGGCTGGGTGGCTTGGTGGTTGAGTGTCTGCCTTTGACTCAGGGTGTGATCCTGGAGTCCGGGATCAAGTCCCACATTGGGCTCCTGTGGAGAGCTTGCTTCTCCCTCTGTCTGTGTCTCTGCCTCTTTATCTCTGTTTCACATGAATAAATAAATAAAATCTTTTTTAAAAAAGAAGCTTTATTTACTATGAGCTACTTACCAGTTTCATAATGTCCACATTACAATGTGCATAAAGAAAATATGGTTGCATGTGGAAGGACTCTTTAATGGCTGTATGTACATACATTTAAACAATTTAAAGAGCAATATAGTAAATTAACCAAAAATATTAAAATAACATCTAATGCTGTTGGTGGAAAAACTGGCATGTGTACCCATTGACAATAACACTTAAGACTGGCTCAATACTTACGAAAAGAATCCTAATAATATGTAAGAATGATCAAAAACTTTTCACTTCCCAAAGGAAAAATGACTGGTACAGAAATGTACACAGGACCATTTGCTGACTATTCTTTTATGATGTAACTTGAGAGCAGCAGCACCACAAAGCTCAAAACTCTTTCCAACTTTGAGTTACTGATTTTAAGATTCCTAAATTGTATAATTTTCGAGGTGGAAGTAAACTTAAAAATGTAGCCAGATGGCCCTAATGAATTGAAAAGATTTTCCTAAGGTCCCTCAGGTAATAACTGAAGAAGCTGGTTTTGTGCTTGTGACTCTGTAATTATGAGTTATGCATCTTTCACGTGATACCCATGCGCTCAGTAATGAGACAGCGCCCAAAACAAGACTCCAGCACCAGAAGCAATTTGTTGGTCAAGGCAGAGTCATGCTGAGAGGACCTTGGGGAGTTTGTTCAGTTTCCCCATTTTAAAGAGAAAGAAAATGAGGCCTATGGAAGTGAACTCAAGTTCAATAGACTTTCTGTACTCATTTCTTGGACAAGAGAGACAAGGGTGGGAAATGGGTCAGCAGTGTGAATGCCTCCTTCTTTGGGTTGCAATATTTGGATGAAGGCTGAAGAGACACAGATCAAATGTTGGTTAAGCAAATATACCAGGAGCTGGTGCTGTTCCTTCTGCATTCCAGACAGACAATAGCTCTGGAAGTGGTGTGAATGGCACCCCACCCCCACAATTAACCTCAAAGAGGTGTTAATTTCACAGTCAAACTGGGGACCATTTAAATTCAGGCAGTGTCAGAAAACAAGCATTTATTTGGAACCAAAAGAACAATTTGTCTCTTTTCCTCTGCATTGTCTGCCCCATTAATTTTCCCAGAATAAAATGTCTTCAGACAGACTTTCCCTGATCCTAGAATGCCCCACATCCTAGTCTAGGCAAACAGGACCTATAAACGACAAGAAAAGGCACTTTAATACCCCTTGGTGAAGACAGAAGACAGTGGGAAGAATGGATAATTGCCTCCAAAGAGGGCCATTTCTGGAAATAAAGCTAACACAGCACACATTTGTTCTTCTGAGCATCCTCTTTTATTAATGACATGATGATGTCCTTCCAGAGTTCATCACATTTGTGAGAGTATGGACACATTTTCTCTCAAACCACTGATGTTGTTAATGACCACACGGTTGTGGTTTTGGATAACTCTACATTTCTTTTCTTCATCTCATGGTTTCTCAATCTTGGGGGCTATTGATATTTTGTACTGTACACTCCTTTGGTGAGTGAGAGGGGGAGGGTGTCCTGTGTAGCATAGGACATTTAGCAGCATCCCTGGCTTCTACCCACTAGATGCCGGTAACACTTCTCCCTCATGTTCCCCACTCATGACAACTGAAAATGTTTCCAGACATTGTCGCGGTCCCTGGTTGAGATCTAGTCCCAGTATGCAAGTCAACAAAAAAGCTGTGCTATTCCAGTCTCAAAAGGCACCGAAAACCCTTCCCAGAGTTGGGCTCCCGTTCCAGGTCTATGGCCTCCTGACCTTCTTGGTATTGGACCATCCACCATACTGAAATGAAAATCAGAAAACATGAATATTGTGTTATTTGGGAAATCACAGGATATGAACTAACTTAATTCTTTATCCCACTCCATCTTTTTTTAAAAAAAGATTTTTAAAATTTATTTATTTAAGAAAGAGAGCACAAGTGGGAGAGGCAGGAAGAGGGGGAGAGAATCTCAAGCAGACTCCCTGCTGAGTGCAGTGCCTGACATAGGGCTCAATATCATGACCCAGAGATTAGGACCTGAGCCAAAAACCAAGAGTCCAATGATTAACTGACTGTGCCACCCAAGTGCCCCTATCCCACTCCACTTTAATTACTCCTTTCATTTGTATTTCATTAGCACCAAATTATGTTGTCTATACCTAAATATATTACCATTTTCCAAAGAATCTGTATAATAGTAATACCTACCATGTATTGAACCCTACTATGTTCCAGGTTCTGACTATGTACCTTGTATTGTCATAATGCAAAGAGTTAGGTACATGTTATCCTCCTGTCACTAGAATGTAACTCCATGAGGGGAGGTACCATATATTTAGTGTCCCAGTGTACCTCAAGACTTTACACATTGGCCAACACATATGACTGCATAGTAGTGCCCAGTAAATATTTTAAAAAATGAATCAATGATTGAATAAATTTTACCAAAGATCTTTGACTTCTCCCTTTTGTAATCCAAACCCAAGCTTGCAGCAAATCCTATTTTCTCTACTTTCCAAATATATTCAGGGTACAGTCATTTCTTGCTACCCTTACTGATACCAGCTTGACCTAGGCCGCATGATGTCTCACCTGGATAATTGCAGTAGTTTCCTAACAGGTCTTCAAGCTTCTGCTGCCATCCCACTGTGGTCTGTTATCTACCCAGCAACAAGGGATCCTCTCAGATAGTTCAGATGATTTCAATCTTCGAACGGCTCCCATCTCACACAGATCAAAAGCCCAAGTCCTTTTCATGTCCCACAAATTCTAGATCTCCTGTCTTCTGTTCCTTCTCTAGTTTCATTTTCATGTACTCTCCCTCCTCACTCACTCTGTTCCCCCTCTTGCCCTTCTTGTTGTTCTTTGAACATGCCAAGCACATTTGAACTTCCAAACTTTTGTACTAGCTGCTCCCCCTGCCAGGAACACCCTTCCCACAGGTCTTTCTACTTAACCCACTCCATCCTTACATCTTTCTTTACTGACATGTCATCTTCCCAGTGAGTCCTCCTCTAGTCACTTTTATTTAAAGTTGCAACCCTCTTGACCCCTTTTGCTGTTTATTTTGGCCCAATTGCATTTATCCTGTTCTGATAAACCAGAATGTAAATTTCATGGAGGAGGGGAGGTTTGTCTGTTTTGTTTATTAGTAAGTCTCCAGCACTCAGTACTAGTATATAACAGGTACACACATATTTGTTCTTGTTAAATGAATGAATGAGGACACAGAGATGGTAACTGGCAGCACTAGGATGTGAATGCAGGTTGCCAACCTCAAAGTCCTATTCTTTCAATGGTTCTCAAACTTGGATGTGTACCAGAATCCTTGGGGTGGGGTGGGAGTGGGGTATGTTTGTTAAAACACAGACTGCCAGGCCTCATGCTGGATCCTGGAAGTCAAAATATGAGGAAGGAGGATTCAAGAGACTGTACTTTTAAAAACTCTCAGAAGGCCCTAGGCAGCTAGTCCGCTGGCTCAGCACATCTATAAATGGGAGCTTAAGGTGTGATCTGGAAGCTGTCTGCATCAGAACCAGCTGGATCAAAGTCTGGGATCTGAAGCCAGCTTCCCAGGCTGTGAATCTTGACTCCACTGTCCCTGTGACTGCTTGCTTCCCCATCCCCTCCTCCCCTGCTGTTTTTTTTTTTTTTTTTAAGATTTTATTTATTTATTCATGAGAGACACAGAGAGAGAGAGAGAGGCAGAGCACAGGCAGAGGGAGAAGCAGGCTCTATGCAGAGAGCCCGACATGGGACTCGATCCCAGGTCTCCAGGATCAAACCCTCGGCTGAAGGTGGTGCTAAACTGCTGAGCCACCCAGGCTACCCCTCCCCTGCTTTTATAATCAGAAATTCTTTGAGGAAAGGATCTCAAAATCTGTGCTGAATTTCCTTAAAATAGAATTCCATATCTGCAATTTCCTAACTATTTGACCTTGGTCAATTGCCTTCTTTATCAGTTTTCTCATCTGTACACTGGGGGGGGGGGGTAGGGAATATGAGTCCCTCTTGCCTAGGATCATAGTGACAATTTAATGGGTTTAGGTTATGAAATTACCAGAACAAAAGACGACATATAGCAAGCATTCAATAAATGTTAACTGTTATTATTAACACCATTGATTTCTAGGTTCCAGCCCAGACTGATAAAATCAACCTCTGCAGGTAGGGCTCTAGATCATTTAAAACAAGCAATCCACATGATTCTGATGCACACAGATGTTTGAACAGCAAAGACTCAGTCTATCTCACACACAGAGGGGCAGCCTGACAGTCAAATGCTCAAAAGATGCTGGATATAAGCAGTAGTCTCCTGGCCCCTGAGGAGCATAAGACTCGTGGCTTGGCTAGTAATAAAGTACACAAGTTTGGAGGGCCAAAGTAAGCTCAGGAATTATCCAGCCCAAATTCTCATTTTTATAACTAATGAGGCAGATCCCTAAGGTGATTATGCAACCCATGTGTTAATGCTTCTAATTTGAAGGCAAATAAATTCCTTTACGTCCTTGCTACTCAGTCAATGTGGTCTAAGGAAAAACAGGACCAGCACCAACCAGGAAGCAAGCTTGGAGGAACTGCAGCATCCCAGTCCCCTTTCCAGACCTACAGCATCAGAAGCACTAATCTATACCATTGGTTCTCAGACTCAGCTACACTCTGCAATTAGTTGGGAAGCTTTTAAAAAAAAACAAAAACCAAAACACTGATAACTGGATTCCATCCCTAGAGATGCTGATACATTTGGTGTGTGAGAAGTGGACATTGGGATTTTTAAATCTCCTTAGGTGATTTTAATGTGCAGCATAATACAGTAACCTTATGTCAATCACTCAAGATATCAGTTGCTCTCTGGGTGCTCTGGGTTGGAAGAAACGGAGACGTCAAACCAGGCTTGAGGTTGCTTCTTGTCCATGGGAATACTCAAATCAGGAATGGTTTGCAATTGTCATGTGAAAAATACCCCACATAGGTTAGACTTACAGATAAATAAATATGAGTAAGTACATGTGTGCTTCATCTCTGATATTACAAGTTTCATGTAATTAGGAAAGGCATAAGATAAAAGGATTACCTTTAAAAAATACAGAAAAAAAAAAAGATCTCTCACTCAGTGTCCTGCCACCTGGACACAACAGCACTCTTCATTAGGCCATCCAAGTTTCAAATTCTGAATGCATTTTTCCCCTGTTGACTTTGCTCACACTGGTATTTATTTTCAGATCTACCAAAGTAGATGATTGCATTCGGCCTTGGGATGTTTTGTTTTGTTTTCCCCAATTAGATTGCTGCTTAGGATTTTTCCCTTTATAAGCATGTTTTATGAAGGGAATGCATAATTGTCTCTTGAATCCATCCCATTAACTGTCTGGCACTTCAGCTTGCTCTTCTGTGACCCAGAGATAACTTCTAGCCTATCTTCCTTGTGGGGAAGATTGCATGAGATAATGAAGGCAAAGATGCTTTGAAAACGGATAAGGAGCTTACGACCAGTGGGGCAGAGGAAGCATCAGCAATATAACTCCATTTGTTGAGGGCCAGTGTGCCAGGCTTTGGGTAGTTTACATATTTTGTCTCTGATGCTCACAGCAACCTTGTGAAGCATTACTACCCTTATTGTATAGACAGGAAAACTGAGGCTCAGATAGGTACAGAAACGAGCTCAGGGTTTCACTGCCAGTAACTGAGAAAGCCAGTTTTCACACATAGATTTTCTAGGTCCTGAAGTCACTTCCCTGAGCAGTCACTCAGAGGCACACATAAAATATGACAGACTTCAGGAAGTGCTGTATCATAGGAAAGGAATAGATGGAGGGCTGTAAAATTGTAGAAGGGGAAGAAATTGTGTAATAAGTTGAAGCGACTCATACTTCTGTGTTTGGCAGATACATTTCAAATCAGAGTGGTAGCCTTGTCTGACCGATTCTACTAATTTAAGCTAGAATAATTTGAAGATATTAGATTTTCACCAAGACTATAATTGACAGAGCAACGGGGAGGAAGACTTCCAAAAGGGGATGCACCCAGATTCTTCCTTCCCAACCCCAACACTCCTCTATCCCAGTGTCTGTCTGTCTGAGATGTTCTGAAATGAGACTCATGGGATAGGAAAACTTTTCTTGGGGGGCACTAGAATTAGACTTAACATTCTCAAATTTACTGGCTCTCAACCTTGGCTACACATCAGGATCACCTGGACAGCTTTAAAAATACTAATGCTTGGGTCTTACCCCCCAGAGATTCTGGTGTTATTGGTTTATAGGGAGGCCTGGATGTGAGGATTTTTGAGAAATCCTGACAATTCTAGTAGAAAGCAGTGTTAGAGAATTCCCAGGCCAGCTGGTTTTAAAGAAACTAGTGACTAAATTACTAAAGAAAATGTATGTAATGGAGTCATACATAATTAAAAGTGTATCTTTTTAGCCAAACCAATAAGTAGAAAATGCCATCATCTTTGAGTATGACTTTAGACAGCCCTGGATATTCACACTGCATGGCTTATTATAGTTTGTAGTGAATATTTGCTGAATATATAAAGGATTGAATAATGGATGAACCAATGAATAAACAAAAGAAAGTCAAAGCTGAGTGACTATGTCAGGAAAGATGTATCCTTTTTGCGTTTATTAAAAAAAATTGTGTGTATAGGCAAAATTAGAAGATCCATGGGTTTGAGGTCAAGAGACTTGTGTTTGAACCTGCATCATGGAAAAAGTCAGATAAGCTTTCTAAAACTCAATTTATTATTTATTAAAAGAGGAAATAATCCTGGACTTTTTGATAACAGGTAGGATTATTGTCTATAAAAAAACTTTGCAAGCAGTAAAACATTATAAAAATGCAAGGGAATATTATGTCTTTGTTATACAAACAAGAAAAACCCCGTAAGGTAACTTTGACTCCCAAACTTCAGCTTGTTTCAGAATCCTCTGGAGAGCTACCACACTTAATGTAGCACTGACTTAGACAAAATTATCATGAGATGCTTATCCAACAGCACCTTATTTTGTTGTCCTCATCTTTCTCCCAAGGCATCTCAACTCTTCCTTTAATTTCCCTTACCCTTTCCAATACTTAGAACTAACTTTCCAAAAACAAATAAACAAATCTACTTCCTTCATATTTGTGAATGATTTGACATCTGTACATCTAATGATTTGACATCTTGACATCTTGGGATATCAGAATTCTAAGTTAAATGATGAAATAGAAACTTGCTCATCCCCTTAAGGAGTTAACAGGTTATAGTCAGTCAGTATTGTTTCATCATGGAGGTGAGAGAGCAGGTGAATGATCAGGCTTGGGTTTGAGAGTAAAAGAGAACAAAGACAGAGAAGGATGGAAAAGAAGAGGTCATGGGAGAGGCTGACTTAATACTTCAAAGTTTTGACTACTATAAGCCCTAACTAACAGACTAATCCTGGGTCTCACTTGTGTACCCTTCTTGTATCTGTCTCAAATGAAAGTGAGTTAGAGGTTGGTGGCAACATTTATTTGGTGAAGCCAAAGTTTCAGCAGTACCAGGACATTAGATGTTAAGACCCTAACTACTAAAACAGTCATTAATTTTTTAAAAATTGATTACTCTTCTGTATAAGTAATACAGTCACATGAATCAAAAGGTAAATATGGGGAAATCAGTATAAATGGTGGAGCTGGGAACTTTTGGGATCCATCACCAGATGCACAAAAACCTGGCAAAACCTATCAGAATGAAACTTACTGAACTCTGAGAATCAAAAGTTTTTAGCAACCAAATGAATGTTTTACCAAGAAAAGTCTACTGAAACATGGCCAGAAATTTTCATGTACTCTAGTTCCATCATTCTCGTCAATGTGGCAATGAACTTAAAACAGTAGCCCACATTCCCTGTGTGGGCACCAGGTTTAAGAGGAAGCAGATAAGATCTTGTTCAAAACAAGGAATTGTGTTTTGTTTTGGCCTGGCTGGGGTTTCTCCAAAGAACTACTACAAGGGAATTTCCCTTTTTTTTTCACCCCACCTGGAACTCTATCCAGGCTAAATGGCTAAATGGAGAATGTTCCCCCAAAGATGAAAAACATGCCACGATTGTCTGGGGCAAAGAGTAACAGTTTAGGCAAACCATAGAGAAACCAAAATTACAGGAAGAAAGCCAAGGAGTGAGATTTTTGAGGGGAATAACACCTTTGAAAAAATGTTCATGTATACTAGGCAATCTAGAAAACATGTATATGCCTAGGGTAGGACACATGTTCAGAACAGGCCTGAGAAAACCATATATTTTCATTGGTAGCTGATATTTAGGTTCAGTGCAAAAAGTTTTGACTTTTTGACTTTAAAAAGGGAGGGATGACTCAAGCAGAGTTGAATACAGCCTGGCTAAAGAGGGAGTCACCCAACACAGAACCAATCTGCAAAGACCTGGACAATTGTTTACTTTTCCAGACTTTCCTTTCCTTGACTTCAAGCATTTAAGGAACTCTTTCAAACAGCTAGCTGAGCACTAAGCTAAAAGAATAGAGACTTCAGAGTCTTCCCATGACAAGGAATGCAGTCTTTACAAAAAATAGTTTAGAAAAGTCACTGAATAAACAACTAACTGCAACTCACAATAACAAAAAGTCCTAGGGAGAGGAGAGAATTTGATTTCCAGTTACCACATCATACTCAAAATTGTCTGTTTTCAACTAAAAATTATGAAGTATGCACAGAAAAAAAAAAGCATGGCCCACCCAAAGGGAAAAAAATTAATAGCAACTGCTCAAGAGGAAGCATAGATATCAAACCTACTAGACAAAGATTTTAAGTCTTAAATATGGAACTTAAATATCTTCCAAGTGCTAAAGAAAACCAAGGACAAAGAGTGAAAGGAAAGCAGGACAATGAAGTCTCTCCAAATAGAAATTTTGGAGCTGAAAATACAATAGTTGAAATAAAAAATTAATTGGAGGGGATATATATATATCAGATAGAAGGACTTAGTGAACTTGAAGGCTGGTGAAATGAAATTATCCAGCTGTGGAGAAAGGAGGGGAAAAAAGAACAAAAAAAGCAAAAAAATACAGAGCCCATGGCACCTATGGGACATCACCAAGTATACTAAAATATGCATAATGAAAGTCCCAAAGAGAGGAGAGAAAGAGGTTGAATGAATATTTGAAGAAATTATGCTAGAAACTTCCCAAATTTGAAAAAAGACATGAATCAACACATCCAAGAAGCTCAAAATTTTTCAAAATATTCAGGATAAACAAAGATCCACATTGAGACACATAATAAACTGTTGAAAGACAAAGCAGCAAGAAAGAAGTGATTCATTTTATACAAGGGATCCTCAATAAGATTAACAGACAGTGCTCATCAGAAACCATCAAGGCGGGCAGCCCAGGTGGCTCACCAGTTTAGCACCACCTTCAACCCAGGGGCTGATCCTGGAGACCTGGGATCGAGTCCCATATCAGGCTCCCTGTGTGGAGCCTGCTTCTCCCTCTGCCTGTGTCTCTGCCGCTCTCTATCTCTCTCTCTGTGTGTGTCCCTCATTAATAAATAAATAAAATCTTTAATAAAAAACATGGAGGCAGTGAAATGACATATTAAATTCAGAGTATAAAGTGATAATTATAAATATATGTAATGGGCACACAGTATAAAAATGTAATTTTTGACAATAACAACATAAGGGGAAGGCTAGAAACATACAGGAGTAGAATTTTGCATACTATTGAAGTTTGTACTAACTCAAACTTGATTGTCATAAGATGTTAATTGTAATCCCCAAGATAACCTCTGAGAACATAATTTAAAAATAGTTGAAAATTTTTAAAAGTTGAAAGGAATCAAAATGGTGCAGAAAAAACCCCCCAGCACCCAATTAAACAACAAAAAAAGGGCAGTAAATGGAGGAATTGAGGATGAAAAAAAGATATAAGACTTACTGAAGACAAATAGCAAAATGACAGAAGCCTTCCTTATCAGAAATCACTTTAAATGTAAACATAAGAAACTCTCCAATTTAACAGCAGAGTTGTGCAGAATGAATAAAAAAAATAACATGATGCATTTATTTCCTGTCTATAAGAGATTCACATTAGAGCCAAAGATACAAAGTGATTGCAAGTAAAAGGATGGAAAAATAATACATGTAAATTGATGGAAAGCTAGGGTGGCTATACTAATACCAGACAAGATGGACCTTAAGGTAAAAGGTGTTATAGGGGACAATATATAAAAAGGGCACAACTGACAGCATATTCAATGGTAAAAGACTGAGAAATTACCCCCTTAAATCAGGAACAAGACAAGGATGCTTACTCTTACCACGTTTAGTTAACGTTGTAATGGAAGTTCTAGCCAGAAAAAATTAGTTAAGAAAAAGATATAAAAGACATCTAAAATGTCCACAATAGCCAAACTGTGGAAGGAGCCTCGGTGTCCATAGAAAGATGAGTGGATAAAGAAGATGTGGTCTATGTATACAATGGAATATTACTCAGCCGTTAGAAACGACAAATACCCACCATATGCTTCAACGTGGATGGAACTGGAGGGTATTATGCTGAGTGAAGTAAGTCAATCGGAGAAGGACAAACATTATATGGTTTCACTCATATGGGGAATCTAAAAAATAGTGAAAGGGATTATAGGGGAAAGGAGAGAAAACGAGTGGGAAAAATCAGAGAGGGTGACAGAACAAGAGAGACTCCTAACTGTGGGAAATGAACAAGGGGTAGAGGAAGGGGAGATGGGTGGGAGGATGGGGTGACTGGGTGACAGGCACTGAGGGGGCACTTGACAGGATGAAGTTATACTATATGTTTACTGGATGTTATACTATATGTTGGCAAATCGAGCTCTAATAAAAAATATACAAAAAGACATCTAAATAAGAAAGGAAGAAGTATAACTATTTCTACTCAGAGATGACATGATTTCACATACATATAATCCTAAAGAATTCACAAAAAACTATTAAAGACAACAAATGAATTCAGCAAAATTGCAGGAAACAAGACTAATACAAAAAAATCAGTTGTATTTTTTTATGGTAGCAAAAAATAGTCTGAAAATGAAATTGAAATCAGAACAATTCCATTTACAGAGCATCAAAATTAATAAAATACTTAAGAATTAATTTAACCAAAGAGGTAAAGTACATGCACATTGAAAACTATAAAAGTTCTGAAAGAAATTTAAGAGGATCTACATAAATGGCAAGAAATTTCCTGTTCATAGATTGGGAAACTTAATACTGTTAAGATGAGGGACGCCTGGGTGGCTCAGTGGTTGAACATCTGCCTTTGGCTCAGAATGTGATCCCAGAGTCCTGGCATCAAGTCCCACATTGGGCTTCCTGTAGAGAGCCTGCTTCTCCCTCTGCCTGTGTCTCTGCCTCTCCCTGTGTGTCTCTCATGAATAAATAAATAAAGTCTTTTAAAAAATATTGTTGAGATGATAGTACTCACCAAATGATGTACAGATTCAATATGATCCCTATCAATATCTCAATGGTTTTTTGTTTTTGTTTTTTGCTTTAGGAAATGGGAAAAATCTGATCCTGAAATACATGGAATTGCAAGGAGCCCCAAATAGCCAAAAAAATCTTGAAAAAAAAGAACTTGGAGGATTAAAATTTCCTAATGTCAAAATTTATTACAAAGCTATAGTAGTCTGTGTGGTCCTAGCTAAAGATAGACATAGAGATTGGTGGAATAGAATTGAGACCATAAATCAACCCATACATTTATGGCCAGGGTGATTTTGGACAAGGGTGATGGGCCATCCAATGAGAGAAAGAACAATCTCTCCAACAAAAGATGCTAAGAACCAGATATCCATATGCAAATGAATGAAATTGCATCCTTACCTAATACCATATATATAAATTAAAAAATCAAAGAACTAAACATAAGAGCCAAAACTATAAAACTTAGATAAAAACATATGAATAACTCCTTATTACTCTTTTTTAAATTTTATTTTATTTTAAATATTTTATTTATTTATTCATGAGAGACAGAGAGAGAGAGAGAGAGACAGAGACACAGAGGGAGAAGCAGGCTCCATGGGGAGCCCGACCTGGGACTCCATCCGGGGTCTCCAGGCTCAGGCCTTGGGCCGAAGGTGGCGCTAAACTGCTGAGCCAACCTAGCTGCCCTCTTTATTACTCTTGATCTGGCAATGCATTCTTAGATGTGACATCAAAAGCAAAAATAACAGGTTGTGGAAGGGAAGGTGGTTGGGGGGGGATGCGGTAACTAGGTGATGGTCACTGAGGAGGTCACTTGATAGGATGAGCACTGGGTGTTAAACTACATGTTGGCAAATTGAATTTAAATTAAAAAATATATAAAAAAGCAAAAGTTACAAAAGAAAGATATAGTAAATTCTGTCTCTATTTAATATAGTGATTTCTATATCTATATTCAAATTTAAAATTTTTTGAGCAAAGGATATTATCAAGAAGAGTGAAGACAGTCTACAAAATGGAAGAAAATACTTACAAATCATATTTCTAATAAGAACCTATTATCTAGAACATATAAAGACATTCTACAATTCATCAATAAACAGACAAGCAGATTAAAAACGTACAAGGGACTTGGACAGACATTTTTCCAAAGCAAATATACAAGTGGTCAACAGCACATGAATAGATATTCAACATTATTAGTCATTAGGGAAGTGCAAATCAAAACCACAGTGAGACACCACTTCATACCCAGTAGGATGTCTATGATAAGGAAAAAAATTAAAGGAAATTAGCAGGGGTTGGCAAGATTGTGGAGGATTGGAACCTTCATACGTTGCTGGTGGGAATGCAAATGGTGCTGCTTCTGTGTAAAGGAATTTGGTGGTTCCACAATAAATTAAATGGAACTACTATATGACCCAGAAATCCCACTCTTTGGAATATACCCAAGAGAAGTAAGACTAGGTGTTCAAACAAAAACTTATACATTAATGTTCATAGCAGTACTAAATACAATAAGCGAAAGATGGAAACAACACAAATATCCATCAATGAATGAATGGAGAAGTATGTTCTATCTGTAAGTAGAATATTATTCAGCCTTAAAAAGAAATGAAGTATGAATGCATGCTACAACTGGATAAACCTGGAAAACATGGAACCCAGACACAAAATACCACATATTACCTGATTCCACTTATAGGAAGTATCCAGAATAGGCAAATTCATTGAGGTACAAAACCGATTTGGGGTTTCCAGGGGCTAGGCAGGATGGAGAACGAAGAGAGACTACTTAATAGTAGGTATGGGGCTTCCTATTAGGATGATACAAATATCATAGCTATCTGGAAGCAGATAGGTATGATGATTATATAATATCATGAATATAGTTATTGTCATTGAATTATATACTTCAAAATGGCTAAAATGGTAAATTTTATGTTATGTATATTTTGCCTCACATACAAAAAAATCAAATATGAAAAGGCACACTGAAAGAAGTGCCTTGACCCCATGCCTATAACTTCTACTCTATTCTCTACTCTAGAGTAGATCCTCTGACTCTAATAGAGGTAAACATTTTAGGAGTTTATGACTTATTTTTGTTACATATACATATTTTTAAAATTTTACTTATTTATTCATGAGAGACACAGAGAGAGGCAGAGACACAGGCAGAGGGAGAAGCAGGCTCCATACAGGGAGCCTGACGTGGGACTCGATCCTGGGTCTCCAGGATCACCCCGTGGGCTGAAGGCGGCGCTAAACCACTGAGCCACCCGGGCTGCCCTTTTTGTTACATATTTATGAAATATAAAGAAATACAAGGGGTACTTGGGTGACTTAGGTCATGATCTCAGGGTCCTGAGATTAAGCCCTTGGGGAGTGGTTTAAGATTCTCTCTCTCCCTCTTCCTCTTCCTTTTTCCCTGCTCATTCAGACACACACTTGCACACTCTCTCTCAAAATAAAAATAAAAAAATAATACAAATATATATTCCTACAGCTATTTTATTCTCATAAAATCTAATATATATATTAACGTCTCCTTTGTTTTTTGTTTTTGTTTTTGTTTTTGTTTTTGCTTTTGTTTTTTTGTTAGTAGTGTACCCTAGAGACTTTCCAGATCAACACGTAGAGATGGCTCTTCTTTTACAGCTGCTATGAAAGCACTCATACCTCTGAAGAGTCACTGAATATTATAAGGCCTTTGAAAAGAATTACAATTCTTTAGATGGAGGTTAACTAACCCTAATCATTCTGCAATATACAAGTGTATCAAATCAACACACTGTGCACCTTAAACTTATACAAAGTTATATATCAATTTTATCTTAATAAATCTGGGGAAAAAAAGAGAAAAGTTTAGTGCTTTCCTCCCTTTACTTACAATTGCAATAACCAGTTCTGCCTTCATTAAAAGATAAAAGTTCCAAATGACCCCCAAAGGAGAATCTCCTACCAGGATATAAAAGCAAGATGATGAAATTTCTCATCTCTGCATCTCCTATGGCCTTCTCCTCACTACAGGAAATATTTGGGATTGGTGATAGCTGTTGAGAGCTCAGACCACAAGATTCTGCAGCCTGTAAACCCTAACCATTGTCAATTTAGCATTTTCTCCATATCTGAAGGTGAGTAGGAAGAGGGGGGCAAAAAAAAAAAAAATAGAACAATGTGCCTACAGGCTTCAGAATGTCTTATAGGACCCTCCAAACCCAATCTCTGACTGTGAGTCTCAAAAGTATCACAGTAAGGTAGATCAACCTTCATGGGATCCTAAGCGTCTTAAATAGCTTCTCTCTTGCAAGCATCAAAGGAAACCAGCAATTCTCAGTTGCTTCAGTAATTAGAATCAGAAGCGGTTAGTAACTTGCTGAAATAAACCCAATCCAACTCCAGATTTCAGCAACCATGAAAGAAATTATTTTCTTCACACATGTGTTTAACGTCACAGGTAGAGAGACAAAAAGGAAATGAGTTTGCACGAGGTGCCATGGTTAGTCTAGATTATGATTCAGCAGATTCCTTGGTGTAGATTCTTTCCACTTGCAAGTGAAATTTCTGGTAGCTTGGTATGGCTGCCTCCTGGGCTGAAGCAAAGGCAGCTCTTCCTCTGCTGCCTATCATGTTATTCCTGCAAGAGCAGTGCTAACTCCACCTCTTCATAGCCCATAATGCCATCTCATATGGACTTCCCTCCCCACTGCCATCACTTGCACTCAGCTGTATCCATAGTGGCTGGCACATAGTAGGCACTCAACAAAGCTGTGTTGACTACTACATTCTGCCTTTTAGTTCTATGTAGTCTCCTATATCAGTCAGGGTAGAGATATAACACCCTGAACTTGTTGAAGGCCAGATTCTTGTCCTGACTTCTGTTCTCCGGAGACTGGCAGCTAAAAGCCTTTAGTTGTCAGTCTCTCTGCAAAATCACACGGAGGAGCCGTGCAGTTTTGACATCTGCTGCCCAGAGTAGAAGGTTCCCTGCCAGAGACAGCCATTGGGGAAGTAAATGCATGGCAGCACATTTTTCTCAGCTTTTCTTTTTCCTGTCTGCCTTGGTCTGCAGCCCACTCCATCCCTCCAAGTCCTCTGCTCTTGCCTGACCTCCTCTGCCATGAAGTTGAAGAAGGTCCAGGGCAGGTAAAACTGGGGGCCAGGAGCAAAGACTAGGGGATTCAGTACAGTGGGTGCCACTTCATCCATGAGGGCTCAGAACTGGGCAGCTATTCCTTGTGTCTCTACAGGCTCTGGGGCTGGGCCAGGGCAGCCTCCTAGATATTCCTGGGGCCCTCTTGAAAGGAGGGTATATCTCCAGGATATATAAGATACAGATCTAGATAAGATATAGATATATTTGGGATACACAAATCTGGTATCACCTGGGCTTGCCAGTAGAGCCAAATGAGAGGTAGTGGTTGAGTATTACGTTATTTTCTTAAATGGCTGATTTTGAGTTACTATGCAAATGGTGGTTTTCCTATTAATGATGCTAAAATATTGTTAACAAGATGCTAAATCAAAAAAGAAAAACCAAAATAATCACTCAATCTAGACTGAGTTTGAGGAATTGGCTAATCTGACTATGGTACCTGGTAAATTCTTAATCTATAACAGGTCAGTATGCTTGAAACTCAGGCAGGAGCTGATGCTGTAGACTTGAGGCAGAATTATCTCCTTTTCTGGGAAATCTCAGATTTTGCCCCTAAGGCTTTCAACCAATTAGATAAAGCCCACCTACATTATTGATGGTTAATCTCCTTTACTTATGGTCAACTGATTGTAGATATTAGTCACATCTACAAAATTATCATTATCTTCACATCAACACCTAGATTAGTATTTGATTAATAACTATCTATTGTAGCCTAGTCAAATTGACACATATATTTAGCATGACATCTCCTCATCTGATTTATAAATATGCCAAAGGCCAGAACCACAGCTGTGCTGAGGACTTAGTGTGTGCTCTACTGCCATTTACCTACCTCAATTATCTCTGGCCCAGGTCCCTTCTTTCTTCTGGAGATGCCTATTATCTTTTAAAGTTCCAATCTGCTTTTATTCTTGTTGCAGGCTAGTCTTCTCTTCCCGGTATATCCATAAATATGTTTCACCTGGTCCCTAGCTCCAACTACTTGGCTTGTGTCTGGTAACCTGAATGGTCTAGGATTTCATAGTTATCTTTGAATAGTATCATGCAGGTTGTATAGGTCTGGACAGTGAGATTCACATCACTATGTAAATGGTAACCTCTGGAGCAACACGGTGTATAACTCTAAAGCCCTAAGTAGATACCTGACTTCCTTCCTTCCATTCATCCATCTGTCATCCATCCATCCATTCACTGCCCTGTTATTATTACCTGCTTCAGCCATCTCTGGGAGAATCCACACTCAAAACTCCATTCATTTGAGAAGAACAAGTGTGGTGAGATCATATGATGTTGCAAATACCTGAGAGCAAATTTAACCCCCCTCAGTCACTAACCCCTCAGATTTTCTCTGAAGGTAAATCTTGATAAGGCCTATAAAACAGATAATATGCCTGAAAAAGTGTTTCAGAATATTCATCAGAAGACAAAAACTTATGAAAACATGGTTCACAAATTTATCTATAGTTAATCTTGTCCTATTTTTATTGCTTGAAATAAATTCTTACTCCATTTCTCCGATAGGATTACTTAAAAACCAAATCTCTCCTAAACCACTACTCACAGTCTTTTTCTCTTTCCTCACCTGTCCTTGGCCTCATTCATGCATTCAAAAAATACCTGCAAGGCACTTTTTCTATGTGTCAGGCATTGGACTAGACCCTCATTCTTTTTCTCTTGGAGTGTACAGTCTACCCTCCCATTCAAAACTATAGGCCCTATCCCCTTATTTCTAATAAAGACATTTACTCAAAACAGCCAAATACATTTGTAGTCTGTAGGATGAAAAGAGAATTATTTTGAGTTTATTCATTAAGATTTAGGTCATAGGGGGTGGGGCAGGGAAAAAAATCTAGGTCATAGGATGATAAACCATTATCAAATGGACCACATAGAGGTATTACCTTAAAATATAATAGATGTGGTACCTACTGCAAGCAAGTATGGTTGCCTTAAGGAGAAATTAAAGATCTTGAAGTAATGACTATGCTAATAACACATATGAACTAAAGGAAAAGAGATGGATCTTAAAGAATTTTTTAAGTTTTATGCTTCCTTTAAGTATCAAGTTTATTATGTAGAGATTTACATATGTTATCTTTTGCCTGAGAATTTGGAAAACCACAAGTCATCACCCATTTGGGGAAAACAGTCTAATGGTTGTAATTGCCAAGAACAAGTTCATTAAGTTAAACCATCTCTCCACCTAAAAATCTATTTTCCACCTTGTTCCAAGATAGTTTTAATGACTCTTACAAAAATATATGGATTGTACCAAGATTAAAAAAGGAAGGTAGGTAAAAGGAAAAAAGTAAGAAAAGGGAAAAATTTAAAAAATAGCTTTATGAGTCTATAGCTTGCAAATAACTTCCATTTTCTTGAGCTTATCTGCAAAAATGTTTCTTGCAAGTTATAACTTACCTAACTTCATATTTCTAATATGTATATTTTCTCCACATTTTACATCTTTGAAACAGATGCCCCTTTTACAAAAAGATGGTATCTCAGATAAATGAAAAATACGGCAACATAGCAACCTATAACTACAGCCATATCTTATTTGCTAATTGTCTGTCTTACATGTGCTTCAGTCATGTTTTCAATTGCTTTTCATGTCCATATTTTGTTTTTCTAGTTAGATTTGTTCTTTGAGGCAAAGAGAATTCCTAGTAGGTGCCAAACACTTTATATACGCTATTTTATTCTTAATTATTTCAATAACTCTGTGGGATAGATTATTCCCCCTTCACAAAGAAATTGAGGCCCAGGAAAGTAAATTTACTTGCCAGCAGTCCTCTAGCCAGGTTAGCAGTAGAATCAGGATCTAAGTTCAAATATGTCTGACTCCCGTGTCCTTTCTCTTTCAATCATGCCAACCTGCATTGTTATCTCAAAGTCATAGATCAGGGCTTGATATTGCTTTCGGGTTTCCGTAAGGCTTCTTACCATTCTATGCACAGAGTAGGTACTCAATAAATTCTTGTCAATTAGGTGAATGATTTCTATCTCATGTCCTTTTTTTAGAACAATCCAAGTTGACATGTGAACAACTTTGATTTCTATTTTCTCTCTTTCATTTTGGTTCAACGTGTTTGGGATGCCCTGTGTATCTTGGAGCTACCAGAAAGAGAAAAAAAGCAGAGAGAGCCTCTTGAAGGGCAAATCATGCCTTTTAACTCCCCCATTTTTTGTTCAAAGGGTCTTCTTGCTAAGCCCAGGGTTGTAGGAGTAACTCTCTGCAGGGTGGTGGGGGTGGGAGTCTGTGTGGTTTCGACAAGGGTGGGCTAGAATTTACCCTGGAAATCTTGACTAAAATGTTTTTGTGGGTCTAGGGCACAGTTAGGTTCACACCTAGGAAACTCTCTGAGGGTAAAGCCACAGCTTGGTTAAATCGGGTGACTCACAAGTGTGAAGGTTCATATTTTAGCACCTGGCAATCAGGGGCAAAATTGAACCATTTAAAAATGAACACTGATGAAAACTCAGAACCTCTGCAAGGGCTCCAGGCCGCAGCATATATTAGAATTGTAATTGCACTAAAGAACTGAATTACCTTGTAGCTCATCTTTGATTCACATTAAAAGAATATGAAGCGGCAACTCTAGGCAGGCGAGCAAGCCTTTGAGCCCTGCCCAGGGGTCATGTTCTCTGCTTGAACACATTTGTTTTTAGGAGCCCCTTCTGAAAAACAGGTTCATTATGATATTTATTGGGTAGTGTGGGAAAGGAGCAATTACAAGGTCCTAAAAGCTGTAACATAGATTTTAATCCAAGTCTCAGAAAATTACAGGGGTAAGAAAAGACAACCATAGTTGTATATCTATAATTCAATCATTCTTTCATTTGAAAATTACTCTTTAGCTTCTTCAGGAAAAAAGCAATTGTGTGTATGAGAGGGCCAGGGGAGAGAATGGGGCAAAGGTCCTACTATGTCTTGGTGTTGAGCTCTATTCAGCTACATCACTGAGCAAAGAAGAAAGGGAAGCTGGTGACCACAGCCCAGCTCACTTGGTTATTTCTCTGCCTGAGAGAATTTAGATTCTTAGGAGTTTTGTATAGTTTTTTAACATTCTTTTAATATTTTTATATTCTTTTTGGAATTCTTCTAGGGCTAGCAATTTACAAACATGATTGCATTAAAGCAAATGCAGTATTTTACATAGGAGAAATGCTGGTGGTAGGTATATTCTTGTAGTTCATTTAATTACTCTGCCTCTGTTAGCCAGCCCTTTGGTCCTTTCAATCAGCTGATGCTTCATAGATTTTTTTAAAAATAGCTATTTAGATTTTTCACCTTTTACAGCTATTCAGAATTTTATCTTTCCCTAGTTTGAGACACAGCAAGGACTAATAAATATCTGGTGAATGAATGAATGAATGAATGAGGCAAGGAAAGAACTGTGCTTGTCCATAGTATCCCCAGACTATAGCATAGAAGCTGATACTAGTATGTGCTCAATAAATAATTATAGACTTAATGCTTTCCTGTAGCTTAAGACATCAAGTTGTTGGGCTGAGCCCTAAGCCAAAGGCAGACACTCAACTGCTGAGCTACCCAGGCGTCCCGACTGAATTGATTTTTAGAGACTAGATAATATTTCAGGTTGGTGATTCCCAGACAGGATAAGATCTGGCCTTGCTTATTTTATGAATGGCCCCAACAAAGTAATTCCTATATAGGGGCTGCCACATTGCCTAGCTTGGAAGAGGCTAACTCTTGACTTGTTTACTTTGACATTTATACCTCCTTTTTTAATTGAAGTATTCTTGACTTTCATAACTCTTTATTAAATATATTCAAAAATCAAATCCATCTTCGGTTTGCTAAGGAATGTAATGGAGTGAAGATGTCCATATTATGAAGGCATGTTATAGAAATTAGAATGTCTGGTAGTACCTAGAATATATCCTCCTGGAAAAGGTGTAATAGAGAATGAGGGAAAATGGATTGAAAGTCTGAATGCTCTCATTTTAGCATCTGCTTTGCCAAAAATCCTAATTGCTTGCTTCACTTCTCTGAGTCCTCTTCTTGTCTGTAACAGGGACAACTTTTGAAGGAACAATATCAAAGAAATCACGTCCAGGGTAGAAAAAAATAATAGCTAGATGATACATGTATTTGTTTGAAAACATGCAATCACAATATGAATACCAATTTGCTTATAAGCCAGTTCTTAAGAGTGAATGTCTGATGCTTTGTTAGAGAATTTGGAAATTTAAATAGAAGTATTTCCCATTCCATCTGGTAAAGGAACCTAAAGATGCAAAGTCTAATAGACTTATTTAATGCATAAGAAAATTTCTTTTAAGTTCATGATTTGTTCTATTTTCCATCATTATCTTCTTATTGCAGGCAAAATATTTGTCAACTTAATCCTAGAGTTGTATGGGATTCCCTTGCCTCCTTATTCATTCAACATGTGGCACTTTAGTTAAATGTGCTATCAAAGAAATTCTAATCATTACACATCAACAGCCTACAGGAAACCACCATCTTGATGTTAGAAAAGAAACAGGAAGCACTGCTTATCTCTGGGTTGTCAAGATTTCTTAAGCTCTTACCTGCCTTGCTGGGTTCATTCTCTGACACCAAAGCTGTCAAATCATTTATAGCATTTCCCAAGACTTAACCTAGTTCATCATAATACATCCAGGTTGGGAGAACTTTGCCAAAGAAAACATTTTCACTGCAAAAGTTCACATGCCATGAAAAAAGGGTATATGTTTTCAATTTTGGAAAACATAGACACAAGCACACAAATACAGACACACAGGAGAAGGTGGAAGGAAATGCATCAATAGCCATTGCTCTCTTTAGGTGGTAGATACAGGACATAGTTTTACCTGCTTCTTTCTGCTTATCTGTGTTATCTAAATTATAACCAATAAACGTATACTACTTTTGTAATTGTAAAAGGTAATACAAGGATGCCTGGGTGGCTCAGTGGTTGAGTATCTGCCTTTGGCTCAGGTCGTGATCCCAGGGTCTAGGGATCGAGTCCTGCATCGGGTTTCCTACGAGAAGTCTGCTTCTCCCACTATCTCTCTGCCTCTCTCCGTGTCTCTCATGAATGAATGAATGAATGAATGAATGAATGAATAAATAAATAAAATCTTTAAAAAGAAAGAAAGAAAAGGTTATACAAATAAAGATTATTGAAAACTACATTAAATGAACCCTAGTCCTTTACAGACATTCCATGTTGAAAATTATGGAATTCTAAGTGGAAGGGACTCATCTAGTCTAAACACCATAATTTAATATAGAAACCAAGGCTCAGAGAAGCAAAATGACTCCTCTATGGTCTGGGAGTAGAGATGGGCAGGGAGGTGGGGTGGGGCAATCCTGGATTAGAGCCTCAGGTAGGAGCTCTATGAGCAACTGTTGCAGAGCTCTTTAACACATATGCTGTAGGGGGTTGTTCTCCAGATTAAAAACTACTCTGCTATCTTCTCCAAGAGCTCGTGGAAGGAAAGTGAAAAAATTAAAAACTATGATCAAATGTCCTGTCCCACATGACTTGAATAATATGTCCACTCATAAGAAAACAAATTTTGTTATCCCTAGCAACGTGTGAGCTCAATCACACTACACTGAATTGTCTGCTATAAAAGGCAGATTCAAGGTCTAGCATTTGCCCTCTCTACTGACCTAAAATATGTACCAGCTATTGAGAAATGCTTACACCCATAGACAGAAGGGTGTCTGACAATGACTAGAAAAAGAGAAAAACAGATTTTGATGCTATGAACAGGAGTCAAAACCGAAACACAATAATCTGTGAGAGAGGTTTTTTAAAAATGTCATTTACTCCTTTCCAGGAGGAAACACACATTGAGAAGTGAAAATTTGTCTAAGATGAGATCTAGTAAAATCTGAACCCAGTTTACCTCCTGCCAGACTAGTATGCTTTCTAATCTTTCTATAGCCATGAAGCCCTCTTTATTAGGAAGCATAACACCCACTGCATAAAATAGGTGTAACAGAATGTTAAATTGGAAGTTTGGGCCCAAGTACAAGATGATGTCCCAGACTAACAGATGGAACTATCAAAGTAGTCACTAACCTGTTAAGAGATCTGAGATGGGTACTGTTGGTGCCCCACCCAGGGCCTCTTTCCTGGGCTAGTGCATCCCTCCCCCCGCAGCTGTGAATGTTGAATCCTAAAGGCTCACAGCTGCCTCCTTATCTGGAGGACTACCCTCTGTTGAACCACCAATGGGCACCAACTCACTTGCGGGCAAGCCACACCTCATGACTGACAGATGTGGAAGTCCAAGGGCTGACCTTAAGGTAACACCCACCTTGTAGTACAATTCATGTTTCTGAGCCACTCATGGGATCTGGGCAAAGCCTATCTCTAACTAAGACTACATTCTCACTTAGATTCTTCCTTCTGCCCCATTTTGCTTCCCCTATTCCCTTTTTCTTGAAAAGGCTTCTTCAATAAGTTATTTAACAAACATGATTGTTGCCAGATTTAGGGAAAACAAACACACAAGATACTCAGTTTAATTTGAACTTCAGGTAAACAAGGAATAATATTTTCATGTAAGTGTGTTCCGTGCAATATTTATAACATATGTTTAGTATAAAATCATTCATTGTTTATCAGAAATTCAAATTTAACTAAGCATCATTTGTATTTTATCTGGCAACCCTAATAAAGATTCATATTTCAGACTCTGCTTTTTGGGATCCTAACCACAATAGCACGTCATCCACATCAAATATATAAAAGTAACCAGTCACCAGTCATGGAAGTTGGAAGATTGGGTAGAAGGATTTCATTGGCATTCCCTCTACTTTCCCACATATATAGGTGGAAGTGTGTGGTGTCCTATCTGCTAATTCCAAGCGAGAGGGAGAAGGCCCTTAGCAGGACCCCTAGAAGCTCTTCACACCTATCCCTGTAGCTGGGGACCAGAGTGGAACACCTTACAGGGGATTTCTTTTTTCTTTTTTTAAGATTTTATTTATTTATTCATGAGAGACAGAGAGGCAGAGACACAGGCAGAGGAAGAAGCAGTCTCCGTGCGGGGAGCCCGATGTGGGACTGGATCCCGGGACTTCAGGATCATGCCCTGGGCCCAAGGCAGGCGCTTAACCACTTAGCCACCCAGGGATCCCCTTACTGGGGATTTCTAAGCAGCTTAAGGCAGCAGGATCCTTGGACACCATTGGGAAACTACTGCATTGCCCCCTTGACAGCAGTCAAGGAGTACGAATTGCAGAGCTAGATGAAGAACTCCTGGAAGGAATATAGAGCTGGGATTATTTTTTAAAGGGATCATGCCTTAGAGAGTGGGAAGAGGACCACAGCAGGTTGTAAGGTATATAGAGGGGGCTTCAGAAGCAGCCAGCCAAAGGGAAAATGTTGCTTAGGATAGGGGTTCGAAACCCTCTCTCTAACGGGCCACACGGTAAATATTTCAACCTCTGGGGGAGTTTGAAATGCAATCTCTATTGAAACTATTCAAATCTGCCACTGTTGTACACGTGCAGCCACAGACATTATGTAAATGAATGGGCATGGCTATCTACCACTAGAATTTATTTACAAGAAGAGGCAATGAGTGGGATGTGGCCCACCTGACATAGTTTGCCAACCACTGGTTTAGGACAAAAAAGAAAAAGGCAATCAGAGGGACTAGTAAGAGAACCCGTGCAGAACTTATGAAGTCTTCCATGAGAGAGTCCCCTTTAAATGTGTGTTTTATGTCCACAGCCTTGTCAATATCTAATGAAATCATTTCTGTTTTCCTTCCATCTCTTTTCTTCCCAAACCGCAACCTTTGAAAGGTAAGAAACTGAAATTAGTAAACCAAAGAAGGGTGGGAAAAGACAAGACTTAACTTTAAATCAAATTTGGAATTTTGATAAAGGCGCTGGGCATTTTTAATTATTGAATTGAGATTGTGATATAAAGGGACTGTGGAATTTTTTGTTGACTTCAAGTGGCCAGAAAAGTCTGAGTCTGGTTAGTTTTCATCAGTGGTAGAGAAAGCATTATCCTCTGAATAGATTTAATTTAATTTTTTTTTTTTTTAAAGAGAGAGAGCATAGTGGGGAGGGGTAGAAGGAGAGGGAGAGAGAAAAATCCTCAAGGAGACTCTCCACTGAGCAGAGAGCACGATGCGGGTCTCCCCCTCAGGATCCTGAGATAGTGACCTGAGCTGAAATCAAGAGTCAGATGGTTGACTGACTGAGCCCCCCTGATGCCCTCCTCTGAATTAGTTTTGAAGAGATAATGAGAGGCAAGAATAAAGAGACTTTCTTGTACCATGTATATGTTCTACTTCCTCTTGGATTTATATTTTTGGATCCTTGCCTGGGATGTAATCCAAAAGGTTCTCAATGTTGGAGAATCACCAAAGAAGCCAAGAGGAGTGCCTCTTGAGAGAAGGACTGGGTTTTTTTTTTTTTCAAACATTTTTAAAAAATTTTTTATTTATTTATGATAGTCACACACACACACACACACAGAGGCAGAGACACAGGCAGAGGGAGAAGCAGGCTCCATGTACCGGGAGCCCGACATGGGATTCGATCCTGGGTCTCCAGGATCGTGCCCTGGGCCAAAGGCAGGCGCTAAACCGCTGTGCCACCCAGGGATCCCAAGGACTGGGTTTTGAATACCACTGAGGGCTTAAGTTTACAAAACTGAGACAGGAGCACACAGGTAAAGACATTCTTAGTTCTTAGTTCTCTGCCCTCCGCTCTGCTCCAATTAGAAGAACAGCATAAAGAAAGAAGCAGAAATAGGAGCTTACCAGGGGCAGGTGGAGAGCAGGAAAGGGGAGGAGGATGAGCATTCCCCTTCCCTGAAGGCAGTAGTGGGCTGTTGGGGGAGGTTAGAAATCTCACTATTGAGGGAAGATTTGTTTTGTTAAAATGTGACTTGATATTCTACCTTTTAATCTCTGAATTGATTGTTGGTGACGTAAAGGGACTATAGGACTTTCTGGTAACTGAGATGGAACAGAAAGGTCACAGAGTGCCTTCATTTGCATTCAGAGGTAGGAAAGGACAATTCCCATGGAGCCACACTGAGCAAGATGAAAAACATATTTCTGTGATATAAACCACGAGTTCCACATGTTCAGCATGCTAGGTTAACAGGTAAACATGGAACGGAGGGGTTCTGAGAGCCCTGTGAGCTGGCCTTCCATCCACCTAGCTGTCCCCCAGTCCTCAGGAGCTTCCTGGGAAAGCTGGGGTTTTAGATGCACAGTTGGCCAACCACTGCAGCACATCTATCACTCCCTCAATTTGGAAGCCTGAAGAAAACAGCTTAAAACTGCCTGAAAGTGTGATGACGCCAATTAATTACTTCTTGGCCTTTCCTAGGAATGTGCCACAAACTGACATCAGAGCATATGCCAAAATGATGCTGTGTTTAAGAGGTCAGCAAACTTTTTCCCTAAAGGGCCAGGTAGTAAATATTTCAGATTTTGCCAGCCATACAGTATCTGTGGGAGCTACTCAGCTCTGCTGTGCTAGCTTAAACGCAGTATAGATAATACATAAATAAATGTGTGTAGCCCTATTCCTATAAAATTCTGTTTAAAAGAACAGGCATTTGACTTGTGGATCAGTTTGCTGATCCCTGCTGTACTGTGCTAAAGCATTCATTTCCTATTTTTCCATAAGAGCCAGAACCACCTCTCCCACCAGCTCTGCTTCCTGTCCATGTGGTTTGGGTGGTCCAGGCCCCACTTTTGATCCAGGGATGGACATGTGACCTAGGTCTGGCAAAATATTGTGCATATCCTATATCCACTATGATTGATTTAGGGGTGAATACTTGAGTCAAGGTAGTTAGAGTCAAGTTAAATCAAATTAAAGGATTTTGCTTGGACAGCTCTGAATTTCAGTTGAATAAGATGTATGCCTAGAACGTTTAAAACAGCATGTAAAAAGACTCTTCCTGTCTTGGTGGGATTCCCCTATATCAAGGATTTTATTCCTAGGAAAACCTGAGGGGGAGTATGGAAGTCAATCTGGAAAGTAGGGCAGCCAATCAAGGATGCAATATCCAGCAAAGTTCTGGAGCTCTGCCTAAGTTATGTGGAAGGTGAGCTGGTTCTAGAGACAACATCAACTACAAAGTCATTCCTGTCAGGGGTGAGGGAGTTGGGGTATTTATACCTCTGCACCTGTGGGTGGTGGTTAGGGTCTGCCCCTGGGGAGTTTAGAATCCCAGGAATGTCTAGCTTTCAGAGCAGTGGCAGGCAATGCTGGCTTCAGAGCCAGATGGCAAGGAAGCACAGGTCTGTCAGAAGTGAAAGGATAGCAGTTTAGAGTATTTGAAAGCCATGTGTAGAAAGCCAGAAATTTCCGCTACACTGCTAGGGAAAGAAATGGACAGAGAAAGAAGCAAAGGAAAGAGATGGAGAAACATGACATCTGAGGACAGTTTTTGAACCTGTGCCCAGTATTCCTAAAACCCTAATTTGCCCCTGGATTTGGCACATATATGGTGGAGGTAGAGGGGACCCTTTGAATCTTCGTTACCTCCAAGCAGAACTGTCCGAATGGATAGAGAAAAATGATTCACTAGCTTTTGCCATAACAGACTGGAAAGAAAACAAACTTCAACAGAAAGTATATTGGCCTTTGGATGTCCAGTATTGGAAATATCTTTTCTCAGCTGAGCTCTTGTGTCTCCATTTCTGTTCTTAATAACAGCCCAATTGTAGAATTGCCAGGGTAGGAGTCTTTCACACCCTTATAAAACTCCAGCTCCTGAGAATGAGGGAGGGTCTGAAAAGTCTGACCCCAGCTGGGGATGAACCCCAGGTGCACTCAAGACCTTAATAAATAATGGAGCACAAATAGAAGGAATGGCAAGAAATGTGGGAAATGTGATATCTCAGTTCTGAGGCCCGGTGGACCAACTTGGCAGTCCTGGATAGAAACAGATTAAGTGTGAGAAATCACTCATCCCTAATATATAGTCATTTCATAGACTTTGCTTTCGTGAGAGGCATTCAGCCTCAGTAAGTCACAGACAACAAAATGTGCATTTTTTTCACTTCAGAGGACTTAGCCAGTTGATTAACTACAAAAAGAAGGAGGCTGGTAGGTAAAAGACTAAGCTTTCACTTCAGGGAATTCTGGTTGAGCCCTCCAAGAGACCGAGTTCACATGTCAGCTCTGGGACTCTCCTGGATAATAGCTCACATCAGAAAACCACCGTAAAGGATTTGGCAAGCAGGGACTAGGGCAGAGGGTAAGGTGGGCAGGGAATTACAAGAAGTCTCTCCTCCCAACCTCATGGTTAGGGAAATTCTTAAAGACATGCCAGGGTAAGTGGAAATCCAGCATTGAGTCTGATTTGAAGTCATCTCATATTTTTGGGAAAACAGCAAATGCGTAGTGCCTACAAAGATGATGATCATGGAAATGTTCTTCCTCACTAACCCTGTATGTTTCTTCCTCTTTTTCTTACTTTTAAGTGAGTCTACTTGTCGACTAGGATAGAAAATCTGGAAAACATTCAGAGATTTACAAATGTTAATGTAATCAGGGCTGGATTTACCAATAGGCAGATGGGATTAATTGTAACCTGGCTACATTGTTAGTGTGAACATCTGCAGGTTGTTGTTCTTCTAGCGTTACCATTCCAATAGAAGACCTCAACTTTACCACTTGGTAGCTGTGTGACTTAGGCATGTAAGTCCCTAGATTTTTAAGTCCTAATAACCCTGTCTATTATAAAACAATAAAAGCAGATCTACCATAGAAGTCACTTTGAGAATGAAATGAGATAATCTATGAAAAGTATCTTCACATCCTAAGCACCAAGTAAATCTGAGTTAGGATAATACAAATTATTATTATAATTATTATTGTTATTATCATTACTAGGGCAAGTCTGAAACTGAAAAAGGTGGAGCCCTTTTCCCATTTTCAAGCAGCCCTCCTTTTTTTTTTTTTTTAAGATTTTGTTTATTTATTCATGAGAGACACACAGAGAGAGGCAGAGACATAGGCAGAGGGAGAAGCAGGCTCTCTCCCATGCAGGGAACCTGACATGAGACTTGATCCCGGGTCTCCAGGATCATGCCCTGGGCTGAAGGCGGCGCTAAACCTCTGAGCCACCCAGGCTGCCCTCGATCAGCCTGCCAAGTTCACCTTTCATTCCCAGCATTGGCAGCAAGGAACAAACCTGAACTTGGAGTTAAAGATCTGGGATGCAGTCTCTGCACTTCTGCTTCTCAGCTGTGTAGACCTAGACAGGTTACTTGAAGGTCTCTAAGCCTTGATTTCCTTATCTATAAAGTGAGGAATGCCCATCTGATAGGTTGAAGTAGAGATTAAACCTAAAACGTCAGTACTGTGCCTGGTGTACAATAGGCACAGATTAACATCCTGCCTCATGACTGAAACTTCCTGGGTGCCTAATGGCTCTGTCTTTCTTGGGCAGCCTACGCCTCTCCCTTCCAAGTCAAAACTTCAGGTCTTCGGTTTCTGTTTTTTTCTTTGAATTTTGTTGCTTTAAATTTTTTTTTTTTTAAAGTAAGCTCTAGATCCAATGTGGGGCTTGAACTCATGTGCCCAAGATCAAGAGTCACACACTCTACCTACCAAGCCAGGTAAGCACCCCTCCAGGTTCTGTTTTAATCTCTCTCTCAATTTGATAGAACAAAGGAGTAGAGGTATTAATAATATTCATTCAAGAATTGTTTTTTGATTACCTACTAGGTACCAGCCACTGAGTATACAATAGAGAATAAAACAGAAAAATATCTCTGCCTTCTGAGAACAGGTTTTCAGTTGATTTGTCTGTTACCAGCAAAAAACTAAGTAAGTAGAATATACAGCATGTGAGATGAGGATAATTCTTAAGGGTAAACAATCGAGAAGAGAAGAAGGATAGGAAGCCTGTGTGTGTGTGTGTGTGTGTGTGTGTGTGTGTGTGTGTGTGTGTTTGAATTTTAAGCAGAGTTCCCAGGAAGGGCTGACTGAGAAATTGACTTTGAGTACAGACTTGAAGAAAAAAAGCAAGCAAAACATGGAGGAGGTATGTGGAGAGAGGTAGGTGCCCTCCAATTCCACAATTCTATCATATGTGTTATCATAACATATAACTTAAGTGGTAGAATTTATATATCAAATTCAGCCTTAGTAGCTTTCACTCCTAAATCAAGGTTTACTCACATTTGGCCACACTTGTAACACTACAGATAGGATTAGAACTGCTATGGGGAGAGCCAGGCTAGTATCTGCTTCTAACATGATAGTGCTGGCAGGAACACTTCCCCATTAACTGTAGCTGAAAGATTTCTGATTTTCAGTGCTTTCCTCTGTCCTCCAACCTTTGATCAAAAATCTTACCTCTAAAAAATGTCCTTAGTCCAAACCACTTTGTTACTCTGAAAGACGACAGTCCAGAGGCACAGCCAGTAATTAGAAGGATAGCTGCCATCACTTACACAATACTTAGAATGTGCCAGGCTCTTCAAATTTCAATATTGCTACCTCGTCTTATCCCCTCAAGAACCTGTGAGGTAGGTTCCCTTATTATCACCATCCTGCAGATGAGGAAACTGAGAAGCAGAAAGATTAAGTAACTTGCCCAAAGTCATGCACCCTGTAAAGTAATGGAGATGGGATTTTGAATCCAGTTGTATGTTCAACCATAGCAGTGATTTTTAAGCTCCAATATGCAGTCGAATTACCTGAAAAGTATGTTAAACCCAAATGGCTGGTCTCTACCTACAGAGATTCTGATTCAGTACTTCCAGGGTAGAACCTGATAATTTGCATTTTTGATGTGTTCCCAGGTGGACCATAGTTTGAGAATCACTGTGCTATGGTAAACTGCTTCAAGTTGGAGGAGACTCACTCTTCAAGAGCTTTGACAAAAGAAAAAAGTGCTATCCTTAAAAAAAAAAAAGAAAGAAAAGAAAAAAGAAAGAAAAAAAGAAAGAAAGAAACTTTCCCTCTGTTTATTGATAACCAACTGGGGAATCAGTGTTTACATGAAATTCAATTGAATTGGCCCTGATCTCTTTTTAGTAGCTCCCAGCCCTGTCTACTGTATAAGACAATGGCACTGATAATTTTTAAGGAAGGCAGAGTCTGATCAAAAGTATCTGAGAGTTTTGAGGGTCCACAGAAGTAGATACATAGAAGGTCATTAAATAATAGTCCCTGATAAGTCATGCCTCTATGTCTACACCCCTTTGCCAGATGATACTGCCACTGCTTCCAGGAAGAAGTAGAATCTATTTTCCTTCCCCATTCAATTGGAGAAGCCTACTGCTTTGAAAGATAGCATGTTGGGTATATGATGTTCAATTCTGAGGCCTAGGTCTTAAGAAGCCTTGCAGTTTTTGCTCTTACCCTCTTGGAACCTTGAAATCACTAACTATGAGGAAGCCCAGTCTAGCTACCTGGAGGAGGAAAGGCTACCAGGTGAACTGAGATGCCCCAGCCAAGATCCAGGAGGAAGAGTCACAGACAAGTTTACAGCAGAATGACTGAGAAAGTTTCCTGGATTTTCTTTCCATTTGTTCTCTATGCTTTCTCCAGCCCCACGTACCAGCAACTACTAAGAAACTTCAGTTTTATAGATTCTAAACTCAGTTGCTTGCCTCGGGTTGTAATGTCCCATTTTAGCTGCAGGTGGTTCTGGTATCCATAAGCCTGAGAGTTGTGTTTCACAGCGTGTACTACAGGCTGTGAATTTAGGGCCATGACACTGATTACTGGTATCACATGGAGCT
This sequence comes from Vulpes lagopus, assembly GCF_018345385.1. Taxonomy (NCBI): domain Eukaryota; kingdom Metazoa; phylum Chordata; class Mammalia; order Carnivora; family Canidae; genus Vulpes; species Vulpes lagopus. The sequence continues at coordinate 16,983,197 of NC_054842.1, read as the reverse complement.
ATTCCTTTTTGCAGTTCTGCGTTAACTCTTCTGGTTAGGCCAAGAATAATTACACTTGCTAACCAAGCTTTAGATTAGTACAAAAGAGAGCAGATGTTAGACAAGGTACTTTGGCAGCCAACTTATCTAACTAGGATTTAATAGCGTTATTTTGTTCTCAGTGAGTTTGTGTGTGTGTGTGCACATATGTGCACGTCACCTATTTATATATAATGATCCAGGTTTTTCATTTGTGTTTGTCATATAAAATTTTATTTTCAGGTAAATATAGTAATTTCAAAACCATATTCACTTGTAGAAAAAAGTAATGACAAATGATAGCACAGGGAGCAAATATATGTGGCAGAAGCTGTGTTCAAAACACAAGATATGGCAAATGACTGAGATGCTCAGATGAATGCCTCCAAGTTGTGGTGACCTCACAAACCTCCAGCCTCCACTCTTCAGAGCATGTACACCGAAGATCATGGGATAACTGTCCTGGCTCCCAGCTTGCCTTTCCATGTTCTTTCTTCCATCTTCATCGCAGGTTCCTTAGAGAGGGAGATCTTCCAGACTTTAGAACATGTTGGAGAAAAATGAAGCACTACCTCCCATGGAAGTGCTCAGCCTTCTCCTGTCTTCTCCCTCAGTTAGCAGGAGGAGCCACCGTATAGTCTCTTTAATGAAAAGGCTCTAGTCAGACCCTTACAGCTCTTTCTCTTTCCTTTTTGCAATGTGAATGTGCTGTTTAGGGATGAGTATCTTATTCTTGGGAAACTCCTAAGACCCTGAAGGGCTGAGAAGGCTGGGTAGCTTGCAGCTGGTTCTAAGCCCTTGGCTGTGAGAAGGAGAGTTATCAGGGGCTTTGGAGGTTCATTTGATAATGTCAGCTCCGTTCACCAGTCTAAAAGGCAGTAGCAGTGAAATCCTAGCTCAGGACTAGAGAGGGAAAGTTTGCAAGAAACTCTTGTGATACATTTGGGTGTCTGAGACAGGAAAAATCTGACAGAAAGGAGGCAGGAACTCTCAATATTGAAATAGTTTACATTTAGTTCTTTGCATGTGCCGGTTACTGTTACATGTACTGGGAATAGAGAAGTCAACAAAACAGACAGGGGCCTTGTTCTAGTGGGGCTGACATTCTAGTAGCAGAGACACATAGTATGAAATACAAAACACAATATAGAGAATAATACTGGACAGTGATAATAGGTATAAAGAAAAATTAAGCAGCTGCTTAAAGGGATTGAAAATGAGTGTGTATGAGTGTCTACAGGGTGTGTGTGTGTGTGTGTGTGTGTGTGTGTGTACAGGGTGCTAGTTTAGAATGGTCAAAAAAGCCTTTTTCATGGGAAGACTCTTGAGTGGAGACAGGATAAAGCATTTCTTAGTTGGAGATTGTTGATTGGCCAGATATGGACCAACTTCAGACCAAAGATATGATTTGCCTTGATGACATGCTTGACTTAGCCAGTATTTCACATGAAATCTGGATTTTTGGCTTCTCTTGAAATAGTTCCAAAAGCAACAGTGGGTCCACTGGAGAACGCTTTACTGGAGTGAGTGACAGCTGCCATCCTTGGATGAACCATGTGCTCTCTGACTGGCCTGCTTCTCCCATGTATTTTACCTGTATTGCCTCTACAGATATTTTAGTTTGTTGACTTTTGTTCTGAGATCAGAAAACAAAACAAAAATAGCAAGGATTATTTCTGTCTCTAATATTATTAGCAAAACAGACTCTGCTGTGTTTTAGCATGTACATTTGGAAAACTGTGTTATAGCCTATTTGCAGAATGCATCATTCAGTCAATAAACATTCTTGATATAGGCTAGGAGGACAGAGCAGAAAAACCAAGATGATGAAAGCTATATACCCTGCCCTCAAGGGACCCACAGTCAAGTGGGAAAGACAGACATTTGAAGAAAGAATCCCAGTGCTATGAATGACAGAGTACTAAAGAAGCACTGGGCTCAGAATTTAACTCTGCTGGAAGAAATGGTGGTTATGGAGGTGGAGGAAGTATTCTAGAAGAAAAAAGTATGAACAGATCATGGAGGTGAAAAGAAACAGGGGACTACCTCTTGTGACCAGAATTCCCTCCATTTCATTCTTACCTATTGTCCTACACTCTGCAATGCCTTCTTTCTCTAGAGTTTTAAATTTCTCTTCTTATAATCTGGCCTTTATTGAAGGTAAGCCAAGAAGCAGGAAGCTTCTCTCTTATTCTTGGAGAGTTTGGGGGCAATGCTGGAGAAGAGAGTGGAAGGGAGCTTTGCATTTTCCACTTCTCTCCTGTGAAATGCCTCAAAAGATCTGTTGACCAGTGGTCTCCAGGATGCTCCACATGTCAGTGTCAAGTGATACTAGCAAGTTTCCTGTTAATTATTGCTGCATAACAAGTAACAATAAAATGTCATGTCTTGAAACAATTTATGATTATCTTTAGGTTCTATGTGTTGACTGGACTCGTGTGGGCAGTTCTTCTTTGGGGACTTTAAAGTAATTGCAGTCTGATAGGGTTGGGGCTGGAGTTATCTGAAGGCTCAGCTAGGCTGAGTGTACAACATGGCTTCTTCTTTCATAGATGTGGGGCTCTAATGCTTCTCCTTGCAGCTCTTGGTCAAAGCAGTCATGAGACAGCCAAAGTCAAAGGGATGGACGAATGCATCCCATGTTCAATGTGGAATGTCATGCATGTACTAAGAGAGAAGGAACTGGTGGCAACTATGGAGACATGCTACCTTAGCATACGGGGACATTTTCCCTGTGCTCAGATCTGTTCTGACAGTCAGGTCACTGGAGGAAGTTCCATGGGTTGGGACTTCTTGGGATTACTCCTCTAGAGGATTTTAAGGTTATTTACCTGTGAGATGTCACTAGTAGACATCTTTAAAATCAGAAGTCAGCAGCAGTATCTGGTTAGCCTTTATATTCCTCAGTATACTCCTAGCTCCCCACAAGGAAAATTAAACTCTATTAAGTATTAAACTCTATAAGTATTCTAAAAGTTCTCTGAGGTGACCATGAGATATGGAAGAAAAAGCATGGCCAATAAGACATGGCCAATACACATGGCTTTTAGGTATTGTCACATGAGGTAGGCTGTCAAATTATTACTTGCTCTTTTTTTGGGGGAAACTTTATTTATTTGAAAGAGAGAGCATGAGTGGTGGGAGGGGTAGAGGAAGAGGAAGAAGCAGACTCCCCATTGAGCAGGGAGCCCAATGCAGGGCTCCATCCCAGGACCCTGGGATCATGACCTGAGCTGAAGGCAGAAGCTTCACTGACTGATCCACCCAGGTGCCCCAAATTATTACTCTTTGAGAAACATTGTTTTCCTCTGCAAAAAGGAGATAATGATATATGTAGTTTTTTTAAGGATTAAAGGGATAAATGTATGTCAAATGCTCATCTTAGGCATGCTGTAGGTATAAGTAAATGGTTGCTGAGGCATTGCTGGAAACACTAGAATCTGAGGTTCTTCAAATGAAACTTTTAGGAAGAGTGTTCTTCATAGAATTGGGTTGAATTTACATGACAGAAAATACAAAATAGCTGTGACAAAAGTCAGATAGAACTTCTGTAATCACATAAAAGAAATGTGAAGTAGGCAATACTAACCAGTATTGCCTTTCCATAAGAATCAGGGACTCAGGTACATGTTACTGTGGTATTCTAATGGTGACTTCCTGTTTCCCTTATTCCCTGGATGCTTATTAACTGGAATTCTGTAAGGAACAGTTGCCTTTTCTTTCTTATTTAATTAATCTTTTCACTGATTTTCTTTCTTCTTTCTTTCTCTCTTTCTTCTTTTTCTTTTTTTTTTTTCATAGTACTTCCTTCCTTTATGACCAGAGAAAAGGTCTCCAGGCTCATTCCTTATTTAACTTGTTCCAACACTGGAATTAGCCACTTGTCCAAGAAACCTCAGTTTCTTTTATTGTAGGATTGTATTTCAAAACCAAGATCTAGGTACTAGGTCGCTACTGGGATATTCCCACTGCTTCTGGAACTTGTAAGCAGTCTTGGCTAGAAGAGATAGATAAATAGACATATTTGTCTGTTTATCTATATAACACATGCATACACACAAGTCTATATTTATTTCTGTTTCTATCCATCTGAATACATATTTACAAAATCATGAGATTACTCTGAGACCTCCCACCACAACACAGCACAACTGGGTTCTTCCTACCATTACCTTTTGCTTTTTTTTTTTTTTTTTTACCTTTTGCTTTTTTTGTAACTTCTCTTCCTTCTCTGACAATGAGAAATCTGTCCCTCCTTATCATAACTGTTATAAGATACTTCCAAACTTTTTCTCAGAATGGCTTAACATTTTGCATTCCCATTAATGGTGTCTGAGAGTTTTAGTTGCTCTTGAATCAGTACATGATATTGCAGATTTTAAGGTTTGAGCCATTGTAATAAGTATGTAGTTGTATTACCTTGGGATTTTAATCTGCATTGCCCTGATGACTGATGATTTTGAACATCTCTTATTTGCCATCCATATATCTTCCTTGGTGAAGTGTCCATTTAGATTGTTTGCTCATTTTGTAAGAATTGATATTTTTGTTTTCTTTGGTTTTTATTGTTGAATTTAGATAGTTATTTATATATTCTGGACAAAAGTCTTTTATTGGATATGTGATTTGCAAATATTTTTCCCCATCTGTGACTCTTTTTGTTTTCTTTTTTTTCTTTTTTTTTTTTTTTTTAAATTTAATTATTTTTTATTTTTATTATTTTTTTTTAATTTTTTTTTTTTATTTATTTATGATAGCCACAGAGAGAGAGAGAGAGAGGCAGAGACACAGGCAGAGGGAGAAGCAGGCTCCATGCACCGGGAGCCCGACGTGTGATTCGATCCCGGGTCTCCAGGATCGCGCCCTGGGCCAAAGGCAGGCGCCAAACCGCTGCGCCACCCAGGGATCCCCTCTTTTTGTTTTCTTAATAGTGCTTTGCACAGAGCAAATATTTTTAATTTTGATAAAATTCATTTTATGTTATATGTTTTTGGATTTGTACTCAAACTTTGCCAAACCCAAGTTGTGCAGATTTTTCTCTCAGTTTTTTTTTCCTTAGAACATCTATATCTTTATATTTTATATTTAGTCTATGATTTTTAGTTAAGTTTATTAAAGGTTTATTTGTTTATTTGAGAGAGAGAAGAAGAGAGAGAGCACACACACAAGAGGAAGGAGGAGCAGAGAAAAAGGGAGAGAGAATGTTAAGTAGGCTCCCTGCTGAGCATGGAACCAGACAGAGGCTTGATGAGATCATGACCTGAGCCCAAATCAAGAGTCAGATGCTCAACCAACTGAGCTCTCCAGGTGCCCCAATTTTTAATTTTTTATAAAGTATGAAGTATTTGATGAGGTTTTTTTGGTCTGAAAAAAATTAAAATTTTCATTTATTAAGATGGAGATATTGAGTAGGCAGCTGAGTTGGGCATTAGGTATGAAGTTCAAAGGGAAGACACAGATTAGAGATTTCGTTTTGAGAAAATTTAGTGCTATTTCTTTGATGATATTTTTCCTTCCATTTTTCTCTGCTTTTTCTCAAATTCTTTTTAATCAGATTTTTAACATCTTATATTGAGCTTCTTATTCATGATCTTTGCTTTCATGTGTCCAGTTTCTTGCCTTGTGAGGGCTCAATTTTCTGAGGGATTTCTTTGACTTTCCCTTTTCTCCATTTGTTTGTTTACTTATATTTTATTATCATAGTTTAATTTTTCAAGTTCTTTGTTTTTTTATTGCTCCTTTTTCTGTAAATATTCAGCCCTGGTTTTATCAATTGAAGATTTACTTGTATTTCTCCAAAGATATTAATTGGTATCTTTGAGGTTTCCAGTAATTCAGAATGTGATAGTATTTAGAAACAGAGTCTCTAAAGAGTTAATTAAGGTAAAATGAGGCCATATCAGTAGGTCCTAATCCTATATGGCTGGTGTCCTCAATAGGAGATTAAGACCCTAACAGAGGGGGATTATGTGAAGACAAAGGGAGAAGACGATGAATGATCTACAAGGCGAGGAGAGAGATCTCAGAAGATACCAACCCTGCTGACACTTTGGTCTCAGACTTCTAAGACTCTGGGAAAACAAAATGCTACGGTTTAAGTCACCCAGTCTGTGGTATGTGGTTATGGCAGCCCTGGCAAACTTATATAGAAGCTGTCAGACATAAGGCTGCCACCGCTTATGGTTATTTGCTAGAGAACTGGCTGTTTCATTAGTGCATATCCCTTTCCCTCCCCAAAACACATACATATACAATTTCAGTATGTAGTGGTCATTCAGTATCTCCAGGGATGAATCCTTCAACTTCCTCCTGGGGGTAGCACCTAGTTAGGCTTGATGGTCCAATTATTCAGAATGCAAATTTTTCACCTGACTACCCCTTTTATAATCCTGAACCTCACTGCCACCTTCTGCTGTGTTTGGTGCTTCTGAATATGAGTCTTCCCTTTCACTTTTTTCTTTTCTTCTCTTTTCTTTATAAATTAGGCTCCATACTCAGCATGGAGCCCAACACAGGGCCTGAACTGATGACCAGTGAGATCAAGACCTGAGCTGAGATCAACAGTCAGATGCTTAATCCCTTTCACCCTCTTTGGAGAATAGAATCTGGCTGTCTGTTGTGGGGAGTGGAGCATTTGCCTGCTGTCATCTCTGCATGGGGATGGGGGAGGGTGGCATATGAATGCATATCTGGAATTTCAAGCCATCCGTGCACTTTTTGCTTTAAGCCTAACCCTGGCTGTGTGTACCTATAGTTGCTCCTGGGTTCTCCAGTGCAAATAAGTCCACTTATCTTTGGTGTCCCCTTGGGTATGACTTTGGGATTTAAGCTTGTTTTGTCATATCTGTTGCCATTCCACTATTTGCTTTACATCTTCCCAAAGTGTAAATAAGCTTCCCATTTTCTTCACTAGGTTATGCCTCTTTTATTTCTTTACTAGAAATTTGCTGGAGGAGGTAAGGGAATGTGTTCAATCTGTCATTTGTAGCTATCCAGGCAACATTTGGAAAAAGGAGGAAGATGAGGTGGTTGTAAAAAGATATTTTTTTTCTCACTAGAAATCAGAGCTGAGAATGAAAATAAAATTCTAGGGATCCCTGAGTGGCGCAGCGGTTTGGCGCCTGCCTTTGGCCCAGGGCGCGATCCTGGAGACCCAGGATCGAATCCCACGTCGGGCTCCCGGTGCATGGAGCCTGCTTCTCCCTCTGCCTGTGTCTCTGCCTCTCTCTCTCTCTCTCTCTGTGACTATCATAAATAAATAAAAATTAAAAAAAAAAAAAAGAAAAAAGAAAAAAGAAAATAAAATTCTAAAGACTTAAAAGTTGCTTTTAGGGATGCCTGGGTGGCTCAGTTGCTGAGTGTCTGCCTTTGACTCAGGTTGTGATCCTGGGGTCCTGGGTTGAGTTCCACATCAGGCTCCCTGCGTGGAGTCTGCTTCTCCCTCTGCTTATGTCTCTCCCTCTCTCTCTGTGTCTCTCATATTTATGTATTCATGAAAAAATACATAGAGAGAACAGAAAGAGAGAGAGAGAGAGAGAGAAGCAGGCTCCATGCAGGGAGCCTGACATGGGACTTGATCCAGGTCTCCAGGATTACACTCTGGGCCTAAGGCAGCGATAAACCACTGAGCCACCTGGGCTGCCCTAAAAAAAATTTTTAAGGTTGCTTTTAAAACCAGTACAAACCAAAATTAGGTCCACGAACTGAGTTAGCTAACTTACTCTCTTTGTTTGTTTCCTCACCTGTCAAATAATAGAATAAGGCTATATTACTGGTTCCTTCCCCACACCAAGTGGTTATTATAATCATCTAAGGGTTATTGTTTGTAATCCAAATCCCTCAGCCACAGGGCCAAAGACTCAGATTCCTCCATAAATCCGGGGTGTAAAGCATGGGAACTAGTAATCTCTCAGGGCCCCTAACACTTGGATATCCTCTGAGTCTGTGAATTTCATTTCTATTGCTTGATGCTCTTTTTAGCCAGAAACTGTTTTAGGAATGGCAAATGCTCTAAATATTTGGACAATTGTAGACTGAACGCAAAAAGAGGCCACAAAAAAAAAAAAAAAGAGGCCACAGATTAGTAAGTGCAAGCATATAGTTGATGTAGTAGCTGGGAGGGATAGGGTTATGAATAGATGATATGTGATTTGGAAAAAAAAACGTCAAAATATATTTTTAAATTTGGAAAGCAAAATGCCTTTTTTACATAATCATTTGGAACATTAAATGCCTTTTTTTTTCTTTTCTGGCATGATACATAAGAAATACTATGCCTTTTCTGCACACACAAGCTCTGGTCAGGGTGGGAGTCAGAGGTTGGGGAAATGGTATTATGAGATTTCCAAATTTATCCAAGGGAGTCATAGGTTTAAAAAGGTTGCAAAGCACTGTGGTAGTGAGATGGATTGGTTTCTGAAGAAAAGTGAGAAAAGAAAACCATTAACTCCAACTGTCACTCTTCCAACTGAATACTGAAACCACTCGGGAACAAATTTTGAGTGAGGTTTACAGTCATAAGCAACGTTGGTGTTTTTGAGGTTTGCCTGTGAATCGCCATTCAGCTGTACCACATGCTTCCTAGAGATGTGATTAATTGTCATATTTTAAAGCTTTCAAATGTGTTAAGTTGCCTGTTACATGGGGCTTATTGAAAGGTTTCTGTTCGTTTAGATCAGTGGATATATGTGTTGCATTTTGGCTTAGTGGACAGAAGATTCAGGAGACTGGAATTTCCATTCTACTTTCACAATGACAGTATATAGACTGGAACAAGTCACCGAGTGTTTTATCTGTAAGTCTTTGGATAAACTGTACTGCATGCAAGGGTGACTTGGCTCAAAATTTGTCACCCATGGACTGTCAAGGTTCATTTGGCTGATTGACAGACTTGGCCGACTAGGTAAGTTTCTTCCTCCTCCTTCTTTATATTGAAGATAAGTGAGGGCAAGAAATCCAAAGTGATAGTTAACTAGTTACAGTGACAGTAGTCGTGGTAGTAATAGCAGTGGTAGTCCTACTATATCCATCATCCTTAATATAGGAGGGAGATTGAATTAAAGAGACCAGAACATTCAGTCTTGTATTAAAAACAGTGAGTCTAGAGACAAGAAAGCTTATTTTGAGCTGTGGTTGGGTCAGTTCTGTGAACTTGGTCAGGACAGCTTAAGCTCTCTGGGCTTCAGCTTCTTTGTTTATAAAATTGAGATCGGGGATCCCCGGGTGGCTCAGTGGTTTAGCACCTGCCTTTGGTCCAGAGCGCGATCCTGGAGTCCCAGGATCGAGTCCCGCGTCAGGCTCCTGGCATGGAGCCTGCTTCTCCCCCCTCCTGTGTCTCTGCCTCTCTCTCTCTATGTCTATCATGAATAAATAAATAAAATCTTAAAAAAAAAGAATAAAATTGAGATCACAATAGCTACCTGATAGCGTTGCTTTGAGAACTAAAGGAAATAATATTTTTGAGGACTAAGACTGTGCCTGGAATTTTGTCTCAAAGATGATGGGAACCACTGCACATTTTTAAATAAAAGAATGATATGATTAGATTCATGTTTTAATGAATGTGAAGTATAGGTAGGGGGTACATAAAACTGGAAAATGAGATCTGAAGCAGGGAAACCAGTGAAAAAGTTGTAACAAGGCTGAAAAATTACATGATTCTAAATAAAGCAGAAGTAGAGGTGAAGACAATGAAACATCCTTTAGTGATGGCAGCGAGGCCAGCAAGGCCCAGTATCTTTCATCTTTATGCCCCTGGCACTGAACAACATGCCTGACCTATACTCCAGTTGGGGCTGAGAAAATATTTTACTTGATTATATAATTGCTTCAATTTGATTCAATGTCATCCAAAAAGGTAATAAAGTGAGAAATTCTGTGATTCTAACTGATGCATTTTTTTCATGTTTCCTTTTCCCCCCAACTCTCTCCCTCCTTCCAATTTGGGGAGCTAGGCATTTTGTCTCCTTGTCCTTGGGAAAAAAGTGTCATAGGAGACACTAGACTTTAAAAATGTTGTAAAGTTAACAAGTGATCATTTTTTTCAAAAAAGCCTCATCCCATTTGGAAGAATACATGGTGAATCAGAATCAGTGTCTCCTTCACAAAAATAAACAAAGATTCCTTATCCCAAATCATGGAGAGAAGCAGAGGGGGGACATCTCTGCTGAGTGCTGGTGGCACTCTAGGACATTGGGGGTGAACCAAGGATTGAGGAAACTGGATAAGCTTGCGGAGACCCAAGCTTCTGTCCTTGGGAGGTAGCTGGGGCTGTGAGTGGGGAGAGGCACTCACAGGCACTCCAGTCCCTGCCACCAGCCTGATGAGGAAACCTAACAGTTGTCTGGGTGATGCAAGACTTACAGAGTTCCTTGTGTTAGAGCGCATGGCATTGCAACGGCAGATGAGTGTAGGACGGAAAAATACAAGTGTTCCACAGATTACAGCGGGGCCCTACAGTGGAATTCTCCCACAAAAAGGTATGAGTCAGAGGAGAATCAGGTTCTTAAAGAGGTCTTAATGATGGGAATGGCAGGGTAGCACAGGAGGGTGCCATACTGGCCTGCCAATGACCAGTGACTGAGGTCTAGAAGGGAACCAGGACCTCTGAGTGGATTATTGTCTAGATACTTACTGATAATCAGATGTTCTCTCCCACTCCATCCTGATACCTTGGCTCTGTGAGTCCTGTGAACCTTGTAGCTCCTAGAATTCAGATGCAACCCTGGGGCCAAGGAGTTTGAATCTGAATTAACTCAAATATCTTTACCATCCAAGAGTGTGGGGACATACAATATAAATTGAGCTCAGTTATACAAATACAAAGATCTTGGACATCTCATTTTGTGGACTGATATTCCAGCTTCCTATTTGAATAAGTTTTTGGATATTTTAGTAGAAGTACAGTAAGCATTGTGGGTTTTTTTTTTTTAAGATTTTATTTATTCATGAGAGACAAAGAGAGAGAGAGAGAGGCAGAGACACAGGCAGAGGGAGAAGCAGGCCCCATGCTGGCAGCTGACGTGGGAGTGGATCCTGGGACTCCAGGATCATGCCCTGGGCCAAAGGCAGGCACTAAACCACTGAACCACCCAGGGATCCCCCGGCATTGGTTTTAAGTTGCAGCATGAACACATTCTAAGTGGCACAGGTCAGAACACACCTGCGGTATAGGTTTAATCTAGGAACCCAGTTTTCAAGAATATTGAATATTGCCAAATTGGAGCCTGATAAAGATGGAAAGAGAATAAAAACCATGTAATATGAAAAAATCATACAAAGATCTGGAATCAGTAACTGGGACTCCAGCAGTTTGCTAGTATTCAAAGAGAGCAGTGAAGACTAAGGCTGGAATTCCTGCAATGTTTATGTAGCACTGACTGTTTTCCAGGTACTGTCTCAAGCCCTTCATGAAAGTTAGCTTTCAGTTCTTACAAAAACCAGGGCATAAGTATCATCATCATCATCCCCATTTACCAGGTGAAAAAATGGAGATGCAGAGAGGATACATAATTTGCCCAAGAGTGTACAGCTGATGAGTAACAAAGCCATCTTTAGCTCTGCTTTGGGGTTCAAGGCCTCACTTCACTCCCTGTCATGTTGTAATTAGTGTGACAAAGAACTCTATTTACAATTCGAAAGGAGCATGGGCCCGGATGCAGTGATTTCACTGAAAGTGGGTTAGGCAGGTGCCATGGTTGGTATTGAGAGACTCTGAGGTCTGATTCTGAACTTCTAGGAGACCATTATTTCCTTGAGATTTTACTGGTTAACTAATTTTTAAAATTTTGGTTTGAAATAAGCTTTTCTCCCTCAAGTGTCATGTGAGACCAAAAACAATAAAAATCTAGCTCAAGTGATGTAGCTCTTACTCGACTATTAACTCTGTAAATAGTAGTCATTAGAAGTATCTTATTGAAAAATAGCAGACTTTTATAAGTGAAAATATTTTATTTATCTAGTTACAGAGCTAATTGAGGATGACTTGGTGAAATTATTTTCAGATTCTTCTATACTTAAGAAAATCTTTTTCTTAAGGCGGGGGTGGGGGGTGGGGGGGAGAGACTCTTGTTTTTTTTCCTAGGCAAAGATCTTTATTAACCTTGCTTCAAACTTTATTCCCAGGCTTCTTCAGCTTAATTAGCTGCACAGAATGAATTGTGTATAAGCAAACACTGAAAAGAGCTGCAGTGTCCAAGGGGCTTGGGCTTAAAAATATTAGAGATCTAGATTTTATCAGATCCATGAACAAAATTTTAAAAAGCAGTCATAATATAAAATAGCAACTCCCAGTAACTTCAAGTTTTATCTTCTTCAGAAGTTGACTGAGTCAGATGATGAGTCAGTTTGCTTCATTCTTGGAAGTTTCATCAAAATTCTCCACAAGATCTGGAATTTCATCATCATCATCCTCTCTGGTAGCAAGTGGTGCTTTTCCATCCACAGATTGTTTGGGCAGAGCTTCAGCCAGTCTTCTTAAACTAGTCAGACTGTCTGCGCCAAGTTGGCTTAAGATACTGGGTAGCATTTCTGTCAGCGGCTTTGTCTCAGTATGGCCTGTAATGGTGAAAGTGTTTGCTGCCAGTGATGCCTGAACTTTAGGGTTGTTAAAGTGGATCACTGTTCCTTGATTTGTGAACATATTCACTTCTTCAATACCAGAGATATTGTTTACCCCTAACTTCTTTAAGGAGAACTGAAGTTTTTATCATCTGCTGTAGCTGTTCTAATCACCTTCTTTCGGTGAGCAGTTCCTTTCCCACCAATGCACACTTGTGCTTGCAGTTTGGTGAGTTTCTCCTGGTTCATGACAGTTTTTTCATCTTGTTGGAGCAGAAATGGGACCAATTGGGGAATTAGGTTTGGCGCTCAGGGGGGAATGACTCTTAATTGTTGATTCTGTTGGCTGAATCTCTTCAGGTTAGTTTTTCCTATATGTTTTGGAATTTTAGTTTGACAGCTCATCTTGTAGGGGAAAGGGGTCTCCCACCAATCCCACCTCTTCTATATACATTCACTTCTAACATACTTGAGATTATCATGGTCAATCTAGTCTTTCATCTCATTATAATTTTGGGAATGTCACACATGGTGGTCCATGAATATTTGTCCCTTAAGAATGTCAAGAGTTTACAGTACTTCTGGAATGTATTCAGAAAGGGGATGAGTACAATGAAATGAGTGCAGACTCAGACTTGCTTTATGTATACACTGATCTTTTCAAGCATGCAACTACATAAAATTTAAAAAAAGGATTATATTCTGACTGAATGTTATCAACAGTGGTTTACCATTTTGGAAAATCAAATTATTGACAGTCTAAACACTTAGGCTTTAGAGTTGCCAATACTGTGCACTCTATTGATCTGCTTCTACAGCTCTCTTGCACTGTGATTGCTACACAGAGTTGCAAATATCTAACAACTTCCTTACACCTTTCAGTGTGGCTGTGACCAAGCATTTACATATTGAAACTATAAATTTATTTCTTTCTATTTATTCTTTATATTGGACTTATATGGATTTTAAAAAAATCCATATGTCAGCAGGTAAATTTATTATAAATTTCATTTGTGGCAAAACAGAGGGCATTACAAATATTTTTTATAAAATGGAGGTTTGAGGATTTAAAGAGCTTTCATTTTGTTTTGAGTTTCTATCATCCCCAAAACCTCAAAATGAAACCAAGCCCAAACCTCTCAATTATAAAACCGGGGCTTCCTTGAATCTTGACTCAGGTTTACTAAAAGAATAAATGACACTTCACGAAAGTTGGTAGGAGGTAAGGTTTCCAGGGAGGGCAATGTAAAGCAAATATCAGGTGTAGGAAAAACCAAATATCAGGTTTAGAAAATTTTACTTTCTCAGAAAATTTGCAGAAATTCTCTATTTAGACAGTATGCGCTAAAGAACAAATTAAATAAGCAAGTGCTGTGGCAAGCCTTCAGTATTCATATACATATTTGTTAGAGTATTTATGTTTTGTTTTGTTTTGTTTTATTTTTTTTATTTTTTTTTTGCTTCTCTAATTCTCTTATCTGGCTGAGTTGATGTCAGAGAATCCATTTTAGCTTCAAGACAGGTGAGAGCAGAAAAACAGATGACCTTCCTTTTTTAGACTCAACATTGCTTTCCATCTACTCAGTGGAAGTTCTTTGCCTTTACTTTTTTTCTTCCTTGAAATACCTTTTCTCTCTTTATCTCCGCTCTTTCAAGTCCTACATTACACATTGAAGGAATAAATGGGCAAAGATGTCTAATGAAAAAATGGAAGCAAAGCTCATTAATGAGTGAAGAATCATCTTGCCAAATAAAGAAATGTATTATAAAGCTATATTGAATAACATAGCACATTAAAGTACAATAGGTACAAATAAAAGAGATACTACAGAAACAGACTCTATCAAAAGTTATGATAAAAATTATATCAGAAATGAATAAAGATTATTACATAAAGGATGAGTACATAATAGATAAAATCAAGAGAAAGCTAGATTCTTACTATATTTCATGCATTAAAATAAATCTGACAGAATTTAAAAGTTTTATTTACTATAAAAAATAGCAGAAAATATAGAGGACTAGTGACATGATCTCAGAAAGGGAAATAACTCTATTAGCAAAAACAGAAAGCAAACCAATGGAGAAAATCACAAAGGAATAGATGGATCAAGTTAACTACTTTAAATTTTGTTTTTATTTGTAGTAACAATAATGCTTGCTTTGTTAGTACTTACACTATGCTAATGAAATGGTCTCCAGTCATATGAATGTGCATCTACAACAGGAGCACACCTGCTGCTTACAGGTATCCAGGTTGTGTCCCATACAAGGGCGAGACAACTGAGAGAGTGACATTCACATTGCAGACACATTTATTATTTTGATCTATTTTTTTATATTTTATTATAACTTTTTTAGATTTCAAAGGTAGGTTATTTGTATATTCATTATAATAGTTCCCTAACTAATCAAGTAAAATATCTTTTCGTAATAGAGTACAAAGATATCATTTTGCTTTGACTCATGAAGAATAAATGATCTTAACAATCAAAAGACTTTGTTGATATCACAGTAAACAATGCTGCTAATACTGGAAGCTACTTTTCACAAATTTCATGAGTTCATCAGAAAATATCTTAGAATGAAAAAGAAAAATTCCCTGGTAGTAAAATGGAGCTAAATTTTGCATCTCATTTTGCACTTAACAGTATTGTCATTTGCTTATTTTACTAAAACAATATTGCAGAGTTTCCGTTTAAGCTTCATAATACTTTCATCTGACATGAATCACTGTAGAATGAGTAATATTTATTTACCATTACCACATAATGGTCTAATTATAACAGAGCCATTATTATGCTGTGAAAATTTTGTTATACTATTTTAACTGCTGTTAAAGCTTAATGGCTCATTAAATGAATATAATTTTAAAATATTACATATTCTAAAGTATGTATAAAATGATCACATTATTTCTGCCCAGATACTCAAAACATAAAAAAAAAAAGTGTATCATGATCAGAGAAACAAAATATGAGAATCTACCATACAAAAAAATGAAAAAGAAATTATTTGGATCATTTAATGCCAAAGGGAAGAGAGAAAAGGAAATGATTAGTTTCAGAAGAACCTAGCACAGACTTCACAGAAGGGGCAAGTGGTGAATTACTCTCTATTTAAATGTCAGTAAGAATGGATGAATCCCTTAAAAAAATGATAGAAAAAAAACCATGGAGAAATCGCTAAATGAAACATACTTTCTGTTGATCCAGTTGAAGTCATTGTATTTGAATATTAAAAGCAGAACCCTCTTGTTGAGATTATCCATCTCCAATAGGACAAATTTATCTTCTAGAAGAAAGCAGAGATAGGAGGTTTTTGGAAATTTCTCATATAAGAATTCTGGCAAGTGTAAAAAAAAAAATCCTAACTCCTATTACTTTTTTTTTAAGCTGAAAAAAATCCTTTCTAAAATATGTATATTTTAAAATATATATATTTAACATATATAATTTTGTAAATACCTTAAAGAAAAAACAACTGAATAAAGAGTATAGGGGCATAGAATGACAGATTTTGTCACTTAATTATTATAAACCAGGAATAGAGTGAAATACACCACACATATTTTATTAAGTGTTTAAAATTAAAAACTGCTTTGAAAAAAATAGATAATAATTGATGCTACAAGAAATAAATTATTTGAAGATGAGAAGCTATTAATGTGCTATTAATGAGTGTATACTATACATAATTATGTATGTATGTATGTATTTATTTTTGAAGATTTTATTTATTTATTTGAGAGACACAGAGAGAGTGAGAGAGAGGGAGAGCAAGAGCGGGGTGAGGGGCAGAGGGAGAAGCAGACTCCCACTGAGAAGGGAACACCATTTAAGACTTGATCCTGGAACTCTGAGATCATGACCTGAGCCAAAGGCAGTGGCTTAACCGACTGAGCCACCCAGGCCCCCAATAATTATGTAGTTAGCAAAGCAATTGAGCATTCAGAGAATAATCTACACAACTGAATTGACAATAGGAATCTCCTTCATTTAGTGGAAACCCTAGCAAAATTGGATAACATTATGATGGACACTATGCATAACACAAACATCAACAACAAGTAACAATATTGCACATTATTTAGGGGATGAAATACAAAACCACAAATCAAGATTATAGCAGATGGAATTAGCAAGATTATTTGATGAGGTGAACAATTCTAATTCTTATTCAATCATTTTAGATGTGCTAATAAACTGATTCTCTTAAAAAAGAAGAAGGAAGTCCTGATTTGTGGCATTTGCCAATTTCAATGATGCAAACACTCCTAATAAGGCTGATATCAAGCTCCTAATAATTTAATAACTGGCTCACCAAATTCCTGAATATTTAATAGTAGGCTTTCACTAGCTGGTGCAAGCTGGCTCCTACATACACATATAATCAAAGCCACGTTCTTAGACCTGTGAATTTAAAAATGCAAGGCTTGTTATTTCAACATGCAGCTATATGGGGCGCTTCCATCCAGTAGGCAACATACGTTAAAGAACAATTATATATGTATTTCCAGTAGACCACTTGTAAGAGAAAATCAGGAAATCTAAAATCTGGGTACAATAATGGTATAAATGTACATGGAAAACATAATAAATTGCAACAGATGATGTTTGAAAATGATAGAATATCCTATATTCTGTTTTCTGTGCATTTCTTAAGCTAGGAGGAAATGAGACAGCAAAACTCTCTCTGATAACTGATAGCTTTTTATACGGCACGAACTATAGAGCTACTTTTTAACCTCAATAAAAATTAAAGAGTATTGAATTTGCCAAACATAGGTATTTAGCCATTGTTGAATTTGTAACAGGAAATGCAGTTGGTAACATTATGTTACTAAAAACACAGAGAAAAGGTTTGATGGGAGTGGGTGAAGGATTCAGAGTTCACTTGTGATGAGCACCAGGTGATGTGTGGAAGTGTTGAATTACTATATTGTACACTTGAAACTAATATAACCCTGTGTATTAACTGTACTAAAATTAAAATAAAAACTTAATTTAAAAATTTTAACATTTTTTAAATTAAAAAATAAAAACTGACAATAAAAATAAATGAAAATAACACAATAACACAATGACAGGTTAAAAACTCTTAAAATTTTTTGATAGCATTAGCAAAAATATGCATTCTAGAAAGGAAGCCAAAGAATACTTGCAAAAAAATCAACGTTTATATGTATCTGTTTAGTTCTAATTTATCATATTTTTTAAAGTATTAATTTTGTAAGTAAAATGTTACAGAAACTGAAATTCAAGATTTTAATATCCTTGAAATGCCAAAGAGATTGAGAAATTTATTTTAAAAAGATTATGATTATGGTTGTTATGAAAAATATATTATTGTTAAAGAAATTATAATTTTTGGACATAATTATGAATCTCAAAAACTATAAGCATAAAGACCAAGTTTGACTGGAACTCCCACGATCAGCCCATCTCTGTCCAAAACCAAAATTTCCAAGTGAATAACTTTGTTTTCTGTATGGTAATATTATCATTAAGGAAAGTTTTATGATGCCAAGAGAATAGTATGCTTGTTTTTGTGCGCTAGATACCACCATTTGATAAAATACGAAGAAAATGAGCTACTACAACTACATAAAAAATTACAATTGGTATCTATTGATGACTATAACAGCGAGTGTGATATTTATGGTCACGAATATTTGAGAAACTAAAGTCTTTAAGCTGTTTTCTAGAATCTACATAGATTTCCTCTGAAATATTGCAATTTCAATATTGAAATGCAGCAATAACTCACTGAATACATTTTCAAATATTCTGATAGCTCTGAGGTTATAAATGATCTCCAATTTCAGTTGTCAGTGGCAAATATGGTTTCAAAATTAAAATGTACTTAAAACTACTTAACGTGTGCAATATCTGAAGGAAATTAGCAAGTAAATCAGAGGTGATTTTCCTGGAAAATGAAATACTGAATCAAGTAACCATTGAAATCATCATAAAGAATTCATTTCCATAAAACAACTATTAAAAATACATATTCTGACTGTGCTATTTGTAACTACTTTTGTTATATTTTTCATTTTCCATTATTTTATGGACAATAGCCTTATTTTTGTAATTTCTACAAAGTATTTTTTATTTTGTAGAAATAAACTATAACTAATAAAAATGTTCTACATAAAGAAAGAAACCTATGTCCAATTTGATAATTGTGTGAGCTAGCAATATTCTTGATTAAATATTTATTTATTTATTTATTTATTTATACAGGGTTATTATATAAAAAAATTATACAGATATACATTTTTAAATGTGATAAAAATGAAAATGGAAATTATTACATCTTTTTATTATATTTATTTCTGTATTAGTACTAATGTATACCCTAAAATGGTTATAAATAATATTTTCTTAATACCACCATGATTAAAATGCTTCACTAAAATGTTGTCTTAGCTATTTTTGAGAGTGCATACAAAGGACTATTTCTTTTTCTTTCTTTTTTTTATAAGATTTAATTTTAAGTAATCTCTATACCCAACATGGGGATCAAAGTCACAATTCTGAGATCAGGAGTCACATGTTCTTCCCACTGAGCCAGCCATGCACCCCCAAAAGACTATTTCTTGAATTTATTTCATTATCAATTTTCAATAGCTGTCACATCTGAAAAATTTCCCTCAAAAGATACTAAGTAAGAAACTTCGATATAAACATTAAGCTCAATATGTATTATTAAGATTAGGGGAAAAGATTTAAGTAGCAAATGAGTATAATGTGAATTTTGATATCTGAGAAAAATTATAGAGATTTGTCTTCACATATTAGATGGTTATAAAGACCATCTTGCCAATCATAGTAACTTTATTCTACCATTAGCTATGCAAATAAAATGTACAAATGGGATATAAACTTAATTCTGTATGTCAAACTGTCTTATTCATTTTAATTGTTCTGGCCAATCTCTTGACAGATCTGATGAACTTTTAAGGTAGGTAATAAGGGGTAGAGTGTCAGTCCAAGTTCACTTATGTTTGCATTGATAATAGTGTATTCAATCGCATTTATTTTCAGGAAACTTCTAGACACTTGTCTATATTTTAAGGATAGTTTTTAAAAAAAAATTTTTTTTAAGTGATCTCTACACCAAGCATGAGACTTGAACTTGTGACCCCAAGATCAAGAGTCATACACTCTTCTGACTGACCCAGCCAGGTACCCCTGAAGAATAGGTTAAATAAAGCTACATACTATAACCTGTAAATCTTTTTAGTCACATGGAAAGTCAGCACATGGAAATCTTCCAAAAAGAAATAAAGGGCAGTTCCATCAACCTTCCATGTTTTAGAGCACCATCTTCTCTTGGTTATCCCCTATACCTGATATGTGATCCAAACAAAGGATCTAAAAGTCCAGGGATTGTGCCTATATTAAGTAATGGTAAAGTTTAATTTCTATATTTTTTAAGATAAAATCAATAAAAAGAAATATTTCAATAATTTCTTTCTGATTCCTTAGTGAACCACATTAATACCCCCAGGAGTATGTGCCTTTTCCAATACAAACCCAGACAACTGGAAATTCCCTCAAACGAGGAAAAGCATAAGAAGGTTGTGCTGCCAAAAACATGATGAATATTCACTATAATTATGTATTTTGTATATTATCACTGAATATGTTACCAAAAAAAACTTAAACAGATTTTGTTACTTAAAAATTGAAAATTTTAGAATACTCTTTACATATAAACATTTAATGCTATATGATAAACAGAGTTTTATACTACATTTGATAGGAAATAGGTTAACATCCTATTTTCTCACAATCAACAAACCTAAGGTACAAAGACTTTTTACAAAAAAAAATTTAAAAACTGCTAGAGAAAGCTTTTTAAAGTCACAGGGCGTAAACAAGTGATTCACAGAACTACAAATGACTGAGGAACATGAAAAAACTCATAAGTAATTGAAGAAATGTAAAATAAAACTAAGACTATCATTATCCCTGTATCAAATTATCTACTGTAAATGGTCTCTAAAGATAGCCTTCCTTAATTCCTCCATTGTTGTATGTACATGTCACACCTCTCATCAAGAGGTGGCATTTATTTCTTCTTTAAAATCTGGGTTGGTCTTGTCACATACTTTGGACAATAAAATGGGGTAGAAATGCTGTGTATCTAATATGTAAAGATGCACATCACTTGATCATATGGTGGTTCTATGTTTAATTTTTTGAGGAAACTCCATACTGTTTTCCATAGTGGCTGTACCATTTTACAATCCCACAAGTACACAAGAGTTCTGATTTCCCTACATCCTTGCCAACATTTGTTATTTTCTGGGTTTTTTCTTTCTTTCTTTCTTTCTTTCTTTCTTTCTTTCTTTCTTTCTTTCTTTCTTCTTTTTTTTTTTTGCTTTGTTTTATTCTTATAATAGTCATCCAAATGGGTATGAAGTGGAATCTCACTGCTGTATTGATTTGCATTTCTCTTATGATTAGTGATATTGAGCAAATTTTCATAGGCTTGTGGGCCATTTTTATATTGTCTATGGAGAAATTTTTTTAAAATTCTATTTATTTATTTGAGAGAGAGAGGGAGCATGAGTTGGGGGGAGCAGCAGAGGGAGAAGGAGAAGTAGGCTCCCCACTGAGCAGAGAGCCAGAAGTGCTGCTTGATCCCAGGACCTGATCATGACCTGAGCCAAAGGTAAACCCTTAACGCACTGAGCCACCCAGGTGCCCCAATGGAGAAATGTCTATTCAAGTCCTTTATCCCAAAATATTGAAAGCAGGGTCTCCAAGAGATATTTGTATGCCCATATTCATAATAGTATTATTGACAATAGCCAACAAATGTAAGCAACCTAAATGATCATCAATGGATGAATGGATTAACAGACTGTAATGTATATGTACAATGGGATATTATTCATACGATGGATGTTATTCAGCCTTAAAAAAGGAGTATCCTGTCACATGCTACAACCTAGATGAACCTTGAGTATATTATGCTAAGTAAAATAAACTAATCATGAAAAGACAAATTAGTCTGATCCACTTACATGAGTTATCTAAAATGGTCAAATTCATAGAAACAGAAAGTAGAATGGTACTTAACAAGTTAGGAGGAGGAGGAAATGCAGAGTTGTTTAATGGGTTTAGAGTTTCAGTTTTGCAAGATGAAAAAGTTCTGGAAATTTGTTGCACAACAATGTGAATATATTTAGTGCCACTGAAATGTTCACTTAAAATGGTTATGATGGTAAGTTTTATGCCATATGTCTTTCACTGCAAATAAAAATGTTTAAATTTGATAAAGATTTCTCAATTAGATGCAAATATCAATAACACTAAAATAAAATTCATAATCTTAGTCCAGGAAGTAATAATATAGGTGGAGAGTCATAAAGATGTTTATTACAGTGTTGTTTTCATAGTAAATTAGTAATTTATTATTGAAATATCTGACAACAGAATTAGGGTTGGTCACATGAATTGTGATATATCTATATGACAGATTATTTCAATGATGTAAAAAAATTTATGAATGCTGAGTAAATGAAGCATAATAGAAAATTCTTTATATAGTGTGATCTAAATACATAAAACATACGTATGCATATGTATATGTAGCAGTTTGCTATGTATGTGATATAATCATACTCCGGTATATTCTCTGCATGTATAGATATACATATATATATTTACATATCATATCTATTATAGACATGAAAGTAACCAATTTATTGAAGGAGCCAGATTTGGTAGGTTTCAAATATAAAGTAATTATTCTTCCACATGACTGCCTTTTTTAAATAAACTGTAGAGAGTCACCCTTCCTGTCACCAAGATGAACTTATGAGCAGATCCTTTAGCTTGTATAGTCATTTGAAGATATTAAAAAACTTAGCCTGGGGGCACCCGGGTGGCTCAGTCAATCTAATACCTGACTCTTGATTTTGGCTCAGGTCATATTCTCATGGGTCTTGGGGTCAGCCCTGCATTGGGCTCTGTGCTTAGCCGGAAGTCTACTGGAGAGTCTCTATTCTGCTCCTTCCCCCACCTCCCACTCAAGTGTGTGCTTTCTCTCTCAAATAAATAATTTTTTTTTAAAGCCCAGCCTAGGCTAGCATCACAACTTCAGTTTCTTGTTTGACATAAGCTTCTCTCCTGAACCAGTTTAGGAGACCTGCAGTGGTAAAAGGGTATTAATTTGTTGCTTCACAACTACCCACTTTGCTCTTTCATCCTCTTTCCTACTCACTGGACTGCCTCTCTATTCCACTGAATTGAAGTAAGGTAGGGAGGAAAGGAAGGATGAGAAAAGATAACTGCCATCATCCCTTTAGACATGACAACTTTTTAAATGCTTTTTTTTTCAGAGACTGTCTTGGTGTTCTCTAAGGATCATCTCCTTCGTCCCACATAATCCTCCTGCCCTTACTCTTTGCAGAATTCCTTCCTACTTTTTCCACTCATGAAGATGCATGGTGCTCTTGCCTAGTTTCATACTACTGTCTTTTCAACCTTCACTAACGGTAAACTGTCTTTATTACATGTATCTTCTTGGAGATGGTCCCTTTTTAGATGATAGCAGTCATGGTCCATGAAGTCCTGAAAAACAAGGATCTTAGTCTCACTGAACTCTTGAAGTGCATGCAGGTGCTTTTTAACTTGGGCTTCTTTTTTTCTCCTACTGCCACTGATGGCTTTCCTCAAGCTTTCCTCTTCAGAGTTTTACTAGGAGGAAATCAGATACTGGTACTTGTGCCCACCAAACTCCAAAAAACCTTGGCCAAGCCATCCAAGTAGTTTTCTTGAATTCATATTTGCATCAAGGTGAGAGAGAAGCACACTTCCCACAGATGTGAAAAGGAGCCATGCATCTGTTCTAGGACAGCTCTCTCTCTCTGAGGCAGGGTCTTTCAACCATAGCACTATTGACATTTGGAGCCAGAGAAGTATTTGCTGTGGAAAGTTGTCCTGTGCATTGAGGGATGTGAAGCAACATCTCTGGCTTTTTCTCTCTAGATGCTAGTAGCACTGTCTACCCCTGAGTTATGACAACCAAAAATATCTCCAGACATCGCCAAATGTCTCCAGTTGAGAGGCATTGATCTAAAGGCATTCTTTTTATAAAACTTCTTGCTTTCTAGTGACTTTTTCACCTTCTTCTTCTTTTTCCTTCTTTCTTTCTTTCTTTTTTTTTTTAGGATAAAGTGGGTGGTGGGCTAATGCTGGCAAAAAAGCATCCCATATGCAAGTTCTTTATAGATGGTGCTAGTACCTTGCCTTAAAATGTGGGGACACTTGGCACACTGAAATTTCAAGAGAAGAATAATTCTATCTAACTTCTTGTTACAAATATAATGACAAAAAAAGACCCAAGTGATAGAAGAGATAAGGAAGCACACCAAAATATTAATAGACTATCTTTGAATGGTGAAATCATTGATGACCTTTAAAAACTATAACTTTAATATTTTATACAATGAATTTATAGCTCACATACAGAAGTGTTTTTTAAAAAGACCAAACAAGTCCTACCAACTTTGAAGACCTAACTCAGATGCCATCTCATTTACAGTGACTTTTCAGATAACCAACCTAGAAATCTTTTCTTACTTCTGAAACAATAATAGCAGTTGACTTCTATTGAGCACCATAACCTATACATGCACTTAATCTTCATAGTAACCCCATTAACTGGGGGCTTTGTTCTTCTTGTCTTGCAAATGAGGAAACTAACCTTAGAGAAGTAAATAAATTGCCAACTGGTCTCATCCTGGAATCTGGTAAATGACAGAGCTATCACTCAAACTTGACTCTGCCTCTTCAGTCCATTTTCTGCCCCATATCGTACTGGTCGCTGGACACCTAGAACTCAATGGTGTTTTAAGTGAGCTTAAACATTACTTGGACATTTTTTTTCTTTGTCTGCATAGTATTCTCCAACAAAATTATAAATAGTTTCTTTTAGAGAATAGGCTATCAAGCTTTCAATAAATATCTTCATGGAGGGCCACAGGGTAGGTAAATTATTGAAGTAGTGCTTAGGTAGAACAAAATGTCAGATACATAAGTTACACATAAACCCAAAGCTAACCTGTAGTTTCTATCATAATTATTCAACATTACTTTGTAATGACAATATCATAAGTCATGAACATGACATGAAGATGTATAATTAAGCAGATGACCAGCTGCCTAAATATTAGTGTTATTTATATTCATTGAAAAGGAGAAACAATTAATAAATACTGTGAAAAAAGACATTGTTAGTCATACTAAACAGATTTTAGGACAAAATTATTATGTAAATTCAATATATACATTGTACCAAATTATTTAAAATGCAAACTCAATGTAATGATAATTGCAGAGCCTGTGATGATTAAAAAGAGGTTTTTACCTGATGAGGAGGCACATGGCCCAGGGAGACTCAGGCCAAGCTCTAGGTTTGGAGAAACAAGAGCAAGCTGATCTCTACCTGATGGAGAAGATGAGGCACCCCACATATGATAAGACTTTGGTCCTAGTAGCTCAATAACTGGAAGATTGCAAGTTTTCAATCCTATAACTGTGTGGTGGTGGTAGAAACAGGAAATGTTCCTACTGATATGTGTGTCATGGAAAAGCCCTTCATTTCTATTACTGTGGCCAGAATAGGTACAACTAGTCTTCTTTTGGAAAACTAATGAAAACATCAAAGATAATGGTAAAACTCAAGGATGGAGACTTTGTACCAATGGTGCTCAAAAACGTAGTTCATGGACCACCTCAGTATTAATTTCGACATTCTAATTCTTGGTCCTTGCACTAGAACTATATAATCAGAATCCTTAGAGGTAGGACTCAGGAATTTGCATTTTAACTTGCTCTCCAGGGTGGTTCTAATGGATGCTAAAGCTTAAGAGGCATTGGTCTATACCACCCCCACCACATTCACCACCCTAACAACAGAAAGAGCATCCTTAAGAATCCATTTAAAATGTAAGTTTCTAACTGTGCTGTCCAAGACAGTAGACATGGACCACATGTGGCTACTGAGCATTGAAGTGTGGCTAGTCTCAGTAAAGATGTGTTGTAAATATAAAGAAACGCTGGGTGTTGGAGATTGAGTGTGATTAAGGAACGAAACATCTCATTAATAATTATTTATGTTCACTACATGTTCAAATGATATTTCAGATATACTGTATTCAATAAAATTTATTATTGGTTTCACTTATGTGTTTTGACTTCTTGGTGGAGTTACTGGACATTTAAACTTACATATGTTTGCATTATATTTCTATTGGACAGCAATGTTCTACCTAATGTCCTTAAATAAAGGAGAAGATCTCTAGCCTACATTTTCTAGTTATAAACTACCAAGGGCTTATTCAAAATAATAACCAGAACAGAAAGAATAGGCATTTATTTCATGTTTAATATGTACCAGACCCTGTACTTAGCATCTTGCATGGATTATTTCATTTAATCCACACAAATAGAGATGGCTACTATTATTACGCCCATTCTAATGATAAGGAAACAAGCTCAGAGTGAGTGCTCAAGACTACCAAGTGATATGTGACAAAGTCAGCTCAGGTCCATCTGACCCAAAGCACGTACTTTTACATATTTCCCTGTATTTCTTCTACTTGTTAGACAATATACTGAAAAACAGAATCGTTTATTTTCTCTTAATGTTAATGTTAATAACATTTCTGTACATTAAAATGGTAAGTGTATTCAAGCTACATCAAGTAGAAGCAGATCATCAGAAAGAAATAATGACAGAATCAACTCTGTGTGTAATGTTTAAATCCATACATATTTAAGATGAAAAAGCCATCAGAAAGTTAAACAGTCTTCCTTGGTTTTGCATCTGATCAATGGGCTTCTTTTAGTAGTTCTCATACTCACTCTCTCCATACCCAGCATGCAGCCCAAGACAGGGCTTGAACTTACCACCCTGAGATCAAAATCTGAGGTGAGATCAAGCCACCCACATGACCCTCATAATAACTCTTAAGGCTGGTTATATCACTAAGAAATCTCTCCAAATCTAGTTAGCAGTATCTAGATCAGAAACAAACCAAGAGAAACCAGCCACTTCGTAGCTTTGTGAAATATTCCATGTTATGTCCTACCAGTGTCAAGGCCCTGAACCAGCCTAGATCACAGATAAGCTATTAGTTAGGGTGGATTTTTTTTTCTTATATACAACTCTATTCACCAGAAGATCTATTAAACCATGATGAAATGACACTTTTTAAAATGTAAGCAGACACGTCATCAGTCTCTTTTAATGCCTGGCAGAGGAGTGAGGAAGATTGCCACCAACATTCCAATCATTCTAACTGTTCTGTCAATATTTGCGATTATTGGTAGAAGACATCACCAGGGTAAAATCAATGGGATGCAGAGCCACAGA
Source organism: Vulpes lagopus (assembly GCF_018345385.1). NCBI lineage: Eukaryota > Metazoa > Chordata > Mammalia > Carnivora > Canidae > Vulpes > Vulpes lagopus. The sequence goes on along the minus strand of NC_054842.1, from coordinate 16,956,221 downwards.
CATGTCTAACAATAACCAATAACTTGTCCTCAAAACTGAATAGAATGTGCTTTCCATCATCCATAAAGTAATCTAATGAAGCACCAGAATATGGAGCTGTGCACTAAAGGAAGTTGGAGGGAGAGTATCAGAAGCATTGGCTGAAATTGCAGTGGTGTACCTCATGGCACCTTAAAACGATAAACCTCTTCATCAACTGGGATAAACTTGATTTCTTATGTTCAACAGTAACATTGCTTTTTTATTAGTTCCATATTAAACATGTCTGGTTAATAATAGTGTCAACAAAAATTGATGTTTTTTTTTTAAAAGATTTTATTTATTTATTCATGAGAGACACACAGAGAGGCAGAGACACAGGCAGATGGAGAAGCAAGCTTCTCTCAGGGAGCCCGATGCAGGACTCCATCCCAGGACCCTGGGATCATGACCTGAGCCGAAGACAGACACTCAACCACTGATCCACCCAGGTGCCCCAAAATTGATGTTCTAAGAGTTTGTCACTAATAACCAACTTTAGTTGACCACACCCAACTAGCTCCAATCTATTCACAACCTCAGTGGTGTTCTGGACAGACATTGGGGAATGTTCCCAGTTGCTTTTGGATCAAGTCTCCTGTGGGGTTTAGAACTAATTGGACCCTGTCCACCAATGGTGTCATCAAGGAGATGTATACATGAATAACAGAATTCCATCAATTGGAACTTCTAGGATAGTATTTGTCTTCTTCACAATGTTTTTTTCTAACACTACAACCACAGACTTCTCAGGTTCTGAGTTAATAAAAAAAGACATTAAAACAAAATCCCACTGCTTTGCTTATGGAGTTCTCAACCTGTATACATTAGTAGTACCATCACCAATCAACAAAACAGACCTAATCTCTCCCAGATTAACAGAGGTCAACTCCAAGAATATAATCTTCAAAATTGAGTCATGATTGTTTCTTGTTGCAGTAAGAGGCTGACAGCCAAGTCCTTTTTTTTTTTTTTCCCAGAAACTGCTGGTTGGGGCTAGGGTGGGAAATGACAGTAGTTCCGTGCACATAAAGCATTTTTGCAGCTTATCCTCGGGTGACTTCTTGGAAGCTGCTGCCTGTGGACTTTTATGAGCTCTATTTTTTCATCAAGTCCTTAAGAAAGCCAAATTTCAATTGCCACTTAGAGTTCCCAGAGCTTGAATGTGCCAGCCCCTATATTTCCATAACTCACTCAGATTCTCATCCAATATAAAATACAGGGACTAATGTCTAATGACAGTTTTTTCCACCTGGGAAATACTAGCTTTCACTTGCTTGAAAAGTTCAAGATGAGGAGGAAACAAAGCCTTCCTCCCGATAGCAGAAACCCATGGAAATGTGAGTCCCCAGGTCTAGCCAGTGGTGAAAAGCATCAGCATAGCTCTAGCCTTAGACTCAAATTAAAACCATCAGCTCAGCCTGACTGTGATGTGGCCATAACATTTCACCACATTAAATGTGTGATAACCGTGCATGAACAGGTAATGTGATCTGACAGTGTTCGTTGTCATCACGGAGCTGTCATGTCTGAATTGTTTTCTCAATTCCAGAGAATCAGTGTCTATCATGAGTCTTTATTCTAGCCTAAATTTACTATGACGGTAATAATACATGCAGTGATGGAAGAAGAATCCAAAGCAGAGGAAGCAAATTAATATTTATTGAATACTCGCTATCTGTGGCAGACAGATCCTAACACGACCCCCACTGATTTCTTGCTTCCAGAGTCCACCTCTTTGTGTAATCTCCTTCCCTTGAATGTGTGCAGGACCTGAGACTTGCTTCTAACCAATACAATATGTCAAAAGTGATGGGATGTCACATCCTTGATTAGGTTACATTATATGGCAAAGGTGATAGGCTGTCATTCCTGTGATTATATTATGTTACATGAGATTTCTTCTTAGCAAATGCTGACTTGATAGAGTAAACAGCATAGGAAGAAGGTCATGTGGATGGCCTCTAGGACCTGAGTACAGCCTCCAACTGACAGCCTGCAAAAAGCCAGTGCTCTCTATCACCTAGATGCAATAACCTAAATAAGCTTGGAATCAGGTTCTTTCCACAGGAGAAAATGAAGCCTAGTTGACACCTTGATCACAGCTCTGTGAGATCCTGAGCAGAGGATGATGCTAAGCTGGACTTGGACTTCTGACCCATGGGAACTGTGGGATAACAAATGCATGTATTGTTTCCACCTGCTATATTTGTGGTAATTTGTTACGGCAACAATGGAAAACTAATACACTGCCATGGACTGTGTTTCTGTTCTACATCTTCCATCTTTTTCAACACCTTGATAGCCTTTAGGAACTCTGATAACCAGGCAGGATGCAAAGTTGAAGAAGTTCTTGCCCTTTTCTTAAGGAAATTGGTCACACAAGTTTTCAGAATTTTGCCTGAGTTGAGGAAAATCTACCTCAATATCTTGTATCTAACACATAAATAGTCATCTATGAATTAGGACAGCCAACCATCTTTGAAATGGCTTGATTCAAAATCTGCCCAGTAGGATATTAGCGGATGCCACCAGGGCCCTGGACATATCCTTCCTTTTATCATCATGCCTATTCACCCATGACTTTTTGCAACCAGTGCCTGTGACCCTAGTAGCATTACAGAGTGTTAATCTACTTAGCTCATGGGTGGGGCAGGCCAAATATTCTGGGGAATTGACACCCCTGGGAGTACTCCTTAGGCAATGGTGAATGAATGGGAAGATAAAGGCCCTAGCTTCCTTGGTCCTCAAATGCTGTCGTTCTAAAGAGTGTTTTACACCATTTACCACAAGTGCCCAGTGGGACCAAGACCCAGGTGCCCAAAATGATAGCCTACTCCTTAACACATTCTGTAATGGTTTCATTCCCTTTTTTTGTCTCACTTCCCAGTTCTTATCAGTGGATCTTTTAATCTCCCCCACCCCCTCAAATAAATGATTTGAACTAGTTCCTTTTCTCGGGGTCTGCTTCTGGGTAAACTCAGCCAAGGAGGTAGAGGCATGTTAGATGGACCTTTGGTAGAAACTCAATTAGGAAGAACAAAAATAAGCACAGAGGTTGTCTTGAAGAGTGCCCCTAAAGTGTTATAGGTGAAGTATGTGTAAAAGGAGAAATAAACTAACCAAAAACTTTACTGATTTTATACGTCAAATGAAGTATTTAGTAGCCAAGCTTTGGTGAATAATTTGACCCCTAAATACAAATACTAGGAAGGCAGTGTGTTGAATGATAGTACTCTTCACTGGACAGTTATCTCCCCTGTTGTGAAATCACATGCTATCATTCTGATTTATACATCAGTCTCTTGTATTTGGTTATTGTGAGTCAATTTCATAAGTCCTGTTAACTTGCACAGTAGTCACTGATTACTGAACTTATCATGGTGATCATTTCACAATATACACAAATCATTATGTTGTACACTTAAAACTAATATAATGTTCTATGTCACTTACTCAATTTAAAAAAAAAAAAGGATCAGACTCTATAACTGCCACTCCAGAATTCTATCTGAGCAGACAGGCAGATTCCTTTTATAGATTTATCACTTGCTTCAACATCCCTCACTATGCAATCAAAACCATACCCAAATCCCAGGCAATCGTATTTTGAGAAACAGAGCATTTTTATTTCTGTTTCAGGATGAAGGAATATCAAAAAGGGCATCACTAAATAAATAATTAATATTCCAACATGAGCTAATAAGAATGAGAAAATACCTGTTTTCATGTCCCCTTTCTGCATGTGCAACTTGGTAATGACAGATCTTTTCTCACTGCAGCTTTGGGTCCTCACCAACCTCAATACCCAGTCCCATGCTTTTAAACTTACAAAATAATACCCCTAACCACACTGACACAACAACTAGAACAACACTGACAAAAAAAAAAAAAACCAACAACAACCCCCCCCCCCCATTAGTTGTTTAGGAAATATAAGCATTTACTGGCATTGAATTCTAAAAGAAATTAGTCATCTGTTTATAAGTGGCACTAGATAACCTTCAATATAAGGATAACATATTCAACTATAGTAAATGAAAGTGTCTCTAGTGGAGCAAAGCTAAGGAGGTCATGGAATCTTGACATTCTTGAACTAGAAGCAGGGATTTCTCAGCCAGGGTCCACAGCCCCCATGGGGATCCCATTAGTTCTCATGAAAGTTTCTCCACATGCCTTGTCTGCAGACTGAATAAATAGATCTCTCACTTATCAGTACGGCTGTCTTTTTAAACAGGTATAGATAGATGTTTTTCACAATAGTACTTTTGAATTCATGGTGTGGTTAGTATTTTTGATGATCCCTATGCATTTTCTCAATCAATGGTCACTAAATAAAGCTGTTGTCATTTAGAAAAAGGCCATGAGAAATTTTTTTGGCTAATAAGGAATCCTCACATTTTGAAATATTAAGAGCCATGATTTAGGCAGCCAAATGGGTAGCATGGCCCTTTGAATATCTTCCTGAAGAATTCATTTTCTACTTTTATTTTTTTTTAATTTTTTTTAAATTAATTTTTATTGGTGTTCAATTTACCAACATACAGAAAAACACCCAGTGCTCATCCCATCAAGTGTCCACCTCAGTGCCCGTCACCCATTCCCCTCCAACACCCGCCCTCCTCCCCCCTTCCACCACCCCTAGTTCGTTTCCCCGAGTTAGGAGTCTTTATGTTCTGTCTCCCTTCCTGATACAAGGCTGGTTCAACACTCGTAAAACAATCAATGTGATTCATCATATCAGTAAGAGAAAAACCAAGAACCATATGATCCTCTCATTGGATGCAGAGAAAGCATTTGACAAAATACAGCATCCATTCCTGATCAAAACCCTTCAGAGTGTTGGGATAGAGGGAACTTTCCTCGACATCTTAAAAGCCATTTACGAAAAGCCCACAGCAAATATCATTCTCAATGGGGAAGCACTGGGAGCCTTTCCCCTAAGATCAGGAACAAGACAGGGATGTCCACTCTCACCACTGCTGTTCAACATCGTTCTGGAAGTGCTCGCCTCAGCAATCAGACAACAAAAAGACATTAAAGGCATTCAAATTGGCAAAGAAGAAGTCAAACTCTCCCTCTTCGCCGATGACATGATACTCTACATAGAAAACCCAAAAGCCTCCACCCCAAGATTGCTAGAACTCATACAGCAATTTGGTACCGTAGCAGGATACAAAATCAATGCCCAGAAATCAATGGCATTTCTATACACTAACAATGAGACTGAAGAAAGAGAAATTAAGGAGTCAATCCCATTTACACTTGCACCCAAAAGCATAAGATACCTAGGAATAAACCTAACCAAAGAGGTGAAGGATCTATACCCTAAAAACTATAGAACACTTCTGAAAGAAATCGAGGAAGACACAAAGAGATGGAAAAATATTCCATGCTCATGGATTGGCAGAATTAATATTGTGAAAATGTCAATGTTACCCAGGGCAATTTACACGTTTAATGCAATCCCTATCAAAATACCATGGACTTTCTTCAGAGAGTTAGAACAAATTATTTTAAGATTTGTGTGGAATCAGAAAAGACCCCGAATAGCCAGGGGAATTTTAAAAAAGAAAACCATAGCTGGGGGCATCACAATGCCAGATTTCAGGTTGTACTACAAAGCTGTGGTCATCAAGACAGTGTGGTACTGGCACAAAAACAGACACATAGATCAATGGAACAGAATAGAGAACCCAGAAGTGGACCCTGAAATGTATAGTCATCTAATATTCGATAAAGGAGGAAAGACTATCCATTGGAAGAAAGACAGTCTCTTCAATAAATGGTGTTGGGAAAATTGGACATCCACATGCAGAAGAATGAAACTGGACCACTCTCTTTCACCATACACAAAGATAAACTCAAAATGGATGAGAGATCTAAATGTGAGACAAGATTCCATCAAAATCCTAGAGGAGAACACAGGCAATACCCTTTTTGAACTTGGCCACAGTAACTTCTTGCAAGATACATCCACAAAGGCAAAAGAAACAAAAGCAAAAATGAACTATTGGGACTTCATCAAGATAAGAAGCTTTTGCACAGCAAAAGATACAGTCAACAAAACTAAAAGACAACCTACAGAATGGGAGAAGATATTTGCAAACGACATATCAGATAAAGGGCTAGTTTCATTTTCTACTTTTAAAAATTAATTAACCAATTAATTTAATTTAATTAAAAGTAAACTCTATCCCCAACGTGGGACTCAAACTCATGACCCTGACATCAAGGGTTGCATACTCTACTGCCTGAGCCAGCCAGGTGGTGCCCCAAGAATCCATTTTCTTTTTTTTCTTTTTTCTTTTTCTTTTTTATTTTTTTAAGAAGAATCTATTTTCTTAACTGGCTTTTGAATGGTGAGACAAAGGGAGTAGTGGGTTTGATGTTATCTTCTCTGGTGGCCCTTGAATTTAGAGGTTCTGAACTTTTCTGCAAACTGGATCCCTGTGATACGAGGTAAGGATAACATGATGTTATGAAAATTCCTAAGTCTAACTGATGTTCTTCTCTAGGTGGGGTTTATACTATGACCTGTGTTGGTGGTGTTATGGCATAGGGAAAGAGAAACAATGGCTCCACTTGAGGCTCAGCCCAGCATACTGACCAGGACAGAGTAATTTTCTCATCAAACACAGATGAAAGCTGAACCCCTAGACAGAAGCCTTGGTTCTACCCTAGTGTTTACAGGAGCTCTCTCAGGGGTTCTAGAGCTTGTGTATTCAATGAAAACCTGATTCCCTAAGCTCACAGGTATAAACATCTGTCAGGATTTCATAGGATTCTTCAGAATAATAATCTTTATCATTGCTACAGTGCTTCACATCTTTGTATTTATCTTCTCTTGATCCTTTCTGCAACCCTCTGAAGTGGAAAGGGAGAATTACCCCATTTTACAGATAAAATAAACACCCTGTCTCACATGGGTTGCCTTTCTCAGGACCACTTAGCTACCACGTGGCAAAAGACTTGACCCCTTCTGAAACTAGCCAAGAAGACCATTTCAGATCAAACATAAAATAATTGCCTTTTGAGAATCACAGACTCTCTCTAAGTCAGAATTTATAATCACACTATGTTCTATATGTCTTTAAAACCACACACATGCCACAAAACATATTAGGGAATCCAGGAATTCAAAATGAAAAAATAATGTCTAATACAAATAATATCTAGTATTTGTATCTCACTACTTAGTATCACTTTGAATATGTTTTTATGCACATTATACTTTATGTAGATTATTCCATTTCATCATTACCACTATCCTCTAAGGCATTTTATGTCATTCTTAAGATGGGAAAACAGACCCAGAGAGTTTAAGTGACTTGTCCACAGTCACACAGCTCAAACACTGGCAAGGGGGGAGGAGTTTGAAATTTGCCCAGTTGCCATTTTCTCTTACTCCTCACTTCCTCCTTGATGCTTAAATATTCCTTCAAGGGAACCTACATTTTTCTTGAAGCATTAATTATCTTTTGTCCCTATCATCTAGAATATAAATATTTAGGATCTTAGACTCTCCACTTCCAGTTCATTTCCTCATGCACTCCTTGAAATGTGTGAGTTATCCCAGGAGATCTCAGACAAAGGGAAGTCAAATTGGACTTACTTATCAGGCCCTTTTCTCTCACCCACTAAATATCTCATTACCATTGACCAGCCGGATGTCAGTATGTCACACATTATTCTGAAAGCAAAGCAAGAGCCCCTCAGGTCGGCAGATAATCAAGAAACAATGTTATGAGAGTTGACATCTTATGAATAATTATTTTAAAAATCTGTTCATTTCTCTTCCTTCAACTCCAGATAGGCAAGTTGGTTCTACCAACTTGCTCAGTTCAACTGTGATGAGAACATCACTTACACAAGGTGCCAGTTGCCCTTATATATTTATTTTTTAAAGTTTATTCAAAGGTTATATTTTGTGAGAGTGGATGGTCAAAAGAATGGAAGGCAAACAACTCTAAACGTAAAATAAGCAACCACTGTACTCTGTGGGAATGCCTCTTAGACTTACTGGGCCCCAATTCTTCTCCTGTTTCACATAAGTGTTGGCATCAGCTTTTCGTTGCTGAGTTGGCAAAGGGTAGAAAGTTGATAATTGCTACAAATGTGAACACAGTAAGTTTTAAGCTCATTATAACTTTGAGGGACAATTAGCTAAATTTTGAGATGGAAAAGTTCAACAGTTGAACTAACTAATGACTTCCAAAAATATCATTTGACTTGCAGTCCCATGTTTTCCAGGAATATGGGATCCACGCACATTAAGCTGCCAGGTTAAAAAAGGAGTATGAGCACTCTTTGTTGCCTTTAGGAAGCCAATGTGGGCTTCTGTCCTGGGAGGGCCATATGTTGGCTTAAGGTAGTAACTTTTCATCCTCCAAAAGTTACTTCACAGGGCTGCTGTTTGGATGAAAAGGAATATTTTGATTTGCTGGATATTAATAACTCCATTCAGTGTATGATATGCCATTAATTTAGGGGAAGTTTGGGGAAAAGGAAATAACACCATAGAAGATGTACATATTGATGATAATGTGATCTTAATGCCTATCATCTTTGTTTCAGAAGCATAAAACATGGAAAATATCAATGAAACTCTACTACAGCATTTCTCAATGAGTGGCCTGAAGACTTGCATATGCAGATTCCTATACACAACAGAATTGGGGCAGGGAGAGGGGAGGGAACTAGAGCTTCCCCTTCAAGAGCCTACACAGGCACAATCTAAAGCCACCACGAGAACCTAGAACTTGGGACAAATTAATCTATCTCCACCAAATACATTTTACAAATATGACCTTAGTTCAAGATAAACATCAAAGAGAAATATCCATAAAGGGCACATACCGGAGAGTGTGTGGGAGGTGAGTGGCTCACTGCTTCTTAGCCTGGGGTGCTGATTCCTTCCTAGCAGAATAACTCCTTGAGTTCCTCCAGGACAGCAGCCATGGAAGACAAAGAGGCCTGAGAATCAGGGCACATCTTAATTCAATGACTCCAGCCTTGTCATTTATCTTCCCTGAATCTCAGTTTCCCCTTCTGTTTGATTCTCACAGTAGGGCAGCAAGGAGGAAACATTTATCTCTAAAGAGTTAAGTGACTCCTAAAGTCACAGCTAAGCAATGGCAGAAGAAAGGCTCCATGCAAACTTGGCTTTGGATCTGTAAACGCAGTATTGTGTCCACTGCATAAATATAGAGCCTGGGATCCCTGGGTGGCGCAGCGGTTTGGCGCCTGCCTTTGGCCCAGGGCGCGATCCTGGAGACCCGGGATCGAATCCCACGTCAGGCTCCTGGTGCATGGAGCCTGCTTCTCCCTCTGCCTGTGTCTCTGCGCCTCTCTCTCTCTCTCTCTTTGACTATCATAAATAAATAAAATTAAAAAAAAATAAATATAGAGCCTGTGCATTTAGGTAACTCAGGCTTTGTTGGGAGGTTGAGAGGAGAGATTTCTAGGTCTAAAGCGACAAGCTGTCTTGGTTTACCTTAGGACTGAGAGACACCTGGGACATGAGACTTATAGTATTAAAACTAGGAAAATCTCTGGCAAATAAAACAAAGTACTCACAGGAGCTGGCCCATCATTCTTTTGCAGTGGTTCTCAACCCTGGCTACAGAATAGAATCACCTGGAGGGATTAAAAATACTGATACCTAGGCACCATCCCAGGCTTTTGAATATGAATCTCAGGGTATATCTATATTATTTTTAAAAACAAATCTCTGGAGGCTATTTTGATGTATAGTGAAGATTGGGAAAAACACGGATTTAGAACATACTTTCTTTCTTCAGTTGACCACACAAAAAGGATAAGTTTACATAATTGTCCACAAGAAAGGTGGAGAGAGTGACTCAAAAAAAATCTCACTAAAAGGGATATAGGAGGGCAGCCCAGGTGGCTCAGTGGTTTAGTGCCACCTTTGGTCCAGGGCATATGATCCTGGAGACCCGGAATCAAGTCCTATTTCGTGGTCCCTGCATGGAACCCGCTTCTCCCTCTGCCTGTGTCTCTGCCTCTCTCTCTCTCTCTCTCTCTGTGTCTCTCATGAAAAAATAAATAAATAAATAAATAAATAAATAAATAAATAAATAAAATCTTAAAAAAAAAAAAAAAGGTATATAGGAGAAGTTTGGTCTCCTCAAGGTTTTAACAGCTGGAGTGAGCTTTCAATTGACTAAGTCATCCAATTGTAGTGCAGGGGGCTCCAAGGACCACAGTGCCAGCTACAGCCCCAGGACTTGTGTGAAGAGACAGATGCTGCACTGGAAAACTGTTTTCCATAGGTTTCCCCTGGCTTGCCTCAGGAGGCAGAGCATGGCCGATATGGTGTGATGAAAACAAATCTCTGCGGAACAGGAGTTTTCTTCTAACCACCAAACAAAATAAACATTTTTGAGAGGTTTAATGGAGTCTGACTTTTTTTTTTCTTTTTAAGAATTAAAGATTTTGGAAAGCCTCATAATAAAATCTTGTGAGAAAGGAAGAATCATTTCTGAACTAAGCTGCAAAGGAAATTGGGAATCACTTAATGATTAGGATACCCGATGTGCCTTGCTTTTCCTGATCCTGTGGCATTCTGCATCATTAACTGTCTTTTAAAGAACAGACCAAAGTTGTGCTTTTGTGAACAGCACAAAGTTGAAAATAACTTCTCACCTATGTATTTAAAAATTGCACATCAGAGTTAATTGATGCCTATTATATGACATGATTTGCCCATAGCTGGTCCTAATGGCCAAGAATGCCACTCAAAGTAAAATGTCAACCAGCCTGTATATTATTACTTTCTGATCACCTTCTTTAAAATGGTAAAAACAATAGAGTTGAGTGCAATTTTGAGCGAAAATTCTTTCTATTCCCCCAGCAATTATTTTCATTTTTGTGCTTCCACATTCCTTTTATTTTCAAATGACAGTATCAACAAGAAGATAAGGAGAAACCAGAATTTAATACTTACTAAACATCTCTGGAGTGGGATGATTTTATAAGTCTTGAAACAATAGAATACATTACAAAGAAAAAGACTGACCAATTTATTCATATAAAATTTAAACCTCTCAGAAGTTATTATGTGTTTATACATATGCAGTAGACATAGTCAAGTGGCATTTTGGATCTTGTCCACCTCCTTTTCATGTGCCTTCCTGCACTTCAGAGGTTGGAAGGTAAGAATGACATTTCCCAGGAATGCCTGGGTGGCTTAGCTGGTTAAGCCTCCAACTCTTGATTTCAACTTAGGTCATGGTCTCAGGGTCATAAGATGGAGCCCCACATCAGGCTGAGTGAGGAGTCTGCTTCTCTCCCTCTCTATCTCCCTCTCCCTTTGCCCCTCCCCCAGTTCATGCTCATGCTCTCTCTCTAAAATAAATAAATCTTAACTTTTAAAAAATGGTATTTCCTAGGCTTCTTTGCAGCTGGGATGGTAGATTCATATTCGATTCACTCATCATAAATGCATTCCTGTGAGGATGTGGAGGCAGGGCCTGCATATGGCTATTTATTTTTGTTTTCAGGGTTGGTTGTAGAGATGTGGGGCCTTCTGGAACAGCATTCCAGTGTCTAATCCTCACTTTGTGTTTGTCAGGAGACATTTGTGTTGCAATGGTGGTGGCTTCCCGACCCCTAGGTGTTAGCTACAGTGGGGTGTTCTTCTGGTGGTGGTAAATGTGGCCAAAACCTTTAAGGACCAGTTCTGTGACATTGCAGGAATCATTTCCAAAGATTCAGCCTAGAAGCTGTCCCTATAGAACTTCCAGGGCTTTTGTAAGCCTCTAATTCTCTGTGAGTTTTTTTTTTTGTTTGTTTGTTTTGTTTTTTTGTTTTGTTTTGTTTTAAGATTTTGTTTATTTGACAGAAAGAGAGAGTGCCTGAGCACAAACAGGGGGAAAAGCAGGGAGAAGCAGGCTCCCCACAGAGTGGGAAGCCTGATGGAAGGCTTGATCCCAGGAACCTGGGATAATGACCTGAGGTGAAGGCAGATGCCTAACTGACTGAGCCACTCAGGCACCCCTAATTTTCTGTGTTAAATCCCTTTCTGTTTAAGATATCTAGCATGATTTCTGTTTTCTATACTAAATTGTGGTATGACAATTTACCACATGTTTTTGGAAAAACATTGTCAGAAAACAAAACAGAAAGATCAATATGTTTAATATATGAAATACTGGTAGGAAAAAGAAAAGACCTCAAAATGGAAAAAATGAACAAAATGAATCAATTCACACAGGTGGAAATGTAAATCAGTAGAAAGCACCTAAAGTGGATCTCTTTTCAGGAACCGCCCTGTGGCAGACTCACCCTACACTGTGGCCAAGCAGCCACACACACGCACAATGGATCCCATTGTCTTGCCACAAGTGGTTAGTTGCCCTATAAAATCCTTCTTCAGAAATTTGACATTGCAAATGAAATCTCTGTGTTTTCCTGGTAGCTGGAATAAAGACACATATCACTTGCCTGTGGACTCAGATACAGAGAAAGCTAGTTTGTAGAGGGAAAGAAAAATAAGCAAGGAACAAGAAGGATCTGGTAGAAACCAAGGTAGGAAAGAGGTGGAGAGTAAAAGGTCACTGGTTTCAGCTTTTTTCTGAGGCCTGGGAAGCTATTTCAGGTTTTTTTTTTTTTTTAAGATTTTATTTATTTATTCATGAGAGACACAGAGAGGCAGAGACACAGGCAGAAGGAGAAGCAGGCTCCATGAAGGGAGCCCGACATGGGACTTGATCCCGAAACTCCAGGATCACACCCTGGGCTGAAGGCAGGCGCCAAACCGCTGATCCCCCATTTCAGGTTTTGTTTCAGTTAGTGTGTTTTGGCTACTTGAAAATAACAATAACAATAATTTTAACCAATATCTTCCCAATATCAGAAAATATGCTAAAAATCATTCATTCAACTATTTATTGGGTATCTTGTGCCCAGAAATTGAGAAATATGGCTTTAAGAATAAGCCTTTATCACATACAATTGGCCATTGGACACATGAAAAAATGTTCAATATCACTCGGCATTGGAGAAATACAAATTAAAACCATGATGAGACACCACCTCACACCAGTCAGAATGACAAAAAACAACTCAGGAAATGACAGATGTAGGCAAGGATGTGGAGATAGGGGTACCCTCTTACACTGTTGGGAATGCAAATTGGAACACCCACTGTGGAAGACAATATGGAGGTTCCTCAAAAAGTTGAAAATAGAACTACCCTACAACCCAGCAATTGCACTACTAGGTATTTACTCTAAAGATACAAATGTAGTGATCTGAAGGGGCACCTGCACCCCAGTGTTTATAGCACCCATGTCCACTACATCCAAAATGTGGAAAGAGGCCAGATGTCCATTGACAGATGAATGGATAAGGAAGATGTGATGATGTACATGTATACAATGGAATACTACACAGCCATCCAAAAAATGAAATCTTGCCATTTGCAATGACATGGATGAAACTAGCATATATTATGCTAAGCAAAATAAGTCAATCAGAGAATGACAATTATCATATGCTCTCACTCATATGTGGAATTTTTTTTTCATATGTGTAATTTAAGGAACAAAACAGAGGATCACAGGGGAAGAGAGGAAAAAATAAAACAAGATGAAATCAGAGAGGGAGAGAAACCGCAAGAGACTTTTTTTTAAAAGATTTTATTTATTCGTTTGAGACAGACAGAGAGAGAGAGAGAGAGAAAGAGAAAGAGAGAGGCAGAGACACAGGCAGAGGGATAAGCAGGCTGCATGCAGGGAGCCCACGCGGGACTCAATACCATGTCTCCAGGATCACGCCCTGGACTGAAGGTGGCGCCTAACCGCTGAGCCACCCGGGCTGCCCTGCAAGAGACTCTTGATCAGAGGAGACAAACTGAGGGTCGCTGGAGGGGAGTTGGGTGGGGGATGGGGATACTGCGTGATGAACATTAAGAAGCACTGGGTATTATATAAGACTGATGAATCACTGGTCTTTATCTCTGAAACTAATAATACATTGTATGTTAATTAATTGAATTTAAATAAAAATTCTTAAAAAGACTAAATCTTCATCTTCATGGAGTATACAGTTGAGTAAGGAAAGAGATACTAATCAAGTAATTATGAGATAGTGCAGGTTTTCCTAAGAGTGTACACCAGGATTGTTGTACCCTTCACTAAGTCTTTTGGAATAAAGGATTAGACCAAAATAATCATTTATTCATTTGTGGCTAAAGAAGTCCTTCTGAGTGTTTATGATGTTTTGTCCTCTTTTCAGGCAGAGGACCTTTTTACTGCTATCATAAAATATCCAAAGTCAAAAGCTTTCATGATGGAAGGGTAGAAAATCTAACTGTAGAATCTGAGACTCAAAGCATGATTGGCCAAGTCACAGGTTTCCTACTTCACCAAAAGTACATATTTGTCCCTGATCACAAATAAGTATCTTTTCTCCCAGTTACAAAGACTAAGTGACTCAAAGGCTTAATCCAGAAACATGTGGACACTGGAAAACTAGTCTAGTTCTTATGCAGACACCCATATTTTCTCCTGAATGGTCCTGCTTTGATTCCAAAATATGCATGTGAAGATATTTATCATCCTTTTCTTTCATGAAATCTTACATTAGGGAGATTTGGGGAAGGGTTAAAAATATCTTTTGGAGTATTTTTAAAAATCCATGTTTTTAAAATATGCTAGAGAATTTTCTGTGATTCCTGAGCCTACCTACCAGCTGGCTAACATTTTGACCTATTATAAGCTGACCTTTTGACCTATTATAAGCTCTAATACTGGAACAATGTTTGTCCAGAGAAATGCATCTGGAACCAGAAAGACTGGGTTCTGAGGACATCTTCACTCTATTTCCAAGTTGCATGATCTTCTAGGTCTTATTTTACTTATCTGTGAAATGTTGTGTTCCAGCTCTGTGATTCTCTATTGACTAAATGGTGACAAAAGGAGAATAAAAATGTAATGGCATAAACAGAAGATGGAAGGAGAGCATTCTGTATAGTTGCTGCATTGCCTGCAGACTACAAGTTAGTGTGAAACCCTGAACTAGAGAGAGCAGAAGATGAGCCAGACTCAGCTCACACCAACAAACATGTTATAGCCAGAGGATGCTTCACCCTGGTTAAATACCAGATGAATTAAAGGCTATTGCCAGCAGCTGTGAAGAATGTCACTAGGATGTCGTCTGATTGCCCAATGAATACTATGAGTGAAGGGTGTCGGCTCCTAAGGGAAGGTCAGCCACATTTCCAATGGTTCAACTGTGGGGTTTGGCTGGAGGCACCCACAGACACACAGGTGCCGGGAAATGTCTCTTTCTTGCATTGTGCACCAGGACAGGCCAACTCCACACTGTCAGATGAAGTGTAGCATAGATAGCCTGAGTCACAATGGGAAAAAACAGCAAATCTGGGGCAGGCAATGGGCTCTGGGGAGCAGAGGAGTATGTCTGTGTTGGAACTTTCCTTCCTTCCTTCTTTCCTTCCTTCCTTCCTTCCTTCCTTCCTTCCTTCCTTCCTTCATTCCTTCCTTCCTTCTTCCCTCCCTCCCTCTCTCTCCTCTTCTCTCTCCTTCCTTCCCTTCCTCTGTCTCCTTCTCTCTTTCTTTCCTTCTTTCCTTTTTCCTCCTCCTCCTCCTTTTTCTTTTACATGAGAGAACTAATTGTCTTGTCACTGTGCCTACAAGTTATTATAAACTTCACTTGAGAGAGAGAGAGAGAGAGAGAGAGAGAGAAATCTGATCTATTTGTATTGGAATCCTGAGGGTTTATGAGTCACCATCAGGTGGGTACAATCAGGTGGGTTGAGGGTTCCTCTCCTCAATCAGAGATGCTTGATTTTCATTTGTTCATGTGTCAAGCTTCAATATGGGATGTTAATTAAGAAATTATTTCATTGATCAAAATAAAATGATAAGTAAAATTTAAGACCACTAAATCAGAGCTTCTTTTCAGTGAGTATATGAATCCCCTGGAAAATTAAAATGCAGATTCTGAGTCAGCATGGGGGTGCTGAGCTTCTGCCTTTCTAACAAGTTCCCAGGTAATGCCAAAGCTGCTGATCTGTGGACCACAATTTGGGAAGAAAGGTACTAGGTAAACTTTCTAGATGAATAACCATAACACCCGTACCATTCTTAGGATATTGTCTATTATTATATTTGTTTTTATTTTTAAGTTTTGAGTATTATGTTTGTTTATTTTTAAATTGCTTTAATGAGATTTAATTTAGATATTATTCAATTTACTCTTTTAGAGTGCACAATTCTGTGGTTTTAGAATATTAGTATATATATTTAGTACAGTATATAGTATATATTTTTTAAGATTTTATTTTTATTTATTCATGAGAGACGCAAAGAGGCAAAGACATAGGCAGAGGGAAAAGGAGGCTTTCTGCAGGGAGCCCAATGCAGGACTCAATCCTAGGACTCCAGGATCACGACCTGAGCCAAAGGCAGACACTCAACCACTGAGCCATACAGGCATCCCAGTATGCAGTATATTTAATATATATTCAGTGGGTTTAGTTTATTTAGAGTTGTGCAACCATTACCACTATCTAATTTTAGAACATTTTCATCATGCCAAAAGAACCTTGTGATGGTAAATTTTAAGTGTCAACTTGACTGGGCCAAATTTTTTTGAGTTATCTCTACATCCAATGTGGAGCTCAAACTCACAACCCTAAGATCAAGAGTCATATGCTCTACTGACTGAACCAGCCAGGTGTTCCAACTGTGACAATTTTTTGTCAAAATTGTCGGTCAAAAATTATTCTAGGTGTTTCTGTTAGGGTGGTTTTGTATGTGATAAATTCGTAGACTGAGTAAAGCAGATTGTTCTCTCTCAAGTGAGTGAGCCCCATCCAATCAGTTGAAGAAGTCCAACTGAACACCAGCTCTTCCTGGATCTTGATCCTGATAGCCTTCAGACTGGAACTATACCATCAGCTCTCCTGGGGCTCCAGCTAACAACTCAACCTGAAAATCTTGGGACTTTCCAGCCTCCATAATTATGTGCCCCAATTCCTCATGATAAATCTCCTATAATAAATACGTATATCTGTACTAATTGGTTCTGTTTCACTGGAGAACTGTGACTAATACAAAACCTCATAACTGTTACCTGATTTCCCCCAGCCCCTAATTAGCAACCACTATTCTACTTTCTGCCTCTGTGGATTTGACAATTCTGGGCACTTCATATAAATGGAATCATAACTTATGTAGCCTTTTTTGAATGCCTTCTTTCACTCAGCACAATGTTTTTAAGGCATCTATGTTGTACCGTATATCCTATACTGCCTATCTTTTTCCAACTAAGCTCCAGATCTTACCAGTGGCCCAGGCAGAGGAACAGGCGTTATTAATTGCTGTGTCTTCAGCACCAAGAACAGGGCCTGCAATATGATATGTGTTAAATGAATAGGTGTTCAATGAACACATGAAAGACAATACCTGCTGAGCTAGGAGTACTAGAGAGCAAGTTCAAGGGACATAGACAGGGAATGTGACCAAGAGGTTTCAATATATGTACAGGGAGTGTTGGGGGTGAGGTGACTGTGGTTGCTTTAACAACTGTAAAGTTGCTCTCAAGTGAGGGTAGGAGTGTGACTAATGGGCTTTCCAATGAACACGTAAACCCAATCTTCATCTAACCCTTTACCTGAGCTAGGTTTTCAGAGGAACTGTCTTATTTTAAGGCTGTTCCAAGAAGACCAAGTTAATTTATGCATTGAACATGGGAGTCCATTTCAGCTTTGAGGACCTGCCATGAAAGTCTCAAGAAATGTGGAACGAATGACATAAAAATAATCTCAAAAAAATAAGGTCACTTTCTTTTGAATTCAATTGAATTATATAAAGGAAATATAAATTGTACATCTATCATATATAAAGTACTGTGGATATAATAATGAATAAGACAGATTCTTTATGAAATTTGTAATTTAATCTGTGGTCAATGCTTCTTAAAAATAATCTTTGAAGTGCAGCCCAGGTGGCTCAGCAGTTTAGCGCCGCCTTCAGTCCAGGGCGTGATCCTGGAGAAGTGATATTGAGTCCCTCGTGGGGCTCCCTGCATGGAGTCTGCTTGTCTCTCTGCCTGTGTCTCTGCCTCTGTGTGTCTCTTGTGAATAAATAAATAAAATCTTTTAAAAAAATATTTGAAACATTTAAAACATCTTTGAAAAAAGAACAATTTATTCATACCTAGTAGACAAAATCTCTTGAATTCCACTTTCACCATTTTTCTTCTAGAAGCTGTATATGTCCATATAATTTCATTTTTAAATAAGCACTAAAATAGGATTAGAACTCTAAAACTGTAAGCAGGAAATTTGAGTCCAAATTCTATCTGCCTTCAATTGTGTCCTTTCTACTTTCTTCTCCACCTCTAGGAAGGATACCATTTTTATGTGCAAATCTAATAATGCTATTCATTTGCTTAAAATCTCTCTATCACCAGTTGACTATAGCACAGTCATCTCCTCCTTTATATAGTGATAACAAAATCAACCAGCTGTATGTTATTCACAAAAGATGCTCCAAAAATGAAATGATACAGAAAGACTCAAAATAACAGAAACAAACTCTAAAATGCTAACAAAAGACACTAAGTGTGCAATATTTAAAATAGACTGAATAGAATTCAATTAACATAAATTATTAAAAGGGGGTTTTATAATAGTAAAGAGGTAAATACATTGAAAAATGATCAGTTATAAACCTTTGAACTCCTACTAACACGTTAAGCAAAAAAAGAAAAAATAATAATTTTACAGACAAATTAATAAAACCACATGCATAATAGGAAGCTAACAAATGACCTCTCTCAAAATTTGACAGATGAAGAAGGTGAGCTATAAAGGTATAATAAATACAAATTGCATAATTAACATAATACACAATTAACTTTAGATATAACATACATATGTATCCAGCAAAGGCAAATTCATAGCAATTTCAAATATCCATGAATGAATGAAACAATGGAAATCTCGCAATACATGAAGAACAAAGAAAAATTGTAATAGATTCCTAAAGCAGAAATCTTATAGATCATATTCTGACTGTATTTTATTTTATCTTTTTAAAATATTTTATTTATTTATTTGAGATAGAAAGAGAGCACAAGCAGGGAGAGAGATAGAGGGGGGAGCAGACTCCTCACTGAGCAGGGACCCCGATGGAAGATTCTATTCCAGGACCCTGGAACCATGACCTGAGCTGAAAGCAGACACTTAGCTGACTGAGCTACCCAGGTGCCCTCTATGACAGTATTTTAATAGAACTAGAAGTTAGCAAGAAAATAAAAGCCAAAACAAGTCAATTCATTTTAAAATTGAAAATAATCACAGCATAGTCTAGTAACTGTTCAGATAAATAAGATGTCAAAACTGATATTATAGAGTTTTTAGAAATGATAATGAGAAAATTTCAAACAAAAAGGTTCTTTTTGTGCCCTGTGTTACTTGTAGCATAGTTTTGATCTTCGATTGCATTTATTAGAAAATACGAAAAAGTAACTACATGGCATTTGACTGTAGGTATTTATACTTTCTATTTCCCCACACCAGATTAGAATGCCAGTAAAGACATTAACACACTATTGATTGACAAGGAGAGAAAGTCAAAACTTTAGTTGAGGAGTTTCGATTATTTTGGAAAGTTGAAAAGCACCTGATTCAACTGAATAGTTTAAATTATTATCCAAATGTCTACAGACAATGCTATCAACAAGTGGTGCACAATTCAGCCCTGCACCTCTGTCAAGCATGGCTCCAAATGGTATCAGGGAGCATGGAAGGTGCAACTGGGTCATGGGGCTGACATGAGAGATAGCTTGAAGGTCTCTTCACAGAGTAGCCAGACACTTAGGTCCTTTCACACTATGTAGCCTAGCAACCAGCCAAGTCTCTGCAACTTCCCACGTGGCACTGGACATGCATATTCTAGAGGACTTGACACCTTGAGGACTAAATCTTGAGCACCTGAGGAACAGCATGAAACAAAGGAGTGGGGGATCAGAGCAGGGTTGAGAATAGGAGATAAATTTCCTGACACTGCTCATCAAAATTCCAATAGTCAGAAGGGTGGCTGACTCCACTCTGGGGTAAGGGAATTGGAAAACTAATGTTCAAGGGTCCTTCAGCAAATATGGCATTGTATACTCCCTTCACCATTCAACTAACTTACCCATGTACAAGCTTCCTATCAGCATTTCAATGCCTAAATCTTAAATATGATGGTACAGTCAATGATCTTTAAACATTCTGGGAAATATACCTAAGTGAAAAGAAAATCACCAAAAAAAAAAAAAAAAGAAACAGGGAAAAGGGATCCCAAAATAATTTAGGGGGAGGGCAGCAGAAGAAGGTTTGAAAATAACTATCATAACCTGGGAGATAACAAAAACAATGTATTGATAAGTAATGAAAAGGCATAAACAGTATATAAGGCAATTAAGAATGTGCTATCAGAAATTTTAAGTTCCATAGAGGGATTCAAAGATAAAAGTTAAGGAAACTTCACAGAAGCTAAGATAAATCAAATAATTAATAAATAAGCAAATAAATAGAATATGGGAAAGAACATAGGAAAACATTAGAGAATACAAGAATGTGGTATCCCACTGTTAGCAGCTACAGAAATAAAACTGGGTATATAGGGGGGAGAAAATTATCAAGAAAAATTACAAGAAAACTTTAAAAACCAAAGGACACATCACAGATTGAAGGGTCTATTAAATGGAGTGAGACAGACTCATACCAACATCCACCATTATAAAAATCTCAAAATGCTGTAGGTGAAAGGAAGATGCAAAAATAGGTCCTACACAAGGATATGGGAATGAGAATAACCAGATTTTTTAACCTGAATACTAGGTGCTAGAAGATAGTAGAACAATGCCTTCAGAACTAAGGAAAAATGATTTTTAAACTAGAATTTCATACCTAACCAAACCATCAATTAAACATGAGCCTAAAATTGAGGTAAATCAGACTTACAAGCATCGCCCATTCATTGTTCTTATGGAAAATCTTGGAGGATGTGCTTCAGTAAAATGAGAATAAAATGAAAAGTAAAAACATGAGATCCAGGAAAGATGGGATTTTAGGTAAGAAAAGAATGAAAGGAAGCCTCTTGGCAGCAACTCTACAACTGGCCTAGAGACCAACCAGTCCAGATGGAGTCAGAGGCTGGGGAGCTGGGGTGAGGAAGTAGCCAGGACAGAAATGTAGTGAAGAGATTATTTGCTGTATTTGGTGTTTGGAAGAAAAATGATAGGTTTCTCTTGGAGCATTTGGAAAATCATTGCCATACATACATAGACTGCTAAACAAAAGAAAAAGGTATGATAAATATAAACTCCAGCAAAAACAAAAAGTGCATAAGAAAGAAAAGACAATATGCTTTTATGTTTTGCTTGATAGCAAACTATATTTTATACAATCATAATATTTTAAATACTGGCTATAATTTAAGCCTAATTATAATAGAGATGTTGGGTTGTATGGCATTTCTGTAACAAAGCAAAGCATAACAGAAGTTAATAGATTATAAGAAGTTATAGATAATATCTAAAGCTGATAAATAAATAAATAACAACAGAAGTATTTTTTAGTGATAGGATAGTAAGGACTTAATGCAATAGTAAAAGATTTATCTGTATTTTCTTCTAAGAAACAGAACTGGAATATATGAAGAAATGGAGAGAGTACAGTTACTTTTTCAGGGAGTGGGGTATCACCTTTTTAGTAGTAATTGATTTTATTGCCTTTGTGCTTCATTTATTTATTATTTATTTAGGTTTTATTTATTTATTTCAAAGAAAGAAAGAGAGAGCCCACAAATGGGGGGAGAGGCAGAGGGATAAGCAGATTCCCCACTGAATGGGGAGCCCAAAACCAGGCTTGATCCAGGACCCTATGAACATGACCTGAGCTGAAATCAGACACTTAACCAACTGAGCCGCCCATGTGCCCTGCTTATATTTATTTTGTTAAAATTGTGCGTTGATTTTATTTTTATTTTTATTTTTATTTTTTTTGTGCGTTGATTTTAAAGAGGAAAATAGATGTATAAGCACTAAACTTAGAAAATGAAAAAGGAGACTAGAAAAACTAAAGAAAGTGGAAGGAATTAATAATGATAAAATAAAATAATAAAATCTGACTTAATAAAACTGAAAGCTTGTTCTAATAAAAGCGCAATGCAGTAGTAAAACTTGGGGCGAGCCTGATAAAGAAAAGAAGAAAACAAGTCACTAAGCAATATTAGTGATAAGAAAAAGGTAATAAACACTGAAATGGGAAATGAAAACAAGAAGAAAAATTGTAGGAGGATGACTTATACATCTTGGTACCAAGATATTTTAAAATCTAGAAGAAATAGATGACCTTTTAGCAAAATCAGGGGTAGATTTGCAACCATGGGAGAAACTGAACAGGTGACAATAAGTTATCTACAAAGCCCAGACAACTTTCAGGGTCAGTTTACTTAAGGTCCAGGAGAGGGGTCTCTTTTTCGTGGCGCCGCCGAGGCGGTAGGCCGCTTCGGGATGAAGCTGAACGTCTCTTTCCCAGCTACTGGCTGCCAGAAGCTCATTGAAGTGGATGATGAGCGCAAACCGCGCACCTTTTACGAGAAGCCTATGGCCACAGGAGTTGCTGCCGCTGCTCTGGGCGAGGAATGGGAGGGTGACGTGGTGCGAATCCGCGGTGGCGATGACAAGCAAGGCTTCCCCGTGAAGCAGGGTGTCTTGGCCCACGGCCGCGGCCGCCTGCTGCTGGGTAAGGGGCGTTCCTGCTTCCGACCCGGGAGGGCTGGAGAGACAAGCGCAAATCTGTTCGCGGTTGCGTTGTGGATGCCAATCTCAGCGTTCTCAATTTGGTTATCGTGAAAAAACGGGAGAAGGATATTCCTGGACTCACGGATACTACTGTGCCTCGTCCCCTGGGGCCCAAAGGAGCCAGCAGAATCCGAAAGCTTTTTTTTTTTTTTTTTTTTTTTTTTAATTTATGATAGTCACAGAGAGAAAGAGAAAGGCAGAGACACAGGCAGAGGGAGAAGCAGGCTCCATGCACCGGGAGCCCGACGTGGGATTCGATCCCGGGTCTCCAGGATCGCGCCCTGGGCCAAAGGCAGGCGCCAAACTGCTGCGCCACCCAGGGATCCCCGAAAGCTTTTTAATCTGTCAAAAGAAGACGAAGTCCGCCAGTATGTTGTTAGAAAGCCCCTAAACAAAGAAGGTAAGAAACCTAGAACCAAAGCACCCAAGATTCAGCGTCTTGTTACTCCACGTGTCCTCCAACACAAACGTCGGCGTATTGCTTTGAAGAAACAGCGTACTAAGAAAAATAAGGAAGAGGCTGCAGAATATGCTAAACTTTTGGCCAAGAGAATGAAGGAGGCCAAAGAAAAACGCCAGGAACAGATTGCCAAGAGACGGAGGCTGTCCTCTCTGAGAGCTTCTACCTCTAAGTCTGAGTCCAGTCAAAAATGAGATTTTCTAAGAGTGACAAAATAAATAAAATCAGACACCAAAAAAAAAAAAAAAAAAAGGTCCAAGAGAAAGAATTGCTATTGTTATCCGAAAAAGAAAATCATAGACCAATCTCAGGACTCTAACGTGAACATGCAAATAAAGCTTTAACAAATTAAATTCAGAATTACACTAAAAATAAATTATACTCATGATCAAGTAAAAATTTTTAAAGCCAAGAATCTAGTAATAGTTCAAGATTAGAAAATTAATTAATTAATGTAATTTGTTATATTTCATTTAAAATAGCAAAATGGTAGGATGTCTGGGTGGCTCAGTAGGTTAAGCATCTAACTCTTGATTTTGGCCTAGGTTATGGTCTCAGGATTGTGAGATCAAGCCCCAAGTTGGGCATGGAACCTGCTTAAAATTCTCTTTCTCCCTGTCCCTCTGCCCCTCCCCCACCAATCTCTCCCTCTCTCTCAAAAAAAACCTATAAAAATAGCAAATGACATAATTATTGCAATAGATGATTGTTAAAAGCTTATCATTTTAATATCTGGTTCTGATTCATATTTCATTAAATTGACACAAGTGATCCATTGAAAACCTTGAACAAACATCATACTTAGTTGTGAAATAGTTTGAAACATCCCTATTTATATCAGGAAGAAAATACAGATGCTAGTTAATACATGCAGTATCAATGTTATTTTTGAAGTTCTAGTCAATACTTAAGTAAATAAAAGGGAAACAAGAAAATAATAGAACCATTTACATTTTCAGTTTGTATGGTTGTTTACAGACAACCATACAATTTGTTTACAAATTGAAAAACCACAACTAATAAAAGAGTTGAGTCAGATAGATGGAGGTTATAAGATGTATAAGCAAAAATCAATACTTCTTTTGTGTACCTGAAATAAACAATTTAAAATATAAGAGAAAAGTTCCCTTTCCATAAATAAAAAGAGTGAAATATCATATAGCACTTAGAAATATACTTACCTGAAAATGTTGAAGACTCTATAAATATCCAAGATCTATAAAGATGTAAATATTTTCTGAGGGAATTTGGAAGACCCAAATAAAGGGAAAGATCAACTTGGTTCTCAGATAAGAAGAATCCATAATGTATCAACTCTCCCCAAATGATTTTATAAATTAAACACCAATCCCAATCAATAATTCTCATTATCCGCATGGCTATTTCCTTTACTTTCTTCAAATTTTTCCCAAATGTCCCTTTCTCAGTGAAGAGTTTCCTGATCACCCTATGCAAAATTTTAACCTGTTCCCCTACCCCAGCACTCTGACTTCCTTACTCAACTCCTCTACTTTTTATCTTTTCTTCCTATAGCATTATGTATCTTCTAATTAGCAGATAATTATTTATTGTGTTCATTGTTTATTGTTGGCCTTAATCCGCTAGAACGTCAATTCCACTATTGTAGGCATTATCACCTGTGTTCCTCAGTGAGAAATGTCCAGTGCATTATACTTGACATATAAAGTTGCTCAACTAACTTCCAAATACTTTTCTGACAGATTTTCAATTGTCTTCTAACTCTGTTTATGATATGTTTGCCATATGGAAGTTATGTTTTTGGGTTTTTTTTTTAAGTAGTAAGATCTATTTTCTTAGTCAATCCAGAATTATATGATAACCATTTATATTTTGGTCTAATGGTTTAATCATTTTATTTTTATTTAGGATTTTTATTTATTTATTCATGAGAATAAATAAAGAGTGGCAGAGACATAGGCAGAGAGAGGTAAAAGCAGGTTCCATGCAAGGAGACTGATATTGGAGACTGATGGAAAAAACGCCCTGAGCTGAAGGCAAACACTCGACCGCTGAGCTACCCAGACATCCCTAATCATTTTTTTTTTCCTAATCATTTTTAAAATAAAAACTGAATTGAATTAAAATACAAAACTCAATGGTATTTTAAAAATACCATTTGAAAAACTGAAAAATTCTGCTGGAACAGTACAATGTGCTAAAAGTCCAAGATACTTTCAGAAATTTACAGAACTTGCCTCATTAGATATCAAAATATAATAGAAATTTATAGAATTTAGGTAGTGTGATAATGGCATAAGAATAGAAACAAACAAACAAATTTAATGGAGAAGAATAGAGAAACCAGAACCTGGTTCATATACAATGGGAATTGAGTATATGATTAAGGTACAGAAAAGATGGATGATTTAATTAAACTATTGCTGGAACTGATTACATGGTAAGAATAGAAAATAAAGTTACATATCTTTCTTTCATTACAAACACAAAATTCCTGGTGGATTTTAAAATGAATGTTTTTCAAAATTATTTGAAAACTAGGCCAAAATTTACATAATTATTATATAATCTTGGCAAGAAAGTCATGGAATTCAGAAACAGTAAAAGCAAAATTAGATTTTACTATGAAAAACAAAATAAAAATTTTGCTTACATAGGACAAATACACCATAAAAAGATAGTTGACAGTCTATCAAAAAAATATTTTCAATCAAAATAAGACAAGGGGTAAACATCAATACTACCTAACGAGCTTGGGAAAATTAATAAGTTTTTACTTATTTACTTTTTAGTCCAACAATCCAATAGAAATGCAATTGCCAATGGATGTTACAAGAAAATTAATGTGTGAGCATAGCCTTTGGATGAAATTCAGCATTGAAACAAGTCCAGGAAAAAGCCAGAATGATAATCAGCTCATGATTATCAGCTGAAGAAACTTATCTAAACTACAGAACAGGACTCATTTGTGGGAGACAGTCACCATCATTTTATAAACATTGTGCCTAGAAAGGTGCTCGAGATACATAATGCTGAGGATGCCCAAAATGTCAACCCTCATTGAAGTCATGCTGAGATGCACTACTTTAGTTAATCCTATGGAAAAGGAAGCCAGCTCCAGAGGAAAGTACTAAGATTACTTAGTACTTTCTGCTTCTAGTTCTTTAGGGTTTGAATACTGTCCTTTTATTCTTCAATTTCTCATCAAAAAAGTCTATTTAAAATTGTCATAGATCAAGAATGTAGTTGAAATGGACCAGGGAAATTTGGTTCCATTTTTGAAGGCACAACTTATTACATATGAGTTTGGAGATGTTATTAGTTTCCTTAACTTTCTTTCTTTCTTTCTTTCTTTCTTTCTTTCTTTCTTTCTTTCTTTCTTTCTTTCTTTCTTTCTTTCTTTTTCTTTGTATTTTTTTTTAATTGGAGTTCGATTTGCCAACATATAGTATAACACCCAGTGCTCATTCTATCTTTAACTTTCTTATATATTGATTTCCTGATCTGTAAAATCGCAACAGAGCCTTCACTCTGCCACTGACATCCTGGAGCTGTTGTGAATGTTGAATCATGGGACAGCATCCTACAAATGGATACACTGTAATATAAACCACAGGGAAGAGAAAACACACAAGATTTTGAAAATGACAAAATCATTTTTAAAGACAGAAATTTTTGATCTATTGGAAAAGTTCAGAGAAGATAGGGAATACATCTGTTTCCTGATATATACACAGAAAAATTGGAATATGGAGAATTAAGGTAACTTCCCTAAGTTCAGGCAACTGGTCACTTTTCCTTTGTGCATACTCCAATAGTAATTTATATTTATTAAAACTGCAAAAGTAAGGAGTCATCACATTACTCTTGCAATTACAGCATGTTTTTTGAGATAGTGTTATAGGCTGAAATGTATTCATCCAAAATGCATAAGTTTTAGTCTGAATCCTCAGTATCTCTGAATGTGACAGTATTTAGACAAAAGGTCTTTAAAGACATGATTAGGGTAAAATGGGTCGTTAGGGTGGGCTCTAATCCAATAGAACTAGGGTCCTTATAAAAAGAAGAAATTTGGAAACCAAAAGGTTCAGAGGGAAGATCATGTGAACACAGAGAGAAAGCCATTTAATCAATGTGCAAGAATGAAAGGAATGAAATTGGACCCTTATCTTACACCACACACACACACACACACAAATCAACTCCAAGTGGATTAAAGACTTAAATACAAGACCTGAAACTATAAAACTTCTAGAAGAAAACATAGAGAAAAATTCTCATGATATTGATCTTGGCAATGATTTCTTGCATATGACTCCAAAAGCACAAGCAACAAAAGCAAAAATAGACAAGTGGAACTATATCAAATTAAAAGGCGTTTATACAACAAAGGAAACAATCAACGGAGTGAAAATGGGAGAAAATATTTGCAAACCATCTAACTGATAAGGGATTCATATCTGAAATATATAAGGTACTCCTACAACTCAATGCAAAAAAAAATCCCAAATAACCTGTTTTTAAAATGTACAAAAGAGGAATCTCTGGGTAGTTCAGCGGTTTAGCGCCTACTTTTGGCACAGGGTGCGATCCTGGAGTCCCGCGATCGAGTCCCGCATCGGGCTCTCTGCATGGAGCCTGCTTCTCCTCTGCCTGTGTCTCTGCCTCGTGTGTGTGTGTGTGTGTGTTGTGTGTGTATGTGTGTCTCATGAATAAATAAATAAAATCTTTTTAAAAAATGTACAAAAGACTTAACAGACATCTCTCCAAAAAAGCTAAAAAAATAGCCAACAAGTTATGAAAACATACTCAACATTGCTAATCATTAGAGAAATGCAAAGTAAAATCCAATGAAATATTACTTCACATAGGTTGGGATACCTATTATCCAAAAAACAAAAGTTAAGTTTTGTCAAGGATATGGAGAAATTAAAACCCTTGTGCGCTGCTGGAAGGAATGTAAATTGCTGCAGTTGTTATTGGATATAGTATGAAAATTCCTCAAAAAATTAAAAATAGAATTATCATATGATCCAGCAGTGCCACTTCTGGGTATATATCCCAAAGAATTGAAATCAGGATCTCAAAGAAACATTTTCACCCCATGTTCATTGAAGCATTATTCATAATAGTCAAGATATGTAAATAACCTA
Source organism: Vulpes lagopus (assembly GCF_018345385.1). Lineage (NCBI taxonomy): Eukaryota > Metazoa > Chordata > Mammalia > Carnivora > Canidae > Vulpes > Vulpes lagopus. Next base: position 16,927,760 of record NC_054842.1, on the reverse strand, counting down.
AATCTCCACCATAAAGAAAATGTGACATACATACAATGGAATATTATTCGGCCTTAAAAGAGAAGGAAATCTTTTTTTTTTAACCTTTTTTTTTAAAGATATTTTTACTTATTTATTTATTCCTAGACACACACACACACACACACACACACAGAGAGAGAGAGAGAGAGAGAAGAGGCAGAGACACAGGCAGAGAGAGGAGCAGGCTACATGCAGGGAGCCCGACGTGGGGCTCGATCCCGGGGCTCCAGGATCACACCCTGGACTGTAGGCAGTGCTAAACTGCTGGTCCACTGGGGCTGCCCAAGAGAAGGAAATCTTACCATATACAACAATATGACAAATCTAGAGGACATTTTGTTAAATAAAATAAGCCAGACACAGAAGAACTAATACTGTATGATTCCCCTTATATGAAGTATCTAAAATAGTCAAATTCACGGAGCACCTGGGTAGTTTAGTTGGTTAAGCATCTACCTTCAGCTCAGGTCATGAGCTGAGTCAAGGTCCTGGGGTTAAGCCCCACATCGGGCTCCATGCTCAGTGGGGGTCTGCTTCTCCTTCTCCCTCTGCCCCTCCCCCAGCTTGTGTGCTCTCTCTCTAATAAATAAATAAAATCTTTAAAGAAATAAAATAGACAAATTCATAAAAAAGTAGAATGGAGGTTGGCAAGGGCTGAGAGGAAGAAAAATGAGGGAATCACTGTACAATGGGTATATAGTTTCACTTATACAAGATGAACAAATTCTAGTGATCTGCAGTACAACATTGTGCCTATAATTAACAATACCCTATGGTGCATAACATTTTTTTCAGGAGTGTGGATCTCAGGCGAAAGTGTACCAACCACAATTTAAAAAAATGTTTTAAATATAAAAGAAACCATCTTAAAAGATGGCCATCTATAAGCAAAGAAGAGAGGTCTCCGAAGGTGACCTCCAAAGGTGCTGACACCTCAAATTTGTACTTCTAGCCTCCAGAGCTATGTGAAGATAAATTTCTGTTGTAGTTGAAGCTGCCCAGCTATGGTAGTTTCAGCAGTTCTAGCCAACTAGTACAGACCAATCCTTGTTTTTATTAGTCTGCATTATTTATCAAGCTGAAACTGCATGAACATAGTCAATGATAGCAATCTGTTTGACAGAATTAGGAAAATTGTTCTGTCTTTATTGATAACTAGATTCACATCTTGAAATGGACTCTTTGTGCCCAAGATGTGTAATTTCTAACTGAAGGTGACAGAGAAGGCATTACCCAGTTGATGGTAACATTTTCTATATGTACCTGTCCTGGTTAAGTACTCTCATGGGCTTAGTATATTTTCTTAAATCATCAGTTGTGTGTGCACCACTAATAAATAAGTGACGTGTAGAGAGATGACAGTGATACAAGTTAGAAACAGGCTGTCTAGGCCCTAGGTAGGGGAGAAACAAAGGCAGGAGGCTTTGGTAAGTCAAACCATAGTGGTGACAGTAACCACTTGGTGGCCAAGCACCCTGGAATCCCTTCCCAATAAATCAAGTTGAACTCCTTGGAATTTGGAAACTTGAAATGAGTTTTAGAGCATGGGTTCTTCCACTACTGCCTTATTCCAGTTCCAGAGAGGTAGACTCTGATGGAGCCAGCTTGACCATACTGACTCATTGGAGGCAGAGCATGGCTGCCCATAGGGCAAGCACTCGTCTCTTGTTCCATGGCTGGGAGGGCATATGATTCCTGCGTCCTCATCGAGCAGGAATGCTGGTCTGCTCTTTCATATAAACAGGTTTTAAGTGGAGTAGACCTCATGACTGACATTTCTAATATAGTTCCTTTCTCCAAGCCCACCTCTTTCTTGGAGATCGAGGCATGACAACTAAGGATAAACAAGATTTGCTTATTAGCAATCCTCTAGCCTTCTGTGGCATATCACTTCTTATCTTTCTGTTCCTGAAGCTGACCATTCCCTTCAAAACTGCCCTACAGACAGTCCTCCTAGACTGCTTTTTTGTGTGTACACCATTCTGCATTCATGTATTAAGTAGCCTCTCTGACTCTCTGAGGACCTGTCCTTCAAAAGCCTCTGAAGGTCAGGCCATCTCACATCTCACATGGTCTGAGTCAGATCAGTTTTCATCTGACTCCTCTGCACAGCCCATTCCACTCATAGGCCACAGAGAGAATGAGAAGAGTATCATTTTTCCATTTACTAAAAGATTTACAAAATGTAGACGGGATCTCACCCCAGAGGCTGAGAAACAGCACTCCTGTGAATTCCTGAGAGAAAAACAATTTTTTTTCTGGCTGTGATTCTTTATAACTCACTAGCTTTATAACTCACTAGTTTAGCAAAGTACAGAAACTAAGGAAACAGTTTTATAGTTAGATGTTTTTCAATACTGCATCTGAACAAAACAATTTATAGGGTTCTTCCCCCACCTCCTTCAGTGTTCCATTTAGCATATATATTCCTTAGTCCAAAGTAACTATGTGCTTTGGGTATAATTCTTTCTGATTTACAGACCCTCACCTGATTCTCTGTAGAGAATAGGACTGGGGCCACAAGAATCTATAAAGTCTAGTGTCCAGAGAACCATCTCTACCTTCTGCTTTATCTGGAAAGAAAGAAAGAGAAAGAAAAAGAAAAAGAAAGAAAGAAAGAAAGAAAGAAAGAAAGAAAGAAAGAAAGAAAGAAAGAAAGAAAGAGAAAGAAGAAAGGAAGAAAAAGAAAGAGAGAGAAAAAGAAAAAAGAAAAACAAACAAAACCTTGGGGAAAAGTGATGGCGGGTCTATCCATGTTAATACTGTTGGCAAGCCTGCCATCATGCTTTGTAGCACTTGGTCAGTGTTCTCAAACAATTACAGGTTCTCAATGGATGAAGACTTTCACTACTTCCATGAAGACTTTCATTACTTCCATCTGGGTGAGGCTCTTAAAAGAACTGTTTGTGTTCCTGTAAATCACATTCTTGGAGCCCTCGTGCTACCAACTCTTCCATTGTAACTCTTCTCTCCTTCCTAAATGGTTTAAAAAAAATTTTTTAAATAAAATTCTGGTGTTAGGTAGGTAGTGGCACAAGATGCAGCCTAGGATCCAGTTACTTTTTAACCAAAGTTAGGTGAGGGTTCAACTGACCATTGAAATATCAGTTCTATCCTTATCCCTGTAGGCAGGAAAAAGGAGACTGTAGCTTGCGCTAGTAACAGCCAGTCCCAGTGGTAGAAATCCCAGAGATGAGTGGCACAGAATGAACATGTGTGGAAACCAAGACTATTCTCAAAGAAAAACACCAACTTGTCAGTCTTTTTTCTCACTTTTGCACTTCCCTGAGAACCAATAACTAAACAAAGAGAAATCTAGATATGAATGCTCCTTCCTTGCTACACAAGAAAATCCCATCAGATCCCACTGTCCAAAATAAAGACCAGCAGTTCTAGAGTTAATACAAATATTGTAATGACTAAAAATTTCAATGAGGTCTGACCAAGATAGAGATTAATCTATGTCTCTATGAATTGAAATTTTGATAGCTTTCTTCCATACTTCTAAGAAAGAACTCTATTTTTAAAATAATCATTATAACAATAACATCAACAAAGCATATGTCCTTTCCTTCTCTCCCTCCTCAGCCTTTGATCTGTATCTTACATTGGCATCATTGTCATTTTTATTTTTGACTTTAAAATATTTTATTTATTTATGTATTTATGTATTTATTTATTTATTTGAGAGAGAGAGCATGTGTGAGCAGGTGTAGGCAGCAGAGGGAGAGAGAGACACTCTCAAGCAGACTCTACACTGAGCATGGATCCCAATGCAGGGCTCGATATCACTATCCTGAGATCATGACCTGAGTGAAAGCCAAGACTCAAACACTTAACTGCCTAGACTACCCAGGTGCCCCTCTTGTCTTTAACTTTTCCTTATCTTGGTGATTTTTTTTCTTTTTATCTAAACTTCCTGAAGAGAGAGAGATCAATGTTAAGATACAAAGATGTCAAAACAGAAGCCAGAAAACCATCTTGGACTTGGAAGGAGAGTACTGACTGAAACTAGGGATGCTGCTGGGGATAACACAGTGCGCTCTGTGAGAGGAGAATCAATAGTGATGACAAGAGTCTGATCTGACTGGGATTTTGTTAATGAAATGGGCCCCTCCCCACAGCTACAGGAAGAAGATGAATTGGAAATGGTAGCTCACAGCAGGTTATTCTGATCTAAGTGCTCCTTCTCACTCAACCTTGAAAGTAAAGGATGACCATTTACTTGAATGCAACCCTTCTAGGTGCCAATCCCATTGGAGGTTCAAAGTGCTTGGACATATAAAACTCTCTGAGGCCCAAGGGCATTGAAGTTAGCCCAATAACAATTGTCTGAGAATCTCATTTGCGTTTAAGTTTCAGATTCAGGGGCACACGAAGAAAGAGTTCCAAGCTGCCATTTGGGTGGGTGAGATGAATATGTCTTATGGTAGAGACAGTATTAATTTTATCCCTGTGGGTGGGCGGTGGTAGTAGAGAAATAAGCATTAGTGGTTGGGGAAAAGTGATGAATAATAGGCCCCATCCTTGGGGTTAGGAGGACTGGGTTTTAGAGCCATCTTTTTGTTAACAAAGTGCTTTCATTTACCATAAAATCATGTAACAACTGGAAAATACCCAAGAATATCTTTGAATTCCTTTCTTGCTTTTTGGTTCTATGTCACACCAATCCATGAGGCCAAAGATATTCAAAGAATGAAGTTACAGATTATTATATGAGACAAGATGACTGGAAATAGTTATCTCCAACTCACAGCTTTGCCTACCAGCAGATAGCTTGAGCATTTCACATGAGACTCCATATTGATGGTGACATTCTTCTTTCATGTATTTCAGTAGATTTGTTAGTTTGGGGATATCTTCTAAAAATCTCTTTTCTCTTCCTTTTTCCATCTCCTACATAGCTACCACGTCAAGTGTTTTTTCTCACCAAATATACCCTCCTGTGACCCCCACGCACAAGTGTGAAAATGACTTGGTCTGAACAGGCATTTACACAGCAGGTAAATTCTATCATGGTTGGATGGGAGATTTGGTACCTGATTTCTTCTTGAAAGTTCTATTAATAATTACACAAACCATTTTTCTTCTCAGTATTTTCTCTTCCTTGAGCGTTCAGAAGCAGTTGTCACTAATAGGAAGCAAAGGAAAATAGAGTCTCAGTGTATGCTTTTCAGACTTAGGTTTTTCCATATTTTTTTAAATCATTAATGGTGGGTGTCTCGGGGAAAAAATTCTGAAAGTAGTCTTCTGAGAAGTTTAAAATCTATTTACTGGGTATTTATTGAACATTTATTATGTGCATAGCACTGTACTAGGCACTATGGAGAAATATGAAAAAGCATGTACATAGCAGTGGTAGAGTATTCTAGTTTTCTACTCAATATCTCTTTAATCATTTTTGTCACTCCTCAATCATTAGCAAGTTATGCCAGTCCTATCTTCAAAATAGATATAAAATCTGATCCCTAAGGCATTATCTTTTAACTGGACTACTGCAACAGCTTCCTAACTGGCCTCTCAGTTTCTCCTGGATCCTCTTACAGTCTATTCTTTATGAAGAACCAGAGTGATTATTTTAAATCTTACCAGTGGCTTTCCATCTGACTCACTGGAAAAAGCATTGTTTTAGGGTGCCTACTATTTGGCCTCGCACTACTACTCTGGCTTCATCTCTACTGCTCCTCTCTTCTTTCTCCATTCTACCCCACTAGCCTGCTTTTTACTCCAATCTGTCAAATGCCTCCTGCCTCAAGACCTTTGCTTTCCTTCTTCTCTTGCCTAAAGTGTTTTTCCCTCAGATATCTGCACATCCTGCTTTGACACTTCTTTTAGTTCTCACTAAAATACTATCTTATAAGTGAAGACTTTCCTGACTATGAGTTTTCTGGTTTATTTGCCTATCTACTCTCTCTATATATACTATTAACGTGAGATCCATGAGGGTAGGATCTTCATGTATGTTGTTCATTGTTCTATCTTTAAGAACTGGAACAGTGCATGGCACATAAAATATGCTCAGTACATATTTTTAGAACAAGTTTTGTCTTTCTTTCTAACGAAACATGAAGTTTATTCAAAATGCTAGTGTACCTTTCTAAAACACTGCATTTTCATAGCCTGTCTTACATGTAGGAATGTTTGACTAGATTTAAGCCTAAGTTACTAGGTGGTTAGGGGACTTTGGGAGAGCCCGAGCCTGAATGTAGACTTGATGGTTAAAACTCCAGCAGCCATGTTTGTTAATGAAGACTCTTTAATGATAATAAACATAGGCTAAAGACATAAAGCATAATGATAGTCTGAGTCTCTCTGATGAACGTCAGTCCTAGACTGCTTGTCATATTATTTCTTTATACTAAAAGAAAAAACATTCCTCTTTGTTTAATGCACTATTATTTCAGGTCTCCTTTACTAGCAAACAAAAAGAATTCCTCATGGATGCATGGCCATTTTCCTTCAGAAGCTTATATTCATTTAAGAAGGGAATACATAAATACAAGAAAATATAAATAGACAAGGTAATATCATGAGAAGTGGACATAATAAACTGCCACAGGAATGATATGGCATCCAATGTTATATATGCGAAGAAGAAAATATGGAGAGGCTTCATGGAAGTAGTAAGAAGTTGGTTGAGGAGGAAGGGGGCATCGGGGTTCTAAAGGTTTGGATGTAGAAATTATATTGTAGGGATAGTTTGCCTCGGTTGACTGAACAGAACAATTATATGTAGGAAATTGTTCGAAAATTATGATTTGAAAAGAATATTGGGATTGAGTTTAAAAGGTTAGATTAGGGGATCCCTGGGTGGCGCAGCGGTTTGGCGCCTGCCTTTGGCCCAGGGCGCGATCCTGGAGACCCGGGATCGAATCCCACGTCAGGCTCCCGGCGCATGGAGCCTGCTTCTCCCTCCGCCTGTGTCTCTGCCTCTCTCTTTCTCTCTGTATGACTATCATAAATAAATAAAAATTTAAAAAAAAAAAAAAGGTTAGATTAATGAGAGTTAAAAAAGAAAAAGAAAACAATGGAAATGATTAAAGCTACAAAGAATCTGGTCATGGGAAACATAGAGTAAGTGTGGCCAGACAAGCAGAGACTATTGAGAGAGGTGAGAGCCAATCATCAGGCTGAGTTTCTCAGGGAAGGTGAAGGACCTGGCTTCAGACATATTTAATTCAGCATGTCAGACTGCTACCTACCCAGAGCTGCCTTGGTAGATGACTAGAGATGCTGAGGTGGGGCTTGGAAAAGAAGTCAGAACCGGAGAATTAGGTGGAAGAGACACAGAAGGCTATGTTAACAATAAGTTAGGCAGCTGTAGACCACAGCAATGGGAATTAGAAGAAGCAATTTGTCGAAAGCAATAGACCAGGGCCAATGAGCAAGCAGCCTGGGAACCAGAAAGTTTATGGTGCCAACAGAGAGTGGTTCAAGAATTAGAACTTAGACAATTATTTTCAAAACAAAACAAAACGTTAGAAAAAAAAAATGAACCACCAAAAGCCAAAGCAAAAGGAAACTGAGAAAAGAGGACTGGATCGAGTGTCGTTGGCTCTGGAGCTTTGTGAGTGTAGCTTCTGTGGTGAGGAAAGGCTGCTGGGTGTGAAGGAGCAATGGGCAGGGGGAGAGGCAGCCTAAGATGACCAATACTTGAAGAGTTTGGTGAGAGGAGCCCACACCTTGATAGGCAACAAGGCCTGCAAAGTTTTGTTTTATTCTGTGTCTTTAAAGGAAAAGAACTTTGTGTTTGAAGTTAAAGGCAAAGAAATTAGTACATGAAAGACTGATGCCATGGGGAAGGAAGAAGAAGAATGAATGAATGAATGCAGAAGAAACTTATAAAGATCTTCTGCTTTGAGGCCAGAGAGAATGTTAAGGGATCAGAGATATTTTCTTTAATGTAACTGGAAAAATGTTTAATAGATTTTATTTTTCTTAGAGTAGTTTTAGCTTCACAGCAAAATTGAGCAGAAAGTACAGAATTTCTATTACTCCCCATCCTCAAACACACAGCCTCCCCCACTATCAGTACCCTGTAACATAGTAGTGCATTTGTTAGAATTGATGAACCTATATTGACCATTGCAGTCACCCAAAGTCTGTAGTTTACATCAGGATTCACTCGGTGATGTATGGGTTTTGTTCTTGTTCTCTGGATTTTGGCAGAAATACAACATATTATAACGTGTATCCACCATGTATCCTTTATAATATCCTACAAAGTAGTTTCACAGTTTTAAAAATCATCTGTGTTCTATTCATTCTACTCTCCTTCCTCAACCACTGATCTTTTCACCGTCTGCATAGTTTTGCCTTTTCCAGAATGTTATATAGTTGGACTTATATATACAGTATGTAGCCTTTTCCGATTGGCTTCTCTCACTTAGTAATATGCATTTAAGTTTTCTCCATGTCTTTTCGTAGCTTGATAGCTTGGTTCTTTTTAGCAGTGAATAATATTCCATTCTCTTGATGTACCACAGTAATTATAAAGAAAGCTACTATAAACATCCATATGCAAGTTTTCGTATAGACGTAAGTTTTTAACTCCTGTGGGTAAATACGAAGGAGTGTGATTGTTGGATCATATAGTAAGAATATGCTTGATTTTTAAAGAAATGACCAAACTGTCTTTCAAAAAGTCTGTACAGTTTTGCATTCCTACCAGCATTGAATAAACCGAGTCTCTGTTGCTTGACTTCGAGAGATCTTTTCAAGGCAGAAGATGAGGGATCTCCTTTGGAAGGAGGTGGACATTCAATCAGAGGTGACATCTGCCAGGAACTGAGTTAAGGAGAAATGGAACTATATCAGGAAGAGTGAAGACATTTTCTGTGGTTCCTGTGGAGTGCATCTTGTCAAATATTTTGGTGTAGCTTTGGTGGTGATGATGATGTATGTAGAAGGGTAAGGAGAATAACTTCAATTGGACCAGGAAATCCCATTGCTGCTGAAAGCCAGCATTAAAATTAACCTTAAGCTCTAACTTTCACCCATTCAGAATCAATTTAGAATTTTTTTAAAAGATTTTATTTATTTATTCATGAGAGACATACAGAGAGAGAGGCAGAGACACAGGCAGAGGGAGAAGCAGGCTCCACGCAGGGAGCCCGATGTGGAACTCAATCCCGGGACTCCAGAATTACACCCTGGGCTGAAGGCAGACTCTCAACCGCTGAGCCACCCTGGTGCCCCTCAATTTAGAATTCTTATAAGAGGGTCAGGGAAACGTGGTCTCAGAGCAAGAACTAAAAACTAATCCCATGCTCTGCTTTCACTTTCCCCCCAAACCTTTAAGGATGTGAAGCATTTTCCAAATTGATAGATTCCTTAGTCACATGAGCTGAAACCAGCAATAACAGTGAGTTCAGGATAAAGGACTAGAGGAAGTAACTTCCAGAGGGCAGGCAATTCATGTCCACAGAATTAAAATATAAGTTCCGTGAAAGTAGGCATTTTGTTTTACTACTGCATTTCCAGCACTTAGAACAGCAAGGCACGAAGTAGAACTCAGTGATATTTATTGACTAATTGTTGAATGAATACATGCACAAGGGTTGTATCACGTATCCTCTATGCACTGAACAACTACTTTTAGTCACTCTTCACATATGCACACATGCACACTCTTTTGTATATTTGATATACTTTCTTAAAGGACCCAGGTGCTCCCTTCTTGAAATGAGTATCCTAGGCACCCCTCAGTGATTCTGCCTAAGTGGTTCCAGGTGAAGATGTTGATGGGACTCCCGAATTTCACCTTTGCTCTTGAGTGCAAGTGCTTAAAGAAGACTCGGAGAGAAAGCTGTAGAGCAGAGAATAAACCTAACAAGAAGTTCAGTGCCAAAATGAAAACATAAAGATAACAAAATAAACATAAAGATCACATACAACTCCATCTATTATATCTTTTATAGAACAATGGAATCATACCATACACATTGTCCTACAACTTTTTTTGTTAATTACATTCTGGCCACATTTCCAGATGTGTATATATGGATCTACCTAGTGATTTCCTATTGGTGTTGTAGCATCATGAGTGTGCCATAGTTTGTTTAGACATTCTGTTACTGATGGGTGTTTTAACAGTTTCTGTTACAACCTCTGCTGCAGTGAGCATGTTTATACATAGAGATCTTTCTAGACTTGTGACATTTGGGACAGGATGGAATCCTAAAGTTAGCTGTATTGCTGTCTACTTTTTCTTCAAAACATTATACCTAATAAGCCCTTAGCAATCTGGAAATGCTTCTTTCCCAGAACTTTTGCCTACACTGGCTCTTAGTAATTTTTTTTTTATTTTTGTCACTGAGAAGCAAAATTCCTTCTTACTATTTGAAATTTGTATTTTGTAAACATAAAATAAAATGAAATGAAATTTCCTTAGTTAGAGCCAAGATTTACCACCTTTTTCTATGTCTATTGTCATTTGTGTTTATTTTTGTGTAAACTTCCTGCTCAGATCTATTGCTCAATTTTCTATTAGACTGACTTTTACCATACTTATATGTATATTTATATATTATATATATTTGTATATACTATATTCATATAAATGCATGTTGCATTTTAATGAAGCCTTTATGTGTGATATATTGCTAATGTTTTCTCATAGTCTGCCACTTTCATTTTAAGTTTTTGTTTAGAGATTTTGAATTTTAGGCTTTCCCAAACTAAAGGTTAAAAAAGTATTTCCTGTACATTTCCTTCTAATCCTTTTATTTTTAAAAAATTTGATCAGTAATCCAGATACAATTTATCTTTATATAAGCTAGCATCTAACTACTTCCTTAAAACAGATATCCAGTTGCTTTAACCTGATTTGCATCAATCCATTTTCCCCCAGGGTTTAATCTATTACTTTTAGTACATATTAAATCTTCACTTGTTTTTTTTATTTCTTTAGATTTTGCTCCCTTAATTGGTTTATCCAATAGTGCTAATCTTTCATTATAATTCATTTTCTAAACTACACTGGCTATTCTCACTCATTTATTCTCCTAAGGGATTCTATAATCAATTTTCAAGCTAAAAATCAAACACAGATAGAAACAATTGGGACTTGTATAGAATCATCTTAAATTTAGAGGTTTAGTATTCCCATTTGGGCATGTGACATCTCTATTTATTCAAACATTATTTCATGTGTTTCAATACAATTTTAGAGTACTATATTCTAATATTTTTACTATAATTTTTGGCATCACATCATCGTACTAAGGAACTAAAAATGTGTTAATAGATTATTAAAATGTAGATTAATCCTTAAAAATAGTGTCTTGTTCTTTTAACTATTTTCTGCATTTTATTTGCTAATGTTTTGTTTAGAAATTTTTGTGTGTGTATATATATATATAAATATATAAGTGATAACTCAATAGCATACTGCTTTCAGTGTTAATATTTTTAGCTTTGATGTAAGCATTCTGTTGGCTTTGTAGTATGAATAAAATGAAAACTGCCTGTTTCTGGAAGGTTAGGTATACTTTGAGACTGGCACCCTTTCAAATGGTAGATCTTTGACAAATTTCAATTTCCTCCTTAGATTTTAGGCATCTTGGCTTATCTTTCTTTTCCTGGGCATTTCCTCCATTTTATTTTGACTATTATCATTCAGTATTGACTTCCAAATTTTTGGTAAAAGGAACACAAAATAAGTACTTAATATTTTGGAACTGATTTCATAACTGTTGTATTTCTTTCCTATTTCATTTCTAATACAACATTGTCTTTTGTTTTTCTCTTTTATGGTTTTCTTAGTATATCAAGTATTTATCAATTGTATTCAAGTATTTGAAGAAATATCTTTGTTTTATTTATTGATTTTATTTTTTAATTAAATTTTTTATATTATTATATTTCTTTACTAAATTTAGCCTTAAATTTATTCTTTCCTTCTATTTTCTTTTGGCTTATTTTATATTTTCTTCCCCTTATTTCTAGTTTGCTGTGAGCTTTTACCATAAATGTATGTTAGATTTTTTTTTTTTTTTTAATTTTTATTTATTTATGATAGTCACAGAGAGAGAGAGAGAGAGGCAGAGACACAGGCGGAGGGAGAAGCAGGCTCCATGCACCGGGAGCCCGACGTGGGATTCGATCCTGGGTCTCCAGGATCGCGCCCTGGGCCAAAGGCAGGCGCCAAACCGCTGCGCCACCCAGGGATCCCTGTATGTTAGATTTTAAACAAAAACTTTTTATGTACCTATTTTGAGATAACCATATATTTTTATTTTTTTATCTGTTTATATGGTGTCACTTATTTTTATCTTATTTTTTAGAAGATTTTATTTATTCATTCTTGAGCGATACCAAGGGAGAGGCAGAGACATAGGCAGAGGGAGAAGCAGGCTCCTTGAGAAGAGCCTGATGTGGAACTCGATCCCAAGACCCTGAGATCACGACCGGAGTCAAAGGCAAACATTCAACCACTGAGGCACCCAGATGCTCTTAGTGTTACTAACTTTTAGATGTTAAATCAACATGGCCCAGGAATGGCCATGATGGATTATCCTTTTCTACATTGTTGAGTTTAATTGGCCAAAATGTTTTTAAAGTTTCCTTCTATGTTCATGTGGGATATTGGTGTGTATTTTCTTATAACATCTTTGATTTTGTATCAGAGTAATGTTGGCTTCATAGAATGAATTGGGAAGTGTTTTCTTCTCTCAACATTTCTGAAAGAATTTGTGTAAAATTGATGTTATTTCATCTTTAAAAGTTTGATAGAGGTCACTAATGAAGTCATTTGGCCTGAGTTTTCTTTGCAGAAAGTTTATGAACTATAAATTCAATTTGTTTTGTCAATAATGATGATTATAACAATGCTTAATTTATTTAATTGCTTATTATGTGCCAGACATTGTGAAATTTATATGAAGATGTAAATCAATGCTTAAAACATTGTAATTAAGTTTGTGATCTTTGGGAAGTGACTATTTCTTCAGCTTCAAATGTGTGTCTTTCCCACAGAATCCATTAACCACATGTTGATTGTAAATTTTCCATTTTAGTAATAGGTGGGGAGTAGGAAGTGTAATCTCTAATTCATTTGTTTATTCATTCAACCACTCATTTCTTGCTGTCATTCAACAAGCACATTAAATGCTTACCATGAGGCTTTACCACGTGGCAGTCTCTGTGTACTAGCCATGCTTATTAGAGACCCAAGAAATGAGATGGGTTTGAAGAATGAGTTATTGAGGATTATTGTAAGTGTCTTCTGTACACATTCAGAGGAAGATCTGCATAGATCCTCAGGAATGCTTATCTCTGTCAGTTTTACAGTATTTTGATCAATTTCTTTCCTATCTCTTTCCAGCATTCTTTCTAACCCCAATCACATGAAAAACAAAACAAAATTCCCTCATGTTTAAGAAACTTTTTACTTGGATGACAGTTCAGTTTTGTACCATGAATAAAATCATGCCATCTCTTGACAAGTAAACACAGAAAGGAAACAATATTAGATCTATATGGCAGCTGCCATGCTATGGCAAACCAAAATTCTCTGATGTGGAATTTTCAAGAAGCAATTAACTCTAAGTCTACACAATTTCCCTAGCAATCAAAAAGACAGACACCCCCCCCCCCCAAGCCAGCCCCACCCAGTGCTTTTTGGTTTTCACCAAGAGTCCTGAAGTATTATAGATTTACAGATGTCTGGTACTTATTTTCTTGCTCTGTAGGATAGATATAGAATGAAATCAGCTGCAAGGAGATTCTCAACTGTATTTTTTCTTTTACTTGAAACCAGTTGTTCCTTTACTTTAAATATTTTTCAGCTGGGTTAAAGGAAGCTAGAGTTGAAAATGTTCTTACACTTAAAAAATAGTTGTTGCCGGGAGGGTTTTTCCCAGTTTGAAAAATAATGCAGTGTGCCTCCAAAGAAACAAATGCGTCATAAGAACTGGAAGCCAAGAGGCTAAAAACGAACAAACAAAAAACAAAACAAAACAAAATGTTCAACCCTAACATCTGCTTAGGTATATGTCTGTGCTCAGTAGAAGAAATTAGACCTACATCTATTGTGGCTGTCTAGACCCACATATATGATCTATGCTTTGATAGGTCTGATTGGAAAGCAGGGCCCAGGAAGAGACAGCATTATGCTTGTACCCAATGATTTCTTGGATTGTCAGGAATTTGGCTTCAAGTTTCAAACTCTGCTCTCAAATCTCCTGAGTAAATTACTGCAGATAATCAGATGGTGATATATACAACTTTCAAGTATAAAGCGTCCTTAAAAATACTTTAGTCTATGCTATCATGTTACCAATGAAGAAATTGAGGCACAAAAAGATGAATTAATTCAGCCCAAATCCGATTTCTTAGTAGTAGTAGAACTCAGACCAGAATTAGATCTCATGACTGAGACAATATATGTTTTTCCTCTAACCACATAACTTTCATAGAGGTAAGAAATGTGGAAGGGTAAGAATAATGCTGGAAAAAAAGACAAAGCCAACTCTCTCTTTGGTTCTCTGTATACCTAAAGACTCTTGAAACTGCTCTACCCCAACTCACACAGAACTTTTTAAGAAAATTCTATTTGTTCCTTTTTTTTATTAAGTTTTTCATTTTAATTCCAGTAAAGTTAACATACAGTGTTTGTTTCAGCTGTACAATATAGTGATTCAACAATTCTATACATTACCCAGTACTCATCATGGTAAGTATACTTTTAATCCCAATCACCTATTTCATCCATCCCCCTATTCATCTGCCCTCTGGTAACCATCAGTTTGTTCTAATTAAGAGTCTCACATAGAAAATAATGAAAGATGTGGTATGGAGCAAACTTGAAAAATATGCAAAATCAGGATATGGTAATAAAATTTTTGAAGATTAAATGAGATAATACATATAAAAGCACTTAACATAGAGTTTGGCATTACATAGAACTTAATAATTGCAAACAGTGCCTGGAACATATGGGCATGTAATTAATACTTGTCATATTAATGACTACTTATTTCTTATCAGTTATGTTGACAGTAAAGGAAGCTGTCTCTCAGAGTGAGTACATGTCTGTAGGTAGAATATGTCCCCAGAACACACTTAACACTTTGAGCTCACTAATCAGGACTCCTAATTTGAGCTACTCAGTGATGGTACACAGGGTTGGACTCTCTCCACAGATGGAAAAGGCAACTGAACTTCTGTTTGGTGGAGGTGGCCAGTGGCCTTCTTTATCAGTTGACTAGTGCTACTGTGCTACTGTGCTACTGCATAACAAGCAACCACAAAGCTATTGTGAAACCAACTCACTGACAGGAGAAACATGATACCCCAAGGGGAAAGGACAGGAAAGGAGGATGAGGTCTTTAAGGGAATATTTTCATGGAAGAGTATTATAGGAATAGAATTTTACCCTCTCTTCCTTTTTTAAAAGAAGATTTTGTTTAATTAATTAAATAATTTGTTTATTACTTTATTTGAGAGAGAATGCACATGTGCACATGGAGGGGGAGGGTCAGAGGGCAGGGGAAAGACTCTTAAGCAGACTTTGTGCCAAGCATAGAGCCTGACCTCGGGCTCCAATTCATGACCCTGATCATGACCTGAGCCAATCCAGAGTCCATTGCTCAATCAACTGAGCCATCCAGGCAACCCCCCCCCCCCCGCCCTTCCTTTTAAGAACTAAATGCACTCAGCTGTGTTAGAAACAAGTATTACCAATCACAGTTCCCATCTCTTCATAAGATAGTGACAAAGAAGACTACGTAGAAAATGCTAGTTCTGTTATAGTGGCTCCTAATTGTCATTTATGGGGAACACAGTTTTCCAAATCAGGCAGATAAGAGTCTGAATACTGGTTCCTGATTCTTGATTTAGTAGACTTTGTACAATGTACCAGTAAGTCTTGATTTCCCTATCTGTAAAACAGCAATGATAGCACTTACTAAAAGAGCTTGTGAGCATATGCATATGAAACACCTTGCTTAGGGCCTACTTCTAATATTTGGTTTACTCTAGCTGCTAAAGCATTACCAAGTTGCACCAGATCTTTTCCTCCAAAAAAGTCCTACCACAAGTCTGACTTTCATGGATGGAGCCGGTATCTCATCAGCATAACCCTATTCAGTTCTATTTCCTCTCTATTCTTTTGGCTGTCAATTTGATACACAGTAGGCAACACCCAGATACATAGTAGGAATTCAGGAAATTCTATGTAGCCCTCCATGGTTGCATTACAAGAAAATACTCAGAATTAAGGAGCAAAGTAGGTCACTAACAAAGAAGCTGGAGAGTTGGCAGGTTGGTAAGTAACCAGGTATGGCATGATGTTCACTTGAGTAAAACAATGGAGAATGGCTGATAGTGAGAAATGATAAGACAACATCAACAGCTCTTCTAAAGCCTTCTAGGCCAATGACATTATTTGTAGCAAACAGAGCTGTGAAGCAAGAAATTAGTGAACAATGAACATTTGCTGACAATATTAGATAACAATACAGTAAACCCAGCAATAATCAAGGATTATACTTGCTATAGGAAGACTGATTTGGGGATTTTTCCTGACTTGATCTAAATGTCAAGTAGAAAATGTTTTGGTGCCTATAATAAGTGAACTAGGAAAAATTATTTTAACTTAAAAATTTTATTTTGACATAATTGTAGACTCAGGCAGTTTTAAGAATTATAGATTTGCATGCAGTTATAAGCAATTGTACAGAGAGCTCATGTAGCCTTTATCCAGTTTCCTTGGATGGTAACAACTTGCAAAGCTATGGTACATTACAAACAAGATACTGACAGTCATACAATCAAGATACAGAATGGTTCCATTACCACAAGAATGTCTCATGTTATCTTTTTACAGTCATCGGCACTTTCCTTCTGCCTCTGTGCCCTCATTTCTGTATGGTCTCCATTTCTGTAATGTTATTTCAAACATGGTCTCCATTTCTGTAATGTTATTTCAAACATACATTATACATATGGGAACATACGATGGAAACAAGGTAACCTTTTGTGATTGGCTTATTTACTCAGCACAATTCTTTGGATTTCTAACCAAGTTGTTGGGTGAATTGATAGTTCATTACTATTCATTGGGGAGTAGTGTTCCATGTGTATCAGTTTGTTTAACCATTTGCCACTTGAAAGACATCTGAGTTGTTTCCAATTTGAAGATGTGATGATGAATAAAACTGCTATAAATGTTCTTTTTTAAAAAAAATATTTTATTTATTTATTTGAGAGAGGGCAAGAGCAGGGGGAGGAGAAGAGGGAGGGGGAGAAGCAGACTCCCCGCCGAGTAGAGAGCTGGGATGTGGGCTCAATCCCAGGACTCTGGCAGATGCTTAACTGGCTGAGCCACCCAGGTGCCCTATAAATATTCTTGTACAGATTTTTATGTGAACATAAGTCTTCATTTCTCTGGATAAATGCTCAGGTGTGCAATTGCTGGGTAATATGGTGGTTACATTTTTTTTTTTAAAGACCACCAACCATTTTCCAGAATGCCTTAGCAATTTGACATCCCCATCAGCAATGTATGAGTCATTCAGTTTCACCACATCCTGCCATCATTTGGCATTGTCACCATTTTTTATTTTAACCATTCTGATAAGTGTATAGTGATATCTCATTGTGGTTTTAATTTGCATTCCCTAATGGCTAATAATGTTGAGCATCTTTTCATGTGCTTATTTGCCATCTGTATATCTTTGGTGAAATGTCTCTTCATATCTTTTCCTGATGTTCTAATTGGATTGTTTGCTTTTTTACTGTTGAGTTTTGAAAGCAATTTATATATTCCAGATGCTAGCCTTTGTCAGATACATGGTTTGCAAATATACTCTCCCAAACTGTAGTTTGTCTTTTCATTTTCCTAATAGGGTCGTGTGTTGAGCAAAAGTTTTTAATTTTGAAGAAGTAAAACTTATACATTTTTCCCTTTGGGAATCATACCTTCAGTGTCCAGTCAAAGAACTCTGCTTGGTCCTAGATCCTGCAGATTTTCTCTTGTTTATTCCTAAAAGTTTTACAGTTTCACTTTAAATCCTTGATGAATTTTGAGATAATTTTTTAATAAGGTGTGAAGTTTAGGTAAACATCCGGGATTTTTGTTTTGTTTTGTTTTGTTTTTAATCTAGGGACCTCTAATTGCTTCAGTACCACATGCTGAGAAGGCTAACTGTCCTCCATTAAGTTGCTTTACACCTTTGAAAAAAAGCTCCGTTTGGCATGTTTGTGTGGGTTGTATTCTATTTCTGCATTCTCTACTCTGTTCCATTAATTTATATTCATTTACCTCTGTCAATATTACAATATGACTGTACCTATATAACAAGTCAATACTGGATAGATTGCTTCAACCCACTTTATTTCTCTATCTCAAGATTTTTTTAGCTATTGGGATACCTGAGTGGCTCAGCAGTTAAGCATCTGCTTTTGGCTTAGGGAGTGATCCCAGGATCTGGGATCGAGTTCCACATGGGGCTCCTTGCAGGGAGCCTGCTTCTCCTTCTGCCTGTGTCTCTGCCTCTCTCTCTCTCTGTGTCTCTCATGAATAAATAAAAAAACAAAATCTTTAAAACAAAAGATTTTTTTAGCTATTATATGGTATATGTTCTTCTATATATCTTTTAGAATAAGCTTGGCTATATCTACAAAAAAATCTTGTTTGGACATTAACAGGAATTATGTTAAACCTACATATCAGTTTGAGGAGCACTGACATCTTTATTATGTTAGTTTTTCAAGCCATGAACAGTCGTATATATTCTCCATTTAGTTAAGGTTTTTTTTAAATTTTTCATCAGAATTGTATCCTTTTTAGCATACAGATCTTATACATGTTAAATTATATCTAATTTAATTTCATGTCCTTTGAAGTTGTTGTAAATAATATTGTGTTTTTAGTTCTGCTTCCCACATGTTTGTTGTTAGTACATAAAAATGCAATTGATTTTTGTGTGTTGGCCTTATAAATCAATATTTTAAGAAAGCAATTTTATTTCACAAATATATGTTAGTATTCTATCCTGTGCAAATCACATCATATCATGGGGAATAATAAAGTGTAATTAAGAGGCATCTGGGTGGCTCAGTCAGTCAAGCATCTGCCTTTGGCTCAGGTCAAGGTCTTGGGGTCCTGGGATTGAGCCCATATTGTTGGGCTCCCTGCTCAGCAAGGAATTTGCTTCTCCCTTTCTCTCCCCCTTCCCACTGATCATTCTCTCTCTCAATAAATAAAGTCTTTAAAAAAATTAAGTGTAGTTAATTACTATCTATATTTTAATGGTGTTCATTACACTCAATTTACCCCAGCAGAGGTTCAAGAAGTGAAAAAATATGAGAAAATATAACTTATATCTATAAATTTTACAGCATACCTAAAGAACTAATGAGAAATTTAGCAAAGGGATTGGAAGAAACTGTTCAATAAAAGGAATCTGAAGAGTATATCAGGGTGCCAGGTCTCGGGTTTGGAATACCTGAGTTTTCTGGAATTCCAGATTTTCTCTGTGGCCCACACAAGCCTCTGAATGATTTACTCATCATAAATGGCTTACATAAGTCCTTCCCCTCACCTCCCCACCCAGCAACATAATTTAGGATCTGAAGAAATCATATTCCTTGGCCGTGTTTCTTAAACATAGAAATAGCATATTAACACATGCTTTGAAAATGTTCTCTCCTCGAGTGATTTAAATAATTAAGAGGCATTTTCCACTTGAAAAATGTTTTTAAGTTTTATCATAAAGGTGAGATGTGTCTGATCAAGGTAGTCTGTCTACAAACAGCCATGTTTCTGGGGGAACAGGAGTTAATTACATCACACCATGTATGAGTGAGTGCCCCTTCCATCCAGGCCAACTGGGCATTATTACAAGTGAGTAATTGCACTGCTTTTCATCACTCGCCTAAATCATTAGAACACAAGATTATTAAACCAAGACCCTACCAATTTAGCTGCTCAAGGATGGAGTCTATTAGACCATCTGCTACCTTATCAACACCAGACACAGCAAGTCCAGGCAACTTTATACCCAACATGTAGCATCTTACTGCTTCCAACTCATCCATATACTATTTTTTAAGTGATTGTTATTTAATTGCTAGAGCTAACAAGCAATCCAACAACTGTTTCTCAGCTGTTAGTAAAATTTGCCAAAAGTGGACTGTTTGGTTCAGAAAGAACCACTGTACAATGCAAGGTATTTCAAATCAAGTTGTGCTGGGTAGAGTCTGGAAAGACTATTTCAGGAAGGCACAAGTGTTAAGGACACAGATTTGTGACCTCATTCTCCTCTCTGCTACAGTGCTTTCACTGTGTGGAAACTCAGTTATTTTAAAAGGTGAATAGCAAAAGAGAAATGTGGAATACAGAAAATATGTGCTTTATTTTTACCTTTCCTTTCTGAGTCCCTCCTCTCTACCTTATGTCTTATCTCTCTATGAAATCAGAAGTCATTTCTATAGTGTTCACTATCATATCCAGCACCTGGTAGGTGCTTAACAAGTATTTCACAAACAGATGAATGTTGCTATAGGAATATATAGGTGTGCACACACATATAGGGATGATATATGCACAGCTTGGTGGGTGGAGGACAAACAAGTTTACAGGAAGCAAAACAGCCAGTTTAGCCACTTTCATCTCCTTCAGCAACTTCTGAGAACTAGAAAGTCTGGAAGAAATTATCTAGGTGTGTTGGAGAACTGACTTGCTGGCAAAACATTGTAGAAGAAAAACAATAATGCTTTGGGTAAAAATGGAATGGAGGATTTGCCATACTCTCCCAAATAATTCCTACGCTGCCATTCTTCAATGATGCAGCCCTTCCACGAACCCCAAATTTCTGGAGTAATGAGATCCACACTACTCCGCAGCACTGAATCACTAATTGCTTGATAATGTATTTCACTTTTCATCTAAGGGGGTGACAACATTATAAGACCTTCAAAAGCAAAGCCGTGGGGCAGCCCCAGTAGCCCAGCGGTTTAGTGCCGCCTTCAGCCCAGGGCGTGATCCTGGAGACCCGAAATCGAGTCCCACATCAGGCTCTCTGCATGGAGCCTGCTTCTCCCTCTGCCTGTGTCTCTGCCTCTCTCTCTCTCTGTGTGTGTCTCTCATGAATAAATAAATAAAATCTTTAAAGAAAAAAAAAAAACATTACAAAAGCAAAGACGATCACATTTGTATTTCTCAGGTGCACCTGGCTAAGTACGGAGCATGTACTGACCACTGCAGACCTACTGATGGAAAGGCCCTTGTTTACCACCCTAGAAGTTGGGGAGGAAGGAACCTGTGTCTCTTCTTCAAAGGTCAAGGAGCTAAATCACTTGACTTCTCAAAGATTCCCTTCTGACACACTTCAAAGAATTAATGGCTCACAGGGCCCTTTCCTTAAAAGGATTTTGCCCCCTAATATTACTTTAGTTAGATTGCTCAAGCTGCAAAATTTATTTGAAATATTTGAAGAGTGATAGTGATGGTATTACAGAGAGTGGTTCCCTTGGAGTCAGATAAACTAGGTTCAAATCCAGCCTCATTCCTTATAACCTTGTAGCCACAGGCAAGTTATTTATCTTTACAATTCTTGGTTTCCTTTTCAATAAAATGGTAGTGATGAGGTGACCAAGAGAATGAAATGTACATGAAACCATGAGACAATGGCTGGCACTTTGGTGAGTACTAATATATAAAGTTAATTAGATTTGACTAAAGGCAAAATGTGATACTCCTGCCAGTTCTGAGAACATGGTAGCTTAGTGTCTGGACTGGGTTGCCACTTTATCTGAAGGGACAACACAGTGAACAGGATTTGATTAGCCCCTCTGATCCTTGATTTCCTCCTCTGTAAAGGAAGATAGCATGGCAATGTTCAACTCCACAGGGATATAGTGGAGAATGCACACAGGATGGGGGAGAGTAAAAGCTGGGGGTTATGGTATACAGAGGTCATTATCTTAAAGATATATTTTATTCTAAATTAATGGATTTAAAGCATTATTTTCCATGTTAAAGCAAACACAGAGCTATATTAGAATAGGAAGTAAAATAGGGGTGAATTCTTAAAAAAAATTAGGATACTTCACAACAAATCTCTGGTCTGCTTCAGAATGTTTAGTGCCCCTCCTCAGGCTCCAGAGAGTCACGTTTACTCTATGCTGCTCTTAGGGATGGTTTGGAGGAACAGTTTGAAATGCACCATGAGAAAATGACTGGTAAACCATAAAACACAAAAAAATCCATAAAACTGTTAGTTGAAATGATGCATCTGGTGTCTGCTAAGCTTCCTCCCATGACCAAGAGCCAGACATCAGACACATGCAGAGTAAAACAAGTATAATTTTCTTCTTCTACGTTCTTAGCACAAGCCTATCTCTGCCATTGTGAGTCTCCTGCCTCCCAGCCTCTCCTTCCATAAAAGGCAGTTGTTCTACCCTTGGGAGACAGATTCTTTGAGGACTGGTTGACATTGTGGATTTCATTCCCCTAAGGGGATATCAAGGAGAATTTCAGCAAGTACCTGGAGGTTTTCTGCTTTTTTTTTTTCATTTTTTATTAAAATATTTTTATTGAAGTTCAATTTGCCAACGTATATTATAACCCCAGTGCACTTACTCCACTCAGCATAATATCCTACCTGGAGTTTTAAAGTAAATCTTCACTTGAAAGAAGTGTGTTGTCCCTTCAGAGAAAGTGGCAACCCAGTCCAGACACTAAGCTACCATGTTCTCAGAACTGGCAGGAGTATCACAGTTTATTTTGCCAGTAAGCTTTTTCTAAGTTAACTGATATTTACCTTTTTTAAAAATATTTCATCTATTTATTCATGAGAGACAGAGAGAGGCAGAGACACAGGCAGAGGGAGAAGCAGGCTCCATGCAGGGAGCCCAATGTGGGACTTGATCCTGGGACCCCAGGATCAGGCCCTGGGCCAAAGGCAGATGCTTTAACTGCTGAGCCACCCAGGCATCCCTGATGTTTACCTTTCTTAAGAACTTTTCCCCTGTATATTTAAATGTTGCAAATTACAAGAATTTTTGTTGTTGTTAAGAAAGCTATTTGTTACAAAAATTATACTCACACTTTTCCTGTCACCAATATAACAGTCAATACAAACTCCTGAAAACCCCTGAGTGAACCTGGCTCCAAATGGTCTCCAGGTAGAATTGGGCTACTAGATCTATAGAGTGTAAGTGTCACATAGTAGATAATCAAGTTTTAGTGGATTTTTTTTATTCATTTACCAAATATTTGCTAAGGGTTTATAATAGGCCAGGCAATAGACAAGGCATTGGATGGATAAATGGATGGATGAATTTATGATGCTTATGTCAATGGATGGATGGCTCTCCAAAATGTAAGAGAGTGAACATCTGATTTAAACCAAACATAGTACTACCCTAGAAAAGATGAAGGAAAGAAAGCATATTATTTCTTAAGGAACAAGGTCAAATCCATAACCACTGGGACCAACACATTTTCAGAAGTAGCTTGGGCTCTGAGTAGTTTCTTGGGTGTTTGTAACAGTTAATCAGAGGAGAAGCTGAATAATTTCAGATATACTAGGTGAAAGCTTTTCTTTGATTTTCACACACCCCCTCCCCAACCGCCACCACCCCCCCACACACACACACACCATGGACAAATTCTTTAATCCTATTGTGGGGCAAATGTTTTTATCTTCCCCTGTTAGAGACCCCTCCAAGTCTGGTGTTTTGAAGCAGAACTAGCCTTCAAAGCCTAAGGAGAAACTGAAAGTCTCTGTGTGTTTTAATTTACATTTTCAGGGATTTTTTAAAAAAAGATGTATTTATTTATCTTAGATAGAATAAGCAGGAGGGGCAGTGCAAAGCCTAACGTGGGGCTTGATCTTGAGACCCTGAGATCATGACCTGTGCCAAAACC